>NC_081810.1:16646666-17885000 GCF_030704535.1 Vitis vinifera | reverse complement strand
AATAACCAAATGAAGCATGTCCCAGACGTCGATGCTACAATCAAATTTCAGACTTTTTCTTCTCCTCCTCAAATCCATCTACCATCAAGGCTTGTCGCAACTTATTTGAATCTTTTGACTGCAAGTCCAAGTAATAGAGTTTTCCCCGCTTAATACCACAACCAATCGTCTGTCTTGTTTGGATGTCCTTAAAAACACAAAATTCAGGCCAAAAATGACAATACAAGATAAGGCTACAGTGATTTGAGAAACTGACAAAAGATTGTAATCTAAAAATGGAACAACTAAAATAGAATCCAAATTCAAAGTATCACTAAGAGTTAAGGATCCTTCCCCAATGACTGGGGTTGTATTACCATTGGTTGTGGAAACAATTTTTTGTGAGGAAGGTCTAAAGGGTGAGACCT
The DNA here is from genome assembly GCF_030704535.1 of Vitis vinifera. Lineage (NCBI taxonomy): Eukaryota > Viridiplantae > Streptophyta > Magnoliopsida > Vitales > Vitaceae > Vitis > Vitis vinifera. Next base: position 17,884,593 of record NC_081810.1, on the reverse strand, counting down.
GTCTAGAATCAAAAGTCATATGATCTGTAGCACCAGAATCAATTATTCATGCACTATTAATAACAAGTGTAGAAGTATTTAAAAACTTACCACCATAATCTATAGCGGCTACCAATGCAGAGGCTTTTTCAGCAACATTAGCCTCTATTTTTATTTCGGCAACAACTGCAATCAAGGTTTTCTTGGAATCCTTCTTCCGTTGATCACGATTATGATCCCACCAGTCTGGACATCCCACAATTTCAAAGCAACGACTCTTGGTATGATGAGTCTTATTGCAGTGAGTTCATTTGAAGTTTGACTTATCAATATTAGGGTCTGTCTTAGGATGGTTGGTCTTGGATTGGTCTTGCCAATTCTGGGTTGATCGTTGTCGAACTACCATAGCTAAGGTGTCAGGGTTGTCAAATTCTGCTTTCATACTAGCATGACGCACTGCCTCTTGTCGAATCAATGCATAGCATTCTTCCAAATCGGGAAGAGGATCTTTGCATAGAATCTCTCCTCGAACTTGCTCAAAGTCACCACCCAATCCAGCAAGAAAGATGTGCACCCATTGTCGTTCAATGGATTTCCAGTATGTTGCAATGTCCTCAAGGTCTTTCATGACTACCTTATCCCGATGATCCAATTCGCAAAAAACTTCAGTTAACTCTCCATAATATTCAAAAAGAGACATGTCGCTTTGTTTGGCAGTGAAGGCTTTTTTATTCAAAGTGAAAACTTGTAATTCATCACTTCAAATTTCTTGAGCGGTGGGTAAGCGTAAGTAACGCTTCATAATTTTTTAACTCATGGACATTAACAACCATCTCTTCACCTTTTGATTCTCAACATACCATTTTTCATGTCCATCTTCTGACTCTCTTGGTGGATTTGTCTTACCTCGAATGTAGGAAAGTTTTTCCCGTTCGGCAATATATATTTAGAGTGGCAGCCAAAACAAAAGCATGACTACAGTCTACAAGTGCAGATGTGGATGATCGCAACTTAGCGTCACCATAGGGGGCGAAAATAAATCTAATAGTTAAGGCCTCATACTATTGTGTGAGCATAATATTCAAGTTATAGTTGCAGCCGATCTTCATAAGTTGCTACACGATCCTCATATGGCTGCAGTGTCTGGTACACAACTACCATAGGTCATGATATGGACAGGGTTCTACATTGATTGCAATTATAAGTCATTATGCTTTTTTAGAAATATATATATATATATATATATTATTTCTATTTGTTGTCTACTAGCCATATGACATTGAGATACATCACAATGGGAACTGAAAAGAAAAGAAAAGAAAAATAACACTTAGTTGTGAATTCTTTCAATCTAGAGACCTTATACAATTCCACGTGCAAGTATAGTGTTCTATTATGAATTTTCCTGAATATGAATAAAACAATATTGTAAACTTATTATTTAATTCTTCCTTAAGTATTAAGGTTGTTTAATAGAATTTATTATAAATCATTAAATTAACATATTTATCCACATAAATTATAATTAAGGCAAAGGAGGTTGAGTATCAATAGAGGTTGTGGAGTAGCAAAAGAAATCATAGAGATAATTAGGACAAATAGAGATAAAAGGTAAAATGAAGATGTGGACTTAAGAATAAGTTAATTATTCTTACTTATTACTTAAAGTTGCTTTTTATTTAAGTTATGTCATTAAATTATTTTACCAAACATACTTAATTTATTTAACGGCTTAAATTAAGCTATTAAATCACTTTAAGCTATTAAGTTGATTTACCAAACACCCACTTAGTTTTTATAAGGAAAAAAAAAGGGTGTCAGCCTTCCACACTCTTATTAATATAGAGAAAAAATATTTGAAATAAGCTAGAGGTTGATGCTTGGCCTCACATGTCAGATAACAAAATCCAGACAAAAATGAACCAATTAAAAGTGGTATGAGATGTTTGTTTCACAGCAAAAGCTGATGGAACCATCAAGAAAACCAACACAAAATTAATTGAAGACAGCTCCCTAAAGATCAACCCCTCTAGAGTACTGCAAAATAACATGAAGGAATTAGTGAGAAGGATTCTTCAACAGGAGATCGAATTAATAGAAGTAACTGAATCATGATCAAAAGTGAAAATCCTCCGGAACTACTAGAAAAGACTGAATAGTAAGAAAGGGATGCGTCACCACCTCGATGATTGAATCCAAACTCAATGTATATGCCACCATCATTCTTCCATAGGAGGAAGATCATTAAGATCAAAATCTAAAACTCTTCGGCCAGTGGTAGGGCTGGCCTCTCCCAGTGATCCTTCTTGACTGAATGCAGCTTCAGCTAGTCCCTGCCAGTGAGTCCTTTCATGGATGCCCAGACCCTGATCCATCAGGAGGGTCTTGTTGCAAATCTGCGTAAAATGCATAAGGGAAGCATCAGGATCTACTATTCCTGTGTTCATCTTCTCAGTGCTTTTCCTTCCAATCTCTTGGAGCTGTTCCTGATCAGGCAGGCTCCCATGAGTGTTTTTACACTGCCATTCCTCTTCCATCTTCCTCTCCTTGGTTGATTCCAGGTCAAACTCATGTTCTAGCAAGATTTGCTGTCTCTTGTGCAGGCCTGAGCTTTCATTTTCAGCCTCTTCTGTTTGGCTGCTGTCCTCAATGCCTAGCTTCTCTGACAGGTTGGGACTATGGAATGAACGTCCTACATGAGCTAGCATCATTCGCTTCTGTCTCCTCTTTCTGGTTGTGATCCAACATGGAAAAGATTCACAGGAATTAGCGCCTGAGGCAACCAAAGTATACTTATATTCAGTGGACAAAGTCGAGGTAGAACCAGAAGTAGTCTTAGCCCTTGGGGGAGGAGGATGGATTCCCCTCCATGGCCTGTTGGGATGGCACCTCATGTGCCCAAATAAGGCGTGCAATGACCTAAAATTCTTGTTACAGACAAAGCAACTGGACGTACCTTCTCCATCATTCTCATCAAGATCATGGTTATCTCCATTTTTTGGTGGATCCAAAGGATCTTCCAGTTCCACCTGTTTGTTGTCCTCCAAGCTGTGAACCATATTCACATTGCTGTGAATTTTCATGTGACCCGTCAAAGCATTCCAGGAACTGAACCCTTTGTTGCAGAACCTACACAACACTCTTGGTTCATGGTCCCTGCAAGCTCCACCATACTCTTGGCTCATTTTCTCAGCCTCTTCAGATTGCTATCACCTTACTCAATACCTTGAGTATGAATTTTGATACAACTCGATTGGGGGACAAGATTAATGTATATCAGACCTTGCAACCTCCTTTCTAATTCTTTTCTAAGTGATCAGTTCAAGTGGTGTTGCTTATGTTCTCTTTAACTTCAGGAAGTTGAGAGAGCTGTGTTAGCATACATGATAAAGAAAAGAAAAAGAAAGCCATGGAAAATGAGAGCAAAGGATTCTTTCTGGGTAGGAAATATGAGGTAAACCAGGAAAAAATAATATTGGTGTGTGAATTGATAATTGATTGGGTCTTCACTAATTTGTTAGAAATGAAACTGATTAGTCAACTAAATGAAGCTTTAATGAAAATTGAATGAGTTAAATTAGCTTTATGAAAATTCTTATTAAAGGATAATAATAGAGACTTGAAAGGGCATGCACTAAGGAGAAAATTAATAATCAAATTAACCACTTATATTTGTAAGTTCTCAAACCAACTTATTTTAGGGCAATTAATATTTATTATATTAAAAATAATATTTTTATTTTTATTTATTGAGAATTGACCGTTTCTTAATGGAATTAATCCCAATTGAATGCCAATCAGAAGATTATTTAAGGATATGTTTGGTTCCGTAAAATACCAAGGAAAGAAAAAAATGCAAAAGAAAATTGTTTTTTAATATTTGATTGTCTTATGAAAAATATCAAAGAAAATCAAATATAATTAAAATTAGTTAAAAACTCACGTATTTTTCAATTATTTAACCTTTATATCAGTTAATTAAAATAAGTAAAATGAGTTTGAAATGGTAAATAAAAATAATTTATCATCTTTTAATTTATTTTTATTTTCTTTTACTTTTTCTTTCCTTCTACTTTTCCATTATATTTTCTCTCTTACATTTTCCCTCAAATATTTCAAAAACCAAACATAACATTAATGAAAATTTCACACAAAGATGATGCATAAAGATGTTTTATAACAGCTAATAAAATTTGAATTTTGGACTTCCTGGGGTTGTCTTTCAATCATCGATGGAAGTTACAAATTTAAAAATCAAATTTTTTATTCTTATTTCCATTGATTAACAATTAGTATGGAAATTAAGAGAAAGACTATGCAAAGAACATAAGAAGTTGAACAAGAAATTGAAAAAATAATGAAGTTTTTTATGAATATTCTTTTAACCCTTGAATTAAAAGGACTATAAGAAATTATTAATAACTTGAAGAAAAGATAAATTGTTTTTATCTTTTGTTTATGGTAAATTAGTGAGCTTGTATCACTTATATTTGATTCCTAGGAAAATTTGTGGGAAAAAAATTAGAGAGGAAAAATGAAAGGAAAATAAAAAAAATAGATTTAAATTTAATAAATTATTTTTATATATTAATTCAAATTCATTTCATTTATTTTAATTTTTCAATGCAAATATTAAATAATTTGAAAATATATAAATTTTTAATTAATTTTAATTATATTTTATTTTCTTTGGTATACTCGATAAAATAATTAAATATGAAAAGATCATTTTTCTTAAATTTTTTTTCTTTTCTTAGTACTTTTCGAAACCAAACATAATCTAAGTGAATCTAACATATTGAGATAAAACCCTTTATAAGAGGGAAAAAAAATAATACTAAGTAAATTTTTGAAGTTTCCACCCAAACTAATTAAGCCTATGATAAATATTAACGATCCTTCTATTGATGCTATTCAAATTCATTTTCTAGAAATCCTAAGAAGTTAGGAATTTATATTACAAAAGATGATCTAATTGTGCTTAGAAATAAAGGCTTAATTAGTTAGTTAAAATTTTACCCCTTCAAATTCTCTTAAATTTTTACCTTGAAGCTTGGACTCTTAAATCATGTTTATTTGTTTCGTGGCATAGGGTTATTTAGCATTTATCGAACAATATTTTTAGTGAAAATATTTTTAAAGAATCACTTGATAAAAAAACGCTATAAGTGATTTTTCATCACTTTTTAAATTAAAAGGCTTCATAGAATTATTAACAAATATACTCTTAGAGCCCGTTTGGCACTACTTCTAGTAAAAGTGTTTTCTTCTACAGTACTTATGTGAAAAACTCTTTTGTGAAAAAACATTTTTATGAAAATCTAGATAACTGATTCTAGTAGTGTTTTTAATAATATATTGCATAAATACAAAAACACTTTTAATCGTAATAAATTACTAAAAATGACATTTATTACAAAAAAAATATATTATAATAAACCAAAAACGTTTATTACAAAAAAAAAATATAAACATTTATATTGTTAAAAAAACTCAAAAAACACCTCCCACGTGTTTAGGAATATATATTTAAATATAAACACCTCCCACGCGTTTAGGAATATTTAAATATAATATCTCTTCCCTCTATCATCCATTTCCTTTTCAAAAATGTTTATATTTAAGAGAAGAGTGACAAGGAAGAAGATAATGAAAAGGAAATGGATGATAGAGGGAAGAGATATTTTAGGAATATATGAAAATTTTTGCAATGTCTTTTTAAAAGAAACACCTCCCACGTGTTTAGCTAAAAAACACTTAAAGTATTTTTTTTAAATTTTCAAAAGTGTTTTTTCAAAATTTTACCTATTTTTTATCTTTAAAATGTTTTTAAGTGTTTTAAAAGATAGGAACACTTTTAAAAAGCATTGTCAAACAATGTTGGATATATTTCATATTTTCTATTTTTAAAATAAATTTTTATATAAAATACAAGAACTTGAATGCTATTTTTAAAATGTAATGATTTTTAAAAACTCATGTATCATAAAATTTTTACTACCTTAAATTTTAAAATTTTTTAAAATGGTTTTTAAGAACATCATATAATGATATTTTTTATAACTGTTATTTAAAATAGTTTTTAAGAACAATTTTTGAAAATTGTTCTTTGATTGTTATAAAACAAAAGCCTGTTTAAAAACTTAAAATATTTTTACATGTTTTGGTATTTGTTATTTAAAATAATTTTGAAAAAATAGTTTTTTAGAACACTTTTTTAAAATTGTTCTTTGATTGTTATAGAACAAAAGCCCGTTTAAAAATCTAAAATATTTTTAATATGTTTTTAATATTTTTAAATATGTTTTAAAAATATTAATTATTTCTTAAAAAAACTTTTAGAAAACAAGTGAAAATAAAAAATAAAACAACTAAAAGATGTTTTTTTTAAAATACCTTATTTTAAGAATAAAAAACATAAAATATTTTTTTATTATCAAACGTATTTTCTATAATTTTTATTATAAAAAAATAAAAAATTGTTTCAAAAGACAATCCACAATTATATATTAAACCTCTGTTTAAAAATAAAATCCTTGACCTAGAAAACATAGACTTGTATCAGTTTTTTGTCCGTCGTTCTATATTACTATAAAAATCTTTTCTATTTTTCACATTTTTTTTTTATATCAAGAACCCATTATTAGTCCATTATTTTTATTTTATATAATAATCTAAATTTTTTTTACCATTAAGAATGGGATAAATAAAATATCATTATTTTAATTTCTTTTTAATTTTAGTTTATGAAAGAATTATTTAATTAAAAGAGAGATTAAATAATTTCATATTTATGAATTTAACTCTTTGTACATTTCAATTAAAAAATACTCATTTTTAAAAATTTAATGAGAATAATCCAAATGTAAAAAATAAAAATAAATAAATAAATAAATAAAGGGGATTGTTTCATCATTTTTAATCTATTAATTCTCGGCTGAAAGACGGCGGAGGTGGCTCAGGTGAGGCTAGTTTTCTCGGCGGCGCATCCGCCGGTGAACTTTGAAGGAAAAAATGAAAAAAAAAAACAGAGCAGAGTTATTTGGCGCTCTTGCTCTTTCCTAATTCCCAAACGAGACGAAAGCAGATGGAGAAGAAGACCGCAGGCATCCAGGAGATTCAAGGCTTCTCATACAATTTCATTCTCAGGTGATTGGACTTTGTCTTTGACTTAATTTCTGTCAATTTTCCTGCAGTTTCTCTTTAACATTTTTAGACAATCTACTGTTAGCCTCTTATGTGGATCATATATTTATGGTCTGTTTGGCTGGATGGAAATCTACCGTCCAAACAGGGGCTTAAATGTTTGTTTCCATTATAATGGACCAGAGCCCCACAGAAAGGTTGAATTGCAATGAAAACCCTAAGTTATTGTCAATTTTGTTGGTGTATAATGCATCCTTTTTCTTAATATTTTATTTATTTATTTATTTGTGGTAGGTTAATCGTGACTTCTCTCCATCTACTGGTGAAATCTGACTTAAAGAGTGTTCTGGCGTTTTTTTTTTCTTTTTTTTTTTTTGGAACAGAGGGGTGGGAATGGGAAACCAATTCCATTTCCAATTCATTACCGTGTTTGGATCGTTTTTCAGAATGAGAATAGGAATCAAAAGTTCTTTCTCCTGGAAACCAAACCCCACTTTTGTTAGAATTTTAATTCACCTCCATTCCCATCCAGTTTTCATTCCTATTCCCATGTGCCAAACACATCCTTAGTGTTGTTTGAGGGTGGTTCTAATATTTATATCATCTTCTTTTTTTTCTTTTTTTGGATTTATTGACTATGGCAACTCTTTTCATTTGAAGATACTGTTTTTGGGAAAGAGGATGTCTTGTCCTTCATATTTTCTTTCACTTTAATAAAAATTTCTTCTATCAAAAAGAATGAAATGGTTAATTGAACAGTTATCCAGAAAAACAGATATCTTGAACCGCTTGTTGGCTCTCATTATAATAATAAATACAAAAGCTATAAGGTTGGTGTGTTTCTTATGTTATTCCATTTTCCTTTGTTGTGGCAGAATGGACTAAACTTAATCACCAAGATTTTGGATTGGACATTAAATTTTGGAAACATCATCTTGAAAATCACCTAAATAAAGAGCTTATGCTAGTACAAACTTATCTTTCACTGGTTTTTCAAATTATGTAGCTCACTCTTTGTATATTATGTGTGTGTGTGGATATGGCATTGTGTTTCTTTGTCAGGCTCTTATCTGGAGATTCTTGTAGTCGGTTCATGAAATTGATTTTTGAGCATCTATTGAAGTTGTCCATCAATAAATCACCATGACCAACTCTCCCATTTCAGAGGGATGGTATAAAATACTGACTATGCTTTAAATATTATTTGGACAATAAACCATCATTATTTATCACTGAACTAGGAACTCTGGGATTTTTAGGTTTACACGAGCATTTCTTCATAATGTAATTGAGTTCTACTTTGTGATTTTTCTGTCTTCTCATTATAGGTCTTTCCACTACTCATGGACTTTCCAAGTCTTGTGCTTTTTGTTGGTATAGCTTCTGAAGAGGATGATGCACCACTCATCTGACCTTTTATACTATAGGATTGCACTCTACGTAAGCTTTTGTCTCCAGTTGTTTTCTCCTTACTTTGCCTACCTTTTTCTGCTGACTTTTGGCTTTCTGGATATGATTCCACTGGAGAGGATTCTTTTAATTGTCCTTCTGTTATATATCTCAAGGAGGTAACAACCTGACAAAATGTGAACAAAAAAAATGCTGAAATATAATGTGTAATAAATGATGAAGCTATCACTAGTTTCCACAGAAGACCTCATGAGGCCTTGGGAGTGCTTAATTATACCATGTATTAATTAAATCCTATTTGGTTTTCATCATCTATGTGACGAATTATCTTTCAAACTTGCAATTATAGATTATTGCTTTTCACAATGCAAATTTTTGTCTACATGACTTTCAAGAGAATATGCAACTAAATTTTAGTCCCTTAAAATCATGGAAAATTGTTTGATGGAAGTTTTGGGGTGTAGAAGTTTTAGCATCTTAGAATTTTAAATCATTATAAATGATTCAAATTTTCTATATGAAGTATATTGGTATCAATTTATGTAGCTTATGAATTATGTCTTAGCTCCATCCCTTTTTCATCTCTTGATGTTCTTGTACCCTTTTCAAGTTTCTAATACTGATAGCCTACATATTTTCTTTAAGGTTCTTCTAATGCTATTCTTCTTATCTAGGGACTTAAATTAAAATTTGAACTTGATATTTCTTGCAATTCAAAAGTTTTATGAAGTCAACCATTTTGAATGAGATTCATAATTTCTTACATTTTCTAAGTTAAATTTTAGATAAGATTTCTTACAATAATTTGAATGAGATTCATAATAACTTGCATCTCCATAGTTCATTTTAGATAATATTTAGATGACAAAATATTCTTTTATCAGTCTTTCTAGAAATCTAATTACATTCAATGCACTTATTGACATGGTGCGCAAGGACACTCGTATTTGATCAGTTGTTGCCGTGTTGAACGGTTGATTTACTGTATTATGTACATGTAGGCTATGTTTTGGTCACTGACACCTATGTTTCATGTCTTTCTTTCTTCTTCTTCTTCTTCCCCCTTTATTTCAAGGGTGGCCTTTTTAGACAACTAGAATCCACTTTAAATGCGAATGCACATGCCAATTCTTGGTACATAGCATGCATAAACATGTTTATTTCTATAACTCATAACTTTTATTAATTTCAAAATTTATTGTTAAGAAGTTCTAAATGGTAGGAACTTACTGAATCCATGGATGATCTTTTCTTAGGATCCTTGCTAAGGCATTTTTCTGTTACTTGAACCATCCAAGAGAGCTGGTGGACATCATGGGAGTCAACAATTCTAGGATCAATCAACTCTTTGTACTTTCTCTCATCCAATAGTGGTCTTGCCTGTAGAAAAATGATTTAGAAAGAATGAATATAAGCCACTGTGAAATTTGATGTTTCCATTCACATGAGAGGCAGTGAGTGAAGTAGAAGATTCCTAGGTCAAAGTTCTGTATGGAGGCCCTTTGCACGTGGATCTATGTTTTGTGATTCTTGCACACTTTTATCTCTCTGGTTTTTTTTTTAAATCTCGTTCTTTTTATCTTTTTGTTTATTTGATACCTGCATAACAGAATAGAATGCCATATCTTAAGGAAAAGGGAACAAAGAAATGAATTTGGGGTATTCTTTAGAAGTGGTGATTGTTAAGGGTCACAAATCCATTGCATCTTTAGTTCTTGGAAACTTGAGTACTGCATATCAAGGGCAAAGAAAACAAACAGTTCAAGAAATGACCAATGAGGATTCTAAGATTCAAACCCATATAATAACTTTGACATGCTATTTGAATTGGACTAAGGTCTGACATGTAACATGCTGAAGAAAATTGTGGCATGTACTTGTTTCACTGCTGCTGTACCTGTCTTCCATACTTACTCTAGTAGTAGTACAGGGTTGGGGCAGGAGGTGAGTAATTATGGGTGTGAACAAGAAATATGATCAACTGTTGGAAACTAATTTGGAAAAATTGGATCTAATACGATTAGTGAAGGATTACTTTTTAAAATCCCAGGTAGTACACTTCGAGGATTGAGAAAATTCAAGAAGGCTCTTGTTAGATGTTAGGGAAGGGAGGAGACATTCTATATGTTCGAATGCCAAAATGTGAAAGAGACTTGGTGCTTGGAAGATTTCCTTTAGGTGCATTCTTGGATAATTGGCTTAGCTGATTTTCTACTGAGATTTTCAAGTGTATAGAAGTATCTATGGCTTGCTTTCAAGAAGATGTTCTACCCAAATTATGGCTAGTTGCTGATATCAATCTTCCTGGAAAGTCATCTCTATGGGCTTCTCATATTTTTCCTGATTTTTTCATTTTTTTAGTGGTGGTGGGTCAAAAATTCATTTCTGAAGGGAGGAAAATAAGCCTCTTTTGTATTCTTTACTATAATCTTGATCACATTTTGAGAGTTAGGAAACTTTCTATATCTAATGTTTTAAATCAGTCCCAACCTCCGGCTTTCTGCAATTTTGATTTTTCATCTAATCTATCTAATCAAGAAATTGAAGTTTGTCCTCAGCATTACTCAGTAACTTGTTTCTCACTCTCCATAACTTCCTGATGGGGTTTGGATTTTGGCTCTCTTAGATGTATTATCCTCTCTGTGTTGCTTTCCTACTCCTTAGAATGATTATCCAATTGTCTTCACAAGCTACTTTCATTTGAAAATCAGTAGTTCCTAATAAGAGCCTTTTCTTGGTTAATAGCTAATAAAAAAGGTTAGTACTAGTGATTAGTTACAGGTTATGGCTAGGGTCATACGTAGCTCTAAACTTAAATCATTCTGTTCTATGTTTAGAAAGTTTGCAAAACAGTGGATCACCTTTTTCTTCACTGCCCTATCCTATGTGGACTATGGAACTAATTGTTTCAGCAGGCATGCTTATCTTAGGTTCTTCAATGGGATGAAGCCCCATGCCCATACATGGAGAGGCTGTGAGACAATGGTTTGCATTTTTCTTCACTGCCCTATACTATGGGGCCTATAGAACTAATTGTTTCACCATGTTAAGCTACTCATTTGACCGAGAAACTTTAGCTATTGGGTAATGAGTCCAAAATGTACACAAAGATGATTTTCTTTTGCATTAAGAAGTTCCAGTAGGAGCCTTAGAGGTATGGTTCTTTGGCTTGGTGCCATGCTTGCTATTCTATGGATCATTTGGCCACAGAGGAATCTCAAGATTTTTGGTGACAAGTGGAGGCCAATTGAGTCCTTATGCAATAATCTTCCTTGTAGGAGTTAGATTCTACAGAATCCATGGCCATCCTTCTTAGCATGATTATGTTGGATTGTAGCAAGGTATGCCGTCGAAGTACTATTAACAGGACATAGCTTGTCATTTTGAGAGCTCCCACCTTGAGTATATCTCCGGTTAAATTCTTTGGCTACAAACCTAGGCCAAATGGGGATTGTTGGGAGTGTTTTAAGGTCAGCATGGCATTTCAATCAGGTTTATCTGAGCAACTAGTTTAGGGTTGGCTATAGAAGCTAAGATCTTGACTTTGATAGATGGCTTATCATAGGAAAAATCTATTTGGATTAGTAACTTCCAAAGGGAAGGGGACTCAACTGTTGCTATTTTGAAGGTTGCTCATTGGGAAGCAGGAGCATGGAATGGGTTGAATGGATTTGGAAAAACCTAGATCTTGGGTGTTAAGATCCATCAATGAGGCAGTGGATCAATTGGCTAAGAGAAGAGAGTATTTGCTCTGGACTTTTGTTTGGGGACCTCCTACCTCTATGAAGGTTTATCTAGGTCTTTGGTTCCTTGCTAGCATGTGTGATAGATGAGGCTCACATCTCTACTGTTTGTGTTTAAAACCTTTGCTTTTAATTCCCTCTTCTTTGCATTGAAGGGTAGTTCATCCTTCCTGTATCCTTGATTTCTTTTTCTAATCCAATGGATTGTTGTTTCTTAACGAAAAGAAAATGAAAGATTACTTTTCTTACTAGCTCTTTTCCAGCTGTTTAACTATTGAAAGTTTTATTGTAGCAGTTAAAAGAAAATGGGTTTTTGTTTCTTACCCATTCCACTAGACTTGTTCCTTCAAATGTCTTGTCTGTAGTTCCACGGCCGGTGATGAGCTCCAATAGAACCACACCAAAGGAATAAACATCTGTCTTGGTTGATGCTTTCCCACTGTCTACATATTCCGGAGCTGAGTATCCAAAAGTCCCATCAACCCTGTGCTCTGAGGATTGGTCTGATTCAAATGGTGGTCTTGCAAGCCCAAAATCTCCCAGCTGATATATTCAACATTTAAAATGGAACCTAGGTGAAAATTTTGCTAAACTGTGCTGTTATGTGGAAATTACAGCATCTGAGATTCAAACTATTACCAGAGGTTCATGGTCATGTGACAGAAGAATGTTGGTTGATCTTACATCTCTGTGAATTATGTTGTTATGATGCAGATAATTTAAACCTCTAGATGCACCCAGTGCTATTTTCACCCTCAGCATCCAAGTCAAAGGTGTTGATCTGTTTTCTGCATCAAAATCCATTTCAGTGTTAGCATTAAGCTTTCTCTAAGTCCTGGTAAAGATTAAATATCTCAACTCTAAATGTTGATTATTTTGTTTTTGCATTCTAATGACTCTTACGTGATAGATGTTGATTCAGTGAACCATTGCATGCATACTCATACACAAGGAACCTGTGACTTCCTTCTGAACAGGATCCCAGCAGCTTGACAACATTCTTATGTCTAAGCTTGCTGAATGCGTGCACTTCTGACTTGAATTCCTCCTCTTCTTGGAATTTTGGATCTCTATGTTGCTTAACAGCAATCTTGACCATATTCTTTAGCTGACCACTGAAGACTGGTCCAAGTCCACCTTCAGACAGGAAATTTTTTGCAGAAAATCCGTCTGTTGCAGCTAAGAGCTCTGCATATGAGAAGTCTCTTTTCCATCCTTCCTTTGGCTTTCGATTCTTGCATATGGAACAAATTAAATGATCAAACATCTCTTCAATCTGCTGACCTTCCATTACATCTTCAGTGCTGTTTCTCTGCATCAATCTTTGATCTTCTCTCTTTTGATCAGTTCCTGTTTGACTTACCCCTTGATTATCCAAAACTGCACATGTTGATTTATCTTCCATGGTTTTTCCCTGTGCCTTTGATTTATTTTCCCTGTTGCTCTGTGTCAGTTTTTTATCTTCTCTCTTTTGATCAGTTCCTGTTTGACTTACCGCTTGATTATCCAAAACTGCACATGTTGATTTATCTTCCACGGTTTTTCCCTGTGCCTTTGATTTATTTTCTTCTTCATGACACTGTATATGACCAGTCTCCAGCGCCATTGAACTTGAACTTTTTGTATTCTCCTGGCCTGATCTTTAGATTATATTGGTCAACAGGCTATGCTTTTTGGCTCTAAGGAAAAGGAAAATGAAGCTTGATATGCTTACTTGATGTGGATGTAGAACATGAAGTGGATTTTGAATAATTACTCCATGTAGGTCCGCTGCTGTTGTCTCCTGGCTCTTCATGTAAGGTGATTATGGCTGGATTTAAAGATTCTGAAAGAATCCACATGCTTTGTGATGTCAGCAAAAATTAAGAAATTTTCCTCTCACACACTTGCCAAGAAAAAGTTAGGCAGAAGCTAACTGAAGTTTGTTTCTTGTTTCATAATAATCTGTAAGATTGAGAGAAGTGTTTTATCTATGAAACATGTGAGTGAATTTGGTGAATTGAAGGTGGTTGTCGATTACTTACTCATAGGAAAGATTTCTATGCTGAAAAGTTCCTCTTCTTCTGGGGATCCTGGTATCATTTCATTATATCTTACTTGAAAATTTCCTTTTACTTTTGGACCTCTCAACTCTTCTATGCAGTTATTACGTTTCATCCTTGATATCCCACATGAAAGCTTCTCTAGGAAGTATTTCCTGTCTTTCTTCATTTTCCTGTTCCACAGTTGAGTTTAGAGTAAAACACTTAGTGTCTTCACTTGTATATTACAATTTATCATCATCATTTATAAATATCCAAACACTGAAACCATTCCTTTTCTGTTCTTTCTTCAAAATATTAAAACTGATAAAAATAATGCTGATAAAGGGTGCAGCTGGTTTTTGTTTTATCTATTTGAATTGGTAGAATATTGTAAAGAGTCTAAAATGGTTCATTAAGTGAGGATATGCTCCAATTTATTATGTAATTAAAAGGTACCAGTTTTGAACAGCCTGGTTCTTGCAACTTTGAACTGTTAGTTCCCCTATTTTCTAATACTTATAGGATAAGGTTCCTAGTAAGCTGTCCTTGTACTTATAGGAAGACTGTTTTTTCCTCACCTGTCAAGTATCACCCATGTTGGCCGTAAATTTATAGCTGCCTCTGAAGCAACCTCCTTGGTTGAAGGTCCTGCCGTCACCTCTATCTTGAATTTAACCTGAGTTTTCCATGCACAGAATCTCATTAGCTCTTTAATTTGAAAAGAATGTCACATTGCAATTTGCTGTACTTATTTCTTCCTTTTTCTATTAGACTTTTAATATGCTACTTTGTATCATTTGAAAAATATCAGTTCTAAATGCCTAAATTTAACCCATTGAGATGAGGTGAAAGGTTTCTATCTTCACTGTGGATGATTTGAGATTTTTTATTTTTTTACTTTGGTATGATATGTATAATCCAGATATCTATCTGATTGTTGGTATCAGTATTGTTGTATGATATGTATAATCTGGTTATCTATATGATTTTTGGTATCAGTATTGTCCTCCAGTGATACCATGGTTCAGACCAATATTTAAAGCACACAAATAGAATATGTTTGTGATTAGTGAATACCAGTATAGTACACACAGAACCCTTGTGCATCAGCTTGAGACAGTTTCTAAAGAAACTCTTTTCAAGGATCTGTTCACTTGAAAGAGTGTTCAGTCTTATGCATGGAGAGAAGTTTTGCCTTAACAGCACTTTTTGGGATTTTAGGAAACATTTAGAGACTTGTGTTAAATATCACAAAAAGTGGGAAAAAATAAAATTGCAATTTGCAACAGTGAATATCAGTAATGTTCAGTGTTACTGTTCGAAAGAGTGTAAATTCTAAATATTTGCAGTTATAGATACTTGCTGATTATCTTTTATTTCCTCTCGTATTTTCATGACTAACTGTTTGAATATTATGTTATGTTAGTAGTTACAGTGAAGAGTGGGAAAATTCTAAGACATTGGTTGATCACCAAGTTCTTGACATTCTCTACCTTCTTTGTGTCATAGAGCTTAGAAATCTGAAGAACTTCCTTGCTGTTTTCATACTCTTGCTTCTTCCTTGCTACTTCTCTATTGATCATTCTTTGGTTTGCTGCAAGCATCGAATTAGAATCCACTCTGCTTTTGTAGCCCACTGAAAAGAGCACAAAAGAGTAAAGAAAAAAAAAAAGGAAATAGAAACTGGAAAACACAAATTAATAAAGTTCAGTAGGTCAGCTATTTATAATTGGGTTGAGCTTTTTACTTGAGATATTTACAATGTGATTTTTCCATTAATTTCAGGAATTAAATACGGAGGTCTTACACATCTTCCGAGCTCGCATGAAAGATAACGTACTAGGGGTATTAACCTGATGAAGAACTCCAAGGAGAGTGAGCTCATCTCCAGGCTTAAGTGATAAGCCATCCAGAGCCCATTTGACAGCACTTGAACTAACTTCCCGTGATGCATCCTGGATTACCACCACCCTCTGAGCTGCTGTGGACATGATGGGTCTGTTTGAAGCTTTTGCCACTGGAATTTATGTCAGATTGAAGAGAAAGATGAAGCCAAGGCAAGTATGAATATCTAAGTAATTAGTTTTTTCATACTTCAGCCCGTTCTTATTGCTGGTAGTAGTTAAACACCATTTTAGAACAGCTAGAAACTTTTAACAAACTTCCAATGAAAAAAAAAAAAAGAAAAGGAATAAAACCTTTTTGTTTGATCAGAAAGGATTATTATTTGGAGAGCTCTGAGAAATGATAAGGAAAAAACAGAAGTGGAGAATTGTTGATATGGAGAGCAACTTTGAACCAATTGACTTGAGATTGATCTAGCAAACCAGAGGTCTAAAGATGATGAAATTTGAACTAGTTCAGAACATTATTAGAAAAGGCGGTGGTGAATCCGGGAAACATCTCTGAAGCCGTTTCAAGTGCATATTCGGATATCCCCCAAAGGAATTCTTAGTTTTAGCAGTATTGTTCCTAGATTTAGATAGGTTGCCACTTTGGTTTGTTTTGACAGTTCCAAAGCTCAGCATTTTCCACCCTCGTCTTATATTTGTTTTTTTGTTCCCACAGGACAATGGACTTGGGCTATTCTGATTAAAACAATGCTCTCTTGGAAGATTTCTGCAATCACTAAACTGATCTGATACCTGATGGTGTACCCTCAAGGCTGAGAAAAATCCTGGCTGCATATCCGCAATCGGACGGTTATGAGGACTGCTCATGGCAACATTTGTGGCAATTTTCTCATGAAATCATTACCCTGATGATTGGGCTGAGCTATCTCAAAGATATGTTCAGGAAGCAAATATTTGGGCTGTTACCTCTTGAAGAAAAAACAGATGAGTTGGAGGCCTGGCCTTTCATGTTGGGGCATATTCCTCTTGTAGATTCCTTCCATTAATGGTAACAAGATAACTTACATACGATACTCATGATAGTCTATAAATAAATATTTCATAATTTTACAGATATTTAATTGATATGTTATTGTCTAAAAAAGATATATTTCAGAAAATAAAGCATTTTTCTATTCTGAATTTTGTGTGCTGGTGGGAAATATTGGCCTAAAAGAAATGTCACTCAATGGCTAAAAATTGTGGCTTTTTTGGCAAACAAATTTATAAAAAATGATATAAAAGAAAATATTTCTACAATTATCATAATTTTTATTACATTTGAATTTTTTTTTTAAATAATAATAATAATAATTTTGTGTAAAATATCTGTTGGAAAAAGAAGTTAAAAGGTAGAGGTAAAAGGTAAAAGGTAAATGGTAAATGGTCTTTCATTTGAATTTAGTATGACCTAACTTTGTCATGGAGGTGGTTTAGTTCATAACTCGCATACCACCACTTTGTGTATTAGATAATGATCACCATAATAGATGGTTTCCCGAAGGGTTGTCATAGGTATAGGTATGGGTTTGATCGGTCTAAATAGAAAATACTTGTAATCCTAAAAAGATTAGTGGATTTAGAATTATGCACTATGAGATAATTGTGCGTGAATCCTAAGATCTATCATTAGATTACATTGGGTGTATTATGTACTGAATTTGTGGATTAAGAAATCCTCGTCGAAAATATGTTTTTGGTTGACAATATATAGTATGAATCATAAATTCGAGAACAATATCGATTATCAATCGATAACTTAGATAGTCTTTTACTTTCTTCCACTGATCAATAGCATGGAACGACTTACTTAAAATTATCTAATAAATTGGGCTTTAGCAAAATATTTCTTATGGCTTGGAGTGCAACTACAACATTAGCCTCAACTAGTTGAAACATTGGTGTTTAATAGGGAGTGAAGACGTAAGATGACCAATAGATCAAAACAGGAGAAAATTTAGTAGCATTTGCCTCCAAAAGATTTCTCAGGTAAACTTGGTACCCAAGTCTAATACTGTTATATTGATATAGGCATTATTTTGTGCATTTTATCATTTAGGATTCATTTGTGTTTGGAGCCCCATTTTTTCTTTCATTTACATCATCAAACTTAATTTCCAATCAAAATATTATCAATTTCATAATCAACTATCTATTTAGAGGTAGATTATCTACAATCAACTCATATGTCGAATTTAATGGAAAAAATTATAAAATCATTGTATCTAAAATAAAAGGCATACATATCAAGTGTGTCATATGCTAGTAATCATCTCTTATGTCTTAGGCACCTATGGTAATTTTCAAATATAGCCTCTACATCACATGATGGGTTCATGTTGGCATCGACAAGTGCATCCTTGTGAACATCAATAGGCTTACATCATAACCTTAATGTCTTGTCTTGTCTTTATCCACGTCCTTCTCCTCACCTTCATCCTCATCCCATCCTTTGCCCTTGTCATGGTTACTCCTCATGAGTTTTGGGTCAAAATGACCCATTTATTAAAAAATATATATATAACATCTAATCATTTTTTGAAACTTATATTCAAATTGGCCTCTTTGGTGTCACGTAAGTGTCATGTCATAAAAAAATATTTTTTTTCATCATTTTAGTTAAAGCCTCAATTGGCAATTAAAGTTTCATTTTTTAACTAAAGTCGCAATTGACAGCTAAGGTTTCAGTTTTTGAACTAAAACCACAATTGTCAACTGAGGCTTCATTGTTGAATTGAAACTTCAATTGGCAATTGAGACTTCATTTTTAAACTGAAACCTCAATTGACAACCAAGACTTCATTTTTTAACTAAAGTCATAGTTGTCAACTGAGGCTTCATTTTTAAATTGAAGCCTTAGTTGGCAACTGAGTCTTCATTTTTAAACTAAAACTGCAGTTGTCAACTAAAACTTTAGTTAATTTTTTTAAAAATTAAAAATTTAATTAAAAATTATTAAATTATAATTTATGATTGAAATTTAAAAAATATACTTAAATAATAAATTATTTATATTTAAACTTAATAATCTAGTATTACTTCAACAAACATAAATTGATAAATAGAAGATATTAATAAATTAATAATTGTAAAATAATAATTTTATATAACATATAAATAATATATAAAATTGTATAATTTATTAATTTAAGATATTTAATTTGTTGTTTTTTAAGATATTAATTTATTTGTATTACGACAAATTTATCTTTATCAAAATAATAGTATATTTTTAAGCCACAGTTGCTAACTGAGATTTTAATTATAATTTTTTTTTAATTTCAAATTTAATTAAAAATTATTAAATTACAATTTATGATTGAAATTTAAAAAATATACTTAAATAATAAATTTTTATATTTAAACTTAAGAATCTAGTATTACTTCAACAAACATAAATTGATAAATAAAAGATATTATAAATGAATGTTTTATTTATTAATAAATTAATAATCTTAAAATAATAAATTTATATAATATATAAATAATATATAAAATTGTATAATTTATTCATTTAAGACATTTAATTTGTCATTTTTTAAGATATTAATTTATTTGTATTATGACAAATTTATCTTTATCGAAATAATAGTATACTTTTAAGCCGTAATTGCTAATTGAGATTTCAATTATAATTTTTTTTTTACTTTCAAATTTAATTAAAAACTATTAAATTACAATTTATTATTGAAATTAAAAATATATACTTTAATAATAAATTATTTATATTTAAACTTAAGAATCTAGTATTACTTCAATAAACATAAATTGATAAATAGAAGATATTATAAATGAATATTTTATTTAATAATAAATTAATAATCTTAAAATAATAAACTTATATAACATATAAATAATATATAAAAATGTATAATTTATCAATTTAAGATATTTAATTTGTTGTTTTTTAAGATATTAATTTATTTGTATTATGACAAATTTATCTTTATCGAAATAATAGTATACTCTAAAGCCGCAGTTGTCATATATAGATTTTTTGACAAAATTAGTTAATGAAATTAATTAGAAAAAGTATATGACAAAATGTAATTTTTAGTTGTTTAATCAAAGTCACAAAAAATATCCATTAAACATTAATATAGTGGAAAATAAAAAAACATATATAATCTCATATGTCTCCACAATGAGAGAATCTATGTGTAACTAGTACTCTCTTCCTTTTTGGAGGCTCCTCTCTAACTGTAGCAGGTACTACATGTGACACATGAAGAACATCTGTCTGTGATGGGGTTGGAACTGGAAATAGAAGTGGTGGTGGAGATAGCAATCTAGGTCGACGTAGGCCCCGCCTACCCCTCGGAATGGCTGGCGGTAAATCTAGCTAAGTAGATGTGTCAATCTGCACTGATGGTGGGTTTGAAAATGTAGGAGGTTGTAATGGAGGTAGGTCTAAAAATGTAGGGGGTTGTTGATTGGAGCCAAAATATGTGCTCTAATGGCACATATTCAATATGATTTGTGCATCAAAGGACATTCAAATCATCCAACTTGACCTAAATCAATGCTAAGGACCCAGCCATGAGTTTAATTTGTACTTTGGAGACTTATCTTAGGTTCAAGGGAAGAAAATGGTGCATATTGAATGACTTTAGATTTTAAAAGATCAAAAAATGGCTAAATGAGAAAATAAGTGAGTCAAGACTCATGGAACATAAGCAAAGGCAAGACAAGGATATCATGAGTTTGAAAGATGAGAAATGACCATTATGGAGTAAGAAAGAAGGCAAGAAAGCATGGGAAATGAGGCATGAAGCAAGATTCAGCTGCATGGAAATTTAGAACTCAAAAATCTGATGGCATTATATACTCTAACTTTGAGGACAAATTTAGAGCACTTTCTGGAGCCTATTACATATATATATATATATATATACTTTATATCGTTTTGAAGCTCAGGAAGTCAGGAGTCCAACGCTTCAAACGGTGTGCAAATCGGAGCTGAAATGAAGAAGTTATGGCCATTTGAAGACAACTGCACCAAGCTGGCATATAAATTCAACTTATGAATTCGAAATCCACTTCAAAATAACACCAATTTCGAATTCACCCACTGCCACTTTGATGTTCCGTCTCCTCTACCTCAGGAATTGCATCTAAAGCACTCCATCCGCCCAAGGTGGACCCCACACAACTAGAAATCACCATTTTATTATTTTTTAATCATTTTTAGGAAATTATTTTGTAATAAGTGGCCAATGAGAGTGTGCCACATGTTAGGTAATTGAGGATATTATATAAACCCTCTCAATTCTAGGTTTTAGGGATCTTGGATTTTTTTCTGGAGAGTTTGACATTGAAGGTGGAAGAAGACAAGAACTTTGGTTTGTTTTCTTTTTCTTCTTTATTGAATATATTGTTTTTAGTTTCTTTTGATTCAAATTATGGATTTTTACCCTATTATGAATTGTGAATGTGACATCACCCCCATGAGAGGCTAAGAGCCAACTTGGGGCTTGAAGCATGAAAACCTAAGGGCTAGGAAACCTATAGGGACAATGGGTAAATTATCATAACAATGAGATTAATTATTGATTGGGTAACAATTTATCATTTTTTTATCCTATCCTTGTGAGTTCGTTTAGGGAATGATACAGTAGGTTATTACTTGATACTAGTGATTCTTGGTAATTCTTGATCATTAGTTATCATCGTCTTACCTTCCGTTATTTGCCCCTAAACAAAGCTATAAGGAGTAGGAAGGGTTAAAAAGTCAAATCTTAAATTGATAATCAATCTCATTTATTTGATGGTTTTAGGAATCTGTTTTAAAAAGGAAAAATTAGGTTTCGGATGCAATTTTGAGTTATAGAACTCAACTTGATTGCAAGCAGCTAAGAATCTCAAAACCCTAAGATCATATTACTTAAAATACCCTTGTTTTCTCTAATTTTTATACCCTAGTGTGGACCCCGCATTTCGACTCAATGCGTTTCCCACTCGATGGCGAGCTCGATTTTTTTTATTTTGAAAAATTGATTTTTATTGATTATTTGAAAATGACTTGGAGTCGCCACTTATTTTTGTTTTATTTTAAAAGGGTAAACAAAATAAGAAAGAAAAACCCTAAATGTGACTCTTATTTTGGAAAAAGTGGTCTGTGAAAAACCGGATCGGGTTCGGGGGTCAGGTTACTTATCGGGAAGGTACGGTAAAGACCGTAGCACCCCTCTAAGTCCCTAAAGTCGGGTCTCTACTAATAGGATGAAGCTAACGTGTCAATCAACGTGGAAAGTCCATGGGTACTCAAATCAATCATGCACATACGAGAATCAGAATATATATAAAGAATGAGCAAAATATGAATAGATGCATACCTGGGCGGCAATCACGAATGCGCTATCATGAAACATGGTTAGTGAACAATGAACAGATATAATTAAGCGCATATCAAGAACAGAGCAAATCAATCATGCCTGGAAAGCCAATCAACTAATCAGTAAATCAATCATGAAGTCAAGTATGTGGGGCCCCCACCAAAGCCCGTTTATTTTTGCATGAATTAATTCCATAAATTCCATTATTCGGAATTATAGAATTTAAATTCATGTTTATTTTAAAAACATTTTTTAAACAAAGAAAATGCAAAAGTGGCTTGCCGGAAGAAAAATGACAACCAAATTTTTATTGAAAATGGGATTTTGGTATCCAAAAATTCTAAGGATGAAAGATTAGATGACTTGAGACTATTTGAATACCAGGATTTAAAAGAATTTACAAAATGGGATTCCGGGTAGTTATTTTCAAAATCAAAGAATAAGGAAATAAGAAAAGAGAACACGTGGCCCAAAGGTGGCCATAACTTGGTCATTCATCCATGCCACCTTCACTGCAGTTGGAGACAGAAAAGATCCCTTCAATTGTCAACATGGGACTCGCGGCTCAATCTCGTGGTGCATCTCATCATGTGGCAACTGGCTAAGCCAAGAGCTACCGCCGAGGCGCACTTAGCAATGAATTTCATACATGCATCCCATTAAGCTGACCTTGCCAAATTCCCTGGTCCCTCTGGACATAGCTGGGATAGGGGTCAAATGCCAAAAGCCATGACTCCAAGCCTTAAAGTGGACGTGGTCGGCACGCCAAGGGATCCCAATGTCTTTTCCAGTGCATAAGAGACTGCCTCAGCCATCACCTTGAAACCTGGCCTGGGTAGAATTGACTTTCTCCTTTAGGATATCGTGTGAAGGTATGAAGAACAGTACCCTCCTTAGCCACAGTGGCTAAAGCGAGATTATCATCACCCTGAGATCCCTCATGGACCAAACAACAGTCTTCGAGTCGCTACTCTTATTTGAGAGTTCAGATATCAATTCAAACCATGCACCACAATACCCCAAAAGAATTTCTCTATCATTACTGGTGAGTAGCCCAGCATACCATGGCTGCTCCACTTTCGCGCTAGAATCCTTGTCGTGTCAGTCACTCACTGGATTCATGAAAACCCTCTCCTCTTGTTCTCATGTCCTTTCATATTTTCTGTATTCCTTTTGACTTCTCTTTCCGATCAATCAAAGACATAATGCTCCAAGAATCTCAACTGCTCTGCCTCATTGGCGTTCACGTTACTTGGAGTGCCACTGCCAATTTACCATATGACGAGTGGAAAATGATCACTTAATTTTCCTTCTGACAGTTCTGGGCTGCTTGCATTATTGCCTTGCCTATGGATTGACTATCCCTGAATCTTCCAAGTCCTCTTTGCATGAAGCCTAAAAGTCCACCCCTTCTCCATTATCAAGCTGTCACCACGTGCCACCCTTGAAGATACACTCTTGGCTGCAACTTGACGTCATTCTTGAACAGATGAAACATGGAATCTCTTACCATTTAGATAGTTTACATCTGAAACAGTACGGGTGGGGCCCATAGCGATTTGATTCTCGGTGGCATCACGGATCAAACGGTCCATATCAATGAATGCGATACGAGAGATAACAGTTTGGCTGCAATGACCATTGATGATAATCACGTCGTGATTATATAGTAATACTCTGACGTGAGAATAGAAGATTCAATTCCGATATCCAGACCTTCCACATTTCTTGCTATCACTTCTTCTTAGACTTGCATTTTTAGGGCGGTGCAGCACAACATGGAAGCTTTTCCGCTCAGTCAACTAACCATAAACACTCTGTCCAAGGCAATCCAAACGTGAACCATCTAACAATACTGAGTAACAGCAGGGTCTCTTTCCCAACAGATTGTTCTGTCAAATTTCAAAAGCCCTCAGTATAATCATGCTTCAATAAGGGGATGTCTGATCCAAACCCATCCGTTTCCTCATATGACCAAACGGTGAAAATCGCCACGAAGTCACTCCAAAAGTGAAGACTGAAGTGTATAAAGGGGTGGATAATGTGGTGGTGGAGCGGATTAACGGGAAGACATTGCATGAGGGGAGCGTGGTATAGAGAATGGGTGTGGAGATAATGGAAAATGGGTATGGGAGAGAAGAAAATGGGTATAGTTGTGGTTAGAGAGAGAGAAGGTGGTGGGGAGTATATGATGTGGTGTAGAGAGAGAAAAGGTGGTGAGAATGAAGTAGGAAACGTGGGTATTATGGGTGTGGGAAGTATGGAGAGTAGCCATAGCCGCATGCATGAGTAGGGTGGAGGGGAAATGAATGGTAGAGGTATGATGAGGTGATGGACGGGGACATGGGTATAATATGGGTATGGAGGAAAATGAAGGATGGGTATTGAAGGATATGGGTGATTTTGGGGTATGGTGAGCATGAACAATGAGGACATGAGCATGGGGATGATGAAAGGTAATAAGCATGGGTGCATGAGAGCTGAGGGTGTGCATAGTGAGGATCATGCAGATTAATGGAAAATGGTGAGAGGGGAATAGATGATGAAGGCATGAAGAGTTGTCTGCACATGGTGAAACAGTGGGAGAAAATGGGTAGGTGGGTATGCAGTGTATAAGAGGTCAAACCCGGAGACTGCCATGTCCGGAGATCCTCTGTCTTACTCTCTCTCAAGCTTTCTGTCCTTCTCAACGAAAATGGAATCCTTCTCCATTTCAATACCAGTCTTTGTGATCAATAAGTCCACAGTCTCCTTGCCATGAGCACTTTTCAATTCGAAGTGGCTAGGCTTTACATGTTCAGAATATGCGAAAAGCGACCCTGAGGCAGAAATGGTGCTGCAAATGATCCTCTAAGATGCCTTACTCTTAATTCGAACCAGCAGATCTGTTGTTACAAGGGCTTCATAGAAGCTAAACCCCACATCAGTCCAATGAAGAGAACCAGTGACGTGCTAGTGAAGACCAGTATTGAACCGTACTCAAGGAAATCACCAAAGAACCATGAATACGAATTCTTTTATCCTTTTTATCATCGGGCAATGGGTCTTCTTGGCTGATGGATACTGCAACTATCAATCAAATCAAAGGTTCAAGAGGAAGGAGTGACTTAGGGTGGGATGCCACCTTCATGAGCATTAGATTTATTTGGGTGCGAGGCATGATTTCAGAGCTTAGATACATGGTAGGTTATGCCATTCAGAATATGAGTGATTAGTCCCGTGAGTCATTATGGTCGATGTATTCGTTATTATCCATACTTCAAGACAACATAACTTGGTGGGGATGACTGCTCGCTGGGACTCAGCAGGTGATGCTACCCAGCTTCTTACCAGACCACGTTCAAAAAGCTCCACAATACCCATCCAAGTGCAGGAGATTTTCTATCTCAGGAAACCCGCTCCACGGAACATTGATGACCACCAGACATGATCTCAGTGTGGTGAATCTCATCACCTCTCCAACCTTCCTCTGTTTTCTCTTTGCGCTCTCTAATCTTTTTCCTCTGCTCCTTGCTTTTCTCTCAAGAATCCTTTCCTTCCTTGTAGAACATAGCACAACATCTCGAGGACGCCTTGGCTTCATTAGCACACCAGAGAGTGCCTCATCCCCTCTTAGTAGCTGAACCAGAGGCAACATGTAAGCGAGAGTCTTGCCAGAGCCAGTGTGAGAACCCAAAACCACACTCCTTCCTTCCAACACAGCTGGGACCCCAATATACTGAATATATATATCCTCTGTAACTCTTTGCTCCCACGGACGGAAATAGGAGTAATGATGCACTCCCTGACCAGATACCCGAAACAGGGGGAAGATGGAAAAGAGAAACAGAGCACAAACGTAGGAGTAAAAGAAACCCATACGAGCCTCATTTCATATAACGATCAATGAGCTCATATGAGGGTGGATGAAATCCAATGGGTGCCAAATAAAAGATAGAACATGGTTACAAAAATATCTCACGAGGGAAACAAAACAGAAGCAAACCAATACACAATAAAACCATTAGCAAAATATGAGTATGCTCACCCCCAACCAACAAACATCATCAAGTAATCAGCATAAACAAAGTAGAAAAACATACCAATAGAAGCTAGTGGAGAAACCGCAGTAAAGGTGCCTGAAAAGGTTTCTCTGCAACCCTCCAAAGACGACCGCCACACCAGAATTTCTTCCTCCTGCTTTCCTTCTTCCCCTCCCCTCCAAAAGCAACCTGCTCTCCAAAAAATATCTCCCCCTTCTTTTTTCTCCTCCCGGATTTGCCCTTCTAACCATATCCCCAAAGACAGCCACCCCCTGCACCACTACTCTGTCGCTGGCCTCCCTCTCTCTCATCCGCTCCTCAAGACAATGGCCTGCAGATTCTCCTTCTAGAATCTTCTTCACCTTTACAGGTGTCTTCCCCTAATTGGTCCATCAACTCCACTATTTTGATCCTATATTGACTAATCCGGGAGTGACACGTGGCCAGAATGAGCTGCATGAAATAGCACCCAAATGGGGGGTCTACACCTAGGTTGGATTGTGGAAAACCCCAAACTTGAATCAATTGAATTTAAAATCAATATTCAGTTTTTCTTATTAATTTAATTTATTTTACTTAGTTTCACATTATTCACATATTGTTTTTCACTTAAGGATTTAAACAAAAACAATTCATTTATTCTAGTATTGACAATTTTCATAAGTCAGTCCTTGAGAACGATACCCGGAATACTACAAAAGTCATAGTGACTCTTTCTCTAGTTTTTCTTTACCAGAGTTACTACGTAAAAAGGCTAAGTATTTTGGTACAATAGAAAATTTCGGTCAATTGTACTGATGGTGGGTCTGAAGAGGTAGGGGGTTGTGCTGATGGTGGGTCTAAAGAGGTAGGGGGTTGAATTGATGGTAGGTTTGAATAAGTAAGGTGTTGCACTAATGGTACATCTAAAGAGATGGGTGATTGTACTAATCGTGAGAATAAAAAGGTAAGGGGTTGTAATGATGTTGATATTGACGATGTGATGGGCTGACAACTAATATATCTACATCTCCCTCGAGATGTCGACTGACCTCAAACAAGTGGTAGTTGAGCAACTGTCAACTAAGCTAGCGACCTACCTCCTCTATGCTCTACATGTGGAATACGATAATCCTCTCAAATAATGCACATAACATCAGTGGTCATATAAATAATATCAACAATACCAGTGCGGTAAGCATCACTATCAGAGTCCTCCAATGCATGACCTTCTTGAGATATGATAGATGTCATAGTCTCAATCTGTCACATAAAATGATATATAATTATTTGTTGGAATAAATATTATACACAAATGTACATAATATTAAAGTGATGCAAACCAATAAGTGGGCAGATAAGGCAGTAGCCTGGTACCGCATAGGTCCAAAATCATCCATAGGTGTAATAAAACGATGTGTAATACGATGATACCATGTCATGTACGGAGCATGGTAGTCCATATGAGGCTTTATAGGCTCCGCAGTGACAATGTGGTCCCCTTTAGCCTCCCATAATGCCACGTAGTGCTCATGATACAACCTCTAATCAAACGGAGGTCGACCATGTCCATCTATGGAGTGAAAGTCATAATCTATAGGGGATGTCGAAGAAATACCTTGTATGAGTCCAAACTGTTGCAAGACATGCTCAAGACGATGCCACTCAACAATATAAAAAAAAAAATAAGTGGTGACATTGTCCGCCAAATATCCTGATTAGCTAAACAAATGTCTAGAAGCAATGCTAGTATATCATTTGTGTAAGGTTGTCATAATACCTAATATATTCAAATCTTAGTATGTATTTAATAAATTTTAAATTATAATATTAATATTAATAATCTTGTTAAAGAATACTAATATTTAGCCTAAACCTTATCAGATCATTGTCTATCAAACTCATCTCTGTATGTGACCAACACATGATGAGGAGTGTTTGTATGAGATAAAGGAACTCTTCACCTACTCCCTAGTGCATCTGGAGGGAATCTCTCATCTTTAGGCACTGGTGCATGGGGAAGTGATCGCCCCACATCTACTAAGACGTTCCACATGTAATCGTTCCCATGACCATAACTAAAAATGAAACAAAATTATGTTTAAATGCATATAATTATGAAAAAATAACATAATTAATAAGACTTGTAGTTATACTTGCAACAATCGTAATGGTCCTGCAATAGTTTCTACACTATCTAAGCTAGCTCGACATAACTCTTGATAAAGATGTGCTAGCGTTGCACTCCCCCAACTACATTGTGCAATCTCACCAAAATCTCTTAACATGGGTAGAATTACTAATTGGATGTAGGTTCCCTTCTTATCTAGAAATAATGAACCACCAACTAACAATAAAATATATGTTATACCATGGCGTTGTAATGTGACCTCATCTACAACCCTTGGTGGCAAATAGGAGAAATGGGCAGTAATAAAACGAACTCTAAGGGATGCTCCACGAATATCAGTCTCTATCGGTCAAACACCCAATAACTCCTGACAAAGTACATGCCAATTGATATCTGTAGAACCAGTGACAGGATGATCATGTACACATAATCCAAATAAGATGTCTATGTCTTGTAATGTGATGGTCATCTCACTAACTAGCATGTGGAATGTGTACGTCTTTAGGCGCCATCTTTCTACCAATGTGGTACTCAAAGGCCAATCAACCTTAACATGGTCCACTCAATGAAAGACATAAAATCTTAACTATATAATGTATGGTCAAACACGATCATCCAAAACCCACTCTCAACGAAACCTGTGTCAACAAGTCAAAACATGACCCATATCTGGATCAACACAAATGGTGGATGATCGATGTCGATACTACAGAGTAAGCACAGATGTATCCTCAAGGTCAGAACGAGCAGGAAACAACGGAGTACCCATGTCTGCATGTACATCAATACATGATATAAGCAAAATATGAATGAATTGACAAGAAACAACAATATCTAACAACATGAATTTCATAATTAAAATTGTAAAAATTTGAACAGTATTTCCCCTAAACAGTAAAGATTCAAATTTTTTCAATGTAACCTGATACAAGCAAAATATGAATGAATTGACAAAAAATAACAATTTCTAACAACATGAAATTCATTATTAAAATTTTAAAATTTTGAGCAACATTTCCCCTAAACAGTAAAGATTCAAATTTTTTCAATGGAACCTGATACAAGCAAAATATGAATGAATTGACAAAAAACAACAATTTCTAACAACATGAAATTCATATTAAAATTTTAAAAATTTGAGCAGCATCTCCCCTAAACAATAGAGATTCAGTTTTTTTCCATGTAACCTAATATAAGCAAAATATGAATAAATTCACAACATTTTCTAACAATATGAATTTCATGATTAAAATTTTAAAAAATTGAGCAACATCTCCCTTAAACAATAGAGATTAATATTTTTTCCATGTAACCTGATATAAGCAAAATATGAATGAATTGACAAAAAATAACAATTTCAAACAAAAAAAACATCAATAAGATGTTCAATAAGATAGTTTCTACATATATCTTAAAATGATTAAGGTCAATACTAGTAAATTAAAAAAAAAAAACAGTACAATAAGATGTTCATGAAGTACATCAACTTTTCTTATCATTAGTTTCTCTATTAGGACAAGAACGTTGATTGTGACCCGATTGCTTGCAAAGTCCACATGTTTGTGGAGTTCTAGTTTCCCTTGCATCCATCTCATTATACAAACAACTTGATTTCGGTCGACCAGAAGTTAGCCGTTTCATTGAGTCTGAAGGTACAATTATCGATCCATTATATTGAGGCCACTCCAACTCATCAAATATGAGATAAAACAAGGGAGCCCATGTTGATAGGTAAGCACGTGTGGTGTAATAACCTTGTACAAATTGTTGAAAATCAATTGCTCGACAATGACAAGCAGTAAGAATATGCGAATATGGGAATTCCAACAAAAGTGTTTTGTTACATGTGCAAGACCCCATTTGAAGGATAACATGATATGTGTGAGGTTTTCTATTAATGCTTCCAACAAAGTGTCTAGTTTTAAAATGAAAACGTCCTGCCACATAATCATACAAAACAACCTCATGTGAACCTATCTTAACAACTTTAGCCTTCATCTTAGCTTCAATATATGGAGTGAATTCTTCACCTGAAGCGAGTCGACCAATACCATGCTCTCGCCTGATTGTGAAGTAACTATTAACCCGATAGAAAGTTAACTGGACTAAAGTTGTTATTGGTAAGTTACGAGCACCTTTAAGGACACCATTAAACACTTTAGACATGTTAGTTGTCATAATCTCATATCTACGCCCACCATCATGTGAGAGTGCCCATTTTTCAAGAGGAATATGTTCCAACCAATTTCTAGCCTCGGCATTTATCTGGTCAATTGTATCCATGTGAGAAATAAATTTTTGAACTTTGTGTTGAAGTTACTCGCTAAATGACGCATACAAAATCTATAATAAGCATCTGACTCAGTCCATCCCGAATATGTTTCATTCACATCAGCTATAATGCCAAGATGATGATCAGAGATTAGACACAAGCTTTTCCTTTGTGTTGCTCCAACTCTAATACATGCCAAAAACCAACTCCAACTATTTGTATTCTCTCATTCTGTAATGGCAAATGCAAGTTGGAACAATTGGTTATTACCATCACATCTCATAGCAATCAGCAAAGCCCCTTTATATTTTTTATACAAATGTGTCCCATCAATACTAAGAACTAGTCGACAGTGAGTAAACCCTTTAATAGATAGAGCGAATGCCCAAAAAACACGTTGAAAAATTTCTTCATTTAGGTTGTTTCCAGGGACCATTTTGGAATACATGATACATCCATGATTTGACTACTCCAAAGCAAGGAAGAAGCGAGGCAACTCTGCATAAGACTTGTACCAATCACTAAAAAATCGATTCATTGCTTTCCTTTTTACCTTCATTGTTTTTTTATAAGAAATTTGGTAACCAAATTGTTCGGCAACAACAGCTTGAATTGCAGCAACTGTAATGGTCATTTTTGCCTTCACCAATGTTTCAATATACTTAGATACAAAGCTAGAATCTAATTGAGAATGATCATGATTAATACATGGATTGACACATGTATGAGAACTTTTGTACTTTGTGATTCTAAACATACATGTATCTTTCACCGTCATTGCCCTTAGTCGTCATTGGCACTCTGGTGTTTTTTTACATGTAAGAACTAACACACTTGCATTTGATCTATAAATAGTAAACTCTTGGTGCAACTTTATGGATAACATCTTCACAGCATGTTGCAAATCCGATTTTGAGGAAAATATTTGGCTAATTGATAACTCCCCATCAACATTTCCTAAAGTTGGGTTTTTCCACGGAGTCCAATCACTTACAATACAATTAATTGCCTTGTCCATATTTAAAAATTGTTGTGTAGGTGGCATAATGTATGAAATGGGTGCAAATGTTGCCTCTAGGTTGTCATTAGAGATATTAACTTGGGTGTCATGTGGGGACGCAACTAGTGATGTGTTTTCAACCTCAAACTCAACTTTAGGATTATTAGACCTATCACCAACTTCAAGGTTCACATATCTTGTGCTTTCACATTCCACAACTTGTTAGACCATCACCAAATCAATATTTTCTCTTTCACAACAATTTTCATCATCATTAGGTAAATGAATCTCATCTGTATTGATTGCATCATCTCTATCATCTTCCTCATCTCTTTCATTTTTCGTCATCAACATCAATGTCACATGCCGACAACCGTGTTAAATGGTCCATTTCATTACTCAAATGATAGTGCCCATTTCATTACTCAAATGATAGTGATTGAGAGCTTGCTATATGAATAATGGAACTGAAGACATTTCATACTTCGATGGCACCGCTAGCATACGTGCAACTGTCCAATCATTTCTGACCACTAATAGTTGAAATTTGTTCATTTTAGTTGGATGTCGACATTTCAAGAGCAATTGATAGTGTCTGTCAACACCAATGATATCATATATCATGTTCAACAACACCACAAAGGTCGTATAAATGGGCACATCTATAGGCTCAATTTCTACATTATTTCCAATATATCTCAAAATTGTTCAATTCCAATAACATAGCACTTCTACCGTGGAATCAGTCATAATTGCCTTCATATAGATAATAACAAATGGTTATTATATAAAAAATAATATTTATTCAAGTAAAAAATAATACTTTACGGTCAATGATTCATAAAAGACAAGAATAAACCAAATAAATATTGGAATGTAACAAAGCTTCATGTCTAAATACTAAGTTCAACTCAAATGAAATCAATTTATAAGCAAATAAGTGTATAAGTAAAGAGTATCATGATATTATGAATTAATATGATAATATCAATAAATATTTCAAAATGAAGAACTCATAGAGATGAAGAACTCATGGCAACAAATTAACATGTCATTTTATAGTAAAAAAATAAAATAAAATAGCATAGGGTTTAGGTTCAATTTCTTTTATTGATTTTTAAATAAAAAATCATGAGTATGTCTTAGATGGCCTAAATAATGGCAATAAATTGTAGCATTGGTCATAATACTAAACATCAATAAGGGCATTAGGACCCTTGTCTGGGATGGTAGCATATTCAAAATGGATAAGAATTATTTCATCATTCCCTAAATACTAGCTTCTACCTAACGGTTTCTCCATTGACGATTTGTACAAACACATGAAAAAATAATAATAAAAGGCTACTAAGGAAGTTCCCCGAGTTCCAATAACATATATCACATCTAAAAAGACTAGTCAACTAACTCTATTATATAGTTCTTTAAAATTGTTTTTAAGAACAAATTTATGTTCGAGAATTGAAATATGAAATACAATTTTCTCAACTTATTATTCATAAAATTACAACATACTTATATACAATACAAAAATTTATAAAATATTTTTAGAAAACTATCTAATAGTAATTCTCTTGTTTGGATGTTGAGAAACTGTTAAGTTTACTATTATGTCTATTATTGTGTAATTTGACGTATTTTATTTTTTGGTCCAATAAAATGTTTTACATGTGTTTGGGTTACAAACACATTTAGTTTATTTTTCTAATTTGATAATTAGGATGAGATTAACTTTTAATATTTTATTGATAAAATTAAATTAATATTTTTATATTAAAAATTAAATTTTAAAATAAATATATGTTAAATATGTTATTTTCAACAAAAAAAAATGAGATTTTTTTAAAAACCTTGTAAAAAAAATAATTTTCAATATCTCATGAATAAAAACTATATCCTAAGGTTATTAAATTGTTTTATATATAGAACATACAATTAAAAAATTTGTTACCATTATAGAATGAATAATACAATTTACTCCCATAAGTGGAGAATATTAAGTAGGTAACCTTCAAGCTGACCCAATTAGTGTGGAATTGGATCTAGTTATTTTATTTAGTCTGGTCACTAGAGGCAGAAGTTGAGTCATAATTGTAATGCTTGTAATAACTTCTATGACTTGGGCAAGTAAGGCTCTCCATTCATTTTGATTTTATCTTCTTTGTGGCTTTGCTTATTCAACCCTAAGGCCCCATACTCATTCTATCATGCTACACTCAATTATAACAACTAATACGAATAGAATTGGATGTCAACCACCTAAAAGCCTGACTTTGATCTTCTATTTGGTGTTATTTTAAAAATTAGATCCTGAAAATCATATTTGATAACCTTCCTTGTTGTTATGCTTGCAGTGCAGAATAAAGATAGCATGTAGATTGTGATTCTAAATTATAGTATAATGATAAAAATGTTTTCTTGGCATTTTTTTATATTCCCTAACATCACACCCTACTTGAACATCTAGACGTGTCCAAGGGCACATAGTTGTGGTCCCAAGTAGTTCACTTCACTAATCCAAGTTGAATTAGGTGCAGAAAATGGCACTAGTAAATGTACCCACTTATGAGTTCTTTTGACAATATGCATTTTATCTTCTCAACTTCAATATTCCTAGTTTCCTTCTACGGTAGCTAAAGAAAGGAAAGATTGGTATTCAACCTGTGAATTCTTATCACAATACTGACAAAACAGGAATCTAAGTACTAATATTTACCCATTATTTTTTTTTAGGTTATTTCTTCCAACATCCAGACATTTATTTTAGCTGGTGGTAAAGCAAACCTCGGGTGATATGGACTCATATTACAAAGGATCTGTCATTTTTATCTTACATAACCTATATATTAGAATCACAGATCTGTCATTTTTCCCCAAAAATTTTCATTTTCCCCAGAAATTTCCATTTTTCCCAGAAACTTCAACAAACGTCTACATCTTAAGGGCTTCAATCTTTGGATGATAACAAACCATTTATGCTAAAATAGCCATGAAGGACGTAAACAAAAGAGAAAACCAATAGCAATGGGGAAAAAAATTCTGAAAATCAAGATTCCGATATGGGGGGAAAAATGGGAAAGTGCCAAAACTTTACATAAAACAAGCCAAAAAGAAGATTGGGGTCAACCTCAACCTTGATGCTTTGTAGCTCCAACAACGTCTCTCTCATAGTGGCCCATTGGTGGGGCTAAGGTTTTGAAGAAAAAAATTACACAGAGAATAGAGAACGAAATGGAAAGCTGGGAAAGTAAACAAAAATAGTATTAAAAAATGGTTTTTATGCTTATGTGGATTGATGGAGGCTGTTTTGAACATTAGTTTTGGAAAAAGCACCACTTTTAATACTAAGTTTCTGAAGAAGCCCATTTTGGCCTAAAACTCATTCCTCATCATTAAATGGAGGTTTGTTTTTTGCACTAGAGGTGTCATACTTGATGGAGTGATCTATTGTTGCAACAATGCATGAGGTTGCACCATAATAAAAGGTGGTTTGACCAAAGATATAGATAATTGAATTGGTAGTGAAATGGATGGTTGATCTAATAAGTAAACGATGGTTCCTCCTTAAAAAGGGCTAGCTCCTAAATGGTTGAATTAGTATTGTAGGGTGGACAATGTATTGAATGTTACACAAGTGCATAAGGTTTCTCTTAGGTAAAGGGGTGGCTCAAGTGAAGATGTAAAACTATCTCATACCATCATTCCTCTCTTTTTATTTCATTTCTCATCTCATCCCATCCCTTGCTCAATACTTGTGTACATTCATGTTTTATAGAAACAAAAGAAGATATTATAGATATGATTGTCCTATCTCATATATGTCATCTATGGTGCATATCTATAAATGCCTTCCTTGGAGGTTGAAAAGACATTTAACCTGACCAATTGGTGTATCTACTCCAAAATACTTGTTTGCACTTCCAGATGAAAAGAATTCAATTGAAATTGAAAACATTTTAAAAACAAATAAAGAAATAATATCATTAAAATTAACGATAACTTAAAAAGGGAATTATGACAATTGATATACCAATAAGAGATGATACATATGATATTACTACATATAGCGGTTGTGATTACCTATAGTATCTACTAGACTTGATAATTTCTACTATTCTAAAAGTTTCACCTCAGTAAATCTTTGGAATATAGATCATTGAGCTTTTATTCTTCAATTCCACTCTCCCTTCTCACATCACTTTGTCCAACAACCCCACCCCACCCCACCCCACCCCAACCCAACCCAAAGTCCCTCACCTAAAACAAAGGGCTTTGGAAGAGCCTAAAGTAGATAAACCTACAAATATTAGGATAAGAAATTATACATACATACATACATACATACATATATATATATATATATATATATATATATATATATATATATATATATATATATATGTATATGTATATATATATGAATCCTAATGATTTGTTAAAGAAATTGGTGTCTTAAGATGATGCACTCCTGAGGTCAATTACAATGCTTGAAGATAGAAAAACCTAATGATACTTGAAAGAATGTGTAAGAATTCTTATGGTTGAGTTGGCCTGGGCACATGCCTAACAAGTGGGAGATTTAGGCTACTTATAAGATATCTTTTTCCTATTGCCATATTGTTAGACTAACTAGTTGGCATTAGAAGCTCATTATATTGGTAATTTTACATGTGGAAATATGAGAAGGAAAGAAAGAGAGAGAAAGAGAGAGTGTCATTTCATCAATTCCTCAATTTTTTAGAGTCAAAATTTGTTTCAAGTGGGAAAAAGTAATTGTATTTTATAAGAGATACCACGCCATTACTACAATGGTGAGAATAAAATATTAGAGGTTATGGGGCTATGTGTCTGTCATTGTTGTGGAATAAGACTAACAAGACTAATTAACTTTAGGGAACCAACAAGAGGAGAGGGGTGGGATTTGAATTGAGTGATTAAATTTTTTTTGAAACATAACAATGAAAGCAACAAAACAAGCAAATAAATAAAGAGTTGAGATGAGAGATGCAAACTCTTTCATAGATGTTCAACAATCCACCTATGTCTACTCTCCTCAATCTCTTAATAGAATGAGAGTCCCACTTATCACCAAGACTTTAAGAATAAAGTCCTCAACCTTCTTGCACTTAGAATTACCGGCTCCAACGGCCACTTACAACTCCAAATTTTTCACTAACTTGAAGACAATCTTACTTAAGAATGAATAGGTATAGATGTTTTTAATGCTCACAATCCTAGTATAAAGATGGTTCACAATACAAAGTAAAGATAGGATTAAATTCAATAGTGCATTAAAAGGATTTGCAAGTTTTAGATCAATGCACTTTAATGAAGAGCTTTTGAAATATAAAAAAGTAGTAAGCAAATAAATATAGTTTTCTTGTCAATAAATGCATAGAAGCTCTCTCATTTATAGAAAAGTCTCAAACTCCTAAAATAACAAAAATTGTCCTTGATCGGTCGAACTCTAGTTTGACCAATTCACTAGTCAATTGCGT
Organism: Vitis vinifera; assembly: GCF_030704535.1. Lineage (NCBI taxonomy): Eukaryota > Viridiplantae > Streptophyta > Magnoliopsida > Vitales > Vitaceae > Vitis > Vitis vinifera. The sequence goes on along the minus strand of NC_081810.1, from coordinate 17,847,162 downwards.
ATTTAATATACAATAGGTGATAGTTTATCCTTTTTAATGTTTGTGTAGCCCTCAGCTAACCCTAGATTGATCCTCAATCAAGAAAGTTAGGGGATCTACCAACAACACCAAGTTATTGGAAAAGATAGAAGAATTTTTTTAGTAGCTTAACCAATCCTCAACCAAAAAAATTTAACTAGTTGAATCGATTCCCCAATTGATTCAATCGGTTCAAGGAACCCTTGACCACTTGGGCTTAAAAACAAATAAAATGCTTTTGAACTCATTTTTGTTCTTCCAATAACTTGACTAATAAGTCGTATGTGTTGGGTCATTTCAAGATGATTATTAAATGAGTTGTATTCAAGTACAATAAATTTTCACTATTTTTCACTTCAACATGACATGACCTATTGTCATCCCTTATGGTTGGTTTTTTTGTTTAGTTTGATTTTAGTCTTTTCATGCCTTGCCATGTGTTTGGGTTAAGCAAATTTTCACTATTTTTTTACCTAGCATGACCTATTATCACCCCTAAGCCTATGGTTGGTTTCTTTGTTTGGTTTGCTTATATCTTTTCCATGTCTTGTCATGTGTTATATGCTAATGCCAATTAGGGTTTAAAATATCGATAGAGAAAGAGAAATGATGGCAACTTTGAAATCTTAAAAGAGATATTTGGTAATTCTCTTCCCAAAAGGTTATTGAAAAAAAGAATTAAAGAGGCATTTAGGTTATGCTTGGTTCCTTATGAAAAATTTGAGGGAAAATGTGAAGGAAAAAAATAAAGAGAAAAAAGGATAAGGAAAGAATATATAAGTTAAAGTTAAAGTCAATAAATAATTTTTATATACTATTTCAAACTCATTTACATCTTTTTTCTCTTATATAAAAATTAAATAATTTATAAATTTATAAATTTCTGACTAAGTTTAATTATATTTGATTTTCTTTCATATTTTTCATAGATAAACTAAATATTAAAAAACCATTTTTCTTATATATAAAAATAAATAAAAAATCTTTAATACTTTATAGAAACCAAACATAACCTTAATATATCATAATCAAAATATAGATAAATTTTGCACCTAACAATATACGGTATAGAAATATTAAAGATACATGTTAGAGATATTATTGATTTTCCAATCCACACTCCCAATACAAATTTTACCACACGATATGTCTATTGATGCTAAAATATCAATTGGTGCATTAACCTCAATATCAAGGGGGCAAGTTAATTTTAATTTAGATTTGTAATTTTTAATCAATGAAGCATAGCCCAACAATCCGTTGTAGTCTAGTTGGTTAGGATACTCGGCTCTCACCCGAGAGACCCGGGTTCAAGTCCCGGCAACGGAAATGTTTTTTCTTTTCAAAGCCTTACAGGCCCATGAGGCTTAAAGCCCAAAAGAGCCCTTCAGAACAATTTTGGGCCCAAAAGTCATGAATTAATGCAACTACTTACACGTTCAAATAGTTTTTGCTATATCCATTATTTCTTTAAAAAGATCACATTATCTTTATTTATTTGCCATTTAAAAAAAATAAAAAAATAAATATAAAAAATGAAATGAATATTATATTTTATTTAGTTTATTTTTTATTTTTTTAAAATGTTGAAATAAATCTAAAAAGAGAAACTTTAATTTCTTTAATTTAAAAAAAAAATCTAAAATGATATAAATTTGAACGTTATAGCAAACATCATTTTATTTTTATTTTAAAATTTAATTGATGTAAGATTTTTTTTTTTTTTTTGAGATACTAATTTAAGTTTTAAATTGAAAAAGCACTTAAGTTAATTTTTTTAAATATTTTATTTCTATTAAAAGTGATAAATTATTTGTTTTTTATATACTAAAAAATAAAAATTTAATGCATGTATATTAATATATATTTGACAAAAAAAATAATTTAACACATTTATAAAAATCTCAAAACAATAAAAATTATTAGAAAAGTAAAAGTTGAAAAATACTTTTAAAAATTATTAGAGAAATTTAAAAAACACATTTAAAAAATCAAAAAATCATTTGTCCTGTTTCTTGAAGAAGTACTTGATAGGTGATTCTCCAATAAATACTTTTAAAAAAACACTTCAATTAAAAACACTTCAAATAAAAATAATATCAAACATGTTGTTGCACAATCCAAGTAGATAGTCTCGTCTAGCTACCATGAGCTAAATGAAGGAGATGGCCAATAGTTTCGTCTAAGTCCCTTGAGATGCAAACGACTTTAATCCCTACACAAAGGCTATCCAGATGGTTTGTCGAGGCACGCCCCTCCGATGCTAAAGTCAATAAGTGGCTTCAGCAAGTCAAAGTTTTTTGCAGAAAAAAAACTCTCTTACCATTTGTAGATTCTACATGGTTATTTATACCTTTTGCGGTGTAACGTCTTTCCAAGTGTCTTAATTGCACCTTAATTGCACTTGATTGTGTAATATTATGTCATTGATTGTCGATTCATAACGACGAAGTCGCTGAGAATGGAATGTATTCCATAATGGTCGTAGTTAATATAAAGTGTGTCAGGCGTGCAATTTGTGCATTAATAGGTGTGTAAATGCATGATGGACGGTCAAGCCTTAGTCATGCTATATCCATGTAGGATTTATCCGTCTAACCAACTTTGAGATGAATCAATCACTCGATCAAAGGGTCGTTGGGCCATTTGGCTAAAGACGGTTTCCCAAACGACTCCTCTAGCCAAACGACCGTGAGAGAGTAGTGGACTGCAAGACAGCCTTGCATAAAGGGTCCCACAAAACATATCCTAAAATTTGTGTTTACGTATAACTTTGAGTTTGAGATGAGTTAATGATGTGTTGATTGACGATAGGGGTCCTTATCATGACATGTAATTTTAACAAAAATATTTTTGGTTTTATATAGAATTTGTTTCACTTGGACTTTGGTGGTGTTAGTTTTTTTGTTTAAAATTTGATAGGCTTCAATTTGAGTTAAATCTAAATATAGCAAAATGTGAATAAGAGCGTTGATTTTGGAAATGACTAAAAATACTTTCTAATACTTGGAATCACTTTCTTACAAAAATTAGATGTCTAACAAATTTTTAAAAATCTAAAAATCTTTTAAAGTAATTCTCCGATAATCAATAATTCTTCCAAAAATTAATTTTTTTTGTATAGTGACTATAAAAAACAATATCAAAGTAATTTCTTTATTTTATATCGAAATGTTAAACAATTATCTCTGAAAAATATTTATAATGGAAACAATACTAATAAAAATTGTATATGTTTAAACTGTTTGATTTTTTTTCTAATATGTGAATATCATTAAGTTGTTTGTTATTATTGATGTCTTAATACTATTAAGTGTTAAATATATTTTTTTTTACATATTAAAAACATCTATAAAAATATTTCATTTCTTCTCATATAAATTTGAAAAATAATAATTTTTTTAAAAAAAATTATAATTAAACATATTTTCAAATATCTAAAAATATCATAATTTATTAGCATGAGAAAAAATTATAATAATTAATTATTATAATTTTAACAAAAAATTCTAGAATGTGGTAAAAGTGAATGAGAGATGGTAAATGGTAAAAAGACAAGGTAAAATAGTGTGGGTGGATTAGAGTACAGAGTCACGAAGATATTCCCAGGACTTCTAGGGTTTCCTGAGTAGCTATAAATACTACTTTTTTAGGCGTCTCGGATTCTCTTCCCTTCTGGTGGTTAAGCTCTTTTGTTCCAACCCCTTTCTCTCTCTTTCTTTCTCTCTCTCACATCTCCACTGAACTCAATGGCCATCACCTTCTCGGATCTACACACTGAGGCTGGTCTCAAGTCTCTGGACGAATTCCTCTCCGGAAAAGCCTACATCTCTGGGTAATTTTCCTACTCGTTATGCCTTGTTTGGTTCCACAGAAAACGATAAACCCAACAAAGCAAAATGTTATCTTTATTTTAAACCGAATCAAAGCAATTTGCTTTGTTTTCTCAGGAGCCAAATTGAGTGTTTGTGGATTCAGATCTTCATTGTTATGTGCGATTTGATTACATGTACTGATGGTGGGTTTTTTTTTTGGTGGTGTTTGCAGGGGTCATCTGACGAAGGATGATGTAAAGGTTTACGCCGCGGTTCTGGAGAAACCCGGAAGTCACTTCCCCAATGCAAGCAAGTGGTACAGCTGTGTTTCTTCGCATCTCGCCAAAAGGTTTCTGCTTTCTAATTTTAACTACTTTTCCTTTTTTTTTGTATCAGTCCTTGTTGTTAGTCAATTCATTATTATTTTGGTTGAGGATTTTGCAAATTTTTTAATTTAGTTCTTGATTTTAATTTGGATCATTTGCTTGTTATAGTTCTTTATTTCCAATTTTTTCAGAGTAATGTTTTGTAATAATTATGGGACTGTACACGACAGGGTAGGATCTAAGAATCACAATCTTTTAGGGTTCTAAAGAATACCAATACCAATCAATAGACTATTATTATTTTGAAGTATTTAACAATCTAAATATCGTAATGTGTTTAAATACAATCCATTCAGTACTTGAAACACTGTTTTTTACTCTCTTTTTTAATGCTTTCCTTTCTTACAAGAATAGAAAGTTTACACCAATGATTCTGTTTGAGAAACTTTATGGGGTTTTTTATTTGGTTTACAAATAATTTAGGGTTTTCCCCCCTCAATGCCATGTTGTTTTCCCCCAACAGTCTTTTTTCTAACTGAGTCTGTAGATAATGCGAGGCCATAAATTGAATATCAAATACGGCCGTTGGAGCCCATGCTCTCTCTGTTTTGATTTTTGAAATATGTTTGGCGTATTTAGGGTGTATGTTTATCTATTGTATCAAACTTGACTTGCTCGCAAATGACTTGAGTATGCAAGTTTTTATTTGAAACCATACACTTTACAGTGGCACCAAGTTTAGCTTTCTCATATGTTGTATTCTCTGATCTATTTTTGGTAGCTTCCCTGGAAAAGCTGTTGGGGTGAGTTTAGGCTGCCAAGCTGCTCCTGTTGAAGCTGCTCCCAAGGAAGTGAAGGAGGTGTGTATTGCTTGTTTATATATATATATATTTTTAACATGTTAACATTGTGGGGATGGTTTACATCTGGTGAATTGAAGAAGCATGGGGAATCCACAACCTGCATACTTCTGGGAGTTGAGTGCTATATATTGCAAAACATCATAAACTGAAAACTTTTCCTTTTTGGAAAAGGTTTCTAGTAATTTTGACATGGATTGGCTCCATGATCCAGTCAGTTCAATTTCGTGGTACTGGTAAAAATGTAAAAGGAGGTGAATGATGCTGTTACGTGGCCAACCAATATGGTCTTCATCATTATCTCTTTGATATGATGATGTCTCTATCTATATCTCAAACATCTTGAATTTTCTTATTAACAAATTTTATGATTTTCTACTAATTTTTAGATGTTTTTCTGATGGATATGGTTATGTGATAAACATCTCCCATGATACCTTCAGATTTTTAGAATTGTGATTTGATGGCTGATATTTCAAGTCTTAATGGAAGTAACCTTTGTTGAACATTTTTGTGTTGTGGATATGGATGAGGAATATCTAGGATGGAGTTTCAAAAGAGCTTTTGGTTGGTCTTGTCAGAGTCTTGAAACTATAATTGCATCAGTTGGACATGATGATGTGGGAATAGGGTCTTGGTTGTTTTCAGTTTGATTTGTCTCTTATATTTTATTTAAATAGGTGGTCAGAATAGTTAACACATTTGCCTACTTATGGTATGAAGGTTGTTTAGAGATTGGGGCTTGTGTAACCTACTGACCTACTAAATATGCTTGGTCAACTTGATTTATTTGTGTTCACTGCATAGGTTTTTTTTCTTTTTTTTTCTTCAGTGGCTTTGATATTGTAACTTTCATCTTATTTTCAAATTGTGCTTTTGTGATGCAACTTGGGAAGGAATATGGAGGGTATACATTTTGTGTCTGTATTTGAATTTCCTAAGTGTCCATATGCTTTAATTTCCCTCAGTCTTATGAATACTCATTTTTCCTCTTTGGATTTACTAGGCTGCTCCTGCTGGAGATGATGACGATGACCTTGATCTCTTTGGTGATGAGACAGAGGAGGAGAAGAAGGCAGCAGAAGAGAGGGAGGCATCTGTTAAGGCATCCTCAAAGAAGAAAGAGAGTAAGCTTTCTCTATCATTAGATTTATGATTAACAAACATAAAAATGCTTGCCTAAGATACTATAAAAATAAAATGACTGTTTTTGATTCATGTTTTGCTCTTCTATGGTATCTAATATTATCCCTAAGGCTTGGCTCAAGTGGCAAGGGATTGGAGTGAGGAGATATGGGAGGGTTATATAGATATATAGCTTGCTTTAATTTGCCCATTGTTATCACGAATTAAGTTTCGCATTTTAAGCCTACTCAAAAAGAAAAAAGTGTTTTTCATTTTAAACAAATTTTCTCGTCATATTCATCTTCCTGTCTGAAACTGATAATGTCCTTGGTAAATTATGGCATGTTTGGTTGTTTTCAATAGTTTCTGGATTCTTATAGCATTTGACCATTTTATTTTCTAATTGTATCTATTAGGTGGAAAATCGTCTGTTCTTTTGGATGTGAAACCTTGGGATGATGAGACAGACATGAAGAAGCTGGAAGAGGCTGTTCGCAGTATTGAGATGCCAGGCCTCTTGTGGGGAGCATGTATGGTTTGATTATTAATTTAAACACCCTTTTTCCCCCCTTCAAACCGAAATTGACCATTCTTATATTCTTATGCTGACCTTGACAACTGAATGCTTGGTTAATAGTTGTGCTATGGATTTGTTGCAGCAAAATTGGCTCCAGTTGGTTATGGGATAAAGAAATTGCAGATCATGATGACCATTGTGGATGACCTTGTCTCTGTGGATTCCGTTATAGAAGAGCATCTCACAGTTGAACCCATAAACGAGTATGTTCAGAGTTGTGACATTGTTGCCTTCAACAAAATCTAAACCTGAAACCTGACCTTCTTTATCAGATTTCTAGATTTAGGCATTTTCATTCTCATAATTTAGTAAATGACACTAATGGTAAGATGTTTTCTTTTCTTGCCCATGTTTTTGGTTGTGGTTTTTGCTCTTTACAGCCTAATATTGGTGAGAGATGAAGGGCTACACTCTCTTTATGGAGGGGTTAAGGCTTATTCATTGAAACCTTTGTAGGAAAAATGAGGTTGAGGGAACATATTCATATATATTTGGTTTTTTATGGCAATGGTAAATTCTCAAATTCGATTGGCTTCACCCATATACATGGTTTAAATAAGTATGAGTGTTATGGGCATTGGGATCATATTTAACATAGAAATAAAAATATTATCCTGCTGCTACTTAACTGTTTTTCCTTTGGGTTTTGTCCATATTGTTGTTTCATCTTTCAATTTCTACTGAAAATTGGTAAAGCCTTTTTTTCATCTTTCAATTTCATATAGGTCAGAGGATAAGATGTTAGTGTTTTTTTCTTGAAGCATTTATTTTTTGGAAAAGGGATTTAAAATTCATTTATATAATTCAATATAATAATAAATTGATTCAAATATTAAGTTTTTTTGGGCTCATGGTTCTGCCATTTAGGTCATTTGATCCATGTTTTTGGATAAGTTGTTTTCAGAAATAATTATTTTATTTTATTGTGTATATTTAACTTATATAATATTAATTTAACATAAATGTTATTAAAAATAAATGTATAATTATAAATAAATTAATAGTTTCTAATAAAATATGGACATTAGTATTACCATAAAATTATAAATTATAATTTTTTATAAAATAAAAAAAAGAGAAAGATATAATTGAATTTTTTTAAATTTAAAAATAAATAAATTTTAATTTCTTTACAAGTAAATAAACTAAAATAAAGTTTTTTTTATTCCATTTACATATTTACTAATCAACAACATAGAGTATTTTAAATTAGTTTTTATTTAGCCTCCAATTAATTCTATCCTTTTTTAAATTTAAGATTCATTAAAGAATTAAAATTTATATGTCATGACAAAATGTCGAAAATATAATTGTGGGGAAAAGAAAAATAGTAAAGTGATCACTTATTATATACCAATTTTAGTTTATTATTATTATTATTATTATTTTGGTAATTGGATTCATTTTTTAGTTACAAATTATTTTTAAAAATTATTATGCTTATTAATAAATTCAACAGTTAAGTTGAAGTCTATTAGTTAAATAAGAAAATTCATAAAGGTAGTATAGTTATGTATAGAGGAGAAATAATAGAGCTATTCTGGGTCAATTTTAGTATGGTAATCTTCCGTAATATTTGTTTTATTTTGTTATAAATTATTTTTTTAAATTAATAAATTTATTAATGAACTTAACACATTAAGTCTTTTTTTTATTTTTTATTTATTGTTTAATAAAAAAATTCAGAAAAATATGGTTTTATGTAAAAGAGAAATAATAGTCGTTTTGAACTAATTATTATCCATGAATTTATGCTATTAATTGAATTACTATTTGAGTTTCAAATTATTTCTAAAAAATATTAGACTCCTTAATGAATTCAACACATTACGCCTTATTTTATTTAAAATTTATTTGCCTAGTGAAAAAAAAATCATAAGAATATGATTACACATAAAAAAAGAAATCAATAAAGTCATTTGCAAATGAATTTTGATATATGTAAATTTATAATGTCAATTAGATTGGTTTTAAGTTCCTTAGCTTTATATGTTAATTGGATTGGTTTTAAGTTCCGTGAGTTTATAATACTAATTAGATCAATTTTTGAATTTCGAAATTCCTTAAAAACCTTTCAACATTTCACTTTCTTTTTGAAAATGATCTCTAGAATTTTTTCTATATTTTTTCTCCCTATGATTTCTTAACAATCTTTATTGAACTCTCTACACGCTATATACTATACTGTCTAAACTATTGAAGATGTAGTTCTTTTATAGGAATTCATAACAATTCCAAACTTTTATGGCTGCTTGCACTTGCATATTAGTTTCATTCTCCTTTAGTGTGGGGGCATCCTCATACAAAACCTAAGTAAAATTCAAAGTCGCAAGGTGGAAGAACATCTTTTGTTGCAACCTCTTGACGTCTATACCGATAAATTTCTTAGATTTCTCCATGATTTTAAAAATTGGATCGGACTAGCCGGTTTGACCAATCCAACCGTCGGCTGATCACGGTTCTGATCTGGTCCAATCAATTAGATCGGAATTAGATTGAACTGGGATTGGATCGCTTAAACCAGCGGTCCAGCCGGTTCCTTCTAAACCGGTCGGTTCGATTAAATTTTTTTAAAAAAAATTACAGCATCAAAACGACGTTGTTTTAGAGGATATAAAACCATGACTGTAAACTCTCTCTCGTCCACCTCGCAGCAGCCAACGTTCAAAAAATCAGCTGAGTCCGGTACGACTTGGCCGAGTCGTATCCGCCTCGAAGCGGACCACGACGAGTCCGATACCAGATACCTAGATTCGGCCTGAATCGGTTGGACTCGGATGAGTCGACCGATATTCCGAGTTAACTCGGTCAACTTGGGGAAAAAAATTCAACAAATTCTCTGCAAAAAGCCCCATCACAACAAGTCTTGATTTTTCAAAGAAATCAGAGATTCCTCTACAAAAGAAAACCTATGAAAATTTTAAACAAACCCGTGAAGATTTGAAACAAACCCGTGACCCTTTCAAAAGCCTTTAAAAAGAGGCTCGATTGAAGAAATCCACCATTGTCGGAGTCTAGAATCTTCATCTTTGGTGCGATGCCTAGTGGAAGGTAGCAGATCGTGGTCCAATAGTCTAAGAGCGAGAGGCTGCGTCTTCGTGGTTTAGGGAAGAAGACAGAGGGCTGCATCAGTGCATCTTCGTAGTGTTGCTGTGTTGGGGAAGAAGAAGAAGAGGGCAAAACGTCTTCGTGGTGTTGCTGTGTAGGGGGTGTTGCTGTTTTGGGGAAGAAGAAGAAGACAGAGGGCAAAACGTGGTGTTGCTGTGTTGGGGAAGAAGAAGAAACAAAGGGTAGGGGGTTTGACCAGCAGGTAATAAATTAATATATGAATTCCTTTTCAAATATTGTTTAATATTGTTGCTATATTGTTGCTATATATAATATGTTATTCCTTTTCAATTTAATATATGTAATCTCTGTATATGGTTGAATATTGTTGCTATATATCTTATAAACTAAATAAGACATAATTAATGATTTTAAATTATTTCATGAATTTTTTAATTTTTAAAAATAATTTTGAAATTAAAAAACCAATCTAATTAATTACATATAAAATAAATTTTTTTATAATATTATATTGATAATTCAATTCTAAATGAGTACATGGAATGAAAATTTTGAGTCATTTTTAAAAAGTTAAACTTTATTAATTATTCAATTTAAATAAAATATTATGAAAAATTATTACTTTAAATATTTATTATTAATTTTTAACCCAAAAATGATAAAGATGTTAATATTTTTATGTTTCTAACATATGCTAAAATAGTTTTTTTTTTTTATAAAAATAAAATAAAATTAACCTATGATTTTATTATAATATCATATATATAATTTGTTATTCCTTTTCAAATTAATATATATACTCTCTATATATGGTTTAATATTGTTGCTATATATAATCTATTATTGCTTTTCAAATATTGTTGTTATATGTCTTATAAACTAAATAAGACATAATTAATAATTTTAAATTATTTCATGAATTTTTAAATTTTTTAAAATAATTTTGAAATTAAAAAACCAATCTAATTAAATACATATAAAATAAATTTTTTTATAATATTATGTTGATAATTCAATTCTAAATGAGTACATGGAATGAAAATTTTGAGTCATTTTTAAAAAGTTAAACTTTATTAATTATTCGATTTAAATAAAATATTATGAAAAATTATTACTTTAAATATTTATTATTAATTTTTAACCCAAAAAATGATAAAGATGTTAATATTTTTATGTTTCTAACATATGCTAAAATATTATTTTTTTATAAAAATAACATAAAATTAACCTATGATTTTATTATAATATCATATATATAATCTGTTATTCCTTTTCAAATTAATATATATACTCTCTATATATGGTTTAATATTGTTGCTATATATAATCTATTATTGCTTTTCAAATCTTGTTGCTATATGTCTTATAAAACTAAATAAGACATAATTAATAATTTTAAATTATTTCATGAATTTTTTAATTTTTAAAAATATAATGTACAAGAAATTGTCTTGAATACTTTAAAAATATCACTCAATTTTCTATTAGTATAAATAAGTTTACATTATATTAGTGACAAAAAATTTCCCTATTACTCAATTACATTAATACTATACTGCAAAATTAAATTACTATACAAAATTAATAATTATTGAAATTTTTTTTCTTCAAATAATCATAAATGATTTAATAATACGGAATGAAGGGTATGCATTTACATGGTCAATTACATTGATTTTAATTTAGAAAAACATATAAATAAGTGGAAAACAAAAGATGATGAACTTAGGTGAGATCGTGTTTATTGCTTTTTTAGTACAATTTATTTTTATATGGTAACAATATGAAACATATAAGTGAGTGGAAAATTGAATATTATAATTCTTATATAAATGTGTTTATATATATTCAATTTGAAAAGTAAATTGTTTTCCTTTTATACATGGTTAGGTTAAATTTTCAAAATGACTTCAAAACATGATATTGGTTGGGAACATGTGAACCTGTTGGTGGTAGTAGAAGAACCACAAAGTGTAAATATTGTGGGAAAGTTATACATGGCGGTATAACAAGATTAAAGCAACACATCGCACATATATCTGGACAAGTGGAAGGATGTCCATGTGCACCGGTAGAAGTGTCACATAGTGTTAAACAACATATGTCTAATACTTCAAAAGAAAAAGTAAAGTTAAAGAAAAAAAAACGACTTTTGAATTCCTTAAATAGAGAAAATTTTTATGAAATTGATGAGGGTGATTCTAATGATGAAATTGAGGAAGTTGCTATGGCTAATTTTGAAATAAGACAAATGAAACAAGCAATGAAAGAAAGTCGTCAAATTTTTGAAAAATGTGGACAAGAGCATCAGAAAGGTGGTAGCTCCTCACAACCTTCTAATGTTAGGATTAAGCGCGGACTGACACGTAGCTTCAGTGTAAGAGAAGGAGCTAGCATACCTCCAAAATGAATTGATCCCTACATGTTCCTATCAAAGCAGAAATCAATAAAAAGCTTATTTTCTACTGAAGGCGTGAAGAAAGTGGGTAAAGTTATTTCTAAATTCTTTCTCTTTAATGCAATACCCTTTAATGCAGCTGACAGTGGGCCTTACTATCAATCAATGATTGATACCATAGTAGAAGCAGGTCCAGGCATCAAGGATCCCACGGGATACCAAATTGGAAATACAAATTTGGAAGAGGAGGTGCAAGAGCTTGAGGTATACATAACAACATTGAAGGCTAAATGGCCTATATATGGGTGCACAATCATGTGTGATGGTTAGAGTTCTAAGACTAGAAAGCTCATCATCAATTTCATGATTTATTGTGATAGAAGTATGATATACCATTCTTCAGTTGACACTACCAACATACCTAAGACAGTAGACTACATTTTTTCCCTTAAGGATAAAGTTGTAGAGGAGGTTGGGGAGGAAAATGTTGTTCAAGTAGTCACTGATAATGAGGCAAGTTTTAAAACAGCCGGTATGTTGTTGATGGAGAAGCGGAAGCATTTGTTTTGGTCTCCTTGTACAGCCCACTGTATTGATTTAATGCTTGAAGATATTGGAAGCATGAAGCAGATTAAGGAGACATTAAATCAAGCTAAGATGATAACAGGATTTATTTATAATAGCTTGAAAGTAGTGAATTTGATGAAAGTGTTCACCAAGGATAGAGATCTGTTAAGGCCAGGAATAACCCGTTTTGCCACTAAATTCATTTCACTTGAGAGTCTTATACGTTATGAGGCTGATTTGAAGAGAATGTGCACAACAAATGAGTGGTGTGAATTCAATAAAGATAGGAGCAGAAAAAGTGTAAGAGATAAGGTATCCAACCTTATCTTAACTGATCGATTTTGGAAGAAGGTAGGAGAAGTTCAAACCATCATGGAGCCTCTCGTCAAAGTATTGAAATTGGTTGATCAAGATAAAAAGCCCACACTATCAATCATTTATGAAGCAATAGATAGAGCTAAATTGGCTATCAAGGCATCGGTCAAGCAATGGGAAAAGTATTGGGAAGTCATTGATAGAATGTGGGAAAGTCAATTGCACAGACATTTGCATGCTGCAGGTAATAAAAAAAAAATTTATATATTTTTTATTATTTTTTTCAAGTACAAATTATTATAAACTGATCATTATTTAACTTATGGCAGCATATTTTTTTAAATTCAATGTTCCAATATTCAAAGCATCTCTCCAACCATCCGAAAATTAAAGTTGGATTAAAGAAGGTTATCAAGAGATTAGAGCTAGATTTGGATAGACAAGCAAAAGCTATTAACGAGGTATAATAATAGTTTGTGACCTTTATATAATGCATTTTGTATATGTAATGTGCATTAACAAAAAAAAAATGTTAATGATGTAGGTGAAATTATTTGTTGACGGCCAAGGAGAATTTCGAAGTGCACTCACAAAGAAAACAATAAATCAATCTCTTTCAGGTACTGAATACATTTATGTCTATTACAAATAAGAAATTATCATCATTTTGTGTTTAATATATCATAGTGATTAATAAGTATGCATTTTCTTTATTATAGCTGAATGGTGGAACAACTATAGCGACGAAGGTCCACATCTACAAAAGATTGCTGTTAAAAATTTAAGCCAAACTTGTTCTTCATCAGGTTGTGAAAAAAATTGGAGCACATGGTCATTGATTCACACAAAGTTGCACAACCGTTTGGCAATGAAAAAGTTGCATAAGTTAGTTTATGTGCACTACAATATGCGACTTCGAGTTAAGAATTTGATGCAAAAGCGAAACAATGAAGATTTATACAATCCAATTTATCTTAATCATATCTTTAATGATGATGATATATTAGATGAGTGGATACGAGAAGGAGAGGAGCCTATTTTATCATCTAATAATTTGGATTGGTTAAATAAAGGTCTTCCCACTAAAGAATGTAAAGAAAGAGATATTGATTCCCGTCGTAAAGGTAAGGCTTCTAGAACAATTTCTTCAAGTTCTAGTAGTGATGATGGTAACAATAAGGGCAGTAGGCGGGGTGGTGGCACTAGTGGGGGCAATAGAGGAGTTGGTGGCACTAGTGAGGGTACTGGAGGAGATGGTAGCACTGGGGGCGGTTATGTTAGTCAAGTAGATCCTAGCATGTCATGGGCACAAGGAGGTGAAAATTACTATGCCACACAAGATACAGATCATGGATATCGACCAGGGATATGGGAACAACAAAAGCATTTGGAAAGACTAACTACATTTCCTAGCGATGATGATTATTCTAGTGGGCATGATTATCATAGATCATATCATCACCGTATTGATGAGCACTTACAAAATTTGGGTATAGGATCAAGGTCGTATTCCAAAGGGCTAGATGATAGATCATATCACAACTTTAGGGACCGTGATAGCTCTTCCAATACTTTTAGTAGAAATGATTTTAATCAATTTCCAATGATGCATCCCTGGAGGGATATTCAAATACTGGAACACGAGCTAGTGACTCATATGGATATGATTAATCTTCTAGTAGCAGTAGCATTGCTTATCGAGGTTTTGGATACTATCAAGCTGGTGTTGATCCCGAACAGCCTTCGAAACCATATTTTCCTGATTATGGATCATTAAGCCAATCATCTCACCTACTATATTCGAGTTATGAACAACTCTTTCAATCATATCCTTACTACGAGAATTGCCACCCCAATTTGTATGCTCGTTGTAGGACTAATGATGATGATTTTGAACCCTCTCGTCATTCAACATGGAATTGATTGTTGTATTGTATGTGTTGTTAGTAAAAATGTTATTATATTTGAAATAAAATAACTTTCTTTTTATTAGCATTATCATAAATAACTTTGAGCAGATACTTCTATAACTATTTAAATAATGTTAAATGTGAGACAATTTTATTTTATTAATTTTTTGAGCTTATTTAATTGTATCTATTTTTCTGATGATTTACATAATATTTTTATATTTTTTTGAATTTTCTAATTAGCTTATTTTACGTATCGCCCAATACCAGACAAATACACCGAGACCGATACGCCTCGGGACCCTCTAAGTCAGTGACCGATACCGCGACTTTGAACCATGGCAGCAGCTGCTGCCCTGCCCACCCCCGATACGCTGCGACACCCACACTAGGACAACTCCCACCGGTTACACTGTGCAAAACCGTCACCTGACTCGCATCTTCCCCACAACATCGTTGTAAACCCCAACTGTAAACCACCCCGACCGGATGGTACCCTCCATTCCCCCAATCAGTTGGTAATTCAGTTTTGAGACATTTTTAGCGGTGAGGTTCGACAGGAAAGAGGCATTTGAATTTGAATGTGGGGGCGATGGGTGATGGGGTTGGAGCCAATTGGGATATGGCAAAATATCAGATTTCTTGCATAAACTGATAAACAACCCCCACTGTTATGTGCCATTATTCATGATGTGACTGTGATGTTTGGTGGGAGCCCTCTCGCATGCACTAGATCACCCTCCTTCCCCCTCCCCTGTTGTAAACCACCCTCTCTCCCCCCTGCACGCGTTGTGAAACCCTCACTCCGACCAGTAGCTGCAAGCCTGCAAATCAAAGGTATGATATTTAATATTTTAAAATTTATTTTAAATGTTTAATAATTAATATTCCATTTTTAATTTATTTATAATTTATTACACATTTTTATTTATAAATTTTTAGATAATTTTACCCATTGATATGTGATTTTTATAAATTATTGATGACTTTCATTCTCTAGATTAATGTAGAATTTTTGTTTCTAATTTGATAGAGAAATAAAAAATAGAATCAAACTTGACCCCATCCTCTAGTCAAGATTCAACCACCAATTTACAAACAACTAGAAGTAAGACCAACCTTGCATAAGAGCATGTTTCTGAAGAAAGATATACAAATGGAAAAAAAGATTTTATTTGTTTGTATTGTAAAAAGATTGCAAAAGGTGGGGGCATTCATAGAATGAAACAACATATTGCTGGAGTGAAAAGAGATATTGGTCCATGTAAATCGACTCCTCCTGATGTCATATTTCGAATGGAAAATTCTTTGCAAGAGTTCGTGAATTCCAAGAAAGCAACCCAAGAAGCATATAAATATAGAAATCCTTATGGTCTTAATGTGTCACAATTTGAAAGGGATATGACAAAAGGTGAAAAAGAGGTTCAAGAAATGCAAAGTCATATGGCAGCTAGTAGTGGAAAAAGAAAAAAATCAATAGTGGATAAGTATTTTGTACTAAGAAATACTCAAGAAGCTCAACTTTCCATGAGGAGTGTATTAGCTAGGGAAAAAAGCTATTTGGAGAGTAGATATGGTGGGTGGAAGATTCTTTTATGATGCATGCATTCCTACTAATGTTGTGAATTCCTTCTACTTCAAGCCAATGTTGGATGTTATATTTACAATTGGTCCTGGATATAAGGGTCCAAATTACCATCAGTTGCGGGTTAATCTTTTAAAGTATGCCAAAAAGGAAGTTCAATTACTTGTGGACTCTTATAATACAATTTGGGCAAAAGTTGGGTGTACAATAATGGGTGATGGTTGGACAGATAATAGACAAAGAACACTCATCAACTTCCTTGTGAATTGTCCTAAAGGAATATCGTTTGTGAAATATGTTGATGCTTCAAACATTGTCAAGGATGCAACTAATTTGTTTATGTTAGTTGATGAGGTGATTGAATGGGTGGGTCCACTCAATGTAGTTCATATAGTGACTAATAATGCAACAAATTATGTGGTCGCGAGAAGATTGATTTTTTAGAAGCATAAACACATCTATTGGTCACCTTGTGTAGCTCATTATCTTAATTTGATATTTAAGGATATTGGTAAGATGAATCATGTTGTTGAACTTGTAAGATGTGCATTAAATGTGACAATTTTTGTGTATAATCATGTTGTCTTGTTAAGTTGGTTGAGAAAAAAAACAGATGGATAGATATTCTCTAACCTGGTGCAACTCGCTTTGCTACTACATTCATTGCACTCAAGAGTCTTCATGATCATAAAAAATGACTTGCAAGCTTTGGTGACTAGTAAGTTCTTTGTGGACTCTAGATATTCAAAGAATAATAAAAGCAAAGTTGCAGTTTCCATCATCTTGGATAATAGATTTTGGAATTATTGTTTGATTGTTGTGAATCTTATGTCTCCACTAATGAGCTTATTATGTATTGTTGATTGTGATGAGAAACCTTCGATGGGATATGTGTATGAAGGCATGTATAGGGTTCATTTGGGCATCAAGAAATTGTTTAACTACAATAAAAGACTATACAAACCTTATACAGAGATCATAAAGCAACACTGGGATCAACAACTAAAGAAAAACATTCATTCAACAACTTATTAGTTAAATCCATATTTCCAATATGATCAGGAAAACTTTTGTAATAAGTTAACTGTTATTAGAGGTGTCATGGATGTTATTAATCAGAAAGTTCTGAAAGGCAAGCTTGATACAATGAATGAAATGAAGTTGTTTCGTGATTGATTAGGAAGTTTTGGAAGTGACCTTGCTTATCCTTCACGTGAAGTATTTCAACTTGGTAAAAAATTATTTTCATTTATTAGTGTGTTTGTTCTTTTTTATTAGTTACCTACTTACTATTTAATATTTTAAATTTGTTAATGCTTTTTTTTTTCTTATTTTTAATGTGAAATGGTAACTAGATGAATGGTGGAGGTTACATGGATACAGTGCACCACATTTGCAAAAGTTGGTCATTCAAATATTGAGTCAAATTGCATCGTCTTCTGGATGTGAGAGGAATTGGAGCATCTTTGAACATATACATACCAAAAGAAGGAATAGATTGGAACATTAAAGGTTTAATGATCTTGTATACGTTCATTACAATTTGCGGCTAAAAAACCGGTACAAATGTTTTCTTAGTTGTTTTGAGTTTAAATTCTTTTATTCACAATTATGAATAATTATTTGCTTTTCTTTTTTAAGTTATATAACAAGAAAAGAACCTATAATCCCATTAACTATGCAAGCATTGATGAAACCGATTTCTGGATAGTTGATGAGGATTAGCCAGCAAAGCTAGATGTTGAAGAATTGGAAAATCTTCTATATGAAGAAGGGTCAATTCCAATAAATGAAGTGGAAGGTTCAAGTTCTCACATTAGTTAGTAGAATATTTAAACTTATAAAAGTTCAATAATTATATTTTTTTTCTTCTTCAAAAATGATTTCTTGTTGATATATATTCAATATTTGTGTAGATGACGAGGATGGTGGTAGCGTGGCTATAGAAGGGCTTAATGTGGAGAACTTTGGCTTTCTAGATGCTCATTTTCAATCTCCATATTCCAATTTCCAAAATGAATGAAGACTTGAATTTTATATTTATTAGTATGCAAAAATCTTCATGAATATTCAAACATTGACATGTTATATTTTGAGTAACTATTTAAGTGTTGTGGTTAACATTTGTATTATCTATTATGGACAATGTGTTAACAACTCTTTGATAATTTGGTTATTATAGGATAGCAATGGTTTGATTATTTGATAAATATTGGGTTTATTGACATTATGAATGTATAACATCTTATATTATGTTATAGATATCATATATGATGATTGATGACTTCTACAGGTAAAAATTTTGTGAAAAAACTCAACAAACAAAGAAGATGTTGTCAAAATTTAGATAGAATTTATTAATTTATTAATTTTTAATAATATATAAAATAATAAAATATATATTTATGACATCATCGATTCAACCACCGGTCCGACCAATGAACCGTGAATTGGTAACTTTTTCGGTTCAATGATCAGTCCGGTTCTGAAAACATTGGATTGCTCACCATGTGTGACAGTAAGAGTTAAAAAAGAATATATTAAGGTCATTCTCACTAAGAACTATACGTAATTAAAATAAAATTAGCTATGAAAAAAAAGTGTTCATCTTAAAATTATTCTCCAAATTATTGAGAATATTTGGATCAATAAGCGTAAATAAATAAATAAAACAAATAAAACTCAAAAGTAATTCTTAAAACGAATATGTCCTACGTAGGTACTTATGGTTTAGTAGCAATCATCTATTATAATACAATGATTAGTTTCTTGCAATAGTAGCACATTAAATCCCAAGAAACATTGAATTAAATAATACTTTGTACTCTCTATAAAAGTTTGACGCTTTGAATATTGCACACTAATAACTTAAACTTAACTTGGAAAGGAATGAGAATGACTTAGAATGTACAACACTACAATTGGGAATTGATAGAGAGATGGATGATTGTTGGAACAAATGAAATATCATGAAGGGGTCCCCTATTTGTAGTTGTAGGAGGTAGCTATTGGAAAGGTTGTGTCTTTAAAACATTAGACATATCTTTTTAAAAAATTATGTCTTAAGACACCCAGAGACGTTTTTTTTTGGGAAAAACATGTTTTTTTTTTCAAAAATAGATGTCTTATCACTTTAAGCTTAATGTTTCATTCACCTTTAAATGGATTTAAGTAATTTTATTAAAACCATTTTCCAACACTTTGCCTATGAAAAATAAAAAATAATAATGATAGATGATATAGACCAGGTGATAATTGAGCTTCAAGTTAACTTTAGTTCCAAAGTATTAACAAGTTTGATTTTTAACTTTGGATATTAGTGGAACCAAATTCAACTCAATATCCTTACAAGGATGCAATCACAAGGTTTTCACTATATTTCCCTAATTTCGCCAACATCCAAGTTCAAAAGTCAAAAATCTATCTTACCGCCTAGCCTATCATTAACATTGTCCTCAATGTTGTCAAGTAACATATAATGAAAGTATAAGACAGTTAAACAATGTAAAAAAAAAAAAGGAAGGTAGAAGGATATTGTCTCTCATAACATTGATGATAGTGGAATGACTTAGAGGGTTATTTAAAAGTTATAAAAGGAACAAACTAAAATAAAGCAAACAAAATAAAGATGGGTAGATCCTTGTATGTATAACAAACTCCAATAACTATCATGCAAACTGTTAGCCCAAAGATTCTCCTAATCGGGTTTTGATGATAACAAACCATGGTTAAATGACTAATTGGTTTAATGGTTTAGAATCTCAGGCATAAACTCGAAAATTCATCAAATGACCAAATGGATACAAGATCGAGACATTTGGAAGACTTGTGATCATAGGAAACTAATGTAAGATGAATGCATGAGTGCACTTAGGATTTTCATACTGTTTCATGCAACTTAGAAAACTCGATTTATTCTTTAAAACTTCGATTTCATTAAAACCCGAGTTTTAACAAATATATCTTAGGCAAAATGTTTTAAAATTGGCATAATAATTCACCTAAAAAAAACCTTGCCTAAGTGTTAGAAAAGAAAGGAATTGAAAAAGATAGGTTTTCGGGGCCAAAAGGCTCAACCAGTCGAGGCTATGGCCAATCGATTCAACCGGTTGGAGAACCGGTCAACCGATTGGGGAATTAGTCAACCGGTTGCCCTTGTCCGATCGAGGTCCAGTGGAGGGATGCACAAAATTTTCTCTCTCTCCCAGTAACCTTCTCTTCCCGGTCAAGGTCCAATCGAGGCAACGGTAACCTATCAAGCATTAAATGATCCAACGGCTAGTAAACCTGTCAACCCCTAGCTCGACTAGTCGAGGTTACCTTTTGTTGTTTTTGGCTTCCGAGCTTAGAAACCTATAAATTGAGAGCTCCACTTCATTTATTGACAAGAGAACACTTGCAATCAATTGTCTACCTACTTGTTCTTGACCAAAAAGCTCTCATTTCTTTCTTAGTGCATTAAATCATCACTTGCATATCCTTTAGCGCACTCTTATGTGTCATCCTAGCTTTGTCTTGTATTTGAGCTATCCTTAAGCTAGGTTAAGGGATTCATTCTTGTAAAAATCGAGTGTTAAAGCCTTCAAGAGGTTTGAATCTTGAAGAGATTGTGTAAGAGCCCATTGGATCCGGAATCCAAGTATAAGAAGATTGGAAGCTCGGTTGAAGCTTTAAGTTAGTGGAACCCTCACTCGGTTAAGAGATTGAGAAAAGTGGACGTAGGCAAGGAAGTGACGAACCACTATAAAACCTGAGTTTGAATTCTCTAACTCTATCTCTTTATTTTGTTTATATTGTGCTTGAACTTGTTGTGATTGAAAAGAATTTAAAAAACCCAATTCACACCCCCCTCCCCCCTCTTTTGGGTGTTTTTCTTAATTAAGCATAGTCTTTATTTTCTCACAAACAAACATGTTAAACAGTGGTAGAGAAATCCTCAAGAAAAATAGTGCACTCCAATAACATTTAATCAAATACATGGCAAATATGTACTATTTCACTCTAGAGGCATGTGGTGAGGTGTATCCTCTTGCCTCAACAATCGAAAATTTCTCAAATCTTAAGTGTACACATGATGATAACAATGAGATCACATAAACATATGCACTCAATTTGTCACCTTTAAAGAAAATGAAAGTGATATTCCTAAGGTCTCAAAAAAAAAAAAAATAACAATTCACTAATATAATAGAAACATAAATCAAAAGAACCAACCAAGTTTTTGGATAAAAAGTGGATTTAGCTTACTTTGATGATAGTGTAAGTTTAAAATAAAATAAAAAAAGCTTCGAAATGAAAGAAAATGTATTGAGGAATGGGAGACTTGTGTGGATAGAGTGAGGAAGAGTATGGTGTGGTGAGGCCTTTTTATGGGGAGGAAAACTATTGGGACCCTATGTGGAATAAAAGAAAGTTAAATTAGGATATAGAATGGAAAATGAAGAAATGGAATGGAAAGTACTGACTTGGAGTGTGGGATGACAATTGATGAAATGGAATAAAAGGTGAAGACTTTGAATGGAAGTTAAAGAATTAAAGTTTAGTTGATTTAGATAACAAAATAAGGATTTATGAGTTGAATTAGGCTACATTGGAGAGCCTTTATTTGCTCTTAGAAGAGGGTAACTTGATAAACTTGAAGGAAGGAGAAATATGGATGAAAAGAGAGAGAATAACACCACAAAGATGGTGCCTACAGTGGGCAGAGAGGGAGACTGCCACAATAAGGATGGCACCCAAAGTGGCACAGTGTGACATCACTTTTCTTTTCTTTCTTTTTTTCTCTAATTGGATCTCTAATCAAACAACCTCTAAAAATTATGAATATTGGTGATATTTAAGTTTAAGAAATGAGGAATCCAACAAAATTATTTCAGATCATTTGGACATATTTAATCCCTTCAAATACTTTAAAACATTTTATTGGTCAAACAAGAATAGTGCTTGAAAGCAAAGAACTTTACTAATTAGTTCTCCAAGCAAATAACCTTTAAAAATTATGAAATTTGGTTAGATACAATTTCAAGAAGTTAAAAATATAAGAAAAGTAGTTTCAATTCATTTGGAAATATCTTGCCCCTTCAACCACTTAAAAATATTTTGTTAGGTGAGTTGGGCTAACACCAGTAAAAATGGGCAACATGGTAAAGAAAACATAAAAAGAAAAATGCATTCTCTCTCTTGTATGAAGGTCACTTCCCTTAAGTGTTTCTTAAGATTTTGTGGCCTCCCAAATGAAATATATCTCACGAAAAAAAAAAAAAAACACACACACACACACACAAACATCAATGAAATCCACAATACTTAAAGTGCTCACGCAAATTCAAGATCCTTCATGAGAGTTAATGGTAGTAAAAATATGAAGCAACCCACCTAAATAAGGAAAAAGAAATTAAAACAATGAAATAACACCCAAAGAAACAAACTCAAATTAAATTAAGTAAACAAAATATGATGTGGTGGTTCCCCAAGCATATGATGTGGTTGTAGCTTTAAAAACTCGGTGAGTTGGATGTCAAACCTCAAGGAAAGGATCTTGGAATGTAGGTGAAGTAGAAATATTAAGAAGTTAAAAGATAGTGGTAGAAAATTTTGTCTTGAAATCTTGCCTTAAGCAAGAAGGTGGTTGGAAAGTTATTATGTGAATAATAATAATAATAATAATAATAATAATAATAATAATAAAACAATAACTAATTAAAAAGGCTTAAGGGTATTACCTTTAAGTGCTTGGAATACCATATGGGTTCTGTATTGATTTGGAATGACCATTATTGAGCTCTTAATGCTACAATTTAATAAATAGAAGAATATAATGTCCGACCAAAATAACCAAACTTTTATATATTTGGAAATTTGAGTTTAGAAGTTGCTTTAGGGTATTCCAAGCACTTAAGGGTAATACCCTTTTAACTTGGAATGAGCACTAATGAGCCCTTAATATTGCAATTTGTCAAATTAATATGATTATACGAAAATTGCATATGTACACGAGGATCTAACTAATAGGTTAAGATATTTCAATTCAACTCAAATGTTTAACTCAATTCAAATGTTTTTGTTGGACATTTTCTAACCAAAGGAACTTTAGGGTATCTTGGTTGAAATAATAATAATAACAAAGGTCATTCTATGGTGAGAAAATGGAACTCACAGGGCATACCCCTTCCTCAACTATTAGTTACAAGTTAGTTAAGACTTTTTAATCAATTATTGGTTTTTTCTTTTTTACCTAACTACTTTCCAACCACCTTGTCTAAGGCAAGAATTGTCCACCACTCTTTTTCAACCTCTTAATCTTTCCACTAAACCTGTATTTTAATATCCCTACCCTGAGGTTTGACACTCAACTCACTGAATTTTTAAAGATACAACTGCAACTTACACTTAGGGAACCGTTATTTCATTAATACATAGTTTGTTGTGGTATACATATATAACAAGATACCAAAATAATTAAGCACTCATGTAAAATTTACGTCATAGACAAGACAATATTTTTTATTATGGTAAAATTTTGAAGAAATGAAAGTGCTGACATGATAAATTTTAGAAAAAAAAAATTATCTTCTTTACATATCAACTTAATTATCCAATAAAGAAACTGAAAATTTGGAACAAAGAGGTTTTTGGGAGGCTGGAAACCAATAAAGCTTCAGCTTTAGACCAAGTAGACTTCTGGGATCGGGTAGAAAGTGAGAGAAATCTGACTGTGGAGGAGGCTAATTTAAAAAAGGATGCTAAAGACTCCTTTATGAAATGGGTCCTGTTGGAGGAAGCCCACTGGAGGCAGCACTCAAGGGAGATTTGGTTAAGGGAGGGGGATAGAAACACGGGGTTCTTCCATAGAATGGCAAGTGCTCACCGAAGAAACAACGGTATGGGCAGAATTAAGGTTAATGGGGAGTGGCTGGTAGAGGAGCAAGAGGTGAGAGAAGGAGTTGTGAATTCGTTCCAGCAGATGCTTTCTGAAGATATGGTTTGGCAAGCGGATATTGGTAATATTCAGGTGGATGGTATCAGCCAGCAAGAAGCAGAGAGTCTGGAAGTTCCTTTTGTAGAGATTGAGATTCATTCGGCGTTGATGGAGATGAATGGGGATAAAGCCCCTGGCCCGGATGGTTTTACTGTAGCCTTCTGGCAAAATGTTTGGGACTTTACTAAAGAGGAGATCATGGAGATGTTTAAGGAATTTCATGAGCATAGCTCATTTGTTAGGAGCCTCAACAATACCTTTTTGGTGTTGATTCCTAAGAAAAGCGGGGCGGAGAATCTGGGCGATTTTAGACCTATCAGTCTGTTGGGGGGTCTCTATAAACTATTGGCTAAAGTTTTAGCTAATAGGCTCAAAAAAGTGATTGGTAAGGTGGTCTCCATTACTCAAAATGCCTTTGTTATGGGAAGACAAATTCTGGATGCGTCTTTAATTGCTAATGAGGTGATAGATTCGTGGCAAAAGAGAAAAGAAAAGGGCCTTATTTGCAAACTGGATATAGAAAAAGCTTATGACAGCATCAATTGGAACTTTCTAATGAAGGTCCTTCAAAAAATGGGCTTTGGGACCAAGTGGGTGGGATGGATGTGGAGCTGTGTGTCTTCTGCTAAATTCTCTATTCTTGTTAATGGAGTGCCAGCTGGTTTCTTCCCTAACACTAGAGGGCTTCGTCAAGGGGATCCGCTTTCCCCTTACCTCTTTGTGATGGGAATGGAGATTCTGAACGTTCTTATCAGGAGAGCGGTGGAGGGGGGTTACCTTACAGGGTGCAACATCCGGGGTGGTAGTAGAACCCCATTGAATATCTCCCACCTATTTTTTGCTGATGATACAGTTGTGTTTTGTGAGGCGAATAAATATCAAGTTTTTCATTTAAGCTGGATTCTCATTTGGTTTGAAGCGGCTTCGGGTCTTCGTATTAATCTAGCCAAAAGCGAAATCATCCCAGTTGGTGAAGTGGAGGAGGTTCTTGAGATGGCAGCTGAGCTAGGGTGCAGGGTGAGGTCTCTGCCCTCTCAGTACTTGGGCCTCCCTTTAGGAGTCCCCAATAGGGCTTCTTCTATGTGGGATGGTGTGGAAGAGAATGTCAGGAGGAGACTTGCGCTTTGGAAAAGACAGTACATCTCTAAAGGGGGGAGGATCACTCTTATAAAGAGTACCTTGGCTAGTATGCCAATCTACCAAATGTCTATATTCCGTATGCCCAAGTCTGTTGCTAAAAGAGTGGAGAAAACTCAAAGAGATTTCCTATGGGGGGGTGGAAACTTGGAGGGAAAAGTTCACCTAGTTAAATGGGATGTGGTCTGCTCAGAAAAATTCAATGGAGGGCTAGGATTAAGGAGAATAGCCACTTTGAATAGAGCCTTGCTGGGTAAGTGGATTTGGAGGTTTGCTTGTGAAAAGGATAACCTTTGAAAACAAGTGATTTCAACGAAATATGGGCAAGAGGAATATGGTTGGAGGGCTAAGAAGGTTAGTGGGGCGGCTGGTGTAGGGGTCTGGAAGGAAATTATGAAAGAATTTGAATGGTGTTGGGAAAATTTGGCTTTTCTAGTTGGGAAGGGGTCCAAAATTAAATTTTGGAAAGACAGATGGTGTACCGAAACTCCGTTGTCCCAATGTTTCTACCACCTTTTTGTTCTTGCAGTGCATAGAAACGCCACGATTGAGGAGATGTGGGACCAACATTCGGGCCAAGGAGATTGGAATCTTGTTTTTGTGAGGGACTTCAATGACTGGGAAATGGATATGGTTGGTGATTTGCTCCATACTTTAAGGGGTCATAGGTCTTCCATGGAGGATGATTCAGTTATATGGAGACAAGGAAGAAATGGTCGTTACAGGGTTAAAGAAGCTTACAGGATGTTGGACAAGCCTAATTCCACTGTGTTTCCCGCAAGGGGAATATGGGTGGATAGGGTGCCAACTAAAGTCTGTTTTTTTGCTTGGGAGGCTACATGGGGGAAGGTGCTCACTCTGGATAGGCTCCAGATAAGAGGGGTGCAACTCCCAAATTGCTGTTTTTTGTGTGGTTGTGATGAAGAGAATGTAAATCATATTCTTTTATACTGTATAGTGACTAGAGCCTTATGGGATATTATTTTTGGGTTGATAGATATTAAGTGGGTCCTCCCAGAAACTGTAAAGGAGACCTTAATCTCCTGGAGGGGCTCATTTGTAGGGAAGAAAAGGAAAAAGATTTGGAAATCCATTCCGTTGTGTATTTTTTGGACGGTTTGGAAGGAGAGGAATAGGTTAGCGTTTAGGGGGGGTGTGGTGAATATCCAGAGGTTAAAGAGTTCTTTTGTTTGTAATTTATGGAATTGGGCCAAAGTGTATTTAGGTGAGGAGTCTTTCTCCCTTATAGGTTTTTTGGAGTGGATAGCTTCCACTTGAGGGAAGGTAGTTCTTTTTGGTCATTTTCTCTTTTTGAGGCTGTAGCCGTCTTGTATACTCCCTGTATGCTTTGTGGCGATTAGCCTTTCTAATGCAATTCTTGTTTACTTATCAAAAAAAAAAAAAAAACTTAATTATCCAAAATATCTATGTTAATAGATACAAATGAAGAATAAAAATATATGTTTTTGTTTATCAATTCAATAGTAAAACTAATGAGATATAAGGAAAATTTTTATTTTGTCATGTTTTTATTTTAATTTGGGTTAATTTAATTCACCTCCCCTAAGGTTTTGACTAAATATACCTAGTACTTATTGATTTGATATTTTATTAAATATTTCATTATGGACTTGCATTGCTAACATGTATTCCTACTCAACAATAAGACTTGCTATTATAAAAATTGATTTTTGAAAATTTGGAATTGCTATTTATTTTTTAAAGGAAAAACAAATAATTAATAAAACCCTAAAGTGACTTCTTTTTTAAGGAAAAACAAGTCTATGAAAAACCAAATTTACTCAACGGTGAGACTCGTTGTTATTATGAAAATTGATTTTTGAAAAATTGGAATCACCACTTATTTTTATTTATTTTTAAAAGAAAAAAAATAATTAATAAAGCCCTAAAGTAACTCATTTTTTTAAGGAAAAACATGTGTACGAAAAATCGATTTTAAATTCGAGGGTCAGGTTACTTATTAGGAAAGTAGCATAGTGTATCATCCCTCTAAACCTTGAAAAATTCTTTACTAAACAAGTAGAGAAAACTATGATGATTGACTAATAGACCATGAATACCAAGAAACCAAAACAAAAAGAAACTACAGGGCATGGTGATAATAAACAAGAAACTGATGATGAATATACAAGCTATGCACATAAAAAAATAATAATAATAATAATAACAATAATAATAATAATAATAATAATAAAATTAAAAAAAATTAAACCATAGAATAAAGACCAAGCAAATAAAGAACACTCAAAGCATAGCATGCATATCAAAGAAATCAAGCAAAAGTGTACCTCAATAATGCCTAAAACAAGGGCAGGAGGCTTACATAAGAAAGGATAGGTTAGTTCACAAACATAAGTAATGATATCATACAAAGCAGGGATCACCCAACATATACAACTCAAATCAAAGGTCAAAGATAACAAAACTAACATCAAAAGAGAATGATTTACATAAAATGCAAATGGGGTAGAACTAGGCAGCAAATAGGCACCTACAAAATAAATTCAACGAAAATAGGTTAAAGAGGATCATGCTACAAGGGTCTGCTTTATCTAACATCTATAAGATATATAATGCACAAATCAAAATCCAAGGAAGGCCAAAAGTGTACCAATTAGGAATGATTTAACTACACAAATAAAAGGTGCAATAATAAGCTAGCAAGCTAGTGTATGAAAGGCAGACTTATTCAATGAGGCAAAAGGTAAGATAAAAAAACAAAGAAAAAATTATATGGCATAAAAAAAATGTATAGAACACATTTCAAAAGCCTAGGGAGCCCAAACATACACCATATAGTATAGATTTCATAAAACATATCACAACTCGTAAAATAGGGTAGCATTAGAAAACATGCAAAGATTGAATTATTTAATAAGGTTAAAGATGAGATAAAAATAAGAGTAAAAAATCTATATCATATACAAGATGTCTAGAACATATTTCAAAATCTCAAAGAACCCAAACAAAATTCATCAAACATCTCACATCTCAAAAACAAGGTTGTACAACAAACATGCAAAGATTGAATTATTCAACAAGCATAAAAAAGGATTTTTTTTAATAGGGTCAAAGCTCCCTAAGTCAATTAATATGTATAGAACATAGACCAAGCTTAAAAACAATTAAAAATGAAAGAGTTAGGACCAATTTTCAAAAATACTTCAGCATACGAAAATAGAGCAATAGATAAACACTTGAGAAAAATGAATTCTTTAACAAGCTTTCAAAAGAATTTTTCAATAATATATATTTGGCATTCAAGATGTCTAAAACACATTTCAAGTCCTAAAAATAATTTAAAATAAGTCAAAAAGTTCAGATATGCAAAAACATTTTGGGAGTCCAAAATAGGGCAACAAGAAACTGAAACTTAGCAATCAAGATATATGGGCTTTGACACAAACCCAAATTATTTTTCATAGACAATTCGACATTCCAACCCTTTAATGACCATGGAAAAAGGCTCATAAGGGCTAGAAATAACCCCATTAATTTCGAATTTGCAAGGGTAGTTCATGTCTCCGAAATCAAGAAAAATTGAAAATCATGTGTTTAAGAAATGAGTGATGTTGGCTAAGGCTTGGGGCCATAGATCAACTATAGGGCTCCCACTCCTTCATAACCCTAAAATAAAAATATGGAATTAGGTTTACATGAGACATGGAAGGCCTAATTAACACTCTGATTTGAAAAAAATGGTTGAAATGAACATGAAAGCATCCATAGAAAGGTATACTCCCATGTGAATTCAAGTCATGTTTGCCAAGACAAATGACAACCATTAATAATCATAAATTAATCATAATATCAAGCCCTTAATGATCATGAAAAGGTACTCACAAGGACAGAAAAATGATTCTCTAAAATTAGTTTAGAAAATCCTTTTAAAATTGTAAAAGAATAAGAGCAACTATCCATATTTTCAAGAATAATGGTAAGACTAAAGTCCAAGGTAAGGGACTTGACCTTTGGCCACGAGATTGACCATAAAAAAAAGCTTGAAACTTAGTAAAAAAAAATATCTTAAAGACAAGATTTTACAATCATTTATTAAGAAGAGACCAAGGAAGGCAAAAAAAAAAAAGGCTTCATGGAGCATTTCCTACAAAAATTATTTTGACAAAACCTCAAATACATGTGGTTCCCAATTTTCATTTCAAAATCAACCAAAATACTTTCAAAAATCATCAAAATAAAGGGAAAATTGAGATCCTAAGACTAACCAAAAGAAGGAACATCAAAGATCATAAACCGATATAAGCTCAATATCATATTTTAACTCAATGGGCTTCCATAAAAAATAAATAAATAAATAAAAACCACTAAGAAATAAGCAAAACCCAACCAAGCAAGGCTTGAAAAATGATTTAGACAAATGATCAAATATCTTGCAAACACCTAAAATGACAAAAATAAAGCATAGTAGCTTAGAACTAAAAAATGAAAAGAAAATACCCAAAATCAACAATGTGGTTGTGCAATGTTCACAACTCATACAATCATCATCTCGAGAATCAATAAATAGATGAAAACAAATTGAAAATAATCTTAAGAAAATGAAATCAAGAAGAACTTACCAAAAATCTCCTCTCAAGTGAAACATTGACTTCTTGTAAGCATCAAACTTGTTATCCAAGCAAGCCTTCTTCATATCTCCCAAACTCTCCCTTCTTCTTCTTCTCTCTCAAAATTTGGGCGGAGTTTCCCCTAAAAAAAAATAGAGAATTATTGAAAATGGGCCTCAAAACCCATATTTAGAGGCCAATGGAGGGTCATCTCCACCTAGGCCTAAAGTCTTCTTCCAAACTCTCCCAAACTAAAGCCCAACCAAGGAGACCCAAAGCCCTAGGTTTAAGCCCAAAAAACTCTCCTAAAACCAACCTAAGACCCCAAAAAAAATTGATAAAAAAGCTAGGCAAGAAAAGGGGCATCGAAAATGGACAAAAAAAAAAGGCTAAAGAGCCCATTTCACACAGATAAAGATCTATCTAAGCTCCAAACATTCTGAAACATTGGGGACTCCTACGACGCCACTAAAGTTATACTATAGATCCAAAACTCCCTCCAAAAGATATCCGAAAAGTGTCTCAAAAATCAATGCCAAAGCCAAGTACAAGAATAACTAAGTAAAAGAGGGATCTTACGTGTACTATAGGAAGGCACAAAGTGAGAATCACTAAGTATGATCATAGCATGTACCATGAGGATAAAATGGAGGGTTTACATTCATTTATCTTTATCATTATTATTTTCACTTACCCCTACTCTTATTCAAAATAAGAAAGATATTTGATAAAATTTCAAACTAATAGGATCAAGTGTATTTAGTCAAATTCGGAGGGGATTTGAATGAAATTAACTCTTTCTTTCAATTTAAAAAATTAAAACTGATAAAAAGAAAAGAGAAAATTGGTTATTGTTTATACATAAATACTTTATTTAAAATTCGAGAGTTTGCCAAATTTTGATTTATAGCACTTTCTAAGAGAAACATCCATGTATATAATAACTACCTTTTTTCTTAGAAATTGAAAATTTCTCATTTAAAGCTTGTTTGTTAATCATTTTCAAAAATATTTTTTTATTTTCAACAACAAAAAAATAGAAAAACATGCTTGATAACTAGAAAATAGAAAATGCAAGATGGTTTCTGAAAACATATTTTAATTGTTTTTAGTTGTTTTCAATTATTTTTCGAAGATTGTTTTATGAAATAATGGAAGAAATTAGAAGAATAATTTAAAAGAAAGCACTAAATATAAATTTATTTTCAAATAAGTATTTGAAAACATAAAAAGCAAGTTAGAAAACATTTTATATTCCCAAATGGACTTTTGTTCTAAAAAGCATTAGAGAACTGTTTTGAAAACTGTTTTCAAAAACTATTTTCTGAAAATATTTTTTTTAATATGAATTTTAAGGACTATACTTGAACCTTTTTTTCCCTCCATAAGCTGAATGTTTCTTTTATTTTTTAAACAAAAAGAAAATTTTAGCTTATGGAGGGGAAAAAGTTCGCAAATAGTTCTTAAAATTTACATTCAAAAAACATTCTCAAAAAAATAGTTTTTGAAAATAATTTTAAAAATGGTTCACTAATGTTTTTTAAAATAAAAAAGTCTATTTGGAAACATGTAATGCTCGTAAAGTATTTTTATATTTTCAAATATTTCATAAAAATAACAGTTATTTAAAATATTTTCTTAAAAACATTTTCAAAGTATTTTTATAATATTTCTTAAAAATAATTATATTTTAAAAACAACCCAAGAAATAAAATAAAAACAATCGAAAACAATAGAAATGCATTTATAAAAAACCTCCTCTTTTCATAACAATAATAAAATTAAGAAAACAAAAAAGGTGTGAAGGAAAAGAAGGGTCCCCTTCTAGAAGACTTGTACATATTTAAGCATATGTGATTTGCCATGTGAAGCCTATATTTACAGTTCCGACCAAATCATTAATTATGTTATAAACCCTAAATTTGTCAAACCTTGACCTAATATCCTAAATCCACCAAACCAGCATGAAAAGTCAGCATTCTTAGATGATATTCAAATTAAATATAATTAACTTTTAAATAATTATATTATAATTTTTTAATTCGACCAGTCAACTTGACTAACTTCTTATATGAGTAACTCAAATCAATCTAATTATACTCCACTCAAATTTCGAATCCTCCAAATATATAGTTTAATTTGGACCGTTTAATTAAAAAACAAATAAAAAAAATTAAATTATAATAAAAAGATCAAGATATGAAATGATAGGATCATTTTTCAAAATACAAAACAATAAAACATCATTAAAATGTTTTATGAAAAAAATACAAAAAAAAAAAAAAAAAAAAAAAAGATAATGTAAATAATTACTAGGAAGTCCTTTTCAATATGCCTAGCTGGTTATTGAGTTACATTAGTGATGAGTCATGATTGTGCCAATATAAGACAAAGACCAAACCCTATTCTATTGTGGAACGAGTCTTTGTGGGTCAATTCTCTCAAGCCTTTTTGAAACCTCCTCTCTTTTTCAATATTGTTCATATATGGATGTGCCTTGAAGCTTTGTCATTTTCATTTGAGGCTTTTGAGTGTTTGGGTTCTTGGAATGTGGGCATCAGAAATAGTATCAATCATACTCAAAGACTCATCTACAATCCACCAGACATCAACCCCATACTTCAATTATTCCACTAGGATTAACAGTGTATGCTACTTTGTTCTTTACCCAGTAATGCAATTTTTCAAAATGATAGCAACTGGGTTCCTAGGATGCCATTTCCAAACAAGACAGCCAAATTTTACAACACTTGAATTTTCTCTCCTAATTTCCATTTAAACAAACAGGGTCTGGGTTGTTGGTATCACTGTCTTTCCCCAGTACATTCAATTCAAATTACACTAGAAGATTGTGTATTTTCAGGGTTTGGGTTGGGCATTTGTCTGATAAGAACAGGAGGGCAAACCAAAGATTAAAATTGTTGAAATTCAAGTTCATAAAGGAATGTATCAAAACCAAAAGATGAAAGGTGTTTCTATGAAGAAATAGCAATCCAAATACATGCATTGTTTCCACATGATCCTGCAATAATGGTTATTGTGTTACAGTCCTTTGCAATTGCAACCAATTTCAGGCCACATCACTACAAACAGAGCAACCGTTCAATATATAACTGAGAAGATCAGTTCACATATGCACACACACTCACTAGTCCTGTGTTCCATTAAGGAATAAAATGAGAAGAAAAAATGAACTTCAAAGAGCTTGAGAAGGGTCTTCAAATCTTTCAACAGTATGCATTGGCAAATGAACAAAATCTTTTCATACAAAGAAGATGAGAGGAAAAACTCAAACCCTGTGTGACCAGTAATCTAAATCTTACTTTCTATTCCTCCAAGCTGATACCGAAAAGAGTGGTCTGTCTTGACAGCAAATCACTGCACAGCCATTCTCTTCCTTGATCCTATAACCATCACAACCATAACCTTGCAGCAACCTCTTTGCCTGCAACATGCAGTAGTAGCTGAGAGGCATGCTCTGGAACCCAGCTGAATCAAGCCTTTGAATCCACTTCTCAAGTTTTTCATGTCTCTCCTTCCTCTCGACTCCCTCACATGCTATAATGTTCTTAATTTCCTCCCCAAAAAGCATCTTCTCCACCTTCAATCTCTCTATAGATGTTCTTGGTAGAGTAGATTCCAAACAATCAAACAATGCTGCATAGAAGTACAAGGATTCTAATAGCCTCTCCATCAGAGTAGATCCATTATGGTTTGAATCTTGCTCTGTTATGACCATGAGCTTTGGTGTCAAACCCCACAATGCATTAAGAAAGCCATCCATTTTTGGCGAACCTGTGAAAGATGGTGGTGATGATGAAGCTGAGTCAGGACTAAGGCTATATCGATTAACCACATCATTCTCAAGCAATTCACCTAATGTGGTTTGGTTCAATTGCAGGACTCTTTGCAATTGAACCCCATTTGAATTTTTTGATGCTAGTGGGGATTTTTTCCTAAGGAATTCATCATCATAGGCCAAAAAGGAATGCAATTGGAGAACTGAGCTGATTGCTAGAGCTTCCCCAGTCTTAACTCGCAGCTTCTCAAAATCAAGATTCTCTAATTTGCTAACAATGGGATTGAACTGAAATGGAATATCCAATTTCTCTGCTTCCTCGGTTAATCTGTGAGCCATTTGCTCTAAGACCTCTTTCTGAGGATGAATCCCTGTGATTCTCAAATGGGGTGGGCCTTCGGGGCGAGCACTCAAGGCCTGAAGAAGTGCAATCCATTGTGCAGGTTCAGCCGAATTGAGATCAATTATATGAACCATCTTTTCCCCTTCCATAGCTTCAATAATAGTGTGGTTAGTGATCACATATGCCATCTTCAAGAATGGAAACAACTCAAAAAATAGTTTCCGAACAAGAATATCCTCAGAAGGAAAAGATATTCTGGTGGAGTTGAGGGCCTTGTGGAGACCAGACCATGTCTTGAGTATCCGATCAGCAAGTGCCTCCGTGAAGTAAGCAGCAATGCGCTGCATGGTATCACCATCAGCAGAGGCAAGTTGGGAGATTTGCTCCAGGGCAATATTCACATTTTCCAGGCTACCAGAAGCAACATGGTTTGCACAAGTGAGTAGCAAATGGATCAAACACAGGCCCCGCTCCTCGGATTTTAGCTCTCTAAGCCATGGATATGGTGATCCCAAGCTGGGTGAAGGTGACATCATGGAGAACAATTGGAGAGGCGAAGAAGTAACAGACGAAGATCTTTCATCCATTGGTGCCATTAACACAAATGGAGAGATGGTAATTGCAACAGATGAGATAAAAATTGGACTCAACAAACCAAAGGAATGGATCTCAAATTCCCCCAACCAAGAACCAAACCAGAATTGAATGAAATCACATCACAAAACGAGAAAAATGTGCATTTCTTCACAGCAACTACCCAAGAATGATCAAATTCAGAGCAGTTTGCGGACCAAAACAGACCCTGGTATAACAAGAACTACGCAGTGAAGAGTACAACAGGCTGAACAAGAAGCAGAGGGTTTTGGGGTTTTGATTCAGCAACAGCCAGAGCCCAAATTCGACAAAATTATGAAAGATGCAAGCATCACAACACAAACTCAAATGGGTTCCACAGATTTCATGAACTCAGATCAGATTAACACTGAAAATAACATGAAGGCATGCATGAAAAAACAGAGAACGGTACCAGAGGCAGAAGAGGTGGGAAACCAAAGCAAGAGCCACCAATCCCTTTGTGGGTTTTTTAATCGATCAACAACCCATGAAAAGCCCCATGAAAAATAGGGGAAGCGATGCTTGAATCGGAGTGCAGAGCTGCTGTGGCTTGGTATATGGGAGGATGTGTGTCAGTTCGTGGATGTGGTGCAGAGGAAGAGAGAGAAGGTGAAAACGGTAGAGTTAAAAGGCGAGGGGTGTTCAAGAGGAGGGTACGTTGAGAAGAAGGGTGAAGGTGGCTTTTGTCGTTATTGCAGTGGTGTCCTGCCCCTCCAGTGGAATATGGAATTTGTGAGAAGGCGAGTCTTCCAGTTTCTCTCTCGCTTTGTCTCTTTCTCTCTCTGGTCCTATCTCTTCTTTTTGTCTTTTTTTTTTCTATTCTCCTTTTATGGGGACTTTAAAAATAAAAAGAATTCACCTTGAAATTTGTCTCATACTTGTATTTTTCCTCTCACTCTGCACCCTCAACTCATTTTAGTCTTTTGTCAATTTCCATTTGAAGCAACTTTTCTATTTTTGCTCTTTTGTCCATGCCCACTTCAACTCACTTCTCTATTAGAAAATTTTATGATACAAAAATTAGTTTCATATCTCTTTTCTTACCCTATCAAATCCCTAATATTTCATCCCGACTTCAAAATTTTCATTAAATATCTCTCCTTATTGAAGTTAAATTGATTGAGCTAAAACCCCATGAAGGTAAATGAAATTAAAGGTCGACCAATTCACCTTACCCAATTCAAATCCAACCCAATGCTTTGAACAAATTTGGACAATCATTTTTTATACTCAAGTTGAATTTAGGTTAGGATTTTTCAACCCGAACTCAATTTAAGTTTGACTCAAATAATATTCGAACAACCCAATCTAACCCCAAAATATTTCTATAATATTTATAATGTATATTATCTTATGATATGATATTCATTCTCGTTTTTTAAAATATATATATACATATATAAATTTGTATTTTTTTTATTATTATCTTGAAATTTTATCCTATTAACTATTTAAATCTCCGTATACTTACGTTAAAAAGTGTAGGAAAACTTCATATTGTCTTTTTGAAATGCCCAAGAGCCAAAACAAAGTTGTTTCACCATCAATTATTTGCTTTAAATCATGAATGGAACCATGCTCTAAAATCGAAAACTACTCTATTTCACATCACATAGATCTTTTGCCTTCTTTGGCAATGAACTTTTCTTCCCAAGTTCTTTGGATCTTTCTTTTCACAAATAAAAGTAAAAGTGAGACAACTAGAACTCTCTTTTTTTTTTCTTATATTTTATTGGGGTGATTTATGAGTAGTTTCTAATAGATCCAACTCTCATGAACTTCTCCCCCTTGATCTCTTATTTAGTTGGATCGATCAGCCCAACTTGGGCTTCCACCCAACTCCAACAAAAAGTGTTTTAAAAAAATATTATAGATGGATTTTGAATTATATAACTCGATCAACCTGAACTCAACCCGACAAACCCAAATCTAACTTGAACAATTCGAGTTTAAATGAAATTTGAATTAGGTTTAGAGTAAGTACCTTGAGTTAGAGTTTAGGTTGAATTAAGCTTTGATTATTTCTTAATTCAGATTGAGTTTGAATTAGTTATCAACCTAACCAACTAACCCAAATTTCAATCTTAAATGAAATTGATCATTTATTTTTATTTGATCTTATTTATCTATATCATGACTCGTGTATTTATAACTTCATCCAATTATCTAAATTTTATAATGCATTCTCAATGTTAAAAATTACAAATTTAGTGATACATAATTGACATCCTAAAATTTTTGTTTTTCTTTCTTCTATTATAGAAATTCATTTGAATAATTACCTTTGGAGGAGCTATATTAGCATACTTGGATGGGGATAAAAGAAGGAAAGAACTTAACTCAGCCAAGGATGAACATGACTTCAAATTTTGTATTTTAGTGGGAAGTTATATAGAAGAGATATTTTTAGGTATATTTAAAATGAAAAGGTTAAGACATTGGAAAGTGAAATAGACTTCCATCCATGGTTTGCTTGAAAAAGAAGTATTTCCCTGGAAACTGCAAACCGCCTCTCACTGTCAAAGCCTTGACAAAAGAGGAGAGAGAGAGAGAGAGAGAGAGAGAGAGAGATATCCCCATCCAAAAAAGCTGCCTTTTTCTGCCCTTTTTTTTTTTTCCTTAAATTTTATGACTCAAAGAGCCAAGAGGTTGTTGATTTTAGATAGTTGTTTTTGTCTTGACTTGTAGAGTGGATGGTGGGGGAATCATAGGGATAGCTGGCCAAAAACTTCATGATTCCTATTTCCCTACTTCACTCCAAACATGCCCTAACAAAGCCAAACAAATGCCTCTCAGAGTTTTGTTTGGTAGTGGGGAAAGTGAGGGAATTGCAATAAATCTCACAAAATCCTTCCAAAACCCTTGCTTTGTTTTCTTTTCATATGCAAACACCTTCCACTTGGCTTTATCCTCATGCATTAATACAAAATGACAAGGAAGTTAAGCTACCTTCCAAAACTGCCTCCCACCTTTATCATGCTCCTCCCCCCATTCTTGTGACTTTGTTAAAACCCCTCCTCTTCTTTTCCCATTGTATTTTCCTTCTAATAAATTTACTATTTACCATTTTCTTATTACTCTTCTATTTATCTCATCATTTGACCTACAAAAAATTAGTTCATATTTAATGCATTGTCATGAGAGATTGGATTATCTTGTCTTATAATTAAGAAGTGATTGATATAATATCACTTGTATAGAAGAATCAATATTTCTTGTAGCATTGGACTTTAATTTCCATTAGACTAAATTTTTTTATTACACGGTAATAAACAAAAACAAGAAAAAAATATTAAGGAAAATGATTTACTTTCTCTGTATATAGCTAATAAAAATATGTATAAAAAACGGTTAATAGAGAAATGCAATCCAAAGGAAAAGTAAAAAGAAAAAAAAATGAAAATTAAAAAATATGGCAATTTTTTAAAGAAGAGTCAATGTAATAAGAATTATTTTAAAATATCCAATTTTTATATAATAAAAAAAAAAAGGTGTAAGAAAGTTTATTGAATTTAATTTTTTTTTTCCCACTTTTTTCATCCATCCTTTCTCTCTATTTTTCATTTTACATCATTTCACTCAAACCTTCTACGATCCAAATCAAGTCTTAATATTTTCAAATAATGTTATCAAGGGTTTTTTTTTTCTTTTTTGTCTTTAAATTTAAAACTAAAAAAAAAAATTCTCATGGCCATTGACAAATAAGCTTTTTAATATCTTGTGCATATTTCAGTTGGGTCCAAAAGCCAATATCAAGTCTGCCTTTCTTTTTGTTCTTTAATTTAATTTTTATGATAAATCAATGACATTAAAAAAATCTTTTTAAAAATTAGCATCCTCCCATAAATAAGAAGTAAATTAAAACCAAATTCTTTGAGGTTTTGAGATAATTGTACTATCTTAATTTATTCAATTTTTTTTCATTATGTAAACAAACATTAAATTATATAAAACTTAATGTGTAGTAATCATTAATAAATTTAATAATTTTTAAAAATAATTTAAAACTCAAAATTGAGTAAATTAATACCTAAAAATGACTATATTGGTTTCTTCATTGCATGTGACATCATTATATTAATTTTATCATTTTTTGTCTTTATTTTTTCTAAATTAACTCTTTACAATGTAATAAAAAACAAAAAAAAATTAAGAATTTGTTTGACAATGGTTTTTTGAAAAAAAATTAAGTATTTGACAAAATTTAGGAAACGCTTTCAAAAATCTAAAAAATCACTTTTAACATTGAAGAATCACTTGTAGTGTTTTTTAGAAAAACATTTGATAGGTGATTTTCCTAAAAACAATTCTAAAGAAAACACTTCAAGTAAAAAAAAATATTGTCAAACGCACGGTAAATTTTTGGATAAAACTATATATTGAATAGGCATTGAATGAGAAAAATTTTAGTACTTTGAATTTTAAATTCAATTCCAAGAGAATGAAACATGTAAAATCTTATTTGATTTTAAGTTCTTATTGATATAAGAAATGATGAAAAAATAATGATTAAAATTTTATATGATATATGTCATATTATAAGATATACTATTATAAAAAATAACATTTCTATTTTTATGATATTTATTATAAAAAAATATCCAAAGGAAATATAGGGTTTATAATTGAAAGTTTTATCCAAATGCTAAGATAACAATAAAAAGCTAATTATAACATTTTCAACCCTTCAAAATAAAGCATATTGGAAGTTCTCACAAGTTGATTACGTTTGGTGAACATAATATCCTTATTTTTATCATCGATCGAGCATAGAATTAAAATGTCGGACATATCATTTTAAAGTCAACTTTGGAAGGGGGAAAAACACCTAAAGACGAATGAGTGTAGAAAAAGATAAGACCATCAAAATGGTGTGGCGTGTTTGGATTCTTCTAATGTTTGTTTTGTGAGCTTCAAGTTTCATGTAACTTGAAAATAGTGTCATGTACATAATCCTCCTTCCTTTCAGTTGAGATGACACTATATCATACCTACTTGTTTCCTACATCCTAGCTGATTTTTAACAACTTGAGCTAATGGCTTTTCCTTTATCACAAATCAAAAATCAACAGCACCTGTTCCACCAAACAGGGCCTAAGTGCCAAGGAAACACCTAAATCCATCACACAAAACTCAAAGCTGCATATGAATTCAAGTTTTCCATGACAGAGAAAGGAATAAAATTTTAAGTCAAAGGAAGCCTATACTGGGCCATCAGCTTAAATTGGACAAACCCCCTTATTGTAAAATTAAATTTGCAACTTGTACAGCATCTAATTTTACATTAACAACAGACAGAAAAAAACCCTCACCTTGGCCTTTTCCAAAATTAAATTTGTGTTCTACATGTGATGATCAGGGTAACAGTGAGAAAATAAATCATCATGAATATTATTCAAAGTCGCAAATGATTGGCTGCCACATTTGTCCAAGAACCTATGATACTGACTGAGCATCACCTGTAAAAATTGAAAACATAGAGAGAAGTTAAAGACCCAAAGCTTCAATATAGGACAACATTTTTTCTCACAACTATTAGTAATAGATCAACAAAACAAAAGCTCACCTGTATTACAACTTTCTCTAAGCTGAGCAAGTGCTACAGATATCTTAGCACCAATGGCTGCATTATTCTTGACAAGTGCAATATCTAGGGCAGTTAAGATAATATATCCAATTGTTCACAACAGAGTCAATGTAAAAGGGAAGTAGGGAATATGTAAAAAAGTGCAAGTCTTATACTAATACAGACTGTTTTTCAGTCTTTAAAGTTCATTATGCTTAGACTCGACTAATTCACCAGCATATGCTATGGTTTCCGTGCAAAAAACTTGAGCATAGAAGGGAAAGGATACTTGAAGCCAGTGAGGCTCCTCCAGTTAGTTCACTCACTCTTGCAAGCAAAAAAGGCGTTTCAGCATTGCCTATTATATTCTTATCCCTGATGATCCAATGTGAATTTGTAGAAGATAATAAAATATTACAAAACAATTTGATATAAACACTTCAAATGCTTATTGAGGAAAAGAGAGATTGAAAAAAAAAACACTTACCTGGCTTCTTTAAGGGCTAGTTGTATTGCTGACTCAATTAAGCTTCCAGAAGCCGCATGTTCTTTTGGAATTGGAACCGCAATCAAAATACC
Organism: Vitis vinifera; assembly: GCF_030704535.1. Taxonomy (NCBI): domain Eukaryota; kingdom Viridiplantae; phylum Streptophyta; class Magnoliopsida; order Vitales; family Vitaceae; genus Vitis; species Vitis vinifera. The sequence continues at coordinate 17,805,991 of NC_081810.1, read as the reverse complement.
TGTCCCAAGCTTGAGTTTGATGTTTGCATCTGAAATTAACAATAGCAACAAAGACAAGAACCATAAATTACATCAGTTTTTAAAAACAATAAATGTATGAAATATAAATGAGTTAATTCTGACACTTACCTATTAGTTGAGCACAGTCCTCTGGCGTATCTACACGACAATGCACCTAGGTTTTCAGGTCATAAACCAAATATAAAAATGTTCAGTCACATACAGTCATATTTGGAACGAATTTGTTATGCCATTGACTTGCATGCAAGTCATATTGCTATCAGGACTAATATGCTTGTTTTTCAGTTTGAGACATCATCATGACTATTGCACCAAAATAGTTCAGTAGCATATATTCTCTTTTCAAGAGGTTTTGCCATTCAAATGTCAGACACTAGGACGTCACCATTTTGAGGTAGACCATGTCATCTACCAGCAGCAAAAGAGTGATTAAAATAGTAAAAACAGGAATAATAACTAAGAAACCATTTACTACAAACATCTTTTTGTTAATGAGTAATCAGCTTTTGGGACAAAACAATGCCAAAGCAATATTAACTTGCTGAAGCAACAGTAAGTTCGACTCTAACATATAACAGTATGCTGAGACAGAGTCCAACATTAATACCTTGCTGCCACTTTTTTCTGTGAAAAATGCTGGAAATTCATTAGTCTTATAAGCAGCAACACATACTCCTTGAGTTTCCTGTATTGATGATCATAAAAGCTAATAATTGATAATAGTAATATGAAGTTAAGTGTTACTTCTCATGATGTTTGGAGGCAAAAGGATAAATACCAAATACTCCAGGGTTCTGGGAATATCCAATATTGATTTTACCCCAGCCGAGATAACTGCCACTGGAGTTCTTCCAAGCTCAGTAAGATCAGAAGATATGTCCATTGCTGCAAAAGAAAATATCAAAATCAAGCATACCTGACATATTAATGCATGGGCTTGTTAATTCCAATAATCACTTCAGAGAGCTTCAAATGTTTTCAGTTCTTTTTGCTTAGAAACCCAATTAGTAACTCGAAGGATGTGTTTCAACAGCAATGAAAGAAACAACTAATAAGAAACAGATTTTTTTTCTTTTTTTTATGACAATAGCATGGCTCCATTCAACCTAGCTACTAATAAGGTTTATTCATATTCGCAACTTGGGTGGTTAATTCATATCTGCCTCCAGTGTGGAAACCAAATTCCTTGAGTGGAACAGTCTTTCCCCTCTTTTACCAAAGGTACCAAGACAGTTTAGTAAGTGCTATCTTGTTGAGTAGCAGCAGTTATCAGAAAGAATGATGGTTTCACTGCTCTCCATAAAAACAATCAATTCTTTTGGTTACAACATACCATTTCAACTCCCAGGCCAGAAATCCATTAGATGGTCCATAGCCCAAAAAATGTACAATTTGGATTACATGGTAATTGAGTAGGAGCTAATGCTGTTTTAGCTAAAAATGGCTGTTATTTAAGAAATACTTAGATGGCAGGATAAGATAAATTTTAGGTGTCCATTTATAGCAAGCTTCAAAAGTGCATATGAATTTCTAGCCAAGAAAAGGCAGAGCCCATCACAAACACCAACTCATTTCTAGCTTCAGGATATACAAATGGGTTGCACTTACTATTCTCTCCATGTCTATGTACTCCTCCAATTCCTCCAGTAACAAAGACAGGTATGCCAACCTGTAAGAATTTTTTGCTTAATAACTATGAGAGAAATATATAACAAATTATTAAGGTTACAGAAAATGCCAACATGTATCTAGTAACTGTGAGAAAGCTAAGATCAGAGTTGTCACCATTGAAGCAAAAAACATGGTTGCAGAAACAGTAGTTGCACCATTCCCTCTGGTAGCCACCTAAGAACATAAATCAGCATATAGAACACAATCAAGGAAAATGAAAAGCAATAGATGGCAATTTTAGCCTAATTGAGAAGCTTCATATTAAAAAGAAATGCACTAATGTTTACTTGTAAACCAGTCATTTGGCAATGCAATCCCATGTTACAAAAAAGTTATTATCATTTACTTCACTGACATGAGCCTTCCACTAAAAATATGCCAGATATTATACTGACACAAACTTCATAAATGGGAAATACTTTGAGAAATCAAAGTGGCAGCCTGCAAGACAACTGAAGAGTGGAGGACCAGACTCCCATCAGAATGAAACATATACCAATAAAAATTGTTCACATGAGTCAATACGAGTCAATTTTCAAACCAAATGCTAGTTATGGACTCATTGAAATCTTAGGCTAGGCATTTTTGGAGATTGAAAGGTGATTAAAAACTGTCTTTGTTGGGAGGTTCTCTTGTATTCTTAGTTTGATAACGTTTTTGAAGTTGAAAGGGTATGGCATTTGGGGCCAGTTTGCTTAAGGGGAGAAGATTGCAGTTGGATTGGTGGAGGCTAGATGTTGGCTGCTTTAGAGAAGGGAGTTTGTGTAGGTGAAGTTTGGGTGAGAGTATTAGGGTTACCGGTGCATCTATGGGGAAAAGATTTTTTTTACGAGGCTTAGCGATGCTGACAGAGACTTTGTGGCAGTGGATGAGGAGAAGACGGAGAGGCGTCACATGAAATGGGCAAGAATCCTCCTCAAATCTAGTGGGAGGAACATGTCAGGCAAGTTGCTTGCTGTGGACAGGGAAGTTGTCTTTGCTGTCCAATTATGGTGGGAAGTTCCACTATGTTTGACAATGGTGATCTCTATGGAGAGTTGCAGAGATTTAATGGTTAGGGATGAATGGGTGGGAAGTGCATGCATGGTAAGGAGAGTGAAATCGGACAAAGAGATGCTGATGAAGACCCGCATGGGTTGGGTTGAGAGCTACGTTTCACAGTACACGTAATGGCGAAGGTAGCTTTTCTGGAATAGACAGCAGCATGGTTGTGGAGCCTTTAGGGCTTCCTTGTATGACATTAGGCCTCACATCTTCTAAAGACAAGGAGGTAGGCAGACGGTGCTCTTGCATGTCCTTATTGGGCCATCCCAAAGCAACAATATTAAGCTCTTTTGGAGGGAGCTATGGTGAGCTGGATAAGACTAGGCCATTCCCTGTGAGATCCAGTTCAAAGGTTCCATACCCTTTAGAGGGCCAACCCAATGGTCTTTTTTCCAAACCTAGCAAAGGAGGCAATGGGTAAGAAGGCCCGAGAAGACCTTCAATGCTCTCCTATCAGTGAAGCATTTACCAGCTTTCTGGCGACCTTTGTCGACCCTTCCTGAAGACGACATCTCAGGGTTCAACAATGTGGGTTTCAAGAGTCAATGACACCCTCTTAGCAAAAGCAATGGGTTTGAAGGTAGATATCATCTTCCCCTTATCCCCCTTCAATTTCTCCAATTGGGTCGCCTGTTGTTGACAGTGGGCCAGTGAATCAGCGCCAAGGAGATGGCATTGGATGGGAGATTAAGTCTCAGTCAAAGGCAGGGCATTCCTTTGGGTCTTTAGGATCTGAAATTGGGTCACTAAGGATGATGCCTCAAGATGGCAGTTTGTTGGATTTCTCAGGAAATCCAGCAAAGGGTCCAAGGTCAGGGTTGAGGAGATGGAGCCCTCTAAGGCCATAGAGTCTAGCTGCTATTCAGTGAGGAAGGGGCTTTCTTCTGACAGCCTATTTAGTAAGCTGACCAATTTCAGTAGCTTTATGGGGATGCTAATTACAGGTTTTGAAAAGGAGATTAGCTCCTTTTTAAGGAAAATGAAGGCAAGAAAAGGGCATGGTGTTAAGGCCTCAAGGGCAAAGAAGAAACCTTTCTCATCATCCCATTTTGAGAGGGAAATCCAAAAACTAGACTGCTCGGTAATTGCAAAAGTTCTCCTTTAACAGTCAGGAGAGGAGCAGTGGGAATACAACTCTCATTCCATGAGGTTGCTTTTTCCCTGTCAGATTGGTAGGGAGAATTTGGCTGCAAATTTGCTCAAAGGGCAGATCGTGTTTTTTTCAGGTTTTAAGGTGCTTCAATTGGTCTACACTTGGGGTGTTTCCTAGTTTTGGGAGTACCTGCTAAGGGTTGTCCAACTTTATGGGGTGTAGGGTTTGGTTTTGTTTGGGTGGTTGGTATTTTCCATCATATTCTCTTTCTTGCTTGCCTTTTGGCAATATTTGTTTACTTCGTGTGTACTTTGATGTGTCATTTTCCAACTGTTTTTTATATATTCTCTTAGTTTACCTATCAAAAAAAAAAATTGTCTCCATGGAATGCTCCTCTTCAACCTATTTGCAATTCTCCTTTAATTAAATTTCCTTTTTGGATAAATCAAACATAATTATACTTTAATTAGATTATCTACATATTAAGCTCATTTTTTTATTTAGTTGGAAGAAAACTTGTCCTTTATGCGGGGGAGAGCCATGTGAAATACGATTAAATTCTTAGGTATCATGGTTTCTTCCATTACATATTATGTTCATCTGTGCTATAAGACCACATCATAAGCAGCAGTGTCAGACACCAGACAACATGGTTCTAGTTATGAGATATGTGTTCAACACATTTACCATCAAATATTTAAAAAGAGGCTGATAATATACTCCTATTTCACCTATAAGCTTGCTCAGACTTGTCAATTCCTATAGAAATTCCAACATCTCCTAGAACATCATATAAATAGCAAACCTTCCAGTTCTATCAATGTAAACATCTAAAGCAAGGAACAAAACAGGAAATGCACAAAAATATAATATTGAGATAGACTATATGAACATGAAAGCTTGTTTTAAGTGCCACTCACAATATGTGCAATATCTCTGCGAGCTGCCTTTTGAGCCTTGGTTCCCAGACTAGCAAGCCTCTCCAGTTGTTCGATACTCAAACCTACACAAAGAAATTGTTTGGAGACATAAGAGAGTAGATAACTGATTTGAGAACAGAACAGGCCAAACAATTAGACAATAAACAACTTTATATCAACTATAATTTCCAGCAGAATGATGCTGAAAGCTAAAGAACACTGGAATCAGAATGTTAATATCACTCAGATTTGACCAGAAGTCAACAAAATTGTTCCCTCACATCCCAATAAATGAGAGACAGGGTGCAGGGCGAGAGAGAAAAAAAGAGACAGAGAGAGAGAGAGAGATCAAATGATAATATGATAATAAGCAAACTTAGCACACCACTTTTTGATTGAAAGGAAGGCAACATAAACAGAAACTTAGTATAATGACTAGGTGAAAATCCTAACCGTTGAAATGTATTAATCCTGGCAGTTGAATATCTTATTTATATAAAAAACTTATAAACAATACTGTGGTAGGCTAGTAGCACTCTATGGGACACAGTAGACCCTCCTATTATCGGGTATATTTGTGAGCAGATTCCAAAAACTTTGAACATTGCCAGTTACTCAAAACCTGAGACAGGTTCCCATTTTCAATAGTTTAAATATATTATGTTGTATTACATATTAATGGATGAGTTACACCAGTATCAAATACTGTAAGAATAGGAAACCATTAGTATCTAATTCATAAAATTCTCATGTAAGTATTATTTAAGCATGCCAATCTGTGAATTATCTCTCTTAAATAAAACATATATCAATGATGTATTGACATTACACATCAACCATGTCTAACATGTAGACCACACTTGCATTATGAAAAGCAAAAAAGTAATATTTTCGAAATTCTCAAAGGGTCAGAATGGCCAACACATGTTAAGGGTATTGAGGAGTGACATCTCACACATTGGCACAATTCCCCTTTAATATATATATATATACTAAAAAATTCAACACAACACTTTGACAATTCAACTTAATAAAATATGACATTTAAATATTTAGATTATCATAAAATCCACAATTTTAAATTTTTAAGTATAATTTCAATTTCAACTTTCAACAAGCATATACACTTGTACATATTACAGTATTTATATGTTTGTGTATGATTTTCAAAATTCTAACTTTCGAAGCTAATCATTCCCATCGCCAAAGGTAAAGAATGAAAAAAACAAACAAAAATAAATAAGCTAATCTATTTTTTTTTTTTTTTTTGAGAGGAAACGACAAAGGAATATATTGATAAAAAGGAAGTACAATAGAAGGATGAGGAATCCTCCCACCAAAGAAAAACAAGACTACAAGTAATCAAATATAAGAAAATACAAAGAAAGAACAAGCAAACACTCTAGTTACACACCGCTAACCAATCAAGTTGTAACACGTTAAGAGGTATCCCCTTAAAACTAAAGTGTTGGCTAACAGATTGAAGAGAGTGGTTGGTAAGGTGATCTCTAATTCTCAGAATGCCTTTGTGAGGGGAAGACAAATTCTTGACGCTTCTCTAATTGCAAATGAAGTGATAGACTCATGGCAAAAACGAAAAGAAAAGGGTTTTATCTGCAAACTGGATATAGAAAAAGCGTATGACAGTATCAATTGGAAGTTTCTATTGAAGGTGTTGCAGAAAATGGGCTTTGGGTCTAAGTGGGTGGGGTGGATGTGGAGTTGCCTATCTTCAGCTAAATTCTCAGTGATGGTTAATGGAGTGCCTGCAGGTTTCTTCCCCAGCTCCAAAGGTCTTAGACAAGGAGATCCCTTGTCTCCTTATCTCTTTGTTATGGGAATGGAAGTGTTAGATGTTCTTATTAGGAGAGCTGTGGAGGGGGGCTTCTTATCAGGGTGCAACATAAGGGGCGGTAGTGAACATCCCTTGCATATCTCCCACTTGTTCTTTGCTGATGATACCATCATATTCTGTGAGGCCAGAAAGGACCATTTGACTCATTTAAGTTGGATTTTATTTTGGTTTGAAGCGGCATCAGGGCTAAAGATTAACCTAGCAAAGAGTGAGATCATTCCAATGGGAGAGGTGGTGGAGATGGAGGAGTTGGCTGTTGAGCTAGGGTGTAGGGTGGGGTCTTTACCTTCTCAGTACTTGGGTCTACCCTTAGGGGTTCTCAATAGGGCGCCTTATATGTGGGAGGGGGTGGAAGAGAGAGTCAGGAGAAGACTAGCTCTTTGGAAAAGGCAATATATATCTAAAGGGGGAAGAGTCACTTTAATAAAAAGCACTTTGGCTAGCATGCCTATCTACCAAATGTCTATCTTCAGAATGCCTAAGATGGTTGCTAGAAGACTTGAGAAAGTGCAAAGGGACTTCTTGTGGTGAGGAGGAAATATGGAGGGGAAAACTCACTTGGTTAATTGGGAGGTGGTATGTACAGATAAGGCTAAAGGTGGGCTAGGCATTAGAAAGCTAACCTTGTTGAACAAAGCATTACTTGGCAAATGGATATGGAGGTATGCTTGTGACAAAGATAATCTTTGGAAAAAAGTGATCAAGGCGAAGTATGGGCAGGAGGATTTTGGGTGGAGGCCAAAGAAGGCTATGGGGGCGGTGGGAGTAGGGGTTTGGAAGGAGATTTGGAAAGAATCAGAATGGTGCTGGAATAATATGATTTTCAAAGTAGGGAAGGGCAACACAATAAGATTTTGGACAGATGTGTGGTGTTCAGAGACAGCGTTGTCCCATTGTTTTCCTCATCTCTTTGCTATGGCGGTTCAAAGGAACTCAACGGTTGAGGAAATGTGGGATCAAAATTCGGGTCAAGGAAATTGGAACCTAAACTTTTTGAGGGATTTCAATGTTGGGAATTGGGGTTGGTTGGGGATTTTCTTCAGACTTTGAGGGGTCACAAACCCTCTGGGGAAGAAGATTCAGTCCTATGGAGAAAAAGAAGAAGGGGGCAATTCAGGGTAAAGGAAGCGTATAACTTGCTAGCGAGATCTGATGATACAGGCTTTCCTTCAAGAAGCATTTGGGTGACAAGGGTGCCAACTAAAGTTTGTTTTTTTGCATGGGAGGCGACGTGGGGGAGAGTGCTGACTTTGGATAGACTTCAAAGAAGAGGATTACAACTTCCAAATCGCTGCTTTCTATGTGGTTGTGAGGAAGAAAGTGTAAATCATATACTCTTTCACTGTACAGTGGTTAGGGTTCTATGGGATATAGTGTTTGGTTTAGTTGACGTGAAATGGGTTTTCCCAGAAACTGTAAAGGAAGTATTAGTTAGTTGGAGGGGTTCGTTTGTGGGAAAGAAAAGGAAAAAGACTTGGGATGCCATTCCGTTGTGTATTTTTTGGACGGTGTGGAAGGAAAGGAATAGATTAGTCTTTAGGGGAGGGGTGTTGAACGTTCAGAAGTTAAAGAATTTTTTTGTTTGTAATTTGTGGAGTTGGGCCAAACTGTATGTAGGTGAGGAGGCGTTCTCCCTTATAGGATTCCTTGAGTGGATGGCTTCCCCTTAAAGGGAGGTGTTTCTGTTTTTGTTGTTTTTGAGGCTTAGCTGCCTTGTATACCCCCTGTATACTTAGTGGTGCCTTGCCTTTTGAATGAATATATTTTACTTATCAAAAAAAAAAAAAAAACCTTAGAACAAAAAGCCCAAAGAGAAGCAAGAAAACGAATAGAATCCCAAAGATACTCTGAATTCCTTGCTTTATCCTCAAAAATCCTTGCATTTCTTTCCCGCCACACCACCCACATTAACGCGATGCACGCGTCTTGCCATAAAACAATCCCTCTCTTAGAAGATCCAAAACCATTTAAGCTAATCTATTAAGTAAAGTTTTTAATCATCATAACATTCAAGGTCGGCACCCAAATCCTTCTGAATAACATCTTCCCGATAATCATTATAACAATAAATTTAATTAAGTTCCAAAATTTCATGTACATCTTTGACAACAACTGTGTAGCGTTTGATGGAGGATTCTTTTACCTTTCCCATTCCCTTTTATCAACAAATTTTGAACCTTAAAGTACATTATAAACTATTAATCACCTTTCTCAAAGAATTGAACCATAAGCTTTTAATAACTATCCATAAGATTGATTCTTTATTTCCTTACACCACAAATAAGAGCAGACACAATTTTGGAGAGAACTTATTTTCTTTTTTCATTTTTTGGGTAGGCAAAGTAGAATAAATATATTAATATAAGTGTTGCACAGAAGCATGACCCATATACACATGAAGTATACAAACAACACATAAACCAACAAGAAAGAAACAAACCAATAACAATCACTAGTTAACTAATCTTAATACTATCAACAAAATCCAACAAAAAAGTAGCTAGCCAGATCCCCTCTATGTTTAAAGGAACAATGTCTTTAGAAACATGTCTTCCACCACCAAACAGAACCTCTCCGCACCAGAAAAAAAATGTAGACTCACCTAAGTGATTCAAATTAGACATAATGAAATCAGCCTCCCTATTGGCTCCAAAAAGGCACCTTGCCAGCAAAGAAAAGCATCTCCAAGCAAACAAAGAAGGAACCATAGCACCAAACAAAGAGAAGACGATGGACAATAAACCAGATATCCAATTGCAATACATGAGAATGTGATCAGCAAATCATGGATCTTCCTAGTGAAGAAAACAACACCAATTTTCCAAACTCCAACCTCTCCTCGTTAGTTGGTCAATGATCAAAATCTTCTCCCATGTTGCTATGAACTTTGGAAGACACCTTAGGGTTCCAAATCAGCTTTGCAAGGAATGTACATAACCCACTTGAAGTCCAAGAATAATAGTAGGATCCAATACAAAAAAGGACTCCCAATTGGCAATTTTCCAGATCAATTTGTCTTCTAGCTCTACAAATAGAAAACGAGCTCAAAAATGAAAGGGCTCCACCTAATACAACTCTTGATCCCTAAAATTTCTCCTAAACCTAGTTGTCGTAATAATGTGAAACCTAAGCCTCTTTATGAACTGTATGATCAAATAATCATGGGAACTATCCTTTAGAGATCCTTCACCATACCAAGGGTCATGCTAAAACTTGACTGCACATCCATTACAAATAGGAAAACTTGTCCTCGAGAAAAAATCCACCCCATCTTTCCTAATGGCTTTCCATAAGCAAGGACCATAGTTTGCTCTACCCTTTCTAGAGCACCAAACCCCTCAACTTCCTCAAACTTCCCCATAATCACCTTTGTCCAAGAATTATTCCACTCCTGAGCATACCTTGAAAGTCATTTGTCCAATAGTGCCTCATTAAGAGGACCAAGACTCCTAATGCCCAATCCCCTAGTAGTAGCTTGGAAAGAATTATTTTCATTCAGTATTGCTGTAGTCTCTTTTCAAATTGGCATTTATACTTTTCTTTAATGGCAGCAAGCCTTGAGAAAAATGCTAGCTCCAACATTACATAATTGGTTTTAGCAGGAGATAATCTAAGACATTATGAAAAAATCAGACAACTGATACAAAACCAGTTAAAAAAAATGCATGAGTTTTTTGTACAAAACATTTTACTCTGATGAACTACCACAGAGCCATTTGCTTCTAAGATAGTAAAAAATAAATGTTAGATGTTCCATTCTTAACATAAATCAATGAATATTTAGAATAGACAATATAACTGTTATGATTTGTGACTAAAATTGGATCTCAACAATTCTATCCCAAACTGAGTTATAAGCTGAGTTGAGTTTATCCATTAAGACTAAGTAGAAATTCCGAGAAAAGAATAAAAAGGTTTAGCTTCAACATAGGATTATTATTATTAAGATTTATTTTGAGAAAAGATTATTTATGACTTAAACAACATAAAGCATCCTTGGAAGCATAGATATATGGATACAAATAGAAAGAAACAGCGTAGAAAAAACACCTATGCATGGAATGCCATCTAAAATAGCAACTGTTGCAGGAACTGCTCCATTTGTCCTCACAATGGCCTCCACCTCCTTTGCAGTTTCCAAATTTCGTGGGTAGGGCATTCCTGAATACAAGTCAAAAAGTAATATGCCATAAAAATTCAGTAAAGCTTAGGATATGGAGTTTTCACATGTATCCATAGGTAATGATGTGTTTCAGTATGCTACATACATTTAATTGTTTATAAGAACTAAAATAAATTATTCACATAATAATGCAACACCTCAGAATTAATTATACCATGATCAAAATGACAACTATGTTAATTATGCCATACCCAAGATAAAATCCTTTACACAGTCTGCTAGACTCCTTTCAAAATGCTAGGTAAAGCAAAACAGAGTCATCAAAGATGCATGTGTAGGACACCAAAGTTAGCTCCGATTTATTGCAGTTATGACATGATCCGAATGAAAATTTGAACTCACCCAGTGTGGTAGTAAAAAAAATAAGGACTTTAGTGTTTCTATAAATACCCAAGAACAACTCTTGATTCGATTGGATATAGTTCCTGCAAAAGTTTCCAAAGAAAATTTTTCACTTCAAACTTTCACATGAAGCTAAACTTTCCACCCTTTCTGATTAGTGTATGAAAGATCTCCCTCCACATTTGAAACAAATTTGTTCTCAAGAAAAATTTCCTCAGATGTGTTTTCGGTAAAGATACAATATGAGCATACCATGGGAAATTATAGTAGACTCAAGAGCAACAACTGCACGCCCACATGACAAAGCATTGGAAACTTCCGGAGATATCTTCACCGGTGTTCCAGTTGCACCATCACTGTCACACTATAAGAAAAAAAACCATCTTCAATCATTTGCAGTTCTAAAAAAAAAATAGCATTTTCACAATTACAAGATATTGAAGAGATATTGGGTATTCGTGCATTACAGAGAACCAAAATTTGCTTAAACTTAACTTTAATGCCAACGTTACTACAAAATTCTTGAATTTCATTTACACCTAAATTATCCCAAAATATTACAAATTAATCCCAAATTAATCCAAATTACAGTGGGCTGCCAAAGAAGATTTACAAAAGGAGGATCTAAACACAATTTGGGTGATTATTTGGAATCCATGCTTGTCCCAATTGACAAACTATTGATTTTTTTTATTTTTTAAAATCTTCAATTACTTGGCTGAAAACTTCAACATCCTGACCCAATTTTCATCCAAGCTAATTAATAAAGAATAGCAGACATGTTCAAAATAGGTCTAATTCTCCAAAGTACAGCTATTTCTTTTTTCTTTTTTTCCTTTTTCTCAAAATTGGTATTCAGTCCAATATTGGGTCCAACCCAAGTCCAATTTCACAAAATTTTTCCAAAACTTGAGCGAATTGAATTCTAGACGAGTCTGCATTTCTTATATTACACCCAAACACAATCTTAGATTTTCTTGATGTTCTCGCTATATTTTCATGGCAAGGAAAATAGAGGCAAAAGAAGAAGAATTACGGAGTGCGAGACGGTGGGCTTCAGATGTCGATTGATATTTGATAGCCTTGAGAGAGCCGAAGACACCATCCCTCTCGTTTTCTCTGGTCAGCAAAACCTTAACGGTTGAGAGTGTCGAGAATGAACGTAGACCCTAAAGTTTCAAATATCCGAGGTTTTTCCACCAAAGCCCTGTTTGGGTACGAACATAAATGCTAAAGAAAGAAACTTTTTAAGAGTATTTGAAATTGTATTATTCCAAATGTGATTTATTTGTCTTAAATATAAAATATTAAAAATATATTTTTTGCCCTTAATAAAAATATTGTTAAAATAAAATACACACAAAAATAAATTTTAGCCCTTCCATCCTCACATTTTGCATTAGGCATCTAAATGTGTGTAGACCGCATTTGGGGCTCATTTTCTGCAGCTTGATTTTGCCAAGTGTCATGATCTCAAGGAGCCACGTGTCCATGTATGGTTGGCTGTTGGGGCACCAGAGTGGTGTTTTTTATGGCCAACCAGAGGTCGACACGTGTCCAAAGAATCTGCAAAAAGCTGCAGACGGTTAGAGGAGCGTCTCCGACAGAGGAGGGGTGGTTGCTTTTAGAGGGGACTGCAGAGATCTTTTGAGGAAGGAGCTTTTGGTTTGGTTGTTTCGGGGGAAGAAAGCTGGAGGAGAGAGAGAGAGGGAAAGGGGGAGAGATTTTTTTGAAGAGGTTTTTGAGAGCTACTGGCAGAGAGAAAGGGAGAAGAGTGAGACTTTTCGGGAGTGCTTTTTCTGGGGAGCTGGAGGAAGGAAGCGAGAAACAGGGGAGGTTCTTGAGCTTTAGGGAGAGTATTGGTTTGGGAGCTAGGAGCAAGTTAGAGGAAGCAGGCTGGGGGGGGGGGGGGGGGGGGGGGGGAACCAGAGTGTTGGGATGAAAAAGAGATGAGGCGGTTTTGAGTTGAAGAGATTACCAAGAACCAGAGAAAAAGGGCCTCCAGGTTTTTCCCGGGAGTAAGTTTTCCACTATGTTCTTGTTTCTTTCTTTTTACTGTTCATATATTGTTATTGAGATGCATTGTTATTGATCTTTGGATGGGTTATGCTCTGTTCTTCATAGTTGACTGCTCCTCTTTTGCTTCTGTTTATGACTGGAAATTGATTTAACTTTGTTTTATCTCCTCTGTGGCATTTTAATGAGGAAAGACCTTTTAATTCACTCATCCGCAAGCCCACTTACTAAGAGGTGAAGTATAGTTCTTAATGCTTCATCCTATTTGCTTCCTCCATTGCTCTGTCTTTCCATTTTTTATTTTTTATTTTATTTTATTTTATTTTTTTTTCTCTCTGCTTTTGGTATTTGGACTTTCTTGGGTATGGAGCCGTAATGGGGAGTGAACTGTGAGAAGAGAGGGCTGTGAGTTAGCTTACTGTTCCAGATCCGTGATCTAGTGGACGAGATGTATACATGTGTTGTATTAGTTGATGTTTTGGCTCCCATACTTGAGGTTCCTCCCGTGAACGAAGGTCCCAGAAATGGAGTTTGACTTCTTGTAATTGCTAAAATAGTTGGAGCTATGCATTGGTTCAAATGAAGCAGGAGTTTGTTAACCAGACTGTGTTCATGGATGCTCTGTTTTGGACCTCAGTGAGAATGAAATTGGTTTGATTCTATCCTTGTGGATCTAAAGGCGATTAAAAGGATCCAAGGTGGTGAGCAGGGCACACTTGAGGCTGGTTTTGTTCTTGTCTCAGCTGGCGTCCGCGCTATTGATGATGTAATTCCAGGTTCTATGTTAACTCACAAGGCAGAAGAGGGAGGCAGAGATCTTTTCTGAGGGGAAGCTTGAAGAAAGAAATCTGAGGCGACGGAGCAGAGAGAGGAAGCTGAGGGAAGACCTCTAGTGCATTTTCAGGGGGGTTTCTGGGAAAGTTTAATTTGGTTCAATAGCATCAGCTGTGGAAAGAAGCCAAGGATTTTGAGGGATTATTTCCAGTTGTCAATGTGGATGATGACCATTCTCAGAGTCATTTCTGAGTTGGATGGATACGGCTGTATCGAATGTGGACTCAAGATTCTGGAGTGCAGTATGGCAATCCGATTCATTGTTGGCTTCTAGAGTTGAGAAATTCAGACCCATGGTCTTCATGGCAGGACATTTGGTTTCAATGTCGGACTGGTGCAGTCCCTTGCATTGGTTATATGCAGGCGCATGTATTTATGGAGTCCGGTGGTTGTTGTCGGAAATTGTTCCTGGAGAGGATAAAGGTCAGTGATGCCTCCTAAAGTGGTGTCCACTCAAGTTATTGAAGTTCCTGTGCTTTTTAAAATGCAGATACTCAAGTAATGCCTATGATGTCCATCAACCTCCCTGAAATTCCATAAGAAGCATTGGTGGAGATCTCGTTTTGATTATGCAGTTTAAAGTGGTGGTCCTTGAGATTTCTAGTCAACTGTTAGAATCCGATGTTTGTGGGAGAGAAGAGAAGGGTTTAGCTATGCATCTTCCAACTACAGCTTATTTATATGCTTCACTAACAGCTGAGATTACCCCCCATTCTTCCGAGGTTAAAATGGCCAGTTCGGAGTGGCTTTTGTGGGTCATTCGAAGAGAAAATTGGAATTTCTAAGATCGGAAATGGCTGCTGCTGTAAGGTAACTTATTGCAAGGATGAGGAGTTTGGAATGGTTGTGAGAGGAGAAGACTCCTAAACTGATGGTGCAGCTCGATCCAAGTTTTATGGATGCTAAATGCATTCAGATTTTGTTTTGATGGTAAGACTTGCCAAGCCGAACAGGGGAATATATTGAAAGATCAGACGAAACTTTGGCTAACCAAATCGCAGAATATCCAAATGGCTATGATATATGGACTAAAGAGAGTCCTGTGAAATGGAAATCAGGGCATCATGTTGAGAATCTTGGACCACAATTCAATTCTGATGGTCTCACCTTCCTGCGCAAACTAAGCATGGTTCCGTTTCATCCTGCATTGGGTTGATTTCAGATTGAGAGAGGGGTGAAAATGGCATTAGCGGACTTTTTTATGGTCCTCATTATTTTTCCACATCTCACCGTCTACCCACCCTATCCTCCAATATCTCATATAATGGTCACCTCTGTTATGTCCTATACCCATCAACTATGCCTCATACCGCCATGCACCATGTCATTCCTCACCCTACATGATCCTTGTCTCCATTCCCATGTAAATATTCCACTAATCATCTCCCCATTCTCCATACTTTCCACTTACAATACCCATGCCTCATGCCACCCTGCACATGACCATACTTCATCCTGCCACCTTTTCTCTCACTACACCACGGGTATGCCCACTTACCCTCTCATTCCAACATCTTTTCTACTCCACTCCTACTAACCCATTCCTTTGTCATGACGTCAATGCCCATTCACCAACTGTCTTACATCCATAGCCATCAAACCTCTCTCAAGTCCACCCCACACCACTTCATGCCCACCACTTGAAGTTCACCTATCACCATACCCACGGGCATGGGACTCATACATACCCATTGTCAACAGTCCACTCCCCCACCATATTTATTCACCTTTCTTTCTAAGCCTATTTACACTCATTATCACCTCCTCTCACCACCTTGCTATTATGCCCCATGTCTACACCTTGCACACCCATCAAACTCTTCAAACCTATATTCAAAAATCACCAATCCACGTGCATGGGACTCATGCAAACCCTTCTCTCATCTTATCCATCTTCATTCTTCCCACAGCACCTGCCCATGGCCACTCATCACCTTTTCTCTTTCATCACCACCCTCACACGCCCGTTCTCTCTCATTAACTTTCATACCCATTTCCTCTATTTCTCTCATGCCCATAGCTGATTCCACTCATCATTCTCCTCCTAAACCCACTAAATCCATCAGTCTCATCACCCTTCGCGCTCCCTATATCCACCGCCAATTGACCATTCCGTTCTCATACCCATAACTTCTCATTCATTATCTTTCCGTTCACCTCACCAAAGGAATATTGCTTCTTTATCTCTCATGCCTTTCTCTCTCTCACTCTCATGCGCCTTCATCCCCCACGTGGCTCATCCAAAATTCAACATTTTAGAAGAATTCGCTTAGGATACCATTCCCCTCGTCCTTGGGTCTCTTCCGAAGCTTGATGCGTGCTAATCCAGTTTTGATGAAACTGATTGTTGATTCAGTATTCACTCAGTAATAGGAGTGGCAGCCGCGACCTGGAATCCTTTCATTCATGCACACCTGATAGAGTCATACTCCCATGCGCACTCTGCGGCTCAATATATGCAGTCCTAGGAAAACTGATTTTGGAGCAGTGGACCACCCAAGAGTGAAGATCTCATCATAGATCCATCCCAGAATCTCCGTGTGTGGGTTATATCTGAAGATTGCTCTTCTCTGTGCTCTACATGGTGAGAAGTGCCAAGCTTCCTTTGATCCTATCAGCAACAGAGTTCAGATTTTCAGGGGTTTCATCAGGTTTGAATGGACCAAATGCACCAGAAATGCTTGGGATACAGATGAATTCTCTTCATGTGAAAGTCTCTATGTTGTTGCTGATTGTGGCCAGCATGTCCCTCGAGAGTTACGAACATCACTCGTGCTTGCGTCTGAATGCTGAATCCTGTTAAAAACGTATTGAATCCAGCATGAAGTGGGTAAACCGTGGTATTGCATAAATCAGACAACGGATCAGGTTTATTCCTTTATGTCAGTATGCATAGTCACTCCCAATGACTACTCAGTAGCTACACGCGGAAGAGTGAGTAGGGTCCCACCATGCTATTTGCCAGACCAAATGACTATTCTAACACCTCATCCCATCACATGGGCTGCTTTGACCTTGGAATTTTTGTGGAAATGAACCAACATTCTAGGAAGTGTCTTGCGGAGAAGATGCAGCTGAGATACCAGTGAAGACTGATGGTTGTTGGCGTGTAAAACCTGAGAATGAATATGGGATTCTAGCATAGTGATGCCAGGCTGATGACTGCAAGAAAGGTTCAAAGACCCTGATTATCAAGTTATCTTTATAGCAAGTATAACCTCATGATGCCATTATCTGGTCAATCCATAAAGTTTTTGCTACATGGAGGTTTGGGGTACTAAGTGAGTTGAAGATCAAGTCTACATGGCCGAGATGTTGATGCCAGAGAAGGTTCCAGCGATGTTAGCAGCAGATCGAGTAATTCATATGTTCATGTTTGGGGAAGGGTATTAGAGACATATGGGAAATTCCAAGAGATCATCTTCAGAGGCAGAGATAGAATAATGTGCAGTCAGTGTTCAAGGTGCCCCAAGTTTGCATTTCTAGTCTGCATGGCTTGCTTAGTCATCCCTATGCCACGTATCACCTCCCATTCCATCAATCTTTTGGCTTAAAAAATAATTTCTGACATCTTTTCTTGCAAATAACTTTTTAAACATCGATTTTCAAATAATTTAAATATTTTCCATCTTTCATCCTTAGGTTTTCTTTAGGTTCCAAAATCCCATTTTTTTAATAAAACTTTGTTGCCATCTTTCCTTCCAGCAAACAATTTTCACACCTCCTTCGTTTTAAAATGTTTTAAAATAAATATGAATTTAAATTTCGTAATTCCAAATAATGGAATTTATGGAATTAATTCATGCAAAAATAAATGGGCTTTGGTGGGGGCTCTACGTCAAATAAATTCGCTTCAAAATAAAAATGAATTTTGAATGAAATATCATGCGTGCTATTGGTGCTTCTTTATCTGTTTTGGTGACATGAGTGACATACTTTATGTTCATTACTATGCACTAATCTCATTTTGTGATAGCGCATTGCCGTTTGCTGATCAGGTACGCATCCACTTCCACTTCAGTTATCCTCTATTGCATATCCTGATACTCATATGTGCATGATTTGATTTGAGTATTCATTGTTTTCCTCATCATTGCCACGTCAGCTTTATTTTATTAGTAGAAACCCGACTTTAGGGACTTAGAGGGGTGCTGCGGTCTTTACCGTACCTTCCCGATAAGTAACCTGACCCCCGAACCCGATCTGGTTTTTCGTAGATCACCTTTTCCAAAATAAGGAGTCACGCTTAGGGTTTTTCTTTCTTATTTTCTTTACCCTTTAAAAATAAAACAAAAATAAGTGGCGACTCCAAGTCATTTTCAAATAATCAATAAAAATTAATTTTTCAAATAAAAAATCGAGCTCGCCATCGAGTGGGAAACTCATTGCAATCGAAATGCGGGGTCCACAATGTGGTATTTGTTTTTTTTACTTAATTTTAAATAGAATTTAAAACTAAATCGTGTTTAACTTGGTTTAAAGTTGATTTTAACCTCTCTTTTTTTAATTCATATATTAATGGGGTATTTAGTAAAACTTAATATTTATTATTTAATAACTTAAATTGATTTTAAGATAAATTATTCTGTTAAGTTATTGACTTAAAACTTATTACTTAATTATTATTTTAAGTATTAAGATTACTTGATAAAATTAATTTAAAATTTATTATAAATCATTCAATTGACATATTTATCCCTATAAATTATAATTAGAGTAGCGAAAGAAATCGTAAAAATAATCAGGGCAAATGGGTATAAAATGATAAAATGAAGACATGGATTTAATAATAAATTAATCAGTTTTACTTATTCATAAAATTATTTTTAATCATTAAGTTATTTTACCAAATATATTTAATTTATTTAATAACTTAAATTAAATTATTAAATCACTTTAAATTATTAAGTTAATTTATCAAACACCCACTAAAATTATGTTTGTTACATGTGAGTGTAATTTAAGGTTTATTATTTATATAATTCTTTATAAATATTTATTACAAAATTAATTAAAATATATATAATAATAATTTGGAAAGAAAAACATAGATAACTTCCAAATATCCTTTATTAATAACATAATACAAGTAGAGGGTAACCTCCAACATTTGCACATATTGAATTTAGCGGCACCATAAAAAATAAGCATAAATACCCTCCTTTCCATCCCAAAGTAATCCCCTCCTTGACATGATAAAAATATAATTGAATTATTTTAATAATTTCATATAATCCCATAAGAGGAAAAGGTGTAGCCAAAACTTAAAAAGTTTTATTCTTTTTTATATATGATTATTATTATCTTTTGTTTATTTTTCAATGAAATTCAAAAGGGTATTTTTGGAATTAAAAACCTTTTAAATAGGTTATGTAACAACTAGCGGGCTAAGCACCAAGGTCATTTTATAAACTCATCTAAAAAAATATTATATGTCTTAATAAATAATGATAAGAAATTATCATTTCGCACCAAATTCATAATCTAAATATGACAAATTATCTAAAATAGTAGTGGTAAATTAAACTACTAGTAACAAAATATCACCTTGACATTAACTCAAGACTAATAATTAAATTAATTTCTGAAAACTCCTCCTATTCGAGTCACTTCTTGCCAAAATTAGGTGTACCCGAAGATATTTAGTAAAAGGAGTGAACTTAAAGCCTAATAAAGAGGGTATAGAGATCAATTATCGTGTTTTAAAAAATGAAAAATATTAATTTTCATAGTATGTTTTCAAATGCAGCAAAACAAACTTATACTACATGTGTCATTTTTAAAATATGACATCATTTTTGCAAACATACATATTAAATAAACAGCTATGACATTTTATAGAAAATGTCCATCAAATTGGGACTTATAGAGATGTCAATGATAACGGGACTTACAAGAGTGGACGAAACCAAAATCAATATAATGGTATACCATAAGTCGATTATTACCCTACAAATTGGGTTTACGTGTAATCATTACCTCCATCAAAGGCAATGAAAGTTGAAATGTTTTTCCGATAACAACAAAGGCTAGAGTATTGGAGTCCTAAATATTCATATTACGCATGTAAGCAAATATATAAAATAAAAAATAATTAAAACTAAATATTTAGAAAAAAAAATGATTAAAACTTTTTATTATTCAATTTTTAAATAATTCTAAAAATAAAAAATTAACATCCATGCGTAGCTCATGTCTCATTCTCATCTCACAGAAATTGTATTATAATAATTTAAAAAACATATTTGTATTTTTTTTTTATTTAAGAGGTAAAAATATTATAATAAAATATTTATAATTTACCAAGATTAAAAGCATAAATAAAAATTATTAGTTTCTTTTTATAAAAATATAAAAAATAAAAATACACTAACCAATTAAATATTTTTGAAAATATGTTCAAAATTTAAATTTTATTTTAGAAATGATTTTTTGATTTTTTAAATTGATGAAAAAATCTAATAAAAATTATGAAATGGGAATAGAATGGCAAACAAGCCCTAAAGAGTAAGGAGAAAGGGAAGAAAACCACATGGAAGAGTCGAGGAGCCTCTTCTTTACTTGTTGATCACTGAGAAAGGTTTTTTTTCTTTTTTGTTCTTTCAATTGTCTTTTTTGCGTTAATTTTTCATTGGGTTGTGTTTGGTTGTTAGGAAAGTGGAGGAAAAAGGAGCAAAGGTGAACTATCTTCCTATTTTCACTTTTGCTAATTTTTCCACAGAGATGGTTTGTTTGGGTGTTAAAGAACTGTTGAAAAAGAATTTTAGTTATTTGTAATCGGGGAAAACGGTGGTTTGCCAAATTTTCGCAGCAAGCGTAAAATGTTGATTTTGATTTCTGGAACATTTTGCGAAAAGAAATTAGTTCGTTCTCTCATATGTCAATTCTTAATCCGGGAAAAAGAAAAAAGGGTCAAGATTTTTGTTTTTTCCTTCATTTTCTCAGCAACCAAACTGAACACAATGTTGAGTTTGGTTGGGAATTTTTTCTGTATTGATTTACGAATGGTGATTGATTAGTGATGGTGGATGTTTGATTTTAAAATGTGAATATTGCTTGAAATGGAGTTGGAAAATCATTGTTATGCATTGTAATTTTTCATATTTGTTTATTTGTTGGTCTCCATATACTTTGTGTGTATATATTTTTTAGGAATTTGCTGCATCAGCTATAAATTTAGAATTTTAGGTATCATGGATTCAAGTTGTTGTTGAGATTTGGACATTGTATGGATGTTGAACCTTAATGAATAAGTCTCAGGTTTTCATTTTTGGTTGATCTAGCTTTAATTGTAATTAGAAGTGTTTATAGTTTGACTTAAGCTAGTTTTTAATTTGATTTTTTCTTTTTCTCAAAGATTCAGGTTTGATCTTGTTTTAGATTTTTTTTTCTTTTTCTCAAAAATTCACATATATAAGGGCTATAAGAATCCTATTGTGGAAGCTTCTTTTAGGGTAAACTGATAGAATTGTATTAAAGTAAAACAAGAAGGGGATGAGCTCATATGTACAATGAGGTATCTTAGCTGTGCCAAATGCTTGAAAAGACTTGATGATGTTGTGGAAGTTTCTTTCAGGGTAAACTGATAGAATTGTATTAAGGTAAAACAAGAAGGGGATGAGCTCATACGTACAATGAGGTATCTTAGCAGTGCCAAAAACTTGAAAGACTTGATGATGAACTGTGAACACAATCTCCTTGAATTCCTTCTTTAATCCTATCTACCATATCTATATTGATTTTTTTATGTATATCCTGTAATCTTTGCCTTGCAATCTCAGACTCCTGAAAAAATAAAATAAAAAAACTAATTCTCCTACCTTCCATATATTTTCAATTGTGCAAAGCAGAGACATGCCCCATTCCTGGCCTCTAGAAAGGTCAGATCCAATTTCTATGAACCAAGTGATCAGTTGCCAAAATCTTGTAATAAACAGATGCCTGAGAAAATGAGTTCTTCCTTCTAGGTAATCTAAATAATTCTGCATTTTTAAAAGGGGTCTCAGTTCCACAAATATCAGATTGATATGGTTGTTCCTTTCCCACACATAAAAAAAAACCTTTTTATTTAAACTTTTTATTTTTTTATTTTATGAGATTCTACTTTCTTCTATTTTCCTGAATATTTTGTTTTATGTGAACTTGTTTTGTTGCTTTGGGACATATTCTTTGTCCTCCTTTTTTTTTCACTATCTTTTTCATACTTGGGTCATCAGGGCATTATTCTTAGTTATCCACAATGATTTAATACACAAGTTCCATTTTCTTTTTTCACTTTATACTGGACCCAGACGTCTTTTATGCACTCTGTTAAGGTATCTGAAACTTGATTCAATTTGCACATGTTCCTCATCCATAATATATGTCCCCTAGAATATATTCCAATATTCAGAAATCATGGGGCCTGCTTGGTTTGGAAAATAAGACCTGTGTTCGGTTGTTAAGAAAGTTGAAAATAGATAGTCCTATAGTAGAACATGTTTGGCTGGTTATTTTGTGGAATGCATTTTCAGAAATAACTAATGAGAGGCCATTTTCTAAGAATGAATGGAAGTCATTTTCAAGAATTTTTTAAAAACTTTTATTTCAAAGGAAGGCATCACATGGAAAATGGTTTTCTATTTGATTGCATATTGTTAACATTTATAATTCGAAAACAAAGAGTGGTTGCCCCTTACAACTGATTTGAGCCCTAGAAAGGAGAGTCTTCCTCCTTTGATTATCTCGCCCGATTGTAATTCAATTAGGTGAGTTTCTTGTCTGTTTTTTCTCGTAAAAATTGAAGTATTTTCAGTGGATTTGGGTGTTTTATTATGATATTACCCAGTGCCTAATTCTGAATTGTGACTGAATAGTTTACCTGATTAAGGATAAACCTTTTAGGATGAAGGATGAGTTACTTAGATGAATTGATTATGTGTTAATTAAATAGAATATGTATATGTAGAAGCATATACAAATCAAGATTTTGTGTGACATGAAGTTAAAATGTCGGGGTTGAACAATCCCAATCAAAGCTCGGGGTTGTTATCACCACATTGTTCCTTATAATTATAATCAGGCTGTGTTTGTTGGAGTCAAAACTAATTGATTTGGATTTTCATTTCTTTTGAGTTAAAATTCCTTTATTTTACCATGGAAATAATCTTCATGGTTTCAGGGTCTGTGTAATTTAAGTTCAAAATTCCAAATCAATTAGTGTGTAGAGGAACCAAACATTGGATATGAAATTGGGTCCTCCAATTACCATTCCAAGTCCTTGATCCTGCAGCCTAATGTAACCTTAGAGTTTTTATATTTAGGTCCGAGAAGATTTCTATTGCTGCTATTTGTGGTGGTAAATTTAGATTTACTGAGCACTATAGGCTTCACCTTTAATTTGGATTTTTTCATTCAGCTTTAATTTAGGTCATTCCATTCTTTTAGTGTATAATTTTTATAATTTAATTATTTGGCAATCATTGACCTCTAAGTTCTTGGGTGCAGAAAAAACTGTTTGAAGGATAACATTCTTGAGTCCTCACTCCAAAGACCTATACACAGAGAACAAGACTCCCTCTCTCTCTCTCTCTCTTTCTCCCTCCATATTTGCAAAAGTCCACCATGGTCACAGCTCAATTTTCTAATTTCTCTTGATTTCTCTCTCTAAGGTATCGATTCTGTGAATCTCTGCTCTTCTAATTTCCTTATTTCCTGCTTGTTGTTGCCTTTTTTTTTTTTTTTAATTTATTCCCTGTTTGGATCCCCAGAAACTACCTTGGAAATCAAAGGAAAATGTGCATGGGCTTTTCTTTCTCAAGCTAATTCCACCATTTTCCTTTGAAATAACCTGGAAAATGGAAGGAAAAGGATCGTGGGTTTTCCATTCTGAATCTAATTTCACCTTTTTCATTTGGAAACCACATGGGATTTGAAAGAAAATGCTTGTGGGTTTTTCATTCTCATGCTAATTTCACTTGTTTTCCTTTGGAGTAATGTGTGAAATGAAAGGAAACTTTTCATGGATCTTTCATTCTCAGGCAATAAAATTGAAACATCCAATTCCTACCTGCACTCTCAACCAACTAAACCAAATCCATGCCCACCTCCTTAAGACCCACAAACCACCGTTGATCTTTAACACTCTCCTTCCATCACTCTCCCCTCAGGATGCCCTCCTCCTCTACAACCAGATGGTGCTCCACCGTACATCCCACAACCACTTTACCTTCACCCATGCCCTCATTGCTTCCTCCTCACTTCATGCACTCCACAAGACACTTGAAATTCATGCACGTGCCATAAAATCTGGACACTATTCTGATATTTTCATTCAGAATACCCTACTTCATTCATATGTAGTTGAAAATAACTTTGTTTTTGCTAAGAGCGTTTTCAAATCAATCTCCTCTCCCGATGTGGTTTCTTGGACTTCAATCATTTCTGGGCTTTCTAAGTGTGGTTTTGACGAGGAAGCCATTGGTGAGTTTTTGTCCATGGATGTGAAGCCTAATACTAGCACACTTGTTAGTGTCGTATCTGCTTGTTGTGGTTTGAGAGCTGTTAGGTTTGGTAAAGCTATTCATGGGTATAGTTTGAGGAGCATGGATGGGGATAACATCATTTTGGATAATGCATTGCTGGATTTCTATGTCAAGTGTGGGTATTTGGTGAGTGCAAAGTACTTGTTTATGAAAATGTTTAGGAGGGATGTGATTTCTTGGACTACAATGGTTGGTGGTCTGGCACAAGGTGGGTTATGTGAAGAGGCGGTTGAGGTTTTTCAAGCCATGGTAAAAGGTGGAGAAGCTGTGCCTAATGAGGTCACTCTAGTCAATGTATTGACAGCATGTTCTTCCCTTAGTGCATTGAATTTGGGTCGATGGGTGCACTCATATATTAGTACTAGGTATGATCTTGTGGTGGATGGTAATGTGGGAAATGCTTTAATCAATATGTATGCTAAATGCAGTGACATGTATATGGCTGTTAGGGTGTTCAATGAGCTTACCCACAAAGATATGATATCATGGAGTACCATCATTGGTGGCATGGCCATGAACGGGCATGGTATGCATGCTTTGCAGTTCTTCTCGCTTATGTTGGTTCATGGGGTTTCTCCGGATGATGTAACCTTTATCGGCTTGTTATCTGCATGCAGCCATGCTGGGCTTGTTGAACAAGGGTTAATTTTCTTTAAAGCCATGAACAATGTTTATGGTATTGCACCTCAAATGCAGCATTATGCTTGCATGGTTGATATGTATGGTAGAGCAGGGCTCTTGGAGGAAGCAGAGGCTTTTATTAGAGGAATGCCCATGGAAGCTGAGGGCCCCATTTGGGGAGCACTACTCAATGCTTGCAAGATTCATGGGAATGAAAAGATGTTTGGGCGGATCGACCAAAGCCTTCGTAATGCTAAAGGAGTAAGCATTGGAACTCTTGCTTTACTATCAAATACTTATGCTAGTTCTAATAGATGGGATGATGCTAATAAGGTTCGTGATATGATGAGAGACATGGGATTGAAAAAGATGTCAGGATGTAGCTGGATTGAGGTTGATGCAATGATTAATAGATATGATGGAGCCAATAGAAGCTTTGCATTTGCTGGCAAGTAGTAGACTTCTTTATCATTATTGGTTAACTGGTGACCTGATCAAATATAAGTCAGTTGTTATCTCATGGCCATTTTGGTTATAAGAAATATATCACCACAAAATGGTAGTTGAATCTCCCTGTTTTAGTATGGTTTTTCTTACTCCAGTGGTAGGCCATTTTGCACAAAGAGGGTTTTTTGAAGGTGCAGCTGAGGTCTTTTCAGGAGATGATTCAAGGAAGAGATGAAAAGCCTAATGAGGTCTCTCTAATCAATGTATTGATGGCAAGTCCTATGCTTTTGGTGCCTTAGGCCAGAGGGGAAATTCATACATCCAGCAACATGAGCTCATAGTGGACTTGATGATATGAAAACAATTCAACCAAAATTTAAGCTGTGTGGTGACAAGGTCATGGTTTTTTAGGATTTTAATATGCTTACATGCAACAATATAGTGGGCCAGAAATGAATGACTATGGCATGCATGTTGTCAACCTTTTCTTACTCTTATTAGGTCAAGAGTTCTCCCTGATATTGCAACATTCATTGGTTTGTTTTCTGCATCCAGTCACAAAGAGCTGGTTGAACAAGGATTTGTGTTCCTTGGAGCCACAAATGATGATGGAATCATGCCCAAAATTCAGCATTATGCTTGTGTGGTTGATATTTATGGTCAAGCAGGACTTTGTTAACACTTTTGATTTCAAAATAAGGCATAACATGGAAAATGGTTCTCCACTTAATTGCAGATTGTTGACAATTATAATACGAAAACAAAGAGAGACATCCCCTTACAACTGGTTTGAGCCCTAGAAAAGAGAGACTGCTTCCTCCTTTGATTATTGCCCAACAGTAGTTCAATCAGGTGAGTTTCATCACATTTTTTTTTCTTGTGAATTAAAGTAATTTCAGTTGATTTGGGTGTTTTTGTGATATATTTTGCTTTATTCTTCCTATAATACTTGAAGCCCAAATCCATATATTTACTTACATACTGAACTACTACTTGAATTATCCTCATACCTTCATGCTGAATTACCATCTCCACTGCCATTAAAGCAAGCAAACAGTTACCTGCCTAATCTCTTCAAAGCCCCAACCACCATTCTTGAATCTCTACAAAATGGTCAACTGCCCATGGTACAGATTACATCCCCATCTTTTTTCTTTTTGATAACTAAAAAAAGAGAATATATTAAAAGCATTTATAAAATGGCGCAAATAGAGTACACATGGAGTATACAAAACAGGTCAAAGGACAAGCAAAAAGAAGAAAAGGAAAAGAGAGAGCAAACACCAACCACCCATAGTTGTGAAAGGCGTGCCTAGGCTTCAGGTGATGCAACGCAACCCTTCGGCGTGCAAGGCGCTCGCCTCTGGCAAGGCACGACGCAGTCCACAAGTGCGCCTCGATCCCCTATCTCCTTCTTCTTCTTCTTATTTCGGTCTTCTTCTCTAGTGATGGGTTGTAGAGGGTGAAAGAGAAGCCTTTTTTTTTTTTTATTTATAGTTTTTTGAGACTAGAACGACGTCATTTGGTCCCTGTTCTTTTAAAAGAACAAGGTCCAAAATGACATCGTTTTGGCCTTTTTATTTTAAAAAGAATAGGCCAAAACAATGTCGTTTTGGAGCTTGTTCTTTTAAAATAAAAACTATGCCGAGGAAAAATAGACGTACCTTTCCGGGACCTTGTTGATTAAATTGAAGTTTTTGATGATATTTGATGATTTATGTGTTTAGGACAAATAAATAATCGTTAAATTTGATTATATTATATAAAAATATATATATATGTAAATTAGGGTGCGCCTCACTGCACTAAAGTCTGCGCCTTGCGCCTCAGGCTCCAGGAGTACTTTGAGCCTTGGTGCGCCTTAAGCCTTTTAAAACTATGCAACCACCTTAACTAACCAACCATCCCCAATAAACCTGAAGCCACTCTTAACCCAAACACAAACCAAAACTCTTGACCAACCTCACAGGTTTTGAGTCCCCAAAGCTCCTTCCCCTTTCCTTGATAGGGGTCGGAGACTTGTTATAATTAATCGAACACTCTAGTTTATAAATTTCCTTCTCGAAATGGGAAGTCGAGGGAATACTCCTCTTTTCAATTGAAATCTTGACTACATGCTCATTTCTTGACTCCAATTTCTTTAGCAGTGAACTAATCTCCTTTCCAAACCCCTTCACAGGTAACCCTAAGAAGCTGCTGAAATTGACAAAATTAGTGCAGAGGGCATCCAAAACCCCCCCTCTGGGACACAAGCAATCGCTAAGGCCTTAGGGGGCTCTACTTCCTCAGCCATAGCCTCCTCCTCCTTACCCAAAGGGTCCTTCTCGGCATTTTCGGAATACTCCAGCAAACTATTGTTTCGCAACAACATACTTATCGCCCATAGGCCCCAAAGAAGAGAGAGGCCTTGGAAACCTGTTTGCCTCCATCGCGAGAGCTTCGTTGGTGAATGCCACACGTGAGCTCATTGAGACCGACATTGGCAATGCCTCAAGCCTTACACGCCCATCTTCGACGCAATTGTATGGTGCCGTCTCCTTGAAACCTACAGAGAAAGGCCTCCCTTTAGGAAGCTTTAGAGAGCCCTTCTCTCCCTCAGCCAAAACCACTAAGCAACAACCCTCCCTTTTTTCCTTTAAACACAGCCCTTCTGATGTACAGGACTTACCTTGGGTCTAGCCTACTCTTAAATCCTCCCCCACTTCATTAATAGAAATTGAACAAGCCTCTGAAGTGTCTGGTCCACTAAGGCTTTGGACCTGAGGAGTAGCACAACCATTGGGACATTGGGCTCCCTTTAACCACTTACAGCCCAACCTTTTGGTCCCTAAGTCAGCCCCACTAAAGACGCCTTTAGCATAGTGATGTTCCATCAAACAGGCCCCTCTTGTTTCAACCGTATACCACACACCACTTCCTTGGACACACCCCCTCTCTGCAGCTTCTTGCAGGACAGAGATTTGCCCCCTCTCCTGCTAGAGCAGCCTTGTCACATGGCTGCAACACATCACCCTCCCACTCCCACTCCCACCTTGGCACATGGATCACCCTCGACACCTCCCCCTACCTCCAACGTGCACGACCCACTGTTATTGCTTCTCTACGCCACTGAAGAAAAACTGGGTGGAGCTTCCCACCACAACCGTAAGGAGAAACTGGAGTATCCCACTACCACTTGCAACAAGCTGGGCTTAGCTCTCCCATCAGCCCTAACCAAAATCCTCACCCACTGGAGATGAGACAAAAACGTAGTGTCTTCATCCACAACAATAAATCCCCCACAACAGTCCCCTATTTTCTTAAGCAACTCCCGACTCCACAGATGCAAAGGGAGACCCAACACCCTCACTGAAACTTCCTTAGCAAACCCTCCCTTAAGCAAACACCCAACTTCAGGAGTCCACCTTACCAGATGCAACACCTAGTCCTTGAGTCTTCTAGATCCTCTTGCAAGCACCCTCTCTACCTCAAAGCTCTCTTCAAAGTCAAGCAAAAGCAGTGTTCCCCCAAACACTGAGATCTTCACCCCCCTTTTTAAGGACCAAAGGTCAGTCACCACACTTTTCA
Organism: Vitis vinifera; assembly: GCF_030704535.1. Lineage (NCBI taxonomy): Eukaryota > Viridiplantae > Streptophyta > Magnoliopsida > Vitales > Vitaceae > Vitis > Vitis vinifera. Next base: position 17,776,854 of record NC_081810.1, on the reverse strand, counting down.
GCGAAAAGATATCTGGAAGCAGGTCTGAAACTGCTCCCGACCACCCTACCAAATGCCTTCTCAACTGCTCCTCCCTACTCTTCACCTCACTCTCCCCCAGCTATAGCCAAATGATGTCACCCACCACACCCAGAACCGTCCTAACCACCTCTGCATAAGTCCCACTGACAGGTCTCTCCTTTTAAATACTTAAAAAGGGGAAACCACTTCCCTAAACTCATCTGAGGAGATGACTCCTAGATTACGAAGCTTCTCTGCCAAAATGGACCACCCCCTTGGAAGCCCCTCCCTTCAGGGAAGATCAATGAGAACCTCTTCATCTCCTCAGTCACCACTGAACAAAATGATAACAAATCACATCCCATCTATTAATGTTATTTTGTTTGCAAACCTAAGTTGATTTTTGAATCAGTCTAGTTATTCTTTTGGAGATTCAGAAGATAATTTGATTTAATTCTTCATACATTGAACAAATTGATTATCAGTTTTGGGAGTAACTATGAAATTGAAGCTTCAGCTGGGGAATAAACTATGAAATTGAAGCTTCACTTGATTGGGATTTGATTGAAGATTGTTGAGGAACAACTATAATTTCATGTTCTAGAATAACTGTGAATTTAAAGATTTGATTGATTGGGGATTGTTGAGCAATAACTATGATTTGCATTTTGCAGCAAGAAGAAATTTTGAGTTGTCAAAGGTATTGTACATATTGCAAAAATCCCATAGAGGTTCTGGTGAGGCCTTTCTCTATTTTGTGGATTTTTTTTTTAAATATATTTCTCTGATCTAATATAATTATGAGGATCAGATCAAAATATAATATCTGAGTATCCAAACACACATGTATGGAATATATTTTCAAGCATTGGATGAAGTGTTGATTTTCTCTTGGGCCTTTAACCTTCTACTGTGAAATTTTTCTAGTTAATAGTCACATAAAAAGGATGCGGTACCAACAATTTTTGCGCAGAATGAATCTGGTTAATACCAAATGCATTTCACAATTTTGTAAAATGACAAGAAAAACTCTTTGTTCTCGAAAATAAAATTAGACCACAAATACTTGTTTTCATTTTTGGTATAAAAAAGGCCCATAATTTTCCGTCTTTTGGCTCATTCATTATGAAACCATGATATATGAAACTCCCTGATTCAGTAAAATGGTGTTAAAATGAATTTTAATAGATTTTCCTCAAAAACTGAAACCAGAGCACAACCAACCTATTTTTTTCTTTTTCCTGTTTTTTAAGCATTTTCTTTTGGTGGTTTTCCACAGGAAAAGTAGTTCAATTTAGCAAAACACTTTAAACCAATGACTTGTATCAGCTACATGAATTCTTTTTTAAATTCATCAGTGCCTAGAGCTGTCTACTCACTACAACTTTTGTTTGGGATTGGGACTACCTATTTGAATGTTTGAAAATACTAAGCACTGCACTATTGGCGTCATGGATAGCACAATATAGTGCTTTAAAAAAAAAAAAAACCCTCAAAGACATTGTTCATAACAGTTGAAAGATTTGGAGAATTTTGAGTACCTTTTGCTAATAAATAGGTGACTTTTTGAATAAATGATTTTCTTCAACCCCAGAAATATGGTTTTTTCCTTGTATTTAACCAAACAATATTGGGGAACGGAATTTCTTCTATAATTGGCTCAGTCGAATAGAAATTCTCTTAGACTTGTAGTATACAACATGGAATACAAAAAGGGCTGATCCATTTATATATCTCTTTTGCAAATATATAGGACATACATGGTATCTACTTCTTTACTGATAAATTATTCATCTGTTTAGATGTTGGTGAAAGGGAGGAAAGTTTCTGGGAGGGGGGAAGCAATGGCTGCACACTATGCTTTTGGTCCAGAGGATGATACAATCATAAAACATAGGCTTCTAACTCGCACAACAACTACAAGGGGTGAACCCCCATTGAAGAAACTTCAGAAGAAGTTCACCTCTTTCACCCTGGAGATTGAGAAGGATACAGACAACTTTAGTGACTGTGAGAGACTTTCCAAAGCCTTCTTACAGGAGATGACCACTTTTGAGATTCCACTCCTTAAGAGTAAAGCTGTTATTGATGCAAACCTTAGAGAGAAGGAGAACTTCAATGAGTTAAAAGATGACATAAACAGGATGATTCTCCAAGCTCAGGCTGATATAGAAGATCTGAAGAAACAACTTGAAGAAAGTAAGATTGAAAGGCAGCACAAGGAGGAGTGTGAGGCAATTAGGAGATTGATTGCCATGCAGCCTCCAAGATCAGAGACAGAAAAGATCATATCCGAACTAGAGAATGAGATTGCAGCATTGGAAGCAGAGAATACTGCTGGTTCAAGAACCCTAGAGCTTCGCAAGAAACAGTTTGCTCTTTTGTTGCATGTGGTATGTAACTATTTCCATTCAATCTATATATCATTTTATTACGTGCATATCCATTAGGGAAGGGTTATTACTGGAGTTGCTTTATATAGCAAGTTAAAGTATCTAATTGCATATTTTGACTTCAAACACTGAAAACAATCAGATATCACTACTTTCCCTTTTTATTAGATAAATTTTCCTCCGATATAAAATTTCAAACACATTTGACTCATGTAAAGTTTAATTTCTATATTCATTTTGGATCCCTTCATATGCCAATCATTCTGAGGTTTCTCCCAAAAGTTTTGGTTCTAATGATTCTGCTGTAATGTATGAACCATTGATATATTTGGATTCAAATCCATAGCTCCTGATTCATGTCATAGCCTGCCAGTTTCTTGCTGTTGATGCAGTTATGAGGCTTCATCCTCACTACTATCTCTATCCCACTGAACCGTGCTAAGAGGACTCCGTATGAGTGATTCTTATTACAGGATTTAGAAGTATTGAAACTTCAGTCCCTAATCTTCAGAGTTCTGCCACTTCACCCCCACCCAAGTCTATTTCATCAGTGTCAACTGGGAATCATTTTTAGTATTTGAGAATTAAGGATTTGTTGAATAGAGCAAGGAGATTGTTGAAATCACTGGTGCCAAAAGTTTATGCTCATCTAAGAGTTAGGTATGGACCTTAACAAGATTTTCTAATGGGTGGTTCAGGAAATTGATGAAAAAAGGTTTTTGTTTTTATTTTTATTAAAAAAATAGCCTCTGTCAAGACCCTTTTGTGTGTGTATATATATATATTAAGAAAAAAAGGTAGAATAAGCATAATTTTGTCCATATTGGGGTTTTTGAAACAAGTTTCTTGTAATCTTCTCAGCATGACATTGAAGTAGTGCTTCACTTGGTTGGCCTTCCTACCATAACTACAAAACTATAGGAGAAGGGGACCATAGCTGAAATTGGCAGCCATCATCGACAACCATATTTGAAGAATTTAAATTAAAACATCTCTTGAAATTTTGGTGCTGGTCTTATACCACCAGTTGTGGTGATGGCTCCAATTTTCTCTTTAATGTCTGGATGATGAATCTAGGCCTTTGAATGTTCTGTGAAGCATAAGGAAGCTGTTCATTTGCTTCCCCAATTTCCCCTTTTTCTGGTCTTTGAATGATTTTCTTGGCTGTGTCTCAATCTAATCTCCTGCTCTTACTATCAGCAACTCATGCTTGCCTACACATTTGTTATTAAGTTCTGTAAGTTGTTTGTTCAAGCTTTAACCCGATACCATTACTGTCTGCAGTGTTTTAGCTATGTAATTTAAATGACATACCTTTCTTGATCTATATCTACTTATGTTAATTGACTTGGTTCAAAAATGGTAGATTGAGCGATCTGCAACTGAAGCACTTGATCTGATGGGTTGAAAATGGTTAGCGTCGTTTGACTCGTCTTGTGTTTCACTTTATTTTCCTGCAGGTTGATGAGTTGCAGAATACCATAGAGGAAGAACAGAAGAATCTGATCGAGGAGATAAGAAGTCTAACCGAAGAGCATAAGAATGGGATGGAGGATGGCAATGGGGTTTCTGAAGCTATGGCTGTTGATTAGGATGCATCTTTCTTTCTATCTGTCTTGAAATTGTGAGATTGTGTACCCTTTTAACCCTTGTTTTGTTCATGCTTGAGTTTCCCATTGATGCTCAGAAATGGCATTTATACACATTTTTGGATTCAGTTCAGTTGCAATGTTACCTATCAGATACCCTTTTATGAAGCATTATCCCAACTTTTGAATCTTAAAACCTGGAGTTCTGGAAATAGTGCCTACTCTGTGTTTGGATTGAGAAGATTCATAATTGGATGTTTCTTTCTTTTTTTTCTTTTTCTGCTGCTGGAACACCATAACATGATGTTGGGTCATTCTATCAGACTAGGCCAGTTTGGGATCCAAACTCTGGAAGAATGGCCTTTCTCTTCAATCTCAATGGAAGTTATTATATTTATTCAAATCATACCTTTTGTAAATGATGAGTTGAATTAACCTTGAAAATTATGGTTTGTGTTATTGAATTTCAATTCTGTGCTTTTGCACAGGTACACATCTTTCATGTACAGGAAGAGCAGCTTTATTCTCTGTTTGGTTTCAGGGAAAAATCACAGAAACTTGAAGAGCTCAAGTGATGCATATCATATCATATCTTATCATTTTAATCACAGAAACATTTCATATCTTCCATTGTGCCATTTGGGGTTTTTGGAAAGGAAAAAAAAATATTGTGAAGAAAAATGATTTTTTATGTTTGCATTTAGGAAGAAAAATATATATATAAAAACCAAATATAATTAAAATTAATTAGGAATTTATGCATTTTTAAAAAATTAGATATATGTATTTTTGAAGTAGAGATAAAATTTTATTTTATTTTTTACTTTAAATCTATTTTTTATATTTTTACATTTTTATATTATTTTCCTATTTTTTCCTTTTTTTAATTTTTTTTCTTCACATTTTCCTTTATCATGTTTAATATTATTATGAAAAATAATATACAAAAGAAAATCAAATAAAATTAAGATTGATTAAAATTTTATTTATTTAAATTTTTCATAAAAATTTAAAATAAGAAAATGGGTCTTATGATAGATATAAAAATATTTTATTAATTTAAAATCTATTTTTATTTTATTTATTTTTTCTCTTTTGCTTTATGTCTTTGTTAGATTGGTTGGATAATATGAGATAGTACAAAATATGAGACATTATATCTTATCTTATATTTGGTTAGTGATGAGTTATCGACCAAACATGGGATAAAACAAATGTTACGATATTTTTTATTAATAACCAAGCAACCTTTTATGGCTCTTAGTACTCTCCATGGAGACCTAAACTTGAGGGTATTGACGATCCTACAACAAGAAGCATCGGGTAAATCTATGCTAAGATATGATATATGTATATCACATCTATCATAAATTTATTTATTTATTTATTTAATTTTTTTTATATATTCATTTTACAAAATAATTTTCTTATTATAATTAAATTTATGAATAAACAAAAAGTTAAAAAAATATTTATAAAATAATATTAATTATGTATATAATTTATTTTTATATATTGAATAACATAATATAAAAAATTTTATTTATAAAGTTTAGATTTTCCATCATGTCCCAATATTAGTAAATTAGAAAAAAAAAATTGGAAAAAGAAATAAAAGACCATTTACTGGAAACTAGGGGCTTTTGACTGAGTCCACACTCCAAAGACCTATCCACAGAGAATAAGACTCTCTCCCCTTCTCGCTCTACCTACTTGCCTGAGTCCACTATGATCGCTGCTCAATTCTCTAATTTCTCTTGACTTCTCTCTCGGAGGTATTGATTCTCTTAATGTCTGCTCGTCTGATTTCCTTATTTCCTGCTTGTTGTGCCTTCTTTTTTTTTTTTCCTTTAAGTTTATATGCCCTGTTTGGATCCCCAGAAACTACCGTGGAAATCGAAGGAAAATACGCATACGTTTTCCTTTCTCAACCTAATTCCACCATTTTTCTTTGCAATTACTGGGGGATTGGATGGAAATTGCTTCTGGGTTTGTTTCTCTGACTCTAATTTCACTATTTTCCCTGGAACAAAGTGGGAAATGAAAAAGGTTGTGGGGTTTTCTTCTCTAGCCAATTTTACCGTTTTTCTTTGGAATTACGAAGGAAAGGAAAGGAAAATGCCTATGGGTTTTTAATTCTCAGGCTAAGTCAATTTTCTTCTTTGTCTATCAAAAAAAAAAAATTCTCAGGCTAAGTCAATGGAAGGAAAATGGTTATGGGCTTTTCATTCTCAGGCTAATTGTGCCCCGCCCCCCTCCCTTTGTTATCTTTTCTTTTGACATACATGGGAAATGGAAAGAAAATGCTTTTAGGTTTTTCCTTCTAAAGCCAATTTCGCCGTTCCCCCCTTCAAATAACGTTGGATGCGTTTCTCTATTCCAAGCTAATTTGACCATTTTCCTTCCATTCTTTTGCCTTTCTACGTTTTTATTTAAGATTCTCAAGGTGGCTACTGATTATTTGCGAAGAGAGTTTTCTCTAATTGTATTTACGCGCTGAAATTTAGGTCTTTTTTTTTTTTTTTTTTTTTTCCTGTTTTTGTTTTGGTTTAATTCTCTAAGTTATTTGCGTGCAAGTTGTGATTCCTTTTAATCGTTTTATGCACATTGATGTTTTTTTAGATTTATTAATTATGCGATTTTAGTGATATGATTTGTGGTCCAAATGCCTTAGTTGCTTCATGATTTCATCCTATTAGAATTGAAATTTGGATTAGTTCTACATCCCCTTCACTTCTTTGTAGCATCAACTTAATGCTTTTGCACATAATGGTGCATAAGTATAAACAATTGAGTAGATAAGGAGTGGAAGTGGTGTATAAATTTGTGGAATTGGGTTGATCAAGCAAGATATGGAGAAAATGAAGCAAGATGTGGTGCAAAAATAGAGCTGTTCATGAGGTTGTGACTACCTTGATTAAGCATTTCTTGTCATTAAGGAATGACAATAGGGGGAGTTTTGGGATGGGCTAACCCCAAAGTTCAATCCAACATAAAGACAGTATGTACTCGGTGCCTGATTCTGAACTGTGACTGAATAGTTTACCTGAGGCAAGATAAACGTTTTAAGAACCTCCCCCCAAACCCTCCCTACTCTTTACCGATTGAATTACTTAGAGGACCTGATTATGCATTTGTTAAATAGATTATGCATATGTAGAAGAAGCATATACAAATCAAGCTTTTGCCTAGCTAAAAAAAAGGCTTTTAGGTAACATGAAATAAAAAAATAAAAAAAAAGTATTTATGGAAAATTGAATGATCCCAATTCTAGTTCAAGTTCTCTTAATCCAAAATCTGGGCCCATGGGGATGGGGGTGGAGGAACTAACCTGGTCAGCCCAACATATTGGCCATCTATTGAGTGTTACACCTTGAGGCTTGCCACAAGATGAGGCCCTTCCAAATTAGCCTTGAGGCCTGCAACCGTGAGGCTGTTGAGACTTGAGTCTTAAATATTCAAATGGTTTTAATGAATTTGGAGCTTTGTGGGCTTTTGGTATACATTTTATAAGAAGTTTAAGTCTCAATATTCAATGAGTTTTGGTGAGTTCTATGCTTTTGTGGGCTTTTGGTATAGATTTTATAAGTTTTGACTTGGGTGTCCATGCTTGGTTAAACCTTTTACAAAATAAAAACTTAGTTGACTTCTAGTTATCCATTTTAAATGGAGGGGGGTAAAGGGATATTGAGAAGAAATAGGTGAATTGTTAACTGCAGAATTCATATATAATTGTTATCTTATTATTGATAGATAAAGAAAAACACAACTATAATAGATAGATGAAAAAAAAAGAATGAATGGACATCAAAATTGATGTGGAGGGTAGGAGGAGATAATAGAGCAATTGGATATGATTATGATTTCTTGGAGAATCCTATTGATGATAGTGATGGTAGTATTGAAGATTATTTGATGAATCCATGAGAGAGAGTTGAATTTTACAAGAGAGGAAAAAGAATTAAATTAGAAACTATTGACAATGACAAGCAATTGATTTTGTTACTATATATTTTATGGTTTTTTTGTTATTCAATTTTCATATGATTTTATTAGTATGAATTATTTATTTATTTAGACTATGTTTGGTTCTTGGAAAGTTTGAAGGAAAATGTGTAGAAAAGAAAATAGAGAGAAAAGTTAAAAGGAAAGAAAAAGTGAAAGAAGACAAAAAATAGATTTAAAGTAAATAAATTATTTTTATATACTACTTCAAACTTTTTTCATTTATTTAACTCTTTTAAGTAAAGATTAAATAATTTAAAAATATATTAATTTTTTAATAATTTTAATTATATTTACCTTTCTTTCTTATTTTCCATAATAAAACCAAACATGAGATTTTAATTTTCCTTAACATTTTTTTCCCTTGTACTTTCTAGGAATCAAACATAGCCTTAGTTGTTTGCTTGTTTGTTTAAGTTGAGGATTATGATCTATTCCGCTTCAAGGCTTATGCCTAGCCTCATTTGGGAAAAATGCCTCAAGGCTGCCTTTATTCTCTAAAACATTGCTTGTACATTGGTTATGTTGATTTAGTTATAAGATTTTATTTTAATCCAAATTTGGTTTTTAGATGTTTTTTAGAGTGTGTTTGACAGTGCTTCTAGGAAGTGTTTCTAGCATCTTTAATACTTGAAAGATAAAAATTTTCAAGTGTTAGAAAGATTAGAAACACTTCCTAAAATCACTGCTAAACACACTCCTAGTGTCATATTCATCTATAAGTTGGACCAAAGCTCGTGTTGGGTTGATATTTGGGGTGTTCAGTTTAAGTGATCTATGTGTCATTGTGTTTGATACGATTCGTTAAACTTTTGTCGTGCTTTGCTTCATTGTGTTTGATACCATTCATCAAACTTTTGCAGTGCTTTGCTTTTCTCTTAATTTGGACTATATTTTTCTTGTAATTATAATTAGCCTATGGGTACTAGAGTCAGAACTATTTGATTTGGAATGTCATTTCTTTTGATTTTAATACCCTTTGTTCTACGGTGGAAATTATTTTCTTTGATTTGGTCTATATAAGTTATTGGGCCCTTCAATTACCACTCCAAGGCTCTAATCCCCTGCAGCTTAATGCAACCTTAGGTTTTTTATGTTTGGTCTGAGAAGGCTTCTATCACTGCTATTTCTGGCGTTACAATTTAGATTTGATGAGCAGTATATCGTTCAGCTATAATTTGGATTTTTTTTTATTCAGCTCTTGTTTGGATTCTTATATTCTTTTATTATATAATTTATGTAATTTGATTAATTTGGAAATCAATGAACTCTGAGTTCTTGGGTGCAGGGAAAACTGTTTGAAGGACAAGATTAGGGTTTGGTCTAAAAGATTTATTAGGGGAGGAAATGTCGACTGGTGGAAACACACACTGGTGTTATCAATGCAGGCGGAGGGTTCGTCTTCAAGGACGGGACACGGTTTGCTCTTATTGCTATGGAGGCTTTATACAAGAGCTCAATGACCTGGAAGGTTTAGTACCAGAAGCTTTCTTGGGGTCTCAGAACTCAGAAGATAACCATGGCCAGATGTCTTCAATTTTTGATGCTTTTAATGGTCTCGTGAGACAGGGCAATGCTGACCAAAGATTTGGACTTGTGAATGCTGTCAATGATTTTATGAGGCAGAGAATGGCAGGACGAAACCCGAACTTTGATGTTAGAGTGAGATCTGGTTTGGTTCCTGAAGACAACAGCATGAGTGGCTATCGTTCAGGTCCTTGGTTGGTATTCCATGGCCAGATCCCCGTTGAAGCCCTTTTCAGTGGTGGTACAGGCAGGGGAGGTAATGTTGGTGACTTGTTTTTGGGCCCTGGACTGGAAGAACTGATTGAACAACTTACCATGAATGATAGGAGGGGTCCTCCCCCGGCAACTCGTTCTTCCATTGATGCTATGCCCACTATTAAGATCACGCAGAGGCATCTTCGCTCTGACTCACACTGCCCTGTTTGTAAAGATAAGTTTGAGTTGGGTTCTGAAGCAAGGCAGATGCCATGTGACCATATATATCACTCAGACTGTATTGTTCCTTGGTTGGTTCAGCACAACTCATGCCCTGTTTGTCGCCAGGAGCTGCCTCCACAAGTTTCTGGTAATGTTCGTGGTCAACAAAGTTCAAATGGTGGAAACAGGAGCAGCAGGAGTGAGAACAGGAGCAGCAGCAATGGCAGTAGTGCCAGTGGCAGCGAGAATGGTGGGCAGAGTCAGGGAAGGAGGAACCTGTTCTCGTCTTTGTGGCCTTTTGGCTCGTCAAACCCAAATGCTCATCATTATGATGAAACAGGAGGAAGCAGCTCAAGAACCCCCCATGGAGAGAATCATGAGATGGATTACTCTGGATGGCCTTCTGATTACTGAGGTCCTGTTAGTGCTTTGCTTGCTTTATTTTCTTTGTTGTGTGCCTCTACAATTCACTTCGTATCTACAAATAAAGAATAGTGATATGGTAGATGGAGAAGTGGTTTCAGAAGAACTTGGCTTTATGTTGATCTTGAATCTGTTATTGAAAGGTTATTAGAATGTCTGTCAATAGGGGGTGATTTTCTTTTACTTTGTATAAATGATGACAGTATGTTTTTCACGTGCATCTTTCCTGGTAAGTGTACTGTGCACCTTAGTTCCTTTCTCCTTTGTCACATATAGTTAGATTGCACCTTTATCATTACTTTAAAAATGAAGTCTTATTGCTTCTTGATGCTGATGTTGATAGTTCCTTGTATGATTGCCGAATTATGTTGGGTTTATGGCTTCTTTTCTGTTTTAAGTTATGAATCACAGCACATCTTCTTGCCCGGTTTCTGCACTTAGCTAACCCAGAAATAGTTGATGATCTCAACAAGTTAGACCCATTAAAGAGGTGCTTCTTTTTTCATTTCACCTTGAAATTGGAGAAAACACCCTAGAGATTTATGAACACGGAACTAGGGAAAAAGAGTTTGGAGTTTGTTGATGGATTGCTTCTTTGTAGGAATGGGTTCAACCAGATGGCTGATATAGATGTGTCACCCTAGGGCCAGTCTAGCATTTTGAGATGATAGGGGCATGATTGTCAAAAACTTATAATACACTTGCATGATATACAAATACATTGCTTTTTTTTTTTTAATGTAAAAATGAGTATATGATATACGATCCAATACATGATTCAACAATACATGTAGTAAATCTTTATGTATCGAATCTTTAATTTTATCTTACAATGCTTATATGATATGCAATCCAATACATGATACACCAATATATGTAACTTTGACTACTAATAATTTTCGAGAAAGTCAACTTTGGGAAAATTTCTTTGTCAAATTATTGTATTAATTGCCTGAATTAAGGTCAGGAATAAATGGTAAAAGATGAAAGAAGTGAAGTACTCATACAAAAATGGCATACACTAGTTGAAAACACACATGAAAATTTGAAACTTAAGTAATTTTATTTATTTATTTATTCTAAATATTGGAAAGTTTTTCTTTGAATAGTTTGGATTTTGACTTGAATATGATGGTGAATGAGTTCCTTCTTTTTCATGGTGTTTTTATTTATTTATTTGTTGTGTGTGTATTCCTTAGACTATGTTTGGTTCCTAAAAAATTATAAGGGAAAATATGAAAGAAAAAAAAAATAAAGAAAGAAAAAGTGAAGGAAAATAAAAAAACATATTTAAAGTCAACAAATTATTTGTATATACTACTTTTTAAACTCATTTCACTTATTTTAAATCTTTCACATAAAGATTAAATAATTGAAAAATATATAAATTTCTAATTAATTTTAATTATATTTGATTTTCTTTGCTATATTTTATATTATAACCAAACATGAGAAAATAATTTTCTTTAATATTTTTTCCTTGATACTTTTCGAGAACCAAACATAACCTTAGGGAAAGGGAATGAGTAGCTTAGAGAGTTGAAGAACTTTGAAAATGATGCATATATGATAATAATAATGTATACAAGCATATATAACCTGTTAAATTTTGAAAATAAAATAGCAACTTCTCTATTTATTAAACAACTTGATTATTCCTCAAATTTCAATTTTCATAGTTTGATTTCCCTTTAGTTGCAAGTGTAAGTTTAGAAAGAAACTGAGAAAATTTTGTGCTCTCCCTTACACGTTTAAGGCTACTCATTAAAGAGACATATCTTCTAGCTAGCAATTGACTCATCTTCAAGTTGTTGCCATGTGCCATCCAACTAGTCATTGTAAGTGTTCTAAAATAGGCCTATTCTCACACCTATTCCTTGACTATGACTCATTCCAAAAGTTACTTCTCTTGAGATAACAATCCTCGTTCCAAAAGACTAAATAATTGATATTAGACTTTCACTAACTTCATGTTATTACATAAACTATGTAACCTCATAATTTTGTTCAAAACAACCTTGCCATAGAGGAAGCACGGATGATCTTAGAACTTTATATTAGCATTATCAAATCCGATGGTTGCCTTTTGAAGACCCAAGCAAGGCAACTTCAAAGAGGTAATGCCTAGACAGTTGCCTTGGGATAAGGTGCAAGGTATAGAGGTGGTCGCCTTTGACCATGAGTTAAGATTAAACCTACTTAAATTGCAATTTCATTCAATCTAACATAAAATGAAATATTATATTATTAATTATAGTGATAATGAGATGAAGAGTTATCAATCTAGTCTTGATAGAAGTGATGATAATTTTAATTTCAGTGATGACGATAATGATGATGCTCAAAACTTCTCTAAGGTGTTCATTCTCTTATTTTGTTTTTTATTTTTATTTTTAAATGTTTTTAAAAAATAGAATATGTATTTAAACAAGATGAATATCTCTAAACAATATGATATTTCTTATAATGTGGGGTATAATATTTAACACTTTGAATAATTTCTTTGAATAATTATTGTTATTTTGTTAATTTCATAAGACAACACGAGGGATGAAAAATTAATAGTGTTGATTGTTGAAGATGACACTTATATTGGTTAAGTATCGAATAGGTAAATATGTGTATATTTTTTATAGTCAGGTTATCGTCTTGTTTTTTGCTTTTCACCTTAGGTTAAAAGGAGTCTTATCGCCTTGATATTGCCTTTTGCTTCTGACAAAACTACTTCAGATAACTTAGATAATCTATCCACAACTACCAAAATGGAATCATAACCTTTGGTACATGTTAAGATCACACCAAGGTGTATGTGGAATAGGTAATGGAGTGCACAAGCCTATGTTTTGTTTTTTAGCCTTAACTAATAGGTATGACATGAGGACACTATTAAACATATCTTGAACTAGAACAATAATTTTATCCCTATTGAAATGTCTAGCTAGACCTCTAGCATGTAATTCCCAAATTAGAAACTCTCTAAGTGAAGTATGAGGAATGCATAATTTAATTCCCTTGAAAAGATAACCTTCCCTGGATGATCAAGTTGGCATAAGGGTAACTTAATTTGCTTAATCCTTACTAGTTTATTATTCATAGAATGGAGGACAATGGCAACATGGCCAAGAGCATCAATGACCTTATCCTCTACTGCAAAATGATGTTTGATAACGAAAGTGTAGTCTTAGAGGAATTAAACCCACTCAACCTGAATTTTACTTAACCTACATTGAGAATTTAGTTATCTAAGGGCTTCATGATCAGAGTAAAGGATAAATTCCTTTGGTAGTGAATAGTATCGCCAATGACAAAGAAGTCACACATGACATAAAACTCCTTATTAGTAGAATACCCTTGTTTTTCCTTATTGAGTTTTTCACTAAAGTAGGCTACAAGATGGACATCTTGACTTAAAACATTACTTATACTTATTTCGATAATATCATAAACTACCTCAAAAACCTTAGAAAGATTAGGATGTTGCAAAAGTGGAGTCTCAATTATGTCTTGCTTAATCACTAGGAAATCTTTATAAGTCACTACAGTCTTATGAAAAAGTCTTTTTTACATGCACTCAGTAATTAGGGTAGTGATGGACTACCTCAAAAACCTTCGAAAGATTAAGGTGTCAAAATTTAGGTCTCAATCATTTTTTGCTTAATCATTAGGAAAGCTTTATAAGTTGCAAGGGTCTACTGAAAGTCTCCTTTTTTCATGCACTTAGTAATTGGGGTAGTGATGGTACTAAATCACATAATAAATCTCCAATAGAAAGAAGCTAAACAATGGAAACTACGGTTTGTAGTCAAAGTGTTAGGTTTAGGCTTATCTCTTATGGCTTCAACCTTGCTAGGGTTGCATGAACAAACACTTTTTAAGGTTAACGTACAATCTCCCAACTCTAAGGGTATGGAAAACTTGTCTAAGATGATTTAAATGCTGCTCATTAGATCAACTAGATATCAAAATATTATTCAAATAAACAAGAAGGAATTTTCCCAAGAATAACCTCGAAACTTGTATCATCACTCTTATGAAAGTACTCAAGGTGTTAGTGTTAGAACTAAAAAGTGGTCTTAATGACACCCCCTTAAGTTTTCTTTTGTTAAATATTTTAATTTATTTTTCCATGCATGGATTTTGATGAAATTAAATTAGATTCATTTTGAAATTCACGATACTTGTTATGTTCATATTCCAAGTATTATTAATTAATTAATGAAAAGTTCAAAGAATTAGCTTTGGAATATGTAAAATAGGAATGGATGTAGATGAGAATGGTGGTAAATCACAATGCTATGTAGAAGAGAGGAATTAAAATTAAAATCTTAGCAAGGGTGAGATTTGATTTCCATTTCTAAAAAATAATCCAAACACATTAATGAATGGACATGACATCGACTTCCATTCCAATTCTCTATTCCAACATTCCAAACATGATGTAAGGGTGTCGTGCCACCTAATAAGCTGCATTGGCATGAATGATGGTATACAAGAGTTGGTAATTTATTAGGTTATAAGGGTGATATTTAGATTCAGAAAAAGCAAATAAACAAATAGCAGACCAACAACTCCATGGTTGAAGGTTTTCATGGCTTTTGATGAGTCTAAACAGCACAGGACTTGTGTATCTTGACGATTAGGGGTGGCCAAAGTTTTCAAGCAGCTCAGAAAGAATAACACATCCTGCACCCCCAATTATAAGAGAAAGGGTGAGTTTTCCCCCTGGAACCAGATATGGAAGTCTTGGAGACTGCTCTGAAGATGAGGATCTATCTGACCATGACATCGCAGCTGGAAGAATTCCAAATAGCACCAGAACTGCAGTCCATGAAACCAAGCAACGGTTTAGGCAGAATGTGAGCTCACCATGTTTAGATGAATGTGGAAAAGAATCCGGTTTCAAATGAGAAATAACAAGTCGATACATCTGTATCATTCCATTATAGAGCTACTCTACAACAGCCCTAAACACTGTTCAATCACAAAGATCGATTTGAATTCATAGAGATTTAAACTTCAAAATACCACCATACCTCCATAAGTTCCAGCAAAATCCAAGGCTTTGAAAAATATCTCTGGATCGAGCAATGACAATACCAATGGTGGAACCAAGGTTAATAGGTATGGCAAAGGACTGCTCTGACCAGCTGGGAGTTTCAGCACTGGAACATTTATGAGAATGAGAAAGGTCAAGGCCAAGATAGAGAAACAAGCCAATTTGGCTCTCAACAGTGAGACAGACAGCAAGAAGGGAGGCCGGTATGCCATTAGTTAATAAGTGTATTATTACTGTATTTCTACCAAATCAACACTTACAAGCCTAACAATAATTTAGACACTAGTGAATGTGTTTGCTTCTCTTCTATATTTTTCTAAACATGCAGAAAAATGCATGTATGGTGCAATCTCTTATCAAGTCAAGTCTGATAATGTCGCAAATTTCTTTGTTTCTTGATAAGTTATAAAGCACTGGTGTGCAAGTATACATCACATCTTTTTAAGGACGATGTACTTCTTGACTAGAATGCTGAAGACATCTTTCCAATATCACAATGTGCATACACATCATACCAAATATACATGTGTGCAATCTCAGGGCTTGACATATTCACAACCAAATATACATGTGCACGTGTGTCCAAGTGAGGCTGTCTCCATATAGAGTTCATATATTAATGGTCTGGACAGTATGATGATTCCAAAAGCCAATCTGTTGCTAAGTTTGTGCATGGGCTACTAGCTCGAATATGGCAAACCCCTCTATTATCAGTCAGAAAGTTGAGTGATACAGCCTACAGGCAATTACTTGGCTACCAGCATATCCAAAATTGGGCTTCATAAGTGAATGAATTTATAGTAATTCAATGAGCCATTTATACATTAGTAATGCACAGCATGAAAAGTGAGGACTAATCACATCATCAATATGAAATTGACGTTATTTTTAGTTTTAATAAATGTAGGAAGAGGCACTCACAGTCAGCAAGGAAGTCAGCGAGGCCCAAAACAAATCCAATATAGGAAGTTGCAATTGCAAATAGCGAGAAGACCTCAACTATTGGCTGTAGAAGGCCACATACAGTAATAGAAGAGGGAAAATCCGTCATTTAGCACTTTTCTGATAAAAGGAAATAATGACTTGCACTTGAGATCAAAAGACATTAAGCATTACTTACTCCAATAACCCCATTGCTAGATCTCAATTGTTCTATTGGATCGATAATCTTATCTGCACCTGTTCCAATATTTGTAATGCTTCCTAGTATAACAGCATTCCAAACAAGAAACAGAACAAGGGGGATAGCTGTGCCTAGAACAATTGATGTCCTGCAAATCGACAGGTTGATGATATCTAAGTGTACAAAATTTCAAAACAGACCTCACAAAATATTATAAATATCACCTGGAGAGTGACATACCACATGAGCAAACAGACCGGTAATGAAAGGAAATAAATCCCATGAATCATAGAAAAAAACAAGCCATAGAAATAAAAGGGTTACTGTAACAGGCTTCCAGATAAACAAAAATATACAGGTCAGTTCAGACTTTGATTGCAACCTGTGCCCAACCATGACCTCCATCTCTGTGGCCACTTCAAACAATCATACAATAGGTTATGTGGTGGCCAAAATGCTATTAGTCATAGAGGTACAACCATTTGGTACATAAGTGGACCAATGTGCAAATACTGATGACAAAACTGCCAGAGAAACAAATCATGTCATAGGAATTCTTGCATATGTTCTTCATTTGAATTACCCTTAGTTGCACATGTTGCCCACGTGGGGCCATCATTGTAAGAAACAGAAGTGAGAGGGGTGATTAGAGCTAGAGATACAGGGTGATTAGAGCTGTTAGGTAGAAAAGAAAAGAAAATCATGAGAAGGGAGAGGAAAGAGGGCAGAGGAGGCTGTAAACATTATCCTCTCAATACTTCCCTTCAAATTGGTGCATGAACATTACACTTGCGCAACTTGTGAAAGAAAGACCTAGCTAAACGTTTGGTAATAATTTAATAACATCTGCAATTTGATTCTAGGTCTCTATAGAAATGGCACAAAACGGCCATACTTAAATTTCTCTTTGATGAAATGTTGGTTTATTTCTAAGTGGTTTATTCCATCACAATGCAAATGGTGGATGTCTAAGTTCTAGATGCAGCTCACCACCAGCCTCCCTATACGCTTAGGGCAATTACAGTGTTCACAGCTTGCTGGTTTACCATGACCACCCCAAGAACATATATCCACTTCTATTACTTTTACTCATGTTCTGCTGTCTTGTGCAACTTTATCAGATAGAGTGACCATTACGTATAGTGTTTCTATAGGTTCCCTCACTCTGAATGTTAAGCATAAGTGTTGATTAAGAATAGAACTGGATCCTTCCTAAGACTCTGATGCCCATGCCTGTCCGTAACCATGGAAAAACTTGAAAGATAGCAATCCTGCTCAATCATCTCCTTAAAGTTCTTAGCAGATGCAAGAAAAACCATTGAATAACAGGATACATGAAGATGGTCACTCTCTTCCACAATATACCCCAAGCTTCCAAAAATATATAGCAAAGAACCAATTATCCTGTTCACACTCATCTATATTCTTTCTAGGCAAATACAATAGGTCAACATTTCCCCAAACCTCTTTACAGTTTGCAAGAACATAATAGTACTGCCTATCTCTGGCAGCTTGTGGAAAAGCAACAAGGATGGCAAAATACAGTTTTCAGCCTCCCGTTTTTCACACACCGAGCTTAATTATTAGGTTTCTTTATCCATCCATCATCATAACGAAACTTTCCTTCACCTTATAAGGAATTTTTTCAACTGACTCCACATATAAAAGTTGGAATATTCTAAATAATTGTAAGTTATATGCCAGTCCCTTCAGATTCAACGTTGTGTACACTTGAAACTCTAATAAGAGGATTAGGAATTTCCAAAGTCATTGGCTGAGGACATGCTCACACCCAGAACACAAACTATAATGAACTGTCAGAAAATGGGCACCTCTTTTCCTAGACACTATTAGGAAAATATTTATAAGTTTCACTTGATTGAACATAAATATTAGAAGGGGACATTGATAACTCTTCTACTGTTTACAGCACCACTTTTCCTTCTTTGCTTTTTCTGGGTTTAATGACATGGGCAACTTGGTGGTAGAGCCATGCAAAACCAGAGCAGGTTCCTTTCTTTTTGGAGGAGCAGGAAATGCAGCAACTGCTGATGTTAGTTTATGGATGGTGAGGTGAGGCAGAGCCATCAGCACTTGTCACCTAAAGGGATACCCATCATCATAACCATCTTCCTCAGGCTTCTCACTGTTAAATTTGCCCCAATTGGAGGTTGAGCAATTCATTTCAGCATCTGCCCTTTTCAGAGTTTGGTGTGATTCTAAGCAAACATGAGATTCAGACCAATTTACAGCCTTGATTTCTTCAATAACAAACCATAGAGGTGAATCTCAATTGATTTCATCATTCTATGGCTTCTGATTGCAAGGATTTTCAAGATTCAATTATTCTTTGGGTTCAGTTACCACATTTTAATGATGCAAAACACAACAATTTTTTCTGATATATCTTGATTGCTTTTGTTTATAACATCATCAAACTCATCACTCTTCATGTTCATTATTTTAAAGAATAGATGTGGATTGAATTTGAATCTTCTTATCATCTTTCCTCTTTTAGTTTACTTGTAATTATCTTTCCTCTTATGTAGTCTTCTGCAGCAAAATAACCAATGACTTTCTCCAAATTCAGAATCTGCCATCTCAAAAATAAAGGAAGTCATGGCTCTGGATAAGATGTGATGACAGAATGAAATCCATCCTACCAATCCAAAAAACAGTTTCCTTAAGGTTTGAACAACAGAAATAATGACATAGAAATCCATTATTACAAAAAGTAGCTATTAAAGAAACAAGGAAAAAACAGTCACAAGAACTCTTAAAATTAATAGAAAAGCCTTCTAACATTCATTCTATATATGCATTTCCAGCAAGAGAAATGTTTTAATCCATCATCTTTATACCATTCACATGCTGGGGAACAATTAGAAGGATTTGATCATTTCAAATGTTAGAATTATCATAAAAAAGTTGATGGCAAGAAGTTACTACACTATAGAGTATATACCAAGTATTAAACAAAGTGTAATGATAAGATTTGTCACCTTACTTTTGAGAGGTTTCCTTCAAGATTTGTACAAAGAACAGGTACTACATTCTGTTACAAATCAGGCTTTAAATGTTACTACCCCTTCAACATCATATAGGTGAAGGTTGGTGGTGTTACCTGGTACACAAATGAAAGTGCTATTATGGGTATGCTTAGAGGAACGGCTTCAAAGTTGGCTTTCAGAAGAGCATCCCACTGCAGGTCTCCACTTGTGGCTGCCTAAGAATAAGAAGTTAATCCCTCTTTACTGTAATATGCATTAAAGAAAATCTCAGGAATCGAACTCCAAAAAATCTAATCTTCATTGTTCCTCGGTAGCTTAGAGATAGAGAAGATTTCCAAAGGACTCCATGTGCCAATTCACCTTATTATACTTTACTCCAAGAAATCATACATACAGCCTGATAAGTTTTATAATCATATCTATTTTTGGGCACCCCCCTACCTGGAAGAAGGAATCAGGTGTTCATTTCAATGGGATAGGTAAAACATCCAGCCGATATTCTGGAAGTTCTAAAAGTTCCCCAAGAACTTTCTCAGATCTTTGAAGGATCCTAAACAACATTCTAGGAGATTTGAGGTAACAGATTACATTTGAAACATGCCCAATTGTTCCATGGTTGTCACATATGAGGGACAGCTGCTCTCCTCGATTGCAGCATCCTATGTGACAGGAACCAATGTCCCAATGTTGCAGGGTGCAATATACGATCCACTCTTCCATATGAAAGAACAAAATTGTGGGTAGAAATGATTATAGGATGGTATAAAAGGAGAGAATGACAATTTTGTTTCTTAAGGATACTGGCTTGCCTGAACATAAACTTCCTCATGGTAAAAATCTATGATAAAGGTAGAGTCTTATGTAAAGGGAAGCAGAACATCATCTTATTCATCTTGTTTTCAATTTTTAATGTTCTAAAATTATTATTATCTGATTTATTTTCCATTCCCATTGTTCAGAAAATGTTATTATCATCTAGTATCAGAGCAAGTATTCCCAGGGTGCATGGTAAAAACTTGGGGGTGGTGGTGCAGTGAACTGGGCACACTTACCAAGTTTACAAATTTGTATATTATTCCATTGATTGCACTCCATCAGAGGATAAAAGAGCATCGTCAAAGGGAATGATCATTTCTTATCAATCAAAAGCTATTACTCAATGCAGAATATTATTCATAAGTGAAGGTTGTTTCTAATTACTATCCAAGAAATTAACACTTAAAATCATAGAGTTCATGAGAATTACCACAAGAGCGGAAAAAGAAATGATGATCCCAAATACCAAAACGCCATTAATGGCACCAATAAACCTCTGGCTGCAAAAGTAAGTTTGGGGTAGAAAACATTAGAAGTTCAAAGTTGAGTAAAAAGAACCAAATAGGTTATACAAAAAATCGTCATCTCTATGTACATTTGGAAGGATCAGCAAATCTAAATCTGTTATTGCATTGTGAAATTTCCTCTGTATAACTGCTGGATAGTGAAGTGAAGAATAAGTCCCCCCCCCCCCCCCCTTATGCCATATAATAGAAACTTTGATTAATTATCCACACAGAGGCAAGCACGCAATTCCACACACGTACCCGAGAATAGACTATCTTCCTATCTTAACTTCCGCGAAAAGATCATCTGTGGATTAATTAGTCAATGATATCTAGAATGAGGCTAATTTGTTTAACCTGCATGGAGTGGTTTACGATGTAAAAAGAAAGAAAAACCAAAAATAGAGCATCCCCCACCCCTAAAAGGACCAAACAAACTGGAGGGAAATAGAAAAGCAGCCCTAACCTTCCAAAATAGCATATGCCTCCAAAAACCAATGAGAACAAGGTGGCACTTTCCCATCTGCAATCATAATGCTGCCATCAACACCTAACAAACATATGAAATCTATTGTATTATGCATAGAAGTTCCTTTTCATGCAATTCCTAGTCAATAAGGAACAAAATTGACTCAACATTTAGGCACGTAGAATCAAAGCACACTGAAAAACAGCCTTACATGATCACATATGGCAAGAATAAGCCACAAATATATTGCTAATGGGATACACTTACATGATTTGAATCTATTCATCCTGCCATTAAGAAAAGACACTATAATCTTTGGTACATTGATGATTTTAGATCAAAATCTAGAGGTATTGATAAGTATGTAACACTTCCTTTCATTCTTTTTTTGTTTGTTGTGGACTTCTATACAACTGATTTTCCTTAAAGCTTAATCTTGTAGGATATGGACCATATGTATTATTATGCACTCTAACACCCTCCCTCATGTGTAATCCTCCTTTGAGCTTACACATGGGCTTGGTAAATGGGGGAAATAAAGTAGCCTCCTTAGGGTTTAATAAATTAAGGAGATAAACATTCAGTGAGGTTTGAACACATGACTTCCTGCCAAATGAGGCTCTAATACCATGTTAGACAACCAATTTTCCTAAAGTCTTAAGCTTATAGGATTTGGCCCACAATGTATATCATGCACTCTATATTATATCTCACTTTGATTAAACAAAAATACTTTATTAGCATTTTATTTTTGCATAAGCCGATTATATATCTATTTGTTTAAATAGTAGTTAATTGGCATAAATTAGAAGTTATATTTAAAAAAAATAATCTCAAGAAACGACTCCAAGGATTATGGAAAAAACACTTCAACCAAATGACGTTTATAATGGTAACAAATAGATGACATTTATGGACCACTGATGGTGTTCAGACTTGAACTATTTAAAGTTTCTAATAGGTTCAACTGTAACCAAAGTCAGCTGCCCAAACAAATATATCATGCCATTTCTTTACATTACTTTAAAATACAATCCAGCTGCCATGAAGAAAAAGATAGATTGATAAAAAAAAAAATATGAAAAATAAACCACACTGGCAACTAGGAAGGGTATGGTATAATTATATCTCACCACAATATTTTCAGGAACAGAATATGATAACTGCATCAAGAAGTACAAAATTTATTCTCTCAAAGTTCTAATAGAAAGACTGGAATTATGATACATACATTGGAATGCCAAGGAAATTTGTCAAAATATCTGAGGAACGAGCCACATAGGCAACAAGAAGGGCATAATGTATGAAAAGGTATGACCAGCTGCAGCAAGAAGAAATGGGTTGTTCTTAGATGACAAAACAATATAGATTTAGAGCATGCAAGCCATAATGGATCCAAATGCCAATATTTGAATGAAAAAGAACAGTTTGCTCAATAAATTCTAAGTGAATTTAGTTGTCTGCAGAAGAAAAAAAGGAGCAATAAAAAGGAAAGGAACCTCTTGTGCAGAGGAATACTCAGACTAAAGAACATTTATTCTTGCATTGCTCATAAACCAGTGCTTCTTCAATAATTTAGAACTTTTATTACAAAGTATGAGTGAAACAGACTACCAACATCTAGGGGCATCACATCTTGAACCAAATTCATGAAGGAACCATGACCATAAAGAGCTATACAAGCAGTGGAGCAATGAACCACTATAATTCGGAACTTCCATCATAAAGAGCACTCAGCTAACCTGGAAAGATATAAACTTAACACCCAATGTGTCAACCAAATATCTTGAAGCTGATTGTAGTAGTCAGATGTTTTGGTTCCTGGGTTCTAGGTCAAAGTCCCTTGATAGTTTTTGGCCAAGCTTGTAAGCACTAATCACCACCATCAGGCCCTATTCATTGATGAAGTTGTGTTATCAGAAAAGGAAGAAATATCAAGCTAACCAAGATCATTTAGGATTGTTGGCTCCATCATCTCTTTGGTTTGTTAACTTCATTGAAAGACCCAATAGATGCACTACATCAAGCGTTGATCAATTAAAAGTTGTTGCATCCGATCTTTACTATGTTTGGAGGCTCTACCATCATAGTAGGGGAGTACATTTTCAACCAACAAGCACTTGCATTAAATTTAAATTCAATAGAAGGCGAAAGATGCTCACATAAAATAATGTTGGCATATAAATGAAAACCACTGATATAAAATCGTTGAATCACAAAAAACTAGTTTCACTGCCAAAACTGTTCCATCAGTGTGCATGTTTAGTCCAATAAATCTGCAACCAAATATCCACTCACCAAGCAATTTGAACTCCAACTGGCCCAAGAGTTCTCATAGCCATTGACACCTGAAATCAGCCATGGCGCAAGTAATTTATATCAGCTATGATAGGATTTCAAGTGAACAACCCTCCATTTTAAAAGGCCTGGACAATTGACAATGTTCATTAATAGAATACAATCAATTTTCTAATTTTCACAAGCAACTAACAATAGAAGTATAAAATACATCGTCATAGCAATTAAAGTTTAACCTTCTCCCAAAAATACAGGATTAAAGAAGCAATAGCATGAATGAAGGTGTACATGGATATGTTTTTTGCTCAAATGGGCACCGGTTAGCACACTTGCTCTTTATGTCATGCTCAACACCCACATTTTCTAACTCTTGTACTAAGGAAAACCAGTGCATCCTGGTTATGTCAGGCAGAAACCTTCATGTAAGGAGTGCTCAATCACTTAAACAACTTGGTGAGTAAATTTGGTATTTCTTGAAAGTGTAATCAGGAAACATTAGGTGGGTAACGTATAATACAAGTTTCTTGGGATAAACAATTTTAAATTGTCAATCTCACACAATGTATTGAACCATCAACAAATTGAAAAGGGAGACAGAGTGAGAGAGAGGAAAGGGTATCTATCTCGTGAGATAGGATCATGTTCTATGGCTCCTAACATAGATACAAAAGGGTAAATTAAATTCTAATAATTAACCCTAGATTAAATCCATGTGTTCATTGGACCATGTGGGTATCTCATATAAAGTGACAAAATATCTTATATTTAACAATCCATACACTAATTTCAAGCCCTCAGCAACAGGAAAAAGAAACTACCAATGATACACCGCCAGAACCCAGTTCGCACATAGTGTTCACATTTACTTCAGCAATGAGCAGCCCAGTAACAACCTGCACAATTTAGGATGCTCAAGCAAAATTGAGTCACTTACAAGGCTATCTCCCACACAATGAGAGAAGCAAAATTTAAGGAGTAGAAAGATCCAGGCTACCATGAAATAATGAGGCTCACTAATTTTGATTGTAGTCTCAGAATTTTACCATATATACCCAACAAAGAAAGCATGTAACTGCAGAGGCAAGAAAACCGGATTCTTGTGTCACTGCAGGAATTGCAAGAATCCCCGCACCAACCTATAGAATTCAACAAAGAAATGGCTGTTACAATAAAGAGATGGAAATAGCAATACTAATAATTCCACAAAAACTATTTATAAAGCAAACATTATTTTAACTTTGGAGTGTGATTAGAAGCTTTTCTAGAGACGAATCCAAAAGCATCTAGCTAAGTTTATAATCTGAGGAGAGTTTAGCGGTCCAGAGGTATCCAAAATAAGGTATAAAAAAAAGGGAGTTGAAAAGCTCTTCCTGCATCCTCTTTCACAAAAGCATCTTGATCCAGAAACAGAAACAGTTTTTAAATAAAATGTTTTCATTTTCAAAAGTGAAAAGCATAGACATCTTTGAGTTCAGATTGTTTTCAATTGGCAAATTGCTTGCATCTTGAAAATGTGAAAAACAATGTCTTATGGCCTGTTTGTTAAATGCTCTCAAAAACAGGCTTTTGCAAATTGTTATGGGAAAGTAGATTTTTATAATAGTTTTTAAAAACAGTTCTATGATGTTTTTTAGTACAAAAGTTTGTTTGAGAACCGGGAGACTTTTCAACTTGTTTTTTATGTTTCCAATTTTTTAAAATAAATTTTATATGTGATACTTTATTTTCAATTATTCTTTGTATTTATCTCATTATTTTTTTAAAAATGGTCCTCAGAAAATAAGGAAAAATAACTAAAATATGTTCTTGAAGAAAAACATCATGTCGAATTATTTTCTGTTTTTTGATTGCAAAACATCTCTTTGGAGTTTCCTAAATATTACCTACTTTTAGAAATTCCCTTCAAAAATGAACTTCAATCATGTCATCATCCATATTCTTGCAAACACAGAAAGCATTCTATTTCCCACTACCAAACAGATCATTATGTCACAAACTCATCATTTTTGCTCTTCCAAAATTATTCCTTAGAGCTAGAGCTATTAAAGATGAAGAATTCTCAAAGTCTACCTATACCCACATGCTGTTGCATGCAAAACTGAAAAGGGAAAAGCATACCGTGGTGCCAGCAACAAGAAAAATGGCACTACTGAGGCTTCCTGGTAACAGTCGAAAAGAAACCCATCATCAATAACAGCAGCATTGCAATGAAAAAAAAAAATTAAAACCGAAAACCTTAATTGAAGAAAGAAATACCAGGTTCCCTCTTGAGGGTGGCTTGATTGAGGTTAGAGAAGAGCCTCTCAAACTCAACTTGGTCGTCTGACTGCCTTTGGGCTTTGGAGAAGCACTTGAAGTGGAAGGTTGTTGTAGGAGGAGAGAGGAGGCGGAGGGGTTGAAGTGACCTGGAGATGAAGGAGGAAGAGGAGGAGAAGGGTGCTTGTTTTGATGGGTGATGAGCTGTTGGAAAGGAGAACGGGTGGTGGCTTCTGGGAGTGATTAGAATTGGAGGAGTCGAAAGAGCCATGAACACATATGTAAGTATATGTGCCCACTCCTCGTCTCCTCTGTGCTGTTTCTGCCTTTCTGTTCTGTTGTGTCCCGTATAGAGTGCAGAGGTTGGAGTGGTGAGTTGAGATGGAGATTCAGTTGGAAATTTGATGGATAAATGTGGCCCACCCAACCTTTCATCTGTGGGTGTGGCTCCTCACTCTCTTCATTATTTTGTTTTAAAATTAAAAATCAGATCCAAGCCCAAAGACTTGAACACTTGCCCTTATACATTAAAAATTATTTTTATTTATTTTAAAAAAATAATTATATAAATATGAACCATAATTAAAAATAAAATATTACATATAAAAATTATTTTTAAAAAATACTCAAAACATAAAACATTTCATCTTCTCCAACATTTTCTGAATTGTATTCCAACACACTTTTCACTATAAAACCCAGATTTATCATGAGATAATTTTGAAAATTTATTTAAATGATAATAGGAAAAATTGATTGAATTTTGCATTACCTCCGGCGCACTTCCTTCTGGTAACAAATGGATGAAAAATGAGCCCAAAAACAACCACGTAAAAAAACTTATGATAATTTATTTATTTATTTAATTCTGATTGAGCTTTTGTCTGTCTCATATATACTGAGAAGACCAATTGGCTTTAAAAGTGATGGCTGAAAAAATGCATTACACAGAAGATGGCATTCGCCACCACATCCCTCCACACCAAATAAAAGCATCAAGTAGTGAAAGAGACCTATCAACCAAAGGACTCTTAGAAGCTTTCTTTGCATTTAAAAGATTGTCCACCAATACACGACACGACTGCATTACAAGAACGACATCAACATATCAAATCCAAGCACATTTTTTTTTTTTTTTTTCATGTTATTCTTCTAGACCCCTCCCTCCCACTCATCCTCTCTACAGAGTAGGCGAAAAAACAAACCTTCTGGGCAAGCTAAAAAGGTCTCTCTCTTCGAAAGGAGAAGTCCACTCTCGAGAGCTACCAGCGGATGCTTCGGCATTAGCAGATCCACCGCCCTGCAGGCCTGGAATTGGGATTCCAGGCCCATTGGGAGGAATGATTCTCATGGTAGGATTACCAACAACTACTGATGCATTTGAATCATGCATGTAAGCATTGTTGTTCACCAGAGAAGCCATCCCTTGCCACAATCCCCCACTGGGTCTCCCATTAGACAAATTCCGATCCAACGTCCAATCTATGCTCGTGTAGTCTAACAGTTGCATTTGGCCACCAGTGCTCCAGTCTACAGGAGAGGAGGACCCTGACGAGACAGTTGAACCCAATCCAGAGAAAAGTCCAAGGGAGGAGGCAGCAGCAAGGCTTGGAGATGTACTCATTCTGCTCCGTGAACCATTTCCCCGGTGAGTTCCTGGGGACTCTGCTGGGCTTGAACCGGACATGAGTTGTTGATGTGTTTGATAATGATGTTGGTGGTACAACTGATTTGCACTAAGATCATTCAGGTTGAGGTTTCTGGTGCTAGGGATGTTGGGTGACAACCCATTGGACTTGGCAATTTCAAAATTACTATGATACCAACCAGCTGCTGTTCCTGGAGGGGATGAGTTCATGCTTGTAGAAGAGACATGCTTTAAATTGATAGATTGGGGCCGCTGCATGACAATAACTGGTTCCCTAACTGGTCCTGGCTGTAGGTTCTTAAATTCATTCCCAACAGCAGCAAAACGGGTCTCCGTCTTGGCTGGTGGCTGTGACACCTGAAGGGGTGAAGCCATTGTGTATGAATGGGAAGAATTTGACCCAGCAGTCAGCAACCTTTTGTCTTCCTGCATTACTATTTGTTGTTGTCTTGCCCACTCCAACTTAGGTTGCGTTCCCTTCAAAGGTTGCACATTTTTACTTCCAGGTTCGGAAGATGTCCCTATAGTAGCAGGTGATTTTGTATAGTTGAAGTCTTTTTCATCTCTCCTTTGTTGTATTGTAGAAGATGAATTGGACTGTGTTGATTGCCTCAAAGGGTTCTGGCTAACAGCTACTGGAAGCTTACCATTAGTAATGGTTGGTGGATCATCAGTTTCTTCTGAGTTTGGTGGAGTGGAAGGTGGGTCTTGCCTCTGTGCCCTTAAGGTTTCTTCTGCCTTCGCAAGATCACCCTCAGAGGCAACTATAGCCCTTTCAACTTCCTGCTTTGAGCACTTGTACCTCATCTCTAGGCCTGTAATCTGAGCAAGCTCTTCTGCTATGTCAATTTTCAAATTATTCCCACCATCAAGGTTTTCACTCTTGTGTTTATCTGCTTCTTCACCCCCTTCAAACAGCCACGAAACTGATTCTTCTACTCTGCCTTCATTTAATATGAGAGCCATTGTAGCACGTTCAGAAGTAAACCCCATTGCCACAAGCTGTTGGGCAAGTGCTTCTAGTTTTCTCGACATCAGATAGCCACTGCATCGCTCATGCAGTTCCTGGGCTCTCCTCTCCTTCTGACGCTGATGCTTCCTCTCATTCTTCTGACGGATTTTTTCTCTTTTGTCATTGTCAGCTCCTGGTATTGCCTCCTGTCGGACAGGTGGATTAGATGCTTTTTCTTTATGATCTTCAGACTCACCAGACCAGCTACCATTATTGGAAGCAGCATCATATTCACCTCCCGTACCAAGTGAGCTCCCACAATTGTCATCGGTTTCATCTATGCTACGAAAACGGCCATTACTTTGAAGAGGTGGGGCAGATGTCACTGGTGTTGGTTCAAGGCCATGGAATGTTCCTAAAACTGGATCATATGCACTGGCTGGGATACTACTGCCAGCATTGGCGGGTCCTGAAGACTTTGAAGAAGCTTTCGGTGGTTCCTTGCCCACCCTTCTGTCTTTGGACTTAGATCTGGATGCTGGAGACATCTCCTGGGGATTCAAGGACAAGGATGAAATGTTCTTTTACTGTTAGAAAGAAATAATTAATTTCTCAGTTTTGACAAATAGCATCATCATGAGAGCAAACCACACAGGTGTGAGATTATGTTCAAGACCAAGAATTGCCATTCAATTCTCCACAATAGCACAAACATATCATCACATTATCTAGGCATACATAGCATTCTTCATACAAAACATCAGAATGAAGAGAAACTTTAACATAATGATTTGCCAATCAGTTCACAATAGCACAGCGGTACCAAAGTATATATGCATACCATAAGGATATAGGAGATGAATACCTTTGTGATGTTGATGAAGCATAAATCAACATCAAAAGAAGCAACAAATGATCTTCATGAATGAATGTGTGTGTGTGTGTAAGAGGGAGAGGGGGAGAGAGAGAGAGAGATGTAGCAGAAAGGGGCTAGCTAGTTTTCTTAATGTTTTCACATCATTGAATAAGCAAAAAGTTTTTTATTTTTTTGGCCTTTATGGGCATGAAGGTATAACAAGATGGGATACAGCCAACCCCTGTTAATTGAGAGTGTAATTTTGCTTTTTCAAAGCAATTCTGAAAACAACCTTAACAATTAAAATAAGTCATGAAAATGGATTAAGCTCCAAAGTCCAAATAGCCCATGTTTATTCAACACTATAATCCATGTCTCTACCATCACAAAAACAGACAGTATCATTTTCTTTTCAAGGGAATCTTAGTAAATCAGTTCCTTTTCAAACAGACACCTAGCATTTATACTCAAGAGAATGTATTGTAGCAAATCCCTAATCCTGGCATACAAAACCAGAGAAATATGTTGTATGTTTACTTCCCAACCAAAAACTCATATAACAATACAAGAGAAACAGAAAATGATTTCACACAACTTATCTAGGCAATGCTTCCATACCACATAAAGTTTCTTTAGCAAATCACAAATCACTTGTCTAGCCTAATAAGAAGCAACATTTGATCTAAACAGAGTTTATTCTGGTCCTAAATTTATATGTGAAGTTGCTAACCAAAAAGAAAGGGTACATAAAGAAGTTGATTGAAAGCATTGTCTAGGGTGACTATTTTTTTTTTTTTTTGGTCTTAAATCTAAATAGTACTTAATAGTACTGAGTATTAAATTTTTTATTTTATCTTTATTTTTTCTGCCTGAAGTCTTAAAGCAAGTTGCTTTAAGACTTAAAGTCATTTTTCTTTTATCAGAAAGACCTAAGTCATTTTTAAAATTGTTTGTTTTTTAACCTATCATTTTTTCAAAAACAATTTTGTCTTAATGGAAAAGGCAATTCTTTTTACTTATCTTAAATCTTAAAACAACTGGTTTTAAGACTTAAGTTAAAAAAACAAATCACCTAAGTATCATTTTTATCTTACTAATCAAGCATGACATAATGAAAAAAAGGGAGCAATGTTTTAAATGGCTAAAGGAGGTCTTGAGGTGTTTTGCCCAAGTGAGGGGAGGCATAAGCCTCAAGGCAAAACGAGGTATAAGACTCAACTTAAACAACTAAATAATAAATAAATTATCAAAAAAATCAGAAAAGTACTCATAAATTCAGAAGAAAATTGAAAAATAAAAAATAAAAATGAAAACATAAACTTCATAATAATAAAATTAATTATTTGTCATTGTTAATAGCTTCTAATTCAGTTTCTTTTTTCTCTCTTCTAACATTTTGACCCTTTCTCATAGTTTCATTAAATAATTTTCAACATTACTATCACTAAGCACTATCACTAGTAAGATCCTCCAAGGAATATCATCATATCTAATTGTTATATTATCCACCAAGTCTTCTTCTTTGTTATTTTGTTAATAGTTTCTAATTTAGTTCATTTTTTCTCTCTTCTAACATTTTACCTTCTGTCATAGTTTCATCAAATAATTTTTAACATTACTATCACTATCACTAGTAGGATCCTCCAAGGGATATAATCATATCTAATTGCTATATCATCCTCCCAATTAGTGTTAATATCCACCTAGTCTTCATACTTATCAAAAAAAAAAAATATCCACCTAGTCTTCTTCTTCATTATTTTTTCTGATCTATTAATAATAAAATTACATCTATATATATGAAATCAAACACCAGGACAATCAATAGTTTTACTATTTTTTTTGGTAACAATTTCTCTATTCTTTCTTCTCAAACTCTCTTTTTCCCTTTCATTTAAAAGGTTAATTGAAAGTCAATTAAGGTTTTATTTTGAAAAAGGTTTAACCATGTGGGAAACCAATACAAAACTCAAAAAATCTATATATTAAAAGCCCACAAAATCATAGATGATAATATATCCCATCACAACTCATTGAATATTGAGGCTTAAGCCTATTAGAAAATATATATCAAAAGGCCACAATGACCGAAAACCTTTAGGATATTTGAGGTTTAGGCCTCAATAACCTTGAGGCACCTATGAGGCTTAAGCCTCGACATGGTAAGGCTTAAGCCTTAATTACCTTAATTGAGGCTATAGCCTCATGGCTAATTTTCAAAGCCTCACCTTGAGGCTCAATAGCCTTTTAAAACATTGGATGGGAGTATGATTAACTAGTATGAAAGAAGCGTTCCAAATATGGATGTGATGACACAACATCAAAAGAGAACAAACACTCAAAAGATAGGCTTTGAGAATTGTCAAAAATAATGAAATTGGCCTTCAAGATATATATTTGATGAGTAAAGCAAGGGAATATCATAAACAAAAGATGCATACAAAGCGCCCCAAAGTACACAGAGCACATACAACAACTGCCTCAACGCACCTCCAAAATAGAGGGGCAACAAAAAACAATGCCCTTCTCACAACAAGCCCAACCAGTCCACAAAATCTACTACAGATGGGGGGGACTAAAAACTAAAAACAACTTAGACCAAGTCCAAATATTACAAAGGAATGTTTTAGTCTATGAATAGAGTTCTTTTAATTATCAAAAGATATGTTGTTTCTTTCCTTCCAGATTGTCAAGATTGAGTACATTCATGATTGCCTTTCTTTCTTTAATAGGCAAATGCAGATATATTAAATGGAGCCTAGCAAAACGGTTCGTGCACACAACATAAACTGGAAGTACACAATGGGAACCACAATGCAAATGAAAATAGGAAACTATACAAAAACCAAATATCTTCTACTTAAGTCATCAATGAAATCAAGCAAAGAGCAATTAACCATTCCTAAACCAGACTCTAGATCACTCCAAAAGGGACATCAACTATTGCCTTTCAATTGTTCAAAACCCTTCTATCAATTATTTGCCAAATATATATCTATATATCTATATATCTATATATATATATATATCTATATATCTATATATCTATATATATATATATATATATATCAAGAAAAAGACAACAAGATAATATCCCTTTAGAGAGAAAAATAAAGGGCAAAAAAAGCCAATAAACCACAAAACAAAATAAGAAAAGCATGTCCTAAGAATAGGGCCCAGAATTCCCTTAGTGTTCCTCTAAAGTACTGCCTCCTCCCTAGGCTAAACAAAAATCTGCTTCAGAATTTCCCCAATCTAGCGAAACAAATGCAGACCTCTAAAAAATGATAATTTTAGATTCGTGCTTGTGATAATAGGAAGCACAATTCCAAAATGAGATGCATGAACTAGAATGTATGGATGTGTGATTTTAGGTACTCTCAGAGTGCATATCCTAAAGCATCTCCTGTTAGTCTCATATTCTGCTCTAGAAGTGCACAATTTATTCAAGCATCCTTGTCTGAGTCTTAGCCATTATAAATCTGCTTAAAGATTATGCAAGTCAAAACATTTTTACACCATACCAGTCTATAAGAGATCTTCTCAGATGCCAGGATTGCCCATTTATAATTCCAGGGTTTCCCCGTATTTGAAACTTATCACTTTCCAAGTTCATATTGAACAGGAACAACTGGTCAAATTAGGAAAACTTCAGATCAACTTCAAAGAACATATAAATAAACTAATGACTAATAGTTTATATAGCAGTGTAAGTATTCCAGTGATTCACAAACTAAACCATGTGTAAGTCACAGCAGAAACAGTGTTTTGATATTATATTGTACCAGTGTTACAAAGCTAACATAACAAAATGCATGCATGAGTCCAAAGGAAACAATCAAATATCATCAGATAGAGAGGAAAATATGAATATGTGTGTGTGAGAGAGAGAGAAAGAGGGGGGGGGGGGGGGGGGGAGAGAAAGAAAGAGAGATGGACATTGGGAAGCTCAAAAGGAATCAATGGATGAATTTCAACATTTTAGCATTGATGAGGTTTTACCTTAATATGGATTTCTACCTAAGTGTACACAGGTGTGTTTCAAAGGAGATCCTGCCGGGGCACACATGAAAAGGTGGGGTTCAAGGCCAGGCTAGGGATGGTCCTGAATATTTGTATGCCAACAGTTTTTTCGGGGCAGTTTTTTATCTACAAAATCATTGACATGGTAGTTTAACATGAAAAAAGGAAACTAATCAATTAGTAAATCTTTTTTTTAATTAAAAAAAACCCTCTGTAGGTGAAGCAATACTTATTTTTCTTTTTATTACCACAAGAGATGACAGCACATATGAAGCATTCGCACACACAAAGATAATATAATGTATCACTTGGAAAGAATCTGAGAAACATCAAGGAGATGATTGAGACAGATAGATAGAGAGAGAGAGAGATGAATATTGAGAGATGGATGCAATTAATATCAATTATTCTAGGCAACAATCTTTTTAGATTAATTAAAAAGACAAAGGAAATTATCAATCTTCTAATGTAAAACAAAGTGATCCAGCCAATCCCACAAGTTGAGGGGGTCAATTTCAGGGTTTGAGAACTAAGGACCTTGCAAAAAATGTTTTTCTTCACATTTTTTTTTTAAATTTCAATTGAATTGTTGAAATGTTGACCATTTACAGAAGGACTAAGAAATAAATTTAGTATTGGTTTTTTTATATATAGCACTACTACTAGTATGAGAGTAAGTGTCATATGCAATGCATAACATCAAAGAATGTATAGTTTTTTGTTCTTTCAATCTAGCTTTATATAAGAAAGGGTTATTTGTGGTGTTTCACATAAGAGGAAAACCAAGGGAACAGCAAGAAGGGCCCAACATTATCCAAGAGAGGGTTATCATCATGTGCTTAAGGCCATTTTCTATTGATTAGTTGTCGAGCATCACCTGACAAGATTGTGATGTATCACCCGATTTGGAAACATTTTAAGGGGAAAAAAATGATCTAATTCATTCATGACTTAGAGAGAGAGAGAGATTCAGTATTTTAAACATTATATTATTTATTGTTGACGGATTTATAAGCTAAACGTCCTCCATCAATTATTAAACATGTGCTTGTAGATATTTAAGCCAAGAAAAGAGGACTACAAGGAAATTGGGTTTATGCTCTTGACTTGAGGTGGTTTTGTGACATTTATTAGGTTTCATGGTCAAATTAATGCTACCAACTAAATATTGAATAAATTATTATCAACAGAAATTGAATTAAAAACAACTTAGGTAAGAAACATAATTGTCCACCGAACTGTCACATAAAAGCTTTCTTTCATGATATGTTTAAACATAAGGACAATTGTTTGATCCAAAACAAAGATTTCATTGAATTAAAATAGTAAGTATAATGAAGGATGAGAAATCCTTCCAGGAAATACAAAATCCTCCAAAAAAAAAAAAAAGACTTTCAGAAAGTACATATAAGGAAAATTTACAATCTGATATCATTTTCTGAATAAATAGTGTATCAAATGGACTCAATTTATTCTGCCATAATACAAATAAGCATGAAATTAAAGCACATCAGATAAAAACATTATTCAATCAAAGTTTACCTAAATGACAAAAGAACAGACAAGCCAATTTTAATTCTCAAACTAAAAAAATCCTAATATAAAATCAAGCACATGGACAAGGAGCTCACTTCATCAGCCACAACACAAAATAAGTATGAAGTTATATAATTTCTGATCAAGACACAATTCAATAAAAAAATTTCCTATATGAAACAAAGAATGAAATCCAATTTGAATTCTCAAAATAAAAAATCCTAACATAAAAGCAAGCATGCATGAATCTGAAATCTAAAACCAATTGAACAGAGAGAAAAAAGCATGTGTGCATGTGAGAGAGAGAGAGAGAGAGAGAGAGAGACAGATGGGTATTGCAAGGCTAAAATCAAATTACTGTGGTTGACGTTAATTGTTCTAGGATTTATATATCTTTTTACCTTCACAAAAAGGAAAATAAATTGAAAAGAACAAAACCCAATTTTCATTATCAAAATAAAAAACCCTAACACAAAATCAAGCATGGATGAATCTAAAATCTAAAACTACCTAATATAGAGAAAATTATGTGCCTGTGTGTGAGCAAGATAGGGAGAGAGAGAGAGAGAGAGAGAGAGAGAGAGAGAGATTGAGATGGGTATGGCAAGACTAAAACAGATTACTATGGTTGACATTAATTGTTCTAGGATTTATGTATCTTTTTACCTTCACAAAAGGAAAATAAATTGATTTTATCAGTTTGGGTCTCCGTGACATGTGGAACAAGGAGATCCAGCTAGCACAGTAATGAAGGAGGTGTAAGGAATTCTTTAATTTTTTTTTTTTCGATAAGTAAACACATATATTAGCAAAAGGCAAAGTGCCGCATAGCATACAGGTAGTATACGAGGCGACGAAGACCTCACAACAACAACCAAAAGAAGCAAAAAAAACCCACCAACCCTTAACTGGAGGCTATCCACTCCAGGAAACCTATAAGGGAACGAGGCTCCGCACCATTATACAATTTTGCCCACCCCCACAAATTACAAACAAAAGAATTTTTAACTTTCTGTATAGCTAACTCCCCCCCCCCCCCCTGAATGCTAATCTATTCATCTCCTTCCAAACCGTCCAAAAAATAAATAACAGTATGGATCTCCAAATTTTCTCCCTCTTTTTACCCACAAAAAAACCCTTCCAGCTGATAACCGCCTCCTTTACAGTTTCTGGAAAGACCCACTAGGCTCCAAACAGACTAAGAACAATCCCCCACAACACACTAGCCACTGTACAATGAATAAGGAGATGGTTAACGTTTTGTAAGGAATTCTTTAATTACTGAAATCATTGAGATGATGCTCATAATGAGGAAGTGGAAGAATTTTTTTTTTCGTATTAACTTTGTTCATAAAAATTTCATTTCATATATGGCATAACCACTCATTTTGTGCATGTGCAACACTATAGAATGTAATACTTAGAGGAACGGTCTACCCAAGGTACTTGAGAAGTTGAGAGATGTAGTTCTACTTTTTCAAAATTCCCAGGTCTCAAGCAAATTTCAAAATTCTTCAAGAATTTCCAAGGCAGCTCTACTTGATAGACCCTTCAAGGACCCACTAACATACTCTCCAACTCCCTCTGACCTTTCAACCTGCTCTGCTCCCCTATGTGTAGACATCTCATCTTCCACATGGCCAACCTCCCGCAAAAAGGAACCTTCCACGAGCAAACTTTAAGCTTGTTTCTTTTATTACAAAAAATAATTAACAAAGGAAAAAAAAAAAGTTTTGAACACCTTCTATTTGGTAATTACAATAAAGTACATAGGGAAGCCAGAATTTGAAATATTCTCAAAATGAACTCCTAAAGATCAACAAAAATCCAATGGTGCTGTAACACTTAAAAATCAACTCTAATAAGAGTCAAGGTTTCTGCAATTGTCAATCAGAACTTTTTTCTTTTTCTTTCTTTCTTTCTTTCTTTTTTTATAGAAGGAAAAATGAGATTTCGAATAACAACTATATGTTATTGGCTTGAAAATATCATACAATAGTGTAGTAGTTCAATAGATCTCACCAAAAAAAAAAAAAAGTATGATATATTATAGATTGAGCTTGATTAAATCAAAGATCCAATCAAACTTTTATTATATGATGAAACATTGAACAGCCTATCTATTTCAAACTACAAATGAGCCACCTAAGTTGTAAAACCTAACATAATGTCATGCACACATGAATCCAGACACTAAGATAATCAAACACAAAGAGAAGTATGAGAGAGACAGAGAGAAAGAGAGCATGCTGTTGAAGAAGAAGAAGAACCTATAAAACCCTATCATAACATCAAGCATGCATGAATCCATAATCATATAGAT
This sequence comes from Vitis vinifera, assembly GCF_030704535.1. Taxonomy (NCBI): domain Eukaryota; kingdom Viridiplantae; phylum Streptophyta; class Magnoliopsida; order Vitales; family Vitaceae; genus Vitis; species Vitis vinifera. The sequence goes on along the minus strand of NC_081810.1, from coordinate 17,739,627 downwards.
TGATAAAGAAAGAAAGGATTTATCAATCTCAACATAGAATCAACGTTGGACAAGGACAAGCACCGGTGCTTGAATAGTGGAGAATGCATCTTAGGATTTGAGATAGGAGTTGTTTGCAAAAAATTTTTGCATGTTTTTTCAAACAAGGATATCCAGCTGATGCTTCAATAATGAGGAATGTGCCTTAGGGTTTGAGATGAGAGTTGTTCAAAAACTGTTTTTGCTACCAGTTTTTTTTTTTTTTAATATTTAATTTATGAGCTAAAATGTCAGTGGCTTAATAAAGATGAGAAATGAGTTTATTTATGAGATTGTTGTTCGTAAGATTCATTGTTTTTACTGCCAGTTTTTTTTAATATTTAATTTATGAGATAAAATGTCAGTGGCTTAATAAAGATGAGAAATGAGTTTACTTATAAGATTGATGTTCATAATAAATTGAATCTTACGTATAAGACCCACTTAACTTCTTTTATTTATTACTAGAGGAAGTCATGCATATATTTTTTTTATGAGTTTAAGTGTATTAGAATAAAAAGAAGTATACACGATGTATACAAAGCAATCAAAAAACCCAAAAGAAGCACGGGAATACAAAAACCATCAGCTGCGGCCTACAAAGGAAGTCATATATATATGCATGCTGCAAAAAGTAAAATGTGTCATTTGGAGCGCAGGATAGTTGACAAGTTGGGAAACCTTAGCTATTAGGAACGAAAAGAGATTATAGGAAGAGATTTCAAAAGAGAAATCTTCTTGTTGCCACCTTTTTTTTTTTTGATAACCGAAGAACCTTCCATGGCCAAGCCCTTAGGGCTTTCCATGGGGACCCAAACCTCGGGTTACTGACAGCCTTGCAACAACCAGAACCGTAGAGCATAGTTTACAGAACTTCAATAAACTAAACAGTAATTATACACAGGTCGTAGTAATGCTTGCTTCTATAAATTTATTATTTATCCTTCTAGTATTGAATTACATCGTGGTTTTTGGCACTTCACAATGTTTACTTATAAGAACCACGAAATGGACACCAAAGCAGGGTTTACTTCATATAAGAAGTTCTTTGAGGTGTTTCACACATTTCTAGCATGTACTTAAGGTCATACTTTATTGAGTGATTGCTTTGCTTTTTTAGGTAACAAGAACTATGACATAACACATCAAGTAGATTCATTTAACATTTACTTAGAAAATAAATAAATGATTACAACGACATAAGAGTACACGACAAAAAAGAAAGTTATTAATGAGCCTACTTTCTTTCTCTCCCACTTAATCAGTAATGTCATTTCACCATATTTGAGGTGAATGCTATTCTCAAGGTAATGCTACCCTCTTGACAGTGAAACTGCCTGTCAACCTAAAGTCAAATTAGATGTCCACCAACAATGATCAACTCATGCTTCTAAGTATTGAAGTTGTAGTATAAGGGGATATACAATCACAATACATGTTTACATGAAAGAATGAGACATGCGGCAAAGCTTACCCATTCAAATCTAATAAGAAAAATCCGTTTCTGAAAATCACTCCCACTTTCAGTGGGACGCACTTACACTGAAACATCACATCAACCACACGAAAAAACCAAATAAAACAAAAGATCATCTCATCTTCCACCATTGTAAACGGATTCATTGGGATTGAGCCGCCAGTTAAATCTGGACCCATCAAACGAAAAACTCAAATTATTATTTCAACTGTAAGTTCATTTCCCTTATTACAGCATTCACAGTACAGAAACAGAATGTTGGCATCATCAATTTGATCAATTACAACACATTACACATTATCTCCAATGTTCTATAGCATATCAAACAATCTTTTTCCTCCTTGTCAAAATTCTCTATTTCTGGGGTGAAAAAAATAATGTTTCAAATTGATAAATCGGCAAAAACCAGAAACATACAACACCACCACAATACTTAACCAAAAATCAAAACGAAAACAACAGCTATAAAAGTCAAAGCCGCTGCAAAATGGCCAAACAAACAAAGTTCCTTCTCACACATACACAACAACGTAGAATCCACATTAATAATCCATTTCCTCCACCGACTCAAAAACACCACCAACGAAGTTCAATTCATCAGCCAAGGAAAAAAGGAAACAAGAAAAAAAAAACCCAAAAAAAAACCACAGATCAAGAAACGATTGAATCAAAGATCCATGAAACGCTTTGAATCCTACATAACGGCACATAGAGAAGACAATCCGAATTCAAAAACCGCAAAACCCTAACATAAAATCATGCAGAAAAACGAAACCAAAATCTGAGATATCCGAGATGAACAAATCACATGGAGCAAGAGTAGGGCAGAAAAAGAGAGAGAAAGTACCCGTTGGAAAGCACGAAGAAGACGAGAAGATTGGCGAAATGGATCGAGAGATGAAGAAATGGAGAGAGAGAAAGGGAGAGAGAAAATGATATATCGATATTGAGGTGTGTTATTATGTTATGCTGTTTTTTCCTTTCTACCTTTGTAATTAATTTCTAATATTTTTTAATATTATTACTATTATTATTTAATTAATTATTGAAAGAGGGAAAATAATGAGCCGCGTGTGGTCCGAGGACGCCCGACACCGCACGAGCGGAGGTCGCGTGGGCCTTTGGGTTCGCCCCATGGGTCCTTTGGATTTTTCTTTTTCTTTTTTCTTTTTTCTTTTTAGGTTCGATTTTTTTTGTTTTTTCATAATAGACAAAAAGGGAACACACACATAGGCTTTACAAATATGTATAAATTTTACTAGTCTAGTAAAAATGTTAATTTATTTTGAAATTAATCTTTGGCATTCATTATATCATAAAGTTATATTATATGGAAGTAAATAAAATATTTTTGCTTCAAAATTTTACAAATTTTAATTTGATTTTTTTTTGTTATTTTGCATATTTTTGGTCTAAATTTTCATTCATACTAAACGTTTGGTTATGTTTAGTTCTCGAAAAGTATTAAGAAAGAAAAAAAATATTAAGAAAAATAATTTTTTTCTATTTGATTTTATTATGAAAAATACGAAAAAAAAAGTCAAATATAATTAAAATTATTAAGAAATTTGTATATTTTAAAATTATCTAATATTTATATAAAAGAATTAAATAAGTGAAAAAAATGAAATAGTATATAAAATTAATTTATTGATTTCAAATATATTTTTTATTTTCCTAAATTTTTTATTTTCTTCTATTTTTACTCTCTATTTTCTTTCCTTCGCATTTTTTCAAATTTCCAGTCGAACATAGCATTTAAGTATTTAAAAAATTCAAAATAATTCACTTGAATGCCTAAAACTAATTATTAAATTTTAATATACTTTAAAAATGCATATATATTGCCAAATATATCCTTCTCATATTATTTTTAATATTTTTATCCTTTTTACTTTATAAACTCATTCATCTTTCTAAATGTATCCTTATTTTTGTCTTTTGTCTTCTTTTTTATTTTTTATTTTTTATCTTTTCTACTTGATAACCCAATCATCTTCCTAAACACTATTTTTTTTAATCTTTTAAACTTTACAAACCCACTCAACCATTTTTAAATTCTTTAATCTTTTTGCTTTAAAAAATTTAAATTTTTATCGTTTACAAAAAGCTTATAAAAATTTCAATTTTTTATTAACATTTATAACTATATTCTTCCATCAAAAGTAAATAATAACATAAAATAATTTAAACAATGAAACATGTTATTTTAAAGATTCACTAGAATGAAGCTTAAAGAGTTGGATTTTTTAACAAGTCTATTAATTTGAAAATAATAATAATAATAATAATTTGGAAGGAAAAAATTTAGCCATTAATATCAAAGTTTCTCGGAATAAAACTACATATGAATAACTATGCTAGTTTTTCCTTTAAATCAATTTTGGCATGAGAAATATGATATTAATTAACTTAATTTTTGTACTCCAAGTTATTTTTTAAAATTAATAGACATGTGGAAGAGAAGAGAAGAGAAAGAAAATTTATTTTCTTTTGATTTCTTTTAACACCTCTTTGACACAAGTAAAGAAAACTCACATTTTTCAGCAGACTTCAAGAATACAACCAGTTGTCCAAGATTTGATTGCGGATTTCAAAACTTTGAAGCACGTGGATTTCATCAAGACTTAAGTCCGACATTTTCTCTATTAATAGAGACGCAACCCTCATCACAAGGCAAAGCTCAAGAGTGGAAGAGTAAGTAGTGCGAGCAAAGAGTGTTCTGTAAAATTTTCTCTTAGCTTTTGTAACCTCTCTTTCTTTTAAAAAAAATCTAGTCCTTAGTATTCATCTCCTTGTAGTCATCCCTCTACTATCAACAAGCTTGTTTGTAATCAACAACTCTTTGTAATTAAGGTATATTTTCAATACAAAAGTTATTTTCATATTCAAATCTTTGCTTTTTTATGTTTAATTTTCTACAATAAATTAGACAGAATTAGACAATAATTATTTCTGTTTTTATGCTTAGAGTTCATATACAGAATTAATTTGTTGTAAAATTAATTTGTTGTGTGAACCTGTCTCTCCTTTCAAAAAATCTAGCCCTTCGTATTTATCTCCTTGTAGTCATCCCTCTACTATTAATAAGCTTGTTTGTAATCGACAACTCTTTGTAATTAAGGTATATTTTCAATACAAAAGTTATTTTCAGATTCAAATCTTTGAGTTTTTATGTTTAATTTTCTGCAATAAATTAGACAAGAATATAACAACTTAATATTATTGATCATTATTTAGTCTTAAGTTCTACTTAGAATTAAGTAAAAAAAAGAAAAGAAAAACATCACCGTATAAAAAATTGGTATAATTTTTAATTTTAATTGTGCATACATTGCATGATAGTGTTAAAAAAATAATGGAACCTCTTAAGATTTATTACATCATTAAATTACTTACCCAACTTATATTATTAATATTATTAATTAGGTTTTATTATCAAGACTAATAATGACAATAGAAAAGAATCTCATCTCCTTTCTACAGACCTCAAAAACCAAAGCTTCAGCTGTCCCAACATGTGGTGATGGATTTCAAAATTTTTTCAAGCATGAAAACTCAAGATCAACTCAAGTCCGACTTCATCATCTATAAATAGAGAAGCCAACTTCCTCACAAGGCAGAGTTAGAAATCCTGAGAGCTCAAGAGTGCAAGCATAGAGTGTTCTTAGAAATTCTCTTTCTTGCTTTTGTAATATCCTCTTTCAAAAATTCTAGTCCTTTGTATTCATCTCTTTAGTCATCCCTCTGTTGTCAATAAGCATGTATTCAACAACTCTTTGTAATCAAAGTATATTTTCAATAAAAGTTATTTTCAGATTCAAATATCCGTGTTTTTATATTTAAATTTCTACAATAAATTAGAAAAAAAATATGTAAAAAAATTATGAAAAATGTAAAAAATAAATAAAAATCATAAAGTAATGAATAGTGTTTTTTGTTTACTATTATGACTTTCAAAAAGCTATGGAAGAAAAGAAAGAAAAAGAAAATTTATTCTCTTCTAACAATAGAAAAAAATCTCACTTCATTTCTACAGACTTCAAAAACCAAAGCTCTAGCTGTCCTAACACGTGGTGACGGATTTCAAAAAAATTTCAAGCATGAAGACTCAAGATCGACTCAAGTCCGATTTCATCGTCTATAAATAGAGAAGCCAACTTCCTCACAAGGCAGAATTGGAAATCCTGAGAGCTCAAGAGTACAAGTATAGAGTGTTCTTAGAAATTTTCTCTTTTGCTTTTGTAATATCCTCTTTAAAAAATTCTAGTCCTTTGTATTCATCTCTTTAGTCATCCCTCTATTGTCAATAAGCATGTATTCAACAACTCTATGTAATCAAAGTATATTTTCAATAAAAGTTATTTTCAGATTCAAATATAAGTGTTTTTATGTTTAAATTTCTGCAATAAATTAGACAAAATTAAATAGTAATTATTTCTGTTTTTATGCTTGGAGTTCATTAGATAGAATTAATTTGCAGTTTGTGCATGAACTGTTATATGTCGTAATTAATCACTAATTTAGTCCTAACTTAGTTTGAATTGAATTTCTTGTGAACGGCTTAGTCAACCTAGATAGCGGTGTTTGAGGGCAGAAGGAGTGTAAGTCCCGTGTTGATCCGTTTGTGATGGTCCCTGTTTTCACCCAGGACATATAACAGTTTATGCACACAACAAATTAATTCTGTCTAATGAACTCTAAGCATAAAAACAGAAATGTTACTATCTAATTCTGTCTAATTTATTGCAGAAATTTAAACATAAAAACACAGATATTTGAATTTGAAAATAACTTTTATTGAAAATATACCTTGATTACAGAGAGTTGTTGAATACATGCTTGTTGACAGTAGAGGGATGACTAAAGAGATGAATACAAAGGACTTGAATTTTTGAAAGAGCATATTACAAAAAGCAAAAGAGAGAATTTCTAAGAACACTCTATGCTTGCACGCTTGAGCTCTCTGGATTTTCAACTTTGCCTTGTGAGGAAGTTGGCTTCTCTATTTATAGACGATGAAATCAGACTTGAGTCGATCTTGAGTCTTCATGCTTGAAAATTTTTTGAAATCCGTCACCACGTGTTAGGACAACTGGAGCTTTGGTTTTTGAAGTCTGTAGAAAGGAGGTGAGATTCTTTTCTATTGTCAAAAAAGAATAAATTCTCTTCATCTTCCATTTCTTCTGTAGCTTTTTGAAAGTCATAATAGTATACAAAAACACTATTCATTACTTTATGATTTCTTTTTACTAGATAAATACAAGGAGACAAATGTACAAAGATACATATTTAGAAAAGATTCTTGATATCTCTTAACCGAGCATTTCTAAGAGATATTTCTCAAAAACTTGTTAAGCTTCCTTTTCATGGACGTAATCATTTTTGTATTTATCAACAAGATAAGAAAATTGAGTTTGGAACAAAAAAAAATGACTTATGGAAAATCATTTGCAGAAATGATCTTTTGAATATTGTCTTCAATAATGAGATTATAGTTAGAAGAACTATAAATCTCGGAATTAAGGTTTCTGACAATCATTCTTAACCTCCAATGTCTGATTTGTTTTTTGAAGCTAAATTTAGTATAGGGCCAAAGGATCTCTGTACCAAACAATTGATGTTTTCTTTGCTTGGCTTTGAGAAGGATAAGATGTTGAGCAGGGTAAACTCCTCCATTATTCGACCATTCAGGAGACTTTCTTTCGATAATGAGTTCAACTGATTTGAAATTTCTGATGAAGGCATTTGAAACACAAACTGCTAACTTTCTTCCAAATCCATCAGTTTGATCAGGATAGAAGAAAATTAGTTGATAAAGCACTACATAATCCATGAGGAGAGAAAAAGTTAGTTCTATTGACTCATTATTAAATTTGATGACTACTGATCTGTACTGTCTAAGTTAATGTTGGCTTTGCAAATATTGTAAGTAAGAGCACACTTACAGTCACGCTGTTCCAGTGGAATTACCCTACACAAGGGATCAATCTTTGGACAATTATTATTGGTGTTTCCATAGTGAGTAATCCAAGTGAAACTTATCCCTTAAATAGTAACTCCAAAAGTGTTACAGTCAGCAAGAAATTGCATGATATGCTTTTGCTTAGCTTTCCTTGTAACTTGAGCCTTTTGACTGATTATCTGTCTAAGGTCTTGAGGAAGATTCAAATTCTTTTACCTGAAAAATGATAATTTTGATTTTTGAAATCCTAAGTTTTCATTAGAAAGTGTTGGAAATTCGTTTTGAAATTCATTTTGAAAATATTTTAAAACTATAGCTTTAGATTATTCTGGACTTTTCTTGCAATTGAAACTTTCAAGATCTGTATCCATTGGGATGCAATGTATATTAGAACTTGAAGGGTTAGGAAAACTGTCTAAATCATCATTTATCTATTTAAAATAAGAAGATAAAGCATTTAAAGCTTCCAACTTTTGAGTATCACTTTTTGCATTCCAGAAGTTGTTTAAAATGCATTTTTGTGATCTATCTAAACCTTCTATATCTATATGAATCCGAAATGATATATTACTTTTAGGAAACACTAGAAGAGTGAATTTCCCAAACTTAATCCGTTCTTGCTCCATCTGTATATAAAATTCAAAGTTTAGTACCTCTTTTGAAGCATGAATAAGATATCTAATGAGTTTATCTTTAATATACCAAAATTGAAAATATATTGAATTGATAAGAGGCACATAATTATGAATAAGAATATTTAAAGGAGTTTTTGACTTCTTTGAAATCAAATTTATTGATTTATATGAACATTCACAAATACCATCACAATATTTTTTATCATATGATTTTTCTTCATCTTGACTAGACTCTTCACTTGATATTTTTTGTGTTATTAATATTTGATTATCTTCTTCTGATTCATAATTTTCACTAGAATCTTCATTTTCTTTATCAATCATTAATCATATTATTAAATTTTTTAGTTTATCACTTATTTCTAATGAATTAATCTTATTTTCTAATTGACAATCTTTTGAGTAATGACCCACTTTTCCACATTTATAACATGTGGGTGTTTTCTTTTCTAAAGTTGATTTATTTGAAGATTTTGATTTATTAGGATTAAATTTTATAAATTTCTTTTGGAATTTTGACTATGTTGAGGGTTTTTTTACCCTTTATATTACTTTGTTTATTTTTTCTTTTTGAATGAGCTATTATTGTATCATAACCATAATACAAACAAAATTTTCCTAATTCTTTTTTACTATCTTGTTTTTCTTTTTCATTTGACTCTTTAATTTGAGATCTGTACAAAGAGCTAAACCTTCATTATTGATGAAAGTAATTAATTCTCCATATGTTAATGACTCATAAGGAATTCATCCATTATGAATATTTATCATTCTTTGTCTAACATTTTTTACAAATAAAGTTGGTAAACCAGATATAAATTTTTCTTTCCAATAATGACTTTCACAATCATGTTTTGACATAACTTTGACTAAAAACATATCTTATACCACTTGAAATCTTGAAGTTTTGGACATCTAAGATTATTAAGGATTTCAGAAGTTCTTTCTTGAAAGTAGACATGATCTCCTATAAAATGTTTTGTTATTGCAAATATTAACGTATTGACAGCATCTTCTTCATAAGATTGGACTAATGTTCATTCTTCTTTGATTATTGTCTTTTTTGCATTTAATATGTATTCTCTATCATTTGGACTTAAATAATGATCCCACCAACCTTTAAGTAAACCGGTGAATCCTATGACTAAGGCACTAGCAGCATGAAAATCAGAATTACTAGTCTTGATTCTATAAGCATTAGCAGTCATCATCATTTCATGAAGTAAATTAATTATTTGATGTTCACTCATTCCATCTATATTCCATTCATAAAAACTACTACCATCATAACTAGCAACTAATTGATAATTTCTTTCTTCTAATTGAACATCAGGAAAATAGGGTTTTGAATAATAATTTTTTCTGCTTACAAAATTATTAGAAATTGCATTGACTGTTGTAGAGGGTTTAACTATTGAATCAGGAGACATTTTGAATTGTTCTTCTATTTTATTGATTTCTGATTTTCCTTTTGTTATAGTTTGAATTTGATTCTTATTTTGATTAATAACATTAATACTGAGTTTATCTAATTTAAGTTGTATTTCTTTTAACATTGTTTATGTTGGTGTAGCTAGTTGTATATTTGATTTTGTAGCATTTATAGGAATAATAAAAGATTGTTCTAAAGTCTTGACAGATGATGATGATGATGATAAAGTTGGAGAAAGGTTTGAAGAAAAATTTGATTTTGATGTTTCTCCTATCTTCCTTCTCGGGGCAGAAGAAAACAAAAATTGAGAAATTTTTGTTGTTTGTTGATTTAAATGTTGAAGAGAATGATTTGTATAATTTAATTGTTGTTGAACTTGTCTAATATGTTTGTAAATTATGGAACTTTATTCATCTTTGCTTCTTGGAATTTTGAAGGGTGAAACAGAAATTGAATTATTATCAAAATTAAATTGATGATTATTTAAGGGTGGTTGGGAACCTAATTCTAAGGTTATTGTTAAAATTCTTTTTTGAACATTTTCTGAGTGTTTTATGGTTAATTGATGTCTTTCTTCATTTCTTAAAGTTATAATTTGTTTTATTTGTTTTCTAAGTAGGAAAAACCAATAGAAAAAAGGAATTTTCATTTTCTTTTGATTCATATATTTTTCATATTGTTTTCTTAATGCATTTCTAGATTGAGGAGGAAGTGTTTGAAAATAAGATTTTTTAGTATTATTATGAGGGACAAAATAATTTTGATTTTATCCATTCTACATTAGGAGTAAAAGGAGTCTTTTTATAATTTTTCTTATGAATAATGTTAACTTGATTATGATACATATTGGAATGAGTAGCTGACACAGGAGGAGATTCTTGTTGCTGATATACAGGAATAGAAATTTTTGGAGTAAAATCGACACCATTTAAATTTGCATTTGAAGTGGAAGATCTAGCAGACATAAAATATTGAGTAAATGAATATCTAGAAGTTGGACTAAATTCTATTTGAACAGTGTCATTTGTATGTTGTATAATTTTTGAAGGAGTTGTTAAAGGTTTAATTGGTTTTGGATGGGTTAAATCTTTTAATTCCCATTGAGTATTGTTAAGATTATATTGTAATAATAATGTTTCATCTTTAACAAATTGACATACAGCTCTAGGATTTAATTGAGTTGTCATGACTTTATGATATATCCTATAAATTATTGCTATGGTTTGGGATTCTTTTACAAAATTCATATTTTTGGTTTTAATGTTTAAAGTTAAACTTGAAAGAATACTTGGATCATTTATGTTCATGGAAAAGTTTGGAAAACAATTAAAATAAACGGGATGATTTGGAAGGTTTGAAAAAATGGAACCTCTTAAGAGCTATTACATCATTAAATTACTTACCCAACTTATTTTATTAATATTATTAATTAGGCTTTATTATCAAGACTAATAATTTAATGATAAAAGAACTATAATAATATGCTTTGTCACCTTGTCTCACCCAAAAAAATAAAAATAAATAAAATATCTTATAAATAATGTAAAAATTAAAACTTTATTTTTAAGCACATCTTCTTTGTTGAATTGTGTTATGACTGATTAATTTGAAAAAATATAATAAAATTTTTTAAACAAAAGAGTTTTTAGTTAAATGAGTAATTCTCTATATTAATAAATTAATAATTAATTTATAGTCATGTATTATTGATAATAAATAAATTCATAATAAAGTCATATTCCTATATTTTTATGATAATAAATTAATCGTGAATATTTTGAATGATTTTCCTTTGATAACAAAGATTTAAAAAATATGGGTCTTATTTTAAATTTATAATGCTTTACATAATCTCAATACTTAATTTTTAAGAAGTGAAATAAAATAATGTTTATCTAAATAGTTTCGTAATAATATTTAACTTTCTATGTTACAATTATTTTAATTAAATTATGCTATTGAATATATTAAGAATGAAAATTAAAATTATGATGAATTTTTCTTAAAGAGAATTATTACCCAAATCAAGTACTCCCTCTTTTTTCCGTCAACAAAGTTTTTGTAATAATATTTAAATTTGAATTGGAAAAAAAATTAATTAAAAACAATGGATATTTGTTTTAAAAATTTTTAAAAAGTGAAAGAAAATAATGTTTATCTAAATGCAAGAAAAATCCAAAAATTCAAATTTAAAAAAAAGATTTAAAATTAATAAGTTATTTTGATATGCTACTTCAAGTGCATTTAATTTATTTTAACTATTTCATATAAAAATTAAATAATTTAAAATTTTTAAGTGATTATAATTTTATTTGATCTTCTTTCATATTCTTATCAAAAAACCAAATATTAAATAATAATAATAATAATAATTTCCCTTTATTTAAAAAAAAAATAAGTAAAATAATTTTCTTATATCTCGTTTACTACAAAAAAAATGAAAAAAGATCAAATATAATTAAAAATAGATATATATATATATTTATAAATTTTCAAATTATTTATTTTTTATATAGAAAAAGAAAAGTAAGTGAGGACAATTTAAAGAAACATGTAAATATAATTTATTAACTTTAAAACTATTTTTTATTTTCCTTTATTTTTTTTTCCTTATATTTTTCTTCTCCAATTTCTTTTCCTTATATTTTCTCTCAAATTTTCCAAAAACCAAACATGAGGTAAATATTTTTAGTTCAAACACTCTCCACAAGGGTAAATATATTATTAGAAAATTTATGGAAAAGTACAAGGGAAAGAAAGTGGAGACAAAAATAAAAGGAAAGAAAAAAATGAAGGAAAATAAAAAAAAAAGTTTAAAAGTAATAAATTATTTTAATAAACTTTTTTAAACTCATTTTATTTTTCTATGTAAAGATTCAATAATTTGAAAATATAGGAGTTTTTTCTAATTAATTTTAATTAAATATTTTTTTTATGATAAATCAAACATAAAAAATCATTTTTCTTAATTTTTTTTTTCCTTTAGGCTATGTTTGATTCTTGGAAAATTTGAGAGAAAATGTGAGGGAAAGAAAATAAAGAGGAAAAGTGGAAGGAAAGAAAAATTGAATGAAAAATAAAAAAATAGATTTAAAATTAATAAATTATTTTTATATATTTCTTCAAACTCATTTCACTTAATTTCCTCCATTATATAAAGATGAAATAATTTTAAAATGTATAAATTTCTAACTAATTTTAATTATATTTAATATTTTTTTTAAAAAAATTATAGTGAAACCAAAAATGAGAAAACCATTTTCCTTCGCATTTTTTTTTCTTTCATTGGTATTTTTCAGGAATCAAACATAACCTTAAGTTATGTTTGCTTCCCGGAAAATGTGAAGGAAAGAAAATAGAGAAGAAAACTATAAAAAATAAAATAAAAAGGGAAGGAAAATAAAAAATAGGTTTGAACTTAATAAATTATTTTTTATATGCTTCTTGAAACACATTTTACTTATTTTCCTATATTATATAAAGATTATATAATTTAAAAATATATACATTTTGACAAAATTTAATTATATTTAATTTTATTTTATATTTTTTGTGGTAAAATAAAAAATAAGAAAAACATTTTTCTTGACATATTTTTTGAACCAAACATAGCTTTAATGTCCTTATTTTTTTTTGAAAAGCCTAAAAAATCCATTGAAAATAGACTTATTTTAAATTTGATTTAAAAAAAATAATTTTTGGGTTTTTTTCATAGGTACAAGACATCTCTTAGCCTCTCCTACCATTCACAAAATAAATTTGAAGGTTGCATGACCACACAATGTGCAACTCTTAAAATTTTTATGTGGAATTTGAGGACCCAAAATCCCACCAACCACCGTGCACTTGTAAGTGGGCATATGACATAATTTTTTTTACCAATAAGTTAATGTTGTGTTTAGTATGAACCTTGTAGAGAAGATAAGTTATCTTCCATTAAATAAATGAAAATATATATTTGACATATAATTATTAGAATAAAAAAATTCATAATTGAAAAAGTAAGTGTCAAGTCTTAGTAATAAATAAAATCAAAACTATTAAATATAATATATGAAATCTCCTTAAATATTATTTTATTGAAGAATAATATTTCAAGGATTAAGACCATTGAATATAGTCTTTCAAATCTTCCTAAATATTAATTTTAACTAAGACGTAATATTTCTAAATAATAGAAATCGATCCCAAATACGATCATTTAAATTGTCATAAAGAGAGCTTATTCTAAAATTCAAAAGATTGAGAATAACATTACCAAAGAGAATTCAGAAAATAAAAGTTAGAGAGGAGCTCTTCAAAGGAGATTCAAATGTTAAAATACTCAACCAAGATGAATACCCTAATTTCATATATACTGGAATAGTCTTGTTAAAATCAACCAAGATGAATACCCTAATTTCATATATACTAGAATAGTTAACAAGGTAAATACCCTAATTTCATATATACTGGAATATTTAACAAGGTGAATACCCTAATTTCATATATACTGGAATCTCCTGATTAAAAAACAATAAGTAGAAAAATAATAGCGGAAGCATACCTGAATCCATTGAAGGAGAAACCTTATAGGAAGAAAACCCTTTGAGATGGTCTTCTAATTCTAGCCACTAGATTCTGTGTCAATTTCTCTCTGAGAGGATTTTCAGAAATTGGAATGCGTAGTTGTAGAATGGGGACCATAACCCTATTTATAAACCGCTAGGGCAGTTTTAATTTTATCACAATTATATTTCTGCCCTTCATAGAAATAATAATTGTCTAATGGTATCTACACAATAATCTCATGACAATTATACCCTTAAGCCAATTAATCAATTATTAATTAGATCACTATATTTAGGCTTAATTAAATGATAGCACACACATTTTAATTATTTACATGTGTGGCCCAAATTATAGATTAATTACAAAAATTAATCTAACAATCTCCCACTGGGCCACATGCATATGTAATCAAATAAATGTGCTTAACCTTATGAGCTCAAAATTTGCTATCATGTCCTTAGGGTATATCCGAACAATCTCGTCCATTAACTATACTGACATAGGATCAAGGTGACCTTTGTTACATCAATCGTTACTAGACCAATCAATGGTCACATATATCTGCACAGCTAAATGACATAGATCAATCATGAGTGCATAGCATGGAAATTACATGCAATGTGATCTATTCATGCCTATTTCCAACTGGTCCAACTTAACTTTATTGAGATCAAATCTTTAGCATAATTTAACAGAGTGCAATAAAATGAATACTTTATTTCTGCAGAACACAATCCAAATGTATAGATAAAGTCTAAACATAACATAGAGCAATATACAATGAATAATACAAACTCCCACTAAATTTGGATATCCTCAAATGAGACAACACCCATATGAGCAATGTGCTCATGAAAGACCTTGGGTGGTAATCCCTTTGTAAGCGGATCCGCTATCATGGAGTTTGTTCCAATATGCTCTATGGATATCTGTCCACTCTGTACTTTTTCTTTTACAACTAGGAACTTGATATTAATGTATTTTGATTTTGTAGAGCTCTTGTTGTTATTGGAATATAAAACTGCTGATTTATTGTCACAAAATATCTTCAGTGGTCTTTCAATACCATCCAGAACACGCAGCCCAGTGACAAAATTTTGTAGCCATATTCCTTGATTGGATGCCTCATAACATGCTACAAACTCTGCTTCCATGGTGGATGAAGTTATGAGTGTCTGTTTGGCAGACCTCCATGAAATTGCTCCACCAGCCAACAGATAAATATAGCCTGATGTGGATCTTCTGCTGTCTTGGCATCCAGCAAAGTCGGAGTCAGAATACCCAATGATCTCTAACTGATCCAATCTCCTATATGTAAGCATGTACTCTTTTGTTCTCTGTAAATATCTCATAACCCTCTTGGCTGCTCTCCAATGATCCATTCCAGGGTTACTTAGATATCTGCCTAACATGCCAACAATGTACGCAATATCCGGACGTGTACATACTTGAGCATACATTAGACTCCCCACAGCCGAAGCGTAAGGAATCTTTTGCATTTCTTGACTTTCTAAACTATTTTTAGGGCATTGATTAAGACTGAGTTTGTCTCCTTTAGCGACAGGGGTATCACCTGGTTTGCTATTTTGCATGCCATACCTTTGGAGGACTTTATCAATATAGGTCATTTGTGACAATCCTAAAATACCCTTAGAACGATCTCGGTGTATCTGGATTCCTAAGACAAAGGAGGCATCACCAAGATCTTTCATCTCAAAATGTTTTGATAAAAATCTCTTGGTGTCGTGCAATATGCTAATATCATTTGTGGCTAGCAATATGTCATCGACATATAAAACCAGGAAAATATACTTACTCCCACTGAATTTGTGATACACACATTCATCCATAAGATTTGCCTCAAAACCATATGAGACAATAATTTGATGAAACTTGAAGTACCACTGACGAGAAGCTTGCTTGAGCCCATAAATGGATTTAGTTAATTTACAAACCATATTCTTTGAGTCTTCGGACACAAAGTTTTCTGGTTGTACCATATAAATTGTTTCATTAATGTCACCATTGAGAAACGCTGTTTTAACATCCATTTGATGTAACTCAAGATTATAATGTGTAACTAGTGCCATGATTATCCTGAAAGAGTCCTTCGTAGAAACTGGAGAGAAGGTCTCTTTGAAGTCAATTGCTTCTTTTTGAGTAAAGCCTTTAGCTACAAGACGTGCTTTATACCTTTCTACATTACCATTTGAATTCCGCTTGGTTTTAAATATCCATTTACAACCAATGGGCTTCGTACCAACTTGTAATGGGACAAGTTCCCAAACTTTATTGTCTTGCATAGATTTGTACTCTTCATTCATGGCTTCAATCCATTTCTGAGAGTTGGAACTTTTCATGGCTTGCTGGAAGTTGATTAGATCATCTTCCATCATTCCACTTTCTACCTCACGTTCCTGGAGATATACGATATAATCGTCCAAAATTGCATTTCTCCTTTCTCTAGTGGATCTCCTTAATGGCATATTTTCTCGAGGTTGTTGAGTTTGTTCTTTAGGAGCAATGTCCTCATTTGCAATTAAGGGTTGAACAATATTGTCTGTTGGTTGAGGATCCAAATTTACTTCTTGATCAATGATAGGTAGTGAAACCTGTACATTATCAAAAGCAATAGTAGATCCCTCTTCCTCCTCAAAGACAATATTCCTAGCCTGATTTCTCTCCCCAAACTCAACATCCTCAAAAAATGTTGCAGTTCCCGTCTCAAAAATTGACCTAATAGCAGGATCATAAAATTTAAAACCCCTTGATCGCTCTGCATAGCCAATAAAGTAGCTGCTAACTGTTTTAGAGTCCAATTTCTTTTCATGAGGCTTATAAGGTCTCGCTTCAGCTGGACATCCCCAAATATGAAAATGCTTTAAACTGGGCTTTCGACCCGTCCAAAGCTCATAAGGCGTTTTAGCAACCGCTTTAGTTGGCACCCGATTTAGGATATAAGCTGCCGTTTTGAGTGCTTCACCCCAGAGTTTTTCGGGTAAAGCAGAATGACTAATCATACTCCTTACCATGTCCTTAAGGGTTCGGTTTCGTCTTTCTGCTACACCATTCATGCTAGGTGATCCTGGCATGATGTATTGAGGGACGATCCCACATTCCTCTAGGTATTTAGCAAATGGTCCTGGACGTTGTTCACCTGATCCGTCATATCTACCATAGTATTCACCACCACGGTCAGATCTGACGCTCTTTATTCTTTTGTTGAGTTGTAACTCAACTTCTGCTTTAAATGTTTTGAACACGTCCAATGATTGTGATTTCTCATGTATAAGAAATAGGTAGCCATATCTTGAATAGTCGTCTATGAATGTTATAAAGTACTGTTGACCATTCCAAGATGTCGTAGGGTATGGTCCACAGATATCTGTATGAATTAATTCTAAGACGTCTGTAGCTCTATTGGCACCTAATTTCTTTGTTTTGGTCTGTTTTCCTTTAATACACTCAACACAAATATCAAAATCTGAAAAGTCAAGTGAATCCAAAATCCCATCCGACACAAGTCGCTCAACTCTAGATTTAGAGATATGACCTAGGCGTTTGTGCCACAATGAGGCCGAATTATCTTTATTCAATTTACGTTTTGTACCTCGTGATTCCACATGCAAGGTTTCATTATAGGACGGAATAGTTTCCAACAAATATAGATTATCATAAACATTAAGTAAACCGGTTCCTACAGCATTTGAATTAATAGATAATGTAAATATATTGTTTCCAAATGAACAACAATAACCTGATTTGTCCAAAACAGAAACTGAAATTAAATTCCGTCTGAAAGACGGTACAACAAAAGTATCTATTAAATCCAAAAAATAACCAGATTTCAATAATTATCTAAAGTGCCCTATTGCCTCTACTTCTACCGACTGACCGTCTCCGACATAGATGCATCTTTTAGCATCACTTGGTTTTCGGTAACTCAGGCAACCCTGCATAGAAACACAAATGTGAGTAGTAGCACCAGAATCTAACCACCATGTGTTTCTAGATACTGAAGCTAAATTAACTTCAGAACAAACCAAAGTAAGAAACATACCTTTCTTAACACGCCAAGCAGCATACTTGGTACATTCCTTCTTAGTATGTCCAGGCTTATTACAGAAGAAACATGTTACCTCAACTTTCTATTTCTTTTGTTCTGGACCATTAGAAGCAGCAACCTTATTATCCTTATTCTTTCGTTTGCCCTTATCCTTGGAAGTGCTAGCCAGATGAGCACTTTCGGTCTTGTCTTGCTTCAATCTCTCTTCCTCTTGCACACAGAATGAAATGAGCTCATTAAGAGTCCATTTATCCTTTTGACAGTTATAACTGACCTTGAATTGATTAAATTGTGCAGGAAGAGAGATGAGAACCAAATGCACGAGTAAATCATCAGATAACTCGAGTTTCAAAGCCTTAAGTTTTGAAGCAAGATGAGACATCTCCATGATGTACTCCCGAACATTACCCTTGCCTTTATACTTCATTGAAATCAAGCTTGCTAAAAGCGTGCTCGTTTCAGCCTTATCGTTTTTGGCAAAACGTTTCTGAATTTCCGTAAGGAAGTCACTGGCATTAGTAACCTCATCGGTTACCGCACCCCTGAAAGCTTCTGGAATGCCGCGCTTCATGATCATAAGACTTAGCCTATTTGAACGTTCCCACTTACCCCAATAAACCTCATCCTCTTGAGTACTTTGCTCATTGAGTTCATCAGGTTTGGGCATTCTCAAGGCCAAGTCTATATCCATGCAGCCTAAGAGAATCATCATATTCTCTTTCCAGTCCTTAAAATTAGTCCCATTTAACATAGGGACATTATTGATGTTGGCAGATATAGAAGTAGTTGATATAAAAGCTGAATCGAGAACAAAATAAAATGAATCAAATAAACCATCATGCTCACATAAAATAAGCAATTAAACACATAATCTTTAAATTTAAAAGCAAATTATGACATTTCAAGATACCTAGCACAACATTAATATCAAGTCTTTGGACAATAATATTAACTGTGAGTGGTACTCTTGTTGTAGTGATCAAACATTGATGATAAGTTATGTCAAATAATAAATCTATCTTTGGATTGATTTATTATTCACATTAAGTTACCTTTATAATCATCACATATTTATCACCGCAGGTATGTATGCAATTTGACCAAATATTAACTTTCCTTTGGGCCAGTCAATACCTGCATGAATCACATACACAAATATCTAACACCCCGAACAGACTAATCTACACGAAAGATGTCACTTTGGTGATTTTCCGCTTTAATTAGCCTATTTAAAATGCTAGATCAATAACTTAAATATTAATATCATAAAATGCTATTAAATAATAATAATAATAATAATAAAAAAAAAAAATTATCAACTCAATATTTAATAAATCTTAATCCATTGACATATATTAAAATAATAACTCAAAGAATTAATCAAGGAGTAGGCTCTGATACCACTTGTTAAAATACTCAACCAAGATGAATACCCTAATTTCATATATACTGGAATAGTCTTGTTAAAATCAACCAAGATGAATACCCTAATTTCATATATACTGGAATAGTTAACAAGGTAAATGCCCTAATTTCATATATACTGGAATATTTAACAAGGTGAATACCCTAATTTCATATATACTGGAATCTCCTGATTAAAAAACAATGAGTAGAAAAATAATAGCGGAAGCATACCTAAATCCATTGAAGGAGAAACCTTATAGGAAGAAAACCCTTTGAGATGGTCTTCCAATTCTAGCCACTAGATTCTGTGTCAATTTCTCTCTGAGAGGATTTTCAGAAATTGGAATGCGTAGTCGTAGAATGGGGACCATAACCCTATTTATAAACCGTTAGGGCAGTTTTAATTTTATCACAATTATATTTCTGCCCCTCATAGAAATAATAATTGTCTAATGGTATCTACACAATAATCTCATGACAATTATACCCTTAAGCCAATTAATCAATTATTAATTAGATCACTATATTTAGGCTTAATTAAATGATAGCACACACATTTTAATTATTTACATGTGTGGCCCAAATTATAGATTAATTACAAAAATTAATCTAACATCAAAGCTTCTTCAAATCTTCAAATAAGACTTCAAATCATTTTGGCATCATCAAAGCTTTGCTAAAAAATCTTTAATTTCTTTAACTATCTCTTAATTGTTAAGGTTTTTAACGTTTCAAGTTCGAAAGTTGTAAAAAACCTCTTTGATTCAAGATCAAGCTATCCAATCTCTCAATCAATGTTGTTCAGACCAGGTCCTAAGCCACACTAAGGTCTAAGCCATGTCAAGACTCAAGTCACACCAAGGCATAAGCAAGGTTTAAAATGTCGTGATTTTTTGTCAAAATATCGGCAAATTTCGCTTATTTGACAAAGCTGATACAACATTTCGACGAAATATCGACGTTTATCAACATTTCTACTGATTTTTCAAGAAATTTCTTGATATTTTGGGAAGACAAACACCATTCGTTGCCGGTCAATGCGCTAGTTTTTGCATGCCCTCCATTTAATTTTTCGCCCTAGCTCGCCACAAAGCCTCTATTTCATTTTTTTCACCTACACCTAGCCTGCCACAAAACCCTCCATCAATTGTGTTTAGCCTGCTATCGGCAAGATTCTTGGGTTCAAGCTTAGTTACCACTGAGCCATATTCTCTTTTGTTAATATATAAACATAATAAATATGTTAAAGTTTATTATTAAAAAATAAATAAATAAATTCTAATTATGTTATTTTAAATTTTATTTAATTAATTAATAAATATATAAAACCACTATTATAATTTTCTTAACAAGTATTTTTTAATATCATTTATATGATAATTAAATATTAAAAATTCATATAAGCATCATCATTTATTTTACATTATTGAATGCATTTGAATTAAATAAATTATAGTTTTACTGTTAAATGTATTATCATTATCTCATTAATCATATTTTAAAAAATTACTATCACTTCACTTTTAAATTTTTTATATTTATCATTTTAATTTTATTTAATTTTGAACGTTTTTATTTTAAAATATTAAAAATATACATTTATTCAAAAAATACTAAAATATATAAAAATAATAATCAAGTTCAAATATTTTATAAATTAAAATTAATTTGATTAGATAAATAATAAATTATTAATACCGATATATCTTTGTTTACCGATATTTTTCTCTTTAACCATACCTATCTCAATTACACTTAAAAAATAACTTTAATATGTGTATTTTTATTTATTTTATCATTTTTTGGAGTTTCTCCAAATATTTCCATGAATTTTAAATAATTTTTGTCTTATTGATATTTCTTTAATATTTTCGATATATCCGTTAATGTTATATCTGTGTTTACCAATATTTCAAACCTTGAGAAAAGTGATCTAAGGCCCAAGTCAAAGCCAAAGCCTAAGGTGACGTTTATTTTTTTGGCTTAATTCTAAATAGAACTTATTTTTAACTTAATACTAAATAATGCTTAATAGTATTAAGTATTAAGTTATTTGTTTTTTTAATATTTTATTTCTATTAAGTATTAAGCTGTTTGTTTTTTTTATATACTAAAAACCAATATCTTAATATTTTAATGTATTAAAAAATATAATTTAACTTATTTCTAAAAAGTTCAAAATAATAAAATTGTTATAATAAATAATTTATCATTATCATTCTTACAAAAAATAATTAATATATTTATTTTTTATATAATTAAAATAAAATATTTAAACTTAATAATATGAAATATAATGGATTGATAAAACCTAAATCAAATTAAAGAAAAAACATAACAATTCAAGTACATATTTTCAAATATTTGAAGACATCACATTTTATGCTAATATCTAAACATTGCATTTCTTACAATGGTAAAAAGCTAAAAATGACAAGTTAACTTAACACTTGAAAGAGTTCATTTGCGATTTGGTCTCAGAACTGTTGCATGATTCTTGATCAGATGCTGCAAAAAAACTGCTTGTAGTTGAGTATTGATTTTGATTTGCATTGTCACTTTCTAATTCCACTTCATTGCCATTTTCTGAAAATAATCTATCTGCAATTGAGATTTGTCGAAGAAAATTGTGAATGGAGAAGCATGTCATGACAATTTTTGTTTGAGTAGTAAATGAATAAGGTGCCATTCTCTTCAATATTGGGAAACACGCCTTAACAACACCAAAAGCACGTTCAATGACATTTCTTAATCTTGCATGACATTGGTTGAATATCTCCTCTTTTCTTACAGCTTTACCACCACTACGAAAATCACTCAACCAATAGCGCACATTACGATATGGTGCCATAAAACCTCGAGTGTGTGTGTATGCTGCATCTACTAAATAATATTTTTTTGAAAAAAAGGATTGAGTTGATTATTTTAATGAATAAATACAAATTATATTAAATGAAATGAAAATAAAATATTTACTTGATGGGGGCATTGGAAAATTATGTTACGGGTTACGAATAGTTTCTGTCAAGATGAATCATGAGTTGTTCCTTCCCATCCAACAACAACAAACCTAAATATCATGTCAAAATCACAAACTGCCATAACATTCTGAAAACATTCTCCTCTCTCACGACCTTGATAAGGTATTGTTGATTAGTGGGAATACATGCATGGATAAGAGTTCCATTAATTGCACCAACAACATCCTACATGGTAATAATTCTTTAAAATATAAATAATTATTTTTATATGAGAATAATACAAATATGATATGAATAATTAGAAATAAAAAAATAATATACCTTAAAAATTTGTCTTAGCCAACGATTAGAGATACCATTTGAACTATCATTGAATGATGGAGGAGTAATCATCTCTTTTGAGAAATTCACCATGGCCACTAAAACCTCATGGAAGGATTTGTGAATTGTTTGACTTGAGTGTTGGACTCTATTCTTAATCAATCGATTCCGAAGATTATGACTAATAGTCATAAGAAACATGGCCATTTTCTCTTCAACATTCAAATGTTTACTATCAACAAGCCATCATTTTTCTCAAAACATGTGACAGAGAAATAAATCCATGTTTTTCCATCCGCATTAGTTCATAACATGTGCTAAATGAACCATTTAAAAGCTCTTGAATGAAAAGTGAACCTGTAAATGATGAAGTAGAGACTCGTTCCTTATTAATGGATGAGTCACTTAATAATTTGAGCAACAACACAACCAATCTTTTTTTTAAAACTCTTGTCACTTCTAACTTTGTATCTTCATCTTCACTTGATGATGATGAACTTGAACTATTTGAGTGATGTGAAGGATTCTCCATAAGAATATCTATTATAAAAAAACAATAGTTATGGAATAAAAGCATAACAATATAATCAAATAGTTATAACAATGTATGAGTAATAAATATCCAAAACAAATATCCATAAAATGTAGAGAGAAAGTCTTATAATTGGAAAAGTTTAAATGTATCAAATATCCAAAACAAAAAACCAAATGTACCAAATTAAAATCATCATATTAGTCATATACCTTATGCATTCCACAAATCTAAAACAAATATTTAAAAAGTTTTTTCTCAAGCTTTGAATCCATCCCGTTCGCTCTTCGTCACTTTCCATCTCCATCCACACCTCTCTGTACTATTTTTTCTTGCAAAATGCATTAATTGCTACATAGTATAATGGATCCTCATAAGTCAAGAGCCTCTTCAAAATCTTCATGCATTATTTGACTGAGGGTCCTTCAAAATTCTCCAACACATTCATTATTCTATTCATTTCTTCTTAAGTTTGCTCTTTCTTTCCTTTCTTCTGTTTTTTCTTAGAACCTTCTGCTTTATCATTAGTATTTCTTGGCAAATCCTCATCTTCTTCTAAACTAATTGAAGTTTTGCTAGGCATAGATGTAGAATGTGTTGATGATTCCTCAGCCCCAGAAGCTATCACTCCTCCAGAGCTCCAATTTTTAGACCCAGTAGCTAACACTCCAAACAATGCCTCTTATTCTTCTACATTTGCTAATGGTTTAAAACAAAATTGTTTAACTTCTGGATATTTCCATTTTGCAAGATAAACAACAAATTTTTCATGTATACATATATAAGACAATTATTTTTAAAATTCACTCAAATCCATAAAAAAAACTACCTGTAGATATTCTTCCCATTTTTTAGCTAGCCAATCAAAAGTTTTGGTTACAGAGTTGTAACCATGTCCTGTCATAGTCATCATTTTACTCCAAATGAGATATTGTCTTTTTATGTAATCTCACCCATTCTTAAGTTGTTTTGAAGTATAACGTTTTCCAAGTAACTTCTCCAACTCCTCAGCAATTTGAGGCCAAGCACTAGACTTTAAATCTTCACCTGATCTAAAGCATTTGTTTGCCTCTTGAAGACAAAGATCAATAAAGTGCTTTCTTTGGATGGGGTCAGTCCAATTTGCCCTACTAATCTCAACATTTTGACTCATTACTATACAAAAAACCAACCAACATTAATGATTAATTTTCAATTTTCAATTAGAGACAATAAAATAAAAATCTTCATGAATGTAAAGTTTGAGTATGGCTTGCAATATACTTAGTGTAACCTTCTTATGTGAATTTGAGCCTAAACTCTATTTACATTTCATTGATTATATCTCATTGGCTCTTATTTCTTATTTTAGCATATTCATTTACACCCAGCCTATTCACTTCTTTTTATGCCAATACATGTCTACATGAATGCTCACATACATGTGTACGTGCATTTTTGTACATCAGAAAGAACAAGAGATGGATGAAGTGTTTCCTAGGAAGTGACATCTCAAAGTATAACAGTGGAAGACAACTGTTCATCAAATAACATAATTTGTGTTCTGAAAAGCATTGCCTATAAAAAAAAAAGTTCTAGAAAGCATTAATCTCCATTTGCTAAAAATATATCATCAAAGTAGTGCTCAAAGCCACTGGTTCCATTCTCAAGATATACTTTTCCTTCCAAAAAAAAAAAAAAAAAACTGAAAATGTTAGCAATATGCAGTTTCCATAATACCTATGCAGCTTCTTTTATGTCTTTTTCCTTTTGATACAAGAAAAAAAATGCACAGAATATGATTTCTGATATGGAGACCGTAAATCAAGTGAAGCCAACAATTTATCATGCACAGAAAGTAATCTTAAATGACAAAATTGTCAAACAGTATGAACAAGAGTCGCTTAAGGAGTTGAAACTATGGTCATAAGTGAAACAAAGTCATTGGTTCAGTATGCACAACAAATAATAGATATGACTAAACAGCTGAACATTAGGAACAAGCTTTGCCTGCTAAGGAGTAAATAGGAACATTTGGAACAATGCACAACAAATTAAAAAATTTATGTTCTTTATAATATAAAATAATCTTGTAACCATGCTTAAAAATTAATCTTGTAACCAATTGTTTGAGTGGGAAACAATTGATCATAGGCTAGCTGTTGCTATAGGAATAAATAGGTCTCTAGTGATTTATCTTTTTTAGCCATGAAATTCATTTTTATTGGATCAAATCAACAAATGTAGCAGAAGAATCAAGTAATCTAGGAGAGGTTATGGTTCAAAAAGAGTAAAGTTTGCTTGGGAAGGTGATGTTCAAGAACAAATACAATTATGAATCTGACTTAAAGAGTGGTTAGGTTGAATTGAGAGGCTGAGAGGCTTACCTTTCCATCTATGGACATGAGAGCTTTTGAAGCCATTTTGAAATCCTTTGGTGCCTTAACTGAATTGTGTACTTGCATAATATGTCACATTTGATGAAATGGGAGATCTTATTGACATCAATTAAGGTGAATGGTAGATGGATTTTTTTCCTGTTGCTGATTTTAGAAGTATTGGAGGCCAAAGACGAATCAAAAACAAGTTGAAGGGATGAGTTGACTAAGATTTCCAAAAGCAACCTGATAAACCATTTAGCTTACCCTTAGCACGAGGTTGGGGTTGCAGTGCAGAAGTTAGAAAACCTGCAAACTCTATAAACAAGTTGAAAGGTGCACAAGTATGGATAACCATGGACAACCTGCAACTAGGGTAAGCCAACTGGGGTTAATTTTCTAAATTTAAACAAGGATGACAATGGACCTTTTGCCCCAAAAAAAGGTGCTCAAGATCTATTTCAGGGTGACGGGCCATACTTTGTGCCTGGGGATCAACTAAAGAAGATTTTCTAAGCCCAATGACATTAAGCCTAACATTGTAGAGTAGCCAAACTCTTTTTTCTCGGCCAAGGGATGGTAGCCTAGTGAAAACCTTATGCAAAGAGACTACAAGTTGGACCTTTGCAATAACAATGCATGTAGATTTCTACTATGCTCAGTGTTGTCATCAAAGGAGAAAAAACTCTCCTTATTATTTCTCGAATGAAGAGATGTCCTAGGGGGATGAATGACTCTTGCCTCCAAATTGAGGGGCATCAATGCCCTTAGTAAGAGCCTCAAGCAAAGCCAGACCACATAATTCAAGGGACCATGACTTGGCAAAGCCCATGAGGTTAGGCCTTTTATTTAATCCAACTGACAATTGACTTTCAACATTAGGGCTTCTTAAATTTCAATGCCCTAATTCCTTTACTTTCCCATTATGTAGCAAGGAGCCAAGAAGGGCTCCAAGTCTTTGATCTTAGACAACAAAATTTGCTCCATCAGAGGTTAAACGATTTCAGTTTTGTGATAGAGTGATGCCGAGAGTAAATTAAAGTATAGGGGGGAGTACTCCAAAGGCACAACAAGGGACTTCTATTGAGGAAGTAGACTCAAGCCGAAGATCACTTACCCTTGTAAAAGGAAAAAGAAAGGTTGAAACAATAAGTATTGACACGAAGAAATGTGATGATGAGGAGACCAGCTCCTTTAATTCTGTCTTGTCAGGCAACTTCTTGTTGGGGAAAAGACCCAACTCTAGAAGAATAGTCAAGTTGGAAAAGGGAGAGTGCTCTATGGGGGCAAAAACTTTCCTCAATTAGAGATAGATGAGGTATTTTCTTCTAAGCCTTCAAACCTTGTGGATGCTCTTGAATTGGAAGAAGACCCATTGTTAAATTCATCATTTAGGACAACCTTAGTGGCATAGCCACATAGCTATCGATTCAACCAAAATCTAGAAATTTTATAATCATCAAAGGAACAAAGAATGGTAATGTTTCAAACGTACCCTACAATTCCATCTACCCAATCTCTTATATTTCAATAAACAGACAAGAAGTCTTGAATTATTTTATGCTCCAGTTGATTCCTACAAAAGGGGAAGGGTTGCAAAAGATAGAAATTAAAATCCCAACCACTCATTGAATACTCCTGATTTGGTCTTGTTGAGACAAAAAAACCCAAATACCCGATACCCATATTCTTTGTAATCTCAAACAAAATCAGTAGCCTAGAAATTTTTTCCTAAAAATGAACTCAAACAAAAGAAACACCCACACAGCTCCTCTAACAGAGCCTAGAAATCCTAAAATTATCTTAGGACCTGCAACACGTGAACTCAAAAACCCTAAACAGAGCACTTGCATATGTGAACTAGAATAGAGAATGAGAGTTTTAGAGAGAGAAGTACTAGGAAATGAGACTTGACTGCTCTATTAAAATCCTAAAACTCAAAATAAATTTGGGTTGAGGGTTAGCTTCGATCAGATCAACAATGTCGAATGAAAGTGGAATGTCTTTCCAACTGTGTAGTCTCAGATAGAGAGCGATGGATGAGGAGAATGAAGAAATTATCGATGAGGTGAGGGTTGAGGATGTCGGTTGTGGAAAGCTACAAGGGATGGGTGGGCTAAGGTCGGGTGTTGGGTTGAAAATCGTATTTGGGGAGGTTTCAAAAACTGATTTTTTCTATTTAGAAAAAACCAAATATTTTGGCTTTTTCCATTGAGCCAAAAATTTTAAAAATTTAGTAATAAGTCATTAAAAATTAAAAAAAACAAACAACCTAAATTCTGAAAGTAAATTGCTTTTAGCAAAAAGCCAAAAAAACAAACACCGCCTAAGTTAAGCCAAAGCCCTATTCAAGTAAAGGCTTAGTTAAGCCAAAGCTCAAGTCAAGTGAAAGCCTAAGTAAACTCAAAACTCAAACCATAAGAAGTCAAAATCCAAGTTATGCTCCTATGATGTCAAATTTTCAACAAACTTTGTATTCAAGATTAAGCTTTTTCAAGCCCTTGTTTGACAACTAGGAGAAGAAGAATCCAAGAACATATTAGGGATTGTATCTATATTATTCTTTAAATCAATAAAATTTCTATATGACCACATAAATTTTCTTTAAAAAAAATAAAAAATAAAATTGTGCACAAATGTGGTTGTACGCACAAATTTCCTAAAAGTCTTGCAAAATTAGCAAAACAATAGGAAAATAATGCGAACAAAATATTTATTAAAATAAAAAATATTGTGGTATAATCTCAAAAATAATATTCTTTATAAAAGAATATTTTTTTCCTCTAATTATTTTGCCTTGATCACAATTTGGAAGACGACGATGACATTTTCTTGATTTCAAAGATTAATCGAGGGCCACAAGTGGCTTATTCCCGAATGAACTCGTTTTCTTTTTACCATTTATCAAAATTGTAGGGAGATTTGATGAAACTTTTCATATTTTTTGTGAAACCTATTTTCCCATACGAAGTCACTTTTAGATTTCTCATTAGGATTTTCCTTTTTTTTTGGATTTTTTCGATTTCTCAATTTTTGATTTTTGAATTTCTTTCCCGTTTCTTGAAAGTAGTCACCTCTATTTATAGGTAAAGATAGAAAATTTGAATTTTAAATTCCCGAATTTTAGTTGCTTAATTCAAGGGATTTAGTTCATTGATTTTAGCAAATTTTCTTCTCCAGGTTTTACCAACAAAGATAATAATAATAATAATAATATTTTTCTTATTATTATTATTATCATATTTTTTATAATTGGAGATTAGTTTCTTTCTTTTTTTTTAGGAAACTCATCCATAAGAGGATATCAATTTTTATTTATTTATTTTTATTCACTTTGAAAACCAAATTAGTGGTAATTTAGTCCACTAATTTTTTTTTAATCTACAAATGCCTCCACTTCAAGACACATCATGTACATGCATTGTCATGTAGATGGGGTGAGTCTTGAAGTATTTTTTTTTTCAAAGAAATATTTTAATAAGAAGTTTCCTATTTTTTTTTAAATATTTCTTTCCCACTTTTTTTTTTTTTTCAAACTCTACTTTGTTTTCCTTCTTGCTTTACACTTTGAATCATCTTCCAATTTGTCTTCTCTGTATATGTTTTATATATATATATATATATATATATATAAAAGGGACAATAATTGAGAAATTAGACTTAAACTTTTTCAGAGAGCTCTTTTGATCCTTGGATGTTCTTCAACCCAATTTGAGAAACCCAACTTGAATTCTTTTAAAAATTATTTCAATTTTTAGGTGATCTTCAACCTAATTTTAAGGAACTCGATTTGAGTTCTCCACGAGGAATCATTTCATTTTTTCAATCATCTTCAACCTTGGATCCATTTCCAAACCTGTAAGTTTTTTTTTTGGGTATTATAAATGCATTGGAAATCATGTCATAGCATTCAACATCAAGTTGTGGGGAGACATCAGTAGTGGCTGAGTATAGGAGCCTATTTGTGGCATGCGTGGGGTTATGAAGCAATAACAACCAACATACACACACACACACACACACACACACACACACACATATGAATGGCTAACAGTGGATGATAGCTTTATATATATATGGGAAGTTTATATATATATATATATATATATATATATATATATATATATATATATATTGACATGTGATCTCCCAATTTATTTATTTTATTTATTTTTTGGCTTACATTTAAAAAAAAAAAGAATGAAAAGACTTACCTTTCTCAAACACATGTTGACCTTTATCATTCGTGGAAACAAATTTGATATCAGGTAATTAATTAATTTTTCAAAAATTTGCCTTAATACTTGAGAGTGAATTTTTAATAAAATTAAATATGAATATTTAAAATTTGACCCTCATGTAATCAAGTCGTAGCCCTGATGCAAAGCAGTGTCATATTTTCAGCACTTATGTGTTAATGTCTTCATCCATGCAAATTGGTTTGACTTGAATGCATAGTGGTGTTTAAGTTTTAACATTTAATTAAAACTAGAATAATACTTGGCGTTTATGTAACAAGTTATGGCTTTGATGCTATGCGGTTTTGTACTTTCAGCACTTAATACGACTTAAGTGCTAAGGTCTTCACTCATACAAATTGGCCTGACTTAAATGCATAGTGGTGTCTAAAAACTTAGACCCATATTTTATTCATCTCTTTCTCTACCTTCCTTTTTTCTTTGTGTAGAACGAAGTTCTTCAAATGTTTCAAAGAGAATACTGTAACCATTCTTGAGGATGATAGTGAAGATTTTGATGAGGGGATTACCTTGTCAATGCATAAGTCATTTACTAACCTTCAATCTTTGTCAGTGCCAGTGACAAAGGATCCATTACACATTTCTTCCTGGTCTCGAGTTGCATCTTGCAAGCTTACAAATATCAACAATTCAAAAACCTAATAAAGTGAAACTTGTTTTTGATGTTCTACTACTGAATTCTCTCACCCAACTACTATTGAAGTTCATGATGAATTTGGATTGATAGGCTCTTATGTTTGTGACGGAGAAGCTAAATGGGGAAGCTCCTTTAAGGTACTTGGGGAATCTTTCTTTACCGAAGGATATTGGGAATGAGTAGAGGAGGTAATGGGTCGGCATAGACTATTTCTTAAAGTATACAAACTTTATGAAGCTATTTTTTGCATCCCTATTCAACTATGATTGTCATGCTTCTATGATTAAGGCCTTTTGCGAACGTTGGTGTCCTACCCTTAACACCTTGCATACTTCCATTGAAGAGGTTTCCATATATCTTTGGGACTTGTATCGTATTGTTGGACTACCCATCATTGGATCTTTTTATGATGAGATGGTACCAAGTTCGGAAGAGTTATCTAATGATGCAATGAATTCCTCACTCCCACCAAGTTGTCGAAACTTATTCCTTGTATATCATTGAATTTGCTCTGAGATGAAGGGGAAGTCTTTAGTCAAGTTAGCCTATTGGGTGTCATTTTGGTACAAAGGCTCCATGAATTATGCAAAACCCTAAAAGAAGAGTATAAGGAATAAGACACAAAGGCCTAAGGATACTTATAACCCATTCGGGGATATTGATCCTATTAAATCTTGTACTCAGTCAGAGACGGAAGTTTTTGACGACCTTGGTGTGGCCGAGGCAGATGTTAAGGAAACTTACTTGGTTGCTTTCATAGCATGTTGGTTATGCAAGTTCATTCTTCCTTGGGGGTGTCAATTTGATTCGTTTTGGAGTCTTTAAGGTAGCTAGTAGAATGGCTTAAGGTGAGACATTTAGTCTTGTTATTCCGGTGTTAGTAAGCATTTACAACGATTTAAATGAAATAACTTGTTCTTTGAATCTCAAGACTAATGCATTTATTTTCCCTATTCATTATTTATACGAATGGTTAGGTGAATATTTCGATACCCATTTCATTTCTCCTTCTTGGAACCATCTCCCACGAATGACTTATTACGCTAGCGAGTTTTCTGCTAAGTGTTTCGATGATTTACAAGCTCGGGCTTTGATAATATCTTGTAAAGACATAAAACTGGACCACTTGGCATTGTGACACAAAGAGTGTGTGCATTGGATTGATAATGAATCTATTAGTGTTACCAAAGCTTCTTATCTCACAAGTCTTTGCTCTAGCTATTTGTCTTTGTGACAAAGTAACCATCAGGTGATCTAATCGTATTATCCTCACCAGTTTTCCAAGCAGTTTGGGTATCCTCAAGACCTCATAGGGGTTTGCCAGAGATTTTTTGTGTTGGAACTTTAGAGGTGGTGTATCAACATTGGGAGTCATGCACTAGGCTTGGTACATACTCCAAAGTTACTATACTAGATTTTCATAGTCTTGAAGAGTTTTGAGTCACCAAGGCTAATGCAGATTGGTGGATCAAAATGCACAATCCTGATAAGGAAATTCTTATTGCTGCTTGTATGGAGCCTCCTCTTGATTTTTCTCGACAAATACCCTTAAAGTCTTTAGAGAGTAGAATGTGTAAATTCGACTCAAGTGTTTCTACTAAGGGGAACATTAGAGACAGTGTTGAGAAGGATTTTGATGATTTACCTGATGATTCAAGTGCTTTTTCTAAGCGCTTAATGGGTAGTCATCAAACTAATACCTCTACGCACTTGGAGCATGAGGAAACTATTTTCAATTGTGGTAGTGGTCACTGTCACAAGACTTTTAAGCAACATAACAATGCACAAAGTCTTCATGTATAAAATGATGACTCTAATGATACAAGTGAATGTCACTTCAAATGCCGAAAGATTAGACACAACCTCATGTACTATGATGAGACTAACTCTCACCCTCTTGATGCAGATGTCCTCTTTGCTGACGTTCCAACTTCTACTCAACCGATGGAACTTGATGGTGAAGAGGTATTATTATTATTATTATTTTATGCTCTAACTTTTGCTAAGACTAAGAGAAAGATTTAATTTTGCGAGTATATGTCCTAATTTTGCCTAAGTCACTTTTTTAGGTTTTCAACTTAGCTGATTTTTTTTATTTTTATTTTTTGTGCACTATACATAGTTTATGCTTATATGGGCCATGAATGCCACTTGTCTTGAGTTTGATCGAAGGGTGATAAATTCATATCTTTGGAACAAAGTTCAATTGAGGGTCAAAGATGACTTATTTTCAACCAAACTTGTGAAGACTTTTCTTAAGCATTTTAGAGAACAAAAGAAGATCATTTGAATTCGTCTTGATTTTTTTTCAGCCCTTAAGGTGGATGAATGACACTTTTGTATTGTGTTTGATATTCTTCCATAGGCTTGTTGAAGAATGTGTCAAGTTTGGACTTGATTTTAATCCAAGGGTGGTAAACATGTGTTTTTGGAGCAAAGTTTAATTGAGGGTCAATAATGATTTGATTTCAAGTAAACTTATCAATAATTTTCTCAAGTGTTTTGAAATACCCAACCTTATTTTCTTTAACTTTGAAGGTGGATGAATGACACTTTTGTTTGTGTTTGATATTATTCTACAAACTTGTTGAAAAATATTTGGAGTTTGATCTTGACTTTTGAAACTTCATTTTTGGATTTAGCTTCTAAGTTGCATCTCCCTTTTAAGAGTGCTTCATGATGAAAGAAAAGAACACTTGTATTTAAAGAAGTTGGAGATTTTAGTTTATAATCTCCGAATTTGACTTCTTTAATACAAAAAAGTTTGTTCACCAATTTAAGAAGTTTGCCAAAAAAGATTTTTTTTTTTTTTTTTGCATAAGTTTGATTTTTTTTTTTTGTTACTACAGTTTAAGCTCTTGTAGGATATGAGAAATATGCCGTTTAGGCTCATGCTTTAAGGAACATCATTGGAGTGTCGAGGTTTGAGAACAATTATGGTAAAATTTGATGTCACGCTCTTTTCATCGTCATTGGTGAAAGTGATAGTTGCACAACATGTCGCAAAATTGTGACCTTTGTTTTCAAATCATTTTGTCTTCTTTATTTTTGTGGCATAGAGTGATGGATTCTTAAGTGTCTGGATTAATGCAATTCGTGTTTCCTCAAGAAGTTGTAGCATTTCATGGATATTGAAAAATGAGGGTAAACACAATAGGTGCAACTACTACCTTATCCTCTTCCTTGGTTTTGCTTGACTTTAAACCAATAGCACTTTGTTCATCTTCACTTGACCTATTTTCTACTAAAGTCTCATGACAAGAGACCATATGAGTTGATGTTATCATTTTTCTATTGAAGCACTCTAAAGGGAGGTATTCTCTTAAGGTGATAGGGGTGATAAGCTTTTTTACTAAGAGGTCATCAACCTGTACAATCACTTATTTTCTTTTGAGTTTCTTTTCTTCTTTCTTCTTCGCATGTCGATGAATATTTTGCTTACGTGTTTCCTTCCTAAGAAGATTTGGGTATGGATGAGATTCTTGCTTCTTGCAAGGTTTTCTTCATGTCATCAATGTCCAACCTTCTTTGCTATATGACATTGATTCATTATCAGAGCAAAGGTGAAGAAGGGTGTCTTAGCGTGACAATTGTGTTTGCTTTGACCTAGGTAACTCACATTGGATAGTACCGGCGCATGCCCCCAATGTCTTAGGTGGAATGTGTAATGGAATAGGATTAAATGACCCAAATGTGACTATAACATGATTTGACTCTATTACTTGATCCAAATCCAAATGAATTCTTCCTTGCTTTGCAAGTTTCATTATAAGATATTTTAAGATGAGACCTTTCTCCACAGGGTGACTGACGATTAGATGGTAATGGCAGTAGTTCGGATCATTAACACGACCTATTTCTTCTAGATGCTTGCACTCAAGTAGCTCAATAACCTTTTCTAGAGTAGATCTTCCAACATGTTAAGCACATCAAAGTCAGGAAAAAGATACTTCTTCTCCTTCAATTCCTTCAAGGTGAACCAACGCCTCATTTTCCTGGGTTAGTTCGACCTCTTTTACTTCATTATTTTTATCTCTTGTTGAGATTTCGATAGGAGTCGTATTTACCATCATTGACTCCTGGATGAGTTTTATTAAGGTTTATCACTTGTTTTCCCATCATGTTTCTCTCTTTGCTGGTCAATGATAAGGTCCTTCTTAGTACCATGGTTGGCTATGTTGAGCTCCATGTCATGTGCTCTAGCAGCTAACTCTTCAAAGGTGCGAGGTCATATCCCTTTGAGAATGTATAGAAGACCCTAATGCATTCCTTGTATACACATCTCCACAACTAACACCTTGTATAATCTATTTTTGCAGTCCAGGCTTAAGGAACGCCAACGATTAATGTGGTTTAGGACCAACTCATCTTTCCATTGCTTAGTATTAGTAAGCTCCATCATGCTTACAATTCGTCGAGTGTTGTAGAAACGATTAAGGAATTCGCATTCTATTTGGTCCCAACTATCAATACACTCAAGTGCAAGGTCTATGTACCAATCGAAAGCATTCATTTGAAGAGAATGAACGAATTGTTTGACTAACAAGTCACCATTTGTACCTGCATTGTTACAAGTTTCAACAAAATGGGTAACATGTTGTTTTGGATTTTCCTTCTCGTCAAATGATTGAAACTTTGGAGATTGATAGCCCACAGGCATACGTAGACTATTAATCCTCTTAGTGTAAGGTTTAGAGTACATAAGTGTACTCTGTGAGGGTCCACTTTACTATGCTCTAATGGTGTTAGTTATCATGTCCTGAAGTTGTTGGACAAATAATGATGCCACCAAGGTAGATTCTGCCGTTTGTTCTTCGACTTGCACTATCCTAGACGTATGTGGTGCATCATCGAGATGAAATGCAACATTTAGAAGGTAGTTGAGACCTTGATTTGGCTCACCCACATTTTGTACTTATGCATCGACCTTGTTTATGAGGGAAATTATCCACATATCATTTTCCTCTACAGTCTTAGTGAGTTTGGCGATGGCGCGAGCCATTTTTGCCAATTATTCATCTATGGATATAGTGTCGGTTGCCATTACCAACATAGTCATCAAGAAGGGAGAAGTAAAAGAGTCAGAAATTGGAGTAGTTTTCCATTTTTAACATTTTAGTTGGCGATCCAGAGTGTGAGCCGATACTAGAGTTGGCATCGGTAATAGAGTAAGGAGATTTATCCCCAAAGTCCTTTAATGTTAAAGGAAGTTTTCCCCTATTACGAGGACTATGACTCTTTACCCCAAAAGAGGCCAAAGTGATGAATGGTTGGTTCTCATCACGCGTTCTTAGTGGTTTTCGCAAATAAGTAAACTTACTTATTTGTTTTGTTGAGAGTGAAGATGTTGATTTTGTTTTACTACGAGTCATGGGGCTTGTCGCGATGTTGAGTGTCGATTGCACAATGACAATCTTGTCACTACCCTTGTTGACATGCACAACTTGAGTTCTTTTGGATGCCATTGACGTAATAGTGATCAATCTTCTAACAAAAGAGATGAGAGATAGAGACATCCCATCGAGCATGCCAGAAATTTGTATGCACAAATTTCGTAAAAGTCTTGTGAAATTAGCAAAACAATAGGAAAATAATGTAAACAAAATATTTATTAAAATTAAAATATGATGGGGTACAATAAAAACAATATTCTTTACAAAATAATATTTTTTCTCTAATTTTTTTTTGCCTTGATCATAATTTGGAAGATGACGATGATGTTTTCTTGATTTCGAAGATCAATCAAGGGCCACAAGTAGCTTATTCCCGAATGAACTTGTTGAATAGTGAAGAACGTGTGTAGCAATGTTTTTTGCCATTTACCAAACTTCTAGGGAGATTTGATGAAACTTTTTCTTTTGTTGTAAAACCTCTTTTCTTGTACAAAGTCATTTTTGGATTTTCTCCTTAGGATTTTTTCAATTTCTTAATTTCTCCCCCATTTCTTGAAAGAAGACACCTTTATTTTTAGGGATAAGGAATTTGAATTTCAAATTCTCGGATTTTGGTTGCTTAATTCAAGGGATTTAGTTCCTTGATTTTAACAATTTTTCTTTCCTAGGAGGTTTTACCAACAAGATAATAATAATAATATTTTTCTTCTTATTATTATTATCTTTTTTATAGTTGGAGATTAGTTTTTTTTTTAGGAAACTTATCCATAAGAGGATATCTATTTTTTTTTTTGTTTATTTACTTTGAAGACCAAATTAGTGGTAATTTAGTCTACTTAAATTTTTATGTCTATAGTGGCTTTTGGGACCATCT
This sequence comes from Vitis vinifera, assembly GCF_030704535.1. Classification (NCBI taxonomy): domain Eukaryota; kingdom Viridiplantae; phylum Streptophyta; class Magnoliopsida; order Vitales; family Vitaceae; genus Vitis; species Vitis vinifera. Next base: position 17,702,722 of record NC_081810.1, on the reverse strand, counting down.
TTACCTTTTATCTCTTCTTTTATCAAATCAAAGAATTAAACTACATAGAGTTTAATAAAAGTTCACCTTGTAAGGAAAAAGTTAAATTTGCATGTTTTACTCCTATTAAAGTTGTTGTTGCTTCCTTTGAGATAACCTTGTTCTCATGACCCCAAGAAGAATAAAAACTACTTCTCAACATCAAAAATCTTTTCCAAAGTTAGCTATAAATTTTGAAATGACTTTGTTAAAAAATTATATTATTTTTTAACCCTATTGGGTGTAAAGAAAAATAGTAGGGTTGAAAAACTATTGCTTACCATCTATCCTTGAAAAAATATTTTCATACCATATGAAATTGCCTAATCTAAAAGACAACAAGTATGGCATTAAATCCATGTCTACCTCTTTATGTAATCTCCACAAATGATATTACACATCCATATCAAGATGTATAAAAAAATTGTTGGGATAGAGCTCTTAAAAGTGAGACATGATGTAAAAAGTTAGATTTGATTTTCCACTTACTATTCATTTTTGTATTGATATTGATTTGAACATTCAACACCATATCACTTTCATTCTATATAACTTGGATGCATTAGGATCCATATAAAGTATACAAGTTATGGTTTGCTTACAAGATGATAAGTTGTTCACAATCGATTTATGTATAGTAGAGACTGTAGTGCACTATCTCCTAATCAGAGAGATGATTTTACATATTGGACAAAATCTATGGTGAATCATGACATTAGGCTATTGAGTTGTCAAAATTTGTCAAGCTACTATGTTACATGGACTTAGAGGTGTCAAATGGGTCAGGCACCCTAGTTTGGCCCATAACTCGGCATGCTAAAAGGTTGGGTCGAGTTGACACTCTAAAAGGTCAGGTTGGGCCAACATGACCCAATTACTATAGTAGGTTATGTCGACATGACTTGGTCTATTGGGTCATGCTAGACTTAAGGATATGACTCGCCATGCCATCGTTTGGTCCATTGTGCTGGATAGTTCAAATATTAGTTTTTGTTTTTTTTTTCTTTTTTGCTTCTCATTTTTTTTTCTTTTCATTTTTTCATGTAATTTATTAAAATGTTGAATAAAGGAATTGTACTTTCTATATTTCATTTTCTTTTATATTCCAATATTTTAAATTTATTTTTATTTTGATACAAAAAAATCAAATATGATTTTTTTCCCTATTTTTAACAACAAAATTTAAAATTTCTACAAATTAAAATTACAAACTAGATATATATATATATATATATCTATATATATATATATATATATATATATAACACAAGTATAATTATTTAAGATATTTGAAGTAACAAAAGAAATTTTACTAATTTAGAAAAGTATGTGTAATTTAAAGAAAGATTATATCTTAGGATTTATTGAGGAGAGAAAAAGGAAATGATATCATGCTCAATTTTATTTGTTTGTTTATGGTTTTTTAAAATTTTCTATGTTTTCCTTTTATTTTTAAAAAATAGTGAAAATAACTTCTACTTATTTTCTAAAAATTGTTATTATATATTTCACTTTATTTTAAAAAATTGTTTTCAAATAACAACAACCAAATAGTGTTAAGAATTTTTAATAATAGTTTTATATTTTTAAAAACAGAAAATTGTTTTTAAATCACATGGCCAAACAAGCTCTTATTTACAAACTAAACCTTAAATTTCATATAATCAAACAACTTATTTACAACTAACCCTTAAATTTTATATAATCAAAATTAATTTATACACCTCAAAAAAAAAAAAAAAAAAAAAAAAAACAAACAAACAAACAAACCAACAAACCTGTAACTAGGTTGTTATAAACAATAGTTATATTTTACAATATTATAATTACAACCCTCTAATTCTTCCTTAATACAAAAACTAGGTTCTTATAAACAATAGTTACATTTTACAGTATTATAGTTATAACCCTCTAATTCTTCTATAATACAATAACTAAGTGGTAGAAATAGTAAAACATACATAAGAAATCCATTTTGAACACAACCAAAAACAAAATATTCAAGCTTCACATAATATTTTTAAGTGTTTCTCCTTTTGTACACCTTCCTTTTTGTCTAAAAAATTAGAATTTGGAAATGTGAGTTATAGCCATATAGAGAATAGTTTATTTATAATAAAAAAAGATTTATAAATACCATTTCAATAATTTTCAATAATACTACATAGGAATTTATTCAAAGGCATGTATCATCACCTAAAATATACATGCATTTTTATGATGGTTAATTTTTTAGCTTAGCATATTACCTTTCATAAGGCTTTTAGATACCTTTCTTGAACTTATAATAAGTTGCTTACAACCATAAAACCTACATTTTATGGACTCACCCAAGGACATATGTCTATACCCCTTTTATATCAATGTATCTATCTTCTTGAAAATGTTTTAGGTATGTCACTCTAACGTACTATACCCTTTTCCCTTTAGGAACTCTTACCTAGGGTTGTTTCCCCTTAATACTTTTCATAATGTCATCCATCATGGCTATCAAGTTAGTTTTTAAAACAAAACAAAATATACCTCAATTTAAAGTTTAAGGGAGTTAAGAACAACAAATTTGGTATTTAAGTTGAGATCGATTTCTTCATATATAACGAGAATTTTATAAAAATAATAATAATAATAATTTAGTATATCATTTTTTTTTTCAACCTAAATAAGGTTTGAAGTTATCATTTAAATACTAATTTTAGAATAAAGGAAGGTAATCCAAAAAACAAAGTCTTTAAAAGCATCAAGTTCTCTAACTATTATACAAGTTGATTATTTCAACTCTAGTTTCTCCACTTGACTCACACTAGAGTTGAAACTTGGCACCATGAGTTAAGAAGCTATTTTATTTTTTTTCAAAAAAAAAAAAAAATCAACGTTTCCAAGTCTCCTTAACTCTTTTATAAATTTTGCAAGCAATTGTTGAACTTAGGTAAGCTACTACTAAGTGTTTAATTTTGAAGCGCATGTAAGTGTCCTACTAACCACTGGGTTATAACACCTATTTTAGTTAAAAAAATTTCTTTTTTCTTTTTTAACTAAATCCTATAGAAATAAATGGCTCCTACAACAACCAAGTAAAGTGGATAAAGCTATCTTGAGTCTTAACTACACAAAACCAAGTGAGCAGTTGACTATGTTGTCTGCTTAAGTGCTACTGATGTTGTATAAAAATTTCATTATGGCTCACCACATTTAAGCTGTTTCACAGCTAGTCTCTTATGCTAATCACCTAACTACTCAAGTCCCACAATTAAGTAACTAATCAAATCAATAATTGAGTTGTAATCTTTATTAATAGACTAAGCAAACCATTATTAGACTTTTCATAATCTTCAGGTCATTGCACTAAAGCTCCATGAAAAATTCCACCAAATGTTATTACCTAGATTTTTAACATGTCATCTCCCTCATTATTACTATTTTCAAGCAGATTTCATCTCAAGCAGCTTGGAAAAGGGGGTTCATGACTTGTGACACATGTCCATTACAAATCTTAAGGCTTTAGATAGTGTAAAAATTATCAATATGAAAATGGTGAAACCAATACCAAAATTAGTAATTGCTATGCATAAACATGTTTCCTAGATAATATTGGAAATTTCAATATAAGAATAATGAAATCGATACCAAAACTGACATTAGGCCTCGAAGTCAAACTCTCCTTATGATATTGATATTTTAATATGGAACTAGTTGAGATTAGAATGAGGCCCTCAATATTACTTTTGATATCAATATTCACTACTTTGGAATTTATGCAATTTTTCAATCATCTCATTCTTTACACACTACTCGGGAATCCTTAAGTCGATCTTTGAATAAAAAATTGGCAAAAGCCCTTGGAAACTAAGATCAATACCCCCACAAAGTCAAGAAATAGGATGATACAAATAGAATAGACGAGTATGTATGTATTGTGCTACTAAAGATAAAATTAAGGGTCTACAAAAAGCTTCGAGGTAATATGTGATTGTGTTAATTGAAGATTAGAGAAAGTTTGTTAATAATGATTATTGTTGGTCTAATTGGAAGCATTCCTAAAATGATATTTACTTGTTGCATAACCAAGTTTGGAGCAAATTTATTACTTGATAGGTTGCGATCATGTGTGCCATTTGTAACTAAATGAAAAGAATTTGCTATCATGTTGAGAATAAAATTGCTAACACATTTTTGGTTTTTTGAAACATGAAAGAATGCATGTGTTGTTGGTCCAAAAGTGCTCAAAAGTAGAGATTGTGCAAGATTTCTTACCTTGCTTTTAGTGGAATGTTGTTAGGGCTTCAAAAATTGTGGGGAAAATGCATGAGGGAAGGTTAAGAATTTTGAGTTTGGAGTACCATAACCTTGAGTAAGCATTATTGTTAGTTAAGAAGATTATACCATATGCTACTAAAAATTATCAATGGACTGTGATGCTTGATTACTAAAACAAGACGATGATATTATGATTCTAAACCTTTCAAGGTATAGTGAACACATTTGAATATTTTATGTACTTATTGATGATAGCAAGAGAATCAAAAAGTGATTTGATTTGAGAGAGAATTGTTGGTAGTGCTTGTTCGCTTAAAGATACCTTAAAGCTCCTTGAGAAATTAAGTTTTCCTTGTTGCTAACAATTGCTGAAATTTTTTTCAAGTGTCTTCCATTCCTCTTTTTCAGTTTTAAGGGCAAGTAGTTAAAGATGCTAGGAACTTTGGATTACTTCGTTCCTTGTGCTGAATCACATAGGATGCATGCAAACGATCTTAGGCTTCTCTAAATCTAACGTAATGGAAAATAATGGTTTCAAAAATTATAAACATATTAGATCTAGAGATTTAAGTTTCATACCTGCAATTTGGATGTTCCTAGATCGGTTTATATCCGATGAAGACTCTGAAACCGCGGTCATCATTGTAAAATTTGTCTACCCAACTATTTTTCACCCAATCTCTCATTCCATAGTTCTTGGCATGAGAGAATGCCAGATTTTTCTCTCTCTAAAGGGTGTCTAGGGTTTCTCTCTTCGGGATTTCAGAAAACTGAAATGCAAGACTGAAACCCTAATCTTTAAGAGAGTTTATATAGGTTTCCATGTTGCCTTAAGTGACTTGAGCCCAAATTGGGCTTGGGTCACCTAATTTAGCTCATTTGGGTCCTAATTAATTAATATGCCCTAATGGACTTTAATTAATTAATTATCTCATTCTAAAAAACTAATTCATAAGATTTAACACAACCTTACATTTTAACTAAATCACTCTTATGCATACTTATGAATAACATACCCAAAATACCTTAAAAAAGTATCCCACCATGAACAAAAAAGCTCGAGTAAGAACCATTGGGACCCATAGGAAAATATTGGCTCCCTCAAAATTTGATTTTGAAGTTGACTCAATACTCCACTAAAGAGAGTCAACTACACTATAGTATTTTATAAAGTTACAACGAGACAAAGTTCGGGTTCGTAACCTACTATCCATTTCATGCAAACTTGCCATGAATTGGAGTTCATAATCTAACAAGATAGTGTTGTAGGAAATCCTAAATTTCTCCATCTCTATCCCAAGCTTAGGTTAGGTACATGAAACTAATCTTAGGGTTTCTAGATCTTGACAATGGAAGCGAAAATATGATTTTTAATAATGAAGGACTAGAAAAATAGTGCTATGATGTTTTTAGCTAGATCTAAATGTTTCTAAATCGATTCCTTGCGGTGAAAAAGATGTTTGAATATTTTAGAGATCTCATACACCCAAGTTTTTCACTCGATGACTCAAACCACAACATTGACACTCCAAAGAGTGGACTTTGGAAGGAAGAATGCCTTAACTTTCTTTCATTTTTTATGGAAATGGAAGATGACAATCAAAATCCTTTAAAAACCCTAACACCTAAAGAGGTACTTATAGGGTTCCCCTAATGGACATAAATGACTTGAGCTTACTTGGACTTGGGTTACTTAATTTAGCCTAAAATGGGGCCTAATTAATTAACCACACATGACCATCTAATTAATCAATTAGCCCAATTCAGAGACATTGTTCACTATTCCATGTGCAACCTCGCACAATTACCAAAACACCCTTATGCACAAGAGTGAACCTAAAGCTAACCCAACCCTCATAAACTATGCCAACATGGTATATGAGCTTAGAGTGGAAACCACTATGACTCATAGGTGTATTAACTCCCTCAGAATCCAATTTTGAAGTTGATTCAACATCTCAATATAGAGAATCAGGTGCATTTTAGTAGCTTATATAAATAACAACAATACGAAACTCGGGTTTATGACCTACTAACCACTTTTATAATCTAATAAGGTAGTGTTATTATTTATCAAGATTACATATCTAATCCTTGAGTTACATATCCTACTTATTATATGATTGGTTGACATACTCTAACTCTAAGAAACATATGTCAAATTTCCACTAAAGAAAATCTATAACTATAGTCTTCTAGATCACATGTCCTTTAGATCACCTAAGAGGATACATTGTCTTAAACCATGAGATATCATGGTGCCTCTATTGAGAATTCCTGTTGTCACTAGCCTCAATCAATAGTGATCCAATCCATAGGGATATATGACCACCTTAGGGTCTTACTCATATGTTAAAAACTCCTATTAACTTTCACATAGACCCAATATCGTCTTAAGATATAGAGCTCATGCAGTATAATAACTTGGTGAATCATAGCAACTGATAGTCTTACGTCATGATTCACCATAGGCCTTGTCTAGTGTCTATCACATAAACTAGTACGCTCACCATGAGAAAACTATACTGATGACTAAGACAAGTCATCCCTCCAATTAGGAGGTAGTACACTATAGTCTCGGATGGATTGCCTAAATCCATGAATTGATTGTGGACTACTCATCATTTTGTAAGGAACCTATAATTTGGATCTTTTGTACAACTCCTAATGCACTCAAGCAATATACAATGCAAGTGATATGAGCTTGTATGCTCAAATAACCAATTAATGGATTTGAGATAATAAAAGGAAACTAAGAAACATAAATAAAAATAAATTTATAAATGAATCTTTATTTGTTACATCATGTCATACTTTATAGGGCTCAATGTCAACAAATTTTATCAACCCATCAAGATTACCTCTTCAATCATTGAGTTATAGATTTATCTATTATATAATCAACTGACATACTCTAACTCTAAGGAGTATATGTCGAATTTCACTAAAGGAATTACTACGGTCATAGGTTTCACGATCACATGTCCTCAATCCTATAAAATATCATGGTACTTCTATTGAGAATACCTATTGCCACCAACTTTCATCAATAGTGATCCAATCTGTAGAGAATTTATGACCATTTTAAGGTCTCACCCATAGGTTAAAGCCTCCTATTGATTTTAATATAGACTTAATATCATCTTAAGGTTGAGAGTCCATGCAATATAGTAGCTTAGTAAATCATGATAATTCGATAACCTTACGTCATGATTCACTGTAGGTCTTGTCAAATGTGTAACCAAACACATTAGTGTATTTACCATAGAAACCTTATCCTGATGGTCAAGACAAGTCATCCCTCCAATTATGAGGTAGTGCACTGCAATCTCTATTGGATTGTCCAAATCCATGAACTGATTGTGAACAACTTATCATCTTACAAGGAACCAATGCCTTATATCCTCTGTGCAACCTTAATGCACCCAAGTCATGTACAATACAAGTGATATAGGCTAAACATTCAAATCAATGTCAATGCATAAAAATGGATAGCGAGAGAATAGTCAATTTTAACTTTGTTACATTATGTCTTGCTTTTAAGAGCTTAATCCCAACAAAAGACTCCTTTCTTATAGCAGTATGCAAGCTTTCATAAAGTGTTTGACTTTATATAAGAATTATATGTTGAAATGTAGGTAGATTTTTAGACGAAGGAAGAGTTTGTGTAGGTGGTACTACAGAGCCATCAAATAAGATGTATTATAATAAGTATTTAGTCTAATTAGTCAGTGTCATAAAAGATAATTGTTGTCATTAAGTTTTACGAAAACAAAGTTTGTGATAAGGATAATATGAATGAAGATTTAAAACTTGATGAAGCAATGATGGAGTAAACACATAGAAAAAAGAGAAGAACAATGCAACCAAAACATAGAAGAGGTTTGATTAAGATAGCAATTTAGGAGGCTTTAGCTAATCTAACTTGTGCCTAACCTAGGGTTCCAATTGATGTGGGCAAGGTTTGAACAATTAGGGTTGGACTTGGGTTAGAAAAATATCAACCTAATAATATTAGGGTTACTACGAGTTAATGGTATGGGGAACCATCAAAACTCAACTAAACATTATTATTTGTTTATTTATTATTTTTTGAATTATATTATTCATTGTTTTATTTAAGATATGAAATAATAAAAAATGATAAGGAAAAAACTCTAAACTTTCCCTTCTCTTAATTATATAAAGCTAATGAGTTTATTATTTCGATTGAATTGTTAAGATGTCATTGAATATCAAAATTCAATTTTGAGAGTTATCATTTATGTTAAATTAATATCTACAAATATATTTTATGGTTTTGAGATATATTTAGCTTTAAACATCTTATTTATGATTTTAAAATAATTTTTTTATTTATTAAGAAACTCCGGTCTAAGGTGGTGTTTATTTTTTTGGCTTTTTGCTGAAAGCAATTTGCTTTTAGAATTTAGGTTGTTTGTTTTTCTACTTTTTCATAACTTAATATAAACTTTTTATTAAATAGAAAAAATCAAAATATGTAGTTTTTTCTAAGTAGAAAAATAACATATTGGTTTTTCTTTACTTTCTAATACTTAATAGAAATAAAATACTACAAAAAAAAACAACTTAATATTTAACACTGTTAAGTATTAAAGTTCTATTTAGAATTAAGTAAAAAAACAAACACCACCTAAGTTTTTTCTTATTCATACAAACCTATGAAACTTGAGTTGTTCGCACACTTAGTTTGGTTAGGAATTCGTTACCGCACCTCAAGTTTGTTTTGATACAACTTAAACATATTGATAAGCGAGTTCAATGTAAAATTAACGCTCTAATTCACACAATCAACCCTAATAAGCAAGATTAATGTAAGTTAGCCCTCTAATTCCCCTAATAAGCCCAGTTGGAGCCCTAGGTTTGGTTGGTGTTTTATGGCTATAATAGCAAAAAAGAATACAAAAATATTGGTGATGTAAGTTCATTACATAAATGGGTTCCTATTTATAACAATAACAATACTTAACCTTTTTTTTTTTTTTTACTATGACCACAACTTGTGTTTCTCCTTTCTACTATGCTATTAAGTTTAAAATAACAACTTTTAAAAATTGTTTAAAAAGAATTGTAGTATTAAAAATTCATTTTTACTAAATTAAATTTTTAAAAATTTGAAAATATAAGGTAAGTTCATATATTTTGTTTACATTAGAGGTACTATATTTTATGTAGAAGCTACTATTAATTTATGCTTTTATAAAATAGAAATATGAAATGTATTCAAATATGCACTTAGTTGACATTTTTTTTTTTGGGTCTAAAATCTAAATCTTAATTTAATTAAGTCTAAATAATAATTAATATTATTAAGTATTAACTTTTTCCAAGACAATTTTGTCTTAAGTAATTTTTTTTTTTTTTTGAAACTTTGAACTTAAATCTTGTAGCAACTTGATTTGAAATTTAAGTTGAAAAGAAACAAACAATCTTAAAATTAAGAGCAATAAAATAGAAGAAGATGACATTGAAAGAAAAACAAATTACAATGCTTAGAATGGTATATGCATTCAATTGGTAGGTCTCTCTTTTATAGAAAGTATGGAGGAGCATTCCATTAGTAGGTCTACCTTTTATAGAAAGTAAGGATTTACAAAACATAACTTTAATATTTAAATTAAAATTATTTTAAAGAGAACTTTCTATTAATATTACAAAGTATATTTTAGATTTGAAAATAGTTTTAAAAGTATCATATTTTAAAAAATATATTTTAAAATTACTATATTTTTTTTAAATCCCAAAATAAATCGTAAAAGTTTCTCTCATTTTTAGAGTTATTTGGAGATTTTTCTGTAATTATTTTTAATATTAACATATTCTTTTTTTATTTAATATTTTAAGGTATATTATATATATATATATATATATATTTTAATTCATTTCTTCTCCAAACCTAAAATTAATTTTTTAATAAAAAAAAATTATTTCATAAATTAATTGACATAAAAAAATTTTAAAAATAAAATAAAATAAAATAGATAAAAAAAATTATAATTCATGGAATATGCATAATTCCCCCACTTAAAAGACACGTGAATTAACGCATGAATTATCTTATCATTTATCTTATGTCATGTACTATCTCATTACTTATCATATTTCATAGGATTACCTATAATATTATTATTATTTCATCAATTATAAATAGTTTGAACTAACTGTCCTTACCTCATTTCAAAACATACTTGAAATAAAATTTACTATCCCACGTCTTATTATATCTCATATCTCGTCATCACATGATTCTTTCACATTCGTGTCAACAAAACAAATTCTTTCAGCCACATCGTTCTTAGGACATGTTTGGATCTATCGTATTTGAATTATAACCAAAAAACGGGAAATAAGAATATTTATTGTCATAAAAATTAAAATATATATGTTTATAAAGATTTTAATCAAATAACCCTTTTCACTCCATTGCTGACTAACCCTCACCAGCATTCTTCAACAACCACCTTGATTTAATCAAGAACACCTATTGTGACTTTGCCATTGAATCTATGTTTATTTAAGAGGGGTTCTATTTTTCTTGGCCTATGGTCTGTAAACAAGTGGATCACTTGACCAATGTTTTGTTTGTACTCTCTACTAAAAAGTAATAATCAGCCATATGTTTAGCACCCCAACAACAAATCAAATTAATCACCAACCACATCATGAAATTATGTTACACATGGATCATGCCCACTTTGTTCATCAATATGGTCAAACATCATCTGCATCTCATTGTGATTTGACATCTTAGCCTTGGTATATGACCCTTCGGTACCATGCACAAAAGCACCACCACTAGGATAGTTACATGTAATATTTCAATGATCTTTCCTATTTTTTTATAATATTTTTGTAAATATTAAAATTTTTAGTCGGTCGAAAGAGACAAGACTAAAAGCAAAGTATAAATAAACGTGAACAAAATATATGTATATATATATAATGTGATTAATCTTACTTTTTAATAAATATTTTTTTTGATATTATAACCATGGAAGAAAATATCGGTAATTGCGGATATATCGGTACTTCGATTTTACGGATATATCGGATATATCGGAGATATATCGGCGGATATTCTGGAAAAAAATATCAGTAGACTTAAAATTGTTAAAAACTCATGAAAATGCAAGAAAAACCTCATAATAATATAATTAGAAGTATAATTGACATTTTAAAGTTGTTTTATTGAAAAAATTGATATATATATATATGATATAATTTACGATAATAGATGTAATTACATCATGTCGATCTATAAGAAATGTTAATTTTGTAATTATTCTCAATCACATAAAATATTTCATTTCATTAAATATCAATAATTTGTACACATTAAATTCATTAAATAAACATATTTCATATTCAAAATATACTATTTCATGTTAATTAAATTAATTAAATAATTTAGCATGTTAATTAAATTAATTAAATAATTTAGCTAAGTTAACTAGTTTAATTTAATTCTAAATGTGAAAATAAATCACAAATAATCATCTAAAATAAACATATCAATTTATAATTAAATAATCAAATTAACCTAAGTTAATTCAATAAAAATATAAAAATTAATTACAATTGAATGTAAAAATAACATTAAATCATCCATATTGCAAACATACTAATTAAACAATATAAAATAAATAATGATATATATATAATTTTTTAATATTTAATTAATTATTAATGATATTAAAAACATTATGAAGAAAATTATATAATTTTTATATTTTTGGTAATTAATTAAAAGACTTTGCATTTAATTATAAAATAATTATAATTAATTTGCTATTTAAAATATTCTTATATTTTCTTTATATAATGAATTTAAGTATATATATAGTTGTTGCATATTATGTATCAAAGGGTAACTTTGCCCAGGTGGTAAGTGGATGAACCCCAAACCTTTTGGTTTGGGGTTCAAATCCTCTCAGTGGCAAGAAAATGGTGCACTGTAGCGCGTTGACGGGCACTGTAACGGGTCTGACCTGTGTTGACCACACGATATATCGCGAGAAATAGCCTATTTATTGCCAAATTACCTATATATCGCGAGAAATCGCATATTTCTCGCGATAAATACCAAAATATCACCGGACCGATATTTCTCCATGAAATATCGTGTCGAAACCCTTCGATACACGATATATCGCCGAAATATCGTGATATTTTCCTCCATGATTATAACAAGACATAATAATGGATGAGGTTTAGGCATTGAAGTGCTTTTTGTAGCAACTTATATTTTTAATTTAAATATTTAAATTACTAAATTGTTTTAAATTTAATAAAAATTTATATATTTGTTTTAGTTTTTTAAGATGAACTTTCCCCTTTGAAAGTTAAAAAGAATTAGGGTTTAGGCATTGAAGTGCTTTTTGTAGCAACTTATATTTTTAATTTAAATATTTAAATTACTAAATTGTTTTAAATTTAATAAAAATTTATATATTTGTTTTAGTTTTTTAAGATGAACTTTCCCCTTTGAAAGTTAAAAAGAATTAGGAGTTGTTTGAAAACAAGAATAATTTTCTATTTTCAAGAATAAAAAAATAAAGAAAATATATTTGATAATAAAAAATTGTTTTTTATTTTCTATTTTCTATTTTTAATAACAAAAAATAGTGTTTTTAGGTAATATTTTTAATTGTTTTATGCTATTTTTACTTGTTTTTTAAAGAGTGTTATAAAAATAATTATGTAAATATATAGAATGATTAAAAATAAAACACTAAACATAAAACTTATTTTTAAAATATATTTAAAAATATTAAAATAAGTCAAAAACATTTTAAATTCTAAATTGGTTTTTGTTTTACAAAACATCATAAAATAGTTTTCAAAAATTGTATTTTATAAATAATTTTTAAAATTATTTTTTATAACTATTTTTGAAAATAATTATCAAACAAATCCTTATTGATCAAAATTGTTTTCGAAAATAATTATCAAACATGTCCTTATTGATTCTCTTGTAAGCTATTATTTTATTCAATAAAAAATATTTTATATCTAATAATTTTTTTAATAATAATATTATTATTTCTTTTAAAATTAAAAATTTTACTTTTGAACTAGCTTTTAATTAAATAAAAAAAATAAAAATTTATCCTAAATTGGGTCTTAAGTAATTTTTTTTTCAAAATATTAAATTTACATTATTTATATATTGAATTAGATACAAATTATTAATTTAAATTAAAAGGTAAAAAAATCTTTATACCTTCTCATTTTTAATAAAATCAAATAAGTTTGGTTGATAATTAATATTATCATTTAACCTTGATAGGTAGCTCAATTGGTCCACCCTTGGGTTTGCTCTCCAATGGTCACCAATTCAAATCTCCTCTGGGGCTACTGGAGGTTTATCTTAACTTCAGGGCTCCGTGAGATTAGTCATAATTAATATTTTGGGATAGTATTTTTTTTTAATGAGTTTTAAAGGCAAAAGAAAATTTTCGACAAGGAAAAATATCATTTCACAAATATAGAAATATAGAGTAAGAAACTTTGGAAAAAGCCAATGAGTGTACAAAAATCAGTTTTGCTCGGCATTAACTACGTCTAGATTGTGAATAGGAAAATTGGATTTGCCAAATCCTTTTTCACATCCGGTTTTGTGGGGTTTGTCTGCAACAACTGAAGTGCAGCCATGGCTATGGCTTCATCACAATTCTTCTGCGATCACCAACTTCACCCTTCCTGCAATTCCATCAGAAGAACCACCCTCCCTTCATTTAGACCACATGGGTCATCTTCTTTTCGTCCAAAACCCCAATTTCAGAGGACTCCATTTCTCAGAGTCAGGGCTTCTGCTGGTAGAAAACAAGTGGAGGTTTGTGGGTTTTCATTAGTTCTATGTTTGGTTGCTGAGAAACTGGAGAAAAATGGAAGAAAATGAAAACTTCAAACTTGGGATTTTTTTTTTCTTCCTTTTTTTTTTCTTGGGATTTCTGACCGACCAAACAGAAATTTTTTTTTGTCTTGAATGAAACTTTTGAAAAATTTCCCGATTAATTGTTTCTTGGTGAGTTTATAGATAGTGTATAATCCAGATGAAAGGATAAACAATCTAGCAGATGAAGTGGATAAGAACGCTGGGCTTTCAAGGCTCACTCTATTTTCACCTTGCAAGGTAATCGACATATGTTACTTTGAGTTGAACTTACTTCAATTTTTGGCTGAAAGTTGAATTTGGTATTTTGTGGAGTGCAGATTAATGTTTTCCTGAGAATAACCGGTAAGAGAGCAGATGGATTTCATGATTTGGCATCTCTCTTTCATGTATGTATGCTCAATTGATTACTTTTTTTTTTTTATTCCAGATCCTGTTTTAGTCATTGAACAAAATAACAAAGGCATTTTTTAGACAGCATCTTGGAAGTTCTTCTTAATTCCATTTGAAGAAGGCAAAATTTGGCTTTTATTTTCACTCCTTATAGCAGGGAAAAATTATTTTTGAAATGTTATCTAACCTGTGACTAAGAAAAAACAGGAGTCCATTTCCTTTTGCAGCTGTTGATTGAGAAGTTCGTTATTGTTGAGTTCACTTCTAGTTTTGCAAATACATCTTCTATTATTCTGCAAATAATCGATCATGTGCCATTTTCTTCCTCAAGGTAATCAGTTTAGGAGATATAATTAAGTTCTCTTTGTCGCCATCAAAAACAAAGGATCGCTTATCAACCAATGTGCCAGGGGTCCCCCTTGATGAAAGTAATTTGGTAAGCCATAACATACTATATTCTGTTGTATATCTCTTCTTATTTGTGATCATAATATTAGAATTTTATGCATTTGCGACCTCCATTTTGCAGATCATAAAGGCACTTAACCTTTACAGGAAAAAAACTGGCACTGATAACTACTTTTGGGTAAAGCAACTCATCTGAATTTTATTAATTTTTTCCCCTTTTTTAAAAGAGTTCATAGAATGATATCTATTCATATGAGATGAAAATTTTATTTAGGAATTGATTCTGAATATGTTATCCATTTCAAAACTGTGGGCAGGTTCATCTTGATAAAAAGGTGCCGACTGGGGCAGGGCTTGGTGGTGGCAGCAGTAATGCTGCAACAGCACTGTGGGCAGCAAATCAATTTAGTGGTTGCCTTGCCACTGAGAAGGAACTCCAACAATGGTCAAGTGAGATTGGTTCGGATATTCCATTCTTCTTCTCTAATGGAGCAGCTTTTTGTACTGGCAGAGGTGAGGTATGTCTTCATCTTACATGGGATGTAGTTCAAAGTTGACAATTGTTGCCTTCCAATGTTATCATCAAACTTTATGGCTGCACAAAATCATATTGCAAAACGTTTTCATATTTTAAGAATAGCTTGCGAACTGGACTATGTTAGAAAGCATATATAACCATGTGATATTGCTCATGGCCTGTGGTAATGATGCCAACCAAAGAACAATGAAGTTGTGGGATGCAAAATTCAGTCCAGCTCTTTTAATGTTGGAAGGTGGTCACATGGGGACATCAGGAACATAAAGTTCTTTTTTATAAACAGAACATTATTTGTTTTTCTTTTCTTTTGTTTTCTTTTCATTTTCTGCTTTTCAGTTTACATACTCGTATGAGAAAATAATTTTTGCAATAAGATTGGTGGAATTCACCAAATAAAATGTTAAAGAGCCAAGGCACTGCTCATGCTTGTTTGGGTTTTGAATCTGTCATAATCAATAGCAAATTAATTCCATAATTTCCATCTTCAGAATTACTAATGTTTGAATCCAAACTGTATGATCCTTCAAGCATCATAAGTTTGCAGCACTACATGACTTTGTCATGTTTTCACTCAAATATGTGTAGATGTATTTGCTGTTAATTACACAAAATTAATGGATTTTGAGAACTGTATATAGAGCTAAGTTTGATGTTATTTATTATACCACTTTATTGTCACCTTAGCAATGTTCAGTCATGGATGAGAAAGGAAGTTGCTGACTTCTTTTAAGCTATGTTTGGTTCCTAAAAGGTTTGAGGAAAAGAAAATGGAGAGGAAAAATATAAAGAGAAAAGATTATGAAAATGTATAAAACTTTTCCTGCTTGATTGTCTATAGAAAAGTTGAGGGAAAGAAAATTGAATTATTGAGGAATGCACTTTCCCCAAACTTTCCTCACCTTTATCTAAGGAAAATGGAAGGATTTCCCCTAGTATTTTATTCCTCTCTTTTCCATGGCATCTAATATACTAAAATCATTTTTCGTATTTATTTATTATTATTTTTTCTCCTTTCCTTGGTACTTTCTAGGAACCGAACGTAGCCTTATGGAAATCAATTGGACTTTCTTATACTAATTCATAATAAGTATGTTTGGGGATGGTGTTTTAACGCATGCTAAATGAATTCATATATGCAATTTCTAAATATTTTTAAATGGGATTTCATGGTGATAAGAAGTTCGAACTAGAAGTTTGCTCTGGCTTGCTCAGGTTGTTGAAGATATTTCCCTGCCAATACCTTTGGACATTCCAATGGTTCTTGTAAAGCCACCGCAGGCATGCTCCACCGCTGAAGTTTACAAGGTAATATAGATTTGATGAATTTAGTGAAGAGACTTTTATTCGCCATGTTTTTATTTTCTGATCAATTTATCTTTCTAAGACAAGTTTTGATTCTCAGCACCTTCGGTTGGATCAAACTAGTAAGGTTGATCCCATAACCTTGCTTGAGAAGATCTCAAAGAACAGAATATCTCAAGATGTTTGTATAAATGATCTAGGTATGGGCTTTGATACCTTTAATTATTTGTTCTTTATAAATTTTATACATGTTGAGGATGGCAAAGGG
The DNA here is from genome assembly GCF_030704535.1 of Vitis vinifera. Taxonomy (NCBI): domain Eukaryota; kingdom Viridiplantae; phylum Streptophyta; class Magnoliopsida; order Vitales; family Vitaceae; genus Vitis; species Vitis vinifera. Next base: position 17,685,625 of record NC_081810.1, on the reverse strand, counting down.
GTAGGTTGATGAAGTAACCTGCCCCAAATTTGATTCTATTTGGCTTGGCTTAGTTCATGGAGAGTTGGTATAGGCTTTGGTTGAACTGGTTACAAAACTGAAGCTCAGGGCAGGATCAGTTTTACCTTGAAGTATTTAACCATTAGCACCATCTAATTCTTTTATAAAATTTCCATTTGAGGCATTACCCTAAAGTATTTAACCATTAAAATTTTATATTATAATATTTTAAACCCTAGATCAAGCTTGTTTACCCATCTGTCCTATAGTTGGATTGAAGTTCGTTCCCACTGGGTTAGATTAGGTTTAACACTGGTACTGTGTGCCATCTTTATTCCAGGTATTCATCTTTTGACATATTTTTATATGTGATCTTTGCAGAACCTCCTGCATTTGAAGTCCTCCCATCTCTGAAAAGATTAAAACAGCGTATAATTGCAGCAAGCCGTGGACAATATGATGCTGTTTTCATGTCTGGGAGGTATAAAATTCAGTAACGATTTTAAACTCCTGTTCAAATTCATAACTTCCCACATCTAGCAATGTTGTAGTTAAGAAGATTTATAGGAGTCTTCGTTTTTTTTTTCTTTTTTTTTTTTTTTTCCTGTTAACACTTTTCAATAAAATCAATTTTTTCCAAATTGATGCATGGAAAAGTACTTCAATTTTTCACAACCATCAATTGTTTCAAGTTGCTGAGGTTATCCTTTCTGAGGCATGATGTATGATCAACCGTTTCAACTTCTCAATCAATTAGTAGAACTTTTAACTGGATCTTAAGTCTGATTGTGATCTTCTCATCTCAGTTGCAGCAAAAGCAGTTCACAAACAAAAAGGCTTGAAACAATCTTGTCTACTTGAAAATGAGGCCCAGAATAAGTTTTATGGGCACTAATACCTAATGATAAAGTTTTTTAACAAACACCTAAATAATTGTCAGAAGATAGCGCACACAGTTCATGAAGCCCCTCTTTTACCTAAATGATTTATATACATCTTAAAATTTGAAAATCGCTCTGAAAATTGAATCATTGGAAAAGTAGTCATCCAGATTAATAGCTTCCAAGGCTCTGAGTGAGTTGCTAAAACAAACACCTTCTTTATGAAAGAAGTTAAATAGAAGCTATCTTAAAAGTAGAAGAAGTGATAAACTAATCATAGTTTTGAAACTGAAGACAACTCCCACAAAAAAATTTCTGGATCAGCTTTTAAGTTTCGAAAGTTACCCACATTTTAAAACTTTCATGCATCTTCCTATGCAGCAGCCTATGCATATGGTATCTGATACCAAAACTTTCTAAAGGAACTCTTGAATTGTGAAAAGCACATATTTAGAAACTTCCCCACATCTTTGTATGCATTAGCTGATACAGTTTATTTGCAATGCAGTGTAAAGCCATAGTCCTCCATTTATTGCCCTTCAAAAGTTTGTGAAGCACTAGATACTTGCACATTGTTATCTTATGAAAAACTCTTGCTGCAATCTGAGAATTGTTGGTCTGATCTTCTATGCACAGGGGCATCATATAATAATATGATGAATTGCTGAAATAATAAACTGTAGTACCATAATGCCTGTGCTTTTTTTTTTTGATAGGTAAAGATAATTCATTAAAAAGAGACGCCAAAAAAAGCGACTCAAGGTATACAGAACTATGCAAGGTATACAAACCTAAACACCCACCACCAAAAAGGCTAAAGAAAAAGAAAGAGACCCAAAAAGTCACCTAGCCCAAAAACAACCTTAATAGGATCCCAACCAATCAATAAAATTAACTATAGTTAGAGGGCGTTCAACTATAAACAACTTAGCCTCAGACCAAAGAGAGGAAAAAAAGGAATATTTCAATCTTTGGATTGACAACTCGTCATCCTTAAATGTCAATCTATTTCTCGTCTTCCACACCGTCCAAAATATATGAAGAGGAGCAGCTCTCCACACTTTCTTTCGCTTTTTGCCCCAAATGAACCATGCCAGCTAAGAAGAGTCTCTCTAACTGAGGAGGGCAACAGCCAAGACACCCCAACCAAGGTAAAGAGTAACTCCCACAAGGCCCTTGTTTTTGAACAATGAAGAAGCAAATGATCTATGGTCTCCTCATTCACAAGACACATAAAGCATCTATTTGCCAAGGACCATCCTCTTTTCTGAACAAGGTCTAGGGTTAAAGCTTTACCATAATGCCTGTGCTTTGTACTACATGGACTAGTGAATGCTTCATAATCTATTATGTAGTGTGGATGAACTATGTAGTGTTTCATCATTTGTTTTTAACTAATATTGGCATCCTTGAGGTTGCTTCTTATCTTTCCTTGCCCTTGGATATTAAGAAAACAAAGCATGTCCTTCAGCAAGGCAACATTCTGACTCAAATATTTTGCCTTTTTGTGGCTCTAACTCTATACTATCGGCCAATCCTAGAATTCAAGCCACAAACACAAAAGACACAAAACTTCAGGTATACATCCAACCACTACTGACCTCTTCCAAGAAGATTACAAGGAGCCAACCTTGGCTTTACTACAGACTAGAATCCAACACAGTGGATGCCTGATTGCTCAGCTAGGCATCTGTTCAAACAGGCCTTTTTGGCAGTTACGTCCCAACTGTCCACCATTGGCTGAATCAATCAGGCCTTGCTTTACACACATTGTAGTTGTGGCAGTTATCTAATTGCCACAGATAATTTTGACCAAATCAGTTCACCTTGGCTAATTGATAGCCTGCTTTCAGCTAACTTTCTACTCCAACTCTTGTGTATCTTGTGCAGCACATACTTTGTGAAGACCATGCTTGATGGTTCCTTGGTCCAATCAGATGGCAACTCATTCCATCATCATTAGCATCATCCAATTCTTTTAGAACATTGCTGCCCTTGAGGCTTGGCTGAAGTAGTAAAGGGATGGGGAGGTTCTAGGTTCAAGTCCCAATGGGGACAAAAAATTTACCTATATATATATATATATATATATTCTTTTAGAACATTGCCATTCGATTTGTTACCATCTGGTTACACCTTTATTAAAATTTTATGTTGCAGTATTCCAAAACCCTGGTTCAGATTTGAGGCTGAGTAAGAAGTTTGTTTACCTATTTGTCCTATGGGATTGGAGTAGATCCCCATTGGAATAGAGTAGGTTTGGAACTGGTCCTGTGCCCAATTTAGTCCAGGTATTCATCATTTTGGCATGTTTCTATATGTGGGTATTTGCTGAGCTTCCTGCATTTGAACTTTTTTGGTATTTGAAAAGATAAAATAACATGTATTGCAGCAAGCCATGGATAATGTGATGCTGTTTTCATGGTTGGGATAAATTAACTTCAGTAAATTCATAGTTTCCCATGTCTAGGTGAGTAAAATTGAATTGGCCCCTGAATGATACTCCTTCATTTAAGTGGTAAGTAAAATCTCCAAACTCACAAAGTAAATTCGATATTGCCAAGGACCCAAAGTAAAGGACTCTATCTGACAAATAATGGACTATAGTCTCTCTCAGCTGAAAATTTGAAAGAATTGTGGATTTAAAACCTTCATTAGTCAAACAAAATCACAAGAACCTTAGTGCTAATGGTGTCCCCTAGAGCTCTCTGCTTGAAGAAGAGAGATGGGGTATCTTATAATGATATCTAAATTTCCACTTACTCTCAATTGGTCTGGAGTACCAAGAGATCAGCTGTTGAGTTTAACCTTGATAATCCCCATGAGAGGGAGATTCTAAAAGCAAGATGATATTCGACTTTCTCCTAAGAGAGCATGCACAATCTGGTCATCCAACTGAGCATTGATGAAAATCCTGGCCATTCCTAGCATCCCCCACCTCCCCTAGAACACACACACACACCCACAAAAGGAAAAAAGAAAAGAAAAAAAGAATCTTTGGAAGTAGATCCCTATAAAGAAGTGAAGAAATACTCTCCTTCCAAATCACCTGAAACCAAGGAGGCTCTCTCTTAAAAATCCCAACATTCTTTCCATTCAAATAATTCAGAACATCATCATGAAAGGACAAGGCTCTAAGGCAGTGTTTGAAAAAATTATAACACCTTAAAGTAAATTATGAAAATTCAATTTATCAACATGAGTTATATAGTTATAGCATGGATAATGAGATTTGTATTTATCACATACATGGATAATCGCTTCTTGTTAGATAATGAACTACATAGAAAAAATCCTGTTTGTTAAAGATAAAAATTAGTCTTGCAAAGATACAATTGTAGTCTCAAACATTGGATTAGACATTCACAAGCAACTAGTTGTATATAGCCATTTGGAAAAACGTATAAAGGAGTGTGGTGATAACTACGATAATGGAAGAGACAGTGATGGTGAAGCAGTGGTGGTGCCAGTAGCAATCAAGGTGATGAGTCAACAACATTGGGTTTGGTAGTGGGGATTTATGTAGCATTGGAGGCTGCAATCAAGGTCATGGTTGTGATGGGTAGCAACATGGTGGCTACAGTTGGTGGTGGCAGTGGTGGAGGTGGTGTTTGGTGGGAATGGTGCTATGGTGGTGGAAGTCTATTTTTGTGCCTATCTTGCTTTGTTTGGTTTATTGATAGAGAGAAATGCTAGAATCTTTTAGGAGAAGTGTTGGAGGGAAAAGCTTTGGGATAAAGTTCTGTTTTTTAGCTTCTCTTTGTTCCTTGGTTCTTGAAGAGTTTTAAGGTGGGGGTTGGATGGCGGGTTTCCCATGTGTGTTTTGTGCATGTATGGATCTCTCCTCCAACAATGTAGGTATAATTCACTTTGACAGCATTCACTCTGGAATCTGGGGAACATTATTGGAGCATTTTTGGGATTGCAATTTTAGCTTTCTGAAAGCCGGAGGGAGTTTAGAATGCCATAAATGCAGTGATTCTTGCTTTTGAAGCTGTGACATTGGGCTGGAACATTGATAAGGTGGGCTTTGGGAAGAGATTTTTGTTCTATTATTAGATGGTGTTCTATTAGCATTGTGGAGGATTACTCATTACATGAAATTTACCTTAGATGTGGAATTTAAGAGGGTTGTATATCCTTGGTTGAGGAAGCTACTTCCTTGCCAAGGCAGGGGTGCGTTATCCTCTTTTGTTTGGATCTCTGGTGGGGTTTCAGCTTTTGTGCTTCAACCCAAGTAAGGATTTTGCTTTCTTTTTTGTTTTCTTTGTCTTTTCCTCTTTTTTGTTTTTTTTTTGGTTTTGTGGTTGACTCCTTGTCCTACTTTGCATTTTCCTTTCCATTCTCCTAATAGATCTATCATAGGTAGATGGGTGCTGAGGTTTTCTGCATTTTGTACAAGGTAATGAGATGGGAATGTGCTTTGACTTAAAGGGAGAGCAACTCATCTTGGGAAAGGAAGTGCTAATTAGCAGTGGTGGTCCAAAGTGTGGGAATAGCTCAAAAGGGTCTCCTTTGGTATAAAGACTCTGATGTGAATCTTGTACTTGCTCCAGTTAGGCCTATAGGCCTGATGTGGATGAAGGCCTTACCATATGAGTGAATGGAAGTTATTGCTAAACCTCAAGACCTAGTTAACTAGACCTAGGGAGACGATGGGTGCTAGTATTGACCATATTAATGAGGCTAGATGTCACTAAACAGAAGGATGATACTTGCTCATTCTCAAGACACCCAGGAAAGATGGCATGAAAGGGCACAGATCCATCCTGGAGTCTTCCTCTTGAGCTACCAAGACAAGGCCTTAGGATTCCAGAGCTATATCGAAATTGTGGGCAGGTTCCACATTGGTTCACCAAAAATAGTGCTCATCCATATTATAGGCAAGGTGACCCTCTTGCCCTGCCTCTGCCCCGGGCAAGTGTTGAGATTTTAGTGCATAATCACCACCCAAGGGCAGTTTCAGGCTTTAAGGTGGCCCCTGGTCCAACATTATTCTTGTCCTTGCTATCCAGCTTCCCATGTGGCCAATTAATGAGGGCCACAAGTCATTCCACCCTGTGGCAGGTCGTAATTAGCGTATCTACATCATTGTTTCTATAGAGAAATCGTAGAGAAAATTAGAAAAGATAATTCCTATGTTTTTGGACTGAGTTGAAAGATAGCTTATTTTCCCCATATGATGTTGGGTAGTATATAGTAGAACAAAGTACAGAATATCTGATTAGATACCATCTCTCTTCACAGCCATAAATGTGGAGGATTGTAAATTTAGTATGTCCTCATGGAATGTGTAGACAAGAGTAGAGCAATGGGGTGCTATCGGATTAGTCCATTCTATTTTGCTACAGATTATTGTTAAAGTGAATTCTAAATTTCCCAGGGTGTGTACTCTTTTATTGGTCTTTTACAATTAAAGCTACTTCTTGCATCAGCCTTAGCACCAGATCTTGTCCTTCAAACTTTCATTGAATACATGTTGCTCATGTGGTGCTATTCACAACACCGCCACAGAACCCCATCCAGGAGATTTTGTAAGATAAGGATAGTAAGTACTGGGAGCTAATTGTCCAGATTCAGGCCTCTAATGTAAGTGAAGCTGTGGTCACCGTGAGTGTGTGCCCCACAGGGACATCATGATTTAAGGTGTCACTAGGGTAACTTGAACCCTTTAAGGCTGTTCCTCTTCCTATTCAAAAATAATTTCCAAGATAAGCTTCCCATTTTTTCTAGCACTAGGTGCAAACTTGTAACATAACCAGGATGTAAATTGTTCAGCTTACTCATGTCATGTGGAAGTCATCTTGCAGTTAATGGATTCCATCCTGTTAAAATCAATGTTTTCAGGAACTTGAATACATCTGGAAGAAAATATTTTCCTATCAATAGTTTGATTATCTTGCCTAGAGGGGAACCCTAGGCTATGTTTAGTTCCCTAAAAATTTGAGGGAAAGAAAATAGAGATGAAAAGTAGAAAGAAAAAAAAAATGTTGAGGAAAACAAAAAATAAATTTGAAGTCAATAAATTATTTTTATATACTACTTCAAATTCATTTCATTTATTTTAATGTTTCTATGTAAAGATTAAATAATTTGAAAATATATTAGTTTATGATTAATTTTAATCATATTTAATTTTCCTTTTTATTTTCCATAATAAAAACAAACATGAGAAAGTCATTTTCCCTAGAATTTTTCTTTTCTTTTCTTAGTACTTTCTGGAAATAAACATAGCTTTAATGTTGGAAAGGTTTGGGGGTCTTCCTACCCTCCATGGGGTTCTAGGGCCGGTTTTGTTCTTCTATCTTTCTTTCTTTCTACACATGGAACAATCGGTATCCTTTTCTGTCCCCCTTTCAGTTTTTTATTTTTTTATTTTTTTATTTTTAACTGAAAGGAAACCCTTACTCTTAAATTTGAAGCATTGGTTTATCTCATGTATTCTGTTTGTAAGGTAATCTATTACAAGTACTTGTCATGATGTTTGGGCTTCAAGGTGACATATTATCCAGGAAAAGATGGAAATGAAATAACATGCTCTTCAAATTGTCTAAATACTTGGTTGCAGCTTGTGTTTTTGTATTTCTTTTTCTGATCATTCATGAAGACAATTGATGTCCACATGGAAGTTTCATCATCTTAATTACATCATTGTTATACAGCCTTAACTGTGTTTTCTTTGACATATTTGATGCAGTGGAAGCACTATTGTGGGTATTGGTTCTCCAGATCCTCCACAATTTATCTATGATGATGATGAATATCAGGATGTGTTTTTGTCAGGTAAGCTTCAAGTAATATGTTCATGTTATTCATCTGAATTGTGTGTTACCTTTGTACTTTCTGGTTCTGTAAATATTCTTTGCAAAACCACAGCCCTAAAGCCCATAACAATACATATGAAGTAGTTATAGAGATTTATTTCTCTAGGACGTTTAGTTTCATAGGATTTGTAAACCACCATCTAGAAAATAGCATCTTAGATGAGCCTTGCCTAACAAAGTTGTGTTTTAAAATTTCCCTGCAAATTTTTGGGTTGAAGTCTAATCTGATGGGTATATCTCAGAAGTTGAGCTCCTATCGTCGAATGTAGACCATGTGCCAAAGTTACTTATTAGATATTAGTCAAGCTGGAGAATGAGTCACCCCATCTGTTGTGGTACGTGTAGTGGACATGGAACTTGGTGCTAAGCTTCAAGACATCCAGGTTGAAGCTCAAAATTCTGAATTTATGGCCTCATTCCTGTGGAACCTCTCTCAATCCATTTCATATTTAATTATGTTCACTGAGCTTGATATATGCGTGGTGGGGTTGGGGTGGGGTCTTGTAAATACCCAATCATGCAGCTGTATTTGAGTCCTCTGCAGTTATCATGATTGCATATGCCGCATACTGAGGCCTGCTTGCCTGTGAGATAAAATGGAGACAGCCCCCATCTTGTTAGGATTGGATGTGATCGGGATCGGGCTGACTAGCACAGCCATTATGGTCTTTATTAATTTCACCTCTACTATTAGGGATGAGATGAGGATGAATGAACTTTGGCCTCCTGTTTAAAGTTATTTCCATGGTGGTTTTTTGCAACAGAAGCTGACAGTTAAAATAAATTCTTAATGCAGAAGCCAGCTTCATCACTCGTGCAGCCAATCAATGGTACACCCAACCGGCTTCAACTGGTGCTTGTTATAACTCACCAAACCAATCCATGGAGTGATTTATTCATAAACGCTGCCCAAGCCAACCTGCCAATGTTTGCTTATCCAGTGTTAATTTTAGAATAGAGCAGCTGCGCAAAGGACAAGGCATAAGACCAGACATGTCTCTATTTTTCAACCCGAGAGTTATGATTAAACCCAAAGCAATCCATTTCCTCCTTTACCTGAATTGATTCATCTATAAGATTTTTGGTTGCTACACAATAGTTGCTTTGCTTTGTGAGCATGGCCTCACCAAAAGGCAAAAAAGCGTTATGCCATTCCAGCTACATCACTAAGCACATGCGTCTACGATTTATATTTTAAATAAGTTCTGTCCTCAAACTTCCTTACAGGCCAAAAAAGCAGCAAGGAAATTAAGGGTCAAAACCTAAACTCAAACTTCATCTTCCGCAGATGATCCCAATTATTTTTGTTATTATTATTAATCCTAATGAACCTAGCCTACTTGTATCTTTTTGTGCCAGCAACTTGACACATACAAAATTATGTACAAATGGGGATCAAGGACATGACCCTCAGACACGCTTTTCTTTCCGCTAACAGATGCATCATAAGAATCAACATCAACAAAAAAATTCAAGCATTTCCTTTTTCTGGGGGTCTTTTCATTTTTTAATCCATTTATTTTTTCAAATTCTTCGTGCCTCACTCTCACTGAGAGGGAGAAGAAACAAACTGTCTGGGTAAGCTAAAAAGGTCTTTCCCTTCGAAAGGTGAAGTCCACTCTCGAGAACTAGCAGCAGATGCTTCAGCAGACGCCACTCCACCATCCTGCAGGAGTGCGTTAGAAATCATGTTTCCATTGGGGAGAGCTGTACTCATGGTTGGCTTAACACCCATTCCTGGAGTACTTGAATCATACATGGGGGTGGGATTGTTCATAAAAGCCAGCCCCTGCCACAACCCGCTTGAGTTGGTTGACAATGGTGAACTACGATCCAAAGACCAGTCTATGTTGGTGTAATCTAATTGATTCATTGAACCACCCGAGCTCCAATCTACTGAAGAAGATGAACCTGCCAAATTGTTTGAACCCAACCAAGAGAAAAGGCCAAGGGAGGACGCAGCAGAAAGGTTGGGAGATGTGCTCATTCTGCTCCAGGAATCATTCCCCTGGATAGCTCCTGGGGGGACAACCGGGCTGCTACTTGAAACGAGTTGGGCTTGATGGTGATGGTGGTGGTACAATTGATTTGCACTTAAATTGTTAGGGCTGAGGCTTCTAGCGGTAATAATGTTTGACAACAACCCATTCGACTTCATTACTTCAACATTATTAGGGTACCAACCAGCAGCTGCTCCAGGAGAAGAGCTTATGCTAGCTAGGACCTGTTCAGAATTGATGGATTGGGGCCGCTGCATCACAATAACTGGTTCCCTCAATGACCCCGGTTGAAGGGTTTTAGGTTCACTCCCAACAGCCACATATCGGGTTTCTGCCTTAGGTGGTGGAGGCGGCACCAATGATGATGCCACAGAATAGGAAACAGAAGGATTTGAACCAGCACTTGGCCACCTTTTCTCAGCCGGTGTTGCAATTTGTTGCGGTTTTGCCCACTCCAGTTTTGGTGGAATCCTTTTTGCAGGTGGCACATTTTTGTTCCCGGCTTCCAAACATGCTGGGACTCCAACTGCTGTTTTTGTGTAGTTGAAATCTTTTTCTTCCTTTCTTGTTTGTATTGTTGAAGATGAATTGGATTTTGATTGTGCCCTCAACAGGTTCTGAGTGACAGCAACCGAGGGCCTACCATTATTGATATTTGGAGGATCACCAGTTGCTTCTGGCTTTGGTGTCGCAGGTGGGTCATGCCTCTGTGCTCTCAAGGTCTCTGCTGCCTTCTCAAGATCACCCTCACCTGCAACAATTGCTCTTTCAACATCCTGCCTCAAGCAATTGTATTTAATCTCCATGTCTGCAATCTTAGCAAGCTCTTCCGCTATGTCAATTTTCAAATTACTCCCACCATCAAGGTTTTGGCCTTTGTGGTTATCTGCTTCTTCACCCCCTTCAAATAGCCATGCCACTGATTCCTCTACTTTGCCTTCGTTCAATATAAGAGCCATGGTGGCTCTTTCTGAAGAAAAACCCATCGTCATAAGCTGCTGAGCCAGTACTTCCAGCTTTCTTGACATTAGATAGCCACTGCATCGCTCATGCAAATCCTGGGCTCTTCTCTCCTTCTGGCGCAGATGTTTTCTCTCATTCTTCTGACGGATTTTTTCTCGCTTGTCGTTGTCAGCCCCTGGTATTGTCCCCTGCTTCCCAGTTGGATTAGATGTTTTCTCTTTGTGGTCTTCTGATTCACCCGACCAACTATCATTGTTGGAAATAGCATCATATTCAAATCCAGTTCCAGGTGAGCTTCCACTATTCTCATCTGTATCATCTATGTTCCGGAAGCGACCATTACTATTTAGGGTTGAGGCGGAAGACAATGATGCTGTTTCGAGCGTATGGAATGTTCCCAAAAGCGGATTATATCCACTAGTTGGGGTACCAGAACCTGTGCTAGGTGGTGCTGACGGCTTGGAAGAAGCCTTCTGTGGCTCCTTACCCGCTCGTTTGTCCTTGGACTTAGATCTGGACGCTGGTAACATCTCTCTGGAATTGAATAATTCAATTGTTCCTGCATGTTTAAGATAATGATTTATGTCTTAGTTATTGACAAACAACACACAGCTAGAGGAAACCATACATGTACAAACTGATGTTTAAGATGATGCCCTGCTACTTGTATCTTCACATGAGCACCAATGATAACGAACAATATATGCATGTTAAGTGGATGCAGATGACGAATGTCTTGGTAATAATATTGTACTCTTAACTAAAATAGAAAGAGGCAATTCAATTTTGCCTACACATGTGGGAATGCAAATATGCCTTCATTTTCTATTATAAATTTTGTTCTTGAAATGACAGGTTTTTAACAGTTCATTTATTGTATAGTAATATAACAATCATTTACACATTTTTAATAATATAATGTTCGTATTATATAATACGCATGAGTAACATAACTTTTGTACTGAGAAGTAAACTGGAAACAAAAACTAAGGAAACATATTATTTCCCAACTTAAAACTAATACAAAGATATGAAAATTGTGTATGGACTACATAACTTAGCAAGATGTGTCTTACATGCTTGATGTTCTAATTGAAAAAAATGGTCAAATAAATTCGCAAGCAATCACAATTCATAAACTATCTTCCCAGCTTCTGCATTTGGGCTGTAATACATTCAGTTCCTAAGCAAAATTTGAATTCTCTTTTAAGAAGTGCTCAGACATTGTAAGGAGTAACTTTGTTTTAAAAGAGAGTATATTATTAAACTTGGAATTAAAAGATGTTCAAACAATAAGAAATGAACCTAAATTTGATGATAAGTTCATTGTATAAACATATTTTGTTCTTTCCATGCAAGAGTCATCTTACACGAGGAATAGATTTGACCAAAGGACAAACATTCAAAATACAGATAACACAATCTTCAAACAAGATATCACAGGCAACAAAAAGAACCTACCCAAATTTGAAAGAAGGCCATTTCTGAACACAACTTCTCAAATTGGAGGGTTACCAGAATCATCAAACACAATAAAACTGGCCAATGAGGTGGGGAGTATCACAGACTGGGTTTTTGATTGATCAACTTACATCTGCCAGTATAATCCCTTTTTTCTTTTCCCTTTTTCTTTGAGTAAGAAACATAGTTATGGATGACTATAAGTTTATACAACATAATCTGTGATTTGAATACTGCAACTTTACAGCTGACATAAATTGTGTTAAAATAAGCAATACCCAACAATTGAATAAGGTGTCCCCAACATGCATGCACGCATATGCAAAAAACACATTTCTCCCATTACTAACTAGACAAAGTTCATTCAGATTTCTTTTGCATTTCTGAAAATGTCCGAGTTTGAAGTTTCAACACCTAGCCTCTCATAGTCTATATTACTTATCAACATTAACTCCTTCTACATCAGAAACCACAACATTCACTCAACAAGTTCATTGGAGCTTCTCTTCACCATTCAAGTTTTCAACTTAGAAACATTGACAGAATATATGTGTACCTCAATGATGGTTGAAATATTTATCAAGTGAAGGCACCCATTTCTCAATTAGGCACATAAATACTTTAATGGGGACAAAACTAACACCTTGGGCAATCTATCTAAAAGGTTTGAAAAAATTTATATAACAGTTCTACTCAGTGACTCATTAACCAAAGCATACACAATCCTAGGCTGCAGAACCTATTCAAACAACTAGAGTGAGTAATTAATAAATACCTTCACAACTTTGGACAAAATTGAATGATCACTCAAAATTAAACTGATCAGCTATAATTCAATATATGTATCATTCCTTCAAATGTTTCTAGTAAGCTCTTAAGGCCACTTTCTAGTATGTAAGACACCAACTAGAGTAATATAGAATCTAGTTGAAAATAAACTAAGTAATCCATTTCATTAATTGCTGAAAAAAAGAAAAAGAAAAAGAAAAAATAGTAATAAAGAGCTTTCCAATCAAACCCCAAATGGAAATACATGCATAAACTCTTTAAGACGCAAATACAGACTCAAACAATAGTATTGTAATCTCAACTGATATAGAACAAGTAGTTGTCAATACAAGCCAAATTGCACATTTTTAGTCAGTTATAAACTTCATGCCTGTAAAAGGAATGTATCATAATGCATAAATGCAACAATTCACAAAAGAGATGGATAAAAATCATAATCCAACACAACTTATGCCACAGCTTTTAAGGGTTTATTTTTTCTTTTTGATAGGTACAGCTTTTAAGTGTTTGTATTTATTTATTTATTGATAGGCAACAGTTTTTAAGGGTTTATAATGAATACTACACCCAATAAAGCCCAGCCTATTCAAAACCAACTCCCAACGCAAAGTAAAATTTCACCAATTCACTGGAACTAGAATTCCAATCTTAGCTCAAGTCAATCTACTATTTTCAAATGTTACACACAAGAATACATTCAACCAACAGCATTACACAAACATAACAATCACTTAGCAACTACAACCAAGTAAAATCACATGGTCCATACTCGATTTTCATTCATGTCCAAAAACCCATACCCATAAAATCAAATGCAAAATCCTCGGGCAAAAAAAAAAGAAAAGGTTTTTGACTTGATTTTTCATCCAATCTTCATCAGAAGAGCACCGATATACCACTCGAAACACCCGAAAATTGAGGGCAAAAAACAAGCCAAAACGAAATCGAACAACAATTGAGGACCGCCAAACACCAGTCGGGCAAAGATCTAACCAAATCATACAGAAACCCAACCGAATAATTTCGCAGAAAAAGAAAACCCCAGGACAAAAGAAACACATGGGTAATCCATTCAAAAAACAACCAAAAAATCAGAGACTGAAAAAAATGGAGATTGGATGAGCAAATGAGCATGAATGCGAAATCGAAGAGAAACAGATTAAGAGATTGGGAGAGTAACCTTGTGTAGAGGAAGAAGCAGCGGCAATCGATGGATCGAGAGAGAGCGAGGGAGAGCGGTATAGGCAAGGGGTCTCAGGGTCTCAGACCAAATCGAAGAAATTAGGGTTTTTGGATACAAAACACCAAACAAAATTATAGGTGTCAATCTAACGGAAGTTTTATGGATGGCCTTGTCGCCTTTTTCCTTTTTAATTATCCTTTATCTTTTCGGGCCACAAACTTGGCCTTAGGCTTCAACTTCGGCCCATGGTGGGTGGTAATAGGTTGGATTGGGATGGCTTGAGTTGGGCCATGATGAGGTTGAGGTGACGCAAGTTAACCATGGACTTACTTGGAATATTCTTTAAATTCCACGTTTACTAATAAAAAAACTTGAGGTAGGCAAGTTTGCTCTTATTGTTTTCATTTTTGGTAAGTGTATGTCAACAATGTTTTACCAAAAATAACGATAATTTAAATCTTTTCAAAATTTTAATTTAATAAAAATTTAATTCTAAATTGGAAAAAAAATGTATGAATTTATTAAGTTAATCATTTTATTGTTTAAGATAGTGTGTGTCAAACATAGCTCATGTTTTTTATTTATTAAAGGGGATGAAATAATCCTTAAATCGGAAATTTAACTTTTCCTATGTTTTTTTAAAAAGTAACTCATTTTTTTATATAAATGCTTTTTTCGATTTTAAGTATTTACATGTAGGTTTTAAAAGAAATGATTATTTTTATAAAAAAAAATGATGAGGGCATTTTTGTCCAAATGATACTAAAAAAGGGTAGGAGGTTAAACTTAAAAAATTGGGGTTTAAAAGACCTTTTAATCAAATAACCCTAGAAAAAATGTAGCATCAATTTAACTTCCAAAAATGAGAGCAAAAGTTGGAGGTTCTTTTCTTCTCTTTAAAAAGGATTTCAAATTTCAATATAATATGACGCGTCAAAAAAAGGGTAGCACTTTATTGGTATGTAGTCTAAGTTAGTATATATGTGAATTAATTTGTTGAGTAAATTACACATAAACCCTTGAGGTATTTGATAATTATATTTTAATCCCTCGTTTTTTATTTATTTAAAGGGTTCATTGAAATCTAAATTTGAAAATTTAATCCTTTATAATATTTTGGCTTTTTTTCTGTTAATAAAAACACCTCTTTTTTTATTATAAAAATAACATTTTCTTTTAAAATTTATATGTAAAAAATCGAAATGATGAAGGACATTTATGCTAAAAATTGATTATTTTTTAAGTAAATACATGGAAGGGTTAGATTTAAAAATTAAGATGCACAGCCCCAGTGCAGGGGTCTGAATAGTCTGATATAAATTTGGGTTTTTCAAGGTACAAATTTGATATGTGTATCGAATAGAAAAAAAAGTTGATTCTCGGGGAAACCAAAAGTTATTTTGGTCATAATTTGGACTATTCTATATGATATGATTCCCCTTCATTTTCAATATTATGATATATTTCCAATCCTTTCAATCCCAACTCAATTCAAATTGAACTAAGATCAAGCACATACAATTTGAGCTTATACTATCTTATGTAATAATATTAATTAATTTTTTTTTAAAAATATCAAATTATATTATATTATATATATTTTTATTTTTTAAAAATATATATAAATTTATTTTTACTTTTTTTGTTATTTAAAATTTTTTCATATTCATTATTTAGATTTTCATATAAATATATAATTTTTAATATATATATATATATATAAATGGATTTTGAATTATGCAACTCAAGTCTAATTAATCCAAACTTAGAAAAATGAGAATAGATTTTGAGTAAGTCAAGTTTGATGGTTTTTGAATTGAGATTGGTTTGGATGAGCGACCCAAATTGCCGCTCTACTTTGATCACATTGTATAAATTTGAACGTCAAAATTTCAAATACATATGAACTGGTTGATCATGACTGGTGTAGAAAATGGGATACAAGTGGTGTTAAGTCATGAAATGAGATCGGGACCCACCAAAGTGTAGCGTGAAGGCACACGCGCCATCCGCGCACATGGCTGAATATTTGATCTCATGAGCCATGAGCCATGAGCCTTGTTCACTGCCCTCCACGTCACTCTTAACTGGCAATGAACAGCATTGGCAAATTGCAACCTCTTCTCATTATTATTATTATTTATTGATTTTTGTTTCTTTTTACTGGGTTCCTTCTTTTTGTACTTTTCCTTACTGGGTTTCTTTTTGTACTTCATCCATTACAAGCGTATGGTAAAGTTAATATATGAGATTAAAGTACATAAAAATGAGACTAAAGTACAAAATAATGGAATCAAACCTGGGTACAAAATAATAATATCTAAAGTATACACGTAACACGACCCGAGTAGTCATGTTTTTCGATATATATCAAATCAGTACTATAAATAACCCTATTTAGATACATTGTATGTGATAAGGCAATAAAGTTGTAAGAAAATGTCGTTACGAAGAAAATGTGGTTATGATACAAGTCAACTCAAGCCCCACATATCTCATAATAATAATACATAGGTCTCTCTTCCATCAATACCTATCTAAAGCTACGACACCTCACCAACTTCATTAAAGAATAGAATGAGAAAGATCATGCTCATCAACTATACTTTAATATTGCTTTTGTATTTGAAAATTTGGTATCGGAGATTGGGATGGTGTGGGGCTCGTTTGATATGGTTCCAAACCACCCGCCTATATTGGGTTTGAGGGACTGGGTTCCTAGGATTCAAGGCATGGCATAAATGTTGAGTTTTTGTACATCTTTTAGCCTATAAAAAGGGCTAGAATTGTTTCATCTCTTTGAAGATGATCAACATCTCAACAAAGAAGGTTGCAATTCAGGTCGAATTGGACAAGATTTGAATAGATTAGGATCAAGCTTATCAACTTAAAAACATAGTTGTGAAAGGCGCGACGCCACCCTCTGACGCCTCACCTGAAAGCAAGCGACGCTCCTTCACGAAGGTGCTGCTTAGGCACGCAAGGCGCTCACCTCTGGCAAGTTTGTGATGTTCTTATGCTCTAGTCCCTTCCACCATGATTGGTACCAAGTTTGTGCTCCAATACCAAATCTTAAGACCCAAGAAGAAAATGCAAATTGAAAGAACAAATTTTGGGTTTTTCTTATTAAGATTCTTTTTCATGTCATTCCCCTATTACACTCCTGATTTTATATAGGCTATTTGCCTTTTAGAGGATAAATGAGACAAAGAAACTAAATTAAGATAAGGAAATTGAATGAACTTAAATTAAAGAAAGCAAAGATACTAACGGATCCAACGGACCCTTCATTACAACGGTAACAGGTTCTCATCGTGTTTGGGTTTGGAGAAATTCAAAAAAAAAAAAAAATTCACCTAGTTTCCCTTGGAACTTTATTTGAGGGAAAACATTTGATAAAAAGATCTATTTCTTTTCCCATAATTAAGAAAATCCTTCCAAAATGCTAATATAATAACATATATCCAATATCCAATTAATTATATATGAATGATTCAAAATATGAGGTTAAGTAATGGTTATCTATTTAATAAAAAACTAAATATGAAGTTATTTTTATTTCATATGTGGATATTAAGATTATTTATTGAATTTGAATAATAATTTATAATTATTCTATTTAATAAATTTCAATTGGGAAATTATTTTATTATTTAATACTGCTTAATAATTTCAACTAGTAATTATTTGAGGTTAATTAATACTTACCATTGAATAAAAATTTAAATATGAATTTATTTTTATTTTTTTATGTGGATATTAAGATTATTTGTAGAAATTAATTAATAATAATCTAGGGTTAAGTCGGATTGATCTATTGAACAATGATTTCCATACAAATAAATTTATTTATTTGTAATTAGAATTAGTTATATGTCATAGGCATGAATTTTTCAAAACATCATATGCCAACTATGGTTCACCCTTAATACTCAACATTGGTCTACGATCATTCAAATGGTCAACCATGATGCAAAGATATTTGTCATCCGAGGGATTAGATGTGTGATTATGTGAACTAAAACTGTTTTCTATTTTCTAGAATATAAAACACGGTAAAATAAAATAAAATAAAAATGTTTGGTCTATTTTATTAAGTTAAAGAACAAAAAAATATGTTTTTTTTTAAAAAAAATTTATTAAAAAAATGTTGTTTATAAAAATAATTTTTCTATTTTGATTTTGGTTAATATTGTAAATTTAATTTATATATTATTAATTAAATTTAATTTAAGTCTCATTAAAAATAAATTTATTTTTGTAATTACAAATAAATTAAAAAATAAGTAGTTTTTAATAAAACATGAATAGCAATTTTACAATGAAATCATAAATCTTATTTGTTTGTTTCTTTCCGTCGTTAGCGAGACAAGTTGTAAATATCACAATTCTTCTACGGCGAAAGGACATGGGTTTAGAATGGTTGTTGGGACTTGGAGAATAATGCGAAGACTTGCGGAAGATTTGTATGTATGACTTCAAAAGGGCAAATTGCTCTACCCATCTCTGTATTGTCTTCCTCCCCTTCATTTTTTGTGTCGTTAGAAGTTGGAAACCTTCATACGTGGAGAAGCCATGAGTCCATATTGGATGGATGCTCGTTCGAATTCTGCTTTTCTTTTTGCTTTTCTCATAATATCTTCTTTCCCCTCTACCTTTGCCGACCTCTCAGACCCATGTCCAAATTTTGCAAACCTCTCCACTGCATGGACCAACACCCGTGGAGAATGGGTGAACTCCTCGGATTGGGCGTTAGTGAAGCCCATCCTTCTCAGCCCCGGAGAAACCAGTGGCCCAGGTTTCCTATGTGGCTTCCACTGTCACTATGAGAGCTTTTTATGCCTCTTTGCCATTCTTATCTTCCAAGACGTATATTCTCCACAGCTTGTGTGGTCTGCTAATCGAAACCGTCCAGTTCGATTTAATGCTACTCTACGACTCACTGAAGATGGAAATTTGATCTTAGCAGATGCTGATGGCACTTTTGTTTGGTCTACAAACACAGCCGGCAAGTCTGTTTCAGGCTTAAACTTGACTGAAACTGGGAACCTTGTGCTGCTTGACCGAAACAATGAAATGGTGTGGCAGTCTTTTGATCACCCCACTGACTCCTTAGTCCTTCAACAGAAGTTGGTTCGTGGGAAGAAGCTCATCTCCAGCGTATCTGCATCAAATTGGACTCATGGTTTGTTTTCACTTTCCATTACGAATTATGGTTTTGATGCTTACATACAGTCAAATCCTCCCCAGCTCTATTATGAATGGGAGTATTCATTTTTGACTAGTATCCAATACACCAACGGAAACCTCTCTGTGTACTATCGTTGGGAGGATGAGGAATTCAATTTTACTCCGTTCGCTCCAATTCCTAGAACATTATCTGCTCAATACATGAGGTTGGGGTCTGATGGTCATTTGAGGGTTTTCCAGTGGCAAGAAACTGGATGGCAGGAGGCGGTTGATCTCACGGACGAATTTCTAACTGAATGCGATTACCCTTTGGCATGTGGGAAATACGGTATTTGCTCAGCAGGGCAGTGCACCTGTCCTGGAGCTTCTGATAATGGAACAATTTATTTTAGGCCAATAAACGAAAGGCAAACCAACCTGGGCTGCTCCGCAATTACACCCATTTCTTGCCAATTATCTCAATATCATAGTCTTCTTGAGCTTCAAAACACGAGCTACTCCACTTTTCAAGTGGACATGCAGTCTACAGATGTGGAGATTTGCAAGCAGACCTGTTTGAAGAACTGTTCGTGCAAAGCTGCTCTGTTTAGACATCCTTCAAACCATTCAAGTGGAGATTGCTGCTTGCTATCTGATGTCTTTACACTCCAGAACATGGAAACATTGAATCCAACTGATTATTTTAGTACATCATTGTTTCTTAAAGTAGAGAATTCTCCGACTGAAAATGTAGTTGAGAAGAAAGCAGGGAATGCTCGAATCATACTTGGATCAAGTCTTGGAGCCCTCTTTGGTGTGCTTATTTTGATAGGAGCTTTCATTTTTCTTTTCTGGAAGAGAAGAGATTCCAAGGAAGCTGAGGAGGATCATCTAGACTGCATACCAGGAATGCCTACTAGATTCTCCTTTGAAGACTTGAAAGCCATCACAGAAAACTTTAGCTGCAAACTTGGGGAAGGAGGATTTGGATCAGTCTTTCAAGGGACTTTGAGCAATGGAATCAAAGTTGCAGTTAAGCAACTTGAAGGGTTGGGTCAAGTAAAGAAGTCGTTTTTAGCTGAAGTTGAGACAATAGGTAGCGTTCACCATGTCAATTTGGTAAGATTGATTGGATTTTGCGCAGAAAAATCTCATAGGCTTTTAGTCTACGAGTGCATGTGCAATGGATCCTTGGATAAGTGGATCTTCCATGGAAACCGAGACCTTGCTCTTGGTTGGCAATCCAGAAGGAAGATCATCCTTGACATAGCCAAGGGACTGTCCTATCTCCACGAGGACTGCAGGCAGAAAATATTTCACTTGGATATCAAACCCCAAAACATCCTCTTAGATGAAGATTTTAATGCAAAAGTTTCTGATTTTGGATTGTCAAAGCTCATCGACAAAGACCAGAGCCAAGTTGTAACAAGAATGAGGGGAACACCTGGTTACTTGGCTCCTGAATGGCTGACCTCCATTATCACAGAAAAAGTTGATGTTTACAGCTTTGGGGTTGTGGTACTAGAGATCCTGTGCGGGAGGAAAAACCTAGATCGGTCTCAGACCGAGGAAGATATGCACTTACTAGGTATTTTCAAGAGAAAGGCAGAAGAGAACCGACTTGCAGATATAATCGATAAGTGCAGTGAGGATATGCAGTTACATGGAGCAGATGTTGTGGAGATGATGAAGGTGGGTGGATGGTGCCTCCAAAGTGATTTTGCAAGGAGGCCCTCCATGTCAGTGGTGGTGAAGGTTTTGGAAGGTTTAGTGGACATTGAGGATAACTTGGAGTACAGTTTCTCATATTCCCCACGACCACCAAAAATTGCAGGCATGGGGAACAAGGCTGCTGATGCTGCTACTGCAGAACCAATACCATCTGCTTTATCAGGACCAAGGTGAAGAGAGGTAATTAAAATACATGTGGAGTTTTTATGGTATAGTTTTGGGTTTTAGACATCCATTAGTGAAAAGTTGGGCTCTCGTTTGTTTTTCCTTCCACAATAATTTTAGCTGAAAGAACAAGTCATAGCATTTCACTCTTTCTTTTTCTCTTTTATTAGTTGTTCATAAAAGTGCTTTTAATAATAATTTTAGTGATATATTATATTATAAAAAATAAATTTTAAAAACCACTTCATAGGTAGGATTTTTAGAATATCAATAACCTTATTTTGTAAATAACCACCTATAGGATGACTTCCAAGTCCTAAATTCCTTGTCCAGGAAAGTGAGAGCACACTAGTAGGCTTCTCTGGTCAAATACGATGGGGAAGAAAATTATGAGGATCATTAATCAACTCTTACTTTTCGTCCTCTCTCTCTTTGAATGGAATCCTATTTGTGAATTTGATGGATGAAGGCCGCGAGAATTTTATTGATAAGAACTTTTCAATTGTAGTTAATATCTTACAAATAATTTCAATGATGAGAAAAAGAGACATTTACCTATTACTGGTGTGATTTGACTTTTTTATTTATCGCTCTCTTAGAAAAAAGACACATGATTTGACTTTTTTATTTATCGCTCTCTTAGAAAAAAGACAAAAAAGACACGCAACTCTCCATAACTTTTCCTATACTATCCACTAAAATTTCCATTCTGGCTAAATGGGTTTTGCCTGTACCCTTTTCTAGCATATTCCCTAATTTAAGTTTTGATCAACTTCATAGAGTTTACTTTCCTCTTTAAAGTTTAGGATTTTGTTGCAAAACCCTTAAATATAAACCTTATAAAGACCATCTTTGTGAAAAGAAAAGAAAAAAAAAGAGAAGAAATCATTTCAAAATTATATGCTTTAAAACAAATAAAGGAAGTTGCCTCTTAAACAAACAACTTTCATATACAAGGAAGTTGTGTCTTAAAGTATTACTTTTTAATGAAACAAAAAGTTTATTTTTAGTAAATAAAAATCATTTTAGATTTGTAAACTTAAAAAATAAAAATAAAAAATAAGTGAAGTTGTCTCCTATAATAACACCTGCAATAAAATTGAGTATTTATAAATAGTTAAGGATCCATTTCATCATGTTTTATGATGTTTGTTTTTTAACAAATTATTTAAAGTTAAAGAACAGAAAACCAAGTGCAGAACCAGGTGTGTTCCACTCATTGGCGAGACTTATTTTTTTATGTGAAAATTTGATTTTTGAAAAGTTGGAGTAATTACTTATTTTAGTTTATTTTTAAAAGAGAAAACAAAATAAGAAAAAGAATCACGTGTGACTCTTTATTTAGAAAAAGAAAAATTCTGTAAGAAGAATTTTAAAAAAAATAAAAATAAAAATTTGAGAGTCAAGTTATCTATCGGGAAGATATAACAATAAGTTGAAGCAGTCCTCTAAATCCATATACCTACTGTCTTTACTAAACGAGCAAAGAAACTATGACAATTAGTCAACAAATCATGATACCACAAAAGAATAATATAAGTGTACATCAAAACAATGATAAAAACAAATTACACAAATATATAAATTTGATACATGAGAAATGCATAAAATAATTTATTAGAAAGATTTTATTATTTCAAATATCATAATACAATTTTAAGAAATCTTGAAAGAATTTATTTACATTAAAAACCAATTTGATTATTCAGAAAGCTTTCATTTATTTATCAAAAGCTTTAATTTTATTTACATTTAAATTCATTTTCAAAGAATTTTTCTTGTATTTATTAAAAGAATTTATTAAGTACAATTTCATTTAAAGAGAAAATTTTGAATTTTATTTTATTTTATTTTATTTACAAGATGTTTTTTATTTATTTTATTTACTTCTGCTAGAATGAATTTTTAGAATTTTATTTCCAAGAAAATATTTCAATTTAAATTTAATTTACTAAAAATGATGTTTACAAATTATTTAAAGAATGATTTTATAAATTTATTTACAAAAGAATATTTCAATTTGATTTTATTTATAAAGGAATTGTTTTTTATTATTTTCATTGAAATCAAGTTTTATACTATTTTGAAAAAACCATCCATTTGATTATTATTTAGAAAAAAATTTTAAAAGGGAAAAATATTTTCAAGAGAGACTTCAATTGAAATCTTTATCTGAAGAATGAGATTTTTAGCAAAATGATTTTTTTTTTTAACTTCTATTTACAAAATGAGTTCCAAGTCAATCTTTACTTTAGAAAAGTGATTTTTATTTAATTTCATTTATGAAAAATTATTCCCTAACCAATTTTATTTAGAAAAAGATTTTTTTTTCTTTTTATAATTTCTATTCAGGAAAATTATTTCCAAACTAAATTTTATTATTTAAGAATGGTTTTTATTACAACTTCTATTCTTAATCAAATTTTTCATTTTAAAAAACAAGGCTTTAAAAAAAAAAATTATAAATCCAATTATATTAAGAAAAGTGATCTTTATTTAAGTTTGTTAAAATTATGTATATATTACCAAATGATTTTGTCCTTATTTTGTTAAAAAAAAAAATTCAATTTTATTTTATTTAAGAAAATTTTGTTTACTTTTATTAAGAAAGAGATGATTTTGTAACTTTATTTTAAAAAAGTTTCCTATTTTTATTAAAAAAAAAAAAAAGGAGTTATATAATTTTACTTTTTTTTTGAAAAAAAATAACCATTTTATTTAAAAAGATTTTATAATTTTATTTAGAAAAGTATTTTTATTTTTATTTATTTGAAAAAGCGATTTTACAAATCTTATTTTACAATTTTTGTGTGATTTGATTTCAAAATAAGAATAATTAAAAAGCCTGAATTAAATAACTGAAAGCCCAAAATTAACGAAACATGCGGCCCTAAGTCCACAATCAAATAACCAAAATGCAATACGCCGAAGTTCTAATAAAATAACCAAGCATACAAACAAAATCCAATTATACCAAACAAATCATAAACAAAGGGTGGGTGTTTGCCTTGAAGAATGGAACAAGGGTGGAGTGGCAGTCATGCTGGAGATGTCGTGACTAGCAATGCTGGTGTGAGTAAGGGATGAGAGAAGAATGGGAAGAAAGGAAATATAACCCACTGATCAAAAAGCAAAAATATTGACCCGATTGAGACAAAAATGCCCTTCTTATTTTTTCTCTACAACATATACAACTTCGCATTTTCCTTTCCTCTTTCCCTTTGTTTTATAGTAGATTAGGTTTTAATTTTTTTATTCAATCATTGGTTGCTCTTCTCTTTCTTTTCTTGTAGAGATCAAGTTTAACTTCTTACTATTGTTTCAACTATTCTTCATTCTTGATCACGAAAAATATGAAAAAAAAATGTAAGCAACCAACAATTTCTTTTTTATATTATCATTTTATTTCTTTCTGTTTCTTGAAAATTCAAAATCTTACTTCAACAGTGTAGGTAAAAAAATAGAGACTCCATTGTTAGTTTTGAACAAGTGAAAAGTTCGTTCAAAGAATTTCCACCTAAACTTAACAGTAGTTGAATTATATTAACAAAGAACTTAACCACATTTAAGTTTACTATCAGAATTTTCATCTAAACTTAATAGTAGTTGAATTGCATTAACAAAGAACTTAACCATAGTTAAGTTCACAGTAAGATATTTCACTTGAACTTAACAGTAGTTGAGTTTCATTAATAAAGAACTTAACCACAATTAAGTTCACAGTCCGAATTTTCACCTGAACTTAATAGTAGTTGAGTTCCATTAACAAAAAACTTAACCACAGTTAAGTTTACAGTCACTGTTTCACAGTAGTTAGGATTTTTGCTCAATAGCTTCGATTTTCTTTGCTTCACTTTCTTCTGCTTCACCTTTTTCTTCTGTTTGCAATTGGAATTTTAGCTTTTTCGCCACTTTTTAAAATCTTTTTCTCCTATCACTCTTCAATGAACTCATTGTTTCCTTCGTGCTTGAAGATATAATATGAGATAACTTGAAAAAAATAGAATAACAATTTTTCCAAGGATTCGGAATGAAACAGAGGATTTTTAGGGTTTTTGAAGAAAATATGAGATTTTCGTTTTGTGCATCAAAGGAAGATAATAAAATAGAAGGAGACGATGAAAGATGAGGACTCGTTCTGTAAATGAAGTGGAAAAGGAGATTATATTTCCGTTTTATGCACCAAAGGAAGATAATGAAGTAGAAGAAGATGATGAGAGATTTTTTTTGGAAAATATGATGAGTCGTTTTGTAAATGAAGGAGAAGAGGAGAAGTTGTATGTGTTGGAGAGATAAAAGAATGACATTTTTGTCTTAATCGAGTCAACTTTTTTGTTTTTTGACTGATGAATTATGTTTGCAAATATGGAGGTTATTTTGACCCTTTAACCAATTAACCCAAAGGAAAATGGGTGTTGAAGAAGAGAGAAATGAAAGAGAGAGAATGAGAGAGAGAAAGTAAGATGAAGGGAGAAAGGGGGTGCCCGGTTGGAGGAGGTGGTACCGGTAACTGGAAGCCGATGTCGTCGGCAGTGGCATAGGGAGGATGGGTGAGAGGTGTGTGCATGGTTACGAGGGAAAAGGAGAGAAGAAAGGGAAGTAGGGGAAGAAAAGGGAAAGAAAGAAAAAGAAAATGGGAAAAAGGGGAGAGAGAGAAAGAGAGAATGTGAGAGGGATGGGAGAGAGCGGAAAGACTGGCCATGATTCCGTGAGTGGGGAAATGAGAGAAGAGATGGAGAGCGGAAAGACTTATTTGACTAAATTATTTTTAAAAATAATTTTTTTATTTTGATTTTAATTAATAACGTAAATTTAATTTATATAATATTAATTAAATTTAATTCAAGTCTTATAAATAATAAATTTATTTATAATTATAAAATTAATTTTATTTTTAATAAAACATGAATAGTAATATTCTTATTTGAGACAACTTGTAAACATGGCGAACTTTTACGGGGAAAGGACTTGGGTTTAGATTGTTGTCGGGACTTCGGACAATAATGCAGAAGACTCCATGCAAAACTTGAAAAGGCAAATTGATCTTCCTGTGGGCTGTGACAATTCTTTAGCTAGACTTGAATTCATTCTCTGTATTTTCTTCCTCCCTTTCATTTTTGTGTCAGTAGAAGTTGGAAACCTTCACATGGGAGAAGCCATGAGTCCATATTGGATGGAGTCTCGTTTCATTTCTGCACTTCTTTTTGCTTTTCTCATAATCTCTTCTTTCCCCTCAACCTTTGCCGGACTCCAAGATCCGTATCCAAATAGTGCAAACCTCTTCACTTCATGGACCAACATCCCTGGAGGAGAATGTACGAACAACTTGGATTAGGTGAATGTGAAGCCCATCCTTCTCAGCCTCAGAGAAACCAGTGGCCCAGGTTTCCTATGTGGCTTCTTCTGTCAGTATGCGAGCAATTCATGCCCCTTTGCCATTCTTATCTTCCAAGACGTATATTCTCCGCAGCCTGTGTGGTCTGCGAATCAAAACCGTCCAGTCGGATTTAATGCTACTGTACGACTCACTGAAGAAGGAGATTTGATCTTAGCAGATGCTGATGGCACTTTTGTTTGGTCTACAAACACAGCCGGCAAACCAACCTTGGCTGCTCCGCAATTACACCCATTTCCTGCCAATTATCTCAATATTAGTCTTCTTGAGCTTCAAAACACGAGCTACTTCACTTTTCAAGTGGACATTCAGTCTACAGATGTGGAGATTTGCAAGCAGACCTGTTTGAAGAACTGATCGTGCAAAGCTGCTCTGTTTAGACATCCTTCAAATCATTCAAGTGGAGATTTTTGCTTGCTATCTGAAGTCTTTACACTCCAGAACATGGAAACATTGGATACAACTTATAATTTTAGTACATCTTTGTTTCTTAAAGCAGAGAATTCCCCGACTGAAAAGAAGGTAGGGGAAGGTGGAAATGTAGTTGAGAAGAAAGCAGGGAATGCTCGAATCATAGTTGAATCAAGTCTTAGAGCCCTCTTTCTTGTTTTTATCTTGATCGGAGCTTTCCTTTTTCTTTTCTCGAAGAGAAGAGATTCCGAAAAAGTTGAGGAGGATCATCTAGACTGGATACCCGGAATGCCCACTAGATTCTCCTATGAAGACTTGAAAGCCATCACAGAAAATTTTACCTGCAAGCTAGGGGAAGGAGGATTTGGATGAGTCTTTCAAGGGACTTTGAGCAATGGAATCAAAGTTGCAGTTAAGCAACTTGAAGGGTTGGGTCAAGTAAAGAAGTCATTTTTAGCCGAAGCTGAGACAACAGGTAGCATTCACCATGTTAATTTGGTAAGATTGATTGGATTTTGCTCAGAAAAATCTCATAGGCTTTTAGTCTACGAGTACATGTGCAATGGATCCTTGGATAAGTGGATCTTCCATGGAAATCGAGACCTTGCTCTTGGTTGGCAATCCAGAAGGAAGATCATCCTTGAAATAGCCAAGGGACTGTCCTATCTCCACGAGGACTGCAGAAAGAAAATATTTCACTTGAATATCAAACCCCACAACATCCTCTTGGATGAAGATTTCAATGCAAAAGTTTCTGATTTTGGATTGTCAAAGCTCATCGACAAGGACCAGAGCCGAATTGTAACAAGAATGAGGGGACACCTGGTTACTTGGCTCCTGAATGGCTGAGCTCCATTATCACAGAAAAAGTTGATGTTTACAGCTTTGGGGTTGTGGTATTAGAGATCCTGTGCGGAAGGAAAAACCTAGATCTGTCTCAGACCGAGGAAGATATGCACTTACTAGGTATTTTCAAGAGAAAGGCAGAAGAGAACCGACTTGCAGATATAATCGATAAGTGCAGTGAGGATATGCAGTTACATGGAGCAGATGTTGTGGAGATGATGAAGGTGGGTGCATGGTGCCTCCAAAGTGATTTTGCAAGGAGGCCCTCCATGTCAGTGGTGGTGAAGGTTTTGGAGGGTTCAGTGGATGTTGAGGATAACTTGGAGTACAGTTTCTCATATTCCCCACAACCACCAAAAATTGCAGGCATGGGGAACAAGGCTGCTGATGCTGCTACTGCAGTACCAATACCATCTGTTTTATCAGGACCAAGATGAAGAGACAGGAAATTATTTTAGTTGAATTAGCCATAGCGTTGAAAGAACAAGTCACGCTCTGAATCATAGGATGTTACTCTTCCTTTTTCTCTTTTGTTTGTTGTTTGAAGAAAATCAGGCAAAGATGATCAATTTGTTCTTGGAGATTGATTAATTGATCTTCTTATCGTATAACAAGTTGGGTTAATCCTTTATAAATCATTTCAATGACTTATGCCCAAGTTCTTACTTTACAAGTACCAAAAACAAAACCAGTGGATCCTCAAAATTTGTTGGTATATATTTTCTGGATTGACAACAGTGTAGAGTTGAAGAAGAACCTTTTTCATACGCAATGAATGGAGGCCCAGTAGCTGATGTAAATTTCTCAAGAAAACATGCCATGGCCTGCAACGTATAGTTAGAGAATATGCATGCACGTGCGTTACTCTTAATTTTACTTAATTTTATTTTCACATTCCTTGATAAAGAATCCGGATATAAATCATCTAAGTAATTTTAAAGCGTGTTTGATAGTATTTTTATGGAAAATGTTTCTTGTGGGGAGTGTTTAGTATTTTTAAGTGAATCATGTATCATGTGTTTCTTTATAAAATATTACATTTGATATTTTTCAGCACTATAAATCATTTTTCAAAATTTTTAAGTATGTCTCTTCCATTGTGCCAAAAACCTGATTTTTTTTTTAAAAAAACATTTTTTAAATTGAAAGTATTTGTGAAAAACATTGTCCAATGGAATAATAATTTTAATAATATATTACATTATAAAATAATTTAAAATGTTTGTAATTATATAAAATATTAGTAATTTTTTATATAAAATATTTACAAAATAATAATAGTGCGGACCTTATTAGGGATCACCAAAGATGAAAATATTGATTTTGATGGATATATCGATAACTTGATTTTAAGGATAAATTAGGAAATATCGATGAATATTTTAAAATAAAGATTATTCGTCAACTCTTAGTTTTCCTTCCTCTTTCTCTATTATTGGAATTCTTTCCGACTTCCCCATTTTCAACAATGACTCATATTTGGGAAAAAAGAAGCAAAATTTATGCACATGAAAGTAAAAAACTCTTCTATTAATTAAATCAAATGATGACTTTTGCATGTGCATGAGTAATTTATTATGAAGTCTTTTCTTAAGGAGTTTAATGGGGTAGTAAAGTTAACATCGCTTTCGGTGGAATTCTTTTTGGGAAAGTTATCCTTAGGGTGAGCGGGGTAAAAAAAATGTTCTTTAACCCAGCTGTAGTTGCTCAATATTAAAGAAGAAAAAAGACAAAAAGGAAAAAGCACTGGGTACACTTCAGGTCGTGAACTAAAACGGTCTACACAAAGCTTGTTTTTTTTTTTTTTTTTTTTTTTTGTGAATATAGCAAGAAATCGATTGAAGGTAAGAAAAAAATATTTAAATGCCAAAAATACCTCATTTTATACAAAAAAAAATGGTAAATAATTTTAATAATGTAGATATGATATATTAGATCTGAAAGATTGAAAGAGGTTTTGAGAAAGAAATAGCTTTTTTTTGTGTAAAATGTTATTAAAATTTATTTTATCTTATTTTTTTATATATTTTTTTGGTCATATTGAATATGTGGTTTATTTATTTATTTATTTATTTATTTATTGAGTTGTTTGATAGGATTATTATTGATTTCCATTGAAAAGGTTTCTAGTTTAGCTTTGTTGTTGGGACCGGTTTGACATGGCATAGGAAAAAAAATTTCTTAGTTATTTCATGTTTATTTGGGACTACTTTGTTTGTATATTTATAAACATATTCATATTTTCATTGAAAACTAAAATCACTTTGTATGAGACCACTTTGTCTTTTATTATGAATTTGTTAAAGAGTTAAAACCACGATATTTTTGTTATGAATTTCTTACTTTTTTATACAAGTATTATACTGGTATGATGAGTTGAATGTTTAATAGTTTGAAAGTTGTGTAAAAAAAACCATTACTTTAGTTATAAAGTATAGGCATGATACAAATGCAATATTGTTACAATGTAAAAACATTAACATTATAATACATTATAATATACCAAAATGACAAAATATTGAATTATTTTTTACTAAACTGTCATTTCTGGGCTATTATGTTGTATTCTTATCATGCTCAATGTTTTGAAGCAACCTTGCAAGCCAAATGAAATAGTAATATGAATTCACAATAATCTCAATTTAAAAAAAAAATGAGTTAGTTATTTCAACACATGAAGTTGTTGATGGTAATCCAATGATGTATAAAAAGACATCTATAAAATTAAATTTTTTATAAAAAAAATAAAATACAGAGGTATAATAAAAATACACTACAATTACAATACTAATACAATAACATTACAATAAGGTAAAATTTTAAAAATTTCAAATTTCTTATGAAACTAGACAGTTGTGGGTTCTTTGACATATCCCTAACATGTCTAATATACAACAAATATTATTCTTTATGATATAAAATATGTCTCAATTGATTACAATTTTCATTTGTTTGTTTTGTATTTGTTGTAAAATTTTTCTTAGTTGTAATATTGTGAAATAGATTGATTTTATAAAATACCGATACGATACAAATACAATATAGTTACAATATAAAAAAATTAACATTACGATACATTATAATATACCAAAATGATAAAATATTGAGTTATTTTTTACTAAACTGACATTTATGGGCTATCATGTTGTATTCCTATCATACTTAATGTTTTGAAGCAACCTTGCAAGCCAAATGAAGTAGTAATATGAATTCATAATAATTTTAATTTTTTTTAATGAGTTAGTGATTTCAATACATGAGGTTGTTGATGGCAATCTAATGATGTATAAAAATACATCTATAATTTTTTTTTTTAAATACAGAGGTACAATAAAAATATACTACAATTACAATACAAATACAATAACATTAAAATACATTACGATAAGATAAAATTTTAAAATTTCTTACGAAATTAGGCAATTGTGGGTATCCTAATGTCGCTCATTCCTCCATTATAATCAAAACTTAAAATCATTACAAAATAGTTTCTCTTATTTGTATTACCAAATCCTCATCTAGAAACAATTTTTATAATATTAATCCACCTTTATTTAGTCTTGCAAATTGAAGAACGTAACACTATACCCTAGAAACTAAAATCACAATAAATAAGATTTCTTATATTTAAGTGAAAATTTTTGAAGTATTTCACATACGATGAAAAAGATGTGGTTGAAGATGTCGTCAAAGATACAATGTCAAAAATGGAGACACGTCGACGATGATACAAAATGAAAGCCTTCAACGGAGGCACCACTAGAATAGAGGAACTGCAGATGAGTACACGAGATTGAGTATGTCGTCGATGACACAATGTGATACCATAATGAAAACAACCTAACAATGCGAAAGGGAAGCCTTCACAGGTAGGACACTAGAAGTACAGGTTTCTTATCCTTTATTTCAATTTTTATTTTCTTTAAAAATTGTAATTTTAGAATTTAATTAAAGGGCAAATTGGTATGATAAAAATATGAGGCTTTTAGAAGAATTATCACATTCACCCACCCTTCCGAGTCATTTTCTACCCACTCCCACTCTCAAGGGTAATTATCACACTTTAAAATTTATATTATATAAGTATTGAAAGATCACCAAAAATCATAAAATAAATAAATAAATAACCCTTCATCCTTTTTTGGCTTCATCCCGACAAAAATGCTAACTCTTTGTTTCAAAACATACATATAAATACTTGAAATAGTTAAAGGCATTTGTGTCAAATATAGGTTACTCTTCAAACAAAAATATAAAAAGAGTTAAATTCATAAATATGAGGATTATTGTAGCCCTTTTAACCAATTAATTCATACCAAAATCGTCAGACAACTATTGACAGAGTTCATAAATTTGAAAATAATTTTGCAACCAATATAAATCCTATATTTTTACAACTGCCACTTCTTTTTACAAATATTTATTAAAAATTGATAAAAATATTTTGAAAATCCCAAATAACGCAATTTAGAGCTTGTAGCATTATGAAACAAACTACTATAGCTTTTGTTTGGATTGACATATGAGAGGACAAAAAGCTCTTTTCTAAGCTCCATAGAAGTTTATTTAACTAATTTATTTAAAGTGCTTATGGATTAAAATTTTTTTTTTAAAAAAAAAAACTAATATGAAAATATTAATTTTTATATAAATTCTGTTTTAAATTTATAAAAAAAAAAATTCTTTCACAAAAATTTTATAATATCAATATTATCATTTAAAAAAATTATAATTCTGAACTTGGCTTTGCCTTTATAAGGTCATAGAAGCTTATCTATGTCTTCTAAGTTTCATTGAATGCATATTTTTATAGCCCGAAAGTTCTTTTCTATTTCTATCTTTGGGAATTTTTTTAAATGTTATTTTAAAGAAATATTATTAAAATAATGTTATTTAAAATTAAATACAAAAATACAGTACTTTTCATCATTTTTATTTTTACACTAAACTCGTCTTTCAGAAAAACAAATTCAGATTGTACACTGAACTTGTATTTTAAAAAGATTGAGTTTATTTTTTATGCTGAATCCATCTTTTGAATTTCATTTTTACTTTAAAAGTTTATATATTGAATTTGTCTGCTAAAAGCCAGTTCCACTTGAAATTTAAAAGTATGGTAGTTTTAGAATTATCTTTTATGTTACATTATTTTAAAAAATATTAAAAAAAATACATTACTTCCTACAAAAATCCTGTATCTTTGGCCATGCATTAAACTAATTGAATATATGCCAAATTTGTGATTTAAGTTTTATTCACTTGAAAATAAAATATTATTTCATAAAATAATAAAAATCAATTTAAATCTTTTGATAAAGGGTTTAATATTATTTAACCTCTCAACCTATCACGTATTTTACACATTACCCCCTTAGGTTTAAAACTGAACAAATTGCCCTTCAAACTTCTTAAAAACCAACATTATGCCCTTTTATTGGATAGTGTTAGTTTAATTGGACGAAAATGTCATGTGTTGTGCACATGACTTAATAAACGATGGTAAAATTGTCATTTGAAATATAAAGTCCTAAAACATCTTCTTCTTCCTTAGAGAGCCCTAAATCCCCAAGCCCTAAAATCCGATTTTAGTTTTCTACACATCATATCATTCGGATTTCCTCAGTTGTATTCTCTCTTTTGTTAATCACCAATTCTAAATCATGTGCTCGACAACTATAACTAAAAAATATATACACAAAATGAGAGTTCAAAACATCTGTTTGGTTGCATAGGAAAAACGGGAAAGTAACACTGTACATAGTAACACTCAGTTTTCCTTTTTTTTTTTTTTCTCCTCTATTTTCCATCTCTTTCCCAAGACTAGATGCAGTTCAAAAACACTCAGTTCAGGGGTAAAAAAAAAATTGCTTCTTTCCTAGACCATTTTCTTTTCCTTTCTCACCTAAATTTTATAACCAAACAAAGGAGAACTTTCTACATAATAAGCACATCTACGATTATTTGTAAAATTGAAGTCTAACCTATGCATCAAAATTCGTTTTCCCCCATCAAAAAATAATAAGTATCAAATCGAAGCAACAAAACTTCAATTCAAATCAAAACTCTCTTTCGCTTTCGCAATCCATCTTCAAATCAAAACTTCAATTAGAAAACCTCCTAGTGCTTCATTTTTTGTGAGAGTGATCGAGGTTTGAGTTAGGGTCTCATTGGCGTTCCATAGAAGAAAAAATTAGGATTCCGAGAGAGTAATAATCTTTGATAGAATCTTGAGGATTGAGAATTGCAATTGCCATTAATGAAAAAGAAAATGCAACAGAGGAAAATTGCATGATGTGATGAGTAGAAACTGAAACTATGAAGAATTTGTGATAATCAAATTTTAAGATGGAGGATTTAGGGCTTTGGAAGGAAGAAGGATGAAGATGAGAGGTTTTAGGGCTTTAGGTATTTTAAAGACATTTTTACCCTCGCTTATTAAGTCATGTGCACACCATATGACATTTCCGTCCAATGAAACTGACACCGTTCAACAACAAAGGCGTAGTACTGGTCTTTAAAAAGCTTGAAGGGCAATTTGTTTGATTTTAAACCTAAAGGGGCAATATGCAAAACACGCGATAGGTTGAAGGGATAAAGTATATTAAACCCTTTTATAAATTAAATAGCAATCCTTTTTATATGAATTTTTTTTAAAAAAAAATAGAGATAGTAATATTTAATAAACCAAAGCTTTGAACCAAATCAACATATAATGGAGGGCCACAAGGCATTCATTAACCATAATAAGGTGAGAAGTCGAGAAACTAACATATGTAAGTTGGGAAGGGAACTATGAAAGGATACCTCTCTACTTGAAAGAAGAGAAGAAGTTAATGGTGTCAACCAGTGCGTGGATAAAGGCATCAACATCCTCTTTAGTGTTATAGAAATGGAGACTCGCTCGTGCACTTGCACTCACACCTAAATGCCGATGGAGGGGCTGGGCACAGTGGTGACCTGATCTGATGGCAACTCCATGCTGAAATAAATACATAATTCAGTAAGGAAGCAAAATTAAACCTTAAATCCCTCTTCAACCACCCTTTAAGCAATTGGTAGAGATTGTATGGATCCCTTATCCTAACTTTTATTAGCTAGTTTTCTGAATCCATTGATCTAGGGTTAAAATCTTATCAAGTGTTTCCCAAACGGAGGTAGTGCATTTGGGGACAAAAGCTCAAATCTATTTCCTCTATGTCCACCAATTAAAGCATTTTATAAGCCAACATAAATGTGCAAATCCGACAGTAAACCTCTTACCTGTTGATCAAGGAAAGTTGCAATATCTGTTGGGTGGATATTCTCAACATTGAAAGAACAAAGAGCAGCACGGAAGACAGTTTGCGAAGGTGCTGGACCATAAACATGAACTCCAGGGACTGAACGCAGGCTTTCATATAGATAATTAGCCAGATCTACCTGCAAAACAACATTTAAAACCAAAGAAATTCCATCTTAGAAACATGGCTAATAAAGAGCAGGATAATAAGAAAAGGGAATGTGTTTACAAAGATATCCTTACTTGGAAACACTAAAGACCATGCTTTGCTTAAGCAGTAACTAACTCGGAGTCAGTATTAGTACATTACTAATAAGTTCTATTAAGTAAACTCTGTGGTGTCAGTTCATGCTACTGTGGTAGCAATTTATTAGGGTTTCCTTTTATTTCTACCTTTTACATTTGTACTTGGAATTGCAAACAAGACCAAATATCTCAAGCACAAATGTGAAAGAAGAAGAAAAGGTTACCAAGGAGCAAAATGGAAATAAGTCATTAAACATTGAAATCCAAGTTAAGAACCTAAAGAATTATTGAAAGGAAATCCCATGCTACCCAAATAACCGACAAATGGTTGTATTCCTCGGATCTAGGGTTTCATCCAAAAAGTAAAAGTTTTGGACATTGATTAGTTGCAAAATTGGGTCCACCTGAGCATGATAGCCCGCTGTATTTTTTGCTACATTTCTTATTTTGTTAAACACTTCAAAACAATGCCATAGGTAACAGCAAATGAATAAGGACACAACCTATTAGGTAATATAAATATGCTAATGCGCCCCATATTTGGGATTGCCATTAGGTGCGCCTCATAGATTGGTGGTTGTTTGGGATGGAGTGGAGGAGAGAATGAGGAAGAAATTGGCTAGATGGAAGAGCCAATACATTTTCAAAGGAGGTAGGATCACTTTGATTCGGAGTACTTTGGCGAGTATGCCCATTTACTTTATGTCTGTGCTCTCTATGCCCAGAAAGGTCAGATTAAGGTTAGAGCAGATTCAGAGGGATTTTTTATAGGGAGGTGGGGCCCTTGAGCTGAAACCTAATCTTGTTCAGTGGGGTTTGGTTTGCCTTGAGAAGAGTAATGGGGAGTTGGGGCTAAAGTGCCTTCCTATCCTCAATAAGACACTTTTGTGTAAATGGAGTTGGAGATTTGCTATTGAGAGAGAGGCTTTTTGGAATCAAGTGATCAAGGGGAAGTATGGGGA
Organism: Vitis vinifera; assembly: GCF_030704535.1. NCBI lineage: Eukaryota > Viridiplantae > Streptophyta > Magnoliopsida > Vitales > Vitaceae > Vitis > Vitis vinifera. Next base: position 17,649,320 of record NC_081810.1, on the reverse strand, counting down.
GGACCAAGGGGGTTGGTGTTCTAAGGAAGTGGGGCGGGGGGGTTATGGTGTGGGGTTGTGGAAAACTTTTAGGAAGGAATGGAATGTTGTAAGAAGTAGGCTATTTTTTGTAGTGGGGAATGGGCAAAAGGTAAAATTCTGGAAAGATAGATGGTGTGGGGATGAACCTTTTTGTGTTTCTTTTCCCTCATTTGCTTTGGTTGTCTTCAAGGATGCTTGGGTTAAAGATGTGTGGTATTGCAATGAGGGTGGGGGGAGTTGGAGACTGCTTTTTTCCAAACCGTTTAATGATTGGGAGTTGGATGAGGTATGCAGATTCTTTTTGGGCTTAAATGGGAAGAGTTCGGCAAGTAGTGGAAGAAAGGGTGATTTGGAGAGAGACTAAATGTGGGAAGTTTTCTGTTAAGTCTCTCTCCAAATCATTAGTATCAGGCCCTCCAGCCTCTTTCCCTTCGTCGACCATTTGGAAAGTTTACGTGCAGCCTAGAGTGAGTTTTTTTTGGATGGGAAGCAATGTGGGAAAAGGCTCTTACCTTGGATCAACTTCAAAAGAGAGGATGGGCTCTAGCGAACAGATGTTACCTTTGTCAAAGACACAAAGAATCAATAGATCACATTCTCCTCCACTGAGAAAAGGCAAGGACTCTTTGGGCGTTGCTCTGCTCTATTTTTGGGGTGCAATGGGTGCTGCCAGTCACTATTAAGGAGATGCTTTTGGGGTGGAACGGGTCTTTTGTGCGAAAAAAGAGGAAGGGTGTTTGGAGAGCAAGTCCTTTGTGTCTTTTTTGGACAGTTTGGAAGGCAAGGAACAAAGTTGCTTTTGAGGAAGAAGAGTTAGTCAATTCAAAGGCTTAAGAATTCTTTTGTATATTTTCTTTGGTCGGAGACGAAATTGTTTATAAAAGATGGTCCTTCAACTTTAGTTGATTTTATTGGTTGGGTGGGAACCCGCTGAGGGTGTGGGTCGGGCTGCTGCTCCTCTGGCCTTGGCTTTCAGCTAGGGTGTGGGGGGTGTTTTCTTTCTTGTAATCTTTAAGCCACTGCTTTGGTGGTTTTTAATACAATTCCTTTACTTATCAAAAAAAAAAAAAAAATGCAGATGCAACTCTTATTCATACTCAAACCATATAGATTCTACGTATTCCTGCTTCCCATAAGATCCATGGCAAATATCTTCATGGGCTACAATCATTGTTTGAAAAGGCTTGAAAGGGGAAAGAAAAAACCTTGGAGAGGGCAGAAAATGCATCTCACCTCATAGTCATGAATCTTTTGCATGCCAATTGCTGATAGATAATCAATTGCTGCTCCTAACCCAATGGCTTCCCCAATCGCTGGTGTTCCGGCCTCAAATCTGATCAGTAAAGGAACACATGTACACCAAGTCATGAATCACAAACTATCAAATGTAGCAGTTAGTAAGACAAGACACCTAACTTGGCATACTGAATAACTTTAACTCCATAGTTAATTAGAGTTGATATTATATATTTAAAATTCCTGACAATCCAATGTGCAGCTTGAAACAGTGACACATATGATGCTTTATACAAAGTTTTAGTATAATTTTTTGGTTTATGCCATTTGCTCAGAAGGGGAAAATAGAAAGATGTTCATAAGATGAATGCAACTGAATGATGATGTTATGATGGATGAGAGAGTTGTTTTTGCATTCTCTCTTCTTTGGCTTTGATTTTTTGTGTCCATTGTATATGTCCTGTGTACTCTTTTTTTGCACTAAACATACATCTTTTATTTGTTTATCAGAACAACAAAAAAAAAAAGGAAAGAAAAGAAAAAAATGATGAATGAGATCAGATCAGAACTAGGAGGTAGCACCTATGGAAAAATGTCAAGAGGAAGTAAACTTGCAGCATTTAATCACATGTAAGAAAGTGCAATGGCTAAACTAGTAAAACATGATTTGGTTGGAAGGAGCATGGATGGAGATTACAAGAAATGGGCATGATGGCCAGAGATGGTTTAAGAAAAATAGTTAAAAGAACATATGGCCAGCAGAGAGCACTTTAGAAAAACAAGAATTATGTTCCAACACCAAATCATTAGGAAATGTTGGAAAACAACAAAACAGAAAAATATGCACTTTCAGGACCAGAAAATACGACGCACTCCAAGCAGTGCCTCAAATGACCACCTCCAGGTATATATATTATAAATGCCATCCCCACTTCCCTTAAAGTGGCTGAGTGCAGCAAAGGTGCATTCATCAATAGGGGTGGTAGTAGTGGTAGTAGCTAATTCAACGAGGAAAGGGAACCCTTCAAACCAAAACTGAGACTAGAGAGGGGGGTGACTCCCACATAGATCAATAGATCAAGATCCAGAGTCCATTCTAGATCTAGATCGAGCTTCTTACTTGCCCTACTTCTAAGGATAGAAAATCATTTACTGATCTGGGTTTTTTTTTTTCCCGTATTTTTTTATGGAAAGTAAAAGTGAATTTCATTCTAGAGCTGTATGAAATTCACAAAAGATGTCTGAAGACTTGTTCAATTCTATCTTCGTTTCTTTTCTTGTTTATCTTTATCTCTTCTCTTCTACTAATAGAAAATAGAGGAACCTTTTCTTATGTTATATCATCAGGATAACAATCTGCCAACCTTATAGATCTTTTTATAAGACAAACAGGAGGCTATGTATATACTGAAATGATCCCCTCTAACAGATAAAAGAATAGAATAAATATTGGCTATGCCCCTGCCTTGATGGATAAGAATAATGGCATATCATGTTCAAGTTGTAAAGAAGTTCACCAACCTGGAGGGAGGTTCAGCAAAAGTGGAATGGTCTAGAAATACATCTGAAATCATTTCACCTCCACCTGAAATGTAAAAGAAAAAATAACTTCAGGACCAGCTTCTAAGAAAGCCTATGTCTCAATGACTTCATCATTCTCATAAATATGGACATTGGATACATCAAACCCTTGAAACTGAGATGAGAAGTCAAGAACAGACAACCTCCCTATCCTAAATTCTGCAGTAAAAAGAAATAATCATACCTAAGAAAGGAGGCATGGCAAAAAGGAGGTCACTCTTGCCATATAAGAATCCGATGCCTGTAGGCCCACACATCTGAAGCATGTTTATTCCTTAACTTTGAATGCCCACACATTGAGCCTATATTTTTCAAAAGTACAGCAATAATCTTACCTTGTGAGATGAAGCAACAAGAAAGTCAGCGTCCAGCCTCTGCACATCAACCGCCATATGTGGAACACTTTGACAAGCATCTACCAGAACTTTTGCCCCAACAGCATGTGCCCAATGCACAATATCATAAATAGGAAGAGCAGAAGCTACAAAAAAGAGCAAAGAGAACAAGCAATTAAAGAAATAGGATTCTTTTTTCCCTTCTTCATGCCAATAGGCTAATGATGGCGCTCAATTAATTGCATCAGAATAAGAATCTTCTTAAAAGCTTAATGTAAATGATTCATTTTGAACACACCTATGGAAGCCATTGTTAACCACCATATAACCCAGCTAAAACCAAAAGTGGGCAGAGCAGGATGTTGTTAACTTCTTATTATATCAGGAAACAAGCAGGGGTCGGTCCTCACCAACCCACCAAAATTGCCACAATAAAAAAAAAAAAATAAAACAACAACAATAATGGAAGCAACAACAAAGTTGTCACTCCCCCTCCTATAAGCCTATGAACCTTTAAGACCAATAGGTGGATGAAATCATATCGAGGCAAACCCTTTTTGTCCTTTATGCTACTGAACATAATAAAATACTAAAGGAAGGAAAAAAAAAAAAAAAGACACAGTGCAGGTGTTTCTGTTAGCACAAATTAGTGGATTAATGATGGCTCATGGCTGTTGAGGACCTCGCTACAGCTAGTTACAACTCAACTCAATTCCCTAAAATCTGCCCATTTAATACAAGTCTTCTTACAAAGAGAGAACCATCAGAATGAGCAGTGTTTGTTCTTTCTATTGCAAGGCTGGTTTGGTAGAGAAATTAAATACTTGAGGTCATTCCTTCCAATTAAAGTTGAATTGGATGAAACAATGTGTTTTTTTGGGGCACCAAGAGTTTATCTATTTTATTGTAATTTATTCAATACTTTTTCTCTCATCAGGAGGAGACATCCACCATATCCACAAATTTTTACTCCCTCACAATAAATCTCCCAAGTGTAAAAATCAGATGATCAAATAGAAGCTCTGGTAAAAAACAAACAGAACATTGCAGAAGTGATTTAAAAACTACACTGCTTTATTAGTAAATTGGTTATCAAATGAGGAAAATAACAAAATTCATGAATGCTAGCCAATAAGGAACCATAAATAATACATGAGAGTGGGTGCACCCTAGATATTAAAGCCACCAAGCATGCTGCTCTGCCTCTGCTGCTTGTTCATGCATGAAATTTGACATCGACTAAAATTTCTTTTTTGTTTTTCCACATTCATTTTATGAGAAAACTCTTAGATGCAAATCAAATCGACAGACCTAAAACCACTTTAACCCAGATAACATCCTGTCAACATGACGTAACAAATATATGAAGACCTAATACAGCAGTTGGAGAATCCCTAAAGACATAAAAGCAAGAAGTGGATATTCTAGATAAAAATCATTACAGCATCAAAATTGTGACATAAAAACCCTGCTTGCATCCTCTATCAAAGCCAAGCTTTACTTGATAAACAAATTAAAGAAAAATCAAGAGAAAACATATTGCAAGGTTTTAGCACATGAAATGGATGCTAGTATCAAAATCTGACAAAAAAAAAAATTGTGGAACTCAACAAAGTTCAAAAATTAGTAAATGAGAATATGGTAGCCTAAATAATATAACAAGTTACAACCATATTTATATAATATCTTAGATTAAAAGTGCTATGCAATTCACTTATAAACATCTATATGCAGCATATTTGAACATATATCCAAAGAAAAAGGAAACTAGACTTTCATACAAGAATCTGTGGACGGCAATGTCCAACAAGCGTCTAATATACGTCCACTTTGGGTAGTTCAATCATTTGGAAATATACATCTAACCTAGCTAGCAGCACTATAGAGATTATGTAGTAACATCCACTGCAGTCACTAGGCAATGCTCCTTTCCCTCCAGATTATCCACTTCCATTAGGCTTCTACCTAACTTTATAGCCCTAATCACCAATCTTATTCTTGTCACTAATAATTCACTGAAGACAAGAAGCTCTTGGGTACTCAGATAGTAGATATGGTTTCAAACTACTGGGAGGAGTGCTATTCCTGCAATGAGGGAAACTCACTATGGACCTTGAAAAAGCCCTTCAGACCTGTCTTAACTGGCAAGGGATTGGTATGGGGTAGGGGAAGTTCTAGGTCTATTCTTTGTAACAATGAAAAAGGAGGGAAAGAGAGGTGGTGGAAGCCATCTTTTAGGATTTCAAGAGTTCCATTCCCACACCAGATTCATTGTCCGAGAGGATCCAGAGACTGTGTGGAGAAGAATCCTACTGGGAAGAAAACTTTTTCCCCTTGCTCGTCCTGAATTTCTACCCTCAAACAAGTTGCCATTTTCTTTCTCAATCATGTCCTTCTCTTTCCTGGGACATTTATTTCCAACTCAATAATTGGAGGCTGATGAACTTGCTTCCCTTCTTCAGATCCTCAAGGAATTTTATCTCTCTTTGACTTCAGTGGTTTAGAAGATTTGGTATGTTGAGTGCAAGTTGTTTGCTCTCTCCCAAGTTTTTCTTCCAAGCTATGTTAGGAAATCATTGTTTGGAAGGCTAAAGCCCCTTGCTAAAGCTTCTCTTGGTTAATTGTATGTAGAAAGAGGAATACTAATGGAACCCACAAGAAGGCTTTTCAAAGCTCTGTGTACACTGCAAGAGGAAGGAGGATGATGATGACCACATTCACTGCCTTGGAGAGGCACGCTGAAAGTAAATTCTAATGGGACCTGGTTGGTGTAGCCTGATTCGGGTAGAGAGAGGGGGGAGGGGGGAGGGGGGAGGGAGGGGGAGGAGGGTGGGGTGTGTGTGGGGAAGAGAGAGAGAGAGTATTTAAGAGGAAGGGTTTATGCAAGAGAATGATTTATTTTGCTTCGTGCTGGCCTCTGTGTCTAGAAGTTCAAGGAGGTTCCATGAAAATTATTTAATATGATATAGCAAGATGCCAGATCAGAGTGCTGTACAATTCAATTTTATTTCACTTTCTCTATGCTTGCTTGAAGTGGTTCTGCTAACAAAGCTGAATTAGAGCTTCGTCTGAAGGTTAACAGGAAGATCAGCATAGGAACTCTAATGGTTGTTTAGATGGGGGTGATTCTTCTACAGTCATTTTGAGGTTGAGAGAGTGAACCCTGGGATCCTAGAAACAGATATTTGATGAGAGAAATCTGATTTTTTTTTTTTTTGTTCCCCTTGAGCGTGCAACATAGGTTTGCTAGACTGCCAGTGATAACAATCAGATATTCTCTTGCTAAGAAAGGAGCTCTTATTTCAGAAAATTTCGGAGGGAGCTTTATTCTTATTTAATTTTCTCTTTAGATTTCTTTGACATTATAACTCAGATTCTTTTTCTTCCCTTTTCTTGCATTTTCAAGGATCCCTTGTCCTATAAAATTTTTTCCTTGCTCATAAAGAAAAAAGAAATAAGGGGAAATTTTCATACACCAATTGAAGCTTTGATGACAATACATCAAATCTCGAGCCAAAAGTATGAGAAGATCAGTTAGGAATAGTCAATGCTGAAGGCATTCACCTACCAAGCACATTTGAGATATGGTGAACAACCAAAAGCTTTGTCTTCCTCGAAATCATTTCTTTCAACTTCTCTACATCTGGAACTTCATCTTCGGTCAAATTAACAAACTTTAAAATGGCACCAGTCTTTTGAGCTACAAGTTGCCAAGGGACAATAGCACTATGATGCTCAGCAACTGTGAGTACAATCTGCAAAAAAATAAATAAATAACAGTAAATATAGAAGAAAATAAATTATAAAAAAAAAAAAAAGAAAGAAAAAAAGTTGAAGCAAGGCTTGTAGGATTCCCAACCAAGAAAAAACAGTAACCATGTTCTGGCTAATCATTTTTGGAGACAAATCCTAGTACATGCAAGGGGTAGAGGGGTCCTCTCAAGAGTACTTTAAATAAAAAAAGTGACTCAAGATGAGTTTGCAGAAGTAATTTCAGAATGTATTTCCATCTAGGTTCAATGTTAAGAATGAGAATAACTTTTAGAAAGATTAAATGATCAAATATATGCCCACATGCATGCATGTCAAACGTATTTAAACTGAAATACATCAAAAAGCTCTGGAACTGCAAAAGCTCTGGAACTGCAAAAGCTCTGAGAGGGACTTTTGACATTAAATAATATATGCTAGCCAACTAACCATTTAGAATTTTTAAGTCCTGCCATCGGCAAGGAAAAGAGTGAAAGAACTTCTGAGAATCCATGAATTCCCTAAGCAGACCATTCCAACTCTGCCCAAACACTATGTCAAGATGAAGAATCCATGAAATACTAACAAACCAACACCAACCACTTACAACCCCAAACAGCTAAGATATTTTTCTTATGAATGCAACAAGAAACACATTTTTCTTGAATTGACAAAAAAAAAAAAAAAAAAATTAACATCAAACATCAAGATTACATCATGATGCTGAAGGTGAACTTGGAGAAGCAAAACAAAAGCACACCTCATCTTCTGGTTTTAAATTTGAAAGGCCCCAAGAGTAAGCTACTAGATTGATAGCTTCAGTAGCATTCCTTGTAAATATGATCTCTCCAGGCTCAGACGCATTGATGAAAGCTGCCACCTTTCTCCTTGCAGACTCATACTCATCTGTGGCCTTTGCACTGAATCCATAAGACATGGTGAGTATTATCAAATAACTGAATTTAACAACTTGCACCCCTCCTCACACGCCCAACAAATGCCTTAGAAAGAGGGATTGTTATTGGAGTAAAATTTTATGAAACATCACAACACAGAAAGCACCAAAAACAATTTGGCTAAATCTGTTGCTAACTTTTGACATCCTCAGGAATTTAAGATTATTTAAGATTTAATTGCTTGTGAATGTGCGTAACTGATTAAAAAAGGAGAGGAAAAAAATGCATGTGAATATATGAGGTAAAAGAGCACATACAATGCATTCATAAAAGTTTCTTACCAGAGAGAAAGAGAGAGAGAGAGAAACTACCCAGGTTAACCCTAAGGCTTACAAGACAGATAACTCAAATAAGCTCAATTACGTTACTAGATTAACCTTACTTATAGATTGTAGAAACCTATTAAGCAAGTAAAGACTTCTAAAATAAACCTATGCAAAGTAGTAACCAAATACATCTCAATTTCTAAAGAAAAAGGTTTCTAAAAGCTCTTAAAAGGCTAAAATACGTTACTAGATTAACAACCTAACCAAAGTAGTAACCAAGTACAATTATAAATTCTCAAAGCAGAAGTTTCTAGTTCCTAATGGACTGATTAGCATCCCAAGAAAGCCAATAACAGCTACAATAGAAAAGCTCAAGGAAGGTAAAAAAAATAAAAATAAAGAATAAACTAAAATAATTTGATGCCTCAATAGTGAAACAGTAAACTGTACAGTAACATAAACAGCACTCACAACAATATGATGGATAATATCAGTTATAATCCCTTGCTACAGTACCACTTCAGTAGCTACTTGCCAAAACTACTAATATTGCCTGCTAATCAATTACTGACCTAAGCCCCGTATACTTATAGTATTCCCAACAAAAAGAATGTCCCAAATATAGCAATTTCCTTTTGCCTGGAACAGCAACCTAAAATTTCTACAAAGTGGTGCTCTGCTTGTTAAAATCAAAATAATAGTCTGTAATGAACCTGCAACATCTTTCCTCAAATTTTGCCCAAGGCTATATATCTGCAAACATGTGCAATAATAGCTAAAGAAAATTAAAATTTTAGGAAAAGATAGGTTCTTTTTGTTCTAATACCTAAATGATGTAAGACAATGCACAAAGCCTTGAGGCAAGGGTAGTATGACAAAGGAAGGTAGTGAAGCACATCCAGGAAAAGAGAAAAGGTTTAGAACAATAGAAGGATGGATTAGGGAAAAAAAAAGACACCTAGAACAGGTAAGGTTAGAGAGAGAGAGAGAGAGAGAGAGAGGGAGGGGGGGGGGGAGGGAAGGGGGGAGAGAGAAAGAGAGCATACCTAGAAACCCCCAGTTTCTAAGGCAAAGTAATTAAAGAACAAATTCAAATTTTATTGATTCTAGAATTACCCTGTCATCATCGTAACTTTATCTATAAACTCTAGAAAACAGGCTCAGTAAATAAAGAATCCTTAAACAGAAAAAACCCAACAACAGTGGGAAATCAAATACAAACCAAATTTTTAATAAGTTTATTAAGGCGCCTTATTGGCTGATTTGCAACCCTAGAAAACTCCCAATTGAACCTAAAATAGTAACTCAGAAGCATTAGAATAATGCTCTACAATCCTGCTTGTTAAACTTAAAGGTCATCCCTTGCAAAACATGACGGACAGAGATCATGGATGTTAATTGGAGTCTGTAAATTTGCAAGGATGAATGCTGTTTTGAATGTTCTGAACATACACATACATTAGAGCAGGAATGAACCAGAAGTAATGACCCAAGCAACCATGAAATAGTTTTAACACATTGGTTTAAGGACCATCCTCAAAATAGGGTATATGTGATCTTCATCTCCACAATCATATATTATCCTTTAATACTATGGAAATTGAATATCAAACCTCAAGAAATGAATCCCACGGTGCACATTCGAATTGTAGGCTTCATAATAATTCTGCAAAGCCTTCAAAACCGCAGTAGGCTTCTGTGAGGTTGCTGCATTATCCAAGTAGACAAGTTTTGAGCCATTTACCTCCTGAAAAATCACATTTGAGGCCCATAAAACAATCTCATTAAATATTATGCAAATGATACAATTTCTAGATGAGAATCATATGATCGATCTAGTGATGGAACTGTCAACAAAAATCTATATCATAATCATAAACTACTTCCAAAAAAAAAAAAACAAGAACGCTAATAACAATCTTTAAAAAACCGAACTAAACCATGAGAAAACAAATAAATCGAAAGATGAAATTCCAGTGGTCGAAGCTAAGTTGATCCGTGGGCCCATTTGGGATAGTGCATCACAAAAGGCAGAACCATCCTCTTCTAATGACCAACCGGTAACAACAGAATTAAAGCTCACGAATTACTCAGACAAACTACTTCGCTGATAACCCAGTCCGAGAATGCACCATGGAAACTCAGTGCTAGATGAACATGTTTAGTGAACTTATCAAATAGACTTGTTCCAAACAGCTATGCCCCATGGCGCAAGTTTTAGAAGCTTCAGTCCCCCATAAAATTATTTCCCGTATTCTTATAATTGAACTATACTCATGCAAATTAGAATAATGGACAGGAATATCGAACATTGGAACATTGATTTCGATACCATGACATGAACTCACAAGATTTTCACGGAGGCCTTCAAACACAAGGAAGTAAATGACTTCAAATTTCAAATCTCCATTTCTTTCTCTCTCCAATCAAGCAGCGCAGGAAATAATCGAAACAGTAAAAATACCTGGTGGAGAATGGGAAAATCGGGCCTAGTGAGATGACCGAGGGAAACCGATCCAATACTGGAATCGCCTTCGACGGCGGCTGAAGATGGAGCCGAGCAAGAAAATCTACGGAACCCCACCTGAACAGACGCGGAGGTGGGGGAGATGGGGTTAGGGTTTAAGAATTTGAAAGAAGGGAATTTCAGAACACTTGCCATTATCCCAAACAACACAACACGAAGCAAGAAGGAGATAATCAATAGAAATAAGTTTGGCAAATTCTAGAGCATAGACGAAACGCAGCGTTTCAATTTGACACGTATGATGTCTTCAAAATTTGTTCAAAAAAATAAATAAATTTTTTAATTCATGTTAAACGTATGATTTTGGTAAAATTAAAATAAAAACTTCGAGAATGTGTTTTTTTTTTTACTTAATTCAAAATATAACTTAAAACTAAATAGTACTTAATTTTGTTAAGTATTAAATTCTTTATTTTTATAATATTTTATTTTTATTAAATATTAAAAAGTAAAATCCAATTTTTATTTCATTTAAAAAAAAGTCAAATATTTTTATTTTTCCTATTCAATAAAAAATTTATGATAAATTATAAAAAATAAATAATAAAAAAATTTAAAGTAGCAAATTTTTTTTTTCCACAAAAAGCTAAAAAATAAACACCCCTAAAATGTTTTTAAGTAGAATCACATCATGTTTGAATATAAATAAAAATATTTTTAAAAAAAATTATGATTGAGAATATTTTTTATATTATGTTATATAATAAAAAATAATGTTTAAAATAACCATATACCACATGTTTTTAGAATTTAAAAAAAAAATGAATTTTTGTAAGGAAAGAGTTTCAAATATTGTGAGATACTTCTAAATCTCTCAGAATCAGTCTTTCTAAATCTCATAATGCATTTTAATTTTACAATTGTTTTCAAGAATTGATTTTTTTTTTCTTCTTTTTGGGTTTTGACAAATATTTGTTAAGAGATTATTTAACTTAAATATGTAAAATTTAATATTTTGATTTAGTTTTATAATTTTATAATTTGTTTTTTAAAAAAAAAACAAAAACATGTGTTTGGCAACAAAAAAACTGTTTTTGATTTTTTATTCTTAAATATAGAAAATATGGTATTTTTAAATAACATCTTTTAGTTGTTTTCACTTATTTTTTTAGTGTTATTTAAAAAAATAATTATACAAATATGTAGAATGATTAAAAATAAAGCATTTGATATAAAAATTTATTTTTAAAAATATTAAAAAATAAGCTAAAAATATTTTAGGCTTCCAAATAAACTTTTGTTTAATAAAACATTAAAAAACATTTTTCAAAAATTGTTCTAAAAAACTATGAGTCCTATTAGTAACTATTTTTAAAAATAGTTTTGAAAATGTAGTTTTTGAGATCTTACTAAACTCTAGCATAGAAGCTTAGGTCATATAAACTATAAGGATCTTGTGCACTAAGTGAATACTGAAAAAAAAATTAGAAATATCCCTGAACTTAGCCGTGAACCTAAACCCATTTGTGGTGAGTGCATCTCACAGAAAGGTAAAGGATATTAGTACCACTAATTCTTTAAATCTCCTTCATATGACTCTTATAGGTCCTATGCATATTGAGAATAAAGGTGGCAAGAGATAAGTCCTTGTTGTTGTGGATGATTTTTTAAGATACTTTTTTTGTAAGTTTTCTTAGGGAAAAATATGAGATCATAGAGCACTTGAGGTCATTGTTCAATAGAATACAAGTGGAGATATATCATCCAATTATAAGGATTAGAAGTGATAGGGGGAGAGAGTTTGACAATGTCGATGTTGACATCTTTTGCAAGTTAAAAGGTATTAAACATGAATTTTCAGCCCTTACAACTTTTCAATAGAATGGAGTGGTTAAAAGAAAAAATAGAGTGTTACAAAAATTGGCTAAGGTGATGATTCATATTCATAATACCCCTGTATAATTTTAAGTAGAAGTTATTAATATAACATGTTACACTGCCAATAGGACTTTTCTTAAACCTAGAACAAAAAAGACATCTTATGAATTATGGATTGGGAGAAAACCTAGTCTTAAATACTTTATGTCTTTTGGCAGTGAATGTTATATACTCAGGTGTGGGGAGAACCTAGGGAAGTTTGAAGCAAAATATGATATTGGTATCTTCCTAGGCTATTCTACTACTAGTAAACGTTTATAATCAAAATTTACAAATTATCAAGGAATCCTCTAATGTGATCATAAAGGACACTAGGTATGATCGGAATATAATTCAGAGTCAAATTTTGACCCAAGAATAAATTAGGAATAACCCTGAAAATGTGGAGACCATAGAAAAGAACCTTAATAATATCCATGAAAGAAACATTGACCCCGATAAGGATGAAATTGTATATTTTATAACCTAAAAATATATTGTATTTAGTTTTGATATCGTAATTCCTTAAAAGAGTGACTCTAAAAGGGGAAAAAAATATTGTATTTAGTTTTTTTTTTTTCTAAAGGAAATAAACTGCAAATAAATAAATTTGGTAGTCAAATTTGAAAATAACCAACTTCTTTGTTTGGAATGTTGATGCTAAATGAGGTGAGAAATTGCAAAATAAGAATAAATAAATAAATAAACAAAAATAAAATTAGAAACTCAATACTTATCGGATTTAGACTTGGGTTTTAGAAACATTGTCCTTAATATAGGTCTATTCTTCTCAAAGTTCAAGCCTGGGTGCGATAAGAAATTAGTAGACATTCTACCTTTAGGATTCTATAGTCACATAAGTCTTTCAAGGTGCACTCCTTAAACAAGCACAACTCTCTACACAACACAAAATGTTCCTATAATAATCAAAAGAAGTATTTAAAGGATTGGAGACGTTGAATTTTGAAGAGATTCTAACTTTTTGAGAATGGATGCGTTAATTGAAAATTGGAATTGATCGATATGATGAGAATTCAATTTTTTGGTTTAAAAGAAATAAAACATGATTTAATTAGTTTTGATAATTTGGAAGTCAATTATTGACATCTATTACCATGTTTAAATTGAGTTTCTTTTTGCAATTGAAAACAAGTTGGTAATTACCAGGTAAAATCCCTAATTCCCTATGTTTAAAATTAAAAAAATAAATAAAAAAATCCAAAATTTTGCTAAAATGGAAAATGACAAACTTCCTTATTTGTTATGTCTTGAATGATCAAATGCATCAACACATTTAAAACATTAAAAAAAGACTTAAAAAAACATATTTAAAATGGCCTACTCCTAATGCCTATGTCATCAAATATGATTCTTTGATTTTTCATTTTTACCTATCAAACAAGCCCCATTTTAAAACAATTTTAAAACAAGTTTGATAATATAAAGACTTATTTTGAATATGAAAAAGAGAATAGTTCAAGATGACTAACAATGACAATTACAAGGGACAACAAAATTCATAGAATTGTTTATTTAGTTACTATATTATAATTATTATTTTTTTTTTAGGAGTTAGGGTGAATTTGTCTTTATTTCATTTTATTAGGTTTATTTAAACTCTAATGGTGTTGTATCTTTTTTTTAAGAGTGTTCATAATAAAAAAACCATAGAGTTTCTTTTTTTCTCTTCGAATTTTTTTAGATTTTACATGGTATTAGAACAAAATTGATCTTTAATGGGACTTTTGATTTATAATCTCATGGAAGAGAGTTTAATCTCATACACTAAACTTTTTTTTTTTCATATCCATTTGATCATGGAACTCTTTTTTGTCATGTTTGATCATAAGATATCATAGTGGGTGATCGTGTCGTTCTTTTCCTATTTGATCATGGTATTTGATTTTGTATTTGTTTTCTTCAGTTTATATCTACTTTTCTTTATGGTTATTTGTTGTTTATTTTTCATGATTGGTGAACGAGATGATTCCTTTCAATCTATTAATATGAGATTGGATAGAAAAAATTAGTTATATTAGAATTGTGTGATGAAAAATTCTCGAAAGGGCAAAAAGATGTGGGGTTATATTATAGACACTTTACACAAACCTATAAAAGAAAAAGATGAAAAAGATGTAGAACAACTACATGTTTGGGAAGTAAGCAATTCGAAAATTATCACTTGGATTAACTGTCACGACCCAAAACCCAATCCAAGGGTATGACAATCATTTCACACCTCAAGCCAGAAGACTCAAAGTATAAATGACACAAACATTCATCTTGTAACTAGAAATTACCAATTAACAAATTCTTGTTCAGAGTAGTAAAATAAATTAATTCTAAAATCTCTATATATCAACTTGTCCAAATAACTCCAAAGTGTTATTGTTGAAATAAATCCAAACTCAAATAATTCAAATGGAAATTAAATTTTGACATTAAAACAATGTCCAAAATAAAGTTTGAACCAAAATCCTAACAAGAAAAAATTCCCTAACCTAACCATCACTTCTCACCCAAATTGAGAGTACCTAAAAAATTATCAATAAAGGGGAACGAGTTTAAAGCCCAATAAGAAACATCAATATAGGTTCATGGATCAAATAATTTCAATCATACTTATAAATAAGAAATATGAGATACAATCATTTTTATAAAAACATTTCAGTTCAAATATGCTAATACATTTCAAACTGTTCAACCAAATATTTTCATTTATATCAAAACCATTTCACATTCAATCCAAATCAAATACATTTCAAATATTTTCACTCTAACTATCACATAATAAATGGTATTCGATTAAGTGGGACTTTACAAATGAGTAACTAGTTTCAAATTTATTTCATTTAAGGTGAACAAAACCAAATGTTAACAATTATAACCCGTTGACTAAGGTCCTATAATATTAACTATTATAACTCATTTATTCCTTCTTTCATTCGTTCATGTACAAAGTATATATAGAGGGTAATCACCATTCTAAGAATGGGAAAGAATGATACAAGAAAAGAATGATATAAGGAAATAACAACTAATATCCTAATATCTCAACTTTCCTAATATCTCAATATTCATAATATCTCAACTTTCCTAATATCTAAACATTCCTAATATCTCAAAACTAAATGATATAAGGAAAGCATTCCTAATATCTTAACACTCCCCCTCAAGTTGGTGCATAGATGTCACACATGCCCAACTTGTCTAAAAAATTCGAGAACACTTGACTTGAGACAGCTTTGGTGAGGATATCGGCCAATTGATCTTCTGATCGAATCTTAGGCAATTCCACAATCTTATCATCTAACTTTTCCTTAATGAAGAATCTATCCACATCGACATGCTTTGTACGATCATGTTGTACTGGATTATGAGCAATGTCACATGCGACTTTATTGTCACAAAACAATCGGATTGGTTGCTTAGATAGGTAACCTAAATCCTGTAAGAGGAGTCTTAGCCATAATGCCTCACAAAGTCCTAGAGCCATACCTCTAAATTCCGCTTCTGCACTTGAACGAGTGACGACATTCTGTTTCTTACTTTTCCATGTCACAAGATTACCACCTATAAAGGTAAAGTAACCAGATGTAGATCATTTATCATCCACTGCACCGGCCCAATCAGCATCAATATATATTTCTATACTCTGATGATCAACATTTTTAGCGAACAAAATTCCCTTCCCAGGAGCATTCTTCAAATACCTCAAAATATGCATGACTACATTCATATGTTGCTCTCCAGGATTATGCATGTATTGACTCACTACACTCAATGCATAAGCAAGATCTAGTCTTGTATGAACTAAGTACATTAATCTCCCCACAAGTCCCTTGTATCTTCCCTTATCGGTTGATACTTGATTAGGCTCAACACACAATTTCAGACCTTCTTCTATTGGTGTATTAACAGGTTGACATTCCAGTCTCCTGTAAAAGATCTAAGGCATATTTTCTTTGAGACAGAAAAATTCCTTAACTTGATCGAGAAACTTCAATCCCAAGAAAGTATTTCAGATGACCTAGATCTTTCATTTATAATTCTCTAGATAGATAATTTTGCAGAGCTTTTCTTTCTTCAGGATCATTTCCTGTAACTACCATGTCATCAACATATACGATGAGTATCGTAATCTTACCATGTTATTTTTTCAGGAACAAAGTGTGATCTGAATTACTTTGACGATAGCCAAAAGCCCTTATTGACTTTGTGAACCTTCCAAACCATGCTCTCGGGGATTACTTCAACCCATACAATGACTTCTTCAATTTGCACACCTTCTGACATTACTTTTCTGACACCATGCATCTTGGTGGAAGATCCATATATACTTCTTCAAATAACTCGCTATGCAGAAAGACATTTTTCACATCAAACTGTTGTAATGGCCAATCTAGGTTTGCAACTAAAGACAGTAATACTCGAACTGTGTTGATCTTAGTTATATGTGCAAATGTCTCTGTGTAGTCAATTCCATAAATTTGAGTGTATCCTTTTGCTACCAGTCTTGCTTTAAATCGTTCAATACTACCATTTGCCTTGTATTTCACAGTATAGATCCAACGACACCCAACTGGCTTCTTTCTTGGTGGACATTCTACGAGTTCCCATGTTTCATTCTTCTGCAATGATTTCATCTCTTCATTCATGTCTGCTTTCCATCTTGGATCAGTTAAGGCTTCCTGCACACTATTAGGAATAGCTACAGTAGATAATTGATTTACAAATGACTTATTTGATTCAGACAAACGATGGTTAGACACATAGTTGCTCATGGGATATTTGACTTTGGTAAACAATTCAAGTTCATATGTGGGTTTAGGAATACCTTTATTATGACGGTGTTGTAACCGTTTCATGAATGGATCAGGTTCCAAATTAAGAACACCCTCAACATCGATATCCTTTTTTGTGCAATGCATATCCAACAAACACACATTGCAATGCATGAGAAGCTAACTTGGTGCGTTGGTGTTCGTGTAGATGCACAAATGTCACGCAACCAAAAAACACGAGGAGGTAGATTTGGGACAGTTGGGGCAACTACCGCATTAGTAAGAGTTTGAAGAGGTGTTTGGAAGTTAATTGAGCTGGAAGGTACCCGATTGATCAAGTATGCGGTAGATGTGATTGCTTCTCCCCAATAAGATATTGGTGTTTTTGCTGCTATCAAGGAAGTACGAACAACCTCTAACAAGTGCCGATTTTTTCGTTCAACGACTCCATTTTGCTGGGGTGTATTGGAACAAGTAGTCTAATGAATGATGTCATGTCCTTCCAAATACTTTTGAAGATTAGAACTTTGATATTCTCCACCATTATTACTACGTAGAACCGGAACCTTTGCATTGTACTGATTTTCAATCACTTTATGAAAATTTTGAAACAACAAGTTCACTTCATCTTTGGTCTTCATCAAGCATAGTCATGTCATTCTGGTACAATCATCAATAAAAGTAACAAACCAACGTGAGCCACTCAAAGTTGGGACTTTGGATGGGCCCCAAACATCAGAATGTATAACCATAAAAGGAAACAAACTTTTATTCAAAATTAACGGAAACGAAGCACGATGGCTTTTAGTCAATTCACAAATATCACAACGGAAACCAGAAATATCACTCTTTGCAAACAAACTAAGAAACAATTTTTTTTAAATAACCAAAGGAATCATGTCTCAGACATCGATGCCACAACCAAATTTCAGACTTTTTCTTCTCCCCCTCAGATCCATCTGCCATCAAGGCTTGTTGCAACTTATTTGAATCCTTTGACTGCAAGTCCAAGCAATAGAGTTTTCCCCACTTAATACCACAACCAATCGTCTGTCTTGTTTGGATGTCCTTAATCACACAAAATTCAGGCCAAAAAATGACAATACAAGATAAGGCTGCAGTGATTTGAGAAACTGACAAAAGATTGTAATCTAAAGATGGAATAACTAAAACAGAATCCAAATTCAAAGTATCAGTAAGAGTTAAGGATTCTTCCCCAATGATTGGGGTTGTGTTACCATTGGCTGTGAAAACAATTTTTTGTGAGGAATGTCTAAAAGGTGAAACCTGTCTAGAATCAAAAGTCATATGATCTGTAGCACCAGAATCAATTATCCATGCACTATTAATAACAGGTGTAAAAGTATTTAAAAACTTACCACCATGATCTGTAACGGCTACCAATGCAGAGGCTTTCTCAGCAATATTAGCCTCTGTTTTTATTTCGGCAATAGTTGCAGTCGAGGTTTTCTTGGAATCCTTCTTCCATTGATCACGATTATTATCATTAATAACAAAGTGTTGATAGCCTAAACATGATCTAAAGGTCCATGGTTCAAACCCTCGGTTCCTCATTTTTTTCTGGTCATACCAAGAGTCGTTGCTTTGAAATTGTGGGATATCCAGACTGGTGGGATCAGTCTTATTGCAGTGAGTGCATTTGAAGGTTGACTTATCAATATTAGTGCTTGTCTTAGGATGGTTGATCGCTGTCGGACTACCATAGCGACAAAATATCCAGGATTTCAGTTCCATGGCTCTGATACCATCTTCAAATTGATAAATGATAGTTTTTTATTCCTTCTTTCATTCGTTCATATACAGAGTATATATAGAGGGTAATCACCATTCTAAGAATGAGAAAGAATGATACAAGGAAAGAATGATATAAGGAAATAACAACTAATATCCTAATATCTCAACTTTCATAATATCTCAATATTCCTAATATCTCAATATTCTTAATATCTCAACTTTCCTAATATCTAAACATTCCTAATATCTCAATACTAAATAATATAAGGAAAGAATGATATAAGGAAAGCATTCCTAATATCTCAACAGGATATGTCAACAATTATAACCTGTTGACTAGGGTCATAGAAACCAGAGTCAAACATTTCATTTCATTAATTCAAACTTCTAAAACAAAATATCATATCTCCACAATTTTCATTTTTCATAAACGAAAAAAAATGTTCAAACATAATTTCCATGCAAAACATATACTTGATCCATGCATAGAAATAAAAATAATATTTTTACACATTTCAAAATACAATATCAAAAGAAAATTATTTCTTCTTATAAAATCTACATTAATTTTCCCTACCTTGCAGAAACACTTAAAAACTTGAAGTATTTAGCTTGAAAAATTTACTCCTCACCTAACATATTATCATACACAACTATTATTATTGATTATTTATCTAAAAGTCTAAATTTAACAATCCTAAAAATATTTTATTTAGTATTAGGATCCTAATTAATTTCCCATGTTAATATTATTAACACCCAATATTATTCTCAACTTCTTAAACAATGATAATATAAATTTAATAAGTTTCCAAATTTTCATAAAATTCATATTCCTTCCTAATTTTACCCTAACTATTCATTTCTTTATAAACTTAAATTAAATTAAAACTTGTACCAAAAACTATAATAATTGTTATTATTATTCTCATCCAACCGTCACTTGACTACAATTCCATCATTTCACTCATTATATATTATTATTATTATTACTTTCAATTACCTGCAACACCATTACTCCAAGCCACCAACTACATCTATTATTATTATTATTATTATTATTATTATTATTATTTTAACTCTTTCCACCCTCTAACTTACAAACCACCACCTTTCACTCAACATTCCGCACATATTCACTCTTTTTTTTTCTTTATTATTTCTTTTTCAAATTGCCGCCTGACATAATTCCTCAAATTCCAAAATCCAGAAATATACAATTCTTCTTCTTATTAATTTTTTTTTTTGAAATTTTTTTTCCAATCTAAAGCCTCCACAAACGATTTATTTATTTACTTTCTAAATCTAAAATTTCTCTTATCCCACTAATTTTTCATTTATTTATTTATTTTCTATTCAATTGAAAATTTCCTATTTTCACCAATAAATTAATTTGCATTCATAAATTTTCAATCTTTTGATCTAAAAAATTAAATAAAAAAACCCTAATTTAGATTGGGTTTTTTTTTCAAAGAATATCTAATGTATTCAAAACTAATTAACAAATCTAAAATATTAATTTATGGGTCAGAATCTTATCTGGAAAATCGATTTTAAACTTCCAAATCTTCAGTTTTGCGTTTCCCTATGCTTTTTGATCTTTCTAATCTTTATGTGAAAGGGTTTTCTGAATAAAAAAAAATATAAGGAAAAACTAATTTATACCTAGGGTTTTTAAAAGCAAAAAGATTTTTCTATCCTTATTAAATTAAATTAATTAATTATTTTTTAAAATTATGGTTTTACCCCTAAATTGGGTTTAGGGCACTACATTAACAACTCCGTTGATAATTTTATCAATACATAGTTGGTGAAATATGAAACTATTAAGGAGATTTGGGAATATTTGGAAAGATTTCATACACATACTAATTTTGAAAAATAGTATTAGTTAGAGACTGATATTTGAGCCCTTGAACAAAAAAACATGAGTATTTAGGAGTTTTATTTTATTATGACTAATCTTTATGACTAGTTGGCTATCATAAAATCAGTAGAGCTTCAAGCCTTGCACCTTATATTGTCCGTAGAAAGGAACAACACTTGGTTCAATTTTTTATGGCCTTTTATAGTGATTTTGAAGCATTAAGTGGGTCAATTTTGCATCCCAATCCACTTCCTCCTGTTGATTTAGTGGTCAGTAAACTGTTGGTTGAAAAGATACATCTTCATCTCAAATAGCAAAAGGTATTATCTTCATACCTTATACATTTGTTTTAACAGTCCTTTCTAGGCCACCTTCCAACAATCAGAACAAGCCTTACTCAAAGGTTATCACAAACAAATGTAGTTGCTATAAATAAAAGGGTCATTAGAAGATTCAATGTTCGATGATCCCCTTAAAATGCCTCACTAGCCTTTTCAACAGTCTTAGTAGAGTTAGTGCATTACTGGCCAATAGCGTCTTTATAGATCTCCACAATCTAATACTACAAAAATTGTTTCTCCATCTAACTTTTCTAGATTTGGACCCACATTATCTTCTAATCCCACAAGAGCTTTCCTTGTTGAATAGTTCTAGAAGTTCCTTACCATATAGCCACATGCTATGTCTACCTATTCAAGTTTGCCAACCACTAATTCTTTAGGTATATCTTCCTTCATATGGGTCTTGAACTTTGAGGCTTCTCACCATGTCTCTTGATTCCTTATTTTTTGCATATTTATCTCCTATGTGTTTTATGTTTGTCATGACTATTGATGACACTCCTTTGTCATTAGCATGTATTAGTTCTGTTATTAGACCTTATTTATCTTCTTCTCATTTCTATCATATTCTCAATCTTACATTGAATCTTATCTCTATTGGTCAATTATGTGACTCTGGTTACTCATTTTTTTTCTTCTACTTTTTGTTTTATGTCGAATCTTTAATCTCAGAAGTTAATTAGGACAGGTCGTAGGCGAGAGGATTATATATACTAGACAAGCTAAAAGTTGTAGCTTTTATTCTTGATTTGTATTCTTTTCATTTGAGTCTTTCGTCATCTAGTTTTTATTTATGCATTCTCATTTAAAACATATTTTAGCTTCTCGTATAAAGTATTTAATTTCTACAAAAGCATTAGGAAATTTGCAAACACAAGATATTTTTTATTATAATGGTTGTAAACTGGGAAAATTACTTTATATTTTGATAGAAGTGTTTCATCTTCTTGTGTCCCATTTGGTTTAGTTCATTCTAACGTGTATGGACCTTCTCCAATTCTATAAAAGAAGGGTCTTAATATTATGTTTCCTTTATTGATGATTATACTTGTTATTGTTCAGATTATCTTATGAAACAACGCTCTAATTTTTTGGAATATTTATAATGCATTTCAAGCCTATGTCAAAACTCAACATTCTACTATTTGAGCGTTTTAGGTGTGATTTGAGTGGTGAATATACTTCTAATGCATTTTGTGAATTACTTGCTTCACATAGAACTATTCACCACACATTTTGTACTGACACTCTAGAACAAAATAGTGTTATTGAAAGGAAACATATGCATATTGTTGAACTGCTCATTCTCTTTTATTGTTAGCATGTGTTCCCACTTATGGGGGAAAACAATTCTTACTGCAATTCACTTAATTAATCAGGTTCTCTCATCCCACACTTCTGGTTTGTCACTATTTGAAAAGTTGTACGATTAAATCATGCGGTGGCTTTGAATTATCCTTGTCAACCTAATGTCCCACTTCTTGGACAAATGAATATTGATAGGGAGGCAATTGGCTACCATGTGCAATGGTCAACTCATCTCGTGATATTTGGCCAAGTATGTATTTCTCATATCCTTTTATAAGCAATAACTATATATGTTTTTTTTTTTAACTAGTGTTATTTTTGTGTCACTGATCCATTATTTCGTAGGACTCAATGAAAGAGAAGAAAAAGAAGAAAGTTGTAAAAAGTTCCACGAAATCGTATTTTGAAAACCCATAAGATATAAAAAAAAATTTGCTTTGCTCACTTATGTTGAAGGATGGTAATAAAATTGAGGTACACTTCCCCCTAGAGCTTTGTGGGATAGGGTTTAAGACTTTCATAATGAGAGAATACATGGAGAGTATGATATCAGTTCAAGAATTGTCTGCAAATTGCATCTCATTCCATATGTGGGGAAAGGCTTTTACATTTATTTTCTTATATTTATTGGAAAATTCCAATCTTTTTTCCTTGTATATATTGTGTTGTGTTTCATTATGAGCTTGTATAGACAATTGGTAGCTTTAGGGACAAGAGAATGTATTGCTTTTGTCAATCCTATGACGGTCTCTAAAGCTAGATCAAAATCATACCAAAATGAAATAGAGCACAACTTATTGCAAACATATTGATAAAACCAAAGAAAGTTGAGTATATTTTTATCCCATATAATCCAAAGTAAATTCTTCAATATATCAATGTTATGGGGATTATGACTATAATATATTCTTCCTATTGGTTTTAACTTTTATGTTTGTAATGTTAAAGGTTCCATTGGGTCTTGGTAGTTGTTGAACCCAAAACAATGACTTCATTCTACCTAGACCTACTAATGCAAGAACCATGTGAAGATCTTAAGGAGATTATTACTAAGTAAGTTCATTTCTTTCTATACACAAATACAATTTACAAAATTCTAACAATATTAATTTTTGTTAATGTAGGGGACTTAAAATCTATGCATCTCATAGGAGAAAACCAATTGAGAGGGAACTTGATTGGAGACTTGTGCTAGTAAGTTAGACCACTTTTTTTAACATATTCATGATTAGGTAAATGCATGGCATTAATTTAAATAACATATTATCATACTTATGTTGGTGTCCAAGGCAAGAAGGTGTTGTAGAATACGGATACTTTGTCATGAGATACATGAAGGAAATTATTGATGATCCAAACCCTTATTATGTCAAAGATTTGTGCCTAATGAAATGATTTTTTTTTTTTAAATTCTATTAAATAATTGAAATGACAATTTTTGTTTTAACTTTTGATTGTTTAAAGGTCAAACATATTCTCAATGAGAGATTGATCAAACAAGATTTTAATGGGTATCGTTTGTAACTGAATTGATACTTAATAAGGGTACACCGAAAGTATGTTAATTAAACTTTTAAATTTCTTATATTTATATTATCTATTTTTTGATAACTTGATTTGATGTAAACACCTTCTAGATTTTCATTTTGCACTACAAGGAAAAAGATATATGGTGACATTTATAATAAGTCACTATAAACATAGGGTGTCACTACAACATAGCGTCACCTTATCCACTGACACCATAGAGGGTATCAATTGGTGACGTATTTGGAAGTGACACCAAAGCAGATAAATGGTGACACATTTAGAAGAGACACCATATATTTTTAGTGATGCTTAATTTGATATAGAGTTGTATGAGATATATAAGGTGTCATATTAAATGCATCATCTTTGAGTTATGGTGTCACATTAAATGTATCACCTTTAATTTATGGTGTCACATCATTGTAAATGATTATCGAAGATATGGTTGTTTTTTGTTGATTAGTTTGTAGATTTTTGTAATGCTTATTAATAAATAAGACAAACCTGTGTAAATTGTCCATAAATATAATAATCATATTACATTTAACTTATATTTTCATAATGCTTATGAATTAATTTGTAACATATTACATCATCTAATAATATTTGTATATCAAATGTTCACAATATGATAGTACATCAAACACATCAAACCCACCAAAACTAAAAAAGAAAAGTGAATGCACATTAAAACATGATTTAGAAATGTTAAGCTTCCCAACATTCATGTATACTTGCATTTCATATGCATAAAACCGGCTAACCATAAAATGACACAAGAGTTGCATCCAAAAATCCAAAATTCTCAATTCCAAATAAAGTAACATTTATGTCCTATAATGTATGACATAAGAGTCATATCTAAAAACCTAAATCTTGTTGCCTCTTTCTCCTTTCTTTTTATTCTTCATATTGTCCTCCCAAGAGTGTATACCTGCATTTCATAGTTTAATGAGTTTTAGAGTTCTTATTGAAAATAAAAATGTGATGTTATAAACAATAAACAAATCTAAGTACTAATGTTTTCTTTTTCTTTTTCCTTTTTCTCATTTTGGTATAAAAATAGTTCGTAAAGAATAAGTAATGTTATACAATATCAATGGAAAATTCAATCATATAACAACTAAGGGACTTACCATGAATGATCACGATACATCAATATGATTCATGATTAGTTATAACACAAAAGTAATCCATTCTTCTCTAATTTCATCAAATTCTACTTGAGAATATGTTTTATTTGTCATCAAACTGAAATCAAATGAGAATAACATTAATATCACAATAATTGAAAGTATGAAATTATATACAATTCATTAAATGAGTAAAACCTTTGATGCAATAATTGTAAAATCAACAATTATTTATTTAATGAATCTCATAACAAAATAGTCATATTTGAACTCAGCATTATTTTTTTACTCTTAAATTATTTTTAAACAAAATAACAATTATTAATATATTGGTTCATTTTTAAATACTTTCACAAGAATATATTTTAACTACAAGTTATTTTAATTTATCAAAAGATTTTTAGGAAATGAGCTATTATCCATTTATTATTTTCTTATTTTTCAAAAAATATTTTCAGTCATTTCATACACGTTTTCAACTACTAAAATTATTGTTTTTATAGAATAAACAAAGAAGCATACACTTCTTCTCCACTCACTAAGTCAACTATTACAATCACCATAATATTTTATTCACCTACCAATATCTCATTCCATTTAGATAACTCTCTCAACAAAATCATTTCTACAATACTTTTTACTCTCCTATGATATTGAATATTTTATTCCATTTAGGTGACTCTCAACACAAAGAAAAGTAGGAATGTCTTCTTAGGTTAACTAAACAAAGATTTTTTTTTTTTACTTTACAATATGTATAAAAAACAATTATTTATTACAAGGAATGTGGTAGAAAGGTCATTTTATTTTTAAAGAATTTTTTAGAATTTCTTAAACATTTACAAAAAATAGAATCTAACAATTTTATTTCTAAAAAAATTGATCAATTCAAAAAAGAAAGAAGAATGTTATTTTTTTAAGAAAAGTCAATAAACCACTTTATTCTTGAATTATCTAAACAAAACTGACTAAAAAATATTTTATCCCAAATTTATTTTCAAAACTTTCTTATTGAAAACTATCTCATATACAAATTATTTTATTATATAGAGAAATTCTTATTTTATTCTTTTTTTAGAGAAAAATTCACTTGTTTTTTAAATATCACAGAAGTCTATTTTTATGTCTATTATATATATATAAATTCTCTTATTTTCATACAAGAAATTTTCATTTATGCCTAAAATACTTTTAGAAAAATCATTGCCAACAAAATTTTATTTTTAAAATTATTTTCAACATTCTTATTTAAAAAAATTATCATTGGATTATTTTCAAAAAAGACAGTCCTAAAAAAATTAACCATTTATAACTCAATTTAAACTCAAAAATTATCCCCAATATTATTTTATATTCCTAAATTATTTTCAAACAAAATAACAATTATTAATATTTTGATTCATTTTTAAATACTTTCACAAAAATATATTTAAACCACATATTATTTTAATTTATCAAAATATTTTTAGGAAATGAGCTATTTTCCATTTATTACTATCCTATTTTTCAAAACATATTTTCAGGCATTTCATTCACATTTTAAATTTCAAATACTAAAATTATTGTTTTTATAAAACAACAAAGCATGTAAATTTCAACTACTAAAATTATTGTTTTTATAGAATAAACAAAGCAATATACACTTATCTTCCATTTACTAATTCAACTATTACAATCACTCCAATATTTTGTTCACCTACCAATAATTCATTCCATGTAGGTGACTAAAAAAAAAAGGCATATTTATAATACCCTTTACCACTCTGATACTCAATATTCTATTCCATTTAAGTGACTCAATACAAAGAAAGTGGGAATGTTTTCTTAGGTTAACCGAAGAAAACCCTAAATAACTTAAGTGCTTTTGGATTAATTGAGCATCATCTTGTAGTAGATGTCAATCTCTATTGTTAGACTTCACCAAAAAGCTCCTAGCACGGTGGAAAAAAGTATCAAATATAGTCAAGTCTTCAATAAAATATTTTCACATGTGAAAAATTACAACCAATACACTATATAGTCAAGTCTTCAATAAAATATTATTTCATGCGAAAAATTACTACAAACTAGCTAGTGTATCTCTCATTCTCAATTAGACAAAATTTTTAAAAATAATTCATTTTTTTTGTTTTCATTTGTTTTGGGGCTTATTAGCAATGAAACAAAAAATATGTTAGAATGTTAAACCTAGTTTTTACTTCCCTGGAACTCGATAAAAAACACCATTTACAAAACCCACATCATAGATATACTAAATCAAGAGATATAAAACAATTATACTAACAAAGTTTTTTGCATTAATAAAAAAAATGAAGATGATAGATAAGAGATTTTGACTTACCCGAGATTTTATGAAGCAAAGAATATCAATTATGGGTGTGCCGACCATGGGTGTGAGAAGAAGGAGAAGAAAACGATGGTTAGGGTTAAGCAATAAGATCTTTTATATTAGTTAATGTATATATGGAAACAATGGACTTTTCATAAATTGTTCCTACTCACTATTTTTAAAAAGGGCCCATTGAGTTATAAAATTTAAAACTTTTTATTTCATATGGTGTCACTTCCAAAAAATGACACCGTAAATCTGAAATTAGCATCATCTAACTATCCTAAGAAGATTTTTTATATGATGTGTCACCTTTATAAATTTTAAGCTCAATGGTGTCATTATTTTAAATGTGACACCATAAATAGTGACATCATAAATTATTTTTGTTAATGTAGGGGACTTAAAATCTATGCATCTCATAGGAGAAAACCAATTGAGAGGGAACTTGATTGGAGACTTGTGCTAGTAAGTTAGACCACTTTTTTTAACATATTCATGATTAGGTAAATGCATGGCATTAATTTAAATAACATATTATCATACTTATGTTGGTGTCCAAGGCAAGAAGGTGTTGTAGAATACGGATACTTTGTCATGAGATACATGAAGGAAATTATTGATGATCCAAACCCTTATTATGTCAAAGATTTGTGCCTAATGAAATGATTTTTTTTTTTTAAATTCTATTAAATAATTGAAATGACAATTTTTGTTTTAACTTTTGATTGTTTAAAGGTCAAACATATTCTCAATGAGAGATTGATCAAACAAGATTTTAATGGGTATCGTTTGTAACTGAATTGATACTTAATAAGGGTACACCGAAAGTATGTTAATTAAACTTTTAAATTTCTTATATTTATATTATCTATTTTTTGATAACTTGATTTGATGTAAACACCTTCTAGATTTTCATTTTGTTAAATGATTGTACTTGCATGTTTTACTTGAATTCGATATATGTTTAGGGCTAAGGTGCAACCTTAGGGGGCAATTGGTTACGTACATTAATTATATTTAAAACAGTGCAAACTTTATGATGTAGATTTGTGAATATAAATGATAAAGTTGTGTTGAACAATTGAAACATAAAACTTTTATCTATGTTTTAAATTGTTATATATAACAAATTGAAGATTGTACTGAAAGTTTTATCCTCATTACAAAAAATTTGGTAAATTTTCTATTAATTTCTTGCTTTTATATAATTTGTAATGCTATAATTTCTCTTTTGTTATTGTTTTACATTGCACTACTTCCTTAATAATGCAAAGAATTACCTAGCAAATTTATTGTGTTATTGAAAGTCACAAGTTTCATAAGTTGCGCAGAGTAAATTGTTTATCAAACAAAATCATGGGCTACAAGAGATTTTTAAATTTTCTTTATAGATCAATCATTTAATTTGTTACATATGGATATGCTTTGTACATGTTCAAAATACTATGACTACAAATCATTGGCTATAGATTTTGTAAATTTATTATTAATTACTCACATATATGTTTTGTTTGTTTTGAAGTTTTTCAATGTTCAATAATTGTTTTTTTCTTCTCATCATCATATTATATTTAGTTAAATTAAAAAGATGAGTGATCTACCATAGTTGAAAACAAGTTCGAAATAGCATTGTAACAAGTCTCCAACAACAACATAAATACTATAGTACGTACAAATAACCTTTTTCAAAATAATTATTGTATAATTATAATGATTGAGGGAAAATATTAGGTAAGCGTGAAAATAGTTATCAATGAATAATAATGATCGGTCAAAATAGACAATAGTAAGAGTAGATGATAGGAAGGAATAAACATTATTAAGGAAAGACAATCGAAATAAATAGTCAATCAACGAAATAATGATAGTTAAAAATGGGAATTATTAGCAAAAGATGACTGAAAAGAATAGATATTATTAATAAAAAATGACTTGAGACAATGGTCAACAAATGACCCCTCAATTGATAACTGCCAGAAAGATTACTGTTTTTGGAATAGTCATAGCTTACAAAGATGCCTTATGTTCCCTTGTCATTGTCTCCTTTTTTTTCTTTTTTGGGTGAAGCTTTTGTCTCCGGCCTCCACTTATATACTATTTCTGATTCTTGTGGCAATAAAAGAATCAATCTCTTTTGTCTCTGCCTTGGCTGATGCTTTTCTTTCGTGATAAAATCTTTTTGGATTTTACGAAAGCAACCAATTTTAACCCAAAACATCAATTTAACACGCTTATAAGTTGCGAACTTGAGTTTCTTAACCATGGTACGTACAGAAGCCTGCAGGAACATTGACCTTCTGGTTTGAATGTTATCATTAATACAAACAACCACGCCTTCCCTTTATTATCCCCATCGTCCCTAGATTCTGATCACGTTATCACTAGAACAAGCACTTAGATCCCTAAATTTCTACTCTACACATCCCCGAATCTC
Source organism: Vitis vinifera (assembly GCF_030704535.1). Taxonomy (NCBI): domain Eukaryota; kingdom Viridiplantae; phylum Streptophyta; class Magnoliopsida; order Vitales; family Vitaceae; genus Vitis; species Vitis vinifera. Next base: position 17,619,307 of record NC_081810.1, on the reverse strand, counting down.
TTTCTACTCTACACTAACTATTTTCTCCCACTCTCATGGATCCAAGACTACACCAGGCTGCAAGGCTGGGAGACCTTGCTGCTTTGAAATTACTATTAGAAGAAGATCCACTTCTCCTGGAAAAGGTTGCTCTATCACCCTCTGCTGACACTCCACTGCATGTCACTACGCTTGCTGCTAAAACAGACTTTGCAAAAGAGATTCTCCTTAGAATGCCAAACTTTGCATGGGAATTGAACCAAGAGGGGTTCAGTCCCTTGCACATAGCTGCAGCCATGGGCAACATTGAGATAACCAGAGAGCTGTTATCCCTGGGGCCGGGGCTCTGCCTTGTTAAGGACAAGCTGGGTCGAACTCCACTTCACTGGGCAGCTGTCAAAGGGAGGGTGGAGATAGCTGGGGGGTTGCTTTCCCACTGTTATGAGGCTGTTAGAGAGGTAGGTGATAGAGGGGAGACTGCTCTTCACTTGGCTGTGAAGAACAACCAGTTTGAAGTGCTCAAAGTTTTGGTGGAAAAGCTTGGTGAGGATGATCGTGATCAGCTCATAAACGCCCAGGATGATCAAGGCAATACCATCTCTAAGTTGGCTGTGGCTAAGGGTCTGGTCAAGGTAAAAATTATTTTTCTTAATAATTTTTTTTTTTAAATATTTTTTATTAATTAAAAATATGTTTAATAATGATTTTTGAAAGTGTTTTTAATATTTTTTATAATTAAAAAATAAAAACTTTTAAGTGTTAAAAAAGGAGTGAAAACACTTTCTAAAATCAGCATTCAACAGTGTAAATATAAGTAAAAGGAAAAGAAAAAGTTAGGTGGAAAAAGTTAGGTGGGAAGAGGAAAAACACGGGGATTTAAAATGAAAAGATATTGCTAATAGCTTTAACCTTCTGATTTCCTACTCCATTGCAATGGAAAAGCTACTGATTTTCAGATGCACAACACATGGGCTGAAATAATGTGTGGTGGTAGATTGGAAGTGGGACAGACAAATATTTGTTCCATGGGTAGCTTCCAAAATTAAATTACAAAAAAGTGTGATATGACATGATATCATTAAGATTAAAAAAATTATATTTTCGTATTCAATTTTATCATGATAAAATTACAAAAAAGTTTCATATGACAAGACATCATATAAGATTAAAAAATATATTTTTTTATTTTAAAATTAATTAAAATTTTATATATTTTAAAATTATTTAATTTCTATATGGAATGGAAAAATTGAATGAAATAAGCTTTAAATAATAAATAAAAATAATTTATTAATTTTAAATATATTTTTTAGTTTGTTTTCTTATACTTTTTCATTTTATTTATTTATTTATTTATTTTTTTTCATATTTCCTTAAGTTTTTTGGAAAGCAAAGATAGCTTATCAAAATTTTACTTACTTTATCCTTCGTTAAGAGGATGTTCAACAAAACTTAATACTTATTATTTAATGACTTAAATTAAATTTAAGTTGAATTATACTTAAAAAAAAAATTTAGGCTTAAAACTTATTACTTAATATTAATTTACTTTAAGGTTATTTGATAAAATTACTTTAAAATTTATTTTAAAGCATCAAATTATCATACCTGATTGATTTTAACTAATATTTACACTTATTAATTTGAATTAAAATTTAATTTAATTAATCTTAAATAATAAATCTATTTATTAAATATCCATATTTAAAGTACAGTAGATACACAAGATTATAACCACAAAATATTTATAATAAAAAATGAGTTATGATTATGTAATTATAGTTGTAAAATATACTATCACTAGATATAGACAAATAAGACAAAAAATAAAATAAAATTAAGATTAAGAATAAAATAACTATTTTGACTTAATATTTACTACCAAACATGTTTAATCTACTTCATGATTTTAAATAAATTATTAAGTAAACATTTCTAATTGGCCATTATTTTTTTAAATATTGTATTGCCAAAGTTTAAGGGAAGAAAAAAAAATATTAAGGTTATGTTTGGTTCCAAAAATTAATAAGAAAATGAAAAAAAAAAATGTTAAGAAAAGTTATTTTTTTCATTTTTGATTTTACTATATATGGAAAATATAAAAAAAAGTCACGTATAATTAAAATTATTAAGAAATTTATATATTTTTACATTACATCATATTTATGTAGAATAATTAAATAAGTGAAAAAAGTTTGAATTAGTATATAAAAATAATTTATTGAAATTAAATATTTTTCTCATTTTTGTTTAAACACTATGGAAAAAGGAAAAAAAAATCAAATATAATTAAAATTAGTTAAATTTTCATATATTTTGGATGAGTGTGAAAAAGCATATAAAAATCATTTATTGTTTTTAAATCTTTTTTTTTTCCTTCACACTTTTTCTGTCAAATTTTCGGGCAACCAAACATTGCCTAAATTTTTTCATTTATATAATTTTTTTCATATATATGAAATATAAGATATATACAGAATAACTCTAAAGTAAATGCAGGCACAAAAGTTACTCAAAAATCAAAGCAAGCAAGACAAGGAAGTTGCAGAGGTTTCTCCCCAAGATGTTCAAAACCAGGAACTTCAAACTAATCAGGGGACAATTCAAGTAACTGATCCCTACCCGTTGCACCAACAACCAAATGAATCTAAAAGACAGGCAGAGGCTATGATCCTAGTTGTAGTCAGTTTGATAGCAACAGTGACTTACCAAGCAGGCCTTGCCCCTCCTCCAACTATTTGGAAACAGGACATGAAACTAGACTTCAACTGCATGTTCCGTACGCCACCAGAGATATCGTTAGAGGGTCCACCCAATACATGCCCGGCATTCACATACTATCTTTTCATGTCCTTCAACACGGCGGGATTCTGTTCCTCCATCTTCCTCCTTTTCTCATATCGGGACAAGGCCTTTGTGGCAGCTCTCTTGCCCACCACCCTCACCTGCATGGTGTTCACTTACATAACTTTATCCCTCACCATGTCGCCCAATGCCATCACCTTCCTTATGATATACCTCATTACAATCATGATCTTTGTCTACATTCTTATCAGGGTTAAGGCCATACAAGCGATGCTTCAGCGAGCTAGTAGTGCAGGAGGAAAAGTTGTAAGCAAGTTAGTATCTAAGTTAAGAATTAAGCGACAGTCATCTGATCGGGAAAACGACTCCAAAATATAAATATAGTCCTTGACCTTGTGGATGATGTAATGAACAGTACCTTTCTTTAGTGTTTGATGTACATGTTAAAGTAGTTTGTGTAGAATGAAGCTTATTTCCTCTGTTTCCTAACATTCATGCTAGTTGTAAATTTTCGTCCATGTCTTGACAAACTTGATACAAGCTTGGGATGCTATGTTTACATTTGGTTCACTGGTTTATGTTGAAGTAGAGAGAGAATTATTGAGAAACAATGGCTTGACTTTTCCATTGATTAATAATGAATATATATATACATAAAACTTAAATTACAAAAATAGAAAACAATCTACTCAAAACACAAAAATAGGAAACAACCAGAATTAGGGAATTACAACAGAAAATAGAAAGTTACAACTAATTTCAAGAATTTGAAAATAGAAAAAAAATTTATTGTAATAAATTCTCTAATAGTTTGCCAGATGGAAATATCGAAGAAAAAATATTAAAAAAAATGATTTTCTCATATTTGGTATATCATGGAAAATACTAAACAAAATCAATTATAATTAAAATTAATTGGAAACTTATATATTTTTAAATTATTTAATTTTGACATGATAAGGTAAAATAAGTGATATTAGATAGAAAATTGAAGTAACATATAAAAATAATTTATCAATTTTAAATCTATTTTTTATTTTCTTTTACTTTTTTTTTACTTCTCCTCTCTATTTTCTTTTATTTATATTTTTCTTCAAAATTTTTGGGAACTAGACATAGTAGATTGTGGACCCGCATTTTTCACGTGTGTTCCCATTCAATGACATGACTCGCTTTATATTTGTGAAAATTTTATTATTAGAAAACATTTGGAGTCATCACTTATTTTTATTTTATTTTTTGAAAGAAAAATAAAATAAGAAATAAAAACCCTAAGTATGACCCCTAAAAGAAAAGACAGGTTTATGAAAACCAAATCGAGTCCGAATGTTAGGTTACTTACCTATTGGGGAGATACGATGATAAACCGTAACACTCCTTTAAGTTTTAAAATCAGGTCTTTACTAATAAAGTTAAGATGAGTATGACAATTAATCGGCTAATTGATAGATACCGAGAATGATAACTCATAGAATGAAAGCAAGTCATGTATAAAGAATAAAGAAACAAGATAGGAATGAGAATGTACCTTACCATGGAGCAATAACGTGCTTTTACAAGGGAAACAGGGTTAGTGCAACATGAAACAAACATTCACTTGTATTATTGTCAAATAAAGTATAATGGATGTGGCCTCACTAATGTCTAATTTATTTTTGTGTGAATTAATGGTATAAATTCAATTATTTTTGCATTTATAAAATTCATCCTTGCTTATTAAAAAAAAAAACAAGAAAAATCAAGAAAACTATTAAAAGAAACAAACAGAATGCATGCCAGAAAGGAAACTTGGCAGCAAGTTTATTAAAAGGTTTTTAAAAACATCTGAGGATGAAATTTATAAAAAAAAAAAAACAGAGATTATTTTAATGAAAAAGATTTTAAAAACCTTATTTAAAATGGGTAAGAAGATCACAGGGAAAAGAAGAAGCATCAGGAGGAGGAGAATGTGCAGGAAAGATGTAGAAGTGGGGTCCACGGGTATGACTGAGACTGCGTTGTTGGTGCTGACGATGATGCTGTTATTCTCTCTGAATATTCCCCTCCTACTCTCTTACATGCATTGAAGTGCCTTGCATCATTGTATCGCCGGGCTCTTTCCAATTCCTTGAAATTCCCTACATTCAGACTTATTTCCAGCACTTTTGGCATCAATTCCTGTTGAATAGGCAGAATTGCAGTGCAGAGAACCAGAAGAACATGTCTGCAGCATTTCTGGTGATGCAGCTTTGCCAGCTGACGAAACCTGGTCATGGTGATGGTGAACTTTACCCCATATGAGTCTCTGAAAATTGCTGAGAAATTTAGTCTTTCTGCACTGCTGTTTCTGATAGCTGACCAATTGAAGGCGGAAGAATCATGACACGCAGGAGTCGGCTTGGGAGGACGACCACAGGTCACAATCAAAATCCACGAAGGCAATTCCCTTTTCCTCAAGCCTTTCTGCATGTCCGTATTCGAATGTTAGCTGCTTGGCTTTCTCCTCAGACTTGCGACTCAGGGAATTGCTTAGGTCCTTTGCAGCAGTTGAGCCACCAGGGAGCTTTTAATTTCTCAGCTCATATCATAAGCAAGCATTAAGCCACAGAAGATAGAATAGCTCTTCTACTTCAGCACACTGATCTGCTTGGAGTTGCTCAATTTAGTTTGCCAGATCTTAATTTTCGTGTCCCAAGCTGTGGATTTCTTTGCTTCTTCTACCTCTGGATGTTCCAAAACAGAACTGACAAGGATTTGAATGGTTTCCAACCTCTGCCAATTCAGAATTTTCCAGCTGCAATTTTATATTAGAGTTCTTTGACTCCCCTGCTGCATTCTCTAAAGCAAGTTTGGACCTCACCACCTGTTTCAATCTTTGAAGCCCAGTTCCAGCTCCAAAGGTAGAGCTTTCTGTTCTTTCATGGACACGAGATACCCAGAAAATGAGAAGTAAGCGCCAAGCTTTGCAAATTCAGGAGCGATTCCAGCGGTTCTGTGGTATTTGAAGAAAATCACCAAAAGCACGAACACGATGGACAGAAACTGGTCATTGCAACTCTTTGGCAAGTTCAGGCTCATTCATGTGAGGCACTTGAGAAGACTCATTATCAGATGCTTGATTTTTCTCTGCTAGGATCATACCATCTTCCGCACTTCCAACAATATCAACTTCTGTAGTCTTGGAGCTGCTCGCGAGACCATCCTTGCCTTCTGGATTATTGTGCATATCACCAGGGACTTTCTCTGATTTACTTTTATTCACACAGTTGGCAAAGATCATGTTCTGAAGCAGCCTCATTTGGTTCATTGCCAACTAAATCAGCAGCCGAAGCCACTTCTGGACAGTTCTCGTCTGTATCGTCTTCTTGATTAACGTTTGGTGGGCTCATGAACATTGCAAATCAGACTATGGTAGATTTTGGGACCAGCAGAAAGGCGGAGAACCTTGTGGTGATATGCTCTTGCAAGCTCGTATAAAAAAAGCTACTTATCCCAGTACTGGAACACAGAGACGCAGTCCATACCACCAATAAAAATTGTCTCGGGTCACTTTTGGTCGATGAATTTGTGAAACTACAGCAAGATCCAAGTGGAAAGGATCTTCAGAATGTACGTTGTGCGTTTATGGTGATTCTCCACAGCTACCAGTCCACCAATAGGCCGCTGAAGAGCCTTGCTCTCGCACTCGAAATATTTCAATGTAGGATAGTGCTCCTTAGAAGCCACAAGATGATGCTTCGACCTTTCATCCCTTTCTTCGGAAGGAAGAGTTCCCATTACATTCAAAGCACCCAATTGAAGCTCTGATACAATACCAAGGGCAGGAACTCACAAACTGACAGCTTTTTACTCCATGTCAACTTTGACACCTGGAAAGGCTCCTATTCAAGCTAGGTTAAATCCTTTCTCAAGTTCCTCCATTGCTCATCTTGATCATATATTGCGACTATTGGAATTTTTATGTGTGGACTTACATAATTAATTTAATAATGTCATAAATCAGTGTTATTTATTTTTGCATTGTGTGGTCCATAATGGGACTGGACACATATTGTTGCTTGATTTTTTATGGGCTCACCTTAATTCACTTGACTGGCCCATTAAGTCAAGTGGTGGTCCAAATAATGTGTGTGATATATATATATAAAAGAATAAAAAGGGGCTTTTCTCTGGGGGCTTGCTCCCTGCTCTTTCCTCCTTTGGCTGAAAGAGAGCACGCACTCTCGTTTTGGACTGAATCTGGGTGTAGAAGGGAAGAGCTCATTAACTCGTAATTCTCGCACCATCAAGCACTGGAGGAGCTTCCTGAATACCAGAAAAGAGCAAGAAATGGCCTTTCACGAAATTAACCAAGGTGAACGTTTCCGTTTTTGCCGTTCTATGCAATTTAAATTCTCTTCAATTGGTATCAGAGCAAGCATGATTGACTTTTGAGCTGCAATTTTGGGTTAATTTTTTTTATTGCTCTTTTCTGGTATTCAGGAAGCTCCTCCAGTGCTTGATGGTGCGAGAATTACGGGTTAATGAGCTCTTCCCTTCTACACCCAGATTCAGTCCAAAACGAGAGTGCGTGCTCTCTTTCAGCCAAAGGAGGAAAGAGCAGGGAGCAAGCCCCCAGAGAAAAGCCCCTTTTTATTCTTTTATATATATATATCACACACATTATTTGGACCACCACTTGACTTAATAGGCCAGTCAAGTGAATTAGGGTGAGCCCATAAAAAATCAAGCAACAATATGTGTCCAGTCCCATTATGGACCACAATGCAAAAATAAATAACACTGATTTATGACATTATTAAATTAATTATGTAAGTCCACACATAAAAATTTCAACAATTCTCCCACTTGGACTACATAATCAAACATCACAACATATACATAATCATAAATCAATGTCCCATAGAATCTCATCAGAAATAAATAATCAAAAGCAATCATATATGCTTCATTGCTTGATTCATAGGGAAATGTACAATAATAGCAATCCTTTCAACAACAACATAGTATTACAATACCAAAAAATGGCTCCCACTAACTTAATACAACCTAGGCTTCCAACAACCCCATTTGAGATACATGTTCCTGAAACGCAATTATGGGTAAGTCTTTTGTTAATGGATCGGCTCCCACTAACTTAATACAACCTAGGCTTCCAACAACCCCATTTGAGATACATGTTCCTGAAACGCAATTATGGGTAAGCCTTTTGTTAATGGATCCGCCAACATACTTTTTGTGGACATGTGTTCAATATCAATAAGAGACTTTACCACTTTCTCCTTAACAAAATAGAACTTTACATCAATATGTTTGAAGCGAGAAATACTCCTAGTGTTCTTGGAGAAAGCAACAGCTGCGGAATTATCACAAAATAATTTCAGCGGTCTAGAAATGGAGTCAACAACTCCTAAAGCTGAAATAAAATTCCGCATCCACATAGCATGACAACAAGCCTCATAACATGCCACATACTTTGCCTCCATAGTTGAGGATGCTGTAAGTGTCTGCTTGACACTTTTCCAAGATACAGCTCCTCCTGCCATCATAAAAATATAGCTCGTAGTGGATTTCTTATCATCTATGCAGCCAGCAAAATTAGCATCACAAAACCCAACTACATCAAGTAAGCTGGTGCGCTGATATATCAACATTAAGTCCTTAGTTCCTTGCAAATACCTAAGGACCTTCTTAGCTGCTTTCCATTGTTGACTCCCAGGATTGCTCAAGTACCTTCCCAACATGCCCACAACAAAAGCAATATCAGGGCGTGTACATACTTGAGCATACATAAGGCTACCCACCACAGATGAATAAGGAATGGTCTTCATTTCCTCTCTCTCATCATCATTTTGAGGACAGTTTTAGGATCAAGTTTCTTTAACTGTGGATTATATGGCCTAACCTCGGCCTTACATCCCCAAACAATTGTGAACATATGTGTGGTTGCCTATCGTGATCCTATATGTGTCAAATTGTCTTTGTTGAGATATTTTATCTCCCTCTTTTGATTGTTTTATTATTGTGATAACTAAGGTCCATACGGGTATTGTGATTGTCCTATCGATGATTATAATATTTGGTAGGATGCTTGGATTGGTGAAGGAAATTAATTTTATATTATGAATCGTACTAATTTTCTTTGCCCTTTCGGTAATAAAATTAGTGCATATTGGTTGTGATATTTAATTGGTTGTCCTTACCGCCGTGGAAATTTCAAAATTCCAAGCTATTGCTAAATTGAGAAATTGTGGAAACTAGCAAATGCATGATATTGTAATAACATGCATACTGTTGAATTTTGCTATTTTCCAGTTACCAGCAATCCTGGTATTTCTCTGCAATTGTCTACCATCAAACCTCTTACTGGAAATAATTTTAAAGAATGGTTTGAGTCATTTAACGTGCATATGACTCTACAAAATCTGGACTTGGCTTTGTGGGTTGATGAGCAAAGTAAGCCCACTGATGTGAGCTCTGCAGATGAAAGATTATTTTATGAAAGATGGGAGCACTCCAATAGGAGTTGTTTGATAGGATTATCACCCAAAATGGTTGTACTTGTTGATTGAGACAAAGCACATGTTGTCAACCCATTTTGACATGAAGGATCTTGGTGAGGCTTCTTATGTCTTGTGCATAAAGATTATTCGTGATAGGGCTAATGGAGTGCTTAAATTGTCTAAAAGAGCCTATATTGAAAAGATATTGAAAAGGTTCAATATGCACAACTATAAATCTACTAAAGCGCCAATTGTGAAGGGTGATAAGTTTTCAAAGGCTCAGTGTCCTCAAAATGATGATGAGAGAGAGGAAATTAAGACCATTCCTTATTCATCTGTGGTGGGCAGCCTTATGTATGCTCAAGTATGTACACGCCCTGATATTGCATTTGTTGTGGGCATGTTGGGAAGGTACTTGAGCAATTGGTTGTCCTTATTGCCGTGGAATTTTCAAAATTCCAAGCTATTGCTAAATTAAGAAATTGTGGAAACTAGCAAATGCATGATATTGTAATAACATGCATACTGTTGAATTTTGCTATTTTCCAGCTACCAGCAATCTTGGTATTACTCTACAATTGTCTTCCATCAAACCTCTTACTGGAATAATTTTGAGGAATGTTTTGAGTCTTTCAATGTGCATATGACTATGCACATTTTGGACTAGGCTTTGAGAGTTGATAAGCCAAGTAAATTTGAGTTCTTCCATATTGTGGTACAAACGCCTAGGCCATATTTCTAGGCAAAGATTAGAGAGATTGGTTAGAGATGGTGAGTATTATGGGAGATATGATGAGACTGGACCGAATTTTGGACCATTCGCTAAGTTTCTGTTGGAATGCGGCATTGATGCTAGATAAACAATGTCAGACACTCCTCAATAGAATGGGGTTGCAGAAAGGAGGAATCGCACATTGTTGGATATGGTGAGGTGCATGTTGTCTAATTCCTCCTTACCATAATTTCTGTGGGGTGAAGCCTTAATGACTGCGGCATATATTTTGAATCAAGTGCCCAGTAAGTCTGTGCCTAAGACACCTTATGAGCTATGGTCAGGGAAGAAACCAAGCCTTCATCATTTCCATGTTTGGGGATGTAAGGCTGAGGTTAGGCCATATAATCCACAGTCAAAGAAACTTGATCCTAAAACCATCAATGGTTTCTTTGTTGGTTATTGCATTGGATCAAGGGGTTCCAGATTTTATTGTCCATCTCATACCACCAGGATCATTGAGTTAGACAAGGTTGTATATTTTGAAGATGTGAGCTCTGTTGATGAAAGATCTAGTGGTATCTAAAGTTTGATAGTATTATCACCCAAAATGGTTTTAAAGAAAATACAGTTGACAGATGCATATATTTAAGGGTCAGTGGGAGTAGTTACATATTTCTTTTTTTATATGTTGATGATATACTACTCGCATCAAATGATCCTGACTTGTTGATTGAGACAAAGCACATGTTGTCAACCCATTTTGACATGAAGGATCTTGGTGAGGCTTCTTATGTCTTAAGCATAAAGATTCTTCGTGATAGGGCTAATGGAGTGCTTAAATTGTCTCAAAGAGCCTATATTGAAAGGATATTGAAGAGGTTCAATATGCACAACTGTAAATCTACTAAAGCGCTAATTGTGAAGGGTGATAAATTTTCAAAGGCTCAGTGTCCTCAAAATGATGATGAGAGAGAGGAAATGAAGACCATTCCTTATTCATCTGTGGTGGGCAGCCTTATGTATGCTCAAGTATGTACACGCCCTGATATTGCTTTTGTTGTGGGCATGTTGGGAAGGTACTTGAGCAATCCTAGGAGTCAACATTGGAAAGCAGCTAAGAAGGTCCTTAGGTATTTGCAAGGAACTAAGGACTTAATGTTGACATATCAGCGCACCAGCTTACTTGATGTAGTTGGGTTTTGTGATGCTGATTTTGCTAGCTGCATAGATGATAAGAAATCCACTACGGGCTATATTTTTATGATGGCAAGAGGAGCTGTATCTTGGAAAAGTGTCAAGCAAACACTTACAGCATCCTCAACTATGGAGGCAAAGTATGTGGCATGTTATGAGGCTTGTTGTCATGCTATGTGGATGCGGAATTTTATTTCAGCTTTAGGAGTTGTTGACTCCATTTCTAGACCGCTGAAATTATTTTGTGATAATTCCGCAGCTGTTGCTTTCTCCAAGAACACTAGGAGTATTTCTCGCTTCAAACATATTGATGTAAAGTTCTATTTTGTTAAGGAGAAAGTGGTAAAGTCTCTTATTGATATTGAACACATGTCCACAAAAAGTATGTTGGCGGATCCATTAACAAAAGGCTTACCCATAATTGCGTTTCAGGAACATGTATCTCAAATGGGGTTGTTGGAAGCCTAGGTTGTATTAAGTTAGTGGGAGCCGATCCATTAACAAAAAGCTTACCCATAATTGCGTTTCAAGAACATGTATCTCAAATGGGGTTGTTGGAAGCCTAGGTTGTATTAAGTTAGTGGGAGTCATTTTTTGGTATTGTAATACTATGTTGTTGTTGAAAGGATTGCTATTATTGTACATTTCCCTATGAATCAAGCAATGAAGCATATATGATTGCTTTTGATTATTTATTTCTGATGAGATTCTATGGGACATTGATTTATGATTATGTATATGTTGTGATGTTTGATTATGTAGTCCAAGTGGGAGAATTGTTGAAATTTTTATGTGTGGACTTACATAATTAATTTAATAATGTCATAAATCAGTGTTATTTATTTTTGCATTGTGGTCCATAATGAGACTGGACACATATTGTTGCTTGATTTTTTATGGGCTCACCCTAATTCACTTGACTGACCCATTAAGTCAAGTGGTGGTCCAAATAATGTGTGTGATATATATATAAAAGAATAAAAATGGGCTTTTCTCTGGGGGCTTGCTCCCTGCTCTTTCCTCCTTTGGCTGAAAGAGAGCACGCACTCTCGTTTTGGACTGAATCTGGGTGTAGAAGGGAAGAGCTCATTAACCCGTAATTCTCGCACCATCAAGCACCGGAGGAGCTTCCTGAATACCAGAAAAGAGCAAGAAATGGCCTTTCACGGAATTAACCAAGGTGAACGTTTCCGTTTTTGCCGTTCAATGCATGCTTAAATGTCAACATGTGATCCTATGCAATTTAAGTTCTCTTCAGCAACCGCCACTGATAGCTCTCCAATTAATCATTTCCCAGTAAAGTGGTAGGTGCACCCTCTCTTTGTATTTCAAACTCTCTCTTCTCGAATAGGACCTGAATAACAATAACTGCTATTTAGATATCAGGATGCAGATTTACTGGGATTTGGTGGACCTCTCTTCATCAGAATTAATAGAAATGGGGAATCCTGATCGATCTAGCTCTGCTTTGCCAAGCATCCCAGAAAGAGTGAACCATGCTGATGCATCTACAGTGCTGGTGCTTCCAAAGATGCCATCAAATATCTTAATAGGATTCAAACAAAATCTTGGACCAAACTCCACCAGGGTAATTTCATCTTAGCCTCCTCAATCCACTTTGTTGGGTGCATTATGAGGAACAGAGGTCTGGTAGCTCTGGAACCTTATATGATCATCATCTTTTCACAATCAGATTTCAGCTGCTGCTCATGTCTTCATGGATTTTGACTGTTTGGTCCAGAAATATCAACATTAGAAGGTGTGCCCAGATTTATATCGAGTGGAGGTGGATCAGGAATAACTTGCCCAGCTGTACAGACACAGTCATTTCCTTCAGATGACATGCAGCAATATAGGCCAAATCATCTTAAGATATTAATGGAATTCATAGAGCGGGAGAATGGGAAGCAGCATTGGCGTCCTGGGTGATGACAGTGACAACCCAACACTTGCCATCAGAAGACAGCTAAAACTGAGCTGGAGCATGAACCTTACCAATCAGATTCACTGAATATTGCACCTTGGCCTGCCAGTGTGGACATGTTCTGGAGTTGCATAACCTTCACCTGTTGCTCAAACAAAAATACCCCATGCCATTGCCTACTGACTTTTTTCCATCAATGTTTAATCCAGAAACGAACACATTTCCTGCATACTTATGACCTCCAATGAGTATAGAGAAGACTGGTTGCATGCACCAACCTACCACTGTCCCTTTAGGCCTCCATTTTCCTGATCTTTTCAACTAATGGAAAGTATCCCACATAAGCCAACAGAAACTTGTTTCTAATTAATTGTTTTCCATTCACAAGATCAGCAGAAGGAATTAACACTCCAAGAGTTTCCAGCAATATCAACTGTCTGCTGCTCTATGACTTCATGTATAGCAACATGATCTTGAAAATTCATCTTGTCAGACTCATCAACACAAAGAACACCTCGATCAGCAAGAACCATGGCACCAGCTTGGGTTGCATTAAAACCATTCTGGACGCCTCCTATTGTAGCAAGAGTGGGACCTAACGAAAAAATCAGAGCCAACAGGTTCCTGTGCAGTCTGGAAAATCAGCTTCTTTATTTGCTATCGGACCACAGGAAAGTGACATTTGGCAGTCTGTTTGGAAATCTTTACACAGATGGAGGCGCACCATACTGCATCTGATTCATAAACAGATGTAATGCATCATGAATTGGTGTTCCATTGATCAGAGATGGAAACTGACCCCCAGATGCCTGTTTCGCAAGAGCTGACAGCTGGTTTGTAGAATTATTTTGCTTGGTATCATCTAACTACTGAAGTTGCTACTGCCTCTGGAATTGAACTTTGGGAGGATGACTTATGACGCCAGATTCAACAAAATTCTCTAGCATCTGGACATCAAGAGGACATTGGTGCAGGTTGAAGTTTTCTTAGGTGTGCTATGTAACCTTTGAAAGCAGCAACTTCAAGCCTGGCTTGGCTTGCAGTTGGTGAAGGCTTACTGAACCAGCAGGTTCTCTCAAATGAACCTTCTAATGATGTCTGCTCCATCACCTCAATAGATGCAAAATGCATTGGCTCTTCTCAGCATTTCAAATTTCAGATTCAGTCATCTTTACGATCCCATGTGAAGGAATGCTCTTCCAAGTAACTTTCACTCTCTCAAGATCTGCAAAAGACCAACTGGTGATAATCAAGAACCCTCCATCACCACCAACAACCAGAACTCTCTTAGGGGATTAATTGAACAAACGGAATGATGAGCATTCTGTTTTTCTGATAGGCACATTGATCCTTCTCGCTTAACTGAACAAAGCCATCAAGCACAAGCACTTTGCCATATGCTGACAAATCAAAAACCAGGATCTCTTGAAACTCAGACTTTCCCTGGGATAAAATATTTTCAACTTTCAGTGAATGTGCTTCTGCAGGCCACATCGAATTGTTTAAATACATCAAATTGGCAGCCTTATCAGAGCATGACTGAGATTCTGAGAACCACCCAGAAAAGACAGCTAAATGGCATCTTGCATCATTTTAATCTTCATTCCTTGGAATAGGACCATCACTACTTGGCTGGTGTCCGTTTTGTATCGTCAAGGTTCCAAGCATGGAGAAGGGGTCATCGTTCTGGAGCTAGGTTTAGGAGAATAATCCAGGCTGCCCCTGTTGAATTGCCAAAATAGCTGTCCTGACAAATCTACTCCCATTGAGCTGAGTTCAGAATTCTGACCCGAACGTGAATTGGAGCAGTGACCAAATCTAAGTAAAGTAGCATCTGAAAATTGCCTTCCTGGGATGCTGGAAATATCATCATCAGTAGCGTGTTCAGCCTTGATTCGCCTTGCAGTGGCAAGCTGCTTTTCTGTTTCAATGTCAGTATCGCGCCCTTGAGTGTCTGATTCTGAAGCAAAACTGGACTGATGCTCTCATATTTGTTTTCATCCTGTACCTAATCAGTTCTGTAGCATTGAACAAGTTCATTCAGATCTCATGCTCATCATGGTTTCTGAGGTCATTTCATCAGCTTGGGATTAACCATCATCAGTCCTTGGATCTTGGCGCAGTTAATGGGCTTACAGTGTGGGACCATGAAGCATTAAGTGAGTCGCCTTCGTCATCCCAGATCAAGGCAACAACGAAGCCAGCATTGGAGAAACTCAGGCCTGCATTGCATTTGGTGAGGTTGCTAGTGGCAGTGTCAAACGAGAGATCTGTCCCAAGAAAGAGGGAGTACTGTTTCCAACCACACTCGAAAAGTTCACAATTGGATTTGCAGTCAACCCAATGATAGTGCTTATTCCAGCATAACAGTCCTTGTTGGATCAATAACAATAGCTAGAAAGGGATCCTGAAAGCATTTGCGTAGAAACATCAATGCCCAAAAGCCAGCATTTATAACCAGGATCAGAGTGGCGCCACCCCTCTACAATTTCCAGCCATCTTGCCTGCTTGTTCTTCCACATGCTTGAACTAGAGCATTGATTTTCTTCACTGAGCAACATGCCACTGGGATTATACTCCTCCCAATTGATCTCAAACTGAGAATGTGAAATTGGAACCTGAGGGCCTACTTGCATTCAAAAGGCTTCTTTCAGGGACTTCTCCTGTGGTTGCCTTTTGAACTAGAGGCCCATTTGCCACATGGAATCTCATTTAAGTTGGATAACATGACTACATATTTTTGGGGGAATGAAGCAAGGAAAGTCTAAGATGAAAAATTCGGGCTACGTTTGGGAAGAATAGAGGCTGCATATAGGATGAAGGCAGATGCTATATTAGGTTAGGAAAGGTCCAAACGGTGGAGGCACGCTTTTGCAAAGGAAGACCATTTTCTTTAAGGGAAGAAAGGCACGCTTTGAGGGGGGATTCGGGGGAGAGGCAATGTCATATAGAAGATTTTTCTACAACAGTTTTTTTTTAAGGAGGGTTTTGGGAGGATCAAGGATTTTTTCTTTTTTGGGATGGGCAGTGGACTTTAGGAAAAAAGGAAGATCAGAATTTCTTTTTATTTAAAAAAAAAAAAAAAGGTGAGGATCATATTTCTTCAGGAACACACACTGGCTGTAGAGAAAAGGATCAGATTTCTTTAAGAACACACATTGGGCGATAGAGGAGAGAATCAAGTCATTGGAGAGGGGCATGCGGGCTGCGATTTAATATTCATTAGGGGACTCAAGGGCTGCCACTTGGATGGGGGGATCAAGTTGTTGGAGTTCGAGGAGACTTGCGGATGATGGACAATTTGAAATGGGAGAGGACATAGTTTGGTGAGCATTTTTGGAGATGAAGGGCGTTGGGACTTTAGGGAAAAGGGGCTGCCAAATATTGAAGGATACGAATTTTGGAAATTAGGATGACTCTCTGGATGATGGCATGGGAGGAAGAAAGGGTTTTGACTATCGGTTACATGGGGACTTGAGAAGAGCACCAGATTATTGTTAGAAACTTCCAGCTCACACCATTAGAAGCCACTTTTGCCACTTAGTGGAGAGCTTAATGAAGAAGAAGACTAATGGTTGAATTGCGGGCTGTTAATGGGAGCTTGAAAGGTTTAATTTAAATGGAAGTTTATGGTCGTGGAGATGAGATGAATTTGTTGCATTAACAATTCAAATACGGTGGCTGCATCATGGAGGATATATGATTGAATAAAGCAAATGCAATATGGAATTTTTGTGGCTGAAAATTTATGGAGAATGGAGCTTAAAGGTTGCTGAATTTTAATTGCTACAAGTGGAGAATTTCATGATGTAGACACGGCTATGGATGGAGAGAATCAGAATTTTTTTTTATTTTCTGAAAGTGGAGTTCTATTCTTCCAATTGTGCTTGCTGAAGCAAATCGAAACTTTGCTGAATTTTTTTATTGCTGTTAGTGGATTCTTGGAGGCTGAATTTCAGTGGAAAATTAAGGGGAAATTGTGGCTGCATAGTGAAGATTCTTATGGCTGAACATTAAGGAAGTTGTGGTTGCATAATGGAGAATTCTTGTAATTGTTTAAAGTGGATACAACATGAGAAGTTTAATGGCTGAAAGTGGCAGCCATCAAATGGCTCTTGGTGGCTGCAATAATGTAGAATACATGGCTGCATGAGTGCGTGTTTTAGTGGATAATGCTCTTGATTTTTTTTATGCCATTTTGAGCCATGATGAAAGCTTGATTTTAATGGAGATTTTAACCACTTTGAGCCGTAATGGAAGCTTGATTTTAATGGAGATTTCATCACATTTCAGCTGTAATGAAAGCTTGGATTTGCAGCTACTTGATGCCTTGATCTAATGGAGATTCAGCAGCTCAGATAAGTTGCATATCCGGCTACATGAAAAACACCAACACGCCACCAATTTTAAAGAGAAAATTGAGGAAGACAAGGACATCATCAAATTGAGCCATCATGCACCATGTGAATGGGACATGAACAAACAGTTCACATACCTCTCTGGAAGAGATTTTTTAATTAAGTTTTAAAAACTCATTGAATGCATGTTTGATTAATTTTTCATGATTAGAAATTCATTGAATATTATATCTGGTTAAAATTCTCATGTTATTTAGATCTTAACAATTTTGGATATTTTGTTTGATTCCTAATAGGTAACTTGATTCCTAAACCTAGACTCAGGTTTTAAAAAAAAACATGTTTTTCCAAAAGTTTAAGAGGTTATTTTTCTTAAGATTTTAGTTTTTTATTTTATTTTTTATAAAAATAAAAATAAAAATAAGTAGCAACTCCGATTTTTTTTATAAAATATTGTTTTTCATTAAAAGACAGCAGTCCACAATATACTAACATACCTGTAAAACTTGACAAAATTCAAACTTTTTTTTTTTTTGCGTTTTTTTCCTTTTCCCATGGTAGAGCACCAGGAACATTGACCTTCTGGTCTGAATGTTAGATACTCATGTCACCCATAGAACAAGCACTTACAACCAAACGTTATCTTTTCCATCTACACCAAATTCCCTTTCCATCACTGTACACAAATCCATCTCTTTCTTCCCCAAATACACATCTAAATGTCCATCTAACTCTAGTTATTCTCTCCCACACTCTCATGGATCCAAGACTCTACAGTGTTGCAAGGCTGGGAAGCCTTGCTGCCTTGAATTCCTTACTAGAAGAAGATCCACTTCTCCTAGAAAAAGTTGCTCTATCCTCCTCTGCTGACACTCCACTGCACATTGCCACACTTGCTGCTAACACGGACTTTGCAAAAGAGATGCTCCTCAGAATGCCCAACTTTGCATGGGAATTGAACCAGGATGGGTTCAGTCCCTTACACATAGCTGCAGCCATGGGCAACATTGAGATAACCAGAGAGCTTTTGTCCCTGGATTCGGGCCTTTGCCTTGTTAAGGACAAGGTGGGTCGAACTCCACTTCACTGCGCAGCTATCAAAGGGAGGGTGAAGATAGCAGGGGAGTTGCTTTCCCACTGTTACGAGGCTGTTAAAGAAGTAAGTGGTGGAGGGGAGACTGCTCTTCACTTGGCTGTGAAGAATAGCCAGTTTGAAGTGCTCAAAGTTTTGGTGGAAAAACTTGGGGAGGATGATCGTGATCGACTCATAAACGCCCGGGATGATCAAGGCCATACCGTCTTGAAGTTGGCTGTGGCTAAGGGTCAGGTCCAGGTAACAATAACTTCCATTTTTATTTTTTATTTTTTATGGTAAAGCTCGGTGTATTGATGAAAAAAAAAAGTGAGTGAAAATAATAATAATAATAAACATATTTAATGAAATTTTAAACTAATAAAAACTAAGTGTATTGAATCAAAACTTAAAAAAAAAAAAAAAAAAATGAATGAAATTAATAATATATTTTATTATGAAAAATATGGAAAAAAAAATTATTTAATTAAAATTTTCTATATTTTAATTTTTTTTTTTATTCATAGATACAAGCAAAAAAATTAGTGAAATAAGTTTAGGAGTAATAAAAAAAAAACAATTTATTGACTTTCAATTTTTTTTCATTTTCATTTTCTTTTTATGTACTAATCGTCTCTATTTTCCTTTCGTTAGATTTTTTATTAGGTTATGTTTGGTCCTAAAAGGAAAATAATTTTATCATATTTTGTTATCCTATAAAAATTATTAAAAAAAATCAAATAAAATTAAATTAATTAAAAACTTCTGCATTTTAAAATTATTTAATATTTATATGAATAAGTTAAAATAAATAAAATAAATTTAAAATAACAAATAAAAATAACTTATTAAATTTTAATTTATTTTTTATACTCTTTCATTTTATTTCCTTTATATTTTCTTTTTCTTGCATTTTCCATCAAATCTTACCCTTAGGAAGGGTTGGGCTTTAATTATTTCATTTACCTCTTCACATCCTTTTTTTTTTTTTAATTAATGTTTCCAAAGGTGGCTTGTTTTTTTTCCTTTCCTTTTCCATTATTTTAGAGAAACCATTTATTTAAATTGATTACAATTATATTTAATTTTCTTTTATATTTTCATAATACAACTAAATATAAGAAAATCATTTTTCAAGGTATTTTTCTTCTTTCTTTAGTACTTGTCAAGAACCAAACATAATTAAAGACTATATTTAGTTCTCGGAAAATATTAAAGAAACTTATATGTGGTTCTTAAAAAGTACTAAAAAAGAAAAAAAATGATTTTCTTTTTCATGTTTAGTTTCATTAGGAAGAATGATATAAAAGAAAATCAAATATAATTCAAATTAGTTAAAAATTTATACATTTTTAAATTATTTAATCTTTATATAATGAAATAAATAAGTGAAATAAGTTTGAAAAATGATATAAAAATAATTTATTGGCTTTAATGTTATGTTTGGCTCCTGGAAAATATTAAGGAAAAGAAAAAAAATGTTAAAAAAATTATTTTCTCATGTTTGATTTCATAAAAAAAAATGAAAAAAAAAATCAAATATAATCAAAATCACTTAAAAATTAATGCATTTTTAAATTATTATATATATAAAGGAGGAAAATAAGTAAGTTTAAAGAAGTATATAAAAATAATTTAACCTCAAATTTATTTTTTATTTTCCTTTACTATTTTTTTTTTTACTTCTCGTCTTTATTTTCTTTCACTCAAATTGATTTTCGAAAAACCAAACATAACATAGATCTTTTTCTCTTTTTTATTTCTTTCACTTTTTCTTTCTTTCCTTTTTTTCATCTCTATTTTTTTTCCCTTTACACTTTCCCACAAATTTTCCAAATACCAAACATAGCCTATAAGTATAAAAACCCCTGTAACAAATTTAATTCCCTTGTACGTCAACCAAACAAACTAGACCTTCTTTCATATATGCAATGCCTTTTCCTTTCATATCTGTTTGCTTAAACAGAATTGCCATTGCTATTATATAAGTACTGACGACTTCAAAGTAAATGCAGGCACAGAACTTACTCAAGAATCAAAGCAAGCAAGACAAGGATGTTTCAGAGGTCTCTCCCCGAGATGTCCACGACCAGCAACCTCAAACTGATCTGGGAATAATTCCAATAACTGATCCCTCCCCATTGCACCAACAACCAAATCAATCTAAAAGAAATAAGTTAAAGCGGTTATGGTTTGAGGCAGAGGATATGATCCTGGTTGTGGCCAGTTTGATAGCAACAGTTGATAGAATAAATGTGGACCTACAATATATTAAACATTGTCCAGGATTAATCTATCTTTTCGCATGCAATTTATGATTTAATCTTGAGTATGGGCCACCTAATGTGTAGAGCCCAATGCCATCACGGGCTTTAGATGATGGGCCTAAGGCCCGTGAGGCCCAATAACCAATGGGTATGGTCCCTAAGGCAGGAGGGTATAAAAGGGCTTTGGTTTGTGTCTTTTGTAATCATCATATCCTTTTGAAAGAACTGAACCGCTCTCTCTCCCGCTCCCATTGCCTGAGAGAATCAGAGAAAGGTGGTGCCCTCCATCAGCCTTAGAAGATCCATACCGTCTTCATCAAACACACAAATGGAATCAGGTTGGTACCATTTGCCTTAGAGATTTATGGTATAACATTCATGTGATTCAATATGCGATCCTGTATGATCATTATTCAGAATATGGAATATAACAAATTGGTATCAGAGCCAATGTTGAATCACTTAGAATTGGCATAGTAGGGCAATTAAAATTGTACTGGCTTGTTTTTTCCTTTTAATTGGAATCAGACGCCATACCAAGCGTCGTTTGCAGCGCCATTGGAAGTGCGGTTCATGCACTTTAGGCGCATTTGGAGGCACACTTAGACGGCCACTCAAAGGCCGACGTTCAGGCGCCAATAAAGGCACAATTTAGGCGCATTTTGGATGCGCTATTTACGCGCCTTGGAGGCATGCTGCAGGCACCTTTGGAGGCGCACTTCCGGCGCCATCTCCAGCAATGTCAAGGTGTGCTTCGGGGCACCGTTTGCAGCGGCGTCAAAGCGTCGTTTCAGTAGCGTTAAAGCGCCGTCTTCAATGGCGTTAAAGCGTCGTTTCAGCGGCACAGGTGGCGTTGTTTCTCAATGACGCTGTTACAGATCACAATTCTGGTGCTGCCGCTCCATAAGGTCCAACAAGCGGCACTTCTGGCGCTGTTTGTTGCGCCTCTTCAGGCGTCGCTAATGGGCGCTTCAGGCGCCACTGGTGCACGCTTCAAGTGCCACTGGTGCGCGCTTCTGGCGCGCTGGTGGGGCGCGTTGATGGCGCGCTGGTGGGGCGCGTTGATGGCGCGCATTGCAGGAGCGGCCTGTGCGCGTTGCAGGCGCGGCCTGTGCGCGTTGCAGGCGCGGCCTGTGCGCGTTGCAGGCGCGGCCTGTGCGCGTTGCAGGCGCGGCCTGTGCGCGTTGCAGGCGCGGCCTCTGACGCCGTTCCTGGGGGGTGCTTGGGGCGCCACTTCAGAAGCCGTGCTGTTGGAGGCCAACGCCATGAATGGCGTTTAAAAAAAAAAAAAAAAAAAAAAAAAAAAAAAAAAAAAAAAAAAAGGAAAATGCCACCAGTGGGTCTCGAACCCACAACCACAAGGTTGAAACCTTGTGCTTGACCAACTAGGCTATGGGACTCTTTATGTTTGAATTTTGTACTATTGTATAATTATAGTTTTGATGAATTTTTGTATTCTTTTTCTAGAATTTATTATTTCTTATTGCGTTTATGTTTAACGCTTCAAATTGAATAGATTATCTATATATTTGTCGCCAAAGTGACTTATATTACACAATTTTATTCATTTTGAAGTATGAAACATGGTATTATTGTATAAAATAATTGGCCCAAAGGAAGATTATTTTTTATATGATAATAAATAAAGAAATCATAAATATATGACATATAATGTTTATCTTGTATTCGATATGTTAGTCCAAAGACAAACATATTGTTTTTCGGTTTTATTGTCAATATTTATGAATTAATTTTGTATAAGGATATCAATTACAAGTTAATATTTTTGTCCAAAGACTGAATATTAATGTTTGTGCTGGGTATCTTGCATGATGTTTATTTATTCATGTATGTATGATGCTTATTTGACTAATTGTGAGCTTTATTATTATGAATTCAGCATCTTCTATATCTGCAAATGTTAATAACATTCCTGTGCTTAACGGCACAAATTTCAAGAAATGGAAAGAGCACGTTATAATTGTGCTCGGGTGCATGGATTTAGACTTTGCATTAAGGGAGGATCGCCCTTCAGATCTTACTAGTGCCAGCACTGCTGAGCAAAGGTCTACTATGGAAAAATGGGAGCGATCCAATCGCATGAGTCTAATGATTATGAAGCACTCAATTCCAGAAGCAATAAGGGGTGCAATACCTGAGGAAACCCAAGCCAAGGCATTCTTGGACCAGATAGCAAACCGATTCGCTACAAACGAAAAGGTTGAGACAAGCACTATTCTTAGTAAGCTTGTCTCTATGCGGTATAAAGGGAAAGAGAATATCAGGGAGTACATTATGGAAATGTCTAATCTTGTGACGAGACTCAAGGCACTAAAGTTAGAGTTGTCGGAAGACATACTTGTGCACTTGGTCTTGATCTCTCTACCTACACAATTCAGTCCATTCAAAATCAGTTACAATACACAAAAGGAAAAATGGACTTTGAATGAGCTTATTGCTCAATGTGTACAAGAGGAAGAGAGATTGAAGCAAGAAAAGATAGAAAGTGCTCACTTGGCTTCCACATCTCAGGGATTTGGTACCAACAAGAAAAGAAAGAGGGACAATAAAGGAAAACAAACTGCAGTTTCTGGGACATCAAAGCAAAAGGAGCAAAAGAAACAAGATAAGGAGATCACTTGTTTCTTTTGCAAGAAAGCTGGTCATATGAAGAAGACATGTACCAAGTACGCTGCTTGGCGTGAAAAGAAAGGTACACTTCTCAACTTTGTTTGTTCAGAAATTAATTTAGCTGTAGTGCCTACTGACACTTGGTGGATAGATACGGGTGCAACTACTCACATAAGTGTCACTATGCAGGGTTGCCTAAGGAGCCGAATGCCAACTGATGGTGAAAGATACATCTATGTGGGAAATGGCAACAAGGCTGCAGTCAAGGCTATTGGTCTTTTCAGATTACAGTTAGACTCTGGATGTACATTGGATTTGGAAGAGACTTTTGTAGTACCGTCGTTTAGACGGAATTTAATTTCTGTTTCATGTTT
Source organism: Vitis vinifera (assembly GCF_030704535.1). Taxonomy (NCBI): domain Eukaryota; kingdom Viridiplantae; phylum Streptophyta; class Magnoliopsida; order Vitales; family Vitaceae; genus Vitis; species Vitis vinifera. Next base: position 17,595,506 of record NC_081810.1, on the reverse strand, counting down.
GGACAAATTTGGATATTGTTGTTCATTTGGAAATGGAATGGTTAGTCTTTATCTAAATTCAAATATTATTGGTACAGGTAGTCTAACAGACAAACTATATAAATTGAACATAAAGGTCACTAATGGAAATGAAACCTTGCATTCAAGTAATTATGGCATTAAGCGAAAATTAATGAATGAGAATTCATCAATGTTATGGCACAAGCGTTTGGGTCATATTTCAAATCAACGAATTCAAAGGCTTGTGTCAGAAGGAATTCTTGATCCACTTGATTTCTCAGACTTTCAAGTCTGTATAGAGTGCATTAAGGGAAAACAAACAAATATGAAGAAAAAGAATGCTAATAGGTGCAGTGACGTCTTGGAATTGATACATACAGACATTTGTGGTCCATTTCCTACCCCTTCTTGGAATGGACAACAATATTTTATCACTTTCATTGACGATTACTCGCGTTATGGCTATCTTTATTTGATTCATGAAAAGTCTCAGTCATTGGATGTTTTCAAGAATTTCAAAGCTGAAGTTGAGAACCAACTAAGTAAGAAAATAAAAGCCGTCAGATCTGACCGTGGAGGTGAATACTATGGTAGATATGACGGATCAGGTGAACAACGTCCAGGGCCATTCGCCAAATATTTGATGGAGTGTGGTATCGTTCCTCAGTACACCATGCCAGGGAATCCAAGCCAAAATGGTGTAGCAGAGAGACGAAACCGTACTCTTAAGGATATGGTAAGAAGTATGATCAGTCATTCCACCTTACCAGAATCACTTTGGGGCGAAGCCATTAAAACTGCAGTTTATATTTTGAATAGAGTACCAAGCAAAGCAGTAGCCAAAACCCCATATGAGTTATGGACTAGCAAGAAACCTAGTATTAGGCACTTGCATGTCTGGGGTTGTCCAGCTGAAGCTAGGCCTTACAAGCCAAATGAAAAGAAATTGGACTCCAGAACAGTGAGCTGCTACTTTGTAGGGTATTCTGAAAGGTCAAGAGGTTTCAAATTTTATGATCCCTCAACTAGATCCTTCTTTGAAACGGGCAATGCTAAGTTCATTGAGGATGTTGAGTTAAGTGGGAGAGAGCCATTAAGAAAGGTGGTCTTTGAAGAGGAATTTGTTAATATTCCTATTATTGCGACTGGACATGGTCATATTATGTTTAATGACACTATTCAGAATGTACAGTCGATAACAGGGATTCAAGACACACCTGAGATTCCTCCTGCTCAAGTTATGGAACCGATTCAAGTTCATCAAGAGGTAACTCAACAACCTCAAGAACCTCAAGTACAAGTGCCACTAAGGAGATCCACTAGAGAAAGGAGAAGTACAATTTCAGATGATTATGTTGTATATCTCCAAGAACATGAGTTTGACATGGGTCTGGAAGACGATCCAATTTCAGTAAGTCAAGTCAAACAAAGTTCTAATTCTGAAAAGTGGATAGAAGCCATGAAGGATGAGATGAAATCAATGAAAGACAATGGTGTTTGGGACCTAGTAGAGTTGCCTAAAGGTGTAAAACCGATTGGTTGTAAATGGATTTTTAAAACCAAGCGGGATTCAAAAGGCAATATTGTTAGGTATAAGGCACGCCTAGTTGCAAAAGGTTTCACTCAAAAGGAAGGCATTGATTATAAGGAGACATTTTCACCAGTTTCATCAAAGGACTCCTTTAGAATCATCATGGCACTTGTAGCTCATTATGATTTAGAGCTACATCAAATGGACGTTAAAACTGCGTTTCTTAATGGCAACATTGATGAGACAATATACATGGTGCAACCGGAGAACTTTGAGTCTAAAGATTCAAAGCAACTTGTATGCAGATTAAAAAGGTCCATATATGGTTTAAAGCAAGCATCCCGACAATGGTACCGAAAGTTTGATCAAGTGATTACTTCATTTGGTTTTAAAGAGAACACTGTTGATCAATGCATATACCTTAAGTTCAGTGGGAGCAAATTCATTATCTTGGTGTTATATGTTGATGATATTCTACTTGCAAGCAGTGATGTGGGACTTTTGCATGAAACCAAGCGATTTCTGTCTAGTAAATTTGACATGAAGGATCTTGGTAATGCATCTTTTGTGTTGGGTATACAGATCCATAGGGATCGTTCAAGAGGTATACTTGGGTTATCACAAAAGGCCTACATCGATAAGGTGTTGAGTAGATTTGGCATGAGCAATTGTGCACCAGGAGATACGCCTGTAGCAAAAGGCGATAAGTTTAGTTTGCACCAATGTCCGAAAAATGAACTTGAGAAGAAAGATATGGAGAGATTTCCCTATGCCTCGGCAGTAGGAAGTCTCATGTATGCACAAGTTTGTACGCGTCCGGATATTGCGTACATTGTTGGAATGTTAGGCAGATATTTAAGTAACCCAGGTATGGATCATTGGAAAAAGGCAAAACGGGTTATGCGGTATTTACAAAGAACTAAAGATTACATGCTCACATACCGTAGATCAAGTCACTTAGAGATCGTGGGATATTCGGATTCCGATTTCGCGGGATGTCTTGATAGTAGGAGATCCACTTCAGGCTACATCTTCATGTTAGCTGGAGGAGCAGTTTCATGGAAAAGTGTTAAACAAACACTTGTTGCTTCTTCCACCATGGAGGCAGAATTCATAGCCTGTTACGAAGCATCAAACCATGGGATATGGCTGCAGAATTTTGTCACTCAGTTACGAATAGTTGATGGGATTGAGAAACCATTGAGAATCAACTGTGATAATAAGGCCGCAGAATTATATTCTAAGAACAACCGAAGTTAGTCAAAGTCCAAACACATTGACATCAAGTTCTTGGTTGTGAAAGAGAGAGTTCAGAGTCTTCAAGTATCGATTGAACACATAAGTACAAACTCCATGATTGCTGATCCACTCACTAAGGGTTTGCCACCCAAAGTATATCATGAGCACGTCACACATATGGGTGTTGTACACATTGATGATGTGTCAGAATAGTGGGAGTTTGTATTTAGATATTGTGTTTATCTTCTTGATGTGATATTATGTTGTGTTATCTGTACAGACTTTGATTTTAAAGACTATTGTATTTGAACACTCTGAATTGAAATGATGACTTTCAGAAGCAGTTTAGCATCAAGTGTTGAAAGTGTTATTTGACTATCTTTTAGTCATAAAATAAGACCAATTGGAAATAGACATATTAAAGATCATATTCTATGTAATTTCCATGCTACACATCCATACTTGATCCATGTTGCTAATTTTGTTAATGTTGTGATTGATGATAGGTCAAGTTATAATTATGATTAACCAAGGCCGCTTTAATCCTATGTTAGCATAATTAGTAGACCGGATTGTTTAAGGATATTTTGAATAAGATAGCAAAGATGAGCTCAATAAAGTATTATCATGAACATTGTTTGTAATATATATGTGGTCCAAGTGGGAGATTGATAGAATAAATGTGGACCGACAATATATTAAACATTGTCTAGGATTAATCTATCTTTTCGCATGCAATTTATGATTTAATCTTGAGTATGGGCCACCTAATGTGTAGAGCCCAATGCCATCACGGGCTTTAGATGATGGGCCTAAGGCCCGTGAGGCCCAATAACCAATGGGTATGGTCCCTAAGGCAGGAGGGTATAAAAGGGCTTTGGTTTGTGTCTTTTGTAATCATCATATCCTTTTGAAAGAACTGAACCGCTCTCTCTCCCGCTCCCATTGCCTGAGAGAATCAGAGAAAGGTGGTGCCCTCCATCAGCCTTAGAAGATCCATACCGTCTTCATCAAACACACAAATGGAATCAGGTTGGTACCATTTGCCTTAGAGATTTATGGTATAACATTCATGTGATTCAATATGCGATCCTGTATGATCATTATTCAGAATATGGAATATAACAACAGTCACCTACCAAGCAGGCCTTGCCCCTCCTCCAACCATTTGGCAACAAGGCATGAAACTGAACTTCGACTACATGTTCCGTGAGCGGCAAAAGATATCGTTAGAGGATCCAACCGATACATGCCCGGTTTTTACATACTATCTTTTCATGTCCTTCAACACGGCCGGATTCTTCTCTTCCATCTTCCTCATTTTCTCGTTTCGGAACAAGAACTTTGTGGCAGCTCTCCTGCCCGCTTCCCTTATCTGCATGGCGGTCACTTACATAGCTTTATCGCTCACCATGTCGCCCAATGCCATCACTTTCCTTATCATATACCTCATTACAATCATGATTTTGGTCTACATTCTTTTCACTATTAACGCCTTACAAGCGATGCTTCATGGAGTTAGTTGTGCAGGAGGAAAGGCTTTAGGCAAGATAGGATCTAAGTTAAGAACTAAGAGACAGTCGTCTGATCTGGAAAACGACTAAAAAGTATATAGTCCTTGACCTTGTGGACGATGTAATGAGCAGAACCTTTCTTTCTTGTTTGATGTACATGATGAAGTTGTTTGTGTAGAATGAAAGCTTCTTTCCTCTGTAGCTCAGCGTTCATGCTAGTTGTAAGTCCAATGTCTTAACAACCTTGATACTCATAAAGCTTATCTTTCACCACTACCAATCTCAAGAAACTCACCTACAAGTTCGGCAGCTCCTCACCTTCGGCTTCATCAACAAAGCCGCCACAACAATCTCTATAGCTTCCAGATTCTCTCAAAGGTTGTTAGAACAGCTGATCGCATTTTCAAATATTTTGTCAGTTCTTTCTCCTTGTAAATAGGACCTATATAGCTGTTGTAACCTGTACTCAAATATTTTCAAGCAAAAACAATCCATATTCAAGTCAAATATTTCTGTTAGATACAAGCTTTGGATATTATCCCATGAAAAATATTAAAGAAAATTAAATATAATTAAAATTAATTTAAAATTTATATATTTTCAAATTATTTAATAGTTATATGATTAAGAGATAAAATAAGTTAAATGAGTTTAAAATAATACATAAAAATAATTTATTGACTTTATATTTATTTTTATTTTTTTCTTTTCTTCCATTTTTCATTTATATTTTCTTTCTTTTATATTTTTCCTCAAATTTTTCGGGAACAAACATAACATATATGTCCTATGTCAAGACAACCTTAATACATGTTGAGGGAACGATGAAAATACTAACAATATTTTATATTTTTTGATCAAAAGATCCACAATTTAGAAGCATCTATTGAAATCAAAGTGGGGGTACTCTATATGTTACTCAATGTTTAATTATTTTCTTCCATAAATGTAAAGAATATGTACACTTCCTTTCATAGTACCATATTATAGCACATTGTTGTTCGGAATACCCAAATATCTTCATACCCATCGATCTTTGGACAATTTGGGTGTATGCAAAATTATCTTAGGTTTTACTATATTTATGCACAACAAAAACAACAAGCATTAAAAACTTGGATCTAGAGATAAGACCAAATCGGTGATTTGAATGTTCCGAATTAGTGAATAATTGATGTGGATCTCATAGACCAATAGATCTTCCACCTGATGACTTTGTCCCTTGGATCCTAGCACGAGCAAGGAGGGAGAAGCTAGGGTTCCTCTTTGGAAGACTAAATGTTAGAAGATAAAGCCCTACCCCGTAAAGGGGTTTATATAGATTTCTCTGTGAGTTGAAGTAACTTGAATTTATCTTGCTTTAGGTCACTTAATCCAATCTCGTGGGTCCTAATTAGTTAATTGACCCCATTGAGTTTCAATTAATTAATTGACTCAATCTAGAAAGATCATTCACAATCTCTTATGCAACCTTACGTTTTTACCAAAATGTTTTTATGCACACATGAATAAAAAAACACAAATATCCCTCAATAAATATGTCACCAAGGAATATGAGCTCGATTGAGGACCACTGGGATTCATAAAAATAATTAGTTCCTTAATAATTTAATTTTAAAATTAACTCAACATCTCACTACAAATAATCAACTATACTATAGTATCTTATACTATATTACAACTAGATATAAATTCAAGTTTATGATCTACTATCCATTGCATGGAAACTTTCTATGAACTATTGTTCATAATCTAATAAGGTAGATGTTATCAACCTCTCAAAATTACCTCTCCAATTTTTTAGTATTAAATTCTCTTATTATGTGATCAAGTCACATAATCTAGCTTTTTAAGAGTATGTGGTAAATTCTAATTAAGAAATTATTATGGTCATAGATTTCAAATCGCCTAAGGAAATACTTTGTCTCAAACCAATGAGATATCATGATGCTTATCTTGAGAATACATGTTGTCAACTACATTAATCAATAATGGCCCACTCTATCAGGAATATTTACTACCTTAGGGTTTCACCCATGGGTCAAAGTCATTGAAAACCTCACTACTAGCTCAATATTATCTTAAGGTTAAAAACTCTTGCAATATATTAGCTTAGTAAATCATGACCATCCAATAGCTAATATTACGATCTTAGGTCTTATCCAATGTATAAATATCCACACTAGTGCACTCACCATGAAGAAACCATTCGAATGATTAAAACAAGTCACCCCTCCAATTAGGAGGTACTGCACTATAGCCTATAATAAATGATCAAAATTCATGAATCAATTATAAACTACTTATCATCTTGTAAAGAACTCATGATTTGGATATTTCATATAATTCCTAATACACTCGATTCATATACAATGCAAATAACATGATCATAAATACTCAATTAATTATTAATGCAAACAATGATAGAAAATAGAAACCAAAAACCATAATAAAAAAAATTATTAATGAAACCTCAAAAAAGTCATATCATGTCAAAATTTTAAATCCTAACAATTGTTTAATACTATCATATCATTCTTATCTATATTGTTTAATACTATATATCTATATATATAGATATATAGTCAAACCATTGGTATTTCTATCGATATCAATAATTTCATCATTGTTACTATTTTGACCCATTACTTAAATTAATAATAATTGTTTGAATATTTTTATCGGATCATGTTGTATTATATTAGATTAACAATTTTGTCCCATTATTACATTGAATCTAAGATATCATACGTCCAAACCGTTTTATCAATTATAGCTAATTTCAAACTACTTTAGAGTTATTTTAAATTTGAGGTATGTATACATTGGATTTATTAAAGTATAAAAAATGATTGTTAGATAAAATGAAATGGGAATTTTGCAGAAGATATTCAAAAATAAAGTTGAATGCAAAAAAATGCAAATGAATGTTCAAACTGTTAACCAAACATTTATAAATTTTATGCGGAAATAATTATTTTAAAAAACAATTTTGAATGCATAAAACAAAATAAATGTAAATACTAAAATAATGATCATATTCTTACCTTGATCCATGAAATGAGACTTAGTCACCTTGTGAATTGTATTGTTAAGGTCTTCAACTCACTACTCTCATATAATGGATGGGTCACTTATGTGGTGTATGTTGTTAAAAATAAACAACAAAAATGACATAAGAATGAGAGTGGCTTGGGACTTCAACTTATAAAAAATTGTACATCTCTTAGTCTTCCCATCAAAGACTATATGGGAGTTATATTCATTGTTTACACCCATTATGTATAAATTAATGGGTAATGATGGGTTATGAACTTGAATGCATCTATATAATTACATAAGTTATACATTTCCATTTTCCTCCATTACTCATAAACATAATGTACAAAATAAATTTCATAATGTTGGGGTTACAAAAGTTGTAACACCACATTCATATAAATTAAATTTTTTAACTTCCCATTTGTAATTTGAGTCTTCCATACATAAGACTCTTAGATGTCCAATCAATTTATTCACCTACCTATCAATTGATACCCTTAAATAATATTCATACAAATATAATTATATATGGCCACACATTATAGGAAAAAAGCTAACAATCTCCCACTTGACCTACATAATTATATTTGTAATAGATTAAAACATAATATGACCATAACAATTTCTCAAAATAGGCATCCTTTACATTAAGATTATGTTTCATGGAACCACTAACACCAAATCATTGAAATGATTGGATCACACAACGATCCAATATTCTTCAAGGATTATAGTACTAGCACCTCCATTAACATCAATCAATGACTTTTATGACATTAGCAACATTAAGGTGATAATGTTAATTCATTCACATAATGGTCCCATCAACTTTTAAACATCTAGATTGTGCAAAAAATGGATGTATAAAAGTAACATAATAATCATCAATATATCATAATTAAGAACTTTATTTTTATTATAATGTGATCACATACATTACACTCTCAATCAATCTAAAATTGAAAAACTTGCCACCAAGCCCATGCGCGTAACATAATCCATAAAAAGCTTAGGTGGAAGACCTTTTGTCAATGGATCTGCCAACATGAGTGTATTTTTAATATGTTCAATAGAGATAACTCCATTTTGAATTTTCTCCCTTACAACCAAATATTTAATATCAATGTGCTTTGATCCTCCTGTAGTCTTATTATTTTTAGAGAATCGCACAGTAGCACTATTATCACAATATATTCTCAATGGTCTCATTATCGAATCAATAACATGAAGCCCTGAGACAAAGTTTCTCAACCATATTGCATGACATGTGGCTTCATAACATGTTACATATTTTGCCTCCATTGTAGAAGAAACTATCAATGATTGTTTATGGCTCTTCTATGAAATAGGTCCATTTGATAACATAAAAATATAACTAGATGTAGACTTTTCGGTATCCTTACAGCCAACATAATCAGAATTAGAATAACAAATAATCTCTAGATTATTTGTTCTTCTGTATGTAAGCATGTAGTCCTTAGTCCCTTGCAAATAACGCAATACTTTCTTAACCGCTTTCCAATGATCAATACCTGGATTACTTTGGTATCGACCAAGCATGCCCACCACATAAGCTATGTCTAGTCGAGTGCAAACTTGAGCATACATGATACTCCCTACTACAGAAGCATAAGGAATTTTGTCCATTTGTTTCTTTTCAAGATCATTTTTGGGACATTGAAGTTCACAAAATATGTCCCCTTTCACAACAAGAGCAACACTACTAGAACAATTTTGCATGTTGAATCTTTTAAGAACTTTTTCAATATAGTTCTTTTGGGATAATCCTAATAATCCACGTGACCTATCTCGATGAATTTCAATTCCTATCACATAGAATGCTTCACCAAGATCTTTCATATCAAAATTCTTGGATAAAAATTGTTTGGTCTCAAAAATCATTCCCATATTGTTGCTAGCAAGCAACATATCATCAACATACAATACAATAATACAAATTTTACTCCCACTGATCTTAAGGTATATACATTGATCTACTAGATTCTCTTTGAAACCAAAAGTGATGAGAATTTCATGGAACTTAAGATACCATTGTCTAGAAGCTTGTTTTAGACCGTATATGGACTTTTTAAGTTTACATACCATATGTTCCTTGCCTTTATCCTGAAAACCCTCAAGTTGATCCATATAAACCTCTTCATGCAAGTCACCATTCAAAAAGGCAGTTTTAACGTCCATTTGATGTAACTCTAAGTCAAAATGTACTACTAAAGACATGATTATTCTTAAGGAATTTTTCTTGGAAACAAGAAAAAAAATGTTTCCTTATAGTCGATTCCTTCTATTTGAGTGTATCCTTTTGCAACTAACCTGGCCTTGTATCTTTCGACATTGCCCTTAGAATCATGTTTGGTTTTTAAAATCCATTTGCAACCAATAGTTTTAATTCCTTTGGGAAATTCTACAAGATCTCAAACTTTATTATCTTTCATTGATTTCAACTCTTCTTCTAAAGCATAAAGCTATAGAGTTGAATTTTCACTATTGATGGCTTGATTATAAGAAGTAGGATCATTTTCCAAACTAACATCATAATCACACTCATTAAGATAAACTTTGTAGTCATTTGATATAGCAGGCTTTTTCTAACTGATCTACGTAAAGATACTTCTGTAATTGGGACATTCTCATTTTCATTACGAGAAACCTCTTGAGTCACACCATATTCCATCATTGGTGTTGATACTTCATTAGAGATTAACTTTTTAAGCTCAGTTCTCCCACTAAAATATTCATTTTCTAAAAACACAGCATGTCTAGTTTCAACAATTTTAGGGCCCTGACCATGACAATAAAATCTAAAACCTCTTGATCTTTTAGGATAGCCAATGAAATTACAACTTATGGTTTTAGAATCCAATTTCTTTATTTGTGGGTTAAAAATTTTAACTTCAGTTGGACATCCCCATACATGTAAATAATTCAAAGTCGGTTTCCTACCCACCCATAACTCATAAGGAGTTTTGGGTACAACCTTACTAGGAACACGATTGAGAATGTGAACAGTAGTTTTCAATGCTTCACCCCACAAAAATTCAGGCAAAATTGAGTTACTCATCATACTTCTCACCATGTCAATTAGAGTACAATTTCGTCGCTTTACTACACCATTTTGTTCTGGTGTTCCAAGCATTGTGTAGTTTTCAATGATACCATGCTCTCTTAAAAATAAGGCAAAAACACTAAGATGTTAACTTGATTCAGTGAACCTACCATAATATTCACCATCTCTATCAGATCTTACACTTTTAATTCGCCGATTGAGTTGATTTTCAACCTCGGCTTTATAAATCTTAAAAGCATCTATTGCTTCAAATTTCTCACGAATAAGATACACATAAGAATACCTTGAAAAGTCATCAATAAAACTAATAAAGTACTTATGTCCATTGATGGTTGGAATTGAATAAGGTTCCCAAATGTCAAAATGAATACATTCTAACAATTCAGTAGCCCTTGAGGCACCATTTTTCTTAACCTTAGTGTATTTTCCCTTTATGCATTCAACACAACTAGTAAAATTAGAAAAATCAAGTGAAGTCAAAATTTCATCTTTAATAAGACGTTCCATCCTCGCTCTTGAAATGTGACCCAATCACTTATGCCACAATATGGATGAATTTTCATTCACTCGATTTCGTTTGTTAGAGGATTCATACACATGATAAGATAAAAAAGACTATGAATATTTGCAATCTAAATTCAATGAATAAAGATTACCATGTAAAGTGCTAGAGCCAACCAAATAAGAATTATAGAAGAAGGAAACTCCATTATTTCCAAACTTTAATTCATAACCATAAGAATCAAGTCTTGGAACTGAAATTAGGTTTCTAGTAAAAACAGGAACATAAACTGTATCTACTAAATCCATAATAAAACCAGTATCCAAAATTAAACGAAGAGTGCCAATAGCCTCAATTTCCACTATTGTTCCATTTCCCAAAGTAATGGTTTGCTCTCCTTTACTTAGTCTCTTGCTTGTAAGGTATCCCTACAATGAATTCGTTATGTGAATACTTGCACTAGTGTCAATCCACCAAGAGTTTGGTGGTATATCAACTAAATAAGGTTCATAAGACACTAAGCATTGAGTTTTACCTTTCTTTTCCAACCAAACCTTAAAGCCAGAACAATCTCTTCTTTTCTGACCTTTCTTGTGGCAAAAATGACATTGTATCTTATTTTCGTCCTTTTGCCCATTGTGAGACACATCATTACCTTACTCCTTTTTCTTACCTTTACCTTTCTTGAATGATTTTTTATTTGGACCAATAATGAGGTGAGTCATATCGGGTTTTTCCACTTTAAGTCTTTCTTCTTCTTGAACACACATGGAAATTAGTTCACTCATTTTCCACTTATCCTTATAAGTATTATAATTAATTTTGAAATGACCAAATTGTGAAGGAAGGGAAGTCATTATGAAGTGAACAAGAAAACCTTCAGAAATTGTCATGTTCATTCATTTCAATTGAGAAGCCATGTCACTCATCTTCATGATGTGCTCATGTACACCACTATGACCATCATATTTCATTGTTATCATTTTGATCATAAGAGTACTCACCAAAGACTTGGAAGTTCCTAAGAATTGTTCTTCAACTTATTTAATATAGCTCATTGCATTATCTGAATCTGAGATTGCTCCACGAATTGCAGGAGTGATTGAACCTTTCATAATCATTAGACTCATGCGATTAGAGTGCTCCCACTTTTCATATAAAGCCTTTTGTTCAATAGTACTTTTAGAAGTAGGCTTTGTGGGTGTAGGCTCTCTTAAGGCATAGTCCAAATCCATGCAACCAAGAACAATTCCAATTTGTTCCTTCCATTTTTTAAAATTTGCCCCACTTAATTGTTCAATACCAGACAAATAACCTGTAATAGCAGTAGGATTCATTGCTGCTGAATAAAATTTAATTCAAAAGGAAAATTATTTTATGTCATGACAATATTTAACATCACACTTTACAATAATCTAACTACAACAAAAATTAAGTTAGATATCACATTAATCATAAACATAAGAGATCATATCATAGTTCTTTCGTTGGACCAAACTATAATCACATAATTCAAAAGTATATTATTATAATCCCTTCGTTGGGTTGAATTATAATAATTCATAAATCATATAGATATGACATAATTATTAAAATAAAAGTATTGAAACGTAAAGAAGTTTAACCATTGGGTAAAAACTTCATCAACCTTTATTATTAAATTCTTGTCATATAATCAAATATGGTGATGATCCTCCGTTGGGTTGATCAACACCCGTTTCATAAGTTGAACAACACACACTCCACACACACACACACATATATATATATGTGTGTGTGTGTGTGTGTGTGTGTGTGTGTGTGAGGTTGATCAACACTCGTTTCATAAGTTCAACAACACACACTCCACACACACACACACATATATATATATATATATGTGTGTGTGTGTGTGTGTGTGTGATCATTTTCAAACAAACAAGTAAATAAACTTACATACTAGAAAAGTTATTTATTGATAAATGTGTGTTACTAAATCATTCATATGCATCACATCATATATATTTTAGTTGTCCATAAGATCAAACAATAATCAAAAAACGAAAAAAAAAATATGTTTTATGATCCAAAATTGGTTGACTCTGATACCAATTGTTAACCAAACATTTATAAACTTTATGCGGAAATAATTATTTTAAAAAACAATTTTGGATGCATAAAACAAAATAAATGTAAATACTAAAATAATGATCATATTCTTATCTTGATCCATGAAGTGAGACTCAATCACCTTGTGAATTGTATTGTTAAGGTCTTCAACTCACTACTCTCATATAGTGGATGGGTCACTTGTGTGGTGTATATTGTTAAAAATAAACAACAAAAATGACATAAGAATGAGAGTGGCTTGGGACCTCAATTTATAAAAAATTGTACATCTCTTAGTCTTCTCATCAAATACTATATGGGAGTTATACTCATTATTTACACCCATTATGTATAAATTAATGGGTAATGATGGGTTATGAACTTGAATGCATCTATATAATTGCATAAGTTATACATTTCCATTTTCCTCCATTACTCATAAACATAATGTACAAAATAAATTTCATAATGATGGGTTACAAAAGTTGTAACACCACATTCATATAAATTAAATTTTCTAACTCCTCATTTTTAATTTGAGTCTTCCATACATAAGACTCTTGGATGTTCAATCAATTGATTTATCTATCTATCAATTGATACCCTTAAATAATATTCATACAAATATAATTATATATTACCACAAATTATAGGAAAAAAGCTAACACAAACATCATCAAAGGAGACATTCAAATGCTAGTTAACTTTCTCTAATTTCTAGTGTTCAAACATTTATATTGGATGATTGAATGCTAGTTAACTTTACCAACATTTTTAAATCATTTTACGTATTTTTATTAGACTTTTTGATTAATTTAAGATTAAAAAACTTATTTTAAATATTCATCTAAGGTTATAATATAAAAAGCTAATTGTCTAAATTAAAATAGAGGAAGTGAATTCATCCATCCCTCTACTTTAGCGTTCATTCTAAGTCTTAAACCTTTTTAATAACATTCTTAGAAATCCTTTTTCAAATGTCGGGGACATTCAAATGCCAGTTAACTTTCTCAAATTTTTTAAAACTATTTTCACATTTTTGTTAGATTTCTTGGTAAATTTAAATTAGAAATACATACTTCAAATATTCATCTAGGGTTTTGGCATAGAAACCTAATTATCTAAATTAAAAAAGAGGTCCTTGAATGGAAGGTCATCTCTTTGCCCCAACATTATAACTCTCAAACCTTTCTAGAAGACTCTTGAAAATCCTTTCAATAAAAGACATCCTAGGATTCCAACTTTCAAGCCTTTCAAGAAGACTCTTGAAAACACATTCGATTAAAAGACTAGGTACATCAATCTGCTAACCTCAATATGAGGTAACCCACCAAGATGTGTAAGTTGTTGCATGATGTACATGAAAGAATAGTACGTCGATGTAAGTCCATGAAGTTAAATTCACTCATATAAGGTATAGTTAAAACTAAGTACATTTCTCCTATATTTAATAAATTTGTTTTGTCATTGTATAGCCCATGATTTTTTACATTTAGAAAGTTTCTAATGGCTCTGTTTGGTTCCCGGAAAATGCTAAGGAAAGGAAAAAAAATGTAGAGGAAAATAGTTTTCTTTTGTTTGGATGACATGGAAAATAAGATGGAAAAAAAATATAAAGGAAAGTATGAAAGAAAATATTGTAATATTTTCCCTATTATTTTCCTTAAAAAATAACAAGGAAAATTAGGGGAAAAGAGAAGGGCAAAGGGGGGGAAAATTTTGTTCGAGGGATCTATTGTGCCCATTATTTTTATCAATTCTGCTCAGCCTCCTCTCCTTTAGGACTTCAAAGCACCTTGCTACTGTTAAAGGCCAGAAAGAATTTTATACAATCTAGCAATTTTTTTTTATTTTTAAGAAAAAACCAAGGCAATTTTTGGAAATTATTTTTGAAAACAATTTTTGAAACTTGAATTATTCTTAACCAGTTTTTTTTAAATCTTTTTTACTATACTTTAAATATAATTTTTATATGTAATATTTTACTTTTTTCTATTATTTATCATTATTTTTAAGGTAATTTTTTTAAAAATAAGTGAAAGTAATTCAAATATATTATTTAAAAATATCATATTTTGTGATTTTAAGAAAATCATTTTATGTTTTTAAAAATATAAAATTATTTTCTATTTTCTAATTATTAAACTTATTTTTTTAATCTTTTATTTTAGAAAGTAGGAAACTGTTTTAAAAAATAATTCATAAACATAATTCGAAACTATATCTATCATTATTTCATAATATTGAATAAAAATAAAAATAAAAATAAATAACACCTAGCTAAAAAATGATGAAATTTAGGTATAAAGTAATAAAATACAAAATTATGAAAACCGACTACACACATTAGACTTAATAATTGGTGGGGTATTATGTGTTCTTGGAACTCACCCAAAAAGTATCATTTTGGTGCTCTACTAGGACCTTCTTTTCAACAAAGGTGCATCAAATTAACCCTTTTTTTTTCTTTTCTTTTTTTAATATATATATATATTGTACGTGTAGCATGCAGCATATAATAATCCTTTCTCCATGTAAAAATATATGAACATATTTTATTTTTAAATTTTGATTTCTAAAATCCTTTTGAATTTTTTAAGAGCTTTTTATTAGCTATAAATGTTCCCTTGAAAATAAAAAATAGTTATTTACTCATATATTTTATTTGTATTATATGAGGAAAATTTTATACATAAATCTTATAATTATTAATAAAAAAAATAATAGCAAAGGCCTTTTATGAGCAATGTTTTATGTCAAAATTCACGTTTTTCAACAGTTTTTTTATTGGATTAATTTATTTTATTATTCAACAAATTGATAACCATTTAAGACAAATTGTTGATTTTATTTTCCTTCCATTTTTCCGTACATTTTTTTTTTGTGGTTAACCAAACAAATGAAAATGAATTCTTTTTTTTTTTCCCTTAAATTTTCCATGGATAACCAAACAAGTGAAAAAAATTATATTCATTTCCTTACCTTTTTCTTTCCTTCCATTTTTCCTCCCAATTTTCTTTCTCTCGCATTTTCCGAGAACCAAACAGAGCCAATATGTTCAGTTCTCGAAAAATTTGAGGGAAAAAAAATAAAGAGAAAAAGTGAAAGGAAATAAAAAATGAAGAAAAATAAAAAATAAATTTAAAATTAATAAATTATTTTTATATGTTTCATCAATCTCATTTCACTTCATTTCATTAATTGTATAAAGATTAAATAATTTTAAAATGTATAAATTTCTAATTAATAAAAAAAAAATTATAGTGAAACCAAACATGAGAAAATCATTTTCCTTTACATTTTTTTTTTCCTTGGTACTTTCTGAGAACCAAACATAACCTAAAAGATTCTATAATCAATCTTTCCATATATATCTAATATACCTTATTTGAAATTGTTTTCTACTCCTTATGATTGTAGAAAATTTTGGATATGAAATTAAAAATTGATATAAATATTTGCACTCAAATTATCTATCATAAATTATAAAATATGGTAAATTAAAAGGAAAAAAACTAAACCCTTAGAAAAGACGTTGGTTCCCTCGCATCAAAACCGAACTTTCCATTCTTTGCATATTCATTCTATTCCGAAAATGTATTCTAAAAATATATCATTCCCGAGACTAGATGTTGAACAGTCTTCCAGAGGTTTAGGGCCTGTTTGGTTGCTGTTTTTGAAAACTGTTCTGGAAAATAGTTTTTGAGAACAGTTTTTAAGAACAATTTTTAAGAACAGTTTTTGGTGTTTTTAAAAAAAAAATTATGTTTGGGAACTGAATTTTAAAAAACAGTTTTTGTTCTCAAAAACAAAAAAACATGTTTGGTTGAGTTAATAAAAAAAAAAATTTAGAACAAATAAAACAAAAGACACGTTTGAAAGATGTTTTTTTTTCTTTTCTAATTAATAAAATATTTTCTTCAAGTAATTTTATATTATAAATTTATAAATAATTTTTAGATATATAGTTCATTTAAATTAAAAAAATTATTTATTTTATTAATTTAAAAATAAAAATATTTTTTTAAAATAAATCAAACATAATAAAATTATTTTTATTAATATTTTTTATTTAATCTTTAACTTTATTAAAAATTATAGCATATCCTATTAAATTGAGATAAAATTGTTCTCGTGATTTGTTAATTTTTTTTTTATCTCTATTAAAACCAAAAATTAAAAATGCCACCCACTTCTCTCTCTCTCGGGCATCAAGAAGCCCTTTTCTCGAGAGAATCCCTAAAAGGCCCTATTTTCCTCTGCCACTCTCAATCCTCGCAGGTACTAATCTAATCATGTTATTATTATTATTATTTTTTTTGCAACCCCGTTTGATTCCCAAGAAAATCCATCCCCCATTCGATTTCCGGGAAAATTCATCCTCGTTTGATTTCCGAGAAAATCCAAGCAAAAACCCCAAGGAAAACCAAAAAGAATGGATTTTCTTTTGCTCCCTGTGTTTTCTGGATCCGTTTTAGGGGTCTCTTTGCTATTGTGCCATTGGATTTAAATTTCACGAACCTTGAATCAAGACTAAGACTGTGATGGAGAAGAGATGAGAACGGGAAGAAAAAAAAAAACACGGAGAACAGATGGTTTTTTTTTGTTTAATTTTGTTCTGTAAACAGTAAAAAAACGGGGAAAACAACATTTTGTTGTTCTCTAAACAGTGCCATTTTGAGAACACGGGAAACAACAAAAACAAAAACGACCCTCTCAACCAAACGAGTTTTTTGTGTTTTTTGTTTTCAAGAACAGAAAACAGTTCTTGAAAACACTAAACAAACAGGCCCTTAGATTTTCAGAAAGCTTCAGACATGGGCGGCCACTTCAAAACTAACTTTCCTGGAAGCTGTGACAGGGATGGACAATGCTCTGTCATACTAGAAATTTTTCTAGTTACCGGAGGGCCTAGTATCTGAAATCCTAAAAAGGAAAATTAAAGAGTTGAGAGGTAGTCAAATATTGGTAACAGAAGAATCAAATTGAGAATGACCAAGGGAGCATAGGCATGTTCCAAGAAAACTAAGAGACGTTGTAAATTTGTTCCCAGGAAGCACATAAAGATTCAAAATCTCTATACTAATACTAAATTGTAGCATTGGTCCAAGGCAACAATTATAAACTATATTCTAGTCTCCCACCTCCAGTTTTGAGTTGCAACTTACAACAATCACAATCAGCAGGAAGATAAAGAAAGAATGGCAAAAAATATTTTAGGCAGACCATAACAAGAAACTAAAAATTGACAAAAGGCACAGAAATCAATATATTTTTTGCCATGGCTACAAATCACAAGTTGGAAAATGACTACAAAAATCAAGATCTTGTAGTCACACTCTACTCACTCACCCATGGCTTTCCAAGCACCTGGCTCTGTTACTCATCATATTCCAACTTACACAATGTCAACAAGACAAACTGCAAGGAGACTCTAATAAACATTTTCATTGAATCCACCATAGTCGTGACATGGAAGGAAGGGAGGAATCATAAGTTACAAGCGTATTATTCATCATTCCATAAGAGAGTTTTACAAGTAAACGGTAAATATTAAAGCCCGATCCACACAATTCCAAATACCATAAGCTATAATCCTTTTTCGGTTACATTGGACTTTAAATGGAAGACATATCTAATCTTCTTTATGTACTTCAAAATTCAAATTAACAGTACTTCAAGTTAAGCATATCCAGATACATATCTTCGAGTACCTGCATATAACATCGTATTCATCAGATTTACCTACATATACATATATGAAGAAATATTACCACAAGAAACCAAAGGGAAGTGACCCAAGTACATGAACAAATTCCCTTTATCCCAAGAGTGGAAAGGAAACAACCCCTATGATTGCTCAGATCACACGCCTATCATTGGATTAGTTTGTTCCTGTTAAGTCTCTCTCTTTCCATTTGTTTATCCTAAACTCTATGGCTTACAACCTGTAAGCATAGCACCAGAGCCAAATTGCAAAACAAGTAACATAATGTTTGGTTCCTGAAAATCTTGAGGGAAAATGCAGAGGAAAAAAAATCGAGAGGAAAAATAGAAGCAAAGAAAAGGTGAAGAAAAATAAAAACCAGATTTAAAGTTAATAAATTACTTTTATATATATATTTATATATGTAAATAAAACAAATTATCAAGGCTTTACCCATATGCCATTATCGCCAATGGTACAAAAGCCCTAGCATTTAGAAGCAAGTATATGTAGTTATCCCAATCTTGCCACTCAAGAGAATGACAGAATCAATTACCAGCTCAAACCTAGGATCAGTGGGGGCATGTCCAACAACTCAAATGAATACTCTGCTGTTTGCTTCATGGAACAAATATGTATACATTGGGATAAATGTAAAGACTATAAAAACAACTCACAATGACATTTATAAATAACCCATATTTAAGTATTCAAGAGAAGTGCATCAATGGCCTACAGAAACATTTGCCTACCTAAGCGCTAGCAGTTGCAGGCTCATCACCAATAGGCTTGAATTCTTGCAGTTCCTTGAAGTTCAGCCATGGTTTCACCCAGATTTTGGCTTCATACTTGTTCTTCTTGCCACCATCAGTTGCATCCAGAGTAATATAGTATATCGTACCAGCAACCACCTGCTGTCTAACTTTCACCACTCCATTAAACTCCAAAAGGGTATTCTGAAAAAAAGTATAGACTTTTCCAATTTATCAAAACTGAATTAATACAATCAATTAAAATTACATAATCAAACAAAGCAACCAAAAAAAAAGAGAAAATTGGAAATGGATATAGAGGCGGCTGCTGCTATTGGAGATGGGGAATCCTTGAACAGAAACCCATCTAAAAAATCATTTTCACAAGTGTTTCAAGGAATGATTAGAAGAGGAAAAAAAAAACCAACAAAAGAACCTCGTTTGGCGGCTCAGAAACCCTGGGAACAGAAACGAAAATTAAATTGTGGATCTAGCTCCTTACGATGATTTACTTCACAAAATAAAAAACAAATGAAACCTCAATCCCATCATCGTATTCTTTTGCCCTAAAAATAACATTTTATTATACTTCTGGAACGAATGAATTTTGTTCAAAAATAACCTTGGAAATTCATAAGCCAAACCTCTGCCTTCGTCGAAAAAAAGAGCAGAAGGAGAGAATTTCTCAGGAAACAAGCGGAAACGGAGAAAGTAAAAACCGAGATTGAAAAAAATAAAAAACAAAACCTGTTTCTTGTTGTGCTCGTCAACGGCGAATCGGGCAAGGTTTTCGATCTCAAGAGCGTTCTGAGATCCATCAGAATCATGAATTCCTCCTACGGTAGCCATTTCAATTACAGAATTTGCAATGCAAACACAATACAGAACCAGCACCAAAACCGAGGCTTTTATCTTCATCGTCGCCTCTCCAGGATCCTTCCCAATCCACGCGGTTTTTTATTCCGACGCGCCCTTTCAACGCCGCACGTGCCGAAGCACCACCCAATTTTTTGGATTTGGTGATTGGAATCTGCTACATCCTTGCTTCCTCTAATATATTCCAATTGGATGATTTTATTGCTAATAGAGATGCTGAATAGTGTGAGGTGGTTAAATTTGATTGGTGGAAGAGTGTGGTTAATGTGGGGTGGTGGCGCTTGGAATTGGGGAGTGGGTTGCTTGCTTGGGAAGATTAGAAAAAAAGATGTGCCACTTGTCATAGAAAGCGGTGACACAAGCCCATAAGCCCATCGTATTCCTCTTTCTTCGTGCCGAAGGTGGTGAGTTGGATCGATATGCATTGACCATTCCCTATTTTCTTTCTCTTTTTCATTTTTGTTTCCTCTTTTATTTTGTATTTTTTAATGACAACCTTTTCCACCATTTTATTTTATTTTTAAGAAATACAATATATATATATATATATATTATCTTAATCTCATTTTTCAACCTACCCTTATTACCACCAAATGCATTTTCCTTCCAACTTTTTTATTGTTTATTTCTTTAATTAGATTATTAATATTTTGGGAAAAAAAAAGTATTATTGTAAATAATTTTTTTTCTTAAAAAAAAGTTCAAGTTAAGAAATGAAATTTAGGTGTAAACCAATATATATATTTTCAAAGTCTCAATAATTTAGCTAGTGAATGAAAATCTTTTAATCATTTTTTTAATGAACTTGAATTATTTTATAAGTTTATTCCCCAAGTAGATGTTTTTTTTAACTTGAGATATTAAATATTAGCAAATCGAAGGTTGATCACGTCCATCAATTTTCTTGTTTTAGAATGTTATGAACGCTTAAATGAATGTACTATAAAATTAGGATATGCATCTTTTCATACAACAATATCTTAAATACTTAAATGAATATGCTATAAAATTAGGATATGCACGTTTCTAATAACAATTGTTTTTAAAATAATTGATAATGCCTAAGGTTTTATATTAAAAAAATAGTATAACCTTAAAAAAGAAACGTGAAGGATATGGTCTCACAACTTGCATTATATATATATATATATTGAATTTTATTTAGATAAAAAGAATTTTATTTATTTACTAATAAATTCATGGTATCATGAACTTCCTAAAATAAATATTTTGTTTATTTATTTTTATAGAAAGAAATCAAATTTAGGAATAAAGAAAAAGAAAAAGAGAGATATTAACACATGATTTGTAATTTGATACTTTGATTTTCGAAAAGATAAAGTTAACTTATTCTGAGACAGATAAAGTTGGCTCTTCCTAAATTAGTCCTGGTGATTATTCTTTTAATATAGCTTCCTTCCATACAAATATTGCCAACTTTTGATAAAGTTGGGCTTGGTCTTTGTTTCTCTCTTTAATTTCTTTAATGGATGCTCTTTTGGTTTTTCTGAATCCTTGCTTACCGTGAACAAATTTTCTTGTTTATTTGAAAATGTCAAATTGGTTGAACCGTGTGTACATAATATTGATGGTATGATGCAAGAGTAGTATTACCAAGTTCCACAGTGGAACTCCATTTTTTTGAATAAAATAGCCAGTCCCAAATTTAACATATAATGTGATAATACGACTCAAAAATGTGTCTACGCACATAACCCGTTTAATAAACAAGATTTTATTCATATTTGATTATTAAACTCGTCTTACTTGATTAAAATATAAGGATCATGTTCGTGTTTGACTATTTAACCGCATTTAACATATTTACTTAATTTTGTCAAAATGACTCAATTATGATATGTTTAATTTATTTATTTAATTATGTCAAATTGACATATTTATAACTCATTTAACCTATAGAAATTTGTTAATTTGATATATTTAAAAATTAAAAATACTAAATATAATTTTTTTTATTATAAATATTATGCAGTTAAAAAAATTAGCCAAGTAAAATTTTATATATTTTATTATAAAGATTAAAAATATTTTATAATTAAAACAATAGATAAAATAATAAATAAGGGTAAAATTTAAAACTGAATTTACTTTTTGGTTTATAATTAAAGCTAAATAATTCAATTAATTAAAATTGTCAAAAAAATTAAACTTGAAAGTTAAGCAATTGAAATATATTTTAAAATAATACACTTATAAATTAAATAGATTTATCAAGATTAATGAATTGGAATTGTGTTAATGGGTTGGAAGGGTTGAGAAATGATTGGGAAATTTCTTAAAACCTTGGTCAATTTCGAACAAGATAAAGTGCATAGCTTATTAAGGCAAATGCTTGTCAAAAAGCATTTGTAAACAATTGCTTATGGGATTTTGGTTTATTATTAGGAATTTTGGGATTTGTTGAAAATATTTAATAACTTAATTGTTGTGCAAAAACTAATTGCACCAAAAAATTCAAAGAAAGCAAAACAAAAAAAATCAAAGAATAAAACAATTATGTGGTTCAAAAAATGTGTCCTACGTCCATGGATGCATACATTGTAGTGTCAATCTTATTGATGAACTTTAAGTACAAGCTTATTACAATTTTCTTCTCTTC
The DNA here is from genome assembly GCF_030704535.1 of Vitis vinifera. Classification (NCBI taxonomy): domain Eukaryota; kingdom Viridiplantae; phylum Streptophyta; class Magnoliopsida; order Vitales; family Vitaceae; genus Vitis; species Vitis vinifera. The sequence continues at coordinate 17,572,550 of NC_081810.1, read as the reverse complement.
TTTTTCGTGTTTAATTTCCCAAAAAATCTTCTTTGTTTTCTCTCAAACACTTTCCAAAATCTTTCTTGAAATCAAGTTCTATTTTGTTACAACAGTTTTTATACCCTTGTAAATTAGCACCATATAAAACTAACATAACTTCTAATAGAAACAATTAGCTTTGGCCTATGTGGCACTCAATACAAATCCTAACCAATCATCACATTAGTTTATAATGATGGGACATATTTATTATTTGTTTATTTGTGTGCTTCATTCTTGTTTGTTGGTGCAATTGCTAAATTGGCTCAATTTCCCCTTCAAGTATAGTTACCTATGCAAGGGGTTTATTCCTATTTTGGCTCTTATATATATATATATGATGCTACTACGAGAGCAGTGTGAATTTTTCTTGAAATTATGGAAAGTGTATCTTAAAGAGACATCAGTATAAATCCAAATTTTTAGAAATTGTAGAAGACGTCTCATCAAGAGACACCTGCAATATAAAATCCAATTGAAGAGACAAATATAAATTAAAATTTATGAAATTGTGGAAGGTAGAGACACCTTTAGTATAAATCCAATTTTTTGGGAATTATAGAAAATGTCTTTTGAAGAGATACCTTTAATATAAAATCAAATTTAAAAAACACGTAGTATAAATTAAAATTTATAAAATTATGGAAGGTGTCTCTTGAAAAGACACCTTTAATATATATTAGAATTTATAGAATTGTGAAAAGTGCCTCTTCAAGAAATATCTTTATTATAAATCCAATTTTTTTGGAATTATAGAAGGTGTCTCTTTATGTCTCTTAAAAAAACACCTTCAATATAAAATCAAATTCAAGATATTTGTAGTATAAATCCAAATTTACTAAATTATGGAAGGTGTTTCTTGAGAGACACCTTTAATATATATTGGATTTTGTAGAATTATGGAAAATGTATTTTTAAGAGGCACCTTTAGTATAAATCTAATTTTTAAGAATTATAGAAGGTGTCAAAAGAAGTTTAAATTCAATTCTTTTAAATACATATCATAAATTTGAAAATTATGAAAAATATCTCTAGGCACTTTCTTTCTACATGACAAAGAGTGCTATAAATCTATCAATATTTTTCCGACTACCGTTTCTTTTGGAATCATTTTTTGAAGTTGCCGTAGAAGCTAAAAGGCATAATTGTTCTGAAAACATTAGTAAAATAGGTGAAAGGTAAGGGGGGTAAGATATAGGGAGAAATGCAAATGAATTATGAAACACCTAAGCCTCCGTTGCCATGCACGTAACAGTTGATTCTTATTCATCGAAATTTATCAGAATATGAGTCATCCCAAACCTAAATCCAACCTCGTCTCTTCCTACTTCGCCCTTCTCCACTCTTCCCCCAACCCCACCCATCTCCGCCACCTCCACGCTCGCCTCCTCCGAACCTCTCTCTACGACAATGTCATTCTCAGCTCCAAGCTCCTTCTCATGTATTCCCAACTCGGAAAGCTCTCCCCACATTCGCTCTCAGTCTTCCTTCACATGCCTCATAGAAACATCTACTCCTGGAACATCATAATCGGAGAGTTCTCCCGGTCCCATCTCCCCCACAAATCCATTGACTTGTTTCTCCAAATGCGCCACTTCAACCAACCACCTGACGTCTTCACTCTCCCCCTTGTTCTGAGGGCTTGTGCGGCCTCTGGATCCGTGAAACTAGGCGTTTCGGTACATGGGTTGTGTGTGGAGATGGGCATGGAGAAGAGTTTGTTTGTGGCTTCGGCATTGGTCTTCATGTACGTTACTTTTGGGAAGGTATTGGACGCTAGGGTGTTGTTCGACGAAATGCCCGAGAGGGATGCAGTGCTGTGGACAGCGATGTTGGCTGGCTACGCTCAGCATGAGGAACCAATGCTGGCTTTGTCAGTGTTCAGACAGATGGTTAGTGCCGGGGTCGCCCTTGATGGAGTGGTGATGATCAGCTTGCTTTTGGCGTGTGGCCAATTAGGCTGGTTAAAGCATGGAAAGAGCGTCCACGGATGGATCACAAGAAGGTGTTTAGCCTTAGGATTAAACTTAGGAAACGCTCTCGTTTATTTCTACGTAAAATGCGCCGCATTGGGCTACTCTTATAACCTGTTTGACAAAATGCCTGAAAGAGATGTGATTTCATGGAGCTCGATAATTTTAGGCTACGGGTTGAGCGGAAACGTTGATATCGCCTTGGATCTTTTTGATCGGATGCGTGTAGCAGGAGTAAAGCCCAATGATGTCACATTTCTCGGGGCTTTATCCGCCTGCACGCACACTGGAATGGTGGAACGAGCGCACACATATTTTGAAATGATGAAGGAGTACGGGGTGGCACCAGAGTTGAAGCATTATGCTTGCATGGTTGATTGTCTAGGGCGAGCTGGAATGTTGGAAGACGCAGAGAGGTTTATTGAGGAAATGCCGGTGGAAGCGGACGGGGCGGTGCTAGGGGCTCTGTTAGGGGGGTGTAGAGTTCATGGTAACGCAGAGGTGGGAGAGCGGGTGGCGAAGAAACTGATGGGGTTGGAGCCGGAGAAGGCATCAAACTATGTGATGTTAGCAAACATTTATGCAGGCGCTGGCAGGTTTGAAGATGCGGAAAAGGTGAGGCAGTTGATGAAACAAAGGAAATTGTCAAAGGTGCCTGGCTGCAGCTTTGATTTAATCTAAAGGGTGTTCACTCCTCTTGCAACAGAGAGTTGGCTGAAGAAGGAAGGAATTGGATCAAGCAATGTTGAGGGATGGAACTTACAGTTGAAATCTATATTGAATCTGAAAAATGAGGGAAACTAATAAAGGGGAGGATATATTTTTTTAATTTACATTTGAGACTTTGTCATTTGCAAAAAATAACATCCACATGCAAACTAAAATCTTGATTTTAAAATTTTATTTCAATATATAATTTAAATTATTTTTCAAAACACAATTTAAAATGAAAATATTAAAATTATTTTTTAAACTATTTCAACATGATTTTTAAATTTCATATAATAGCAATATATATAGTATGAAAATTCTAAAATATAAGCAAAAAATAATTTTTAAAAAACAGTTATTATTCTATTTCAAATATTTAAAAATTATATTTTAAAAATGCTATTAGTAATATTAAATTTTAACGAAAGTTTTATTAATTGCTTTCATCAAATTATTAATAATAAAATAAAAAATAAAACTAAAAAAAATAATTAAATTATAGAAAATATTTGTTTTTTCTTAAAATTTAACTTATTCAATTATAAAATATAAAATATAAAAATTAAATTAAATTAAAAATATAAAATTAAATAAAAAGATATAAATGAAAGTCTATTGTGCTTTTTTTTTTTCAATTTTTTTTAATAAAAACAAAAATATTAAAATATTTTTTAAAAAAATTTAAAAAGTGAAATAAATGTAACACTCAGATACTAAAATGAGAGGTGATTGAGCGATCTACATGTAATTTATAGATGATTTTTCTTAATATTTATTTATTTAATTAATAAAATAGAACATGGTACGTAATTACTAATTACCCAATGAAGCCGACCTACTGCCATTATTTATCGCATGAAACAAGTTAAAAGGTAAAAGGGCAGTAATGTAATTATACGAGTGCACAAGGTGATTAACGGCACCGATCGTCAAACGACTGAAAAATTTAGAGTTCCGACACAGCCAAATCGAAAGGGTGAAGCAAGATCATGGAGGTTCCAGCTGAGAGGGGATCCATGGACGTGAAAACCCTAATCTCTCTCTACTCCAACAAGCTCTGGAACCGCATCATCAATATTCTTCCCTTTTCGCATTCCAACTTTCTGGGCAAAATTTCAAGCCTCTATCTACAAGCCATTCGCACAAGATCCCGTCGACGCAGGCCAAGCCTACCTCTTCCGCTCCCTTCCCATTCCCTCGACACTTCTGTGTGAGTGCTCTTCATCTATATATATATATATATATATATAGATAGGTAGATAGATGGATAGATAAATGTTTTTTTTTTTTTTTGTGGCTTCTGTTTTTAACGTTTGGTTGCCGAGAAAATGTCGCGAAAGAAAACTTATGGACCTATGTTCGGATCTCAGGAAACAAAAATGATGTTCTCAGATTCTAAACAGACGCCTATTTGGTGTTAGCTGAGAACCAAGCAAGATGTTTGTATTTCAATTTCACATTCAAATTTGTTGGGTTTCTTGGATGCATTCGGCTATTATACTGTTAAATGAGTAATTCTATAGTAAATTGAACTAGATGGTAAGAATTGGAGCTATCTTAAGTGTCTAACCTGGGTACTGGGTCTCGTTTGTGTGTGTTGTTGTCTTTTATTTTTAATAGAAATTGGGATCCGATAATGCAATGTACATTTGATCCAGTTATGTATCATTTCAAGCGGGCCTCTAATTTAAAATCAACACGTTTTGGTGATGGATATTCAATACAATCATGGTGGAATCACCCTTATACACCTTACTATTGCTAAAATCCCCTTCTACTGTCTATTTCGTGTTCCTCTATGTGTATAAAATTGTGCATGTGAAGTTCTTGAGATAAAGAGCGTGTTTGGGAAATCATATTAATGATTTGACATGATTAACTGACTTAATTGAAGTCATTAAGTAGATTAAGCATGATAAAATAACTTAATATCACCACTTAAAATTAAAAAATAACTTTAAGCATTAAGTCAAAATAATTAACTTATTTTTAATCTAAAATATCTTTTACCTCATTACCTTTATCTACATTCTGTTTGGTAGTGCTTCTAGAAAGCACTTCTAGTATAAAAAGCATTTTTGAAGAAAAATTAGACATTTGATAAAATATAGAGAACACTTTTAAAAAATTGAAAATTCACTTATAATGCTTCCTAAAGAAGCTCTTGATAGGTGATTCTACCAAAAATGGTTCTAAAGAAAATATTTATACTAAATGCACTTTGAATTGAAACACTGTCAAATGTACACCTAGGAAGAATATATTTTATAATTATGACTCTACATACAACTCATCTTTTATAATAAATATTTTCGTACTTATCTTATATATCTAGAATATTTTAAATGTGAAAAATTAACAAATAAATTTATTGTTTAAGAGTGGTGAAAATAAAAATATTAGTTAAAAATAATGAGGGTAAATATGTCAATTTGGTGTAAAAAAAAAGAAAGAATAAAATTTAAGTTAACTTTACCAAACAACCTGAATATCAAGGTAAAAAAATAAGTAACAAGTTTTTAACTTAAAATCAACTTAGTCATTAAGTAATAAGTTTTAAGTTTTACTAAACACCCACTAAATAGCAACCTTAACTCAAAGCATTACATTATGCTGGAATTACTTCAAGGGACCTAAAAATAAATTACCACCCAAGCTTGACAAGAATAAACAAGAAATTTATCAAAAAGACATGCTATCAAAAGTAAGCCACAGAAGCAAACTTTATGCCAAAAATCTTCCAATTTGAAAGAAAAACAATGTGGCAAATATGAGCAATCCATGATGTAAAATAAAGCTATCTACAACTAAGTTTAATATCTTATACTGTGGAACCATGTGGAAAAAAGGGGGAGGGGTGGGTTTGAGTAGGTAGTCCTTAAATATTGACCCAAAAATTTGATTTTTATTTTTCAGGTTAGGATATAGTTAACCAGTAGAAGCTAAGAACATTCAATCAAACAATGTGACATGTGATTTGTGAGGAAAACTACTCACAAGCCTTCTCAATACATTACAGATGTAAAAATCATAGGATTAGAGACTGTAGACCTAAAATTCACTAAGTTTCAAGAAATAGGTAAATAGAATACTTGGTCGTTGCTACTCCCTACGACTTACAATCAATAGTACCTCTACACTTCTTAATGGACTCCTCAACTCTTCGAGGGGATGCAATTCTACCACCACGAACTCAATTAACATCGAATTTTCTTTTCAAGAGTGTTAGGTTAAGTGCAAAGAGAGACAATGTAAAATTTAGGGGCATAAAGAGCAAAATTGCACAACATGAGGCATAAAAAGAAAAATTACCAAGTTTAGGAAACTTGGGAAAATTGGAAATTCTGCCAAAGTGAAATGAAACCAGAAATTTTCCATCAAGCACTTGGGTGCTATTTTAGGTTCCTTGAGTGCTTGAGCTAACCCATCAAGCGCTTGATGCTCCTATTAAAATCTTAATTTCCGTCATCGGTTTTCCTTTATATAATTTTCAATTAAAATTTGTTTCTAAATTATTTTATTAACGATTTCTATAGAAGTCGACTCTATGCCTTTTAAGTTCATTATTCCCAATTAACTCAACCATACTTACTTGTATAATCCTAGGTTGACTATTTCATAACTTTGAGTCTTCATAGGCAGTGTAAATCTCAGGAAAACATGTAAAGTTCTAAACTAGGATGAATGAAACAAAATTGTCAACATCACTAAATAACCTAACACCCTCCCTCCTTTGCCTTTTCTTGTCTGCTTGATTTGCCCTTCCAAAGTGCATTCCAAAGTTATTCAGTTGGACAGTCTACGTTCTACTTGTATATGCAATGATAGATTAATTATCTTAATGTTTTGGTACTTCTTTTAGGTTCCAAGTTCATCCTCCTTCAATGGAAAGTTCTCTACATATTTTAGATAATAAAAGTATGTTAATTAGGCTTCCTCTAGTGCAACTATATGGAAGCAGTTTCTAACTTTTGAGGGTTGTCTTAATTAGGCTTCCTCTAGTGCAAATATTTTTTTTTTTTGATAAGTAAAACAAGATATATTGATAAAGGGGCAAAAAGTTACAAGTATACAGGGGGTATACAAAGCAACAAACCCCTCAAAAGGCCAAAAAAACAGCAAGCCTCACCATCCCTTAGTTGGACGCCAACCATTCTAGGAACCCTATAAGGGACATACGCTCCTTGCCAATATACGCTCCTCTAGTGCAAATATATAGAAGCAGTTTCTAACTTTTGAGGGTCCTAGGGTGAGGGACATTTTATAGGTGTGGTAAAACAAAGTGGAAAAGAGAGTTTAAAAATGCTTCACAAGTAAATTTTAACTACAACCATAATAATTTTTTAAGCAATGCTTTACGAACAAAATTTTTTTGCACTAAATCTGTATGAACTGCAGTAGCATCATTTCTAGCATTAATTTCAAAGCAAAGTGAATCACTGCCCCTATTAACCATTAGTTTCAAAAGTTTCCTTGTCTTATTCACTTTATATAAACTTTTGGTATTCTTTTTGTAGACAACTTTGTTGAAACTTTGGAGAAAAAAAAGTGTGAACCCAATCATTTCTAGCATTAATTTCAAAGCAAAGTGAATCACTACCCCTATTATCCATTAGTTTCAAAAGTTTCCTCGTCTTATTCACTTTATATAAACTTTTGGTATTCTTTTTGTAGATAACTTCGTTGAAACTTTGGAGAAAAAAAAGTATGAACCTGATTTTTCTTAAGAAATATGAAGTGCAGTTAAAATAGACATTTCATACACATCTTTTTCATATTTAGTATATCTTGTATCTTAAGATATGGTTAAGTTGTAATAAACTTAGTCGACATGTATCATTGCGCATATAATATCTCTAATTGACTAGGTGTAAGCATCATTTAATGGTTTCTACTATTGACAAGAAACCCATTTACAAGAAGGGTTGAAATTCATGGGTCCCCAGGGATACATGTATTAGTCTCCAGGTCCCTTTGCTATAGCATTTTTCAGATTTTTAATTGTGTCATTACTCACCACACGGAAAGCAAGAGTGGGAGATGGTATGCAAAAGAAGAGGAATTTTTAACTCCTGTCCCTTCATAGCTTGGTTCCTAAGAAGCACCAATGCAAGTATGCGTCAGACTTTAGACCCATTAGCCTGACAACCAACCTTTACAAAATGATAGCTCCATTCCCTTTAAGTCATTGTTGGCTTGAGATGGGGTCAAAGAAAGGTTTTATAAAAGACTATCAATGTAGAAAAGACAATACACTTTGATAAGGAGTCATCTTACTTTGATTAGAAGCACCTTATTCAACTTGCCAATATATTTTATATGCTTGTGAGCATTCCTAGGAAGGTTAGATTCGGCTCAAGAAGATTCAAAGAAACTTCCTTTTGGGAGGTAGGGCTTTGGTGAAAAGCGATATTTAATGAAGTGATCAATTGTCTGCATGCATAAGAGTTGGGGGACTTGGGCATTAGATTCCTTTCTTTCCTTAATAAGTCTCTCCTTGGAAAGTAGAGATGGAGTTACGCATCTAAAGGAGTGCTATGGAATAGGTTGCAGATGGGAAGGAGGAAGAAGTGGTTTGGTGTTCCTATAAAGTGAAATATGGGTATGAGGTTAGTTTATCGAAAGCTATCATGAAGGGATGTGATCTTTTTAATGGTAGAACATTTTTATGGTGGATAATGGGAAGAGGATACAGTTTTAGAAGGATAGGTGGTGTAAGAATAATTGTTTGTGTGTTTTACTTCACTTATTGTGTATCATAACCTTAACAAAAGAGGCTTGGATGATGGATTTATGGGACCAGTGAGGTGTGGGGTGTTATTGGAGTCCTTGTTTCTATAGACATTTATATGATGGGAGTTGGATAATTTAGAAGCATTTTATTTTTCAAGATGGCAACAAAATTTGATGAATAGGGAAAACAAGGATAGGGTGGTTTGGATGGAATCGAGGTTTAGTCAAATCATTCTAGTATGTTTGGAGTCAAGGAGAACGATTCCTTTTTTAATGGACGTAATTTGGAATTCATGGAATTGCTCTTCTCTTTGCTCAGTGTAGTTGGGTGCTAGCTTTCATAGTTAGAGTGACTCTTTTAGGTTGGTACATGTCTTTTGTGGGAAGAAAGCCTAATAAAGTTTGGAAGATCACTTCTTTGTGCATTTTTTAGACAATTTAGAAGGAAAAGAATGAACGATCATTCGAAAATGGGGAGCAATATAATCAAATGCTAAAATACACATTCCTTAGTAATCTTTTAATGTGGATGGGTAGATTGTATATGGAAGAAGACTCAATACTTTTTAATTGATTTTGTAGACTAGTTAGATTCTTGTTGAGGGAGAGAGTTGTTTTTTGTGTTCTTTCTTTCCTTTTGGTGTCCTTTATATTCATTTACTTTGGTGGGCTATTTCTTTGGCATTGTCAATAAAATTATCTTGTTTTCCCATATAACAAAAAAAAAAAAAAAACCCCAAAATGATAGCCAAGCTGCTATCTAAACTTGTTTGTTCAATGTTGCATGAGAATATTTTGTCCCAAAGAGAGCTTCCATCAAGGGGAGACATTTTGGATGTGATGCTAGTTGCTAATGCAATGTCTGATGAGAAAGTATGTTCTGGGTGTGAAGGGTCTATCTCCAAAATCGACTTTGAGAAGGCAATCAAGAATGGGGTTTTCTAAACCCTACTTCAATCAGCAGGCTTCCATCTTAGGTGGTAGACTTGGATTTAAGATTGTTTATTGTCATTGCAATTTGCTATTTTAGTAAACGGATAGAAAATGGATGGTTTAAAGCTTCTGGAGGGTTAAAATAACCCCTTCTCTGTATAGAATAGCAACAAAAACCTTGAGTAGAAAGATGACTAGTGCAGAAGAGAATGGTCTTTTAGAAAGTTTCCTAGTGGGAAGAGCGCTATAAGGGTGTCTCGTCTCACTCACAATTTGCCATTGACTTGATTTTTTTCTTTAGGGCTAGAGCAAAGGACTTAGTAATGTAAGGCTTATTTAATTCATTTTTGAGCATATATCTGACCTCAAAGTAAGTCAGAAAAGGGCACCTATTAAGGATCATTGTTAGTGTTGCTAGATTCATGGTTAAGTATGGACCATTATTGACTTATTTCTTACTTATTCCATCCTTAACCATTCATCTGTCCATGTTGAGAAACTTTAATTTTGCCAAAATTTAATTCATCTGAAAGTCGATGATCTTTCTATACTTTCATGATCTTCACATGATGTCCACTTATCACCTTGCTTTCCTAATAAGAAGGTATGGTCTTTGACCTCTAGGGATTGTGAATTATCAAATTCTTTCCAAGTTAAAAGTACCTTATTATTGTCTCCTAACTAATTTTATATGGCAAGCTAGAGTACCACTAGAAGTCAAAGCTTTGGCTTAGCTAGTGGCAGATGAAAAGGTTAACATATGTTACTGTTGATGAAACTTGGAAAGGTTCTCAGCCTCAAGCAATAAGTTATATGTTTAGGCAGCAGGGAATCTGTGGATCATCTCTTCCTTCATTATGTTAGGCCTTTGACACAAATTATTTGCACTGACAAGAATGGTTTGGTTTTGTTCTGAGGTGTGGTTGATGTGATGCCCATTGCTTTTGGAGGCTTTGGAGGACATGCTTGAGATTGAGCTTTGTTTGCTTTGCTATCCTTACAATAATTTGAGTGATATAGGTTGTGAGATTGCCATAACTGTTTAAGATAGGTTGAGGTTTTAGGAGGCTTTATGGGATGTATATTTTCGATGTTCTCTTTGGATCTTTGTTGTGGGTCCCTTCATAGACACTTTGCAAAGCATGATATTTTCTATGTTCTCTTTGGATCTCTATGGTGTGTGCCTTCATAGACACTTTTCTAAGCATGATCATGGTTGATTAGAGCCTTGTTTGTAATTGTACAAGGTTGGTTGTGGAGGTGTGAGTTGAGTGAAGGCCTCCTTCATTTCGTTCACTAAAGATAAAAATTTGATGGTTTCTATTTTTGCAACCTATTATAGCTAGGTATTAGGTTGTATTTAGGGATTAATGTGGCATTTTAAATGAGGCTGGTTGTGGAGGATCTAGTTGAGTGTAGGTCTCCTTGATTTGGTTCACTAGAGATAAAACTTTGATGTTATCTATTTTGGCAACCTATTATAGCTGTTAGGTATTAGGATTGTGTTTAGAGATCAAAGTGGCATCGTATGAAGAGTTCTCTTTGAACTTGCTTCATTCAGGTCGTCTATGGAGGTAAAGATTTTTGGTCTTTCAGAAAGTTTGTAGTGAATTTGGATTGAAATTTTTTTATCATTGTATTACAAAGGTGCATAATACATGATTGAATATATTCAAGAAATTAGCTATACTCTAGGCTAGAAATTTGCTATGAAAGAATACAAGAAAGGAAAAAAGTTCACAAATATAATATAGCTCAAAAATCGACCTAAATTAGGAAATTAATTAGCCTAGTTAAAATAGGAGATTGCTAGCTGTCCAGTTTTTGCATACACTGTATGCTAGCATAATTTAGATAAGATTTCTTAACTATGTTGCATGGGTTTGGGTACAAGTGTCGAATGCGGGTATGTGTAAGTGTCTGATCCTTCACAACCTAGATTTTAGGATACAGGAACTCGATTAAAAGGGATCCAAAATATGGGCACAAGTATTGTGATACGGCTTAATAAAATAAAAATTGTTGAAATAATGCCAAAGTTAGGACTTTAATTTAGGAATAAAAAAAGGAGAGATCATTTAGGATATTTCCTTATGATTTAGTTTCCTAATTTTAGGAGAGAATTAAGCTAGATTGATTTTTTCTTATTCAGTCATTTGTGTATATATATGTGTATGGTGTGTACCGATTAATATCAATAAAGGAGTTCAGAAATTCTTCATGGTATCAGAGCCAGTTTTCTGAAACCCTAATCCCTTCTGGCCACCTCTTATTCAGGCCATCACTCATTCCGGCCAAATCTCTCTGGCCATATCTCAATCCGATCATCTCTCTCTCTCTCTCTCTCATTCCGGTCATCAGTCCCTGTTCTCAGAGCCAAGGGAGAAAACGCTTTCCGGTCAGTCAAATCGTCGTCAGAAAACACTCACCGCCGGCAACTTTTCCGGCGAACTTTCCGGCGAATTTTCCGGCGAACTTTCCGACGACGGTTTTTTTCTACACCGCAAGGAGCGCCTGGAGGAGATCTCCAATTTGTCCCAAAGCACCGGAACCAGAAACCTATCCACGCACCGCCCACGCGCGTTTTTCCGGCCGGCGACTGCATCTCACGCGCCGGCGCGTGAGGGCGCGTGAGCCACTTTCCGGCGACGCGCTTCCTCCTCCAGGCTCGCCTGACGCCGACCAGCCACCCTGCACGTGCCTCTTTTGGGGTTCTTTTGCTTCTGCGGGCCTTCTGATCAGATTTTCCGGCGTCCTCCGGCTATTTTTTCTCAACTCCAGTCCCTGCACGTGCCTTGAGAAGTGTTCTTCTACCTTTCTGATCCATGACAAAATACGGAATGGCATCATCACAAGTATCCAGCGTCACGTCACCAGAATCAGGGGGCAGATCTGAAATTCCAAACCTTGGTGGCAATGATTCCTCTTCTATTCTCATCACAGGACACAAATTAAATGGCCATAACTATTTACTGTGGTCACAATCTGTGTTGCTGTTCATTTGCGGTAAAGGAAAGGATGAGTACCTCACTGGAGAAGCAGTCATGCCAGAAACTACAGAACCGGGTTTCAGGAAGTGGAAGATTGAAAACAGCATGATCATGTCATGGCTTATCAATTCCATGAACAATGACATAGGCGAAAATTTCTTGCTGTTTGGGACTGGAAAGGACATATGGGATGCAGCCAAAGAAACTTACTCAAGTTCTGAAAATACTTCAGAACTGTTTCAGGTTGAATCAGCTCTACATGACTTCCGCCAAGGAGAGCAGTCAGTTACTCAGTATTACAACACACTCACAAGGTATTGGCAGCAACTTGACTTATTTGAGACTCACTCATGAAAATGTTCGGATGATGCAGCAACATACAGGCAAATTGTGGAACAAAAGAGACTGTTCAAGTTCTTCCTAGGACTAAACAGGGAATTGGATGATGTTAGAGGCCGAATCATGGGCATTAAACCCCTGCCAAGTCTCAGGGAGGCTTTTTCAGAGGTTAGGCGTGAAGAAAGTAGAAAGAAAGTGATGATGGGATCAAAAGAGCAACCTGCCCCAACATTGGATGCCTCTGCCCTTGCTGCTCGGTCATTTAATAGTAGTGGTGGAGATCGTCAGAAACGGGATAGGCCTTGGTGTGATTATTGTAAGAAACCAGGCCATTATAAGGAGACTTGCTGGAAGCTTCATGGCAAACCTGCTGATTGGAAACCAAAGCCACGGTTTGACAGAGATGGCAGAGCACACGTGGCTGCCAACTCTGAGAGCACATCTGTTCCCGAGCCGAGTCCATTCAACAAAGAGCAGATGGAGATGCTACAGAAATTATTAAGCCAAGTTGGCAGTGGCAGTACTACCGGTGTAGCCTTCACTGCTAATCGAGGAGGAATGAGGCCGTGGATAGTAGACACAGGTGCTTCTGATCACATGACAGGAGATGCTGCCATTCTTCAAAATTACAAGCCAAGTAATGGTCATTCATCCGTCCATATTGCTGATGGTTCAAAGTCAAAAATTGCCGGGACAGGTTCTATAAAACTTACTAAAGACTTATATCTTGACTCTGTCCTCCATGTTCCAAACTTGGATTGTAATCTTTTGTCCATTAGCAAATTGGCTCATGATCTCCAATGTGTTACTAAATTCTATCCAAACTTGTGTGTTTTTCAGGACTTGAAATCGGGGAAGATGATTGGCAGTGCTGAACTGTGTTCCGGGCTCTACCTCCTTTCATGTGGCCAATTCTCAAACCAAGTCTCTCAAGCAAGTTGCGTCCAGTCTCAAAGTATGTCAGAGTCTTTCAATTCTGTGTCAAATTCTAAGGTCAATAAAGATAGTGAGATTATAATGTTACACTATCGCCTTGGTCATCCTAGCTTTGTTTACCTTGCAAAATTGTTTCCCAAATTATTTATCAATAAAAATCCAGCATCTTATCACTGTGAAATTTGTCAGTTTGCAAAGCATACTCGAACAGTATATCCTCAAATCCCATACAAACCTTCGACTGTTTTCTCTCTAGTACATAGTGATGTGTGGGGTCCCTCCCGGATAAAAAATATTTCTGGCACTCGATGGTTTGTGACATTCGTTGATGATCATACTCGGGTAACATGGGTTTTCCTTATGAAAGAAAAGTCAGAGGTCGGGCACATTTTTCAAACCTTCAATCTTATGGTTCAAAATCAATTCAATTCCAAAATACAAGTCCTCAAGTCAGATAATGCAAAGGAATACTTTACTAGTAGTCTCAGTACTTATCTTCAAAATCATGGCATTATCCACATAAGTTCTTGCGTTGACACCCCACAACAAAATGGGGTGGCCGAACGCAAGAATAGACATCTCTTGGAGGTTGCCCGGTGCCTTATGTTTTCCTCTAATGTTCCAAACTATTTCTGGGGGGAAGCTATTCTCACAGCTACCTATTTGATTAACCGTATGCCATCCAGAGTGCTTACCTTTCAATCCCCACGTCAACTTTTCTTAAAACAGTTTCCTCACACCCATGCCGCCTCTTCTGATTTACCACTCAAAGTATTTGGTTGTACGGCATTCGTTCATGTGTATCCTCAAAATCGTAGCAAATTTGCTCCTCGAGCAAATAAGTGCATTTTTCTAGGGTATTCTCCAACCCAAAAAGGGTACAAATGCTATTCTCCAACCAACAAAAGATTTTACACCACCATGGACGTCTCTTTCTTTGAACATGTCTTCTTCTATCCCAAATCTCATGTTCAGGGGGAGAGCATGAATGAACATCAAGTTTGGGAGTCTTTTCTTGAGGGTGTACCTTCTTTTCACTCAGAGTCACCAAATCCTTCCCAATTCGCGCCCACTGAGTTGTCCACACCCATGCCGCCATCAGTTCAGCCAGCCCAGCACACAAATGTTCCTTCTCCCGTGACCATCCAGTCTCCCATGCCTATTCAACCTATAGCCCCACAACTTGCTAATGAGAACTTACAAGTTTACATCAGGAGGAGGAAAAGACAGGAATTAGAGCACGAATCACAGTCAACATGTGGCCAATATATTGACTCCAATTCAAGTCTTCCTGAAGAGAACATAGGTGAGGATAGGGCTGGAGAGGTGTTAATTCCCAGCATTGATGATTCTACTTTGCCAATTGCATTGAGGAAGGGTGTTAGGAGATGTACAGATCATCCAATTGGGAATTATGTTACGTATGAAGCGTTATCACCATCTTACAGAGCATTTGCTACTTCTCTTGATGATACTCAGGTTCCCAACACAATACAAGAGGCATTAAAAATTTCAGAATGGAAGAAGGCAGTACAAGATGAGATTGATGCACTTGAGAAGAATGGGACGTGGACTATCACAGATTTGCCGGTTGGGAAGAGGCCTGTGGGGTGCAAGTGGATTTTCACCATAAAATACAAAGCAGATGGATCAGTCGAAAGATTCAAGGCTCGTTTGGTAGCTAGAGGGTTTACACAATCCTATGGGATAGACTATCAGGAGACTTTTGCTCCTGTTGCAAAACTGAACACTATCAGGATCCTTCTCTCATTGGCTGTCAATCAAGATTGGTGCTTGCAACAACTGGACATAAAAAATGCGTTTCTAAATGGGGACCTAGAAGAGGAAGTCTACATGGAAATACCACCTGGTTTCGAAGAAAGTATGGCAAAGAATCAGGTTTGCAAACTCCAAAAATCCTTGTACGGCCTTAAACAATCTCCTCGAGCCCGGTTTGATAGATTCACAAAAGCAGTCCTGAAGCTGGGCTACAAACAAGGTCAGGCTGATCATACTCTATTTGTCAAGAAGTCTCATGCCGGGAAATTGGCCATATTGATAGTCTATGTCGATGATATTATTCTATCTGGGAATGATATGGGGGAGTTACAGAATTTGAAGAAGTATTTGTCAGAAGAGTTTGAAGTTAAAGACCTTGGAAATTTGAAATATTTCCTTGGTATGGAAGTGGCTAGATCAAGGAAGGGAATCGTAGTCTCTCAAAGAAAATACATACTCGATCTTCTTAAGGAGACCGATATGCTTGGATGCAAACCAATTGATACTCCTATGGATAGTCAGAAGAAACTTGGTATCGAGAAAGAAAGTACACCGGTAGACAGGGGGAGATATCAGCGGCTTGTCGGGCGCTTGATTTATCTCTCACACACTCGGCCAGATATTGGCTTTGCAGTGAGTGCTGTAAGTCAATTCATGCACAGCCCCACTGAGGAACACATGGAAGCAGTCTACAGGATTCTTAGATATTTAAAAATGACACCAGGGAAAGGCCTATTCTTCAGAAAGACAGAGAACCGTGACACTGAAGTATACTCAGATGCGGATTGGGCAGGAAACATCATTGACAGGCGGTCCACTTCCGGATATTGTTCTTTTGTCTGGGGAAATCTTGTTACTTGGAGGAGTAAGAAGCAATCAGTTGTAGCCAGAAGTAGTGCAGAAGCTGAGTACAGAGCTCTTGCACAGGGAATCTGTGAAGGGATTTGGATAAAAAGGGTTCTTTGTGAACTGGGACAAACGAGTTCATCTCCAATTCTGATGATGTGTGATAATCAGGCAGCTATAAGCATAGCAAAGAACCCCGTGCATCATGACAGGACCAAGCATGTTGAGATTGACAGACACTTTATCACAGAGAAGGTGACTAGTGAGACGGTCAAATTAAACTATGTTCCTACCAAGTACCAAACCGCAGACATCCTCACCAAAGCTTTACCTAGGCCTAACTTCGAAGACTTAACTTGCAAGCTGGGATTATATGATATATATTCTCCAGCTTGAGGGGGAGTGTTGAAATAATGCCAAAGTTAGGACTTTAATTTAGGAATAAAAAAAGGAGAGATCATTTAGGATATTTCCTTATGATTTAGTTTCCTAATTTTAGGAGAGAATTAAGCTAGATTGATTTTTTCTTATTCAGTCATTTGTGTATATATATGTGTATGGTGTGTACCGATTAATATCAATAAAGGAGTTCAGAAATTCTTCAAAAATCAATTAAAAATAACTTGAAAGTGAAGATATCCTTTTTAAAAGCTCTCATTTTTCTCTTATCCCTAAATATTCTTACAAAAATTCACTTTTTAGCTAATTTTTTGTTTTCTGTACTGTAATTTGTACTATGACAGTTGAAAGAATGAAAGAATATCAATGAAAAAAATCAAACAGCCACACCCAAAGTAAAATAGGAGTGTTCGACAAGGATTTTATACCCACACCTATGTCATGTCATGTTGACATGGGTACATTGGGTGAAATTGAAGAATCCGAGTATGATAGTCTCCCAACACTCCCCTTCAAGCTAGTTTAGTGATGTCCATAATTTCCATCTTGCTTATCAAAACTTGAAATTGCTGTTTAAACAATCCTTTAGTTAGCACATAAACTAGTTGATTTCTTGAGGGAACAAATGGTGTGCAGATCCATCCACCTCCTATCTTTTTCTTGATTAAATGTTGGTTTACCTCAACATGCTTTGTTCTACCATGTGTTATAAAGTTGTGAGCTATGCTAATAACAGCTTTGTTATCACAATAGAGCTTCATAAGATTATTGTCCTCTACTTTTAGTTTCTTTAGAAGAGATTTTAGCCATAGGAGCTCTCAAATTCCTAAAACCATGGATCAGAATTCAGCCTTTTCACTTGACCTTGCAACTGTTGGTTGTTTCTTTCTCCTCCATTGCACTAAATTGCCGTCCATAAACATGCTGAACACAAAGATGAATTGAGAATGAATTTCTGATTCTCATTGCTGCAGTGTAATAGGATCTACAATCATATTAATGAATACAATACTCTAAATCTATTTAAAGGAATAAGCTATTTACAAGAAATAATTCAAATTCAAATTCAAAGAATAAAATATTCTAAATATGGATAATGCTTCCTAATTTTCAGCAGTGAATGTCCTAGTTTTCAGCAGTGAATCTAAATCAATCTTTCCACACTCCCCCTCAAGATGGCTCGAAAATGTCTTTCATACCTAGCTTGCTGTTTATGCTATTGATCTGCCCCTTGTGTAGCCCCTTAATAAAAACATCCATCAATTGCTCAACTGTGGGAATAAAAAAGCATGCAAATCAGTCCATAATTTAATTTCTCTTTGGTAGTGTCAGTTAACTTCTATGTGTTTGGTTCTATCGTATTGCATTGGATTATGTGCTATATTGATTGTTGCTTTATTGTCACAATAGAGCTTCATTTTTTTTTTTTGATAGGAAACCATGCAAGAATATATTGATAGCAAAAGAAGTACAAAAGGAGGATGAGGAATCCTCCCTCCAAAAGAAAAACTAAACAACAAGAAAAAATAACAATACATTAGGCCGTCCCATTGGAACTATTTGAACTACACACTGATAGCCAATCAAGTTGTAGTACGTTAAGGGGGGTGCCCTTAAAACCCGTTGAACAGAACGCCCAAAAGGACGCAAGGAAATGAATGGAATCCCAAAGATTCCCTGAATTCCTAGCCTTGTCCTCAAATATCCTAGCGTTTCTTTCCCGCCACACAACCCAGATTAACGCTATACTCGCGTTTTGCCATAAAATTACCCCTCTCTTGGACCTGCCAAATCCTTTGTAATTGATGAACATCATGTCTGAAATGCTTTTCGGAGGAACCCAATCCATCTTGGCTAGCTGAAAAAGTCTGTGCCACAACCCCAACGTCACTGAACAATGGAGAAAGAGATGATCTGCTGATTCTCCTTGTTCCGTACACAACTTACATACGTCAGGGCTAATAGCTTTGTGGGGTCTCCTCAATTGTAGCAAGTCATTGGTATTCACCTTCTTATGTGCCACAAGCCAGATAAAGGTCTTAACTTTGAAAGGGACTTGAGATTTCCAAACAAACTTAGTGGGGAAAAATGGAGATGAATCAGGCATTTGGGACAGGGCTGTAAAGAAAGATTTGACTGTGAACAAGCTTGAAGAACATAAGGACCATGATCTCGCATCTGAAGCGGAAGTGGATAAGTTCATACATTCTAGAGAGTGCATGAGGCGTTCTAAATCTTCTATCTCAGAATCGATTAGATTACGACGGAAATTAAAGTTCCATGAGAAAGGGCGAGACGAACCAAGGATTGAAGATATTGGAATATTTTTATCCATTACTACTCGAAATAGTCTTGGATATTGGTCTTTTAAAGTTTGGTCTCCCCGCCACAAATCTTCCCAAAAGCGAATTCTTTCCCCATCTCCTACGATAAACCGAGTATACTTGGAAAAATCCTGGAAGCCTTGTGCTATGGCCTTCCAAGGACAGCGGTGTGACCATCTGACTATGGTATTGGCATCCCAACCATTTGAGTGTGTCCCGTATATGCTAAGAATGACCTGATGCCAAAGAGATGTACTCTCCCTAGGGAACCTCCACAACCATTTCCCTAGAAGAGCACGATTCCTTAAAGGAATCTTCCCGATCCCCAAACCCCCTATAACCCTCGGCTTGCACACTGCTTCCCACCTAACAAGATGATCTCTTTTACCTTCCCCAACCCCTGACCATAGAAAGTCCCTTTGCATCCTCTCGATTTTTGCAGCCACTAAAGTTGGAATCTTAAACAAAGAAAGGAAGTAGCTAGGGATATGGGAAAGGCAAGAGTGTAGGAGAGTTATCCTACCACCAAAAGATAAGTAAGCCTTTTGCCATCCGTCTAATCTCCTAGAGATTCTCTCAATCACTGGATCCCAGAATCCACAAGCAGTTGGGTTCCCTCCCAAAGGAAGACCCAGATAAAGAATGGGCCAATCTGAAGCCTTGCAGTCAAGCAACAACGCTAACCTAGAAAGATGATTCTGATCCAGGTTGATGCCATAAAGATTACTCTTGTCAATATTGACCTTAAGTCCAGAGATTTGACCAAACACTAACAATAAACTCTTAAGAGTTTGCAATTCTTCCTCTCTAGGGTTAGCAAATAGGATAGTATCATCTGCGAATTGCAGATGGGTCACCCTACATCTATTTCTGCCTACCCTGAAGCCCTCTAGCAAATTTCTTTCCTCAGCTTTTAACAACATTCTACTCAACACATCTGCAACAATAGTGAATAGGAAAGGGGATAAAGGGTCACCTTGTCTTAAACCTCTAGCTGCCTTGACCCATCCTTTAGCATTACCGTTCACTAGAATAGCATAAGATACCGATGACAGACAAGCTCTCATCCAACTCCTCCATTTAGAACTAAAACCCTTCTTCTCCAACACGTGATCTAAGAAATCCCATTTCACATGGTCATAAGCCTTTTCAAAGTCTATCTTGAACACGACTCCCTCCTCCCCTGATCGCTTTTTCTCGTCCACAATCTCATTGGCTATAAGAACTGCATCCAGAATTTGTCTCCCTTGAACAAAAGCACCTTGAGTGGAGTGGATGGTCTCTTGTAGAACTCCTCTTAGACGCCCTGACAATACTTTTGCTATTATCTTATATAGACAAGTGATCAGACTGATAGGTCTAAAATCCGAAATCTTCTTTGACTGACTCTTTTTAGGCAAAAGTACTATGAAGGAAGCATTAGTGTTTTGATTAATAATCCCACTATTGTGAAACTCTGCAAACACCCTCACTAAGTCTTCCTTGATCACATCCCAGCAGTCCTGAAATACTGCTATGGTGAAACCATCAGGCCCTGACGCCTTATCCCTATCTAACTGAAAGATGGCATTAAAGATCTCTGCTTCGGCGAAAGGGGAATCCAACCTAGAAGCACTCTCTTCTGAAATAGGGGACCAATCAATACCTTCTACTCTCCATGACTCGCCAGGAGGACTCGAGTAGAGCTTTTTGAAATATAGTAATATCTCCTCTGTGATGCTCTCAAAACTATCCAACACCAAACCTCTTTCATTCTCCAAGAGTTTGATGAAGTTCTTGTTATGTCTCCCATTAGCCACTTTATGAAACAGCTTTGAGTTACAATCCCCCTCCTTAACCCATTTTATCTTAGCTTTTTGTTTCCAATGAATTTCTTCCCTTAAAATTAGCTCCTCTAACTCCCCTTTTCTTATAACTCTTTGAGCTGCAAGATCAGAAGAGAGAGCCCCTTCTTGTTCAATGGCATCAATGTTAGCTATTTCATCCAATATGATTTTTTTCCTTTCCTTAAGCATTCCAAAAGTATTCTTATTCCAATCTTTCAATTTTGCCTTAACGAATTGTAACTTCCTCATGAACTTGTGACCTTCCCAACCATTTCCTTCAAATTCTCTCCACCAACTGCTAAAGCTCTCTTTGAAATTATGATGTTGCAACCACATATTCTCAAACCTAAAAGGTGTTGGTCCCCACTTGAACGGATTAGTATCCAAGACAATCGGCCAGTGATCTGATGTCCATCTAGGAAGTACTTCTTGAAGGCTTTGAGGGAAGGAAAGCTCCCACTCATTTGAATAGAGAAACCGATCCAATCTCTTACACACCGGTGATTCCTGCATGTTTGACCAAGTGAAAGAGGCATTCCTTAATGGGGGATCATGTAATTCGCTTTCTCTTATAAAACCATCAAAATCCCTCATGCTGGAAGTGACTCCAGATCCTCCCAGTTTTTCTGATCTTCTCCTTATCACATTGAAGTCACCTCCAACACACCATAAGGGATAAGTAAGGCCAAAAAGGTCTAACATCTCCACCCAAAACTCCTTCCTAATTGAGGGATTGTTTGGACCATAGACTGCAGACAACCACAATGGTCCGCTTCCATCCGACAAGAACTTGACTGAGACGGAAAAGGATCCTATTACCACCTCCTCACCTCTCATTTTTTTTTGAGTCCCAAATGATCAAAATCCCTCCTGAAGCCCTGCACGCCAGAAGAATAGCCCACTCCTTATTCCTAACCGACCAGACACTACCTACAAACCTTCTGTCGCACTCCTCTCTTTTTGTTTCCTGAAACATCACTACATCCGGATTCTGAAGCCGCAGAAAATCCTTAACCACCCTCCTCTTTGTCCTAGATCCCAACCCCCTTATATTCCAACTTATGATCTTCATAAAAACACCTCATTGCCCCTAAAACACCAGACCATCACCACCAAAGCTCAATTGCCTATGGCAATTCTGTTCTTTCGTCTTGAGTACACCTTAATATCCAAGGAACTCAAGACTTCACAAACTTTAGCCATCTTGCTAGGGGAAAGACCTTCTATTTGGAATCCATTCATCTGGGAGAAATCTGAGTCTCCCTTGCTTACTGCGCCCAGAATAGGGGCCCCGTGAGGCGAGCTGGAATTGGTCTTATCATAGATAAAGCTCTCAGACATCATATTCATTCCAGCCATCTGGGACTCCACTTCAACATGATTAGGATTGCCAACATACCCAAGACGATGAACCCCAACATCACTTTTTTTTTTAAGCACTTTTCAGTTAACACTCGGTTTTTCATAGGAAACTGGGAATGAAAGGCTGAAATGGAGAGATCGGGATCAAAAGGACTCTGGTATGGAGGAGCCACACCAGAGAAGGGATACTGTAAAGGCAGAGAAGGCTGAGAAGTATGATGAGCAGATACCTGGAATCCCACTTTCGTCATTCCACAGTCCCTCCCAAAGATAAGCCCTTTTTCTCCGTTCGCGTGATAAGAAGGATGATCCGAGACTGAAGATCCACTATGAGAATAACCCACAAAGCCCTTAACACCTTCTCCGTCTTCTCCTATAGCATTATTGCGCATTTTCTCCTTTTCTTTTGACATAAAAGGAACCCTAGGAGTATTCCTTTGTTCCTCGATTTCCTCTGTCGGCGTCGTTCCTTCCTCGGAACCCCCTTGAAACAAAAGAGATCCCACTTCGGCGACTTCTTCCACTGAAAGAGAATCGCTTCCTGTCGGCGATCTCTCAGTCGTAACTGGCTCTTCTCGGCTTCGATCTCCTTGTCGGCTTACAGAGCTTGACGGAAGTAGGACATTCCACAGCTTCTTTGAACCATGCATCACCGTGGGGTCCCTCCGTTGAATTTCAGAGTCCTCGTAACCTACCTTCGCCTTCCCCTTTGCAGCGTGAGAAGCTCTGTGTGACGGGCCCTTCAACGAACTGTTTCGCTTACCGCCCAACTCTTGGCCCATCTGCTGGATCGGGCCTTTCCCATGGGCTTCCCTCTTCCAGCCCACATCATTTTCTGACATAGGCCTGGGCTTACTAAAAGATTGGGCCCTTGACAAATGTTTGGAGGCCCAGATCTCATCCATGAGATTTGACTGGGCTTTGACCTTACCAGCCTGCTTTGGCCCAACACCACTTGCCTTCAGTCTTTTAAAATTTGAATTGAAAGACGTTGGAGGCCAGCTGTTTCCCTCTTCCGTCCAATTCGTTCCACGTGTCCTCCCGGGAGCATTTCCAGCCTTTTGACCACCTCTCCACTCCATCGATCTGTCAGCTGCCCCAGCCGAGGACACCTTTCCAGCCGTTGATCGATCTTTAGCTTCCCTCCTTCTGCCAGCTATCCCCGAGTGAGCCTCAGCCAAACGCCGAGTTGACTCACCCATTATTCTAGCTTGCATGCCATCTTCTTTCCCTACCACTGTAACTGAGACTGTGAAGTCCCAACCCCCATCTACCACCTCAATCAACGCGGGAAGCACCGATCTTTCTTTCATAACAACTCTCACCCTAGCTTTGCTTAGATAAAAAATTTTCAGTGTACGCCAATCTATCTCTGTCACCGTCCCCCATTGCTCCATGATTTTCTTCAAGTGAACCTCAGACCATAAATGGAATGGTAAACCCCTTAACTCAATCCAACCTTCCTTGAATTTCCCCTCTATTTCTGAGTTTTCCTTTGGCGACCATCTTCTCAACAAGACTGTATTTCCTCCTCTAATCCTGATGAACCTTGACTCGTGTAGTGATACAGCCTCCTCTAAGGTTTCTACAAAAAACAATCCTTTTCCTCCGACGAATGGAACCACTGTCACCACGCCTTTGTGCCCTAACCTTCTCGCCATAGCCTGGCCAACCTCATCCCAGTTAACAGAATCATCGTGACATTCGCATACCACGACCCTCGCCCATCTCCCTACAAAAACAAGGCCGCCTCTCCTCGGTCTTTCTTCTCTGACTACATTCGCGAAGGACCGTTGCAAGGGACCCGCGAATTTGTGCAAATTCCTTCCTTCCCTGCTCTGCCTACCTTTTTCGTCAAAACCCGAGGAGGGGACCACTAGCATTGAATACAACGCTTCCTTTAAACGTTCCCATCCCCTGCCATTGTCCCCCTCAGGTATTACCAGAAACGTTGACTTCCTTCTGGAGGCGAATTCTGATAATCTTATATACCTGCCATGCACGTTGAAGCCAACCTCCAATAGATGAACTCTGTTCTTTCCTCTAAATTTTCTGTTGAAACCCATAAAAATCTTCATCTCAATGGCCTTTGTCAATTGTTCTATCAACCAGCTAACCTCCTCCTTCTCAAAACCTAAGACGAAGACAGAGCCTTTACTGTGCTCTGTTATTGAACACCATCTTCCTCCGATTTCTCCCTCTAAACTAACCCAGAATGTCTTCCTCTCCACTGAGACCTTCAAGTTCCTTCCCATACCTTTGAGAATTCTTTTTTAATTAAATGCAATACATACCAAGTCTTCTCTTTTTTGGATCCAAAAATCTTTAGTTACACCACCTTTGTCCATGTTCATGAGCACGACTAAACAAAACTTGATCCAAAAGATATGAAGTGCATGCTCCTAGGATATTCTGCAACTCAGAAGGGCTGTTGATGTTATTATCCTAAAAAGCATAGGTGCTTCACTTGCATAGATGTCACATTCTTTGAAAATCGACCATTTTACACCAAAAATTCCCTTCAAGAGGAGAAAACACAATAGAGCTTCATACACATAGGACTTGTCAAATTGAGGTCTTAAAGTAACTTTTTCAGCCATAAAAGTATGCAAATCCCATGAGCTGCAACTCTAAATTCAGCCTCCACACTCCTAGCTACCATTGTTTGCTTCTTGCTTCTTCAAGTCACTAGGTTGCCTCCAATAAATGTACAATAGCCCGATGTGGACTGTCAATCTGTTATGCTTCTTGCCTAATCAGCATCAGTGTAAGCTTTGATTTGCAAGCGGCCATGATTCTCTAACAGTAAACCCTTTCTAGGTTTCCCTTTTAAATACTTGAGAATTCGGTAGGCTGCTTCAAAATTTTCTTCCCCTGGTGAGTGCATAAAATTGACTTACTACACTCACTGTAAATGCTATGTCTGGTTGGGTAAGAGATAGATAAATGAGTCTACTAACTAACCTTTGAAACTGCTCTCGGTTCACCACCTTATCTGCACTTGCTAGTTGTGGCCTAAGATTGGGCAGAAATGGGGTTTTTATTGGTTTACAACCAGGTAAACCAGTCTCATCAAGTAATGTAAGTACATACTTTCTTTGTGACACAAATATTCCCTTCTTAGACCTTGCAAACTCCATGCTTAAAAAGTATTGAAGGGGTCCAAGGTCTTTAATTTGAAATTCTCTTGCAAGGAACTTCTTTAAGACCTGTAGTTCCCCTCCATCATCACTAGTAAGGATAATGTCATCCACATATACAATGAGTATGGCTATCTTACCCATATTTGGGTGCTTGTAGAACAACATTTATCTGCTTGACTTTGTCGATATCCACACCTTTTGACAACATTGGTGAATCGATCTAACCATGTTCTAGGTGATTGTTTCAGTCTGTAGAGAGACTTTTTTAATTTACGTACTTTTCAGGCTCCAAGAATGCATTCAAAACCCGATGGTAGGTCCATGAAGACCTCCTCCTCTAGCCCTCCATTTAGAAAAACATTCTTCATGTCGATTTGATGCATTGACCAGCTCAAATTTGTAGCAGGGGACTAGTAGTACTTGAATTGAATTAACGTTTGCAACAAGGGCAAAGGTCTCTTGATTGTCGATTCTGTAAATTTGGGTGAATCCTTTGGCTACAAGCCTTGCCTTGCACCTATCAATGCTTCCATTTGCTTGGTATTTAATAGTAAAACCCCACTTATAGCCCACAGTCCTTTTATTTCTCGGTAGTTCAACAATTTCCTAGGTACCATTCTTATTAAGAGCATTCATCTCTTTCGTAGTTGCCGTCATCCATTCAGTGTGACCCAAGACTTCTTGTATAGTTTTAGGCAATGAAACACTAGAAGGCTCTATTGTTTTGAGAAAGTTTATGGAATGAGACATACTTTGCAATGGGATGTATGGTGTAGGAATGTGTGCCCTTTCCAAGTGCAACAGGAACAGTGAGGTCACGTGAAGTACTATCTAGACTACTATGGAGAGTATAAAAAAATGCCTTGAAAGCTATAAAATGCTAATTTGTTCTATGGAGAGTTTTTCTTTTGCAATACTCAACATTTTGATGCAGGAGAACATATCTTTTTATCTTTCAGTTCTCCCATGACCTGTTTCATAGGATAAGAGAAGGAGGTGGTCAAACCAAATTTATCAGGAAGTAGAGTTATTTTTTAATTGAGCTCAAGTGGAAAGGGGTTGGTGTAGGGATGTGGGAGGTTCTAGGTTCATGTCCTAGTCTAACTAAATAAATTGATGTTGCTCATCAAGTAGCAAAATATGGGTGGGCCTGTTTGAGATAACTTTCTGTTTTTGGCTTAAGCCATAAGCTGCTAAAGCCAAAGCCAAAGCCTATGTTAAAAATTTCATTAAACATAACATAACTTACTGTATAAGCCAAAACAGAGCTTCTAAGGAAAGTAACATTTTTCTGGCTTCCATATTATGCTTTTTTATTTTTTATTTTATTTATTTTTATTTTCTAACTGATAAATGTAATAAGATTACTGAAACATGCACAGAAACTCTAATTGAGCTTAAAAAAGAGCTTTTAGTTTATCAAAAACCAATCAAAACAAGACCATCAAATATATTTTATTGTGTATACCATGTTCTCTTGGCCAACAATGCTCCCCATTTCGTTTATTCCAATATTGAAACTTGAAATTAAGAGGTCCATGCTATAAACTTGCAGTATCCCAATGGAGGCTTCTAGAGTTTTTGATGTTTTAGAGGATATTTTGGAGCACCTTTTTCTGAATTTGCATAACATCCAGAAGAATTTACAATTTTGGCAGTCTAGAGCAGAGGTGAGTAGAAAACATTCTGCATGTGATAGACTGATTTCATCAGGAGTGAAGTAACTACTTATTGTAGCCATTTTTTTTTTTCCTAAAGCTTGAACTGGATCTTAAAATCTTATTATATGTTGTTTTAATTTTGAAATTTCAGGAATCAAATGCTCGAAAGGCATATTTTATGATTTTTGAGAGAGGACCACGGGCTTTTATTACTAGAACAGTTCAATTCATACGTGAATCTGTTGCTCAGGGTTCTTCTTTGCAACTTCTGTCCCAATCTGCATCTGCTCACATATCTGAGAGGATAACTATCTTAACTAGCTTAAGATATTCGCTTGCTACATTTCTGGCACAGGTTTGCTTGATCTAGTTGTTATTGCCTAGGGCATGCTCCATAAAATTCTAGTGCACAAAATAAACAAAAAAAGGTCTGTTGGTATCATGTGAAATTTACATACTGAATTCAATAATCTCTCTAGCTAGGAAAAAAAAAATGAAAATGAAGTTTGAAAGCTGTTTACAAATTTGCCCTTAGTTTCTACAGTAACACTCTCCCCAAAAATATGTTTGTTTCCATTTTTTCCTTGGGCTGAAAAAGTTCTAGTTATTCATCTAAGTATTGAAAATGATCGCTTTGTTAATGCTTCTAAACACTTCTTATTATCTTAACTTCTTTTTCCTTGGAGACATACTCATATAGAACTATAAGGGAGGTTTGAGGCAATTATAATCGGGTGTTGGCATGGCAAGAATTGTGGTTATGAGATCAGAAAATTGTGATGTAAGGTTAAATGAAGGAGGCAGGTTCAGGTGTAGGAGGGCTGTAAATAGGACATGACAGCAACTGATTTAGGATTTTTTGGACTATGACAGTAGCTAATTGCATATTTAAATAGTTCTTAGTGGTGAAGATTGAAAGAATATGCTGTAGTTGCACAACAATAAATATATCAAAAAATAAACTAGAATTAAGAAGAAGAATGAGTAATCTGTGACCATCAGACTAGTAGGGTAATAGGGTCTTAGGCACAAAAATATGGTTTGGGTTTGCATCATGGATTCTTTAAGATCTTCAAAGTTGCTGAAAAGTTTGTTATATTTGAAAGCGTGTTGTTGAATCCTGAAACTACTTGAAAGGGAGTTGAATAGGTAGTCTTAAGATTATAAGCACAAATTCATTTTTTTTTTTCTGTTGATTTTTATTCAAAATTTTACTTACAGAATTTCAGGGATAAGGATAATTATTCATAATGAACAAACCACATGGAACAGGAAATGCAATATACTTCAAAGGTATAAAACTACGAGTCTTAGACTGCATGGAAATTCACCATATATGAAGAAAGTACACATTTTGACCTAGCTGAGAATTTGGGGTATTATGGTATAACTTTTGGCATGATGGTGGGGGAAAAATAATGTTAAGGAAAGGTTGCTGAGTTTTTTTGGATTGATGGAGAATAAAGCAGCCCAACGGGAGATTATTAGTTCCAAGAGGGTGCAACTGGGAATTGGTGGCTGAAACTTGTTAAGAGTTTTCCTTGGCTGGGAGGTTGAGGAGGTCTTATCCTTTTGGCTCATATTCAAATATAGGATTTGATAATTTTGTCAGAAAAAAAATTCTCAGCTGGTTGTACAATAAGGAGCTGGTAAGAAATCAAGTAGTTGGTTTCACAGCCAAAGAAATTTGGGGACCTGAAAGTCTGTGTATACAGCAGACTGTGCCAAAATTCTTGGTATTTATCAGTTGGTGAGAAGAGGGAGGATTCTTCCAATTGGTGTTGTATGCAAAGGGATGGAAAGATTGTGGACAATCTTTTAACTCACTGTCCTTTGGCTCAAAAGATGGTCTTTGTTTCTATATATTTTTGGGATTCATTGGGTATTTTTCCTAAGTCAGTGATGCAACTCTTGACCAGCTGGCAAGCTAAGTTTGTGGGAATGGGGATAAGGAAGCTGGGGAAGAGAGATCCCTCTTGCATTGCTTTGGCTTTCTGGCCAGAGAGAAAAAGAAGAACCTTTTAGTATATTTAAGCTTAGGGGAGAAAACTCGAAGGAATGCTTGTGCCCACTATTTTTTATTGGATGTAGACTCCCAGCTCAAGTCCCAACTGGTTGTTTGGATTTTATTGATGAGATGAGAGAGCGATCAAGGGAGCTGATCATTCACTGACTGAAAAGGAGATACTTGCAATGCTTTTTATGGACTAACAACTATAACACTAATGTACCCTGGCTATGAATTAGAACCCAACAAAGAAAAACCAAAGAGCCCTTTCTTATTCACTTCTACAATCTTACAGATTGTGCTGCTATAAGAACTTGAATTTTCTTACTTAAATACAAAAATTAATGATTAAGACTATTATCATACTCAACATAAAAGTGCTGAAAAACTGCCACAGACACCCTTTTTTCAAAAGAAACCAAACCCTGCAAAGTTTGGGCTTTGAATACTCTTATCAAATTAATCTTCAGTTATTAAATTAGTCCCCCACACCCCCTCCCCCTTCATACACATGCTATGCTTAGTCACTCATATGCTATCAACTCATCCTGTAGAATGAGTAACTGCATAATATTTCACAACTCTTTTTAATGTAAATACTTTATTCTGAATTAATTTCTTGATCATTCATATAGGTTCACATAGACATTGACAAATTTGGAGAGGAATTGGTCAATGATCCAGAGAAGTCATTGTCCTCATTATTGGTTACTATAAATGGTTTGTTTTCAAAATTGGAGGCAGCAATTGGCCATCTACATGCAACACGTCAGGTAATATTGTGAAGTCATGGCAATCTTATACCTTTTTTTTTTTTTTTTTTGGAAAATTTGAAAAACATGAATTATCAAAAAAGCATGCAGCTTCAATCCATCAGTTACATATACATTCAGTTTTCAGTTTTTTTTTTTTTTTTTCTTTCTTTCTTCTTCTTCTTCTTCTTCTTCTTATGCAACAACTATGCAGAGTGATTCTTCTGTGGATGGGAGCTATTCATTTCCTCTTGTGTTTGAGAAACTGCCAGACGTAAACCAGGAAGGGTCTCAGTGGACAGATTGTGAAATTAGAGATGCTATCAACTTGATTTATCAGAATCTATACAAACTGGATTCTTACCTAAGTATCCTTGTAAGAGTTTTGTGCCATCCTCTTTGTGCTCCATGCTTCTTATTTATCTAGTGGTTTGGTTATATGCTATTTTTATTTACTTATTCGAAACAGGAGAATTTGTATTACTAGATATAGAAAACACAGAAAGGATGAGCTGTTCTCCAAATCATACACAGAATGAAGAAACGAGCTAAAAGAAAAAACTACACTACGGTGGGGCATCAGGAAACATTCACCAGAAATCGCCAACTAGATTCCAGCATAAATACAACATCATTCCTACCTGGAAAATCACTCAAGGGAAAGGAATTTTGCAAAAATGGTTCTAAGAAAGATGCTTCTTGCTTGGCTAAGCTATTTGCTATCTAGTTTTCCGATATAAGCCTCCAAGTAAAGCAAAGTTCTAAGCCTCTTGAGAGATCAACAAGATTTTGAATCCTAATATCCCATTTCTGATTTTCCGTGATCCCCTCTTTCCTTTAGACACCCACAAAAACAATAGTTGAATTCCCTTGCACAGATCACTAATGCCAATGAAGATGCCTCAACTAAACCTTCCATAAAAGACAATGGTTTCTCTGCCCCAGTAGCCAAGTCATGATTAGCTGGCTTAAAAAAAGTTCTAAGCTTATCCCTACTGGATACTATATAGTAAAGAATTCACCAAATTTGTATTTCTTAGATGGATTTCTATCAATATTTTACTTGCCTAAACCTATTGGTTTATGGTTATTTAATGGTACGTGTCCATTCGTGGTTTCTGTTTCTTATTTTCCTTTTCTTTTCCTAGGTTTCCAAACATCGTAAACCGCGGAAATTAACTTTGTACTGGATTCACTATACGTGTGGGGCAGTGGGCTTATCAGTTTGCTCAGTGTGGCTCCTACGTCATAGTAGTTTGATGGGAAGTAATGACATAGAAAATTGGGTTCGTGAAGCTAGGGACTCAACCATTACCTTCTGGAATGATCATGTAGAGCAACCGGTATGATTCTAATATTGATTTATTTAGTTTCTTTAATTCATTGTGCAGTTTATTTGGATTAAACACTAGGATAACAAAGAACATGCTTTCATCAAGGTTTAGTTGTTAGCTAATGGCCTGACATTGGGCAAGTCTTCATATTTATCTTTTAGAGATTTAGATAGGAAATGTCAGTGGAAAATTGAAGTTGTTTGTTGTTGGAATTAGTCCTAGAAGGTAGCACTAATTAGAAGAAACAATATTGTTGGTTATTTTCAGTAATTAATATGCATATATTATTGTGGGAGTTATTATTTGCTCTTTTTAGGGTGACTTGGGTTCTTCCATTCTCACTTAAAGAGACTACTTGGTTGACATGGGTTCTTTGTGGGAAGAAGCATAAGAAGGCTTGGATGCTGGCTCCTTTATGCCTTTTTTGGGCAGTGTGGAAAGAAAGAAATAGGATAGCTTTCAACAATAAAGAGCTTTCAATTCATAGGATGAAGAATTATTTTGTGTGTAGTTTTTGGTCTTGGACTAAGTTATTTATAGATTATGGACCTTTACCTTTAATCGACTTTTTTGATTAGTTGGGTTCTAGGTGGGTGAGGTTTTTTGTATCCCCTCTTAATTTTTTTGTTGTTTTTGCCTTCTAGCGCATGCTGTATACTTGTATGCTATGGGCCAGCCTTTAGGCCTCTTTTTTCTTCATTTATAAGATTTACTTTTGCTTTTACTGATAAAAAAAAAATTCATATATTTTATGGATGGTTATTTATTTAAGCCTTCTCTTTATGACTATTCTACCTAGTCCGAGTTATATATGAGTGGTTATATAGAAGGTACAAACCATGAGTTCCTTGTAATTTGATAAATTGTTCATGATTGTTCACAAATTTAGACAATTCAGTAGAAGTTGTAGTACATCACCTTCCTTGCTAGTGGAATGAGTTATCTTCCTTACTAGCTTTTTCTAGAGCTCTAGGGCTTTGAGGCAGGGTTACCCCCTTTCCTTTTTTACATATTTATCCTAGTAATGGAAGCATTCAACCTTTTATTTCAATGGCAGTGTAGGATGTTCTAAGTAATTGGTTCAATGTGGGGGAAGGGGGAAAGATGGAGTTAAGGTCTCTCTCATTTTATTTTTTGGCAGATGATAACTTTTTCTTTTTCTTTATTTTATTTATTTATTTATTTGTGATGCAAAGTGTAGAGCATTTGAGGTATATGACATAGACGTTCTTAGATTTGAAGTGTCAGGTTTGAAAATTAATCATAAAAAGAGTGAGCTCATCTTTTGTGGGTGAAAAGGTGAAAAGATGGGATTCAGCATTTTCGATGCAAAGTGGGAAGTTTCCTTACTGCCTATTTAAGATTGCCACAGGAGACCCTCTTTAACTCTAGCACCTTGTGGGATTCAGAAAATGAGCACTTTAAGAGAAGACTTTCTACTTAAAAAAAAAAAAGTGTTTATCACAAAAGGGGGCAAATTAACCTTTATTAAAAGCACTCCCTTTAGTTTGCTGATTTACTTTATGCTTTTAAGAAACTTGCCTAGTAAAGTAAGGATTCAGCTAGAAAAGATTCAAAAAGACTTTCTTTGGGAGAATCATTAGTCATGGAAGAATTTGCATTTGGTGAGGTTGCCTTTTGTTTGCTCTGATAAAAGAAATGGTGGTTTGGGGATCAAAGCTCTTGTTATTTTAATTAGAGCTTTACTAGGAAAATGATTGTGGAGGTTTGTTGAAGAGAGGAGTAGCCCTTAGGACAGGTTATTGGTTATGGAGATTTGTTGAAGAGAGAAATAGTCTTTGGAGGAAGATTATTGTTTAAATATGGAGCAATGAATGGTGGTTGGTGCTTTCGATAGGGAGACTCATGGTGTAGGGCTTTGGAAAGCTAGAGGTTAAGAGGAGTTTACACCCAAAACTTTAATTCTTGTTGGTAATGGTCATAGGACTAAATTTTGGCAAGATTGTTGATGCAGAGAAATTCCCCTTAAAGAGGCCTTTCCTACCCTCTTTCACTCCAGTTCTAATAGAAGTTCAAGAGTGACAGGTGTTTGGGTGGGGGAGAGGAAACGCGAACTTGTGAACCATAGTTTCAAAAGGGCAGTGTGTGTGATTGGGAGATAGAGACAGTGGGGAGCTGTTCAAGACACATCTAGGCAGTTTCTTTGCAAAAAAGTATGGATGATAGGTTAGTTTGGAGGAGGGTCAAAGATGGAAGGTTCCGTGTGAAATCTTATTGTAGCCTCTTTTTTACAGAGAAAACATGTCAGTTTCCTACCAAGTATGTGTGGGGGTTTGGTGCCCCTCTTAGGGTTTCTTTGCATCGGTAGCTGCTTGGTAGAAGAACTTAACTATTAATCAGCTTATGCAAAGAGGGTGGGGGCTTAGTTAATTGTTGCACTTTGTGCATAGTTTGTGAGGAGACAAGAAACCATATCCTTATTACTTGTGTTAAAGCTTGGGTGCTGTGGGGTTTCATGCTTGCTCTATTTGGTATGCAATGGGTATTCCCATGTTCTGTTATCCTTATTTTGATTTTGGCGTGGGCGTAGTCTGAGAAAATAGCAAAGTAAGGCGTGGAGCGTTGATCCTCCTTGCTTGTTCTGGAGCATTTGGAGAGATGAATGATAAATGTTTTCAATGAGGAACTCTTGACATGAAACTGAAAAGACTTTTTCCTATGTGCCCTTTGGAATGGTCAAGGGCTAGGGTTTGTAAATTTATCTTTGTTAGATTTTGTGGATGGCTCAACTTTGGGTTCGGGAGCCTCCTCTCTTTTCTATCTTGCTTGCTTTCCTTCTACCTTTTAGGTGCTCTATGTATACTTCTGGTGCATGTGGGTTAAGCCCCCCTTTTCTTGGCTATCTTTAATCAATTTTTTTTTGCCTATAAGAAAAAAAAAAATTCCATGTTGCACAGCATTTATCCTCTGCATTTTTGTTATCCCTTTTGAACTTCTACAAATTTTGAAGTCTTCAAAATCAAACCAAATAGAAGAAAATCCATTTTTTACATTCCTTTCATTGGCACAGCAATGATCACAAACTTGTTTGCAAGATTAAAATAAGATGAACCAGGAGGGACAGAAATGATGGTATGTCTCCCTGGTGGCAGACATTGCAGTAGAAGATTTCTCTCTTCAGGGGCAGGCTATGCATTTGAAAAGTGGTCTAGCTTCATTGGAGAGCATTAATGATGATGATAACTTTACTAGAACAAAGACATCTAGGTTTGTTTGCTGAAATCTAAGGCTGAGAAATTTTATGGTTTATTTGATGCAATCAGGGCTGAGTTGGAAGGGGAATGTTTTGATTAGCAGAATCAGAAGCTTGGCAAGAGGGCTGAGGAATCTTAGGGTTTATTTGTTGGAATCAGGGTTGAGTTGATGTGGGTTTTTGATCTGTAGGAACAGAAGTTCAAAGGAAGAGATTTAGGGAGAAGAGATTTGGAAATTAGGGTTGGGTTAGGTGGGGAAGGTGTGTTTTTCCTTGCAGGAGAGGAAGGAGAGATTTGGGAGTGAATACAAAAATAGAAAGGGATCATTAATTTTGACATTTTCAAGTTTTTCACTGTATCGAATGAGAGTGTGATATGTTGTTAAGAGAGAGAGCGAGAGAGTGCGAGAGCGAGGGTGAGGGCGATGGCGACGAGGGAGAAAACCAAACGGAGAAACGGATGAAACGGCAAGGAAAGAGTTTCGGGGTGGAATCGAAGGTCTTTGAAGTAGAGGTGGAGAAGAGAAGAGGTAAAACCCTACTCTTCATTGTGGAAAGCAAAAGAGGGGTTTCGTCATGGGTTAGATTGGGGCCGGCAAGCGCTGGGATTTTTCTGGAAGGGTTGGACCATTGCGTTAAGCATGGGAAAGACGACAAATGGGAGAAGGGTTGGAAGGAAAAGGGGAGAAGTTACTCCATGGTGTGCGAAGTCAATAAGACGGGGAGTTTTATCAGGTTAGGGGTTGTAGATGCGGAGGAGAAAAGATACAAGATTTGTATCCCGAGAGGCAGAGGGGGAAGGGAGGGATGGTTAGCTATGGCGGAGGTGGTACGGGATCTGACTGCGAGGATTGACAGAAGGGAGGAAAAAAAGGAAGAGCCGATCCTTGAAAGAATGCAAGCTGAAATGGGAAAGAGATGGGGGAATAGGGATAGTCTCTTGGTCAGAATGGAGGTAGAGGGAGAGGAAATTAGCAGAAATGTGAATAGATTGGGGCACTGTTTGGTGGGAAAATGGAACCCTAGGGTAGCAGGAGGAGAGGATCTGGCGAGGTTGGGGTGGCTGATGGCGAGTGTTTGGGGGCTGAAAGGGAAGCTAGGTTTGGCTTGGCTGGAAGAGGGTTAGGCCCTTTTAGAGTTCGAACTTGTGGTAGAAGCCAGGAAAGTTTTCGCCGCTGGGAAAAGGTCGGTGGGTGGGATTCAGGTCGAATTGGAGCTTTGGAGTCCAAGTTTCGAGTGTTTGGAAGAAGGGGAAATAAGAGAAGAAGTTTGGGTGAGGGTTAAGGGCTTGCCATTATCGCTTTGGGTTCCGACCATACTGCGGAGGGTGGGGGATGAGTGCGGGGGCTTTGTAGCCATGGATTCTTCGACAGAAAAAATGGAAAACCTCCGATGGGCTAGGATCTTTGTGAAAATGAAGAGAGGTGAGTTGCCAAGCTCGTTAGAAATTGGAATCGAAGGGATTTTTTATAATCTTAGCTTTGGTGGGAGGTGTTGCCGTCAATTAGACAGAAGCCGGAGGGTCATCGGGGCTCAATAGATCGTGGCTGAGGAGAGGTCAGGGGCGACGAAGGCGCACGCGCTGGCTGGCGAGTGGAAGAGTGGGGTAGCGTAGGGCTCGAGGCGCTGTCACGGACAACTGACGGGATGGAAGGGCAGATGGGCGGGACGGGTAGGGTTTCGTCTGTCGGCCGGATCCAATTCGGGTCGATGATCCAGCCCTCAGTGGGTGGGGTGGAAGATGGGTCGCCCTTGGATGGGCTCATTGAGAACAATCTGGGTTTGAGGAGGACTGGGGGGCCTAGTCCGCAATTCTTATCTGAAGGAGTAATTTCAAAAGAGGCTGGAGTTGGTGGGGTTGGGCCTGCGGGTGAGACGAAAGGCTCTAAAGGAAAGGAGAAGGTCTTAGAGGAGGAGTTTGGGCTGTGATTTGGGCCTAATATGGTCCAAAGAAAGAGTAGCGGGCCGTTATTGAGCCGCTTTAAGGATATTGGGGTGCAGCCTGGTGGGCCTTCAGCCAAGAGGAGAAAAGGCCCGGCAGAGGCTCAGTCTAATAAAGGCCCGATGGGGTTCTTAGCTCAACCTGGGCTTTGTGGAGAAGCCAACTTTGAGCTGGAGTTTCTAAGTGCGCGGGAAAAGGAAGCTGAGAGAGTTCAGAAGGCAGACCTCTACTACTTGTTGACAAACAGTGCCCTAGTGGAAGAAGTCTCGAGGTATGGGTCTCTTTCAATCTTAGGGGGTTTATGGGACTTGGGGACTCCTTCTCATTCTTCTTTGTTTTCGCTTGGTCGGACTCCAGAGGGGGAGTTCTTTGATCATTTTGGGGTGTTAAGGGAGGTGTGCCAGAATGGCAGTGTGTCAAATCGTCAAGACCCAGCTGGGCCTAGGGAGAATGGCAATGACTGCTGGGAGTTGGTTGAGTTTAATGGCCCCATTTCAGTGGCAAGGGATTTGGAGGGGGGGTCATCCTAGTATGAGTTCCAAGAAGGAAGGGGGGAAGGGGCCCTGGATTGGCAAGAAAGTAGCCTAGCAAGGTTTAGCCAATTCCTGGGATTTTCGATTGAAGGATTGGAAAAGGACATATTAAGTTTCTTGGTCAAAATCAGGAAAAGGAGGAAAAAGATCCACAGCAAAGGACTATTGAAAAAATCGAGATTTGAAAGGGAGTTAAAGAGATTGGAATGCTCAATCAACTATGAGGGGGATGGTAGAAGGAAATGTCCTCTTCAAGGTAGAGGAGTGCAGTCAGTGGTTGTCTAATGAATCTCAAGTTGTTGAGCTGGAATGTGAGGGGAGCAAACGAAAGCACGAAAAGGAAAGTAATTAAATCGGTAATTAGGAAGCAGAAGGTGGATCTTTTTTGTATTCAAGAGACAAAAGTTCAGGTTATGTCTGACAGGGTGGTGAGTAGTTTAGGGTCTGGAAGATTCTTAGATTGGAAGGCCCTGGATGCGTGTGGTTCGGCTGGAGGTATTCTGATTTGTTGGGATAAAAGAGTTCTGGATCTATTGGAGTGGGAGGAGGGGCAGTTTTCATTATCCTGCAGATTCAGAATAGTGGATAATGGGGTGATTTGGGTATTCACGGGTGTTTATGACCCGTTTACTAGAGTTGAGAGGGAGTGTTTGTGGGAAGAAGTTGGGGTGATCAGAGGAATTTGGGAGGAGCCTTGGTGCCTTGGGGGTGACTTCAACATCACCCTCTCTCAAAGTGAAAGGAGCAGGCAAGGGAGAATAACCTCAGCAATGAGGAGGTTTGAGGAAGTAGTAAACGAGCTAGGCCTCGTGGACTTACAGTTGCAAGGGGGAGCTTTCACGTGGAGCGGGGGCCTGAATAGTTAATCAAGGGCTAGGCTAGATAGATTTCTGGTAACTCCCTGCTAGCTTGATCAATTTAATAGGGTGAGCCAGCGAAGGTTGCCTAGGCCAACTTCGGATCATTTCCCAGTGTTACTTGAGGGGGGTAGCTTTAGGAGAGGGCCTGCCCCTTTCAGATTCGAAAACATGTGGTTCAAAGTCGAGGGGTTCAAAGATTTAATCCGTAATTGGTGGCGGGGGATAGAGGTCAGTGGTAGCGCCAACTTTAGATTGTCTGCAAAGCTGAAGGAGTTGAAGCAGAAGCTTAAAGTTTGGAATAGGGAGGTGTTCGGGAATCTGGAATGTAACAAGGAGGCAGCGCTCCAACAAGTGGAATATTGGGATAGGGTGGAAGGTGAGAGAAGTTTGACAGTGGAGGAATTAGCTTGTAAGAAGGAAGCCAAGGAGGGATATGCCAAGTGGGTAGATCTGGAAGAAACGCATTGGAGACAGGTGTTAAGGGAATTATGGTTAAAGGCAGGGGATAGAAACACGGGATATTTCCACCGTATGGCTTCTGCTCATAGAAGAGCCAACTACATGGACATAATTAAGATAAATGGGGTAAGACTGACAAAGGAACGTGAAATTAAGGAAGGGGTAGTGAATGCCTTTCAGCAACAGTTTTCAGAAAGTTCGAGGTGGAGGGCGAACATTGGAAGCCTTCATTTTAATCAAATCTGTTTGCAAGAAGCGGAGGTGTTGGAGCTCCCCTTCACTGAGGGTGAGGTCCAGGCGGCTTTGATGGATATGAATGGGGATAAAGCCCCAGGCCCTGACGGTTTCTCTTTGTTCTTCTGGCAAAGTTGCTAGGACTTTGTAAAGGAGGAAATTTTGGAGATGTTCAAGGAGTTTTATGACCAGAATATTTTCCTCAAGAGTCTCAACAATACCTTTCTAGTGTTGTTACCAAAGAAAGGAGGGGCCGATGAACTAGGTGATCAGCCTTTTGGGAGGTGTTGGCCAACAGGCTTAAGAAAGTGATAGGAAAAGTGGTCTCCCCTGATCAGAACGCGTTTGTCACGGGAAGACAGATTCTAGACGCCTCTCTAATAGCAAACGAAGTGATTGACACATGGAATAAAATGGGGGAAAATGGGTTAATATGTAAGCTAGATATTGAGAAGGCCTATGATAGTATTAATTGGCAATTCCTTTTGAAGGTTATGGAAAAAATGGGGTTTGGCTCAAAGTGGTTGAGGTGGATGTGGTGGTGTATCTCCACAGTTAAATTTTCAGTCATGGTGAACGGAGCCCAGCTGGTTTCTTCTCCAGCTCAAAAGGGTTGCGTCAAGGGGACCCCTTGTCCCCCTATCTTTTTGTCATGGGGATGGAAGTGTTGAGCGTTCTAATTAGAAGGGCTATGGAAGGGGGTTTTATTTCAAGGTGTAAAATTCAGCGTGGTAGAGGGCGGGCTATCCACGTTGCTCATTTGCTCTTTGCCGATGACACAATCGTTTTTTGTGAGGCTAAAAAGGAGTACTTAACGAATTTGAGTTGAATTTTGTTCTGATTTGAAGCCGCTTCAGGGTTAAGAATCAATTTGGCTAAAAGTGAGATCATTCCAATAGGGGAGGTGGAAGAGGTGGATGAGCTAGCTGTGGAGTTAGGGTGTAGGGTGGGGCAGCTGCCGGCAGTGTACTTGGGGCTGCCTCTGGGGGTGCCAAATAAGGCTGTCTATGGGTGGGATGGGGTAGAAGAGAAAGTGAGAAGGAGGCTTGCCCTTTGGAAAAGTCAATATATCTCAAAGGGCGGGAGAATCACTCTAATTAAGAGCACAATGGCTAGCATGCCAGTGTATCAGATGTCCCTCTTTTGAATGCCCATTTCTGTGGCAAGGGGACTAGAAAAACTGCAAAGAGATTTTTTGTGTTTTGGGGGGGGGGGGGGGTGGACTTGGAGAGGAAAGTTCATCTTGTCAAATGGGAGGTGGTGTGTGGGGATAAGGAGAAAGGGGGGTTTGGAATAAGGAAACTAACCCTTGTGAATAAAGTGTTACGTGACAAATGGATTTGGAGATTCGCTTGTGATAAGGAGGCTCTTTGGAAGCAAGTGCTGGTGGCAAAGTATGGTCAAAAGGACTACGGATGGAGGACCAAAAAGGCTGTGGGTGCGTTTGGGATGGGGGTTTGGAAGGAGATTTTAAAGGAAGCTGGCTGGTGCTGGGAAAACTTGGTGTTCAAAGTGGGGAAAGGCAATAAAATTAGGTTCTGGACTGACACTTGGTGTGGGGATATAGTGCTGTCCCAAAGGTTCTCGCACCTCTACATCTTGGCAGCTCATAGAAATGCGTCAGTTGAAGAAATGTGGGATCAGAATGTTGGAGAAGGAGGCTGGAATTTGAGATTTATTAGGGATTTTAATGATTGGGAGGTGGAGATGGTAGACGATTTGCTCCAGGTGTTGAGGGGATTTAGGATTATTTGGGAGGAAGATTTGGTTTTTTGGAAGGGAGGGGGAAGTGGGCAGTTTAGAGTGAAGGAAGCGTACAACTGGTTGGATAGGCCTTTGGAGGTCGTCTTCTCGAAAAACAAAATTTGGGTGGAGAGAGTTCCAACTAAAATCATGTTTTTTGCGTGGGAAGCCACTCGGGGGAAGATATTGACTCTTAATAGGCTCCAAAAGAGAGGATGACAGCTTCCCAACCGCTGTTTTTTGTGTGCTTGTGAAGCGGAAAATGTGAACCACATTCTTATACATTGTACAGTGGCCAGAGTGCTGTGGGATTTAGTGTTGGGTTTAGTTGGGGTTCAGTGGGTGTTTCCTAAAACTGTAAATGAGGTTTTATATAGTTGGGGGGGGGGGGGGGGGTACTTTTGTGGGGAAAAAAAGGAAAAAGCTTTGGAATTCCATTTCGTTATTTATTTTTTGGACGGTTTGGAAGGAAAGGAATAGACTAGCTTTTAGGGGGGTGGGGAGGGAGTTAGCAATTCAGAGGCTTAAATATTCTTTTGTATGTAACATTTGGGGTTGGGCTAAATTGTATATGGATGAGGAGCCGCATTCCCTTATAGGATTCCTGGAGTGGCTAGCCTCCAGTTAAGGGGTGATAAGTTTTTGGTCTTTTTTGCTTGTAAGGCCTTAGCTGCCTTGTATACGTCCTGTATACTATGGGGCTTTTTAGCCTTCTTTCAATGAATTCTGTGTTTACTTATCAAAATTTTTTTTTGACATTTTCAAGAATTAGAAGGTGGTGTTAGGAATTCTCCATGTTTATGACAAATAAGATATGTAGAAGGTTTTTGCACTTTGTGGTGTTGGGAATCCTGTATGTTTATGACAAATAAGACATGTAGAAGGTGTTCGTGTTTTGTGTTAATATACCATTAAATACCTTAGGGGTGGTCAGTGATAAATTGAAAACCTCAGATGAAGTCTTTGTTATTGTTAGAGACCTTAGGGGAATTTTCTTTAATTCAATTAGTTATTATTAAGCAAGGAAGCAGTACATGGTTAGAAATCTCATATCCTATTCTCTGGTAATTTTTGAACAAACCGATAATTGGGGATAATTGGCTCTATATATTTCTGTCATATATTTGGAATCTTGCTGATGTCACCACTTAGGTGTCCAACCATATTTTACAAGTTCCCTTGAAAATTCAAATGAAGGAGCAGTGTTGTCATGCTTTGGCTCTGTTTTGATATATAATAGTTGTTTCTTAAATATCATCTGATTATTAACTTGGAAATTATGGTTTGTTCTCTGTTTATCCAAATTCTTATTACACACTATTGTTCATACTTGTAGTCTTAAATATTTGAATAATTTGAGCTGTATCTTAATTCTATTTTCATCAGATTCTGTCTATTAGAGATGAACTCTTTGAGACATTCAGGAAGAGGCACAGAAGCGTAATGGAGCTAGAAGATGTGCAGTTAACTGCTAATTCTCTACACAGGTTAAATTCTCTTGCAAGTCTTTGTTTCCTAATATTTTATAAACAACTTCTGTTTCTTTGTTTATTTTTTTCCTTTTTTTCTGCCTCTTGATCACTTTTACTTGGAATGTACTAAAAAGCTTAATTACTTTCAATTTGTTTTAAAGTTTTTTTAGATAGTTCTATCTTTTATTTATTATTGCAAGGAAAAACCAGAGGATTGTAAACAGAAGTGATTCTTTATGAAAAAGAAGGGGGGTTTGGTGGAATGACTTGGATGTACAATGTATGATGCAAAGTTCATTCTGACTAGTTGGATTAGAGCTATGTACATGGGAACATATGATAACTATTGTTGGAAATTTAGACTTGGAAAATTCCATTACAAAAATTTAGTGCTTGTTTGGATATGTTTTCTCTTTTCCTGTTTTTAGAAATAGAAAATAGTAGTAATTTTTATATAAAGTACAATAACTCTTATATAAAAAGTATGGATGTATCTTATGTCCTTATATATTATTTAAAGTTTTTTAAAATGAAGGTAGTAAATTTTTTTTTAATACCTCAATTTTTTTAAATAGTTTTTAAAAGTCATCATCCTTTTAAGTGTGTCTCAAAGAGTTCTTGCATGTTATGTATATTATCATTTTCTGTTTTTAAAAACAAAAAACAAGAAGTATATCCAAATGACACCTTAGTCATTCAATCAAGGTTGCATCACTTGTTGCACTTGAATTTCAGTTTAGGTGTCATTTAGAATGGCTTTTTATTTTTTGCTTCAGCTAGAAGCTGAAATTGAAGCCAAACCATAATCTTAAAAATGCAATATTGGTCTTGTGCAAGTTTCATTAAACATGAAATGATTTCCTAAAGGAGCTAAAAAAGGACTTCTATGAGAAACAAAAATTTTCTAACTTCCGTGTTAAGCTTTTTAAGCCAAAAGCTCCTTTCATAAAATAATTCAAACAGGTACAAAAGCGCTCTTATTAAGTTTAAAAAAGAGGTTTTAGCTTCCTAGAAGCTAACCTTAACAGGTTTAATGTTGTGAAGAAAAATGCAGATTCTTTTCTTACTAGAAGCAAGATAATTCATTGCATTCAACTTGGTAAGTACAAGAATACGATGAAGAAAGAGAATTTCTTCCAAGTTTTATAAGAACTGATAAAAAAGAGCATGATTATGCCTCCCAAAAAAAAAAGGAAAAAAAAAAACAAACTGCATATCTTATAAAAGGAAACAAAGACAATGTATGATTCAATGGTACTACACATCTTAAGAAGGTAAAATGTCCCTGACAAAGGATACCAAGAGTTGATGACTTCTGGAAAAAGTGACACACTTGTAAGCATGGTGACTCAAGAGGTTTAGGAAATTATTTAGTTTAGAAATTATATTAGAGTATCATTGAGAAAAAAAAAATTAAATACCCTTGGAAATTTTGGTTTAAATCAAACTTTATTTCTTCAAGAATCATTTCTATACCAGACCGAGGTTTTTACACTCCTTTTTCCTTATTAAACTAAGGTTTCTACCCTCCTTTCAAAGAAGAGTTTTTCTTCAGATCTGTGGGTGGAAAAATTGTGAAAAATAGAGTGAATACACAAAGAATAGAAAAGAATAAGAATGTGAAAAAAGAGAGCGAATTTCTTTCCCCAGGTTTGGAAAGAAATTTGGAGAAAAATTTCTTGAAAACTTTTAAAGAATCAAATCTTGGTAGTTTTTAAGAGAGTGTTCTTTACAGGAGGAAACAATCATACATCTTCCTGCACTCATGGATTTCATGTGCATGGAAGCACATTTTTTATCTGGTGGTCTCAAATTGTTTGTTACCTTTTCACTCTTCAACTCTCTATGTGGCTGATCTACTGAACACCAAGTTGATTATGAAAGGCTTTGATCATGAATTCAATCAAGGAAATGTGAATCATGGATCCAGTTCATGGTTTACAAGGACTCAGAGAATCAATGGCTGAAGATTTGATGGACTTGGTTTTTGGTGTTATATGAGGGTAACATTGCTGGTGTAGTGGTAACTTGTAACAATAACTTTCATGCTGTATGCATTCATTTGGGTAAGTTCTGCTAGTTTTTCCTGAAAGTATTTTCCAGATAAAAATAGTGTCTCTGCATCATACCTTTTTCTCATCACTACTAAGCAATAGGTTAAACAAATTTAGGAAAAGTACTTCTTTGATATTTTTGGATCAGAATAAACTAATCTAGTTCAATTAGACTATTGCAATTTAATTTTATGTGTGATCTTATTCAGGACTAGATCTAGCAGTCTACTCACAATTTCTCACACGCACCTGCCAGAATGTCTATTATCACCATTCTGGCTGTGCACAACATCAGCACCCTACCAGTTTATTCATTACCATAAAAATGGAGACACCTTAGTAGTCTCATTGCTGCCGAATTTTGTTGAAGTAAAACCCTTGTTTTTTCAGCCATACGTGGCATTGGCTAACCCTACGACATATTCTTAACTCACATTTGAAACAGCAAAGATGAGGGGAACACAGAAGTTGCTTATGGCCAGAAAACAATTGTCCTTTCCAAATTTTACGTCAATAAACTGTACATCTAATGTAGGTTTGTACAAAATTTGAATGAGAAGAGGATGACTTTGGCAAAAGTTCATCAGTAAGAATTCAAGGTTTGTAAAAAAAATAAAGTAGTTTCCTGTTATTGAATGATTAAAAGATTCAGTTATGAGTGTGTTTGCTGACTACTGAGGCAGCAAGGGATTGGTTTTCAAGCAAATGGTTTTATTCTGCCAGCTGTAAAGAGATTGATTGTTTGACCAGAAAACCTATCAGGGCTATGTCAATCTGCAGGTTTATGTATTTTGTCATATGGAGGTTTATTTATTTTGTCATATGGAATGTTCTAGAGCTAATTTTCTTTTGAAGTTCCTATATTCTAAATCTTTGAATTTTGTTAACATTTCATTTTGGGATTGAGTTAATATGCTGTAACCATGCGTTTTTACATTTCAAAACAGATGGAAGTCAGTTATGTAAGTTGTATCTTTCTAAAGAAATGAGTTATTAAAATACATTTTATTGTGAATTTTTTTCCGATGTGGTTGTTAAATTTCTTCTAATATCTCATTATTATTCATTTTTATTGGTGTGGAGATTGGATAAGTCATATTATTATCTATTTTATAGTTAAATTGACTAATAATCATAATTTTACAAGGCAGCAAATTAGAATGTGAACTCGGTATAGTTTTTCTTTTGAAAAATTCATTAATGCATTTAGTTGTTGCTGT
Source organism: Vitis vinifera (assembly GCF_030704535.1). NCBI lineage: Eukaryota > Viridiplantae > Streptophyta > Magnoliopsida > Vitales > Vitaceae > Vitis > Vitis vinifera. Next base: position 17,527,749 of record NC_081810.1, on the reverse strand, counting down.
TTTTCTTGAAATATTATAAGAGATGTGTTTTAGCCAATATTGGTTACAAGATTTAACACCTTTTTCTTTCCATAGCATTCTTGATTTGGTTATTCCTTTTCTTTGTCCTTATCTTTTTGTGTGGATGGATGGTGGCCATGATTGTTGTTTAAGTTAATTTGGGATCTTAATCCATTCTCTGGCACAGTACACCTTTATACCATCATGTTAATTGTTAACAACCGATTTGACATCAAAAAAATGATCTACCTGACTGGATCTTGATTTGCATTTGATATTAAGATAATTATGTCCTTCAGAATGTTGCTGACTTTTAGCGAGCAAACACAAGGTCAAAAGTTCCCAGAACATGCATCCGACCAGCAAATGCTTGAAATAGTTATGGCCAGGTTGGATCTCCTCCTATGATTATAGTAGCCACTTACAACAGTATTTGAAATCAATCAAGTCTGCAAATGTGCTTGCAAAAGAGCAGCAGAATGGGTGTCATTGATAATTGGTACTTTAAATTGTGGTCTTATTTAAAGAAAGATTCAAGTTAGTTGCTTGCCTTTCTTCTTAAGTTTTTATATTTATCCTGAGCTTGCTTTGATGAACATTGTTTTATATTTTGTTGAAGCTTATTTGGGGAAAAAAAATCATGCTTGTCTGCTAAGAGGAGAAGAAAGGAAAGAGGATTGCTGGACTCTCTATCAGTTCACACCTGTTACTCAACATATCCACATATCTGTGACTATTATTAAAAAGAAGATTTGAATTAGTGTACTATCTTATTGATGTCAAAATTACACAAAGACCCTCATCTTATAATTAAAAGTAAAAGAATAGTAGTAATTCCACAATCATGGACCCCTCAGTGGTTACCTTTTCAACTTCTTCCACATTTTACACCCTCATATCCTAACTTTTCCACCTCCTCTTTCAACTTCTTCCACATGTTACACCTGTGTATGTGTGCATGAATTTAGAGGAGAAAGGGAACATACATATATTCCCTCGATAAATGATTAAGCCCTCAACAGTTTCTTAAGTTGGTGCATTTGTATCACACATGTTCAACTTGCCTAATACCCAGTGAATCACATGACTTGTCACCCTTACTAGAAACATCTACAAGTTGATTGCTGGTTTTTCACAATTTATTTTTTAATATGTGTTGTTGGTTTTTACAACTGAAATATAAATCTCTTCAGATTTGCTTTCTCCCCTAATAATGTGTCTCTCCACCTCAATATCCTTAGCCTGTCATGACAAATGGGATTGTGAGCTATGAGAATGGAAACTTTACCGTCACCATATAAACTAATGGGTAAGTAGCATCTACTGCCCAGGATTTCAAGAAGAATCTTGAAGCACACTAGGTTGTAAAGATCATGGTCACCTCTCTAAACTCTTCTACACTTGACCTTGTTACCACTTCTTATTATGAATCCAATTTTTACAATGTTACCTGCCATAAAGTGGGCCATCTTTGTTGGGATGGAGTGATTGGTTCAGTCTTTGAAAGATGTTTTTATTTGATCCCTGTTTCTGTAGTCTAGAGGTTGTTTGGGGGCTGATGTTTCCGTTTTGTTTTATTTCATTGGTTACATAGGGTCCCATTAACTTCTTTCTTTCTTATCTTTTGGCACCTTTTGTGTTCTTCCGATTACTAGGGGTGCACCCTCCTTTATTTTTTGATTGGCGCTTGTCAATATATACTCCTTGTCTGCCTAGTAAAAAGAAAGAATGCAATTTCCTTATGGACCTCCCATTACTAACAGAACCAATTGCTATCCCAATTTGTAAATGTCTCAACTCTAATACGACCATGTTGGTTGTACAGAGTTCCCTCACTAGCACATGCCTTTAGGTACCTTAATACTCTGTGTGTAACCTTAGATGATGTGAAGTGGGTCAATGCATGTATTGGCCTATAACAGTCACCACACATGCATTATCCAATTAGTTTGAGACAAATAGAAATAAATGAGTTTAATGGATAATCTTTGATGCATCCCCAAACCGTTGAATGAGTTTCCCTTGATTACCACTCAGTGGTTCATCTAGATTGGTGTATCTACTTTTTTACATCCTGTCATCATAGTTTCTTTTAGCATGTGTAGCACATACCTTCTCTTATAAGCAAAGATACCCTTATCTAACAAAGTGATCTTAATTGTAAGGAAGTGTCTTAGGTGACCTAAGTCTTTGATCTCACTCTCTTCCAAGTGTTTCTTTAACAAGTGCAATTATCAACTAACACAATGTTGGCAACATGCACAATTTGGATAATCCAAATTTTAGTAAGAGCTCCCCAAAGTAAAGGGTACAAATTGTGCTTAATGTCCCTATCCATATCATAGATAATGCGGATAGTGCGTCGAGCTCCACTTATATATGTGATTGTGCTTGTGATTATGGAACAAACGAGAAAGAATATTAAAAGAATAGTTGTTAGCTCTAACAATACCCAAACTGGAAAAGTAGAATGGGAGATGGATCTGGATGCTGTGACTTCATCTAATAATGCACCTGATTAAGCAGAAGTTGCCAATTTCTGCTTTTATCCAGAAGTAGAAGCTGAAATCATGACTTCAAAGGGAAATATTGATATGTGAAAAATGGCCATGAGAAGCAATCTTATTCTTGCTTCTGGATGAAGCTTTTTTTTTTTTAAAAGCAAAAGCAATTTTAATTTTATTATTTTTTATTTTTTGAAAATAAACATGCTTTTGAGTCAAAAGATCAATCCAAAGAGCATCATATTTCCATATCAATATTCATTAAAAAATATCAGAATTTGAAACCTTTCTTCATGTAATGTCTTCATGTACTTTTGTCATGGTACTTGTTTGTATGTATTATTTAGCTATATTCTCTTTCCTTATGTGAGGAAATAATTCACTAAATTCTCCAATATAGGTATGAAAAAGAACTTATGCATCCTATTCAGAATCTTCTTAAAGGCGAGCTTGCTCATGCTTTACTCATCCAGGTAGTATATGCTACTATTAGTAAGTCTGGAAGTTTTTAAAACAGTTTTTTAACAATGGCTTTATGTCATTACAGATTCAAAAGCTAAAACTGGATATTGAGACGTGAGTGAAGTGAACTCATACCCTTGGTTGGATAATTATATCTATTTTAGATACAAGTTCATCTCATTGTTTAGTTCCTACTGACTATCTGCTAAACAGGGCAATGCTTGAACTCAACCAGATCCTCAGGGCCAACGAAATCAATTTTGCAATACTAGCTGCTTTACCAGCTTTCTTTGTCTCTCTTCTTTTAATCATGTTAGTTCGTGCATGGGTTAAGCAGGTGATATAATCGAAGAGCTCTGTTATGTTTCTTTGAGTAATTTTATAGAGTAATAATTTAGTTGCTGCATTGTTTTATGGCCTTATATGCAGTTTCTTCCATATATGGTTTTAATATTGCAATTCATATAGCTCTCTATATATCTTAGTCAATCCCTTACAACTACAAATTAATTGGAGGCAATGTTTGTTGAGTTAAATGGACGGACTTGCTGTACTATCTCTCTCTCTCTCTCTCTCTCTCTCTCTCTCTCTCTCTCTCTCTTGGATGGGTAAAGCAAAAGTGTAATGGACTTGCTGAATTCATTTAGCTTGCACCAACTGCATGTGGCTCCAGTTCACTTGTGTAGCATAGGGAGATTTTCCTGCAGACTACATAGGGCCTAGAGGGGGCAAATGCCCCCCATTGAAAAAAAAAAGGAAAAAAACTTTAACAGTTGGAATTGAGCCTTGGCCAAATATATAGAAAGGTATTGAGGTTTACCACTAGGCTAAATGTGTTAGTCATCCTACGTTTTGTTCCCTTGGAATGAGTTTTGGGCTTTGCCATTGCTGACTCATGTGTTCCTTTTCCTTCCTTGAATAGTGAACTTATTTTCAGGGCTTGAGCAAAACTGATAAAATTAGATCCTTGAATTAAAATTTCTGACTTCTAATACACCCCTAAACTTCTTGTGGTTTAAAAAAAAAACTTGGCCATTCTTTTGACCATTAGTGTGGATTTTTTCAATTAAACTAGAGTTACTCATTTCTATTAAATAAAAAGGTCAAGAAGGAGACATCCTTTCATATTATACAAAATCTGATTAAAGCTGCAAGCTGTACACTTAAAAAGGAAACAAAAACAAAATAAAGCAATGATAGATAAAAGTTTAGTTGTTAAAAACTTAATACAGATATGATATGATGTGGTACATTTTTATGAAAATCGATTTGTATCACCAGTCTTTAACATATTTTAATCTTATGAGAAATGATACAATATGTAATTAATACATACACCCTTAACTATTTTTTATTGTTTCTGAAAATTTTCAAATTGAATTTGTTTTAAAGAATATCCTATTAATTGTTTAAAATGTATTTTAAGGTTAGAAAATAATCATAAAAGGGAAAGAAAGAATGGTAAATAATCCTTCTTATGAAGAAGTCACATATTTGTCAAAATTATATGAAATGTTGAAATTTTTGTCACATTATAAAGACATATATATCTACAACACATATAAGTATATATATATATATATCTACCTAATTAGAAATTGGAGCTAAAAATTTTAAAAATTTGTTGTGGATTTTGTGATGATAAAACTCATATTTTGTTAAATTGAACTTCTCAAGACTCTAGTTTCAATGTTTTCATATGGTATGACATAATTTAACTCTTTAAATCCTACTATCTTTCATGAAATTGGTCATCCATTACTCTATATTTTATGCTTGAAATATATTTGTATTTCATATATTTATACATATTTTTTCTATTTATTTTTCAATAAATAAAAAAACTTATGATACATGATATGATGCATGCAACACATGATATAGAAAAGTAGAAAAATGATACATGATAAGATTTATGACTTGCAATTGTGATAAAAGTATGGAAATAGACATATCATCCTTCAAAACACTTTGTTTAAATATTTCCAAGTAGAATTAAGTTGAATATGAAACTTGATTTTACACAACTTGATTTAATCTGTTATATGTTGTCAAACTAAAATTGTAAACACATTATGGGACTTAGTTGTCTACCAAGGGTGGAGCTTGCCCTCATTAAAAGCACTCTCGTAGGTTTCTTTGTTTTACTATGCATCTTCCTACCAAAGAGATGACCTGTGGCCTGATAGGGAAGATAGGAAGAAGTCTTATCTAGTTATGGTCAACTTTGTGTTTTCATAAGGAATTTGTGTGTTTGGCAATCCTAAACCTGTGTGATCTTAACAAAGGTTGATTGGGTAAGTGGCTTTGGAGGTTCGCATAGGAAAATGGCAGATTTTGAAAGAGAGTGGTATCAGCTGAGTTTAGTGTTCTGCAAGGGGGATATTAGGAAGAAAAGCTATGGGTCAGGGGCTCTTGAGGGTCATCAGGTAGGGTCAGAATGGACAATGGGTTTTTGTCGTTTGCTTAGTTTTGGGAAATAGTTAAAGGAATAGGTTCTGTTATGATGTGCACTGGGGTAAGACAACTCTCAAGGATCAGTTTTCTAGTGTTTTTTCTATTGTTAATCATAAGGAAGCCAAAGTGTGTGATTACTGGAGCATGGATGGGGGGCAACAGCACTGGAGCACCCTAACTATGTAAAAGCTTTCCAGGTACTCCCACTCTTTTCCTGCTTCAGAGTTGTTTCATAGGATACCACCTAGAATGTATTTTTTGTGTACAAAGGCGGTTTGGGACAAGATTCTTACCTTTGGTTGGTTTGCCCACAATAATTGGCATTGCTTGGAAACAAAGCAAAAATTATGATTCACAATTTTGTTGCCACCCAAAATTCTTGAATATTTGGGGAATTAATTGGAGAGGGGCTAGCCAACTGCCTTGTAGACTATGTTAGCAGCTCTAGCAGTTTTAGGTTTAATTGTAAGTGAAGGCTTGGAGCCAATTCAACTCTTAATACTAGCATATGCCAATTTGTCTTGCTTTTTTTTTTCTTTTTTTTTTTTAAAGTGCATAAAATATATAAATTCTAAAACTGAAGATCGAAATCAGAATTGGAAAAAGTTTCCTAGTTTATCATTGGAAGAGTTTTAAAATAATTTGGGACTTATGCTAACAATTTGAGATTATTAGCATCTAGAATATTCTTAAATAATTTTCAAATTATTGTTTTCTGCATTGCTGATAAGCCAACAAGATGGTAACATGTGACATTGACTAAGTGAAATGTAAAAAATAACAAATGAAAGAGTAGAGTGCAAGCTTGGTAAGCAAAGGGAAATTGAGGTGGGGACCAGTAGGAAGCATGCTTTCAGGGGGATATCCCATATCCAAGGTGTCTCTAGGTGGTTGTCCTATGGGTGTTTCTTTGGGTACCCCTTTTAAATCAGTGGCAGCTTAGGATGGGGTGAAAGAGTGGTTCCATTAAAGACTAGTGATGTGGACAAGGCAATATATCTCTAAAAGGGAGAGGCTCACCGTAATCCGGAGCACATTATCCAGCTTGCATATCTATTTTGTGTTTTTGTTTTGCATCTCAAGGATGGTTAGATTGAGGTTGGAATAGATTCAAAGGGATTTTCTTTGTGGAAGTGGGGGCTCTAGAGAGAGACTACATCTAGTAAAGTAGGTGATTGTTTGTTCAGATAAGAGGAAGGAGGGGCTTAGGTGTTAGGTCTCTCTTTGCTTAACAAGGCCCTTCTTTGATAGTGGGGTTGGCGATATGCACATGAAAGAGAGGCTCTTTTGAAGTAAGTCATGGGTGGCAAATATGGTAAAGAAGCAAAAGGATGGCACTCCTGTGAAGTGAGAGAGGTGTACAAGGTTGGATTATGGACGACCATCAGGAAGGATTGAGATCTTTTTAACAATAGTCTCTTTTTCAATGGACAATGGAAGGAGGGTAAAGATTTGGAAGGATAAGTGGTTTGGTGATAAACCTTTGTGTGTATCTTTTACTTGTCATAATTGTGTTGAAAGAGGCGTGGGTGGTGGATTTATGGTATCAATCAAAGGAAGGGGGTTACTAGAATCCTTGCTTCTCTAGACATTTGAGCAATTGGAAAGTGGAAAATGTAGAGCGATTCCTTTTTACATTGCAAGGGAAGGTGGTGAATAGGAAAGGTGAAAATAGAGTGATTTGAATGGAGTTAAAGAGTGGAGCCTTTTCTGTCAAAGTTTGTTACTTTGTCCTCAATCTAGGGAGATCGGTTCCGTTCCCAATGGGTATTATTTGGAATTCATGGGTTTCATCTAAAGTGAGTTTCTTTGCTTAGGAGGCAAGTTAGAGAAAAGTATTGACTGTGGATTAACTTCAAAAGAGAGGGTGGTTGTTGGCAAACAAATGTTTTCTTTATCAAAACAAGGGAGAATCCATTGATCACATCCTCTCTTTTTTCAAGATGAGGGTTTTATGACAACTCTTATTTCTCTATTTGGCATATCTTGGGCAATGTCCTCCTTTGTTAGGGAGACTCTCTTAGGATAGCATGATTCCTTGTGGAAAAAAAATGAAAAAATGTGTGGCAAGTAGCTCCTTTATACATTGTTTGAACAATTTGGAAGTAAAGGAATAGAAGATTGTCTTAAAATGAGGAGCATTCCAATCAAAGACTGAAAAACACTTTTCTCAGTTATTTTTTATCATGGGCTAAGTTGTATGTAAATGAAGGTCTAATGTCCTTAATTGATTTTATTGATTGGTTGGGTTATTATTGAGGGAGGGAGTAGTTTTTAGCAGTACCTCTTCTTTTTTGTTATGCCTTTTGGGAACCTTTGTATATGTCATGTGTACTTTGGTGCACTCTTTTGGTGCTTTCATTATATTATACTTAATTACCAATCCAAAAAAAAAGAGTTTTTTACGAAGAACATATTAAGACATTCTATCCCATGGGCCTCAAATACCATATATGCTAGACGCTCATCTTTCTAGAGTATGTCTAAGCCATTAGCTAAAATGTTATGGTACCTCATTACTTTCAGATGCTTCAAAGTACGGAATTGATTCTTAGAAGTTGGGGCTCATATCAGGTCCCTTGAACCATAGTTCTTTCGTGCTCTGAGGCTGCTCTTACTCCTTGGAAAATTTACTGAAAACATGTACTATTAGGAGTGCCTACCTTGAGTTATCACACCTGAGTGTATCCCTTAAACTTGCATTCTATTATTATTAGGTACTTTTATGCAGTCAAGGCTGCTTGCACCAAAGAACAACTCACATTTAGGAGAGTGTGACCTCGAACTTGTGTCAATATCCTTGGTCCAGGTGCTGAAAAAGCATCATCTTGACAGAAGGCAAGGTGATTTGAAGGCCTTCACTTGGTAGGTGCATGATGGCTTATCAGAATAGTTGCACAGCCTCATAGTTTGGTTCATTTTATTTTGGTCTTCTGATGGTATTTAGAAAGCTTTTCAGATTGTGACATGATTCCAATTTGGATTACTTATCTTAATATTTGTCAAAGATTCACTACCTAGTTGATTGCACGAGTAGTCATAAAGGAATTTAATTCTGGAGTTTTCTCTCATTTGAAAAACAACATCACTACATCTACATAAATATGCATGCTTCGTTAAGAGGAGGTTTTGTTGCTGAACTTTTGAGAAAGCTAGAAGAGAGTGCTCTAAAGTTTTTCAAAAGAAACCCCTAGGAAACCTCGGTTAAAGACCTAAAAAGTGTGTTAGATAGTTGACAGTGAGGAACAGACCTAGAGAAGGGGTAAATAGATCTCTTTACTTTTTACGTACTTTCAAATCACAATTAATTTAGAAATTAGTCTTGCAAAAACTTAAGTTAAAGGCCTGTTTTAAGATTAATTTTGTCTAACTTGAATCTCAAAATCTGGAGTAAATATCTACTTGCTAAAATTTCAAAATTAATATCCCCCTGACTACATTGGGCATAAGGAATACTGTAATGTACACATCAACCGACCCTTTTCATGCCCTTGAGACCTCGCTCAAGTGGTAAAGGGTTGGGGTGGGTTTATGGGAGGTTCCAGGTTCAAGTCCCAATGAGGACAAAAAAAGAAAAAGAAAAAGGAAAAAAACAGAGCCTTTTCATCCTTCTGTTGTTATGGGAAACAGAGGATTCTGCAAGATGAAAATGATCTAATTCTTTGTAACACCATCTAATAACCCTCTGAAGATAGAAGCTAATAAAGAACCTGGTGGATATTCCCTAGTAATTAGAAAATGTTTTCTACAGGGAAAGTTGGCAAAATCTCATGGGTTATGTGAGATATTTTGTGTATATTTATAAAGTTTTTAGGTCCTCTTTTTGTTAGTTGACCCTTGATCTTCCTTGTGACTTTTCAGGGTTGTCTGATTGTTGTCAGTTTCCTGATTATGTATCTTTTTCTTTCCTTTTTTCTGGTTAAATAGGATCTGAATATATACTGTTTTTACGAATAAGAGATTATGATTCTGCTTTAGAAACTAATCTTGCGCTTCGAATAACGAGAAGGATTCTGTAAATCTTATTCATGCAAACCATCTTTGCGGAATTCTTTCTAGAAGTTTATTCTTTGACTGAAGGTGATAGATGTGAGTGCAGGTGTGTGTGTTTCATGATGGTCCATTAAAAGTAATTTTATAGGTTTTGAATACCTTTAGTTGATTACAAGGCCGATTTCACAGAAAACAGAATTGGATACTGATTAGGATTGTTCACCATTGTCCTGGGTGAGCTGGGATCAATCCTAGAGTGATTATGCTCCTGGGATTGGTCTTGGCATTATGGGAATAGATCTGAGTACCTCTCTAAGAACAAGCTCAATTATGTGCAAATTTGGCCCCAAAACCTTCTTATTGTTTTCAACATCTTTTAAAATGATTTTGAATGTTCAAAACAGATCTTGTGGTCTGTAAGTCAGTAAGATATTCTGAGATGCTCAGAATAAAGCTTGATGATTATTTTTTTTCATCATTATTAAGCCTTAATCAAGATTTTTATTTTATTTTTTGTATTTTTTGAAAAAACCTTAATCAAGTTTTTAGAATAAGGGTTATTGGATCAATAAAGTTTGTCATTACATGGCTTAGATAATGTTTAAATACATCCTCCTTCTGGCTGGGATTTTCCAGCACAAATTTGACAGGAGATCCTAAAAAGACAATTTTTGTTTATTTTAAACTGAAAATTCTATAGGCTTGAGATACTTTGCGCTCTTCATGATCCTATTGCCACTTCACCTTTGAACATACTTCCCTCAATTGCCTCATGCTCCCTTGTCATCTTGTCATCCTGCACGTTAGCACTCATAGATTACTTTAGGCGCTCCATCAAGGAACCCTATAATAGGCATGAAACTAGGGTTTTACATCCTTATACAACCCTGATTGTCTATGCTCTTATGCCCCACTTAATCCCCAACTTGCTGCCCAATTGAATCTGGTATTGGTTTGGACTCGGTATGAAGTTCCAAATATGAAATAATTAATTGAATATTTTAAAAATTTTGTGTATGTTATTTTTAATTTATATTTTTCTTTCTTTTCCTAATAGGCTTTAATTTAATTTATTTTTTTTCTTCATGTCAATTCTTATCTCTTTATTTGATATGTTCAAGTTTCAGTTCCTTTTCTGTTGTGTATGGTATATTAGAAGCCATCCAGAATTCCCATACCTAAACTCAACAAGATCCAAGGACCATATTTTATAATAGTGGCAAGTACAGGTTTCGAGAAAACAGATTCAAACACAATTTGCAGACAGCTCTACTGAAAATTATCACAATTGTGTGGGATGAATCTCTACTACCTACTAATAATTGGTCCCTTTTCCCAACGAACTACGATATTTTCGGCCATGGATTGAGTTCCTACACCTGATGCAACAAGATCCAGGACTATATTTTATAGTAAGGGAAAGTATCAGATTCAAACACAATTTTCAGACAGCTCTACTGAAAATTTTCACACTTCTATGGGATGAATCTGCACTACCTATTGATAATTGGTCCTTCAGCCATTGATTGAATTCCTACACCTGATGCAACAAGATTCAGGACTATATTTTATAATAGGGGAAAGTAAGGATTTAGGAATCATATTGAGTACATTTTTGTACAAATCTATTAAAAACTTCGCATTTTGGTATGGAATATATCTAAGCTACCTATTGCTATTGATAATAAAAACAACCTGTGGAAATTTTAACTTTATTACCACCCCACATATTTTTATGTGGCACACTCATCTGATTTCTGCTTATGCTTAATCAGGATACCAGGGCAGAAGGTAGGGGAAGAGTTGCTCGAATCCAGAGGAGGCTACTTGTTGTGGAGGTTGAGAAGTGGATTATGCAGTACCAAACATGTATGAATCAGGGGAAGGTAAAGCACCAAATATTGTGTCTCAACTTAAAGAATGTTCTCAACTCATCACTGCATAATGTTTTCTGGAGTGTCAGAAAGCAGTCATATTGGACTAATGCTGAGATATCTCTATCTTTAAGACATTAGTGTTATACACCTGTATTTGACCTTTGGGTTCGTTCAAGAAAATTAGAATTATTCATTGTTTTCAAACTAGCTTCCTTATCAAGAGATTGATTAATCGTGGTCATCTTCTGCTTGTTTATCAACTGGTGAAGCTAATAAGTGTTGTCAATCCTGAATGAGCCTAAAGCATGTGCATCAAATGATGAAGTTAAAAGTGGTGTCAAAATGGAGGGGGAAAAAGGAAGTTTTTGAATGATATAACCATAATCTTTGAGGGATTAACTGTAGAGAGGAACAATGTTGAAGGCATGGTGGAAGAGGAAGGGCTGGTGGACTGGATTAACGATTGTAACTTGCAGTCATGGTCCGATAATCTAAAGGAAATTGGCTCTACTTCTAGAGGTTTTCATTCACCAAGGGATTGTTTGCTTCAAGTAGGTTGACTAGGTAATCTTTTACATGAGAAGATTGTGGTTGTAGAGGAGTCTGAGAGTCCAGGTTGTGCTGAAGAGTTCCAGGGGTTTGGACTGGGGGATGGGGTTTTTGAGAGGGCTTAGCTAACCTGTGAATGGTAAACTCTAGAATGGTTGTGTAGCTTCTCGTGTTCTCAGGAATGGAGTTCATATTGCTGCTCAATAGTGGTGTGAAGTTCCTGGTTCAAGTTAGGTTGTTGCACTATTTGCCTACAGTGGGTGCTTTGGATTTAGGTGACATTGAAGATAGACGATTATGAAGGTGGTGAATAGGGATAGGCTAGGTAGCAGGGAAGGAATCTCATGGAGCATAAGTCAAATACTCTCCCTGAGGAGGTTTCCTATGGTTTGCCCTTACACATTTGAAGAAGAAGGACCACCTTGGTCTGGTAGAGGGGATGGGTTAGTTGGTGAGTTCTCAATTTTGAAGCCATTAGGCTGAGGGCATGCTTGCTTGGGCATCACGCACTTGTGGCCCCCCTTCCCCCCAAAGCCCTGCGCCGGGGGATGCGGAGCAGGGGAGGACATTGGCTTCTTGTGGATGCCCTTGTCCGCGGTTGGCCTTAAAGTTGAAGTGGTTATGGTTAATCTTGGGCATTTATGGCCCCTAATGACGATGAAGCTTAGAATGGTCTTTGAGAGGAGAATGGGCTACTTGGATCTGTAGGAGTGGTTTATAGTGTGGTTGGGATTTCCATGCAAGAGAAGAGTTTGTGGAAGAGATACACAGCTTTTAAGCAATCTTTCAGACTTCAGTGGGCAAATGTTTGGTGGAATCTCTTCCAAAAAGAAGTAGCAACACTAGATCAACTCTTAGATTAGGAGGAGAACTGTATGGAATTTGTCCAATCCTCTCCCATCCTTTGCCGGATATATTTCCATTCTTGTATTGAAAGGTTTTTAGAGAGGAAGGGTTCTTCAATTTGAAAATATGTGGTTGCTGGAGGGTTTGTGGGAAAATTTTTGGTGGGAAGGTTTTAGTTTTGTTGGTCACCCAGTTACGTGGATAAATAAATTAAAAGGCATTGACTGGTGAGATGAAAACTTGGAATAGGAAGGACTTGCAAAGGGTATTGCTGAGAAGGAGAGAGAGGTAGGATGGAGTGCTTGTCTCTGGAAGAGAGGCTTTAAAGATTTGATGCAAAGAGGGAGTTTGGGAAGCTGCTTTCATGAAGGAGATTTGAGACAAAAGTTTAGTGTCCATTGGCTCAAGGAAGTCAATAAGAATGCCAAGGTTTTTTTATGGAGTCACGAGCTCTTGTTGCCATAACAATCACCTTAAGAATTAGTTACTGAAAGGGCTCATGCTACCAGAGGGGGATAAATATCTAGTATATGTGCTTCTGTAAGAGATTATAAATGAGTGGGACGAAATGAGTCCTAGTTCGGATGGTTATGACTGTTAGGAGATTGAGGGGAGTGAGAGTAAGTTGGAGAATCTTTCAAAGAAGAAATGTGCTTAAATGATTGTAATGGGTACAAAGCTCTTGCCCATGACATTTTCATACCTTTCCTCCAGAGGGATTGATGAGTGGTCTTGGAGGGTGTAATGAGGGACTTCAGGGCTGTCATTGATGCATAGCAGTTTGACTGGAGTTTCAACAGAACCTCTGTTGCTCTTACTCCTAAGAAAGGGGGAGGATCTAAACAATTTTTATTCTGTTAGTTTGGTGTGGAGCTTCTAAGAACTTGTTACTGGAAGTGTTGACACTGTGTCTCAAGGTGGTTAGTAGTGGCGGCAAAGTTTGACACAATTCGTGAACCTTGACATGAACCCAACATGCTTTTCGCAGGTTTAGGTTGAGTATAAATGGGTTTGGGTCTAATTTGTTTTAACTTGCATAACTTGTTTAATAAATAGGTAATTTTGGATCAACTTGTATAACACGAATTTAACCTAAATTGACCCATCTAATAATTTCACTATTAACGTAATTATATCTTTAAACTATTTAATCCATATTTGACTCATTTAATTTTTTTAAAAAAAAAATAAATAAGTCAATTGAGTCATAAACATATTTAATTGAGACATTAATCATATAGACATATAGACATGTATAAGACCTAACTCAACCTGATTATTAAATAGGAGGACCTGATTATTGAATGGATTAAATGAGTTACATGACGTGTTACTTGTTTAATAATTAAGTAGTATTTGAGTTTATATTTTTTACATGATTAATATTCGTGTCGGGTTTGGGTTGAGTTATGTAATAGAATGCCTAGGCTTTGACACGATACAAACACGACCCACTAACACGAATTGTCAACCCTAGTGGTGAGTAGAGGTCTTATTTCTAAAAACGCATTTGTATTGGTAATATAAATTGTAGATGTAGCTATGGAGGCAAATGAATGTCTTCGTATTGAGGTGTGAGGTCCTCCCACGTAAATTGAGTACTAGAAAAACAATTTACAATCATGTCAATGGAAGCTTCTTCTGTATCTTTCGGTTCATATTGGCTTTGAGTGAGGTGAAGGGATTGGATTATTGCATGCTCTTCTTCTGTCATGTTGAAGTGTTGGTGGATGGAAGTCCATTTGGTTTCTCAATAGTCTCGAGGGGTTGAGAGGGGTTCCCTTATTTCCTTATCCATTCATCTTAGTGATGAGGGCAGTTAGTAGCCTGATTTGTAGAGCAGTGGAAAGTGGAGGTTTGGTGGTCTAGAGGTGGGAGAGAGAAGGTAAGAACATTTCTCATTTTCTGTATGTACATGATTTTAGTTTCTTGTGATGCAAATTAGTTGCAATTAAGATATGTTAGGAGTGATACTTAATGTTTGAGGTAATTTTGCGGCTATGGACATGGAAGAAAATGTCATTATTCGAATCAAATGAGGGAGGTGGCTGAGCTTGGTGCATGACACTAGGTTGATTTGATCTAAAGCATGCTGGCTAGCTTTCAACTTAATTTCTTTATTTCCAATTCCTTGTGTGAATTTAAGGAGAGAAGCTTTCACAGAGATTTTTCTTATGGGAAGGCACAGGGGAAGGAGTTTAAATATCATCTTCTTGGTTTGGATGGCATGTGGGCCTAATAAGGATGGTGTTTTGGGTTGAACATGGATTTGTTAGGTCAGTGGTTGTAGGAGGTGTTCCATGGTCTGGCATTGGAATGATAATAGAGAAGCATATAAAGGGATTTGAGCTAGAAAGTCAATTGTGTGGTATCCTGGTTGGATGTTTGGTGCAGAGAGTTGCCTTTGAAGGATGTTTTTCTTGACATTTATGCTAATTCCGAAGGATAAAACAATGTTATTTGCTGTCTAATTGAAGAAACATTCAGTTTTGGGGGTCTTCCTTGGAATATTTGCTTTGTTTTGGTTGGTACTTAAGTTGCAAGGAGTCTTTCTCTTTTTTTTTTTGTTTCTAATTCATTTTTTTCATCCTGTGTACACGGGTTCACACCCCCTTTTTGACGTTGGTTTTATACCACCATATTTACTTTTCAAAAATTGAATTAGCTATAACTGAGAAGTTTCAAATTCTTCATGTGCATGTTTGTTTTTCTAGTAATATAGCTAACACATGATATGCTACAGTTTTTTGCAATGGGTCTTTTTTGTAACCCTAGCAAATGGAAATTTTCCCTGTAGATTTTTTTTTTCTTTGGGTTCCATTGAGAACAGAAGCAAACAAACAAATGCATGAAAATATCAGAAAAAAAAAGATAGGAAAGGAAAGGAAAACCACCTCATTCTGTGTTTTGCAGGAAAAAGATGCTCAATGCATGTTTGGAATGGTGTTATATAGTCTGGATCGGCTATACCGTGCTGTAGAGAGGCATGCAAAGGCAACTGGAGAATGGCTCTGGTAATTGTTGAACCATCAGTGTTCTCAATTATATGGCTGAATACTATAATGTATGCCACCCTGTGTGAATGTGTGACAAGGAGCTAACCAGTGGTTATAATTTGAACTTGAAACAGTTTGAGACAAGATATTGTTGAATTGGCGAAGCCTGGACTTGACACTGCTTCTAAGCTCATTTTGACAGCACGGATGGAACGGGTTTATGACTGCTTGCTTCCCTCACTGAAACGGCAGTAGCTTCATGCCCCTTTTTCTTCCATTCTTCTGCCTTCTTAATTGGCTGAATGATACAATTTTGAGAGGTAATGCCATGTCTCTTACCTCTACCTTAATTTTGAAGAGGCCTAACCTGTTTAAAGTTTACATCCTCCATCATTCTTTTCATTATACTGCACCCATGCAAGCAATTTTGAGAAGCATTTATTTTGTTTGTACGCATGGTGCTTTCCACATAGTTTTGTTTGATTGTCAGGATCAAATAATATTCTGAATGTGATATCAAATATGATATCCCAGAATATTATATTCAATGAATGATGATACCTTAGGATATTATATCGATTAAGGCATCTTATGCCATGAAAATGTTTGGTTTGTCAAAAAAATATACAAAGCTATAGTTTGCAGAACTCTTATCAAAATAGAGCTCTTCTGTGGCAATCCAAAGATGATCATCTCTTCAGAGCTCCTTGTCTTACTTATAGTAGTAATGAAGTAGCTAGAGATATCCCTGATTTTTAGGAACAGAAAAGCAGCCACAATTTAAAGTATTTGACATGTACCCTAATCCTATTTCTACTCAACGGTAGTTGATCTCTGCAAGAAGCTGGACTATTCCATATTCTTCAACCTTCCCGGAAAATGGCTTAGATTTCTCTACCTCCTCCGATTTGTCCAACCTGAGCATGTGGTCTGCTTGCCTAGCGACCTTTTGTTGTTGTATGTACTCTCACGATGCTGGAATGTATGTCTTCTTTGTACCTGGATCTCTCATCCACTACTTAGTTGTCTTATCATCTCCAATATTTTGTTTTGTTGTCCTCCCTTTTATCCTTCTTGCTATGAACTCATTTGGCCTAAAGACAGGTCGCAAAAGACTACTTGTAGTTGACAAGGAACTCTAGGTGCAGTCTAGCTGCTGTTCTCAAGGCTACGTTTGGTCCTCAAGAAAAATTGAGGGAAAATGCAAAGAAAAGAAAATAAAGAGGAAAATTAAAAAGAAAGAAAAAAATAAAGGAAAGAAAAAAATAGAGTTAAAATTGATAAATTATTTTTAATATGTTGCTTCAAACTCGTTTTATTTATTTTTAACTCATCAATATAAATATTAAGTGATTTAAAAATGTATAAGTTTCTAATTAATTTTAATTATATTTAATTTTCTTTGAAATTTTTTATAATACAATCAAATATAAGAAAATCATTTTCCTTATTTCTAGGGACTAAATATAACTTAAGTGTATTTGAAATTGCATGAACTTTGAGGTTCCTATTCAAATTTGTAATTTGTTACTAGATTCTTTGCAAGAATATATTTTCACTATTTACTTAAATTTTTTGCAAGTAATCTTTTCCTTTCAATTGTCTCTCTTTTAAATTTTTAGATTGAGCTTTTGTTAATCAATTTTTAGACTAAACTTTTACTCCTAAGAACTTCAGCTATTTTTCTTGGTAAATCATTGAAAATTTTATTTTAGTAGAAAATCTATAAAAAAAAATTAAAAATAATAGTGATATGATTTTCTATAAATAAAGTTTTAAATGGTAATTATAATGAAGAGTTAATTTCATTGACATCCCCTTAAGTTTAATATAAATACCTTAAACTACCACAGGTTTTAAATTTTGTTGATTAGCACCTTATTATTTTATTTTTTAAAGAATAAAATTTTGTTTTTAAAGAATTGTTAAATACTTCTATTTAAAATATATATTTTTTTACTTAAAATCTCTCTAAAAAATAAGTTTAATAAAGGAAATAAATTTATAAAGGTGTTAATTGACAAAATTTAAAACCAATTAGAATTGAATGTATTTACATCAAACCTTAGGCGAATGAAATTAATCCTTATAATAAATAAATTCATAAAATTTGAAGTTTAGAACTAAAAAATTATTTTCCATATTTGGTGAGAGTTGAGACATGTGAGAATATAAAGGGGGTTTTCGTAATTTACCCTACATTTTTTTTTCAATCAAATATTTAAAAAAAAATTATTTCAATATTATTTTATCTTTTATGTATCATATTTCATCTATATTATTAACAGTATAAAATATGGGGAAGATTTGTGTTTACTCAACTGTGTAATCCCATAAAATTACTTAAATACCCTTACTTCATCATTTATCTTTATATAATCAAATGGATAAATTTTTTAAGGATTTATAATGTTGTTAAGGTTTTAAAATTTAAATTGAAAAAGTGTAGGAGGACTTTATAATTTCAAATGAGAAAGTATAGGGTAAATTCATTAAGTACCTCACCCACTAGCCTATTTAAAAAAACTGAAAAATTTGAGAAACTATCTCTTTCATCTAAGGGAAAAAGTAAAAAATTTAGGAAATGATCTCATCCATTTTAAGTAATATGATTTTGTTAACTTGGTTTTTAATTATTTTATTTTTCTCAATTCTTTAGATATATATATATATATATATATATATATATATATATTTATTACAGAAAAAATTGAAAAAATTAAGAAAAAACTATTCCCTTATGGGAGTTTATATTTACATTCACTAAAACTCTCTTTTGCATGCATCTTTTTAATGAATATTTTTAAGATAAAAATGTCCCCTAATAGAACCCCTAAATTACCCTTAAGCGTAAAAATACTTCAGGTTCTCGATCATCCTTCCTTCATATCTTCTCTTATAATATCTTCATAACCTTAATAAAATTTAGCAAAAGAGTTTTTCACAAATTGATAAGCAAATAATCATCTCCAATGATGGTACAAGAGCTTCATATATATATATATATTGCATTTCTTATCACATTTTGAAGTTGGAAGAAGTATTGTGAATGGTGTTTAAAGTTGTAAGACTGAACGTTTTACAATAGTCTAACATTGTATTTCCGAACATCCAATGTTATACTTTCGAACATTTTAAAAATGTTTCAAATTGTAATTTTGAATATCTCTTTATTGTCCAGCCTTCTAGGTTCAGACACCAGGGGTGAGTTTTTTTTTTTTTTCATTTCTATTGCATTTTTCCATGATTTCTCACTTTTAAATCACTTCTAATTTTTTTCTAATTTTTAACTATTATTATAACAAGATTTTTATCAAATGACTTACAAAGAAAGATGATTTTCTCTTAGGGTTTGTGGTTGAGAAGAATTAGGTTAAGGAATAAAAAATAAAAAAGATGAGTTTAGGGAGAGAAGAATAAGAATGATGTTTTCGGTAATTTTTAAATTATAGAATTTTTTTTTAACATTTCTTTGTTACATAAAAGAAGAAGTGACAACTACGTGAAAAATATATATATATATATATATAT
This sequence comes from Vitis vinifera, assembly GCF_030704535.1. Taxonomy (NCBI): domain Eukaryota; kingdom Viridiplantae; phylum Streptophyta; class Magnoliopsida; order Vitales; family Vitaceae; genus Vitis; species Vitis vinifera. The sequence goes on along the minus strand of NC_081810.1, from coordinate 17,508,534 downwards.
ATATATATCTTCCCTAATTATGTAAATTTTAAAAAAAAATTATATCTTCCTTATGTTGTTTAGTTTGTTTTTAACTTAATTTTTTCAGAGATTATTCTATTATCAAAGCCAATATGTTTTTTTTTTCTTCCAATGGTTATGATATTTAAATTTTTTGTTAGAGAAGAAAAAAATGAAACAACTAGGTAAAGATTTAGTACAAGCATCATCTATTTTGATTTTGTTAATTTTATATATATATATTTTGTGCTTTGAACATTATTTTCAAATACTATCTCATCTATATGTCTTTTCTCTTTTTAACATCATTACATTTATAAACTTAACTGTTTCATTAACAAAAAATTTATTGTTAGAGAAAGAAAAAAAAAGAAAAAACTTTAAAAAAAAATTCCCTAATTTTGTGAGTTAATTTTAAAAAAAAAAATAATGGTTGCCATATCTAAATTTTTGTTGTAAGAAAAAAAAAATGAAACCTTTTTTTAAAAGCGCCTCACCCATTAAACCCCTTTGAAAAAAATTTAAAATTTTGGGAAAGTAGGAAGAAATCTGTAGACCCTGTTTTGGGAGTCATTCTTGCCGCTGATGCTTGACAAGTGTCACCATCTTGCATGGCCACGTGTCACTCCCGGATGAGTCAATATGGGATCAAAATAGTGGAATTGATGGACCAATCAGAGATTGACACCTGGAGGGGAGCTGCAGAAGAGGTACGTTTCTGTTATGGGGGAGCGTCTCTTGCAGGTGGTGGTGCTTCCAGAGAGAGGGGGCGTCTCCTGCAGGTGGTGTGGTTGCTTTTAGAGGGGGGCTGCAGAAATCTTTAAGAGAGGTAGAGCTTTTGTTTGGTTTTTTTGGGGAGGAAATGAAGGATTCCAGAGAGTTTTCGGTGGGCTTATAATTTTAGTGTGTGATATTTTTAGGGAGGGGGGATCCCATTGAAGAGGGTGAAAAAAATTCTGGAGAGTTTTGGGAGCAGGGGCCGCAAGTCTCCAAGAGAGTGAGAGATATTTTGAAAGAGCTTCAGGGAGAGATATTTTAGAGAGAAGAGAGGTAGTACTTTTCAGGGAGGGAAAGTTGAGGGGGAAAAGGAGAGAGAGAGAGAGGGAACAGAGGAGGTTTTTGAGAGCTACTGGAAGAGACAAGAAAGCAGAGAGAAGGGGCTACAGGAGAGAGCTTGAGAGAGAGGAGGAGAGAGCTTTCACAGAAGAGGCAGGAACAGAGGAGAGAGGTTGCAGCTAGCTGAGAATCAAACGACTTTTGATCGAGAGGATCACTCAGGTTTAGCGATTTTTACACTTTAAGTTCTCCATTATTTCAGTCGTTCCATTTTTCTCCTGGATATTTGGATGCGTATTTTGGCTGTCGAATATGAAAATCGGTTTCTCAACTTCCAGTCGTTTAATCTCTGTTTGTTTTTCTTTCATTTCTCCATATGAGTTGCATTGTGATTATACTGTTTATTTGTGTTAAAATGACTCAAAAACTCCCCACCAGCTCTTAACTCTCATGGTTTTTCATGGAGGAAAGACAGATTTAATCGTGTTACCTATTTCATATACTCTGTTTTCCTTCACTGTGCCTTCTGTCTCTGATATATTTAGCGTGAGTATCATGTTTGGAGTTGGTTGCCTGCATTGGGATATCTTTGGAAGAGCTCAATAGCAAAACCTCTGAGATTCATGTGCCTCATTGTCTATTCTGTGAGTAGAAGTTCATCGATCCAGGGAAGTGCCTTACCCATCATCTTACAGAAGCTCTCCTGGTATCATGCTTAGAAGCCTAACTTAGTATTCGAGATAAGGACCTGATGCAGTGGTTGAGGCCTTATTAAATGGGTTGAGATCATATTTGGAGGTTGCAGTGAATTGCAGTTTCAGGGCGCCACCTCTGTTAACTCTGTCGGTTGCTAGTGGTGGACATGTGGTGATTCCGCAACGGAAGCCAGAGAAAGATTTGCCGCTACCACCGAGGATGTCCAATTCCGGCCACGTCCCGTGCCTCAACTCCGGATGACAAGCGGAATCCTTATTATTACAAGGAATCAACTCCCGGTGATACCTCTGAATCCTACAGCAGGGAGTGCCGGACAGAATGCCGAAAACCTGGCAACACTCTGTCTCATACCCTGTGGAGATTATGGCCATCGCAATTTTCTTCATGCTGGCGACGACCTCCGGCGGGAATGTAGGATACTCATCATCGCCGGTGGACCCAGATTCTAGCAGCGGACATCGATAGTGTTTTTCTTTGGAGTTGAACGACGGATGCTTAGTCTTCAAACTCTTAGAATCAGAAATATGGCTTCTAGAATCTTCTAGAAGCGTCCAGAGCTCATCCTCCAGGAACGACATTGCTCGTTGCATAACACTCCCGGAACGTCCGTATATTGCACCAGCGGAATCCTTCTCCTCACCGTCGGCTTGCCTGATTTCAGTCAAGGGTTCCGTTGCTTTTAGACTGTGGTTTGTTATCAGGCTGTCCTGGTATGATACGTGGTTCACGAGAAATAGAAGATGCCTTGCTAAAACACTGAGGAGTGAAGCGCAATGAGGTGACAAAGGATGGCTTGTTTTCTGTCAGTGAAATGGAATGCATGGGATGTTGTGTAAATGCTCCTATGATCACAGTGGCAGACTATTCAACTGGACCTGAAGGATATATCTACAACTACTATGAAAAGCTCACTCCAAAACGAGTGGTGGAGATTGAAGAGGCTGCTGATCATGGGGCTGCGGTTTTTAAGACAGGCCTTTGCTAAGAAGGTTGGAGCTGTGAAAAGCAAGGGAAAGAAAAGGGAATTGTTGCCACAAGCCATGAGGAAATTTGCTATCATGATATGTTCCACTTTTCTGAACTTGCCAAAGACCCAGGGATTAAATCTGATTGCTATGGAATCTGCCGAGGAGTTAAATAGGCCATTTTATAGTAATCTCATTGATACCTCCAGCTCAACAGGGTACTATAGATTTGCCGAGTGGGATTCGTCATGCAGAAGAAAAAGATTATAAAATTGTTCATAGCTGTTTCTTTGAAGCTTTTGAAGTTTTCAATGCTCTTGAAGAGCCTCGGGCAGTGTTTAGCCTCAAGTACATGTTGCTGTCCAAGATTATGGTGAACCAAACTGATGATGAGGCTCTTCAATTTTCTGAGACCAGTGTCCATATTTAGACTTCCCTTTGTGCGTCTTGATATTGGGTAAGAATCTGACCGACATGCAGCTGTAGTTGATGTCATTACGAAGCTCTCAGAAATTGGTTCCCACTAAGAAGGAGAGTCATCTCAGTTGGCTGCTGTTGGCATTTTCGTCAACACTGTTGATCCTCTGAAGGAACTCCCTTTTGTTATAGCCAATACTGTCCTCTCTATTCTTGCAGTTGACTACCCAGTCGACGAAGCTTCTTGCTATGTCTTAGATGATGGATCTTCTATGCTGACATTTGAAGCTCTGTTTGAAACTTCAGAGTTTGCAAGGAAATGGGTTCTTTTCTGCAAGAAATATGGCTATCTTGCACTTGACAGGATTGACTTCAAATGGCCTGGCATCTGCTCTATTGGTATGCAGAAGACCAATGAAAGTGAAGAGTATAATAGTGATTGAGGACAAATGGGAGAATTGCAGATTCCATAGTAATGGTGGTTGGGTTGAGAACTGTCATTGCTGAAACCAAACTTGAGCAGAAAGTGGATGATCCAAATGGTGTCATGCTAGATGAAAACTGTCAAAGTTCTAATTCCAGAACCACCGTCTCAATACCCACCATACCTATCTTCAACTTCTGTCATCATACCTCCATATCCAACTTCATTCCCCACTTGCTCAATCTACCATCCACGACCCGTTTCTTACACCCTGCATGGCCCATAAACTTCATCTAAAGCCTTCATCGAGGTTTCAAAATTTACCCATACACGTGCATGGGAACCATGCAAACCCGTGGCCATCTTTCAAGGATCACTCCACCTTATGCCACGTACCCTCCACACCCATATTACTATTCTGTAATACCCACGAAACCCATTTTTCCCTACTGCCCAATTTCCACCTTTCCTTTTCTCTCTCCTCCTAGGCATTTCTCCCAGATTGAAGCTACATCCATGGTGGATACTTTAATTCATGAAGAGAGTGTTTACATGGCGGAGCTGGCTGAACCAACTGAGCACTGCAAGGAGATGGTGCAATTCATGGAAAAAGTGGTCGTCAAAACCGAGGGGTTGAGCGTAGTGGAACGCAATATCTTCTTTGTTACCCACAATAATGTGATCGACACGTGCTGAATCTCATGGCGCATCTTTCTCCATTGAACATAAGGAGAAGTAACCATCCATGTGGAAAACGTTGATGAATTTAAGTGGCTTAATTCATCCTATTGCCCAGTTCTGAGGCAGCTCGAGTCTGCTGCTGTGAAAGTATTATATTTCAATCAGAGGTATCCCAGTACTCTGTCATCAGGCTCTTCTAATCTAAAGTATAGGAATCCCAAGTATCTCTCAATGCTTAACCACCTGAGGTTTTATCTCCCTGAGGTTTATCCCAAGTCAGATAAGGTACTGTTTCTTGATGAATGATATTGTTGTACAGAAAGACTTGACTGCATCATGGTCACTGAATCTCCATGGGAAGATGAATGGTGCAGCACAGTGTGGCTAAGAATGCTGATGGAGGTATGCGAACAATGCGAAGTAAAGATCAGGGTCAGCTTAGTGCTTTAGCAAACACCTCTCATAAGATCGTGAATATCTCTGTGAGTGTGAATACATGGAAACCAGCTCATTATCACGGACTAAGGGAGGTTGAGGAAGAGGATGGTCAGAAACCTGTGCGGGGAAATGAAACAGGCACTGGCAAATCTGGTGTGCCGTTAATGAAGGCAAATGGAAACCCTGTTTCGGTTGGCAATGGAAGTGCAAAACCTGCTGTAGATACTCAGGGAGAGTCTCAGAAGATGTAGCTATTTGCTCCTGGTTCATATCCTACTGGTCGCCCTTTAGAGGGTGCTGATTCTCGGACCATCTTTGTTAACAATGTTCATTTTTGCTGCAACCAAGGATAGTCTTTCTCGGCATTTTAATGAGTTTGGGGAAGTGGTAAAAGTGATTAGAGTAACTGATGCTGCTACAAGGCAACCAAAGGGGTCTGACTATGTAGAGTTCATGCGAAAAGAGGCTGCAGGGCATGCTCTTTCTCTTGATGGCACCTCCTTTATGTCACGTATTCTCAAGGTTGTGAAGAGAAACTCTACCCGTCAAGAAGCTGCCCCATGTAATATTCTGGGATTTCTTCTTATCTGATCTTGAAAATGATTTCTCAAATCTCATTCTGTAAAAATCTTTCTCAAATTCTGATTTTTCAGATAATTCCAATTTTCCCCTCTTTCATCCTTAGAATTTTTAGGATCACCCAAGAATCCCATTTTTATATAAAATTTTGCCGCCATTTTTCTTCATGGCAAGCAACTTTCACATTTTCTCTATCCTTACAAGGTTTTGAAATAAGCAAGGATTTAATTTTGTAATTTCAATTAATGGAATTTACGAAATTGATTCATGCAAAAATAAATTGGGCTTTGGTGGGGGCCCAACATCAAATAAAATTTCTTTAAAATAAAAAATGAATTTTGAGTGGAGTGCCATGCGTGCCTTTGATGATTTTGTACTCGATTTAGCGACATGTGAGCTATGTTTATGCTCTTTATTTTGCACTAACCCTCTTTCTTGATAGCGCATAGTGGTTCGCTGCTCAGGTACACACTCATTCCTACTCTGTTTAGTCTATGTGCATTTTCTGACTCCCGTATGTGCATGTTTCGCTCTGAGTATTCATTGATTTTCTCATTGATTGCCATATCAGCTTCATCTCATTAGTAGAGACCCAACTTTAGGGACTTAGAGGGGTGCTACGGTCTTTACTGTACCTTCCCGATAAGTAACCTGACCCCCGAACCCGATCCGGTTTTTCACAGACCGCCTTTTCCAAAATAAGGAGTCACACTTAGGGTTTTTCTTTCTTATTTTATTTACCCTTTAAAAATAAAACAAAAATAAGTGGCGACTCCAAGTCATTTTTCTTAATCAATAAAAATCAATTTTCAAATAATAAAATCGAGCTCGCCATCGAGTGGGAAACGCATTGAACCGAAATGCGGGGTCCACAAAATCATATTTAGATATTTCCATCAAATTGATCTTTTAGGGTGTAATTAGTTTATTATACATATAAGTTTGTTATTATGTTGAAATAGAAAATGGAATGAAATAAAATATTATTTAAGTAAAGATATTTTCAATACCCAATAGTATGGGTTCAAACAAGTGGTATGACAAATGAAATGTTAGATCAAAGGTAAAATTTCAGGAAATGTGCATCAAGAAAGTTGTCATTTTGTTGATGAGACCATCGTTGTAAATAATGACTTAATTTAATCGCAAAATTCACAAGAAAAATTTTTGAGAATTGGTGTAGTTTGATGCGTGGCTTGTTTATATCTTAAGATTTATTTGATATAATGAATAATGACTTCAACAAAATGATTGATTTGAAAGAATTTAAGATACAATCAAAGGAGTGGAAAAATTCTCAAAAGAAATATCATGAAACACTTTATTTAATATTCCAAGTAATAAATGAATTCATATGTAAGAAAAATTTAAAAGCAGAAATGCTAAAAGAAGCATTAGTTACTATAAAAATTATATAAAAGTAATGATTATGTCAAGTGAATGAAGTTTGCATATATTAAGAGGTGAATTCAAATCTTTCTCCATGAATGAATCTAAATCTATATCATATTATTTTGATTGAGTACAAATCCTTATAAACCAAATGTGGGTTAATGGTGAGAAGCTTGGTAATTAAAGAATAGTAAATAAAGTTATGTGATCTTTAAATGCAAACTTTGAATATGTTATTATAGAAATTTAAAAAGGAAAAATGTATTCACTCTCATAGTTGAAGAGTGATTAGTTCGATGTGCTTGCATAAACGACACATGCATAGAGAATCAACTCTTCTAATTAAGAGTAAACTTTGCAATGTAAAGCATTTATAGGAAGTTGTGGCGGTAGAGGTCATGATCATGGCTGAGGTAAAGGATGACACAACAATTTTAGCAATATAGATGGAGACAATGATAAAAATTATTCTAGATAAAGGGGCAACAATCTTGATTGAATCTAAAGACAATTCACATACATATGTAGTGTCTTAGATGTAAGAAGTGTGAACATTGTAAGTTTGAGTGTTGAATAAAATTGCAGAATGAACAAGTAGAGTAGACAAATACCATTAAGGTAGAGCATAATTTGGTATTAGTCTGTAATACAACAATATTAAACATAATTTGGTATTAGTCTATAATGCAACAATATTAAACGCATTACACAAAAATGTTTGGTACCTTGATACAAAATGTAATAACCACATGTGTAATAAGAAATAATTATTTTCACAATTCGATGAATCAGTTAAAGGATGCTAATTTTTACTTGGGCAAAGATAATAATAAAATACATTCTAAATATGGTACTAATGTTACTATAGTATATGTATGTAACATCCTTCCTTGATTTTATGGATGTTTATGTATTTTGAAAATTTAAAAAGATTTACCTTGATTTTTAGAGATATTTACATTTATGTATTTTGATAATTTAAAAAGATTTATCTTGATTTTAGAGATATTCATGTATTTTTTTTATAATATATATATATATATATATATATATATATATATATATATATATAAAAGTGAGATATTTTTGGTCCTTTAACCACTCACTATCTTGCTCACTATCTTTATCTTGTCAAGCTTTCTTCGTGTTATCAAAAACTAAAAATTGAACTTTAGAAAAAAAAAAAAAAAGTCCTTGACTAATTTTGATTCGAAGAAAAGTTATATAAAAAAAATAAAAAATGATGTTTTAGTATTTGCTTTGTTATGCAATTTAAAGGTGTGGATTGATTCATTCAAGAATTTGGTTGACATATTTGAGGTAAGGATTAATAGTGTAATGAGCTATTTTATAACTCTATATCTATTTTCATATGTTTATTAAAGTATCAAAATATTTAAATTCTATAAAATGAGTCAAGTAATATTTTTTTTAAAAATATGTTCTAATTTATTCCTCGATTTATAAAATAAATTGGGAATATCATATAATTTGTTATTGTTATGAAAGTGAATTTTACCTTTTTAATTCATTAAAATGATTTGGAAACTTTGGTAATTAGTGACCCTGATCAATAAGGGATAAGTTGTTGACCTTCGTTACCCTTGTAGTGGTAGTGGTACAGTGCAATCCTAGCCAATAAGAGTGTTATTGACCTGTATATCATTGATTGGAAACCATTTTGTCCACTAGTAAGATGAACATTTTGAGGCTAGCCACCTAGTACAAGTTTCAATATTTAGGCATAATGTTAGTGAACTAGAGTAAAAGTTTTGTTTGTGAAATATTTTTGAATATGAATTGATTATGCAAAGTGTATAATTTGGTTGTATCTTTAAATTAAAAGTGTTGAATTTTTTTGAAAAAGTGAATTAAATTATTGAATTTAAGGAGTTTCTTAATTGATTTCTATAAAGATGTGATATCTGTCATGATTTAATTTTGTATTATGTTTGATCCTCGTTATTGAATTTTCCTTTCTAAGTTGTCAAATTCACCATTCTTTACTATTCCCTTTTTCCGGTACATGTGACATAATTGAGGAGAGATTAGGACAAGAATGATGTTTCTATTAGAAACTACTTTAGAATTGAATTTTTTTTTAGGATTATTTACATAAGACTAAATCTAATATTAAATTTTAGAATTTTAGAATTTTTTTAGGAAATCTTTGAATTATTTAAATATTTTTATTTTAGTTTTGGTTTTGGTTTGATTTGTGAAATGACCATGATGCTCTCGGTCTTCAGGTTAGGGTGTCACAATGTATTTTTTGTTTGGAATCTTATTTGGATTTTGTTAAACATAGGACAATTAATAGAAAAAAGGTATATCATTAATTGTTAAGATAAAACCCTTAAAAACATAATATGATGTAATAAATTCAAAGTTTATTACTTATTTAATAAAGTTCAAGCAACACTTTAATCTATCCTTATTGCATGTAGTGTACTTGATTAGCATTCTAGCATGAATCTCTTGCACTGTACATGAATTTGGTGCATTAAGAGTTGTACGAAAAATCCAAGTCATGGATACCTTGCAAGTTGATAATTTGTTCATAGTCGATTTATAGGTTTAGGCAATCCATTTAAGGTTGTAATGTCACGAACTCCTAATTGGAGGGATGACTGGTCTTGCCATCGGGATGAGGTTTCATAGTAAGTACATTAATGTGTACAGTTATACATTGACAAGACGTACAATGGGTCATGATATAAGGTTATTAAGTAGTAATGACTTCACTAAACTGTTATGTTGTATTATCTCTCAACCTTGAGGGAATAGTGAGTTTGTGCCAAAGTTAACAATGACTTTGACTTATAAATGAGATCCTAAGATGATCATAGATTCTATATGGATTGGTTTACTATTAATGGAAGTTGGTATATTCTCAATAGAGGTATCATAATATCTTATGAGATTAAGATAATGTATCATCTTGAATGATTTTAAGGATGTGTGTTCAAGTAAACTATAACCATAATAATTCCTTAAGTGAAATTTAACATATGTTCTTTGTAAGTTAGGATATGTCAACTAATCATACTATAGGATCTGAAACTCGAGAATGGTAGAAGTAATCTTGAGAGGTTGATAACTTTCACCTTTTAAAATTATGGATACCAACTTATAGGAAGACTACATATAACAAATAACAGATCATGAGTTCAAATATTTAGTATTTTGTTATTATTTACATAGGGTATTGAAGTGCAATTGATTTTCTATGGTGGAATGTTGAATCAACTTCATAATTGGATTTCTAAGGAGCCCAATACTATTATATGGGTCTTAATGATCCTCACTCGAGTTCATATACTTTAATGACATAGTTTGTGAGAGTTGGGTTGACTCATGATTGACTTTTGTGCATAAGGGTGTTTTGGTAATTTCATAGGGTTGCACATGGATTAGTGAATAATATTTTTAGATTGAAATAATTGATTAATTATATAATCTTGTTAGATTAATTAATCAATTAATACCCTTTTTGGGTTAAATTAAGTAATTCAAGCTCATGATGACTCAAGTCGCTTAAATCCACTAGAAGCCCTACAAATACCCTTTCCTATAAATACTCTTTTAGGAGTTTCAGTATTTTAATTTTTTTTGGGGAGAATTGTGTTTTGGGCCCAGTTGGGCCCAAAAATTAACAAATGGTCCATCTATGTAACAAAATTAAGCCCAACACCCAGTCAAAGTCTCAAAATTGATAAGAAGGCTATACAATTTATAATATGCCGAAAATGCCCTTTGGTTGGCTAATGGGAAAAAAAAAAACAAAATCCACGTTGGATAGGCGTTTTCACATTCCTGAGTGTTTGCCTCGTTCCCGCCCAAAGAATGCCCTAATCCTCTCTTCATCTGGAGTTTGCCGACCATTCGATTAAAAACAAAATCGACGTTGGATTTCCATTTCGTTTTCCCCAAAATTGAGAGGTGTTTTCACATTCCTGAGTGTTCCCTCGTTTCCGCCCAAAGAATGCCCTAATCCTATCTTCATCTGGAGTTTCCCGGCCATCCGATTTTAGGTGTAGACGGTGGAGTTTTTCATCTCTGTCAATCCATTGGTGTCGACGATCACCACCGGATTTGGGTTCCGTGGCGAAGTAGTTGAGAGTTGAGGTTAGTAGGTTCAACAATTTCAGTTTATGCTTCATTTCGGCTATCCCGACCATTTCATTTAAGCCCAAATACATTGCCCAAATTTATCTGGCGATTTTAGTGTGCCATTAATCCCCATCGTGGGTGTCGTCCCGTGCTGAGCATTGAGGAGGGAGCTTCTCTGACCATCAGGTAAAGTAGTATTTTTTTTTTTAAGCTTAAAGCTTAAACCCCGTAACTGGCTCTAAGACATGGCGTGGGTTATGGTGTTTTTAAGACATGGCTCACAGTTTGAAATAGTGAGGATCCGTATGGGCTAATTGCATATGCATGTCGTGGTATGAAAAAAGTTTTTGTTTAGATAATTATGTTTGTGTTCGATTTACATGATTGATAGCCTTGACATGGAAAAATCACTTCTTTTTATTAAACTGTGATGTCACCATGATTCACTTGTTTCTCCATCAATATGAGAACCCTCGATTGCCATTCATGATAATTGTGATGTTGAAGATGACATAAAAATATATTTTGATTTTCCATGCATTTTACTTGGTTCACTTATGTTTGTTTGGTTTAGCATTGCATATTGAATTGAAAAGTTAGTTTTATAGGTGCAATTTTATTCTAATATATGATAAGTAAATGCAAATAGATTTTCTTGTTGCAAACATATTTTTTGTGCATTATATTTACTTCCTCGTGCGGCAGTCTAGTTGAGTTCGCTAGTTCGCCTGTTACCTATTTTCGAAAAAAACCCAAGTTCTTTGAACCCTCTAGTATGAGATATTGTGGGATACCTAGTATGTGTAGATAGATTATCATTTCGAACTTCATGAAATCTGTAGCTAACATGAATATAAATGCGAAATAAAGAAACAGATCAGTTCAAAGGCAGTTTAATGAGTCTTAATTCTATTTTTGAAATCCAATATTAAGGGAGTCAATACATAAGAAACCAATTAAGGGATTTCTCGTTGAAATCCATAATGGTTTCCAACAATCATTGTAGTGGCCAAATACCTGTTTCCATGTTTACTATTCACAATTGCTAAATATCAAATGCATGCAACTCAATATTATTTTCAGCATACAATTGAACCAAATTGAAATTAAGTTAAATTTGAAGTTGTCTATTGAGTATGAGCCAAAACACTAATGACATTGGCATGATCTGTCCATTTATAAGTCTGAAAAGTAATTGTGATGTTCCTATTGGGATCTAGAGGGTCATAGCAATCTGCAAAAAACAGAGGAAGAGTCGACCAACCAGTGAAAAATAGAATAAGTGAAGTAACATTTGGAAAAGTATATGCATAAATGATGCGTGATAATCTGGACATGGCGACCAGTAATAGTGTGAACTTCAAAGCAAAAGGCCAAATGAGAGAAAATATGAAGGCCATTTTCTATAATATGCATAATTGTTTGATCTATAATATGATATTTGTGCTATGTTTGTATAGGTTAATGGACGCAACTAATAGGATATATTGTTACATTTTCGTGGGTGGCAAACTTGTCTAAAAAAATGATGGGCAATGGGAATACTTGGGTGGAAGAAGCAAAGGTATTCACATATATAAAGGAATGGCATTTGAAGATTTCACCGAAAAAATCATAGAGAAATTTGACATTTCCCTTGACGTGATGAAGATGCACCACACGTTGAAGTTCAATCCCAGAGTCATCCAAGATTTAGAAGATGAGGATGATTTGGATAACGTGGTTTCCCATAGTGATGACTTTGCAAATGTATACCTAGTAGACTTACCCTCTGTGGAAGCCATTGAAGCAAATATCCCGAATTCACAGTTAGCATTTCGGTAATGGACTTTAACATCAATGTTTATTTAAAAAATTGTGAATATCAATTTTACGCATCACGTAGTCTAATTATGTTAATATATGTCAATGCAGAGATCCACCTATCACGTTCTCGTCCTCTAATGCATCATGCGATCCAATTCCTAACACTATGATGCTATCAAGAGGTTTTGCGTCGTGTTCTGCAGATACTGAGTACATCCCTTTGGAATCGAATCGTTTTCGTGAGGCAATATTAGGGTCGGGACATACATTTAAAAATGTCGAGGAGTTTCGCAATGCAATTTACCAGATGTCATTAGGTGGAAGGTTTGAATACAAGTACAAGAAAAATTCCCCTACGCATATGTCTGTCAAGTGTTCGGTTGATGGTTGTCCTTGGAAGATAACAGCTCATGCTGTCGAGGGAAATGTCATCTTGCGAGTTCATACTTACCAAGTGAATCATAATCATATAGCTCAGGATGAGTGTTCATCTAAGGTGAAGGTTTCTTCAAAGAGAGGTGCGGTTGTTGTTGAAGATGTGTTTAGAACCACTCCAGACTATCTTCCTCGTCAAATCTGTAAGGATTTTGAACGTGATCATGGGGTTCAATTGACATATAACCAAGCATGGCACCTTAAAGAGAAGGCAAAAGAGCGCATATATGGAGTACCACGCGACTCTTACACGTTTCTCCCTTGGTTATGCCATAGGCTAAGAGAAATAAACCCGGGCACAATTGCGGAGTACACTTCCCAAGAAGGTCACTTCATGCAATTGTTCATTGCCCATGCATTTTCAATTCAAGGGTTCATCATGGGGTGTCGACCTGTATTGGCTATTGATTCGTGCCACCTAAGCGGTCCATATAAGGGACCTCTTTTGTCTGCCATTGCATATGATGCAGATGATGGAATGTTCCCTCTAGCCCTTGGTGTGGTAAGTTCAGAAAATTATGAGGACTGGTATTGGTTTTTGGATAAATTAAAGGGGGTATTAGATGGTAAAGAAGTTGTTATTATATCAGATAGACATCAAGGAATCTTGCGTAGTGTTTCCGAGTTGTTTGGGACAGGAAATCATGCGTATTGTTATCGACATGTGAAGGAAAACTTTTCTAGCTTCTTCAATAAGCAAACCATTCGAGGAAAGAAAGGAAAAGAAGATGCTTTGCTACTTTTGGACAGCATTGTGTATGCTAGGTTGGAAATAGACTACAATGAGGCATTTGAAAAACTTGTGCGCTTCAATGAGAACCTAGCAAAATGGGTTGCGAAAAACAATCCCGAACATTGGGCAATGTCAAAGTTTCTTAAAAAGCGCTGGGATAAAATGACAACTAACATTGCAGAGGCGTTCAATGCGTGGTTAAGAGAAGAGCATCACCAAACAATTTATACTTTATTGTTAATGCACATGGATAAACTTGTAGCCATGTTGGACAGCCATATGCGTGATACACAAAAGTGGAAGAGCGTGGTTGGACCGAAAACTGAAGAGAAGTTAATGTCAAATATCATGAGGTCTGGTCCGATTAGTGTGCTACCCTATTTGGGAGGGACGTTTAAGGTGTTTACTGGAGAGGTTTATTTGGTTGTCGATATGAATCAACGTACGTGTACTTGCATGACATGGCAAATGTCCGGTTTGCCATGTGCACACGTATGTGCTGTCATCCGCACACTGAGACACGACGTGTATGACTATATTGACCCATGTTTTCATGTCTCCATGCAAAATTTGATTTACTGGGGTCAATTTCAACCATTACCAACACACAATATGCCGAAACTTTGTGACGATCGAGGATATGTTATAGATTGCGCGGGCAACTCCTTTCCTGTTTGCCAACCCCCTCATGTGAGACGCCCTCCAGGAAGACCCCGACGATTGTGCATTGAATCACAGTTTTGTCATAAGAGAGCAATTCATTGCTCTCGATGCAATGGAATAGGTCACAACCGGTCTAAATGTAATAATCCATTACCGTGACATTTGCATTTTATTTGGTTGTACAATTTCCTTATTTTGTATCATTCCATACATTCTGTTGTATGGTATATGGTATGAGGTTGTTGATTCTCGTTTTTATGTATTGCCCTATTTATAGGCACGATGCACTATTTTGGAAATTTTCTTATTTAGAGTTGCTTTCAATAACCAACTTAATTGAAAGTGCACTTTGAATGTGGTTTCTTTTTAGTTGTTATTTAATTCCATCTCTGTCTCTACATTATCGAGCATTTATTATTTGGAGCCTCATTAAGGATGACAATTTCTGTTACATTATTTTACGTATTGGGGTGACAACTTTTTTTTTTCAATAAAGCGAGACTTCCCCTATATTTATTTCCCAGTTGTGAATTAGTCCTCTTATCGCATTATCTTCTGCTTGCACCTATTTTAATGTGCCATCAATTTCTAAGATGTCATAAAAATTGTCTTTCAATTTGTCCTTAATTAGATATACTTGTTACACACGTTGTCCATATGGTTATTATCTAGTAATTTATCTGGTTGCTGGTTGGATAATCGATCATACACGTGTTTGCTTCCAAACTCTAAGCGTTTTCGTAAAATGTCATCTTGTTATGTATTTCATTTATTTTTCCCTTACAACTATGATTATGGAACACCATTACCAAATTATTCAAACAGATTAATTGTCCAAATAGTCAATTGACCTTTCCCTTTATTATTAGTTTCTCCAGGTCATCATTAACTGCTATAACATGCATTTCCAGGTGCCCGTTCTTCCAAGGTTGAATCTTACAACAATCATTTCATTCTTCTATGGCCACTACGGAGGTGATGCATTCTTTCTTGTTTTTAAATATTGATAAGTTATTTCGGATACTTCATATTTTTTCCAACTTACGACCTATAGTTGTTTTTTATGTTAAAGTTTGAATAACATAAACATCCAATCGTAAATTATGATTCCACATGAATATGTTTGTTTGTTCATTCAATTTTATTGCTTTATTCACAACGCTTACGTATTCCTATTGATGTTAATTTTTTCATATATAAAATTCATGTGTAAACTACTACTGACCTCCAACCATTTCAATGCAGTCCACCAGATTATACACACGTTGTTCATCTTCAAGGTTTCTAAAACTATGCAACAGGCTCCCACCTGAGAAATTGGACGTGGTTCGAGACCTTCAATTTGGAGGTCTTCTTCACTTAAATTGCAAGGAGATCCGGCATAATATCTGTACATGGCTGATTGCCCATTTTAATGTTGGCT
The DNA here is from genome assembly GCF_030704535.1 of Vitis vinifera. Lineage (NCBI taxonomy): Eukaryota > Viridiplantae > Streptophyta > Magnoliopsida > Vitales > Vitaceae > Vitis > Vitis vinifera. The sequence continues at coordinate 17,492,692 of NC_081810.1, read as the reverse complement.
ACAAACGCATTGAGATTACATCCCACAGAAGGTATGATCTGACAGCTGCTGATGTCGGCCTTGTCTTTGGCCTCCCGACGACCAGCCGGATTCTACATATTGCTACTACCCCGTCTGATCATCCATTCGGTACCCTCAACACATGTGAGGAGAGACTCCTCAACTTACCTATTGGGGAGGAGTTCCGTAGATGCTTCATTTACTACGCTTGTGCGATGCTATTAGCCCCCACCTCAAGGATTGATGGATGTCGAAACTTGTGGCATACCATCCATGAAGATGGTTTTAGAAATGATGTTAATTGGGGCCAATTTGTTGTTGACCAGCTTGTGGAGGGTATAAGACGATTTAAGCAAGGGAACAGCGTCTGGGTTCATGGTTGCATTATTTTCCTCCAGGTATTGGCCTGCTTTAACATTCATTAATTGGTAACTTTGAATTTGTTAACATCAGTACCAACAAGTAAGAATTATACATATGTTTATTTCCATTGTGCAGCTCCATTACGTAATGAAATTCAAAATTCCTTCCGTTCATGTTCCGATGACAGCGCCCCTACTCTCAGCATGGTCAGATGAGTTGATAAAGGAGCGCTTATCTGCTGAGATAAGTGAGTTTGGGAGTTTTGGACATGGCGAGGTAGTCATTTATTCGGCATGAAGTTTGTTATATATTGATTTACATGCAATTTGAATACCTCCAATGTTTCTATGTTCTTAACATGCGTGATGTTCTCATAATGCAGGCGTTTGATGAATCGTCACCGCCCCGTACACATGTCGAGGATGACAGTGGACCGACAAGTAGTAATGTATGCTAAAACTACTTGTTACTTTCCGCATTGAGTCCATCTGAATCACATAACAATTTGGTTATCATTGCTATATTGTTAATAACTTCTAACCAATTTTCTTTTAACTAGTTTGAAATTAAATTTGTCTATGCCAATTCGTTCTCATGTGACAGGAAATCTTGGATAAGTACTACGCAGCTGAACGCCAAATAAATTCTTATCAAAAGGGCATTCAGCACCAGCTTGGCATCATGCGTGGTCTGATCCAAAGATTAGATGCTCGAAGAAAAAGAAATGTACCTTCACCTACTGCTGGTCACTCGGGCTATGCAGCGGATGACTTTCCCGATGCCGAGCATGATTCACCCGCTGCCCGATATGACATGCCAATCCATTGCACCGAAGAAGTACCAGACACTCCTATTCGCCATCTACCTATTATTGGTAACATTTTGGGGCACATTCATTACTGCATTAGTGGGTAGAAAATATGTCAAATTGTACTGGGGTTCAGTTAACTAATCTGTTGATACTCCAAACAAACAGCTGATGACGAAGTAGTCGTCCTTGACCCCTTACCTTTGCGTTCTATGACTGTGGCCCGATCCCATAGCATTGGGAGGCAACGGAGAGTGCGTCGGATGGCTCCCAATGTATTGTCACCATTCATAGCGCAGGCACAAACCCGACATTCTGCCATCAAGATGGACCTAAAAGCGGCAACTGCAACTGTATTTGATGGGGACTTGGAGCCCAGGCATGTTATATCATATACTACTCCAATTTCAAGTGTTTCCACATGCAACAAATGGTATTACCCTAACATATATGGTTTTGTTGGCAGCGAGGAGCTTGTTTCCATGCACGACACAAGTTTAACCAGAGGCAACCTCGCGTCTTTCCAAGGAGATTGTTGGATTGGCAATGATGTTAATATTTCAATTTTTCCACTAGTTTGCATTATTTTAAATTTTAATGTGATGTAACATCTCATTAGTCAATCTGAATATCGATTACATTTTAATCATTTCTTCTTTTAGGTCGTGGATGCATTTTGCCGAATGTTGCAATTCGATGATGAATCAAGGACAAAACTATTTCTCTCCCCCTACATAGCTGTAATGAATGCTTTTAATGGCCACTACATCTGAATTTCCCTTGTTATGATAACATGTCCACACATTTGCACATGTTTCCATGCATTAAGTACTTTCATCTGATATACAGGACATGGTGATTCGTTCCAATGCAAAACATTTGACGCAAGATGCAATTGTTGCGCGTTTTGATCCATATATGTATGCCTTTGATGGTTCGTATCAGAATGTTACTCAGGTCAGAGTTGCATTCCAATGTTTTATGTGGCATCATCTGATCTCCTTGACCCATTATATTTTCTAATCCATTGTATGTGGCATCATGCAGGTCTACTCACCGGTCCTTTTCAAAAACCATTGGACACTTTATGTCTATGACTTGCATAATAAGCGAATCCAGCTCCTGGATTCTCGGCCTGGAAGAAAAAGGAGTTGTATGAGTGGAATACAACAAAAATTGGTAAGGTTCCTTCTACTCCCCTAATATTAGTTGCATTGTACAGCATACTGTAAGTTTGAATGTCAATTACTTTGCTTCTTTAAGGCCAAGGTTGTTCTATTGCTTGTTGCCGACAAGAAAGAAATGGTTGCTGTAGACTTGAACATGTACAGTTTTGTCATGCCAGACGTACCGTGCCAACCAAATGAGTTAGTGTTTACCACAATTAAGTTTAATTTGATTTCATAGCATTTTCCAAATTTTATACTCCCCATGTCACGCATATTAAGTTCTTACACATTACTCTTTGTGTTAGCAATGACTGCGGCGTTTTTATTATGAAATTCATGGACAACTGGTCCAATGGGGGACTCTCCAAATCGATCGATGTGGTATGTACATATAGGCTTTCACTATGCCATCATTTATATAAAAATTGCATAGCATCGGCAACTTATTTAACCTTTCCTTATATGTCTTTTAAACATGAATGAGTGCAGGCCAAGATGAAGAAGTATAGATTGAAGCTACTGGGCAGATTATTGCTTTCATCACATAATGCGCATCGGCATCGATTCATGGCAGTTTGAGATACACTTTTCAATTGGATGTGACGAGGATTTTTAAATATGATTGTACATTATACACGAAAAAGTATATACACCTGACAATGTATTGCGAATATTATGGCTTATATATTTAATGAAGGTTCTGATGAAGTCACTTTTTCCCTCGCTCTCTCAAAACATCTAATAAAAGGCACCGCCATTACAAACTATAAAAAACCTATGCATCAACACGCGTACATAGCGTTTACAATTTATTCAGTGTGAAGGTGTTTGTATGGCGACCCCACAAACCGTCCCATGACCTTGCTTTAACCATTTAATTGCATTCCCCTTCCAACAAAACATTCCAATATTTGACAAATAAAAAACAAATTATCCATCTATCTTACATAAGTATTTTCACTTTGATAACTTGCATTTGGATGAGAGACTGTCTGAGGGCTACTACGTCAGCAAGAAAAATTTCATACAAAAAATTAAAAAAAAAAAAGAAGAAAACAGTTGCCGCGCCCGGATATCGACCGGTTTCCGACCGGCCAACCAAATCCGATCGACCGGTTAGTAAACCCGCGACAGGTATTCGACCGGTTCACGTCCGGTCAATGGTGTACACACAACTGGGAAGCCACCATCCTCGACCGGTCACATACAGCCACTGGGAGAGAGAGAATGTCAAAAATACTTCCGATCGGTATTCGACCGGGTATCGACCGGTTAACCACCGGTAACAACCAGCCACTGGGAGAGAGAGAGTGTCGAAAATGCACTCGACCGTACCTCGACCGATGATCGACCGACAATCGACCGGCCGACCTGATTCCGCAACCGGTCACACACAGCTACTGGGAGAGAGAGAAAATGACAAGCGCTATTGCGACCGGGGATCAACCGACTGAAGTGGTCCGGTCGACCTGTCGGTTCACCTGGCGCGCATTTCTTCGACCGGTCGAACTACTTTTGACATTGTTTTTGCTATGAAAAAATAGATGTTTTGTATGTAATTAATGATAAAACATATAATAGCTAGAGAAAAAAGGTTAGCGTTATGTTGTATTTTATGATTTAAGCAAAATGTGATGCTAAGAAATAGAGGATTTGTGTTGTTTTTAAAAAATGGTCATTAATGTTAATAAAAAGTATCCAATATAAAGAAATTGATTAAAATTTAAATATTAAGTTAGTCCAATATCCTAAAATGGTTATTTACAATTTAGTTTGTAACATCTTAATTATTTTTTAAAATTTAGGAGTGGTAAATGTTATTTTTTAAGAATAAAAACAAAATATCCATTAAATCAGTATTATTATATTCAATAATAAGATTTAAAATAGAAAATAAACATTAAGCCAACCCCAAAAGAATAAAAAAAATAAAACAAATTTCCGAAATTTTTTTATTTTATCTTAGTTTAATTTACAAAATGTAATTATCTTCTACTATTCCAACAATTTAAGAAAACTTTATATCTCAATATGAAATTTCCTTAAATTATTTAATTATTTATTTATAAATTTAAATTATCACTTATATATATATATGTTTGCACTCATAGGTATTCAATTGAAATCAATTAGAAATGAAAATTCAATTTCATATAATTGTTATAGAGTATCGGAATTCCAAGAGTCAAAGCAACTCTCACACTTTCCAAGCCAAAGCGACTGTTCGGCTTCTTACTTACAGAGGGGTCAACCGCGAGTGGAGCGATCGAGCGATTCGTGGGGTTGTATTTTGAAATACCCCCCGCGCGGCATTTTGACAATCTCAGGCTTCAAGGGTTTTGGGTATTCAGCTTGGTGGGAAACCTACTTTGAACGGCATTGCAGCTATTTCATGGCTTCGGAGTGGGTTTTGAAGGGTGTGGAATGATATTTAGGAGGTCGGCCGTGTGTATTGGAAGGGGTCCTTGATCAGCTCGCGTCAAAGGCGGTTTCTCACCTGTCCCCGCGCGCCAATCTCCTTTGCTTCGGTTTGTTATCACTTTGATCTGCTCGTTTATTTCTCTACCACCGTCGTTCCATTCAGTTTGACTCTCTCATGCCGCCTAGGAGAGATACGGTTGCCTCTAGGGCACAGGGCAAGCGCCCTGCTGAGCCATCTCAACCCGGTGAGGCGGAGGCTCGCCGAAAGGCAAGGTTTGACATCGGTCTTTTCACTTCAATGGAGGAATATCAAAGGTACAAGCAGAAGTTTTCCCACAGGAAGGTTGTTCCAGGGAGAAATATTAATTTCTCCCAACTACAACATTTCGACTTTGAGGGACTATTCGCACGTATGGGGTGGCTGCCATTAGTGACTATTTCCGAGCCGATATTTCCGACATTAGTGAGGGCATTCTATTCACGAGTGACATATGGACACGGGGGGCCGATTGTTTTGACCGTTAGAGGTGTGCAGATCAAGCTTGACCCGGAGAGCATATGCCGCATTTTAGACATCGCTCCAGTCGGACTCAGGGTATATGAGTCTAAGGCTTGGCCCACTGTGGCGGGTTTCGAGCCTAGAGAGGCGATACAGAAGATGTGCGGCCTTGCTGATGTGCGGGGGATGGGCAAACCATCAGCACATAGCCTGACAGTCAGATCTCGCATCCTTCACCACATGATCCTGTACATTCTCTTGCCACGAGGCGGCCACCGAGATGAGGTATCATATCTGGAGGCATTTCTCATTGATTCGATTATGACGGGGAGACGGATTGATGTTGGATATGTGATGATGATGCACATGCTTGCATGCTGCGAGAGCTCCACACGTGTTCTCCCCTATGGCCGTTTTCTGACACGAGTATTCAAGGATGCGGGGGTTGATTTGAGCAAGGAGCAGGACTTTGAGGCCCCAAGTAGTTATGACACATATGATGAGCAATCATTGGCCCGTATGAAGTTTGAGAAGGGCCCCGATGGATCATGGATTAGGAAAGTGGAGCGACCAGTACCACAGCCTGCCGTTGAGGAGGAGGCGGAGATTGGGGAGATGGAGGGTGGGGTTGCCCCTCAGAGAGATTATGAGCATACACAGACTGAGTTTGATATACATGCACAGCAGTCCGAGGGCTGCCAGTTGGGGCCGACTGTATCAGGGGGGATGACGTTTGAGGCAATGCACACAGCGGGAACATCTTCGCAGCCATCATTCACTGATCCACCTCATGCGCATACATCACCTCATAAAGCTCCATACGGCCCTAGTCAGGCTTGGATGGATTTAGGTGCTCAGATCAGCTCACTGGGCGCTCGGATTGAGGAGCTAGCAATTGTCAAGGATATGCGATTCCACTCTATGGAGGATTGCATGGATCATTATCAGACAGGCTTCACCGAGCAATTCCAGTGTATGCAGCAGAGATTTCAGAGTATTGAGGATCGCATGGATCAGCAGCAGGCTACCTTTGCGCATATCCTCCAGAGGCTTGATCTCCAGGACAGTCAGCATGAGGACATGATGGCTTACATCCGATCGGTGTTTCCACCACCACCTCCTAAGTCGTGATAGCAGCGAGAGCTATTTAGGATTAGAATACGTAGATGCAAATCATTGCCATCTTTGTTTATGTTGTCTATGTTTACTCTATATTTCACTTGACTATATATATATGTCTATGTTTATGTCTATATATGTCTATGTTTCCTCTATATTTCAGCTGACTATATATATATATGATTTCTTTTGTCTTATGTGAATTATACGTTTACTTTTGATTAGTATTATATGACTTTTGATTAACGCGTGATAAATGGATTATCGTGTGATGGAACTCATTCTAATAAATACTGGAAAATTATAGGTGAAGCTTTGTGTTGTCAGGAAGTTGGTCTAATGGGATTTTAAAAAAATAAATAGAAACAGACTACTCATTGTATAGAAAACTAATGTAATAGTACCAAAAAATAGGCTGAACTATAACAATTATCCTTCAAAGAGGGATATGACGAAATAAACAGTACAACACAAAGGAATGAAAAAAACACAACAGAAACTAACAAATCAATGCAACTCAAGATGAGAAAAAAGTCCTAAAAAAGGGCATTAAATGAATTCTCCAGAGAAGTGGGTGATCGGTGTTTGGTTGCAAAATCAATGAATTCATTTATGGGTTCAATGAAGGCATACTCAAGAGAAGTTGTTTTTATTATTATTAATATTATTATTATTTTTAATGATTATCATTTTAAGGGGCCCAAGTGCAATTTTTTTAACTATTTGTTTCCAAAATCAAAACATTAAGTATGTCAAAAAATTATGTGGGTGCTAAAAATTTTTGTATGATATAGTACAACCTCTATCTTCCAACTGATCCATCTGATCGGCTGTTACAGGCGAGGGTGTGTGCGACCGGGCGTCCAAATAGTTACCGGTCGACCGGTTACACTTTCCCGGTCGATTACCAGTCGAGTACCGGTCGATGTGGCCCACTCATTATCTCTCACGTAGTTCCTTGCATCTTGGAGAGTCAACATTGTATGACTGTGGTTTTGCATTAAATGGGGTTAAATTATGAACTAGAAATCATGCATATTGAAATGACATCGCTTTTTAAGTTTTCAATTTGATTTGCCTTCGATCCATGTCCGAAGGGCCTGACACAGGGCCGGTGAAGGGGATAATAGAAGGCACCATTTGAAAGTTATCACTGCCCTCACATAAAGGCTAGGGGTTACTTCAATTATGCAACCATATATGGAAGGGGTCCTTCCAATTATATCCAGTTATATAATGCATTCGGATAAAATTTCAAGATTCTAAATACAGTAACTAATAGATCAACATGTCCATTATGTCAAGACTTAAGTAATGGTAATAATTCAAAAAACATTATGAAATATGTATATCAATTGATATGTTGTTGTTGTTTATATTTAATTGAAAACTCCTAACACAACTATGATCGTAACATGTTAATTCAGTTTTGTTCCTTGTAGTCTCCACATTCGCTTTCCTCAGCTGTAGCAACCATCACCTCATAAAAGTTTTCGGTCGTGCGAACCAAAAATTCAATCTGAGAGCGAACAAAACAAAAAGCGTAAAGTCAGTCTCGCATCCTCCAAGGTGCCTTGAAACAGTAGGAATTAATCACTCATAATAAATTAATATGACATCATGTCACAACTTGGATGTTTTCTTCCCATTTTTTATGCACACATACAACACTTACATAAATCAAGGCATTTAGAAGATACTATGTCACTCGAAATTAGTTTGTCATGGTAGGCAACATTATGTGACATCGAAAGTAAGGAGGATGAATATAAGAAGGAGGGAGGTTTGAAAGAATATTGAAAAAAGAAATGAGCAAATAATTTTTCGAAAATCGTTTGAAATCCTTCAAGTTAGGTAGCCTTGTACACCCTTGTACAGTTAGCACATTGGCCTTGTACACTTAGTGTAAATGCCTTGTACAGTTGGAGAAATCCATAATAGGGACGACCAAACAAGTGCATATGGGTGGGAAAACAATGCTTCCACTCTCATGGATAAAGGAAAAGGATGAAAAAGTTAAGCCTCATTTTGCTTCATATGCATCATTAGTAGGGGAACTAATAGAATGAATTAACATGGTAGCCATCACATAAAATGCGTGCAATGAGGCACCATTCAAACAATATGTGTGAGGAATGTCCCTGAAAATTGGAAAAAGTAAATGAGTAAGTTCTTCAAAATCACTTGAAAACCCTTAAGTTAGGTAACCTTGTACACCCTTGTACAGTTAGCACATTGGCCTTGTACACTTAGTGTAAATGCCTTGTACAGTTGGAGAAATCCATAATAGGGACAACCAAACAAGTGCATATGGGTGGGAAAACAATGCTTCCACTCTCATGGATAACGGAAAAGGATCAAAAAGTTAAGCCTCGTTTTGCTTCATATGCATCATTAGTAGGGGAGCAAATAGAATGAATTAACATGGTAGCCATCACATAAAATGCGTGCAATGAGGCACCATTCAAGTAATATGTGTGAGGAATGTCCCCGACGATTGGAAAAAGTAAATGAGTAAGTTCTTCAAAATCACTTGAAAACCCTTAAGATACACGCCCTTGTACACCCTTGTATAGTTAGCACATTGGTCGTGTACACTTAGTGTAAATGCCTTGTACAGTTGGAGAAATCCGACATAGCTACAGCTGAATGAGTGTAAATGGGTGGGATAGCCACTCGTCGATGTCATGGGTCAGTGAAAAGGGGGAAAATGAAACCCAATTTAGGTTCCCATTCATCATACGTGTGCTAGCATATTCCAATGAATGTGTACGAAGGGAAATGAGGAGAGAGTACGAGGCATGTCCCCCTTTGAAAAAAGAAATGAGCAAAGAATTTTTCGAAAATCGTTTGAAATCCTTCAAGTTAGGTAGCCTTGTACACCCTTGTACAGTTAGCACATTGGCCTTGTACACTTAGTGTAAATGCCTTGTACAGTTGGAGATATCCATAATAGGGACGACCAAACAAGTGCATATGGGTGGGAAAACAATGCTTCCACTCTCATGGATAAGGGAAAATGATGAAAAAGTTAAGCCTCGTTTTGCTTCATATGCATCATTAGTAGGGGAGCTAATAAAATTAATTGACATGGTAGCCATCACATAAAATGCGTGCAATGAGGCACCATTCAAGCAATATGTGTGAGGAATGTCCCCGACGATTGGAAAAAGTAAATGAGTAAGTTCTTCAAAATCACTTGAAAACCCTTAAGATACACGCTCTTGTACACCCTTGTACATTTAGTACATTGGCCTTGTACACTTAGTGTAAATGCCTTGTACAGTTGCAGGAAATTGACCTAGGTACACCTTAATGACTGCATATGGGCCGGTTAACCACTTCCCAATGTCATGGCTCAGTGAAAAGGGCAAAAATGAAACTCAATTTCGTTTCCTATTCATCATAAGTGCACTAACTAGTCCCCACAACTCACCTTCTGCACCATACCCATTTATTCTGTAGAATATAAACCCAACAACCAGATTATAAAGTGAGGAATTTTCAAACAGCTGAAATGCCAATTTTGAGGAGATCTTTTCCGACGGATTAACTGGAAGTTTCTTTCATTTACTTAGCTTGTGCTTCATTTGTATGAGGCAAGATGGATATGATCAAAGCCTCATTTATACCCCACCCTCAACCCTAAAACACACTGTTAGTAAGTTCAAAATTTTTTAAGAACACCCCAACACCAGATCAAAACGGACGTCTTTCCTCAAACCTTGTAAACAAACATCCACCACATCATCAAAGGAACCAACATGAAATCAAAATCTCAGAAAATTTAATCACACCCACCCTCATTTCGGTTTGGGAATGATGATGATCACATACATGCGAAGGCTTTTCTGAGTTGCTCACAATCCTCGGCTGCACGATTGGGGGACATTCATAGTTGGCTTCGTCTTTAACCATAGTGTTTACGAAGGGAGAGAAAGGGGCAGGAGAGTGGTGACCATTTTTGCCATTATTTGAGATTTTTCAGTCAGCATGACATGACATTTCAAGTGTAACCACTTTAATTTACCAACCAGCTGACTTGGAACTAATGAAGGGTATATTGGTCAGTTAATATCTCATAGCCTTCTTATTAATTTTGTTACATAGATGGACCATTTGTTAATTTTTGGGCCCAGCTGGGCCCAAAACACAATTCTCCCTTTTTTTCAAGATAAACTTAAAAATGAAAGAAAAAAAAATCATTTTAATTCAAATTTAATTTCTTTTCTATTATATATATAGAGCTCATTTGATAGTGATTTTAGAAAATACTTTCAATATTTTTAAAACTTGAAAATTTTTTTCATTCAAATGTTAGAAATATTATAAACGTTTTCTAAAATCATTACCAAATGTAATCTAAACCCTCTTCTCTTTATTGTGCCACTATTCACATACTAAACACAATTCTCCCTTATTTTAACCATTTGGATTTTTCATTATCTTTTTAAACTTTTTTTATAAATAATTGAAAATCGACATTATTCTCTATTTTTAAATTATAAATAAACAAAAATTACATTAACGATTCAAAGTTGAAAAATACTTTCTAAAAAAAATGTTAATATAATTTTTATTTTCTATATTTTATTTTTGTGAAAATGTGATTAATTAAAAAATAAAAACTATTTTTAAAAATTAAAATTAAAAATTTTGTTTAGTACTATTTTTTATTTGGAAATAATAAAAAAATTAAATTACATTGATTATTCATTTTTATTTTTTGGATCAGTCATTTTAATAATAAAATAAACAAATATAATATGTTTACAATTTAACAACAAAATCGGTCAATTGTGTGTGTTTTTTTTTATGTTTCTATCTTTTATATGAAAAATAATTACATAACTAAATTATTTATATTTATTATTATTTTTTTAAAAATATATTGTTAATTTATGTAATAGAAAATTTTAATATATCCATAATTAACAAAATAATAAATTAATTATGTATATTTTGATCTATTAAAATAAATTATTTTTTAATTTAAATAAATAAAATATAATAAGTATATAAATTTAAGGTTATTTCTATTTTCTAATATATCTCATATTTATATTTTTATGGTTAAATAAATTTTTTATTTTTTTCTTTTTTTAATTCAAAAAATAAAATAAAATAAAATAAAAAATTTAAGTTTATTTCTATTTTCTAACGCTTCTTATATTTATATTTTTTGTGGTTAAATAAATTTTGTATTCTTTTGCTGTAAAATAATGATTAAAAATATATTTTTCTTTTTTAATCACTGAAACGGATAGAGCTGCAGCAGTGCAGTCAAGTCACCAAAAAACGGCCGCCGCCGCCGCTGCCCACCTACTCCACAAACACCCATCTCCGCAGTGATACCACCACTACTAGCTGCGGGAACTTTTCAGTTTAACAATACACCAGGTTTGATCCTCTCTTTCCCCTCCTCTCATGCTGGTTTCAAACTGTTTTCCCTTTCTCCTCCAAGAATCTAGTTCTTTTCGGCTTTTCCCTTTATATCCATTACCATATTTTCTTTTTGGAAATCAAGATTTTCCAGGAAAATTTCTCCATTTTTGTGGTTGCCTTGGGCTCCACTCCAGGACCTGTTATCTAAAGGCGGGCGTTGAAATTCTTTTGTAATTAATTTCAACGCTAAGGAAGATAATATCTACTTCGATTAGTCGAAAATTCGTAAGAAAATCCCTATGATTCGAGGAGCTATTATCTGTATTTTCAATTCATTAATCAGCTGCTAATTCCAATAACCTAATTTTTCATGTTCCCTTAGATACTTGCTTTAACATATTTTCTGCTGATGAAATTGCAGAAAATCTATAGTCTATGAAAACTAGATCATCTAGGAGATTTAAATTGAACCGAAAAAAAAATGAAAAAAAAAAAAAAATCAGTAAAATCTGGAGTTTTCCATTATCACCATCAGATAAGGTCTCGTAATTGATTCATGGATAGACTACTACAAGTTAAATTTTTTGCATTGGATTTTTTGCTTGAAAATGCTTATTTTGGTGGTCCTCAATTCAGGTTGAGAAATTCAAATCCAGATATTTTGTTGGCAACTTTGCTGACTGTGAAAGGGTAGATTGTTTGGGAATAAGCTTGAAACTGTCTCTCCCAATTTTGAAGGGCCAAATGATCTTTGATTGTGATATGCAGACGGTTTTGTTGTTTGTCCAATAGGCCATATGATATTTGACATTTTCTGTTTCTTGTTTCATCAACAGCAACATCTAGCCATGGCTGTGCTAGCTCTGTAATTTCTGCAGAAAGCATAGGATAAGTTTGTTGTCTGAATTACCCAAAGCATTACAGTTGAGGAAGATGGCCGATGAGGAGAGAAACTTGGTTGAAATATTAGAAGAGCATAATGTGATTGACATTGCCAAGTATATAAATTATGTCAGTGCCCCACAGGCAGGCGCTGTAGCAACTTTCTCAGGCACGACTCGTGACACCTTTGATGGTAAAACAGTTGTAGAGTTGAGATACGAAGCTTATGTTCCAATGGCCATCCGCTGCATCAATGACATTTGTTCATCTGCCCGAGCATCCTGGAGCCTCATCTCCATTGCAGTTGCCCACCGCTTGGGCCCAGTTCCAGTGGGGGAAACCAGTATCTTCATTGCAATCTCTTCTGTTCACCGGGCTGATGCATTGGACGCTTGTAAGTTTGTGATTGATGAAATTAAGGCATCAGTTCCAATATGGAAGAAGGAGGTGTATGCAAATGGAGAGGTTTGGAAGGAGAACTCTGAGTTTTTGGAGAGGAGGTCAGAGCTTGGTAATGCTGGGCTGCAGGAGGGAAGGACATGCTGTTCAAGAAAAGTAAAGGTGGAGACACAGGAGAGGAAGAGTTGCTGTGGGGCTAAGGTGAAGGTGGAAGGAGAACTCAAGTTTTTGGAGAGGAGGTCAGAGCTTGGTAATGCTGGGCTGCAGGAGGGAGGGACATGCTGTTCAAGAAAAGTAAAGGTGGAGGCACAGGAGAGGAAGGGTTGCTGTGGGGCTAAGGTGAAGGTGGATGTTGAATGACCACCTTATGCATCCATGAAGGAGAGCTTTATGGGTAAGAAGATCTAGTTCAAGTGCATATTTATTCACTCCTTTCTGTTCACTGTTAACAATCAAATGCATTTTAGGGTCTGGTGGAAAAGCTGTGCCTGTTTTGTTGCATATCATCCATTGTTTTTTCAAATAAAATTAACGATATTTATATATTATACTGCTCTCTATTAGGAGCCACAAGTTAAATGGCAAATTGTGTCTGGCAATTCTGGCCTACAAAAAGCAGAAAAAAAAAAAAGAAAAAGAAAAAGTGTGGAGCAATTCTGCAAACCCAAACAGAAGCTGGGTGAACTCCTTAGGTCCTCCAAACTATTGAGTTTGAGCCCAGGACTATGATAATTTCTTTTTGTTGGGGTATTTTTTTGGTCTTTTTAGGCATGTTATGAACTTGAAATAACCATCAACTTCAGCTCCTTGGGAACCTGGGGTGAGCATTTGGTTTTTAGGCATCAACATGGGGTTCAACCATAGTGAAGTGGAAAATTGAATCATTCAAAATTTGAGGGAAAATGTGAATGAGAGAAAATAAAGTAAAGGAAAATGAAAAAAATATTTAAAGTTAAAAAATTATTTTTATATGTTTTTACTTATTTTCCTTTGTTACGAAAAATTTATGTTGAATGAAAATACATAAATTTCTAAAAAAATTTAATTATAGTTGATTTTCTTTTTATTTTTCATAAAAAAATAAATATGATAAAATCATTTTTTTTAAATACTTTTTGAGAACCAAATATAGATTTAGAAGTTGGTACTCACTGATTAAAATTCAGCTAAATAAAACTTGATTACCAAGGGTTGGGTAGTTGGGTGTTGTCATCCAATCAATCCCATTTAAAATATTTGAACCATGACTCATGGAATGCTCTTTGTTTTCCTTCTTTCATTTGCTTTTTGGTGCAATTAAGATATAAGAAGTAGAAGAAATACTATTTTGAGCATTTTTACGCTTCTCCTATATATGTTTCTAAGTTTTTAACAAAGAATAAAATTATGTCATGAAGGAAAATCATAATACCGAATCAATTTTAGTGAATGGAGGTAAATCATAAGATTGTAGAGAAATCAAAATCTTAGTGAGTTTAAGATTTGTTTTTTATAACAATGAATTTTTTTTATTCTTATTCTCATTCTACAAAATCTTTCAATTACATTAATGAACCGACATGAAATTGATTTCCTCTTCCCAATCTTTATTTCATCATTTTAAACATCATCTGAGTTTTGCTATAAAAAGTAAGAAAAAGAACATTTCCTTCTTTTCGAGTAAGCATATTTGTTTTCTTAATCTTTCATTATCATGCTTGTTTTTTAACTTAACATGTATTTTAAGATATTTTTATGTTAATGGAAAAATCAACTTCTTATAATGTTTCATCTTCATCGTTTTCGACAACTTCTTCCTTTCTTTTAACTCTTTTGACCACGGTAAGATCTTCACACCCTTCAAATAAATAATACAATTAATATGATTAAATAAAGAGATAATCATGTAATCATTCACTATTTTGATAAAAGAATATTTTGAGAAGTTTGACTTTTGACTTTAAAGTATATATATTTTGGGAAAAATAATCCCAAAACATGTATTCAAATAGTAAAAATCATCAAAATTTCAAAACTACTATTTAAACTTCATCTCAAGAGTCAACTACTACAATTTTTGTTTTTTCTACTTTGACATGGCAAGACAAAGAGCCCATCATAGTTGACTTTTTAAAGAAAAAAAAAAATTAAAAATTGATATGTGGTAACCAACCATTCCATATATTTTTTTTTTCATCTTTTTGTGTTTTTTTTCTTTTTAATGTGTAGGCTTCATGAAATATTTTTAATTTCAATTTTGTTGGCTATTTCATCTATTCATTTTTATTGATTTTAATTATTTATGAATATTTTTAACACAAAATAATAATCATAATAATAATAATAATATGCAATAAGTAATTAATAAGAACAAATTTAATATAAAAATAAATATGAACAAATGTGGAGGTATAGTATAAAAGTTTTTCTATATTTCTATTAAATAAAATATTTATTTATTTTATAAAGTTTTTTCCATTATCATATTATTTTGTTGTTTATATTTTTTAAAAAAAAATAAATTTTCATGTGAATAAAAGTTGGTGATCGTGGTTTAACCTTTTGCTTATGAATCTAATTTAATCGCGGTTTTAACTTTTTTTTCTTAGTTAAAATGTTTAATATTTTTAATTATATAAGATAAAAACTTGATTATACTTCTAATATTTTTTCTTTATTAAAATTTTTAATTTTTAAAAAATAAAAAATAAAATGTATTTTTCATAACAAAATGTATTTAATAATTTATATTAATTTTCTCTTAATTTTATCATACCAATCAACACAATCCTTGGAATAGATGGTACTACTTTTGTTGTGAAAACAAAGTGCTATTGTAGACCCTCTATTTTGTCTTCCTCGCACATGTCGTTTATAGCAATTCCCTGGTGGCCCATTAATACTCGTGTAACCTATCTTTTCTAAGCCACCTCGGAGACTTTGGTTGAGGGATTCTCTGACCCCTTATTGTGACCCTTGGCAGCCCTAACTTAGACTTAGGCTTTTCTTGCTTTTTTTTTAGGATAACTTTTAGGCACCCTAGGCCCACTTAGGCACCCTAGGCCCATTTAGGTACACCTAGCCCATTAGGCACCACACTTGGCCCACTTAGGCACCCTAGGCCCATTTAGGTACACCTAGCCCATTAGGCACCACACTTGACCCATTTAGGCACCCTAGGCCCACCAGGCACTTTCCACTTAGAGTCACTTAGATCTTTCCAAGGATAAGTTCCACTTAGATGTTCCTATAGCCCTAGATCACTTAGGCTAGCTCTTGGTTTTGATTGCCTGTTTTTTTTTTTTTTTTTAGATTAGGTAAGTATTTAGTTTGATCTTGATTTTTTATTGCATCAAATGAATTTTGAATCTTTGGTTGTAGGAGTTGAATTCTTTTTATCCTTTATTGCTATCTATTGCATCATATTAAAGTGTGGATTTTTTATTATTTTATTGCATGATTTGATATTTATATTTATATTTATTCATTTTTATCCATTTATTTATTTATTTATTCTTTAGAAAATTGCATAAGATCGAATTCTCTAATTCTTAAATTACAGGAATTGATATTTTGTTTTCCTTATACATACGCGATAGTGATCTTTTCTATTTTCCTTTCCTTTTAATTTTAAATTGCATAATTTTTATTTTCCATTGCTCTTGCATGGCTTTTACTTTCTGTCTTTATTTTCTTGCATGGGATATCACATATGAGATATGGTGGATTGGAAGGAGAACACCACGACCTGCACCACTTAAAAGGCTCCTCCACGCATAGATTGGTATGCATTGTCTAAAATTCGGAGGATCTCCATAAAGGCAGCCTACAGATGGAAAGCTAGCGTGCCTCTATTGGATTAGGGAGGTTTATCAACGGAGATGGCTTCTTTAAAAAAGGAAACTTGGAGGCTGTGATTGAGAGATATTCAGTCCACGTTTGAAAAAAAAAATAAAGAAAGAAAAGAAAGGCCCGGGATGGATATAGATAGAGAGTGAGTCTACGTTCAAGGAAGATGGGGAGAGTGCAGCCGCATGATTGAGGGGAAGAAAGATCATTTTCCGGGCGATGAGGAGCAGACATGGAGAGGATTGACATAACATTTTTGGGCTGGCTGAATGAATCTGAATTTCGGGGGAAGATACAGAGGAGAATCGAAATTTTTTTAGAAGGAAAAGAAAAGAAAAGGAAGGAAGACACACACGATTGACGGATGAGAAAAAAAGAATTCAGGCTGTCATTTTTTTAAGAGAGAGGAATCAGTTCGCATTAAAAAAAAAAAGGTAGAGGCTTGAGGGAGTGGGAGCAATAGAGAAGAGAGAAAGAGGGTTGGAGGAAAGGTGGGATACAGGGCATGAAAAGATGGCAGATTCGGTGATGAAGTGGGGCTGGTTTTCAGAGGAGAATAGGGTAGAGGCTTGAGGGAAGGGAAGGGGAACCATTGAGAAAGAAAGTGATTTTCTGGAGAAGGTGCAGTCGTACCATTCAGAGATCCAGAGGAAGGTGAAGGAAATTGGAAATAAGAGGGGAGAAAAGAAAGCTGGGTTTCGGAGACAATCTTTGGTCCAGTTTCTCTCATCAGAGACACCGCAGTCGCACCAGAATTTTGAGGGGAGAGTCTTCTGTCCAGATAGCTACAGATCGGGTTCCGAAACGTGATCCTCCACTGCTTGTGTTGTCGCAACACCTTGTGCCATACTCATGCATCTCCGGTAACACCCTACTACCATTGGAGATCCACACCAGCTTGTCATTCCGCTACCTGAACACCACAAGCGCACCAGAATTTTAAGGGAAAGGCTTCCACCACTGACCGAAATTTCTCTATTGTACCAAAATACTTAGCCTTTTTACGTAGTAACTCTGGTCAAGAAAAACTAGAGAAAGAGTCACTACTGCTTTTGTAGTATTCCGGGTATCGTTCTCAAGGACTGGCTTATGAAAATTGTCAATACTAGAATAAATGAATTGTTTTTGTTTAAATCCTTAAGTGAAAAACAATATGTGATTAATGTGAAACTAAGTAAAAGAAATTAAATTAATAAGAGAAAATGAATATTGATTTTAAATTCAATTGATTCAAGTTTGGGGTTTTCCACAATCCAACCTAGGGTATAGAAAACAAGGGTATTTTAAGTAATATGATCTTAAGGTTTTGGGATCCTTGGCCACTCGCGATCAAGTTGAGTTCTATAACTCAAAATTGCATCCGAAACCTAATTTTTCCTTTTTAAAACAGATTCTTAAAACCATCAAATGAATGAGATTGATTATCAATTTAAGATTTGGCTTTTTAACTATTCCTACTCCTTATAGCTTTGTTTAGGGGCAAATAACGGTAGGTAAGATGAGGATAACTAATGATCAAGAATTACCAAGAATCACTAGTATCAAGTAATAACCTACCGTATCATTCCTTAAATGAACTCACAAGGATAGGATAAAAAAAATTGATAAATTGTCACTCAACCAATAATTAATCTCATTGTTATAATAATTCACCCATTGTCCCTATAGGTTTCTTAGCCCTTAGGTTTTCATGCTTCAAGCCCCAAGTTGGATCTTAGCCTCTCATGGGGGTGATGTCACATTCACAATCCATAGTAGGGTAAAAATCCATAATTTGAATCAAAAGAAACTAAAAACAATATATTCAATAAAGAAGCAAAAGAAAACAAACCAAAGTTCTCGTCTTCTTCCTCCTTCAATGTCAAAAACTCCAGAAAAAATCCAAGATTCAAGATTCCTAAAACCTAGAATTGAGAGAGTTTATATAATATCCTCAATTACCTAACATGTGGCACACTCTCATTGGCCACTTATTACAAAATAATTTCCTAAAAATGATTAAAAAATAATAAAATGGCGATTTCTAGTCATGTGGGGTCCGCCTAGGGCGGATGGAGTGCTTTAGATGCAATTCCCGAGGGAGAGGAGGCGGAACATCAAAGTGGTAGTGGGTGAATTCGAAATTGGTGTCATTTCGAAGTGGATTTCGAATTCATAAGTTGAATAGATGCAATTCCCGGGGTAGAGGAGGCGGAACATCAAAGTGGCAGTGGGTGAATTCGAAATTGATGTCATTTCGAAGTGGATTTCGAATTCATAAGTTGAATTTCGAAATCATAAGTTGAATTTCGAAATCATTTCGAAATGACCCTCCAGCTTGGTGCAGTTGTCGTCAAATGGCCATAACTTCTTCATTTCAGCTCCGATTTGAAAACCGTTTAAAGCGTTGGACTCCTGACTTCCCGAGCTTCGAAACGATATATAGTATGTATATAATGGACTCCAGAAAGTGCTCCAAATTTGTCCTCAAAGTCAGAGTATATAATGCCATCAGATTTTTGAGTTCTAAATTTCCATGTAGCTAAATCTTGCTTCATGCCTCATTTCCCATGCTTCCTTGCCTTCTTTCTTACTCCATAATGGTCATTTATCATCCTCCAACCTCATGATATCCTTGTTTTGCCTTTCCTTACGTTCAATGAGTCTTGATTCACTTATTTCCTCATTTAGCCCTTTCTTGATCTTTCAAAATCTAAAGTCATTCAATTTGCACAATTTTCTTCCCTTGAACTTGAGATAAATCTCCAAAGTATAGATTAAACTCATGGCTAGGGCCTTAGCATTGATTTAGGTCAAGTTGGGTGATTTGAATGTCCTTTGGTGCACAAATCATATCGAATATGTGCCATTAGAGCACATATTTTGGCTCCAATCATCCCCCTCAACCTAAACTTTGCTAGTCCCTAGCAAATGAAAAGAATAAAGAAGAATGAAAAAATATGTAATGAGATTCATGAAACCATATTAACTCAACATAACATATTTCACACACAAGATACCCAAGTAGACAAATTTCCTAGAATTGAGCAAGATGACACAAGATATGCAATTTCTTAGTTTTTTCACCTTATCTTCGTATACATAAATGTGCATCCATGTTTAGCATTCCTCTTAGTGTCTCTTGATTTTCCCTTGATTGGTTCTTTCCACCTAAACCTCATGTGCTTAATTTTGGTGTCCCCTCATAGTATTTTTCTTAAGACTTTTTCTTAAACTCAAATTTCATCATTCTTTAAGTTAAAGAGGAGGAAAATTTATTTTGATTTTTCTTTCTTAGTTTAGGAAATCTCCTTCTATATGGCTTAATAGGGATCCACCAGCAACTCCCGAGTTTTCACCCAAGGTACCAGGTATTGAGGACCTTTATAGGCCACTTACCCCTTAGGTATCACCCTAGCTCAAGGTAGAACAAGGTCGAATTTCCCAAACATTTTTTTTTTCTTCATTTTTCATTTACCTTTTTTTTTTTTTTTTTAAACTGAGTTTAGCTTATGTAACGAGCAAGATACCGATGACTCCTAACCAGTTGGTTTTGGGCACCAGGGCTTGAAGACACAAGGCCATTACCCCCTCAGATAATTGCTCAAGCTTAAATCAATCATTTTCAATTTTTTATTTTTTATTTTTTTCATTTCCTCATTTTATTGCTTAAGAACAACTCTTTTTAAGCTAAAGAAATTATCTTAATCAAGATACCATAAGGGTACACGTGCTTTGTGTGTGCTTTGAGTCTTAAATAGAAAATAACCATCAAAGAAAAATTGAAGGTATTCCAAGAATTCAACCTAACTATTTTTGCACTTAAAGGTATATAAAGATAAGGTAAGTGAACTAATACTCTTGCTATAACTGCATTTTTTTCTCAAATTCTAAAGAAATAATACTACTTAAAGCATTCTCATGCCAAATAAACCATGAGTTACCAAGGCAAATCAAGAATCTCATTAGCTAACCAAAGATGACATGCAAACTTTTGAAAAAAATTAGGGCTAATAGGCTAATAAGCCTTCCCCCCTCAACCTAAATTACACATTGTCCCCAATGTGTAGAATAATAGGTCAAAAGAAAGGAAAAAGGAAGATATTACCTTAAGATCATCGAATGAGAAGTTTGTTATGAGGACTTCATATAAACTGTAGGAGCTTTGTCACCTTGAACACATGTGAGGCTTACCTTTTCACTCCCTTGAAGTTCGCATTTACCTATATCACTCGGATGTTTGCAAGCTAAGTTGCTACAACTCATAAACTCATTAGTAAGTTAAAAACAACTAAAAAAATAAAAAATAAAAAATAAAAAATAAAATAAAAAAATGCTAACCATATTGCTAATGACTAATTGAAAATGCAAAACTAAATAAAGAAAAATAAATAAATAAAATAAAACAAAATAAAAGTTTACCTACTGGATTTTCAGAAAATGCTTCAACCCTTTTGAACATCCCCATCAAGAAAATGGAGATTCTCCTCTTGTGTCTCAAATCTTTCAATGAAATGCTTTAGGTGCTGACCATTAACTTTGAATTCATTACCTGTCCTCGGATTTTGAATGGTCACGGTGCCATAAGGGAAAACTTCCTTTACCACATAAGGGCCATTCCACCTTTACCTAAGCTTTCCTGGAAAAATGTGAAGCTTGGAGTCGTACAACAACACCTTTTCACCTTACTTGAACTCCCTTCGTAAAATAAGCTTGTCATGGTAGAATTTGTGTTTTTCCCTTGCATTACGTAAGCATTCATAACTCTCATTTCGATATGCCTCAAGTTCATTCAAATCATATTTCCTTTTAGCTCCAGCTTGATCCGAATCAAAGTTCATCTTCTTTATAGCCCAATATGCACGATGTTCGAGTTCTACAGGCAAATGACATGCTTTACCATAAACAATTCGGTACGGTGACATGCCAAGGACAGTCTTATAGGCTGTCCTATATGCCCAAAGTGCATCACTCAACTTGGTAGACCAATATTTTCTTGTGGTATTGACTACTTTGGTGAGGATTCTCTTAATTTCCCGATTTGCTAGCTCAGCTTGCCCATTCGTTTGAGGGTGATATGGGGTGGACACTTTATGCCTCACTCCATATTTCTGCAAAAGAGTGGAAAAGGGTTTATTACAAAAGTGTGAACCTCCATCACTAATGATTGCTCTCGGAATGCCAAACCTCGAGAAAATATTCTCCTTTAAAAATTTGAGCACCACTTTGTGATCATTGCTCTTGCATGCCACTGCTTCTACCCATTTAGAGACATAATCCACTCCCACCAAAATATAGAGATTACCAAAAGAAGAAGGGAATGGTCCCAAAAAGTCCAGGCCCCAACAATCAAAGACCTCAACAACACAAATATGATTTTGAGGCATTTGATACCTTGTGTTGATTTTCCCCAGTTGTTGACATTGTGGACAACTTTTGCAATGAGTGTTACAATCCTTGAACATAGTTGGCCAATAGAATCCACTCTGTAGAATTTTTGCTGAAGTCTTCCTTGAAGCAAAATGACCTCCACAAGCTCCTTCATGGCACATTCGCAATATGTCTTGTTGTTCATCCTCTGGAACACATCTCCGCATAATTTGATCTGGGCAAAACTTATACAAATATGGATCATCCCAAGCATAGTGTTTTGCCCGTGAAAGAAAATACTTCTTTTTTTCCATGTTCCATTCTGATGGAAGCTCTCCGGTTGCCAAGTAATTGACTATATTTGCGAACCAAGGCAACTTCTCCACTGCACAAAGTGCATCATCAGGAAACTCATCATTAATTTGTGCTTCCTCGAAATGTGACTCTACTTTAACTCGGGAAAGATGATCAGCAACCACATTCTCTACCCCTTGCTTATCCTTGATTTGAATGTTAAATTCTTGAAGGAGAAGGATCCACCTGATAAGTCTTGCTTTGGCATCCTTTTTGTTGAGTAGATATTTCAAGGCCGAATGATCAGTAAAAATTACTATTGAAGTTCCCAAAAGGTAGTTCCTGAATTTATCAAGTGCGAACACCACTGCAAGGAGCTCCTTTTCAGTAGTTGTGTAGTTCTTCTGAGCATCATTGAGGGTTTTACTAGCATAGTACACCACATATGGTTTTCCATCCTCCCTTTGACCTAGTACAGCTCCCACTGCATAGTCACTAGCATCGCACATCAACTCAAATGGGAGAGACCAATTGGGAGATCTCACAATTGGTGCACTAGTGAGGAGTGACTTTAGCCTCTTGAAAGCTTCTTGACATGCTTTAGTCCATATGAATTCTGCATCCTTAAGTAGTAAAGCACAAAGAGGTTGAGCGATTTTTGAGAAGTCTTGTATGAACCTTCTATAAAAACCTGTATGTCCCAAAAATTGTCTCACCTCTTTAATAGTAGTAGGCGAAGGTAGCTTTGAGATGAGCTCAATTTTTGCTGGATCTACCTGAATGCCCTCTTTAGAGATGATATGACCAAGTACTACCCCTGAGGTTGCCATGAAGTGACACTTCTCCCAATTTAGGACTAAATCATTCGCAATACACCTTTTCAAAACTTTTTTCAAATTTGAGAGACAATCATCAAAGGTCTTCCCATAAACAGTCAGATCATCCATGAAAACTTCCATGATTCTCTCTACCATGTCACTGAAAATATTAAGCATACACCTTTGAAATGTGGCTGGTGCATTACAGAGACCAAAAGGCATGCGCCTATAAGCATAGGTGCCAAATGGGCATGTGAATGTGGTTTTCTCCTGATCCTCCAATGCAATGGCAATTTGAAAATAGCCTGAATAGCCATCCAAGAAGCAATAATAGTCATGACCAGCTACCCTCTCCAAAACCTGATCTAAGAAAGGTAATGGAAAGTGATCTTTCTTGGTGACTGCATTCAACTTTCTAAAATCAATGCATACTCGCCAACCTGTAGTCAACCTTGTAGGAATGAGCTCTCCTTCATCATTCTTCATCACAGTTATCCCGCTTTTCTTAGGTACTACTTGAGTGGGGCTCACCCAACTACTGTCAGAGATAGGATAAATAATACATGCATCTAAAAGCTTCAATACCTCATTTCTGACTACATCTTGCATAAGGGGATTTAGCCTTCTTTGTGGCTGCCTTACTAGTTTTGCATTCTCTTCCAAATAAATATGATGCGTGCAAATCAAGGGATTTATCCCTTTCAAATCTGAAATGGACCAACCAATCGCTCTTTTATTCTCTTTAAGCACCTTCAAAAGTTTCATTTCTTGCTCTTCAGTTAATGTAGCTGAAATTACCACAGGTTTTTCTTCATTTGCCTCTAAATAAACATACTTTAAACCATGTGGCAGGGGCTTTAACTCTGGTTTGCTGATCTCAACCTCTTCCTTTTTGCTTTCTTCATCATTCTCAACACTGTTCAAAGATTGAATCGTATATTTTTCTTTCCATTCTATAGCAACTTGAACACATTCTTCCTTAACGATTGTAGAGAAAAATTCATCTATATTTTCTTCCATTAACTTTTCTGTGTGTTCTTGCACCAAAGCCTCTATAAGGCATGCTTCCTCATTTTCCACATCATCATGGTCCATTGGTTGTTTGCATAAATTGAAGACATTCATTTCCACTGTCATGTTCCCAAAAGATAATTGCATCAATCCATTTCGACAGTTAATGAGAGCATTGGCTGTAGCAAGGAAGGGTCTCCCAAGAATAATTGGAACAGAATTCATACCCTTTTTCAATGGTTCTGTATCTAACACCACAAAGTCCACTGGGTAGTAGAACTTTTCAACTTGCACCAAAACATCTTCGACTACTCCTCTAGGTACTTTAATCGAACGATCTCCTAAAGAGAGTGTAATGGTAGTAGCCTTAAGCTCTCCCAATCCCAATTGCTTATAGATTGAATATGGAAGCAAATTCACACTAGCTCCCAAATCTAACAAAGCCCTTTCCACGAATGAATCTCCAATCTGGACTGAGATGGTAGGACAACCTGGATCTTTGTACTTCACCATTGCCTTATTCTCAATGATGGCACTGACTTGCTCGGTGAGGAATGCTTTCTTGCTTAATTTAATCCTTCTCTTCACAGTGCATAAGTCTTTGAGGAACTTTGCATAAGCAGGAACTTGCTTGATCATATCAAGGAGTGGAATGTTGATCTTCACTTGCTTCAAAACTTCTAAAATCTCTAAAGTCTTATCCCCCACTTTGTGTCTCTGCATAGTTGAAGGGAAAGGCAAATGATTGGAAACACTCATTTTATTTTTGCTCACAATGACTTCCTTATATTTTTCAGACGCTTTCTCATTTCTAACATTTTTCTCCACAGTTGGTTCATCTCTAGCAGGAATATCTTCACTTACAGGTAACTTGGGCCCTTCATATTCTTTCCCATTTCTGAGTGTGATAACTGCATTGCAATCTTCCTTTTGCACTTCAGAAACTTCATTTACTCCTCTCAGATTTTTCTGTGGCTGAGCTGGGAATTTTCCTTTCTCTTGAGATAAACTTACAGCAAGTTGGCTCAAAGTGGTTCGAATATCTACTAGTTCTTGAGATGTTTGAGCATTTATCCTATTTTGATCTTCATTACGCTTGTCTTGCTTCTGTATAAACTCTCTCATCATGTCTTCCAGGCTTGAGTTAGATGATGAGGTTTGATGTTGCTGTTGAAAATTCTGAGATGGCATACCTTGTGGTTGAAAACCTTGCTGCCCATTAGTCTGATTACCCTGAAATCGGTTTCCTTGCTGTTGAAACTGGCCATTGTTACCTCCCTTCCATGATAGATTTGGATGATTCCTCCAACCCAGATTATAAGTGTTGGAATATGGAGAATTGCTAGAATATTGCTTGTATGTCCCTAAGGCATTGGCTTGCTCCGTAAACATATCTTGCACTACAGGTAGAGTGGGACAAGATTGCACACCATGTTCCGTAGACTTACATATCAAGCACAATTGAGTTATCCCATCATTGACTATTTGTACCTCTTGAACTCCCTTGGCTTCCAAATCATCCAACCTTCTCATAACGGTTGCTAACTTTGCTTGGACATCTAAACCCTCCGGTAAGGTATACACTCCACTAGCTTTTGCCTTGTTCATTGTTCTATCTCTAGATGGTACCTTGACGATTGGTTCATCCCAACTTCTAGATACCTCAGCAACATAATCAAGGAATTGAAATGCTTCATCGGGGTTTTTATTCATGAAATCTCCTCCACACATAGTCTCGAGAAGTTGTTTCATTGGTGGTGCCATGCCTTCATAGAAATACGAAACTAGCATCCAGTTGTCAAATCCGTGATGGGGGCAAGCCGCAACAATCTCCCTAAATCTTTCCCAACATGCAAAAAATTTCTCATCCTCCATAGCCTTGAAATTCGAGATCTCATTTTTCAATGCACTGGTTCTATGTGTTGGAAAGAATTTCTGCAAAAACACTGATTGTAGATCACCCCAATTTCTGATACTATAAGGTCTAAGACTATTTAACCAAGTCTTAGCTTTATCCTTCAATGACAAGGGAAATAACTTCATGCGAAAGATCTCCAAAGGAGTGTTGGCTTCTCGAAAAATTGAAACGATGTCCTCAAATTCCTTGATATGAGAGTATGGATTTTCATTTTCTGTCCCCCTAAAAATGGGTAGTTGAGATACCACTTGAGGCCGAATGGTAACATGATCATGATTTGGAGGTAGCATAAAACACGATGGTGTGTTCAACCTGGGAGGATTTAGAAGCTCTCTCATAGTTCTTTGGCCCTACACAGGTGGTCGTGGCCTGTTGTTATTATTGTTGAATTCTTCAGTGTCCTCCATATTTGGTTGAGATTCCTCAGTTGTTCTTTGAAGTCTACCTGAAATATCTCTTTCCCAACCAAGCATAAAATAGAAGAAAAATATGTATAAAGATAAAAATAATAATAATAATAAAAGAACTAAAACAAAACAATGCATTATATCCTAGTTATGACGATTGCCAATCCCCGGCAACGGTGCCATTTTCTTGACCGAAATTTCTCTATTGTACCAAAATACTTAGCCTTTTTACGTAATAACTCTGGTCAAGAAAAACTAGAGAAAGAGTCACTACTGCTTTTGTAGTATTCCGGGTATCGTTCTCAAGGACTGGCTTATGAAAATTGTCAATACTAGAATAAATGAATTGTTTTTGTTTAAATCCTTAAGTGAAAAACAATATGTGATTAATGTGAAACTAAGTAAAAGAAATTAAATTAATAAGAGAAAATGAATATTGATTTTAAATTCAATTGATTCAAGTTTGGGGTTTTCCACAATCCAACCTAGGGTATAGAAAACAAGGGTATTTTAAGTAATATGATCTTAAGGTTTTGGGATCCTTGGCCACTCGCGATCAAGTTGAGTTCTATAACTCAAAATTGCATCCGAAACCTAATTTTCCCTTTTTAAAACAGATTCCTAAAACCATCAAATGAATGAGATTGATTATCAATTTAAGATTTGGCTTTTAACTATTCCTACTCCTTATAGCTTTGTTTAGGGGCAAATAACGATAGGTAAGATGAGGATAACTAATGATCAAGAATTACCAAGAATCACTAGTATCAAGTAATAACCTACCGTATCATTCCCTAAATGAACTCACAAGGATAGGATAAAAAAAATTGATAAATTGTCACTCAACCAATAATTAATCTCATTGTTATAATAATTCACCCATTGTCCCTATAGGTTTCCTAGCCCTTAGGTTTTCATGCTTCAAGCCCCAAGTTGGATCTTAGCCTCTCATGGGGGTGATGTCACATTCACAATCCATAGTAGGGTAAAAATCCATAATTTGAATCAAAAGAAACTAAAAACAATATATTCAATAAAGAAGCAAAAGAAAACAAACCAAAGTTCTCGTCTTCTTCCTCCTTCAATGTCAAAAACTCTAGAAAAAATCCAAGATTCAAGATTCCTAAAACCTAGAATTGAGAGAGTTTATATAATATCCTCAATTACCTAACATGTGGCACACTCTCATTGGCCACTTATTACAAAATAATTTCCTAAAAATGATTAAAAAATAATAAAATGGCGATTTCTAGTCATGTGGGGTCCGCCTAGGGCGGATGGAGTGCTTTAGATGCAATTCCCGAGGTAGAGGAGGCGGAACATCAAAGTGGCAGTGGGTGAATTCGAAATTGGTGTCATTTCGAAGTGGATTTCGAATTCATAAGTTGAATAGATGCAATTCCCGGGGTAGAGGAGGCGGAACATCAAGGTGGCAGTGGGTGAATTCGAAATTGATGTCATTTCGAAGTGGATTTCGAATTCATAAGTTGAATTTCGAAATCATAAGTTGAATTTCGAAATCATTTCGAAATGACCCTCCAGCTTGGTGCAGTTGTCTTCAAATGGCCATAACTTCTTCATTTCAGCTCCGATTTGAAAACCGTTTGAAGCGTTGGACTCCTGACTTCCCGAGCTTCGAAACGATGTATAGTATGTATATAATGGACTCCAGAAAGTGCTCCAAATTTGTCCTCAAAGTCAGAGTATATAATGCCATCAGATTTTTGAGTTCTAAATTTCCATGTAGCTAAATCTTGCTTTATGCCTCATTTCCCATGCTTCCTTGCCTTATTTCTTACTCCATAATGGTCATTTATCATCCTCCAACCTCATGATATCCTTGTTTTGCCTTTCCTTACGTTCAATGAGTCTTGATTCACTTATTTCCTCATTTAACCCTTTCTTGATCTTTCAAAATCTAAAGTCATTCAATTTGCACAATTTTCTTCCCTTGAACCTGAGATAAATCTCCAAAGTATAGATTAAACTCATGGCTAGGGCCTTAGCATTGATTTAGGTCAAGTTGGGTGATTTGAATGTCCTTTGGTGCACAAATCATATCGAATATGTGCCATTAGAGCACATATTTTGGCTCCAATCAACCACTCTACGGATCTTCACGACTTCATCTTCAAGAGCACAAGTGTGCACGCTGTCAAAGGAAATTCATCTCCATTAATGTGCGGCACTTTGAGGACTTGCTGTGCATGGATATCCATCACACAAGTCACCTTTGGAATTGTTTTTTTTAGTTAAAAACTCTTACTGGTGGGAAGTGGCCTTCACGTTTTAAGGTAATCTAATTCATGCTATTATAATTTCGTTTCATAAAATATTCAATTCAATTCATACTTGTTTAGGATTCTATCTATTGTTTAGGTTTAATTATTTCCAATAACATTATATTCATGATTTAGTTTTAAAATTATTCCTATTTGGCCTATGCATCTTAAATTTTATTTTATTTTTTATTGTAAATTCATATTTAGTTTAAATGTTAATTTTTAATTTCTTTTTCTTAACTAAATAAATTAATTTTGATTTGTTATCCTAGCTTGAAGATTATGATTTTTGTTTAACGTAGTTACAATTTATTTGTTTAGTTTGGCAAATTAGATTTTTTTTAGTATTAGTTTGGACAATTTTTGTTGATGATGGAAAAGTTAGGATTTTTTAGAGTTTGGATAATTCATGATGATGGTTAAAAATTTAAAATTTAGAGTAGCATTATTTTTGTTCTCAATAAGGAAATCCATGTTTAGCTTAAACGTTAATTTTTAATTTTTCTTAACTATTATTGATTTATTATTCCATCTTAAAAATTATGATTTTTGTTTAAAGTAGTTACAATTTATTTTCTTAGTTTGACAAATTGTATATATATATATACTTTAGTATTAGTTTGGGAAATTTTTGTTGATAATGGAAAAGTTAGGATTGTTTTTAGAGTTTGGATAATTCATGATGATAGTTAAAAATTTAGAATTTTGATTTGCATTATTTTTGTTCTCAATTAGGAAATTCATAATTTCTTTTAGTTTAAGTTTTAATTTATCTTTTAGTTTAAATGTTATTAAAATTCAGTTTATTAGTTCAATTGCTTCCATGTCACTCTTTTCATATCTAAAAGTTGTTAAATTTAATTCATAATTCATCTTTTTAGTTTATTAGTTTTAGAATTTAAGTTGGTTAATTTATTTCATTCTGCGTTGATATATCCATGTTTTAAAATAAAATAATAATAATAATAATAATAAAATTAAATAAATAAATAAATAATAAATAATTATTTTAGTTTTGATTGATCCTGTTTTAATTGATATTTTTTAGAGTTTTAATTAATTTGATTGGTTTCATATTGTTTAGTTTATGTTAAAAAAAAAAATTTTATTCCATTTTTCCATTAATTCTATGCTTTCGAATTGTAGGCTATTAGTTTAATCTATTCCCATGTTGTCATTTTGTGTTTAAAAATAGTTCATTTTAGTTTTTGACTAATTTTATTTATTCTAAGTGTTTGTTTTCTTTTATTCAATTGTTTAGTTAGTTGATTGAATTTATGACTCCAAATCATCAATATTAGTTGATACGTATCGTTTGTACTATTTTAAAGATCACATAATATTTAGTGCTTGATTAAGTTTATCTTAAGATTAAATGTTGTTAAAGCTTCAGTGCTTGCAAGATCTATGGTTTTGGTTTATCACTTTGGTCATCCTTTGTCAAGTTCAATTTTTAGAGGCTATCGGAAAATAGTGAAGATTAGCCTCCATCCTCACCTTCAATTTTCTTGGTTGTCAAAAATTCTACTTTGTGATTTTGTTCTCTTTTTTTTTGCTTGGTATTTTGATTCATACACTTTATTGCTTTCAAATTAATTTCTTTTTATTTTTAAAATACAACACTATTCTCAAAATCTCATTTTCCTTAAAAATCCATTTCAAAAATTCATTTAGAGTTCTTAGAATCAAAATTTCATTTTTTAAAAATAATGTGCAACCATGTTTTGATCGATTCACATCTTTCAAATAAAATTATAGTCTTGAATAAAACACGAATCAAAGCTTGTGGTCCCAAATAAATGAGATAATTCTAAGCTAAATTCGTGTATATTAATTTGGGGAATTGGTGAAACCCCTACATAAGAAAATCTTTTTCAAAATTTATTTTTTGCTACCACCTAGCTATTTATTGTAATCACATTTACGTTTTTCTTTTTGGGAATTGTATGCAAGATATGTATGATAATTAATTATTTCAAATTCTGATAATTTTTGCTAACTAATTAGATAACGAGCATGCTAGGATTTCTATATTTTATTATTTATTATCTAACCCCTTACAACTTGAAGAAGTACGTTACAAATTATCTATGCTATCCAGGAATGTCCTCTATCACCTACTTTCTGAATTCTGTGAATATGCTTGTCATTGTGAAATAATGCTTATGTCTAATAATGCTTGAGTGTTTTGATATACATGTTTCCTTGTTTGATTATTTCTAATAAAACACATGCTAGGGTGATATATTGTTTAAATTAACCATCGATGTTTTATGATAGCGCTTGAGAAGCGGTCCAGGTACGCATCCTAACCTTCCTTTATTATGATTTGATCTTGCTTGGCATGCTATCTTTTGGAATCACCTAGCCTACTTAGGTATCCATAATTAACCGATTAATTGCCACATTCCCCTTAACTTAGTTAGTAAAGACCTCTTTAGGGCTTAGAGGGGTGCTATCTCCTAGAGATACTTTCCCAATAAGTAACCTGATCCCCGGACCTAGACTCGGGTTTTTTTCAAAGACATACTTTTCCAAAAATTATGGAGTCACATTTTAGGGTTTTTCTTTCTTGTTTTATTTTCCCTTTAAAATAAAAATAAAATAAGTGGCGGCTCCAACTTTTCCAAAACTAAATATTTTTTCACAAATAAAAAGCGAGTCTCGCCGATCGAGTGAGAACGCACGTGAAAAATGCGGGTCCACAGCTATTCTTTTATGAAAACAAAATACTACTCTTTTAAGAAAAAAAATTATCATGTTTTTATGAAAAAAAAGTACCACTAAAATATGTTAAAAGTGCCATTATGGTGGGAATAATATACCATACCACTCGTCTTTGGCTTGTAATAAGATTTGTTGCTGTCTATTACATGTTCGACGTCTTGTATAATGTTGAAATACCACAATTGAGTGGATGTTATTGTGTAATAACACATATTGATACAATCCTTAGAAAAAAAAAAGATATCACTCTTTTATTAAATAATAAAAAAAAAGTATAATTTAAGTGTTTTAAAAGTATCACTATGCTGAAAAGAGTTGTACACTTTTTAGTACACTTTAGTGTGACCTTTTTCATAAATAAAAAATATATTATGAAAACATTATTTTATCATTAACATATAAAAATATAGAATACAATTGAATTTTAAGAAAAAAAATATATATAAAATAAATATCTTATTAACAAAGTTAAAACTTTAAACTTTGTTGAGTGAAAAAACTGAAAGTAAAATAAAATAAAAGGAAAATAAATAATAAAAAATTACATTATTAAAAAAGAAGTGACCAAAATATGTAAGAAATTTTTTTCATAGCTTGAAAGCATGATTCTCTTTTCATAAAGCTTGAAAAAAAATGAAGTTTAAAAGATGATTCTTTAATTAAAAAAAAAATTACATATTACGAGTTTAAAAGAAAAATTAAATTAAAATAATATTTTTCTTAAGAGCATAACTTAAAAATTAAAAATTAAAAATTTAAAAATTGTATCCTAAGAAAAGAAAAGAAAAAAGTAATAAGAGTACAAAAAACTTAAAAAAAGTTTTAAAAAATAAAAAGAAAAAAATTAAGAAATAAACAAAATTGAGTTAAAAATAAAAATAAAATCTCTTGGAATTTCATAGTAATCATGTGAAAAAACTAATGGTAAAATAATTATAACAACATTAAGAGACAAATATAAGAAAAAATGTCAAAACTGTTGGTCCCAAGATCTAAAAGGAGTATGCATCTAAGATCCCTAGGCTTGGCGCATATATCTATTTAAAAAAAAAATCAAGTTTGTTAGTGTTAAAGATCATAATTTTAGGTTTGGATGTTCTAAATCCCTCTTTTTTCAATTTGTAAAAGTTTTCTTGAATACCAAGTAAGTCTTCCACCCAATGACTCCTTAAAACTTGACATACAGAGAAGTATAATCTTCTCTAAAGAAATAATGGTATAGAGTTTCTTAACAAAGAATGGAAGATAAAAACTTTGTTTGACCCTAAACCTTAAGAGGGTTTATATAGACAAATATTGAGCTAAGTGTCAAGTCCATTTCATGGACTTGATTCACTTAAACTATATCTAATGGGTCTTATTTAATTTATTAGCTCAATAGGCTCCAATTAATTAAACAATATAAGAAGAAACCATAAACACTTAATTATAAGTACTTGTGCAACCCTATGCTTATGTAAAAGGAGTTATATGCTTATACTTTTACACCCTTATGCATAATTATAATTAAATACAAATTTACCTCAAACCATAGGTCACTAATAATTGTGAGCTCAAGTAGGGACCTTGGGGCACACAATAATATTAACTCACTCAAAATCAAATTCCAAATTAAAGGGAATCAACTACACTCCAATATTTCATAATATCAAATCAATGTACAAATTAATTAGTTTATTTGATTTGTGACCTATTATTCATTGCATCTAAGTTTTCTATGAACCTATGTCCATAATCTAATAAGTAATAACTATCAACCTCTCAAGATTACCTCTTCAATCATTGAGTCTCAAATCCACCTATATATATATACTCTTATCCATAAAAAAAACATATGTCAAATTCATTTGAAGGAATTATTATGACTACAAATTTCATGATCATAAATGCATATGATCATTAAATGGACATTTTATCTTAAACTCATAAGATATCATGATACTTTTATTAAGAATCTTTGTTGCTACCTACCTAAACAACCAGTCAATCAATCTATATGGAATATATAATCACTCTAGCATTTCACTGCTATGTTAAAGTCATTGATGACTTGAGCACTAACGCAATATTCTCTCAATGTTGAGAACCCATGCAACATAATTGCTTAAAGAAGTCATGTCAGCTCGATAGTCATTCAATCATATGATTTATCATAGGTCATGTTCAATGTATAATCATACACACTAATGTGTTCACCATGGGAAAACCATCTTAATAACTAAGAAAAGTCATTTCACTAATTATGAGGTACTATTACATTACAACTTTTAATGAATTGTCTAAGATTATGAACAAACTTATCAATTTGTAAAGAACTTATGACTTAAATATTCCGTATAACATCTAATGCACCTAAGTCATGTACAATACAAGTTATTAGACCTAAATGATGAAATATACCATTAACTTTATGGCTTAATCAACCTAAGGTAATTCCCTAAGATGAGAGGTGAATGAGATGATGGTCATTTTTTATAAATTTAGCAATCATGAACGCAAGGACAATTTAAGCAATAATATCATACAAAATACTAAAATAACTATATCTTAAATAAATAGAAAAAAATAAGAAAAAAAATTGCAAATTCCAAGTTTTATAGTGATTTGACTCAATCCCGACCTACATCCAACCTCTTCAAGCTCCAATCGAGTAAGGGTTCAACCATCAATAAAGTTTTTTAAGCCAAAGTATACACTTGGATTGTAGTTCAAAGAGACTCTTACAATTTCCTTCAAGAGATACCTCATTCTAAAAAAACCATCAAGTGATACCCTATACTTGAAAATCACTAAGTAATACCCTACACTTAAAGTTTTCCTCACAAGGATACAAGCATTTTGTTGAAACAAATTTCTAGTTTACAATTTAACTCAACAAATACAAATGAAACTATCATTAAGGTGCATTAACTGAAAATGCAAGACTTTTAAATAATGATGCACTAAAAAAATTATCTCTCAATAAATGATAATTAATATTAGGTTATTGGAAGAACAATAATGAGAGTTAATGACCCTTTATATAGAGATTAAAAGCCAAAGAACCATTAAAAATATTTTCGAGAACCTATATTTTGTTACCTAGCTAGCCATTGGCAATTAAAGGTGTTTTAGGTGACCATTTGGAGATATATAGAATGGTTGACCTCTTAGTTAAGCCAAAAATATCTCCATAACCCATTGCATAAGAACATGAAACACCTACATTGTTTTCTTCATTCAACCATGTCTTCTGCATCTCAACTTTAATTTGTAAACCATTTAAACCCTTGGATTATTGACTTATCGAGCTTCAAAATTGTATATAGCTTTATTGAGCTTCAAAATCATATATAGCTTTTTTTATAATTCCAACGGAACCTATCCAAAATTTAGTGTGAAGTCAAAGTCAACTTTATCTTCCTTTTTTACTTGATTTTTTATCATATCTTTTGTGGAAATCTCAAAATTAGTGTCTACTGAATTGTGCAATTTGGGATTTTATTTTTAATTAGGATATAAGGATAAATGTGTCATCCCATCTCTCAAACTCAATTTACATATTTTCATATTGTATTTTTGCTAAAATCATGGGATTTAATAACTGGGTTGTTCTCCATGATCTCCTTATTTAAGTTTGGTTATATTTGCATTATTTTGCATGGAGAAATTTAAAAAAAAAAAAAAAAATCTCTTTTACTTTTCACATGGTATTAAAGTAAAAAAGGCTTCTTAAGTTTATTTATTTATTTATTTCCTTTTCCTCAACCTGTATCATTGATTTCTTTTTAGTTTTGACTAGATTCAATTGTTCTATTTTTTATTACCCTAAAACAAAGCATCTTTCAATAGCAACATATCACCCTTTGTATCAAGGAAAACTTGATGACAAAATATGGTATGGTAACCGATATTCAAAGTAACACCTTAGAGGTGATCTTCACTTAAGAAACAACCTTTCCCAACAATAATGGAGGATCTGAAGGCTTGATTTTTCTAATCATGGGACATAAGCTAAATGAAAAGAATTTTCCTCAATGGGTTTAATCTGTCATGATGTATGTATGCAACGAGGATAAAGACAACTACCTCATCAAAGAAATTACTACTCCAACAAAAGAATATCCTAAGTTTAAGACCTGGAAAGCCAAAAGCATGATGTAATTATCATGGCTGATCAATTCCATGACCACTGAAGTGGGAGAAAACTTCATATTTTATGCGATAATAAAGGAAATGTGGGATATAGTTAGAGAAACTTACTTTGATAATGAGAATATACATAAGAACTAATTGAAATCAAGGGTATTCTTCATGATCTACGATAAGGTGAGATGTTCATTATCCAATATTTTAATATACTCACCCATCATTAGTAGCAACTAGATATGTTCAAAATTTTCATATGGGATATTCAAGGAGATGTAGAAAAATATAGAAAGATTGTCGAGAAAGAACGAATCTATAAGTTTCCATTGGGCCTTCATAAAGACCTTGATGAAGTAAAAGGAATTTCTTAGTAGTAAACCTCAACTAAATATTCGTGAAGTATTAAGTTTGATAGGAGGAAAACAGAAAAAAGGAAATTATGGGTAATCAAAGCCAACTTGAACTAACAGAAGGATCAACATTTGTTACTCTAAGCCCTGATCATCCAAATTGTAAAAATTATGTTCACAGAGACAAATCATGGTGTGACCATTTCCACAAACTAAGTCATACCCAAGACACAAGTTGAAAAATCCACGGAAAACCTACAAATCGAAAAACCAAGAAATCCACCATAAGAGCGAGAAAGTCATGGGAACATGGTCTCTAGAAGAGATGGCTCAACACAAAAAACGTAGCCTTCAATAAGGAACAAATGGGCATTCTTCAGAAACTTCTCAACCAATCACAAGTAAAAGCCTCTACACCAATCATTTGAACTAGTTCTATAGGACAAAAATGTAATTTTCTAAATGCTTTAAGTGTTAAAACTAAGAACCAAGTACTTAGATTATTGATTCAGCCACTTTAGACCATATGATTGGAAATGCAACATTATTCCATACATACAATCCTTGTTTAGGAAACTACAAGGTCCGTATAGGAGGAGGATTTTTCTTCTCAATGGCTGGTGCATGTTTAATAATCATATCAACAAACCTGGTCTTAAATTAAATTTTGTTGGTTATTAACTAAGTTGCAACTTGTTTATTAGTAAAATAACAAGAGATCTTAACTGTGTCACTAAGTTTTTTTTCCCTCATATTGTGAATTCTAAGAGTTAGACTAAGGGAAGACAATTGGCAATGCTAAGGAGTGTGTGGGACTCGATGTTCTAAGAGTTGAAGACTTTCTTAAAAAACAAACTCAAAATGCAAATTTTGTTTCTTTTCCAGCTTTTATGAGTAATTCCAATGTTTTTCCAATTTTCAGTGCTAGTAATGAACATTTGGTTATGTTATGGCATTTTAGACTAGGTCATTCAAGTTTTTTGTATCTGGAAAAATTGTTCTCATCTTTATTCGATAATAAAACTACTAAGTTTTTCCAATGTGATATTTGCCAAATGACTAAGCATGTCCATGTTTCATTCCCAAGTTTACCTTATAAAACTACTCACTCATTTTCAATAATACAAAGTGATGTTTAGGCACCATCTAGTGTTAATAAATTTTTTGAGGCTAGGTGGCTTGTGTCTTTTAAAAGTTGTTAGGGCTATTATGTTAACATCCAATATACATAAACGTTTTTTTTAAGGAAAACAGTTCTTACTACTACTTATCTTATTAATCGAGTGTCTTCCTAGATTTTAAACTTCATAACCCCATGTCAAATCTTTCTCCAATCATATCCTCAAACTTGACTCATGTCATCGTTACCCTTAAAATATTTGGGTGTTCTATATTTGTTTATATTCACCAACAACACATAAGTGAACTTGATCCTAGAGCCATAAAATGTATATTTCTTGGTTATTCTCTAAATAAAAAAGTCTACTAATGTTATACCCCTTTCACCACAAAAACGCATAATTCAAGTGTTATCACCTTTTTTGAAAACCAAACTTTTTACCCCAAACCTAATATTCAAGGGAAAGAAACCAATAATTTTCAATAATATCAGTTTTGGTCTAACCCTAATTCACTATCTTTGACCTTAAAGCCCAATCCAATTCCTTCTTAAACAAACTCTCTACCTACTATTAAGCCAAATTTTGTACCTACTATCCAAACAGATTCTCAACTCATCACACAAAGTGCAAATAACAAAGAGTTACATGTTTACTTAAGAAGACAAAAAAAAAAAAAAAAAAAAAAACCTCCTCACAACATAGAACACTTTACACTTCTCGAGCAAAACCAAGAATCTAATCCAAGTCTAGAATGCCCTGATATTTCCCTAGGTAACACAATTTAAGAACCTTACATTAATCTTAATCTTCTACCTGCTTTAAGGAAAGGTGTGAGATCATGTACCAAACATCTTATATCTAACTTTGTCTCATATGAAGGGTTATCTCCAAGATATTGTGTATTTGTTACATATCTTTCCAATATAGAAATCCTAAATAGTATACAAGAGGTCCTATCTAATGTGTACATAAGGTTAAGAATCCATCAAACATAGTAGCTTGGTGAATCATAATTAGCTAATAGTTTTACATCATGATTCATTGTAAGTCCTATTTAATGTGTGTGTATATATATATATATACACTAGTGCACTCACTATGGGAACCTCATCCCAACGGACAAGACAAGTCATCTCTCTAATTAGGTAGTGTACTACAATCTCTATTGAATTGTCTAAACAATGAATTGACTATAAGTAACTTATCATCTTGTAAGGAACTCATAACTTATATCATCTGTGTGACTCTCAATACACCCAAGTCATATACAATGCAAGTGATATAACTTAAATGTTTAAATGAATATCAATACATAAAAAGGATAACGAGGGGATAGTAAAGTCTAACTTCACTACATAATGTATTGCTTTTAAGGGCTTGATCTCAACAAGTCTACCTTTGGTTTTGTATTTAATTTTGGTGGTGTGGCTGCTAGTTGAAAAAGTATGAAACAATCTTGTATTGTTGACTCCACTAAGGAAACCAAATACATTGCAACTTCTGAAGTAACAGAAGAAGTCCTTTGGCTTAGGAAGTTCCTTATAGGACTTAGGGTAATACCCTTGACTATACAACCCATGATATTGTTTTGTGACAATAGTGGGATTATGACATCTAAAGAGAAGATAGTTCCAAGGGGTAATATAGTAGTTAAGAAGTACATTTTATGGAAAACTTAACAGATCCCTTTACAAAGACATTAATATTAATAGGGAGAGTCTTTGATGGTCACAAGGGTTCTATTAACATAGTTTATACTTTTATAATAATATTATTTATAAATAATATATTAATTATAATTATATATTATATTTATTAAATAAAATTAATAAATTTTATAATATATATATATATATATCAAATGATTATGTTATTATAAAAATATATTATTAGTTATATAAATATGAATTTTATTTTCTAAATAAAAAAAAAGTGTGGGGGGAAAAAGGCTCTTTTAAAAACGATTTGCGAAGGCAATTGTTTTATAATAATAAAAAATAAAAAAAAAAAACCAGTGAAAGAGGGGTTGAATGGGATTTGGAGCAAAGGCCCTTAAAATGCAAATCAGGTTTGAATTTTGAAGCATACAAATTGGACTTATGCTGCAAGACAACAAAGCAAATCTAGAAAAGCTTCTCCATCCTCATCCTCTCTGAATTATATTATTGCTTTCTAATCAAAATTTCTGCAGAAAAGATGCTGGCAAAGTATGATCCACTCAATTTCATTTGATAGGGTCTTCTCTATTTTCAATTATTTCGTCTCTACTTGTTACCCAATAACATTCCTGTTTTTAATGTTTTCAATATTAGTTCAATATTTTTTAATATAATTTATTTGTTAATAACATCTTTTAATTAGGAGAACGTTAATTTGAAAAAATATATAAAAATGAACCCAACTTTCATAAATCACTTTTGTTTTTATCCATTTAAAAGTATATCATAAGTGAGATAATTATTTCCAAAAAATAAAAAATAAAAATAAAAAATAAAAATAAAAATATTGAATTTCATTATATTTCTAACTCTTTCTTGATATTTATATTTTCTAATAGTGTGATATAACGAATGAAAATTAATATTTTATTTTTATATTTTTAGTTTTAATTATATTTTAAATTTTTTAAATTTCTTATTTTATTAAAAAAATTATTAGTTGGTACTATTAACTCGATAAGTAAAAAGTCATTTTAAGAAATAATTATCTAACTTATGAAAAATATATGTATTTTAAAATATTTTTAAATGGATAAAGATAAAATTGATTTATAAAAATTGAGGTTTTTTTTTTTCTTTTCAAATTAGTGAGTCAAAACCCACTTTGCCTTTTAATGCATCTCCAAATTTTTTAACTTCTCTCACATTTTCATAATTTATTTTACGTCTTAAAAAACTGATACTAATTAGATTTTTATATTGATATAGTATGTTTTTTGTGAAAGTATTTTTAGGAGAATCACTTATCAAATATTTTTTCAAAAATTACCATTAATGATTTTTTTTAAATATTTTTCAAAATTTTAAAAGTGATTCCTAATTTTTGTTAAACACTTTGGTTTATTTGACAATTGTTTTCAAAAACGGTTTTTTATTCTCTAAAACAAAAAACCAAGAACACATTTGGTAATCAAAAACGGTTTTATGTTCATAAGAATATAAAATAAGATATTTAAAAAAAACATCTTCTAGTTATTTTCACTTATTTTTTAAGAACTATTTTAAAAAATAATTATACAAAACACATGAAATAATTAAAAAAAAAGCACTTAACGTTGAAAATTATTTTTAAAACATATTTAAATATAAATTAAAAATATTTTAGGTTTTTAAATAAATTTTTATTCTACAAAGCAAGTTAAAAAAAGTTACTAAACAAATCTTTTATTTTTTCCAAAAATATTTT
This sequence comes from Vitis vinifera, assembly GCF_030704535.1. Classification (NCBI taxonomy): domain Eukaryota; kingdom Viridiplantae; phylum Streptophyta; class Magnoliopsida; order Vitales; family Vitaceae; genus Vitis; species Vitis vinifera. The sequence continues at coordinate 17,452,009 of NC_081810.1, read as the reverse complement.
TATACTAAAAAGTGCTTTTAAAAACACCATCAAACCCAACTCTTAATTTATTATTTTTAAGTTATTAAATAAATGTTTAAAAAAAATGAGATGAAGATTAAAATAGAGAGAGAAATAGATATAAAAGAATTATATTTAAGAGAAGATATAAATAAATAAGATATTTTTTACCATATTTTTATTTTAATTTTGATAATTACTCTTTTTTTATGATATTATTATTACCAAAATTATTATTTTTCATATTTATCATGGTTAGTTTATAATACACATCCAATCCTTCCTATATTTCAGTTGATTTTTTTAATAAAAAAAAAAGGATAAGAGGATAATGACAATATAGGTCGTTGTTTTTTAATATAATAAATGAAAGGTGACGTTCCACTAAACACAGCATCGTCGAAAACAAACCCAAGGTCGGTCAACTCCAACCTCCCCACACTCAAACCACCCACCGAGTCCTACATGTCGTGGCAAATCCCCAGTCGTCCATCACAGGAACCCACCTCCTCCGTACATTTGTACGGCTGAGTCGACCCCAAATACGGATGCCGTGGGAGCACGACCGATTCGTAAAATCTTAAATCCTAAAAAAAATAGAAAAGACACAACACCAGTGAAGTTAACATTAACTTAACCATGGTTAAACATAGAGTGAAACCAAAAAGTCGTGTCTAACCCTGGTTAGTTGGCTTTTGTTTCTCGGGTCTGTAAGCAGCAGTTTTTTAGAGACCGAAGCCAAGCGAAGCCGGACAGAATCTGAAAATATTTTCATCGATTTTATCATAATATATATTTTTTTTAAATAAATCCAGTGAAATGGGTTTGCTCGTGGATATCGACCATTTCTAGGGTTTGTTTGTACCGTTTTCGATTTCGTATTCACAGTTTCACGCCATGAGGAAGAAGCTCGACACACGATTCCCTGCCGTAAGTCTCCTTTTGTTTTTTGTTTTTTTAATTTATTTATTTATTTAATGTCTTCAAAATTTCAATTTTGGCGTGATAGTTTGACTGCATGTTGTTGATGGTGGTGACTGTAATTTTTTTCTTTTTATTTTTTCTTTTTGTTATGAGAATTTTGTCAATTAGTTCATTGTTTTTGTGTTTATCTGCTTAGGTTTCTGGATGGGAGTGTATTTTTTTTCCTATGTAGTGTCTTTTTCCTTTTCCATGTCATGTTTGTGGTTAGGGTTTTAGGTTTATCCTAGTGTGGTTCTGATGGTTGTGTTGAGCTTATGTCTATTTTTGAAGTTGTAGTGGATTCCTTTGGTATATTTGAGTTGTTTTGTATGGACAACAATAATAGGGTGTGATAGTTTTCTATTTTTATTGAATTGGAGTTTCTTTGAGTTATAGAGTAGCAACTTAGGGTGTGCTTGGTAGGTGGGAATAGGAAGGAAATCACAATACAATGCAGAAGAGAGGAATCAAAATCCTAATGAGAGTAGGATTTAGTTTCCATAACGATGAATTAGTTATTCTTATTCCCATTCTCAAACACAATCCAAACACATTGATGAATAGGAGATGGAATTCATTTCTCCATTCCCATTCTCTATTCCAGCATTCCAAACATGGCCTTAGTGCGTGATTGTTTGGTTTCATCCTGTGAGCTTTTAAGATTATTGGTCGGGCATAGGGAGGTTCCAGGTTTGATTCCTTCTAAAACCAGACATTAACTTTGAAGAAACCGTGTATGTATATATATATATATATATATACATATATTGAGTTTGAACTTCTTGAGGATTTGATTTTGAATTTGGTAAGTTGTTCATGTAAAGTAATTGGCTATGGATTTTAATCAGGTGGTATTGAAAATAGATGCTGATGGATACACTTTGCAATTGCAATTTCTGGATAGACTGCTAAAATGTATCTCAGGATTGCAAGTTCTGGTCAACATTTTCCTTGAATAAATATTCAAATTTTTATAATGTTAATTCCCATTCAAATAATTCTGCACATTGACCTTATACTTTAGTGATTCTTTAACTAGAATCGGCAAAGGAACTTATACACTAGAATCAGAATAGGTGAGGCTAGGGACCCTAAATGAGAAGGTTAACACCTTGGAGTTGGTAATATCACTGTTTATATATCCTGTCCATGAAATTAATCTGACTTTTGAAATATCCTTTATGCAGTTTACCCGTTCCCAATTGAAATAGAAGCAATGATTATATAGCATTGCTATGATTTTCACATTTCCAATTTACACTCCTTACAGAAAAAATAAAAGGCATAGAAAGGGGTTTGACAAGCTTTCTTTGTCTTGTCAAGTGGAATTTATTTAAAAATGATGTCTCATGCAGCATATGTGTTGAATCTGTTTTCTCTGCTTTTGCTCAAAGCTAATAAGCCTAAAGAAACAAGAAACAACGACTAAGAGGGTCTCTTCTTGATTGGAAGCAACATGGAAAGCACCCGAAGAAAACTTATGAAAGAACAAGGAAAATATCTGATAAAAATAATTTTAGTACTTTTAGTATTTCATACTTTTAATGCTAGTTTTTTTTTCCTTAAAAAAAAAAATAGAAATGGTTTTAGTAGTTTATCTTTTAGTCAAATTTATTTATTTTTTGGTTTCAAATTTGATTGGAAAATGAGTGATATTACTTCTAGGAAAATAGAGCCTTAAGTGGTGTTGGTTTTTGTCTTAAATCTAAATAGACATTACTTTTACTGAAGTCTAAATAGCACTTAATAGTTTTAAGTATTAACTTGCTTGCTTTTCTTGTTTTCTTTAAGTCTTTAAGAAACTTGCTCTAAGACTTAAGTCATTTTTAAAATTATTTATTTTTTAATTTGTCACTTTTTCTAAGACAATTTCTTATAATGAAAAAAGTAATTTATTTAATTTTACTTTTATCTTAAAGCAACTTGCTTTAAGACTTACATTTAAAAAACAAACTCCTTAGTCTTATTAGGAAAAGGAGGTTGATGCAGCTATAAAAATCTATGTGGTTTTCTATTTTATTGAATAGAAATGATTGAAAATTGAGTAGTTATCTAGCTTCTTGGGGCATGATTGTCTTCCCTAAGTGAGATTGTTAGAAAACTTTTGTGTGATTGCCAATGATCTATCTTCTTCTTCTTCTTTTTGTCTTTTTTCTTCTCTGATTTCTCATCTTATTATTCAATAAAGGAAAATCTTCTGTAGTACTAGAATTTTGAAGGTCCTACATCATTTGATTTTTTAGATGACAGTTGTAAGTGGAATATGGAACAACAATCCATGCTTTCGCATTAGTATACTAATATGCAATATTAAGTAGGGTAGGATTTGATCTATTGGAATAAACACAACCTAAGTTGAGGAGCAAACATTGAACACAATTCTCCCTTGTCACCCATTGGCATTAATGTTCTGTGCACTTTCAAGGAGTTCTTGATGTTAACCACCCTTACATGTTTAAAAATGGTTGCAATCAAGGTGGAGTTCATATCAAACTGGTCTTTTGCAAGGAAAGTTTTTTCATTACTATTACAAATTTGTTAAGGATGTTATGTTTGTCCTTTAATGTCTCTTTTAGAGAGGGATCAATAATATTCTTTGCATTGGTCGCAAAGATGTGCTTGAGACTTTGGTGTGCTTCTTTTGGTGCTTTTATAAATTTCATTTCATTTTCCTATTAAAAAAAGAGAAAAAAAGTGCTTGAGACTTGAGAAGATTCAAAGAGATTTTCTTTGGGGAGGAGGAGTCTGTGAGAAAAATCCTCATTTGGTTAAATAATCGATTGCATGTATGAACAACAAGTAAGGTGTTACGGGCATTAGAGATTTAGCTATTCTAAACAAGGTGTTGCTTGGGCATAGTTTTAAAATGCACAACACTTCAGAGAGGGAGCTCCTATGGCACCAGGTCATTATGGGAAGTATGGGGAAGCAAAGGGGGGTTTGCTCTTGTGAGGTAAGGGATGGATACAATGTTAGGGGTATGGAAGGAAATAAGGAGAGGATGGGAGGATTTTAAAAGAAGAACTTGTTTTGAGGTGGGATATAGAAGGAGTGTAGTTTTGGAAGAACATTTGGTGCAAAGATACAAAATTGAGCATGTCTTTCCTTGCATTGTTCATTGTAGCCACTCATAGGATGTATGGATTGTGGATATGTGGGAGGAGATAGGGGAAGGGGGGCAATGGAGTTTATTTTTCTCAAGCTAGTTTAATGATTGGGAGCTAGAAAGTGTTAGAGGCCTTTCTAGCAAAGATGCAAAAGTATTCAATAAAGAGGGGCATGGAAGATAGATTGTTATAGAAGGAATCAAAGGGTGGATTGCTCTCGCTCAAAGTCTTCTACTCTTGGTTGGAGTCAAAAAGAGAGAAATTTTCTAGTAAAAGTATTGTGGAACCTATGGGTGCCAACAAAAGTAGGATTCTTTACTTGGTAAGCTACTTGGGAGAGAATTTTGATTCTAAATTAGCTAAAAAAGAAGGGATGGACTTTAGCAAATAGATGTAACCTTTGTAACATTGATGAGGAATTAACCTATCATGTCCTTTAGTTTGCTAAAGTGAGAATATTATGGCATTTATTTTTCTAATTGTTTAAAGTTGGGTGGGTATTGCCTTCTATGGTTGAAGAAATGTTATCAAGTTGGCAAGGGACCTTTGGGGGAAGAAGTCCACGAAGGTGTGGAGGGCCGCCCTTTTGTGCTTATTTTGGATCATTTGGAAGGATTGGAATCATAGAGCTTTTCTCCATAAAGAACATTCAGATCAAGCTCTCAAAAACTATTTCCTATGCTCTCTCTAGCTTGGGACTAGAAAGTCTTTAGATGGAGCTCCTACTTATAATTTTTTATTTTGTTGATTGGTTGGGCTCCTTTTGAGGTGAAAGAGGTGTTTTTCATTAATCTCCCTACTTTGTTGCCTTTTTGGCACTGGTGTATACCCCTTGAGTACTTTGTTGAATTCTATTTCAATTAGAGGACTGTCTATAATATTCTTACTTGCCTATTAAAATATATATTTTTTGCAATGGTCCTTGATCCTCATTCACATCAGGGGTAGAATGAGATGAACAACCTGCACCATTGTAACTCATGTCTTGGTTTAATGGTTTTTTTGTAGATGTATGTCAATTATTTTCCCATTGAATATTCTTATTTACATTTTATGCTGGTCAGCATGCTTTAGGCGTGAGATTCACCCTCATATGTACTTGTTTGCACTTTGATAAATAATCTTATATTTATTCTTCACCTTCTAACTAGATGGTGTTTGATTTCCTTTTCCATCTTAGAAATGCACTTAAATTTGGATGTAGTATCATCTATAGAAGTTTCATCTTTCTTGATTGAGTAATTGATGTTCATTAAATACCTCCTTTAATTACATTTATCAATAATCTCCTAAGACACAAGTTTCTCTAAATCTAATTATATTATAAAGTGTTGCTTACACCTTTTTAATCAATTCAATGTAATGGACAACATATTTAGAGAATAATACTTGTTATGTGTTTAGTTTCTCAAGTATTAAATACTTCTTACATACACATTCGTACATGTCCTGAATTCTGCCACACACACACACACATTTGTACATGTCCTGAATTCTGCATTGTATATATAGATACAGATACACACACACACACATACATATAAACAGGCATACATAGATAAATTACTATTTTCCTTCAGTATCACTTGGTTTTGAAAAGAGTTTTAATTGAAATTGAAGATTGCAGTAGAGATCTATTATCATCTGATTTTAAATAGAAATATGAAATTTATTTGGTTTGAATTTCTTTGAAATCAGAGATTTGTTCTCATTTGATTTTAAATGGAATTCTGTAATGCGTTTTGTTTGGATTTCTCCTTATTTACTCTCTATGTCTCTCATATCCCTTTTGATTCTTTGTCTTAATTCAATATTGCATAGAATTTGGCAGACAAAAGAATTTTTGCACTTAAATTGTGTTACTTGGAATTTACTATTGCATATTGACATGGGTTAAGTGCGGTGGTTCCAAAATAAATGCAGATTTCCCTAGGTTTTAGACTCTTTCCACAGAAACTAAGTAAGATCATAGGAATGTCAATTAATGTTAAGTGATTAATGAAATAAAAACTTAGCATTTAATTGGAGGGACGGAGGGAGGGAGAGAGGGTGGAATTATTTCTGCAGAGAAATTGAACCCCTTTATCTTGGCAAGGGAATTGAGAGATGGATGACCCAAGTTTTAATCATGTAGACTTTATAGGTGAGACCTACCACTTTCTGGGTGACGATATCTGCTTTAATTGATCATCGTGTACAGCACACAAAGACATAAGATGATAAGTGAAAGCACACACTGATTTTTTCACATTCAGTTTGCAGCATATGACAAGGGCATTGAACCCTTTAACCACATTTTTATGTTCTTTGTGGTTGCACATGGGTAATGCACTAGATATTTGCTTTGGCAGAAGAAGAACGAATTCCATGAACCATGCATCTTGGGATGCAGGTTATGAAAAAGAATTTTGGGGGTGGAGGCCCCTGTGGCCTGCCTTGGGTGGTAAAGGTGTTGGGTTGAGGCAGAACAAGCCCTTTTAATAACAGATTTGTTGTGTTCCTGTTCAATGGCATAAAAGTGCGAGTAAACTAGTTCAAAGTCAGGATTCTACAAATATGATTCTGCTTATTTAAAAAATGTGCGAGCTATTCATCTTTCCATGGTCATACTTCTGTTTTGAAATGTTATGAGCGTCTTTTCAGTGTAAATATTCCATGTTTACTGATTCAAAATGTATGTTTGGCAGTCCCGTATTAAGAAGATAATGCAAGCTGACGAAGATGTTGGGAAGATTGCTTTGGCTGTGCCTCTCCTAGTTTGTGAGTAACCCTAAATATTTGCCTATTAAAATCATTCTTTCTTTATGGTTCTGAGGTGCCAATACTCAGGCCTGCTTTTCCATTGTTCAAATATTTTACTCTATTCATTTTGCTTGCTTGTTTTCTTCTTTGCTCGCTTGCTTGTTTGTTTTTTGTTTCATGCATATGCATGTGTCTGTATATATTCTTCCTACAATTGCTGTGGTTATAAAGTTTGACACCTTTTCTTGAATATGATGAGCCCAGCTAAAGCTTTGGAACTATTTCTGCAAGATCTTTGTGATCGAACATACCAGATAACACTTGAAAGAGGAGCGAAGACAATGAGTTCTTTGCATTTGTAAGTAAATCATTTTAAGACCTTGAGGCTTGGCTCAAGTGGTAAAGGATTGGGGTGGGTTTGTGGGAGGCTCCAGGCTTGAGTCCTTGTGGAAACTTTTAAAGAAGAAAATAAATAAAATAAAATTTGTACCTGAATCATATTTCTTGCTTTAAATTAATCTCTGAGGAAATTTCTTTTAATTTTTCTCATCATTTTCAAGTTATCTTTAAACAGGAAATTTGAGTCTTTATTCTTGAATATCTAAGGTTGTATTTTAATCTAAAACGCCTAAAACTCACAGGAAGCAATGTGTACAGAGATTTAATGTATTTGATTTCCTAAGAGAAATTGTCAGCAAGGTTCCTGATCTAGGTTGTTCTGATGCTGGTGGGGAGGATCGATCTGCCTCCAAAAGAAGGTTTTTGAAATTGTAATGTATTTTTTTGCTTGTATTACTGGAATTACCAGGTTCTAAGAGATTAATAATATCGTTAATTCTTTTTCTATTTCAGGAAAGTTGTTGATGATGAAGGAAATGACAGTGATGAAGAGTCAAAGAGAAGCAGGATGGTAAGCCATTTACCCATCTTCCTTAATTTCATTAAATTCATTTAAATAAACTCTTTATTTTTTAACTCACATGCAACATGTGACATATGGGCTCCAAATGGTTTTGTTTGGTTGTGTATTTTCCATAATGTGCTTCTGAGAACCTTTATATGTTCTTGCATATTTGGACATAACCAAAATTCTGGTTTTCTAGGTCTTTCTCAAACTTGATTTGGTGAAAACAGTGTTCCATGGAGACATATAATGTAATTAGTTTCAATAATTTCTTAATAATGTGTCTGTTTTGGTGACCTACATCTATTTGACATGCTTTTTATTTATTTATTTTTTGATAGTATTATTTATTAAATATCAACTGTTATTTCTATCATTTGGTAAACTTTTGTTGTTTTATTCCCTGAAAAGGGTCATGACGATACTGGCAACAAGGCATCTTAGTACTTTTATATGAATATCGTTTTTTATGATTACTCATCTAAGCATGTAGCAATTTCAATTAGCTGTTTAATAGCAGATTCAGTACAATTAAAATTTGAAAGAGCTTGATCACGGATCTCAGCTTTTTATGCTTCCTATATTGAGCACTCATAATGTTCTCTTCCTTGTTTGTCTATTGGTTTCCATTTTTTATCAACTATTAGATGAGGTTGATATCAATAGCTGTGGTGCAACTCTAAGGATGTTCTTTAATAGTTGTTGTGTGCTTTAATGCAGCATGAAACAGGCCACACCGTTGGCAGTGGCAGTGGCAGTGGCAGTGGCAGAGGACGAGGAAGGGGAAGAGGAAGAGGTCGTGGGAGGGGCAGTCGAACAATAGAAAGGGATACCATTGCAGAAAGTGAGAAGCCTGAAGATGACACTGACATGCACACTAACAATGACAATCAGAGCCAAAATCCTGAGACGCGGGATAATGGGGCTGAGCCCGAAGAATCAAAGGAGAATATATCAGTTGTCAAGAATGAATCAAAGGAGAATATATCAGTTGGAAAGAATGCTGATTCATGTGTTCGAAACTTTGACCTGAATGTGGATTTGGATGAGAATGGAGACTCAACATCGATATTGCCAGCTGCCCCTGCCCCTGCCCCTGTTACCCCATCACCAAAACTTACTGAAATGAAGCATGAGGAATACCCTGGGTGGTCCCTCTCTGACATGGAAAAGATGGAGATAGATCCCATTCAACTGGCCAACTTAAATCGAAGAATAGATGAAGATGAGGAAGATTATGATGAAGAATAACTGACAGATGCTGGTGCTTACCTCAATTAGGTTAGTAGTTTCTCATTCTGATACAGTGGGGAATAGATGTTAGTATGGTTTAAACAGATAAGTAGAGAAATGCTTTAGGGAAATAGAAGAAAGCAAAGACTGAAAAGATCATCCTAGGTAAGCTCCAAGATGAAATGATCTTTTCCTTTTTTCCTTTTTCTTTTTTTGATCTTTAGCTGTATTATATATTTCAGTAGCAACTGCTAACAAAGTACGGTTTAAAAAGAAGTGATTTCCCTGAGCAATTTGGTAGGATTTATGTGACTACCTTTGTTTGAGCTAGCATTTTTTGGTCCTGTCTCTTTCTTTCTCCCTGCATGTGCCGTCTTGGGGGCTGGATCTTTACGGTGGATTTGGGATTTCAATGTTTCATGTCTGGGAGGTGTTCTTTGATGGGCCATTTATCTGACCATCGAAAATGGAATCATCTGGATATGTGGTTGAGATGGACAACGAGGGAGTTCATGTTCTGATGCATCACACAGTGGATAGTGATTTGTTGTAAATAAACTTAGATACTTTAATCACTGTTGGTTCACATGCTAGTGTAAATGTGTTGTTGCTATATAATCCAAGTGATTATATAGTTTCTGATAATGCTTCTTTAATGGGCTCTGATGTATCCAGAACTTTCTGCATTTCAGATGATGTTGGGGCTGTAAGTTTATTGAACAATTTTGATCTGGTTGTAATAGGAATTAGAAGCTTCCCCATTGTTTTCCCTGTATTATTGGTGAAATGGGATTTATAATTGCTTGCTGATGCTGTGTGTGTGTGTGTGAGAGAGAGAGAGAGAGAGAGAGTTTGTAGAAAGATACCAAGCACAACATATGTGCTATTTGTGCTATTTTTCCACCATGAAGGAATCTAAGGGAATTTAATTTATAAAGGTGATTTGAAGTGCAGGCAGCATTATATTGTATGTTACTTGGTGTGGACATGTCAATGAGTCTGGCAAGGCAAGGAAGGGTCCATTTGAAGTGAAAAAGTGAAGCCAGGGTGCTAAAACCTTTGGCTCTTTCAGTCTTGTACCTCTACACCATCCATAGATTTACTCACAATCTTAATTTGTGAGTTACTAGTAATGTAAATAAATAATTATATCTCCTCTGACACTTTTCAACTTATTTGTATGTACATTTGAGTGACCCCATCGCCAATAAGATTATAAAAGCTGAAACTTATCCTTTACTTTATGTCTCAGAAACATGCTCCTCAATTACTAAACATATAGTTTCAAATCAAAGCAATCCATTTGTTTACTTCTTTTTTGGCTTTTTTAAGAGTTGGCGCCGTTTGACCAACAATAGAAAAACTCAAGGTTTGTTCACTAGAGACTAGTGACAAAGTCACGGGGCCCGTTCCCCCCACCGTACACCATCCAGCGCATGTTAGCACCACTCATCAGCACCTGAAAACGGAAACCCCTCCTTGTGCAGCGCAATTTAGCACTCCACGCAAACGCAGGCGGCGCGTCGAATCACCTCCGGCAGATCCGCCCCTCTGCTCCACTCCCCGGCGGCGGCGTCGTATATCAATACCAGCCCTTCTCTTAAGCCTCTGGTGCTCCTCCCACTCCGTCTCAGCAAGTCGTCTATACATCCAGTGACCTGAATCAGCGCCACCGCGTCTCCAACTCCAACGCAGCTGAATCTCACGCTGCTGTCCAGTCTGACTTGCGCCGGAAGGGGTGGACTCTTCATCCTGCACCACTCTCCAAACCCTCCTCCCCCACTGCCACTGGTGGCTTTCCTCCGAGCATCGAATCTCCAAAAGGACAGTTCCACCGCGTGGCTCGTCAGAACGTAGACAAATCCGGCGGCAGCGCACGCCGCCACCACGCATCCTCCGCTGGGCACGGCGCGGCTCCTCAGCCAGCCACGCGCCTCCACGTCGTACAAGTCCATCGAGCTTGCGTACACATGCGCCTCCGCTCCTGCGGCGAGTGGGACGACCTCACTTTCGGACGCGCCAATCTTCAGCCCTCCTATCACATACACTACACCGTCCACCGCCGCGCCGATGCACCCATATCGCCGCCTCGGCGCCTCCGCCACAACGCTCCATTTGTCGCTGACTGGATCGTATTCCTCCAGAGCCGAGGTCCTGGCCGCCCCGCCAGCTACATAGATCCTTCCGGCGACCATCGCTGCGGCGAATTTCTTCCTCGGGAAAACCATCCCTGCCTTCGCCGTCAGGGCACCAGTCCAGGCATCGTAACGTACCATCTCCCTCCTTCCGATAATGTAAATCCCCCGGCCAATCGCGGATATCCGCGAGTGCGACAGCGGCCCTCGAAAGCCCTCGCCGCCGTCGCCGGCGGGAATAAAGGAAGTTCTCCAAGAGTAGGCATCACCGAAGCGGAGAGTGGCAGCGAAGAGACCAGAATCGGTAACAGAGAAAACAAAAACAGTGTGGTAAATAGAGGCGTTGCGGCGGCGGAGGTCGTAGAGGGCAGAGGAGGATAAAAGGCGAGACCAGCGGCGGCAGACGAGAGAGACAGAGGGAAGAGAGGAAGAAGAAACCCTAGAGAGGCATTCGAGAAGGAGGTCGTCGGGGAGGGAGGAGATGGTGGTGTGATGGTGGTGGTGGCGGGAGATAGAGCGGTGGAGGGGCTGAGGGTGGTGGTGTTGGGGGTTGGGGAAGCAGGACTTCATGAGCCATGAAAAGTGACGAGAGTGGCAGCTATCTGACATGGGATATTGGATTTGATTGGGCAGTCCACCCTCTGTTGCCCTTTAATTAAAATGTGAGTTCCGTGATTGGGAAAGATATTTATAAGCCCCCTGCCCCACCCATTGGATTTGTGGTTTTCATTTTCCAGTTTCCTCTGCCACTCCTTCTCTTCTCCCCAGTCCCCACTCCAATGCTCCTTTCTTCTTCTATTTCTTCCAACCCTTTTGCATTGATATATATTTTCAATTAATGAAATGTGGTAGTGGATTTAGAATTGTGATTACAACTCCACACTTTTTTAGCCATTACAATTGAACCCTCCAATACCATTTTTGAGGCCTACATCTTCAATGCTTGTGGGCCCTACATCTTCCAGGTTGAAGTTATATATATAATTTCATTGTTTATAAGATTGACAAGTTAAACAAACCCTTATACCAGATCGATAGACTCTAATATCATTTATAACAACAATCTATATCCAATCGTGTGCATTTTATCCGACTTTAAAATACGTTTATAAAATTAAAAAAAAATGTTTCTTTTTTTATTATTATTCCTTAATTACCCTGTCGGTGGTATTTGCCCTATTTCTTCACATGATAATAAAAAAGGTATTAGAAAAATAGAAAAGAAAAAAAGAAGATGTCGACGTTTGAATCATTATGCATTGTAATCAACGTCAATTAAAGAAAAATGTCTAGAAGTCAAAGACGAATAAATAATACATTAGTCACGGGGACAAATGAGTAGCCCATAGAAGAGTATCTAATACCAAAAAAAAAGAAATTAATCATCACTCCCATGTAACGAAAGAATTTGATTAATTAGTAAAATTACCCAAAATTCTATGATTTTGTGATACGTGGATTATTGGGTTATGATAATTAGGTAAATAAAAATAAATTATTCAAATGCTTTTTCATGGAGGCAAGCATGATTCTACGTTGAAAAAGGCACGTGACACCATGATTCAATTAGCCATGAAGGAGACCCACTTGTTGAGAAAGAGACGCAAAAAAGAGAGAAAAACAAAGCAAGGGAATAATTATAATAATACTAATAATAGTCTTGTGGACTGTTTCCATGTGGGTATTGTTTGTGAAAGCTATAAAGAAAGGGGTGTGTGGGAGGATGGGACTGAATTTTTATATAGGGAATAGCCTCGCACCTTAGCTTCACTCATGATTCTTTGTATAAAAAGTGAAAGTGATCTTGGCGTGGGTGTGAGGGAGGGTGAGATGAGTCTGACTACTCCACCGAAATAAATCCTTTGGATGTTGTTAGATAAAAGACGAACAAGCATTGTAGGAAAATAGATTGAAGCATAGTACCAAACAAGCATTGTACTCATATACTTAAAACTTGTAAATTTTGTTAGAAATGTGAGTGTACACATGGAGAGAGAGAGGGGTGTGGGAGGGTTTTGGGTTGTTAAATGCAATGATCATAGACAATGCACTTGATTAAGGTTTTTGGATCAAGCCATTGGAAATCCCACTAAGTGTGGGTGTGCATGGGCCCTCCACTTCTTTACTAGCCCAATAGGCATAGGACGTGGATTCTAATAAAATGCACTAAAAGTTCTTATCCCTTTTCGATGTGGGATGGAACTTCTACACACACACCTCTAACCAATATACCCTTCCATCAATCCCCTAGAGAGTGCATGAATGGAAAAGAAAAACAATGATGATTAAGGAAATGTTAGAAGTCAATGCATTAGAACTAGTGATCATAGACTATGAACCAATCTTAGGAAAAATAAGTTGTCGATCATAGAAATCTTCCCGATGAAAATGAATTTTCTATGAACCATAATTTCTTTATGAAATGCAAGGAACCCATTATTCACATTGGTTTCTCTACTCAAAGTTATACAAATCAAGGTAGTATGAATATATCATGTGCCCTACTTGATATTCATGAGAGCTCTAAAGAACTTGTCTATATTCTCATGGGAAGTAACCAAACTCGACTCTCATATAAGTGAATCCACCAAGTGTGTCTTATAGCTAAATCTACCACCTACAAGGGATATGGTATTAAGAGTAAGTACTCATCCTCAATCATTGCAAAACATGCTCTATCTACACCTTAAGGATGATCTTTCAAACATGACTAATTGATAGAGTATCTCTATGTCAGTAAGTGACTTGTTGTTACCCATTTGAACTTATTTCCTAGGATCTCCAATCTAGTAGGTTGGATTACTATCATTTTTGAATTTTGTATTAGGCATTAGCCCTATTCCTCTGGATGTTTATTTCACCAATTTTCTAGTTATTGGTTTAGTTAAAGGATCGACCTAATTTAACTTTGACCTCACATAATCTAAAGATATCATCCTTGACTTAAGCAACTACCACACTATATTATGTCTTAGGCATATATGCTTGTTCTTTCCATTAAAATTTTTACTTTTTGCCTTAACTATTGTAGTTTGACAATCACAATGCAAAGACATAGACGGTGTTAGTTTAGTCCAAAAAAGAGATATTTGTTAAGAGTTTTCTAAGCTACTCAGTCTTAGAACTTGTCTTTTCTAGGACAATAAATTTGACCTCCATAGTGAACCGAGTAATGCAAATTTGCTTGGAAGACTTCCAAGAAACTAATCCTCTTCCTAGGGTAAAGACATACCGCTAGTGGATTTCATCTCATCTAAATTAGAGATCTAATTAGTATCACTAATCCTCTTCAACTACATTAGGAAATATGCTATAACATAAACCATAGTCAATGGTGGCTTTCAAATACTTAAATACCCCGTAAATAGTGTTCCAATGGTCTTGGTTAGGACTTTGGATGTAACAATTCAATCTACTTATTGCATAAGCAATATTAGGTCTAGTATAATTGGTTAAGTACATCAAGCTACCATACTTCAATTGGGTAACACTCTATTCTCTATTCTTCATCAGATTTGAATTGGGATCATGAGAGGTTGACATTGGTTTACAATTTAAGTGTTCAAAGGTTTTTGTTTTAACCCACACAAAGATTTGACTAGCTTGCACACCATTTTCTCTCTTCTTGGAACCACACAATCATCTAGTTGATCTATATACATTTCCTATTCCAATTCCCCATTTAAGAACACAATCTTGACATTCATTTGGTGTATTACTAGGTTATGAAAGGAAGCTAGAGCCAACAATACTCTAATGGACTATATCTTGATTATAAGGGCAAAAGTGTCAAAGTAGTCTACACATTTATTTTGAACATTTTGGCAATTAAATGTATCTTTTTTATTTTTTTGGGTGGATCCACTTAGCTTTAATTTCTTTTTAAAGATCCATTTACAACCTATCAATTTTGCACCTCAAAGTAAATCCACTATCTCTTATGTATGATTAAACATGAGTGATTTAATTTTACTATTTATAGTCTCTTTCCTAAGGGTGCATTTGGAGAAGATATTGCTTTTTTACAAGTTCTAGGGTTTTCATCTATTAAGAAAGTGTGGAAACCAACTTCCAAAGTTTGTTTTTCCTATTTGTTTTACTTATGGCAATCAGAGGAGGTTCTTTAGATTTGTTTATAATGGTCTTCTGAATTTGATCTTCACTTTTAGGTTTCTTAAGCAATATAGTGTCCCTTTGACTATGTTTTCTAAAACTTGTTTTTAAAAACCATTTTTAAATTAAATAACAAAAAACAATTTTCTAGTGTTTCATAAAAATAATAAATAAAAAGTTGTTTTGCAAGTTGCTTTTAAAAACAGTTTTTAAAATAAAAAACAAAAAACTTATTTGGATAAGTTGTTTTTAAAAATGATTCTTTTTTTTTTTGGTTTTGTAAAAACATTGTAAATTCAATTTATATAATATAAATTTTATTTAATTCGAGTCTTATTAAAAGTCAAAATATTTTTATAATTACAAATAAATTAATAAATAAATAATTTTTAGTAAAATATGAATAATAATATTATAATAAAATCATAAATTATGTTTTTAAAAATATTCTATTTTAGTATATGTTAGAAACGTAAGGATATTAACATCTTCCTAATATTTTTTTTTTTTTGGTTAAAAATGAATAATAATAATTTAATAATATTTTATTTAAAATGAATAATGTCCCACTCTCTTACATGACATGAGTTATTTCCTTAACAAATAAATTCACTCTACTCCCTTCTTCATTAAGGTGCAAGTAACCCTTTATCAACATCATAATGTTTAAATTTCATATTTGTTCTAGCAGTAATCCTTATAAAGTGAAAAACCATTAAAGCAATAACAATCTTTATTTGTTTTCTAAGAGGAAAATTATGCATTTCTCATAGCATTCTCTATCTATTCTTCGAAAAGGAAAATGTTATTTCAATTGTGGAATGTCATGATTAGATATTTCCTTTTTACTTCTAGGCAAACTATCTCGCTAAAATTCTAGAAGATGGTAATGTTTGCCCTTATAAAGACTTAAATATCCACTTATTTGAGAATTATCGGTATCCACTAAATAATATTTACCTACAAAAAAAAAAAAGGCATGCTACATTATAAAAATTTAATCACAAAAGCAACTTAGATATTTTCATTTACAAATCTCTAGTAAGAAGACATATACCTAGGAACCATGCAAATTAAAACACATTGAAACCACATCCGACCATAACATTTCTACCAATACATGATGTTTGTCTATCTCTATGAACCATAATAGGCATGTGAGTTTCATTGATTACCCCAATATAATCCTTAAAAATATGGTCAATACTAATCATCATTTCTTATTTTATGAGGCACCTTCCTAAACTATGGATCACTTGGTTTTATAATATTCATAAGCATAAGACAAAAGACATTTAATATGATCTCAAATCATCTTGATATAGATTCACCAGAGTGCTAAAATCTTTCTTGAATCATCCTATTGTTAAGTCTATGATCCATTGTAACAAGAAACATTGCTAAAGCCTCTACTAAAACACCTAATTTCATGATCATTCAAAGCATCTATCGAAAACCTATATTCTATGTGGGAAGAAGTTCTACAATGTTTGGATGTGCCCTTAATAGATGTTTTGACAATGCTTTTCCCTTCAATAGATTATGATCTTAGCAATATGATGGTTCAAAAAGATTTCAACACTCTCATAAACTTGTATCAAAATGATTTGAGATCATATTAGATGTCGCTTGTATTATGCTTATAGATATTATATAACCCAAGTGATCCAAAGTTTAAGGAGGTCCCTCACAAAATACGAAATGATGACTAATATTAACCATATTTTAATGGTTGCACTAAAGTAATTGATGAAACTCATATGCCCATTATGGTTTCTAAAGATAGACATATCATATATAGGTAGATAAGACATAAATACCCCAAAAATTATGGTCATATGCGATTTCAATGTGTTTCACATTTCTACCCAAAGTTATATTAGGTTTTTTGACAGAAACTAAAATTAACGAAGACTAAATATATTCAACCAAACAATTCAAGGTTATGAATGAAATCACACTTTTCACATATTTTATATAGATAAAACATGAGAGCATTACTTTTAATTTTTTTTTTCACTCTTATATTAAGTCTAAAAACAATTTACTTTAAGACTTAAGTTATAATAAGAAGAAATATTTATGCCAAAGTATCAGATAATCCCCATAATTATTGAAAATTATAAATATAACCTTAATTTAACATTTTTACCTTTGCTTTTTTTTTTTTTCCCCTGGTGTTTTCATCCAAAAATGATTATATCCCATGTTTATAAAAGATGGATATAATTCTTCTGAATACTTTATTATTTTATCCTTTTAATCAAATAATCCAAAAAAAAAAAAATTCCAAGCAAATATCCCCTTCAATATTAGTTTTCAAGCTTAAACATCTTTGAAGTCATAATTAACCAAACACTCTTACTTTTCATCTCAACTGAACTTTCTTTTAGCCCAATTATAAATAATTTTCCTAAAAGCTACAATGATCTGACTATTAATATAAGTTAAAATGCTATTTCTGTTACCACTTTTTTTTCTCTTTTCCAAGGAAAGGTAAACAATAAAATGATAATAATTTACATTAGCTCTAAGTGTGACGAATGCCAAAAAGATAATAAGCAAATATTAAATCTAAGAACCACTTAAGTGGTGAAGAAAGAGTGATATTTCTAAGTCCAAATTTTCTCTTATGTCTATTCTTTACCACAATATCCCTCCAAGCGATCTTTACATGAATATGCTTAATTTACTACTACCACTACTACTACATGTTTCATCATGCATATAATAAAATAAAATAAATTTAAAAAAAGAAAAAAGAAAAAAGAAAGGGGGATCCAGAGGCCAATAGTAACTTGGGTTATCCTTATCCATATGAATTGCCTTTAACAACTACAAAAATGGCATAAACTACCATATATTGGGAAACATTAAATAAGATCATTTCCACCATAAGGACATGTTTGGAATGCTAGAAAGGGAAATGAGAATGGGCTACTATCTTCTTTCTCATTCATCACCACATTTGATTCACTAACTAAAAATCCAGATAAGAATAAAAAATTCATTCTCATGAAAACCAAATCCTAATCTTATCAGCATTTTGATTCCTTTCCTCAAGATGGTATAGTGATTCACATCCATTCTCATTCCTATTCCTACCTACCAAACTCACACTAAGTTTTAAAGGTCAACGGTGGAAGAAATCCATGTTTGAACATCTCATACAAAATTTTGGGTAAGCTACCAAAAGCTCCTCCATAAAACAGGCTTATAGAAAAATTCAGACAAAGACTATTTTGAAAAAATTCCTAGGAAGAAACAAATGCAAAAATGAAAAATTAGTAACGAAAAGATCAAACTGACAACACGTTTACTCATGTACCTTCTCATGTGCCTTATCAATTAGTTTTCTTCCTCTTCTTTGACTTTTTATGAATATGTATATCCTTTTTTGACACTCCTGTAGATGGTTTCCGCTTCTTGCTCTTCTTCATTGGAAGTGTTGGTTTTGCTTTATCTTTGTTCCCTGAAGAGGGCATGTCAATGGTAGATTGCTTCTTGCGCTGCTGTTTTGAGGGCACTGATTTTGCTTCCTCATCTTCTTCCCCGGCAGAAGAAGTGTCATTTAATGATCCATCTTCATCTGAACTAAGGATAAGGTCCTCCACAACATCATCTGTGATTGCCTCTTCCTGCTTCTCCTGCATCTTCTTCTTTTTCTTCTTTTTCCCCTCTTTTGATAGCTTAGCCCTGCACTCCAAACATGATAACATGAGAGAGAGAGAGAGAGAGAGAGAGAGAGGTTAGTTCTGTGCCCATACTTGGAATCACTTCCGGGAAACCAAGAAGAATTAAAGACAGCAGCACCATCCTCATTCATGGTATCATCTTCATCATGTTCGGACATCTTATTTCCAAATATGGAGGAGCGAGAACCCACAAGAACACTGGAAATTACAGGCATATTGTAAGGTGACAAACATGAACATGATAAAATGAACGTAAATGAAGCCTAATAAACAGTGCAAGTCTGAACCTGGATCCCATCAATGACTCATTCCTTTGCTGTGCTCTTTGGTGTAGAGTTGCAACATACTGTGATAGAGGGCTTGCTCCTGACTTTTTCTCAGCCTATAATAAAACATAACGTACGTCAGTTGTAGAGTACCTAGTAGGAAAGGCAACAAGAGATTCAAGAATAGATGATTCCATCACACAGATCATTGGTGTGGCTCAACAACTTGTGGAGCTGCATCATTTAATCATAACAAACCTTTGTCCCCAACTGAAAACCATGTGTTTACTGTTGTCCAAAAACTAAGGTCAAAGCAACAAAAATTCTATGATATAATAGTGTGATAATCTTAGAATCTCATAATTAAATAATGCTCAAAAAATAATATAAATTTTGTAAAAAAAAAAAAAAAAAAAAAAAATCTTCTCATTTCCCTGGATTGTAGACTTGGCTGCAACTCGGCCAGAATTCTGGGTTTCACCCACATTTTGACCCAAAACTGTCACAAAATTCTAAACAAGTAGTAGACGAGCTTTTGTCTCAATGGTAAGATCAATGTCTGCCCAACTAAACAAGGACCTTTTTTAAACCTCTTGCACGTTCTTCTATTAAGATTTTAACTTAGAAACCCAAATGAGTATATTTTGGGCCTCTTGCCCTCCTAAGTAAATGGTAGATAGAAAAGAGCTTTATGAAAGAGGTAAGAACAGAGGAAAATATAAAATAAAACATAAAAAAGAAGGAACCAAGAATATGCAAACCTCAAGAAAAGTTGTTGCAGCAGGATCATTTGGAAGAAAAGAAATACACATACGCCTTTCATTTGTAAATTCAGAATTGGCCTGAATCTGAGATACAAAACAACTCAAATATAAGCTTCACTATTTGTTAAAAGAAATGATGAGTTCACGCCAATCAAATTCTGACACATCAAAGCCCATGCACTTGAACACAGATCATCACCACTGACAATACATACATTATGAATTAGCTGTCTCATTTCTCGCCGGAACCTCTCGATTTTAGTAGCTTTGCAAAAACTACGTAATCGCACAGCTGGAATAAAAGATAACTCCAAGAAAGCAACAGAATAGCTCCATTGAGCTAAATGTTCAGCAAGCTCTTCAACCACAGAAAACACACATGCCTCCTGAAATGCTCGTGTCTTTAGGGTTGGTTTGCTCACCTGCCACAGAAAGCTTTATATTTTTATAACTAATAAAGTTACTAGAGTGCAATCCAGTTATCAACAGGTAGAAAGAAAAATCATGCTTAGTAGTAGTACCTTCAGTACAGATTGCAAATTAACAGCTTTGCCAGCTCCTCCAGTGGGGGGCTTATTCAATTCTTTCATCTCCAGCATGTCTAAAAGGAGTAGAGAAACAGGTATAAAAGTACCAGTAGAAGAAGCAATTCGATTTAGCATTCTAGCACACCGCAATCTAAGGGGGAAGTATCGAGCAGTTGGAACCAAACGAGCAACTCCAGAAATTATCTGAGTCAGTGGATAAGCGAGTGGCCTAAAATCAGCCTCTGAACCATAGGCACAGACAGCTCCGGTCCAAAGCTCAAGGCAGTTTATGAATTTCCATTCATAAACCTTTCGGAATGCTTCCTATAAACAGTCAGGTATAGAGTGGAGTAAGTAAAGATATTGATTATTGGAGATCTGAACTCAAGGGAATTGCTCAAATGTATTGAATATAATGTATAGTCTATAATTGTTCACTCTGTGGATGCCCTTTTAACTTATAAATAAATAAATAAAATGTAGTTTGTGAACTTTTAAACTAACATTGGATAACTAAGGTTGCAGCTGCACATGGCGTCAAGGCAAATTACATCTTCTCGTTCAATGGAGCCAAAAAGATGAGTAAGAGAAATAGCTAAATGTGCACTTATATAATTTAGAAAGTAAGAAAAAAATTAAGGATGGGAATTATCTAATAAATAAATAGAGGCAAATAATGTAGCATTGAAAGACATTACCTAGATGTATGAAATGTCTTATATACTAGGAAGAATTCATATACAGGGGACACATTCAATATCATACAAGGAAAATGAGGAAATAATACCTTAGTTCTCATATTAAGAGCTTCCCGTAAGATCATTCCCAATTGCCGAATGAAAACAAAAGCATGTTGATATGCAATTGGTAGGTCCACCCCGAGAAGTTCAATGACACAATTCCCAAGAAACTGAATATGTTGTAATTTCACAGCATTGACAAACTGGCAGTTTAAAACATAGGCCCTGTATATCCCTTTGAAGCACTCATCTAAACAATCAGAACCAAGGCGAATGCATAAGTCTCTTATAAATAGAAAGGAGACAACAGGAAGGGCACCTCCTCCTGTACCCCAAAAATGAAGTGTAACCTGAAAAAGCCACAAACTTTGTATTTTATGTACCAGTTGATAACAGAATAGGCAATGACAGCAACTACAACCAACATTGGAACTGTATGAATAGCGTGTCTAAGTTCCTAAACATTGAAAGTATGTGCCCATATAAATTTACTCTAAATCTCAAATCAGTCCAATTGCAGAGTTCCACCAAAAGATTCCACTTAAGTGCTAAATCCTTCCTTTATTCCATATGGGGTAGAGCAATAACATTAAAAGTACAATTTGAGATTAACAGCAACATTTATCAAATTGGCCTAATGGAATGTCAATTGAACACTTGTGTCACTGCATTTTTCACAATTAACCAGTATTCTCTATCTTATCTTATGTAAAGAGAAATTGAACTAAAGGCAGGATGTTGTACTTTTCACTTACCCAGCACCATGTCTTATATAAGGAAAATATTTAACTCCAAGCAAAACTCTGTGCATACCTTAATGTACCTCCTTAGGAGACTTGGGAAAGTAGTCAAAAATATCGATGAATATCTGAGGCGCCGTAAAGTAAATGATATCATTTCCATATCAGTCATTTGGTTCAAAATGTGTAAAGCATTTCCAAGATATGACTTCACCAAATGGTTGTGGTCCTTCCATTGTTTTGTGCCCATTAGATTGTTTATGGTCTCTTTCTTCCCTCCAGAAGTTGGGAGTTTCAACAAACTTCGAAGAATTCCATCCATTTCACTTAGAACAAATAGCATTATTTTGTTGAAGACACCACTAGACATGATATTGAACTTTGTCGAAGACTCATCCTGCTCATCATCACCATAGTGGCAAGCAGTCCTAAAAGCTCTCATAAGTGAACGGATAGCACCTAATTTTGCATTTTCTCGAATTGAGTTACACCAGGAATCCACCATTTCAGTCGTGATAACATTTTTAGATGATTTATCTTCATTTTCTGCTTTATTAGCCACCTTTTCCAAGTCACTTGCATCAGCTTCATCATCTTCTGGTATTTCTGCATTTTCCATGTCAATGTCATCATCTTCCATGTCAATTTCATCGTCTTCCTGCAAAAAACATTGCGACATATTTGATAGGACTATTTCAACTACCACATCCTTAGAAGAATTAAGAAGAAATATTTGTGCTTGCTTACATCAATGCCCTCATCATTAAATGCTAGAAGCTCCTTATCATGCTCTTTCAAGAATTGATAGAATTCTGGGTCCTGCAGAAGACAACAGTTATTGACCTCACATTACACCAAGAACAACAGAGTGGAATTTAGATAAAACTTTGACAAAGCATTTAGGATCAAGCGACTACTGCCAATAATTATTTAATGCCAAAGATTCACTTGGGGGTTTATCAAACATGAAGATCATATTCATCGCACTGACCAACATAGTAGACCAAATGAAACTAGTGACTAACATAGTGGACTGCACAAAACTGTGCAACCCCTATATAAATGAATTCCAGATGTAGTCAGATCATTGTTCCTTGATGCAACCAGCAAAAGAGACAAAATTATTGCACAAAAACAGCAGAAAATTGACCGTAGATTACCTATAGGAAAAGGGTTTTTAGCTTGACTTCATAGACAAACACATTTTGTCCACTTGCACAAACAATGCATAATATCCAAGCAGCACACAAGTTTCACACATTTGACAATTTGCAAATAAATATGACTATCATGCCTCTGTGAACTGCAAGTCCACAACAAGCATGTGACACAAGTAGATTTTTTTTTTTTTTGATAAGTAAAAGGGTATTGGATTAATATAAAGGTATACACAACGTATACATATACAAAACCAATAGAGGCGGAAACCCATGTGACACAAGTAGATTTTAAATTCTACATGGAATAACAAGTCATGAATTTCAATTTACAAGGTAAATCATCAGTAAAAAAACTCTACCCACTCAAAGTAACTTCCAACACTGACTTTTCAAGATGGAGAAGGAAATTTCTTGATGCAATGCCATCATTTCTGAATGGCAACCATAATCATAAAATACAACATTCAATATTAAAATTCCAACTCCTTGTCCAATACTTGGGGTTAGAAATACTAAAGTTATCCTAATTATTCTAGTATGTAAAAAACCAAGTGTTCAATAGCATTTGTTGCAGCTACTCAACACCAGTACTAATGCAAAATCAAGTTACAACAATGTAAAACTGTTATGGAACTATATCTGAAATAAATCCAAAAATCTTTAAAACAGAAGTAAACTTTATTCATTTATTCCCAAAGTGCTTACAAACCTAACTAACCAGAGGTCTATTTTTCCCCCTTGCCATGTCATATCCTTGTATCTCTGCCCTTAAATTCACCTGGTGTAATCTGTAATTGTGGACAATGTTTTTTAGCTTGTATGCATGTCTTATATTTATACTCACCTTTGTTCCACTTCCACCATTTCTTCAATGAAGTCTAGTACTATTCTTAACATTTGATTCCAATCCAAATCAAAGGATGATGGTTATATCAAGAGGAACTTGAGCTGAACCATGCAAAGAGAAGAAATAGGTCCATGATCTACACAAAATTACAAAAATTGAAACAAAGAAAGGATTTTTACAAGAATATGCAATCCATGTGCCTTGGGGCACAGCCAACAACCCATATAATGCACATCAAAAATCCCACGGCAACCACATAAAAACAGCATGGTTTACATTATAACTTTTAGAGAATGAAGGCAAAAGTGACAAAATGTACAAGTAGAAGAACAGGGTAGTAGAGAAAGAATTCCCTGAAATATGACATATTAGGATTTTCAAAGATTAGTTGCTTTAGCCAAAACAATAACAACCACCAAAATATATAAAAAAAAAAAAATACCATACACAACCACCAAAATAAATAAATACCTTACACTACAATATATGCTACAATTCACCCAAATTCATTCCATTACCAAATTATCATTTATAAACATATTGTTTGCCTTGCCAAGTAAAAATTTTCTTAGAAGGACCCAATAACTTGGTCTTGCACTCTACCTTTGAAAACATAAAACAATTGTGAAATCAATAATAATTAATCTCTTCAAGGGAAAGCAGCTCAATGGCATAAATAATTAACATATACAAGCATAATGCATGTTCTAACACACCCAAAAGATCCCCAAACACAACCAAAAGACGCCAAGTGACAAACACACCCAAATGAATATATATGTGTGTGTGTGTCTGTGTGTGTGTGTGTGTGTGTGTGTGAGAGAGAGAGAGAGAGAGAGAGAGAGAGAAGAAAAAGAAAAAGAAAAAACCTAAACACCTAAGTTCATTGACGTCAAGCTACTTGTACTAAAAGAGATTCATAGAATTAAATGTCAAATTTTAACTACAATTGCCTTCATCATGGAACTCACAAAAACTATTCACCTCACTAAATTCACAAAAACTATTTATTTCACTTAGGAAAATGGGAAAAAGCACCACATCTTTCCTACTCTTATTTAGACCAACTTAACAAGAACCAAATTCTCCCTTATAGCATTAACCAAATAAATATGAAACATGTATATGTCCCATGTCCAAAAATAATTACACTAAGCTTCATAATTAGCATACAAAAAATAAACAGTCAAGTTTCAATCATCTAATGCATCAAAAAAGATATAAAATCAACAATTTTAAAATAAAAAGAAAATCCCTAACCTTTTCCTGAAGTCTTTCTAATTCCTTCATATGCTCTCTTGCTTTACTTTGAGATTTTGATGTCATACTGTTTTCCATGCCTTCTTCCTCCTCTTCCCTTGTTACTTCACAATTTGAACTCTTGACTGAGATTACCCATAAAATCAGTAATATTGAAGAAAAGAAGTCTAATTCAAGTACAAGGAAAATATTCATCTTATCACCTCTTTTTATACCCTTTTTACCACTTGGCATGTCAACGGTTTTCATGTGAGCATATTATGAAAGGAAAATGATAGGCTGACCACCTATTTTACAACCTTTCTTTTAGTCTAATTCAAGTACAAGGAAAATATTCATCTTATCACCTCTTTTTATACTCTTTTTACCACTTGGCATGTCAAGTGTTGTCATGTGAGAATAATATGAGCAGACAATGATAGGCTGAACACCTATATCGAAACCTTTCTTTTACCATTAGATGTCATGTAGATTTCATGGAATTGACACACAAAAATATAAATGCTATTGATTCTCTTCCACTTCAACAGTTAAAAATAAGGTAGCAAGCAACAAACTAAAAAAAAGGAGAATAATTCTACACCAGACCAACTCAATTATCAGATGATAAAAGAAATGTGATACAAGAGATGGTCGACCTAGCATTTTTCCACAAGAAACTCAAAAAATAAGTGGTAAAAGATGACCAACTTAGCATTGTCCAACCATTAAAAAATGCTAATCCAACCACCTCTTTCACAAAGTTTTATTTTAATCTGTGACTGATGTAACCCAATTGAAGAAATGGCATTAACACATCAGCACATATACTCATAATTCCATATTTGTGTCACATTTATGCCAAAGCTTAAGAAAGGGCTAATAAGACCAATTTTCATTAATTCTCCATTTGGATCATCGGAAGTCTGAGTGAAAAAAAAAAGGACGAACAAAGGGAGAAAACAAGAAGTAAAATTAAACTCATCATCATGGATCAAGGTATCCGTGAGTCCACTACGACTTGGCTGAGTCGTATCCGTCTCAGCCCTTTCATGCTGAGTTCAATACCTGATACTATCTTAGGAACCAGTAAAACTCAATTGACTCAGTCAAGATGCTGAGTTGACTCAGGTGAATCGGCTGAGTTACCAAAAATGTTCCGAGTTAAACTCAAAACTAAAAAATTTCTTTCCAAATCCCAGCAAAAGAACACCAAACAACACCCAACACTGAGAAAAAGAACCCCAAACAACAACCAAAACTGAGAAATCTTTGAAAAATCAATGATTCACTTGAAAAGGAAAATTTTTTCACAAAAATCACAAGCCATAATTGAAGAACCGTGATGAAGAAAACAACCCCATGAAGTCTTTGAAAAGTTTTTTTAGTCCAAGCAGTGATTGCTTTTGACGTGTATGAGAAGAGGTTGAGGGCATTTCATCGCTAACCTCGCCACGGGGTGGGCTGCAACACCTTCGTGGATAACTCGTCCTCCATTGGCGAGGATCTTGGGTGCTGATCTCTCATCTCTCTACTTCGTCTCCACTGTGTGGGTGTGGGCTGCAGAGGAAGGTCTCTGCTTTTGCCAAATAGGGTTCTCCTCTCTCTCTCTCTCTCTCTCTTTTATTGATTTTTATAATAAAATTGGAACGTGTGTAACATGTTCAACTCTACCCCTGATGAAATGTCCCCATGTACAAGAGTTAATTAAAGAAGGGGTTACCATGTGCTCAATAGTTCAAAAGGAAGAGGAATGAGGTTCTCCTCTCTCTCTCTCTCTCTCCGCGGGGTGGGTTGCTGGTGTTTGAGAAATGGGGATTGAATACAATGGCTAATCCTATATTTTCCAATATCAGTAATATAAATTGCATGGTAGTGATGTATTGTTTTATTGTTTTAAATGCCAATGTGTGAAATATTTACGATGCAAAACTTTCTTTCATTTTCTCATATATTTTTTTTTCTCAGTATCCAAACGAAGGCATATAACCTAGAAATTGATTGATTGAATTGGGGATAGAGATTGGAGCAGTACCTTGAACTGAGAAGATCAGTCGAAACGGCGCGGTTGGGAAGACGGATTGAATGCTTTTATCTAAATGAAGTTTGGGGCGTCTTCTGCGGCAAACCCTAAACCCCCTAAACCGTGCAAAGTGACCAAATAACTCCTTTTTGTAATTAGGTTGTAAGCTAACTCTCAAACAGTCAAACCCATAGTTGCGTTTTAGGATGGAAGGGTTTTTAATCTTTTAGTTTTATTTATTTATTTAATGTACAAATATACGGATTTTATCGGCGATATTTCGCCGATATATCGGATGTCGGCGGCCTTGAAACGAAATTCAACACCAATTATCGAGATTAATATCGGCAAAAAATCGACAAAATCGGCTATATATCGGTCTAGAACCGATAAATCGCGCTCGCGACACGCGGAGTTGCCGGAGGAGGATATCAAAAAACCGCCGAAAATATCACCGATATTTCGGTATTTTATCGGTATTTTTACCGATTTTTCGGGAAATTTCCCGATATTTCCTGCCAGTCCAGCCCGCGCACAGGATACAAAATCTGTCCTTTTTTTTTTTTTTTTTGAAAAAACATAAGATGCTAGTTGGTAATCTGATCATGATTTGCAGGCAGAGGTTATGTTTTTCAGCCTGGCACAACAGCAAAGAGACCCCTAGAACAGATCCAGAAAACACAGGGAGCAAAAGAAAAGCAATTTTTTTGGTTTTCCTTGGGGGTTTTGCATGGATTTTCTCGGAAATCAAACGAGGATGAATTTTTCCGGAAATAGAATGGGGGATGGATGTTCTTGGGAATCAAACGGGGCTTGCAAAACAAAAAAATAATAACATGATTAGATTAGTACCTGCGAGTATTGAGAGTGGCAGAGGAAAATAGGGCCGTTTTAGGGATTCACTCGTCTGGAGGGCAACTTCACAGAAGGGCTTCTTGATGCCCGAGTGAGAGAAGTGGGTAGCCATTTTGATTTTTAGATTTAGTAGGGATTAAAAAAAAAAAAAAAAAAACAAATCAGGAGAACAATTTTCCTCTCTCCATATAAATAATTATTAATTATCCATCCTTATTTTGATTAAATCACTACCATTGAAAATTCGATTTTTATAGATTGTATTTATAAAGTAAAATTAATTTAATAAGATAAATTATTAATAATTTTAATTATTTAAATAAATTAATGTTAATAGAAAAAATTGTTACCACATATTTTTAATAAAATTTTAGAAATTAAATCTCAAATAAAATATTTTATATAAATTAATTTAATTTTTCATTTAAAATATAATAAAACATGTTTTAATAAAAATATTTTAAAATTTTTTAAATAAATATTGTCTTCAACAAGATGAGCTCACTTCATTTAACAATATAATGGAACCATATAGATCTTTCTTTTGATATTAAGGACTATTGCAATATCATATGTATTATATTTATGTATAAATTATTTTTATTCAATAAAATCAAATATTTCTTAACTCAATTCTAATTTTATACACTTTCAAAATTCATATTTATTATTCTTAAAATTCAAATGTCGAATCTACCGATATATCTCTGTTTACGATGTTTTTCTTCTTGATCATATATATGTCAATTACACTTATAAAATAACTTTAAAATGTGTATTCTTACTTATTTTATCATTTTTTTTAGTTTTTTCAAGCATTCCTATGAATTTTAAATAATTTTCACTCCCATCGATATTTGTGAAAAAATATCCACCGATATTTCTGATATATCCATAAAATCAAAGTATCGATATATCCGTAAAATCCGATTTTTTAATCCATGCAAATATATATATACACACATTTATATATTTAATTTAAATATATATAAATTAAACACCAAATCCCAACTCCTCGCACTGAGGTAGAAAGAAAATATCAAGTTATTGCATACCATAAGTTTATAAGTGATTTTTAATTGGAACTCCAAATATTTGTCCAATAATGCATAAAACTCCTTAATTTTTTAGACTCCTTGTGACTCTTTTTTTGAATATGAGGATTTAGATTCTTTAAATATTTTTTATTTTATTGATTCAAAAAAAAGTAGGAATTAATAATAAGATTGATACAGAAAATCAATACAAAAAAAAAAAAAGACAAGAAGAGATACGTCTACCCCCTGCATATTTGATACTTTCTCTTAATAAGAAACTCGTAACACCAACCCCATTTGTAATTTCATCAATTACTCATCCATAAAAAAATAAAAGAAAATAAAAATGAGTTAGTTCTGCCAATCCTTTTATACCCTTAGTTAAAGATGTTTCATAAAAAGCATCTATGTAACCACATATGACCAATTATATACCTTATTTATTATTTTATCCCAAAAAAATCTCTTACAAACTTTGATGGCAAATGAATTAATTAAATCCAAAATTTGTAAAGATGAATAAATAGAATATAAAAGATACACTAAAAATATTTCAAAATAAGATATATTGACTGAAAAAATTGCATGTATAACAAATTCATACCAATCCCCATAGTTATTCAAATTTTTATGTAAAAGGTTTGTGGTCGGATTTAACCATTTTGATAATATATTGAAATCCATTCTTTCTTGATTGGAAGGAATTCCTATGGCTCCAATGAACAAAGTAAATAGGGTTAATGCAAATAGAGGGAATAGCAGAGCCTATATACTTCATTTTATTGATCAAACTAAGTTAATCATAAATTATTTGATAATATTAATTTGGATCCCCTAAAAATAAAATGGATCTAATTGCACTTCATAGCTTCAAATTGTTGATGGGCAAAAGAGAGGATATCTTGAGGGAGAGAATGGGAAAATACCATATGACCCAATATATCTGACAAGCTACACTATACATGAATCCAAGATATATTTTCCTCTTCATGCTTTTGAAAAGGCACTTTTGGAACACCAATAGGCATAAAATAACGGGAAAAAAAATAATTAATCCCACAATATTCAATAGTAATACACATCAATTAATAAATTCCAATAATAGCCATCAACACAATTCAAATTCTCTTGCACGTGAAAACATCTCAAGACATGCATCTATAATTCCCATGAGCGCGAAAACATCTCAAGACAACATCTATAGTAGAATGCCCTACAAACAAAAACAATTCATATCCACTCATTAATCTTCACCAAAATACCAAGGCATCACTTCCCATAAAGTAGCAAGGCTTTCTTACCAAATCAATCCAAAGAAAATTTGTCATTGCATCCCAAATGAACTATCTTCAGCAAAACATCAAAAGTGACACCACAGATTAAAAAAAAAAAAAATGAAAAGCATGAAGCAGATGCATATTTATTGTCAATAAATCTAAAGAAAATAACTTAATTCTTAAAAATTAACTTAATACTTGGTTTCCAAGAAAACAAAGGAAAATAAACTAAAAACTTTAAATCTTCTAAAAGATGGTAAAATTCCATGCTTTCTTCGCTTCCTCTCCTAATTTTCAAACCTATACACTAAAATCCAACAACCAAAGTAAAATTGCGGGGTACACTAGCCAACACAATCTCTTACTCCAAAACCACACCAGAAAGCCACCTGATTTGAAGCCTCGATGGAAATCAAACATTAAATGCAAGAAACAAACATCCACAAATGCTAAAAAAAATCCCTAAATTCAAATCAAAAACAACAATTCTAATACATAACAATCAAATCCATGGAAACACCAAATCGCACCAAAACAAGGAAAGCTACACAAGACTTTGAAGTTGCCTTTAGTGGTCCAAGACTGATTGAATGGCCTAGAAGAAATGAGATCGTCAGGCAGATTGAGCTTGCTTTCGGCAATCGAGAGTGGCAAAGTAGTGAGAGAATATCGAAAAAGAGAGGGAATGAGTGAAGAAGAGTAGTAGTTGGAGAGTCTTCAATGAGACCAAAACTTTAGAAATTAGATAAATGGAAATGAAAAAAAGTAACATAAACGGATTATAAGGTTTTGGCAAAGTGTTTTAGTAGAAATAGAAAACTTGTGAAAGAGACCAAGGGAGCGAGATGTCACAGACTTAGTTTTTTCCTAAGCTCATGCGACACTTAGATAAGTTAAGACACTTGATCTTGCTAAGTTAGTCTTACTCTCGATGCTTAGTTTGCTAGGCTAAGATGCTGATGATTTGGAAGCTTTAGAAGGCGTAGTAGGCAACTCTTGAAGAAAAGAAACTTTTATTGCTCAAAGGAAGCTTTACATGTGCTTTGGAACTCACTTGCTTGGTGTCTTGGCCAAATGAGGTCCTCACCTATTTATAGGCACCAATGGAACTCTCTGGAACCTTTAAGGGTTTTTTAAAAATCATGAATATTCTAGAACACCCTACACACTTCTATGCACAAGCCCATGTACAAGAATATACAAGAGATCTCTAGAATTCTCTAGAAAGCCTTGGACTCATCTTATACCTTCCACCATAGTGTAGAGATGTGTGGACATCTCTAGATATCTTTAGAACTTTCCACACTTTTCCCACCAATGGCTAAGTGTAGGAGTCTTTAGAAACTTCCTAGGCTCTATATAAACCCATGAGGAGGCTTATTTGAAGCATCTTGTGACACTCTCCCCCACCTAAGCCGCAGATGTCCTCATCGCATCTTCCACCTGGAACCGCTCAATCTGCTCTTGAAACTGCCATAGTGCGTCTGCTGGCTCCTAGCTAACCTCTCTGTCCAGTAGTCCCTTCCATTTCACCAAGTACTCTATAGCAAGAAGCACGCCTCATTTCCTAATGACTTGGTATGCAATGATGTGTTCTACTTCCATGTCATAGGAGGTCACAATCGTTGGCTTGGATCATCCTTGTCTTCGTGATATGGTTTTAAGTAACTTACGTGGAAGACAAGATGAATCTTCAACCTCGGTGGTAACTCAACTTTATAAGACACCTTGTCGACCTTCCTAAGTATGGAGAAAGGTCTTTCATACCTCCTCACAAGGCCCTTATGCACCGACCTTAGCGACTTGAATTGTTGGGAAGGAGCTTGACAAGTACCATGTCTCCAACCTTGTACTATGTGTGACATCACTTCTTGTCAGCTCACTTCTTCATATTCCTAGTAGTTTTGTCCAAATATAAGTGTGCTATGTTAGCTTGCTTGTGCCACCCCTTAACGAACTTAAAAGTCGTTGGACTTCTACTCGTATAACCATTACTAGTGTGTGAGGAGTCAATGGCCAATATAGCCTATATGCCCATATAGCTCATATAGGCCTCAACTTCATCCTGTATTTGAGGCCAATAGTAAGCTGACTCAACTAATGCCCTCGTGCATCATTGCCCAGGGTGTCGAGCTTGTTTGGTGTCATGGCATTCCTTAATTAGGTTTTGTCTTATGTTTCTCCACTTGGGCACGTAAATTCGTCTCCCCTTAGTGTAGAGTAGGTCGTTCTTTGCCAAAAACTGTTTGGTTTTCCCCTCATGGGCCAAGGCAATGAGGCTCTTAGCCACTGGATCATGTTGCAGCCCCTCCCTTAAAAGTTCCATTATCTCCTTTTAGGGCTGACTCGTCATGGATGCTAGCTTTGCCTTACAACTTAGGGCATCGACCACATAATTAGCGCTTCCCGGCTTATACTCCAGCGTATAGTTGAACTCGGCTAGGAAGTCTTACCACCTAGTTTGCTTAGGACTTAACTTCTTCTGCGTTTGAAAGTGGCTAGTGGCAACATTATCGGTCTTCACTATGAAGTGAGACCCTAGAAGATAGTGTTTCCAGGTGTGCAAGCAATGGACGATGGCGACCATCTCCTTTTCTTGCATTGTGTAGCGCTTCTCCGTGTCATTTAGCTTACAACTCTCGAAGGTGATCAGATACCTATCTTGCATAAGAACTCCCCTAATAGCAAAGTCTAAGGCATCTATGTGTACCTCAAATACCTTGGTGTGGTCGGGTAGTACTAATACCGACTCCTCAATCATAGCCTTCTTCAAATCCTCAAATGCTTGTTGGCACCTTTCATCCCACTCTCATGCCTTATTCTTCTTAAGAAGATCAATGAGTGGAGTTGTCCTTGCCGAGTAACCCTTGATGAACTACCAATAGTAATTAACTAAACCAAGGAAAGATCTTAGTTGAGGTACCTTGGTTGGTGGATCTTACTCTTGAATGGCCCTAACCTTGCTGTTGTCCATCATCAACTTGCCATCATTGATACGATGTCCTAGGAAGCTCACCTCTTTCTTAGCAAATGAGTACTTCTTCTTTACATATAACTTGTTATGCCTTAGAATCTTGAAGACCTTCCTTAGATGGTCTACGTGTTCTTTCAAGGTGTTATTGTAGATGACTATATCATCCAAGTACACTACCACGAATTTGTCTAGATATGGATGGAAGATCTTATTCATGAGTGTGCAAAACATTGTTGGGGCATTGGTAAGACTGAAGAGCATCACTAAGAACTTGTATGAGCCATACCTAGTCACACATGTAGTCTTCGGCTCATCCCCCTCCGCAATCCTTACTTGGTAGTAGCCCAAACTCAAGTCTAGCTTCATAAAGTATCTCGCCCTACCGAGTTGATCAAACCAGTCAGCAATGAGCGAAATAGGGTATTTGTTCTTTACCATCACCTTGTTGAGTGCCCGATAGTCGATGCACATCCGTAGGGATCCATCATGTTTCTTTTGAAACAAGACCGACGCATCATAAGGATTTTTAGAAGGTTGGATGAATACCATGTCCAACAGCTCCGTGAGTTGTCTCCTTAGCTTTTCCAACTTAGGCGGTGCCATCCTATATGGCCCCATAACATGGGGCTTAGCTCCCGCCTCCAATTCGATTTTATGGTCTTCATCTTTTCTAGGGGGGAGTCTCTTGGGCAACTCGGGTGGCATCACGTCCTTAAACTCATCAAGGACTCCCTCGATTTCCTTAGGCATGGGCTTTCCCGACCCATCATCCTTTCTCTTCTTAAAGATGGCCAGGTAGGTCACCTTTTTCTTCTTTAACCCATTTTTTACTTGCATAGCCAATACCACAGGGGTCTTGGGTGAAACTTTAGTGACCGCAAGGACCATGCATGGCTTCTCCTCCTCTAGGATGGTCATTGAGTGTAGGAAGGGTAGTGGCACGACCTTGACCTTCTATAGGAAGTCCATTCCTAGTATCATCTTGAAGTCGTCCATGGGTGCCACTATGAAGTCGATCATTCCTTGCGATGAGCCAATGTGCATAGCCACCCTGCGTGCTACTTCATGTGATGGCTTGACAATTGAATTAGTTGCCTTGAGCCAACCTCCTTCCTTGGATTCTTAGAGCTCCAACCTCTTTGCCTCATTCTCCGAGACAAAGTTTCGAGTGACACTAGGGCTTTGGTGGCCTTTCCATTTACAAGGGCCTCTACATGCATTAACATTTTACTTTGAGGCATCTTAAGTACTGGCTTAGCCTTGAGGGCGTTTAGGAGTTATAATGATCCCACATGAGCATCACCCTCATTCTCATTCTCCTTTATCATGGCATTTAGGGCTTTCTTCTTGGGTTAGTTTTGCGCCCAATGTGGACCATCACATAGGAAGTAGTTGGTCCTAGGTGTGAACTCCTTCCGTTTGTCCTTGCACTTGCCATCCTTGCCACTAGGGGCTTTGCTTGATCCTTCCTTAGGTGTGTCGCCCCGTGATCTCTTGTCTTTCCCATATTTGGCATGATTAGCCTTGAATTGTGGCTTGGACTTGGAGGAGTCTCCTATTTTGTATTCCACCAAGGACTTCACTAGCGCTATAGTTGTGGCTAAGTCTTGGACACCATGTCTCCTCAACTCATACTTGGCTCAGCTTTGCAAGTTTTGCAAGTTATCCATGACATTGAACAGTAGTTCCTTCTTGGACATGTCAGGTATCTCAAGCATAAGTGTAGAGAACTCTTTGACATACTCACGAATCGGGCCCATGTGCTTGAGACGTTTCATATTTTTCCTTGCTAAGTAAATCACATCTTCAGAGTAGAATTGCTTTTTGATCTCTTGATTAAAGACATCCCATGTGTTTATGGTGCACGTCTCATTTTCTATATCAGCAAACCTCCAATGCCACCATAGAGTAGCATTATTGGTGAGGTAGATGGTCGCAGTATACACCTTAATGTCTTCATCCGTTAGTGTGATAGCCTCAAAGTAGCGCTCCACGTGCCATAAGAAGTTGTCCAACTCCTTGGCATCCCTCTTGCCATTGTACGTGTGTGGTTTGGGCACCTCCACTCTTGGTGCCTCATGAGTGGCCATGACTTGTGTTGATACAATAATCTTATAGATGGCCAGCTTTTGTCGAACCTCCTGGTCTCGGGCCTCCATGCATGTAGCCAAGGCCTCCACCATTGACTTCATGCTAGAAAACATGCTCATGACTTTGTCTTGGAATGACATGAACCCCTCGTGTGACACCGGTTGAACTTGTGAGCCTAGCACCCTATCACGAAGATCTTGGATATGCTCCCTTAGATCTTTTAAGCCCTTCTCCATGCTTTGTTAGATCAAGTCCACCCATCCCAATTGTCTGCCATGGCTAGCCTTGCCTCTATGTTGGCTAAGACATCATGAGATTTATCCTTCTTGCTTTTACCCCGTGCAGTAGGCTCGATCTCCCTCCCACGAGTTTGCTCACTAGTCTCGTCCACATTGGAGCCCAACATGCTTCCTTTATTATGCACGCTTTGTAGCCGCACTCTAATACCAACTATTGTGGACTTAGTCTTTTCCTAAGCTCGTGCGACACTTAGACAAGTCAAGACCCTTGTCTTGCTAAGTCAATTTTACTCCCGATGCTTAACTTGCTAGGCTAAGATACTCACAACTTGTAAGCTTTAGAAGGCGTAGTAGGCAACTCTTGAAGAATGGAAGCTTTTATTGCTCAAAGAAAGCTTTACAAGTGCTTTGGAACTCACTTGCTTTGTGCCTTGGCCAAATGAGGCCCTCACCTATTTATAGACACCAATGGAACACTCTAGAACCTTGGAGGATTCCTTACAAATCATGAATATTCTCAAACACCCTACACAATTCTATGTACAAGAATATACAATAGATCTCTAGAATTTTCTAGAAAGCCTTAGACTCATCTCATACCTTCCATCATAGTGTAGAGATATGTAGACATCTATTGGCATCTCTAGAACCTTCCACACCCTTCCAACCAATTGCTAAGTGTAGGAGTCTCTAGAAGCTTCCTATGCTCTATATAAACTCATCGGGAGGCTCATTTGAAGCATCTTGTGACAAAGAGCAAGAGAGAAATAGAGCAAGAAAGGGGTGAGGGTTTGTTTGGGTGATCGGAACAACCAAATCAGCTAATCAAGTTTTATGAATTAAAAATAAAATAAATAAACATTAGAAAAACACAATTAATATAGAAAAAAATATTTATATGAAATTACCATTCTACCATTTCCAGATTCAAATCATAAAAGATGTGTTTAGATTAGGGCAAACTCTTAACCAAGGTTTTTGAAATCTTTTTTGGAACATCTATTCTCCCCAAGTATTCTCAATAATTACTAAAAATATGGAAAATATAAAAAAGAAATTTATATTATTCGTAAATATATTTAACTAAAAATATGGAAAATATTTTTAAAAAATATAATATATATATATATATATATATAAATATATTATACCTTTATATAGAACAAGGCTTGTTGCTTGTGAAAGCATGTGAATGGCTAATTAATAGCATTTTTTTATATTTAATTATTTAATTAATTTTTTTTTTAAAAATAATGTTCATCTATTTTATAGTTATATTTGAATATATTTTATTTTAAAACATTTATATTTATTAAATGATTATATTAATAGGGCAAATTATATTTGTTTTTTCATAGAGAAATAAGATTGAATTTTATTTATTGTTTAAAAATAAAACAATATTTCAAATTGTAATTCAAGTATCATCTACATTAAAATTGGAAATATGTTTTATAATAAATTAATAAGATCTTTATTTATTTTCTATATTTTTTTATTGTTTTTTAATATAAAATTTTAATATTAAATAAAATAAATAGTTATTTTTATTAAATTAATTAATTATAATGAATAAAATATAGTTAATTTTATTTATTCTTATTATTTAATAAAAAATATATTTTATTATTTATTGAATTTTAAAAATTAAAATAATAATCTTATTCAAATACAGTCTACAGTTCTTATAAAACTTATAAAAAAAAAAAGGCTCTTCTCTCGTGTCTTTTTTGTTCATGGTTTGATATTAGTATAATAGTAGGACATTTATAAATATTGAAAAGAAAAATAGGTCTTCATGACACCTATTATAATTAGAAAATAAGTATGTTTTAAATTAAAAAATTAAATTTGGTAACCATCATTATTATTTGTCTCTTATGAATATTTTAAATTTTTTTATTTTAATTAAAAATAAAAATAATCAGAGATTGTGATTGAGATTTTCTTTTTTCAAAAATATATTATTTTATTAGAAAAAAAGGGTAATTATTTTATAATATATAATTTCTTTATTTTTCGCTTTTTCAACGTGAGAAAATTCTAATTTTGAGAAAAAAAATTGAATTTTTAATATAAATTTTATAATCATTCACAATAATTAAAAAATAATTATCTAGGAATGGTTTTTATACTTTTACTTTTTAATTCTTTTTAGTTTAAATTATATTTTTAAAATTTTAAAAATGTGTTATTTTATTATTAACATAAACTATCAGGGAGTGTTTGGTACGCTGGAATGGGGAATGAAAATGAATATTTTGTTTTTATTCCTATTTATTATGAAATGATAATGAATTTGTGATTTCATTTTTAATGTTTGAATGAATTTAGGAATCTATGGTTGAAATATATATATATATAACTTGAATTAGTTGACTTTCATAAGCTCATGTTAAAAGCTTAAGCCTCATTTTCCCCACTGGAAAATGGTGAGAATAATCATTCTACCCCACTGGTGAATGATAAAAAATTGAGTGAGGAAGAGTTAGGGTACCGTATGCTAAGGATGTATTACCATAAGACTGAGAATCTATACTCTCTTAAGCCAAATCTACGTCTTCTAATTTGTGAAAAGGCTAAGGTTGTGTTTGTTTTTTGGCTTAATAGAAAAAGCCAAATATTTTAGCTTTTTCTATTTAACTAAAAGTAATGTATTGACATCAACCAACATCATTAAACTAAACTTATTGATAA
This sequence comes from Vitis vinifera, assembly GCF_030704535.1. Taxonomy (NCBI): domain Eukaryota; kingdom Viridiplantae; phylum Streptophyta; class Magnoliopsida; order Vitales; family Vitaceae; genus Vitis; species Vitis vinifera. Next base: position 17,413,641 of record NC_081810.1, on the reverse strand, counting down.
TAAGTTCACTTTAATTATGTTGGTTAGTATCAATAAGGTACTTTTAGCTGAATAGAAAAATCCAAAATATTTGACTTTTTCTATTCAGCCAAAAAACAAACACCACCTAAGTCTTCAGCTGAAGAAAGGGGCAAAAAAATGAATAGTAGTCACGTGCATGAATAGTGAATAGTAAAATTCACTTTTCTACTGAAAATCACTGAAAAACCTTCTTTCGGCAGAGAAGACTGCAGATAGGCTGCTTTAGGCTGAGAAGACTGCTGACAGACATATAATATTAAAAAGGTATAATCGATTAAACAGGACAAAAGAAACATCGAATTACAAATCTAACCTTTTGCCAAAAAAATACTTATTTTTGAAGAAGAATACCCAGTTTTTCTCTTGTAAAAATAATATTTTCTTTCAAAATAATGTAAATAATGAAAATATTGAAGGATATTTATGTATAAAATAGACTATTTTTAAGTTCAAAAATAAGAGAAAATTTTGTAAATTAGAGATTTTTTTCATTCTTTTTAATCAATTAATCTTATTAAAAACTCATCTACTTATTTAATCAATACAGAATTAAGATGTTTAGTATGAGTTGGCTTTGGTTGAATTCCTATTGTATCAACTATAAATCAGAATATTTTCCCCTTCTTGTAATAAATTTAAATAGATTTTCTTACTTTAAGTGACTCATGAATTAACATTTTAGTAAAGATGAATTAACATTTTAGTAAACATTGAATATATATACTTATAATAGGAATGGAAATGTTTGGTAATAATAGGAATGGAAATGAAAAAGTAAAAAAATTGACAATAATCCCTTTATATTTTAAAAGAATAAATTTGAAACTTTTTATTATTGAATGATAAGACTAAACAAATAATATATAATCAATAAATAAAAAATTAATCATAAAAAATCATAGAACCCCTAGGGTCAAATATATACTTATAACCTCGCTAAAGAACTCAACTCCCAACGTCATCTCATGCTGAACACAATACATACATACATATATATATATATATATATATATATTAAAAATATAAATTTATTAATAATAAATATTAAAAAAAATCACAGCAAACACTTTAATTTCATGACTTCATAATTTCAAAAAAGAAAGGCCCATTAAAAAGTTTTAAAAGTCATATTTTCGCCTTTAAATTTTTATCAACAAGGTTTAAAATAAAAAGAAAAAAAGAAAAGCAAAGGTGAATTAATCGAAAAAATAAGTTCAAAATTAATTCATCTTTACTAAAATGTTAATTCATGAGTCACTTAAAGTAAGAAAATCTATTTAAATTTATTACAAGAAGGGGAAAATATTCTTATTTATAGTTGATACAATAGGAATTCAACCAAAGCCAACTCATACTAAACATCTTAATTTTGTATTGATTAAATAAGTAGATGAGTTTTTAATAAGATTAATTGATTAAAAAGAATGAAAAAAATCTCTAATTTACAAAATTTTCTCTTATTTTTGAACTTAAAAATAGTCTATTTTATACATAAATATCCTTCAATATTTTTATTATTTACATTATTTTGAAAGAAAATATTATTTTTACAAGAGAAAAACGTGGGTATTCTTCTTCAAAAATAAGTATTTTTTTGGCAAAAGGTTAGATTTGTAATTCGATGTTTCTTTTGTCCTGTTTAATCGATTATACCTTTTTAATATTATAAATTTTGCTAGTGCTAACAACATAAATATTAAGAAATAATAACAAAACATTAATTGGACCTTATAATTTCGAAATGCCTTTAAAAACTATTTATTTATTTATTTATGGAAAAATTGGAAATACAATATGACCGTTGGAGGGTCGCGTCTATTCCAAAAGCTATATATTTATTAATGACGTTCCAAAAGAGCCCAACTATTCAGTCCCAGAGAGAGAGAGAGAAAAGAGAGGTTTTGGGTTCTGATCGGTGGTCTTGGTGGCGAGGATCGGAGATAGCCCACCACCAAGAATCATCTGACATGGCTTCCAGAGTTGTTCCTGTTCCAAACCAACCAAGAGGTTTTAGATTAATCTAATTTGGTTTTTGGTTTGTTTGTTTTCTGAAATTTTGTTCGTTCGTCATTGATTTTCATGGTTCTGTTCATTGATTTGTGATGTTGTATGCATGTAGAGTTGAATTCTTCCTTTGACTATGCGGATTGGGTTTTTAAATTCTTCTTTCTGGAAATTTCTCTTCTTCCATTTTTAAATATGTTTGGTTGGATTAATAACCGCTGACATCTGGGTTCGTTCAACAGCATAGGCTTTTTATTTCTTTGATTTATTATGCAGTCTGTTCTTACTTTCTGAAGTTTTCTCTACATTGGTGGATTCTTTTTTGTTTCTGGGTTTTGTTTGTTGCTGGATATGAATCAAATTTTGCTGTGTCTTCAGGAGGAAAGCAGAAGAATGCCCCAGAAAAGGCTAGAAACCGGCAAGCTCTCAGAGAAATCGGAAATCTTATGAATGATACTATTCCAGCAGGGGAAGGGACATTCAATCCACAGATTTCTCGCCCCCTTACAAGGTTACACATCTGACTCTCTCCTTTCAAAACTTTTTAAGGCACAAATGCACAGAAAACATTTGCTCAAGTTGTTAAATTCTTGCCTTTTAGGAGCTTTTGTGCACAATTACCGGAAAATGGGAGAGCACAGAAACCCATTGCAGAAGTTGTTTCTGTTCATGGATTTGCCCCTGGAAAAGCTCGAAAGAAGCCGAAACCTCAGACTGTGGTGACCATTAGCCCAGATGAAAATGATAAGAGTAAACCTTCAACACAAGGGTCCTTAACTAAGAAGGTCAAGACCCTCTCTTCAATCCTCACTACTCAAAGCAAGATGGTCTGGCTCTCTTGAAATCTTCTTTGGTGCCTTGTTTTCTTGCTGTGTTCTAATTTTGATGCATCTGATCAGGCTGCATGTCGACTCACTGATAGGCCGAGGGTTCCAATAATAAACATTGATGCAGACGATGTTGATAATGAACTTGCTGCTGTTGAATATGTTGATGACATCTATCAGTTCTACAAGATGACAGAAGTATTGATCTTTTAAACTCCATCTAGCTCTTTCAATATTGATCTTTCATAGAAAAGCTTTTTTGTGCAGGATGAGAATCGAACGATACATTATATGGATTTGCAGACCGATATTAATTCCAAGATGAGAGCAATCCTAATAGATTGGCTGGTAGAAGTTCATAGAAAGCTTGAACTTATGCCTGAAACGCTTTATCTTACCATAAACATTATTGATCGATACCTGTCGACAAAAATTGTATCTAGGAGCGAGCTTCAGTTAGTTGGCATCACTTCAATGCTGATTGCTTGCAAATATGAAGAAATTTGGGCACCAGAGGTGGTGTTCTTCCCTTCTGGTGTTGTGTCATGTCATCATTTGTTGAAAGCTCCTACAGCTTCTCTAATATGGGTTTTTGGAATTCATTTTCAGGTGAATGACTTTGTGTGCATATCAGATAATGCCTATGCCAGGGAACAGATACTCCAAATGGAGAAATCAATCTTGACAAAGTTGGAATGGTACTTAACAGTTCCTACACCATATGTCTTCCTAGTTCGGTACATCAAAGCTTCTGTTGCACCGGATCAAGAGGTACAACTCTCACTGAAATTTTGGAAAACTTCAAGCGAGGAAATCATCATAAATGGTCTTTTTCCCCCGCTCTATTGTAGATGGAAGAGATGGTGTTTTTCCTAACTGAACTGGGTCTGATGAACTATTCTACAATATTGTACTCCCCATCGATGCTTGCTGCTTCAGCAGTATATGCGGCTCGTTGCACCCTCCGCAGGATCCCTCTCTGGAGTGCAACTCTAAAGCACTACACGGGCTACACTCAAGACCAACTAATGTAATCTTAATCTAGTCCAATTCAATCTACAAAAGTATTCTAATCGACAATATTTACTGGTGTACCATGACTTCATCTCTTCTTGTTGGCTTCAATAGGGACTGTGCGAAGCTCCTGGTTAGCTTTCACTTGGGAGCTGCAGAGAACAAGCTCAAAGCAGTCTATCAGAAATTTTCAGAACTTGAAAGGGGTGCCGTTGCCCATGTCTCTCCTGCCAAAAATCTTTCAGCTGGCGCCTAGGCGTCTGCAAGATGTATTTTTTTCCTCTATCTTGGTAGTGTTGTACATTTTTTTCACTCTTGAAAAATGATGATGTTCGGATGTATTTGGCAGTTAGTTAAAAGGAACCAACCCATCAGCGTAAGTTGTTTGGGACTACAGGTGAGTTTTGCCTCATACGAACAATAAATCCCCATCAAAGGAAAATCTTGATACCATTTGTTGGAAAAATCACAATACTCAAAAGTAACAAGAAAAATAAAGTGAAATAGAAAAAATAAAAGATTTATATGGTTGAGTTTAGTCGCCTATATCATGGGAGACCGAGATCACATTTATTAGTAAACTTCATAAATATAGACTCAAAAACTCTCAATCTCTCTCCGCCCCAACACCAATACACCCTTTATGTATCTATTTAATCATTTACTTTTTCACTCTTTTTTTCTAAATCATATGTATTTTTTATGTTTTATTGTTTTGTAAAACAAAATTTCCATCCCTTAATGTCCTTTAGCCCTTGGTTGGCTCTTCTAGCACCTGAGTCAAGAGGACGACCTCTTCGAGTTATCTTTCAAAGAGAGCATGTTTTATTCCAGTCGAGAAAAAGGAAGAACAACAAGACAAAAAGGATCAAACTTTATATTTGATATAGACAGATCGACCTTCAAGCGATGAAAACTACTTGCTCTCTAACTCCTTCACCTAGGGGTAAAGTGCTTACAGCTCTTATTTCTCCCTTTCTTCGGGGACGGCGACGGGTCTTACAAGCTCATAAAATGGGAGGAATTCTTAATGGTAGTTAGAATGACAAGTGTCCTCTCAGCCTAGAGAGACCTGAAGAAGGGTTGAGTTGTTGAATCAAGAGGACATCCGCGTTGTCTCTAGTTAGCCAGTAGAACTACCTTTTCTAGTTTCTCTAGTGGGAAAAATTCATTCTACTATAACCAAGTGGGTCTAACGAAAATGGCTTTTTCAATCTCCTATAAGGAAGCTCTCTTCAAATGGTGTATAAATGGCGATTGAAGAGTTAGAAATAGCCAATGCGCTCATAACCTTGAATTCTACTCCTAAAAAGTCAAGGAATTTGGCTTTTGTCTTTGAACCTGAGGGGACAAGTGGCATTTTCAAATCCCTTAGATTCTTCATTCGAGTCTGATAAGGGTTTGGGGATTCTATTAAGAAAGAGTAAAGCTAGCCGCAACTGCTACTCCTGAACATGTAGGAGAGAAGCACTTTCACACAACAAACGTCTCTTCTATATAAGGATTTCACATCGCCGGAGAATGGGAGATCAAATCGGGTGGGAGAGGGGCTCTAATCGATCATCTAGATTCAAAGTCAAGATCTTCATCACCTCTGTTATAGAATGAATAGGTTAAATCAGTCTATCGCCTTCCTTACACTCTACTTTCTAGTTGATTCAAGCAAGAAAGGTTAGTCTATTGACTTGGGTGCGAAAAATAGCTATGATTCGCATCAAGGAGGTATTAGAGTGGGAGTTGGTGAATCCATTATTGAGAATAAAAGAGCTAAGTTTTTTTGTACCAAGCACGGGGTGCTTCTTTGAGACCGTAGATAGACTTGCAAAGCTTAAAAAAATGTATTCATAACACTGTTAAAACTCCCTTTACTAGTAGATCTAACTCTCTTTCTTTCTTTATTATTATATTATTACATGTTCGAGATCTTCAAATGTATGTCATAAATAATGTTCAAAATCGGAGGAGTTTTCTTATCTTTAATACTTCCTTAAAGGTGCGAAGCAAAAGCCTTTTAACCATAGTTTGAATTTCCTCCATATCTATAGGGATTCACAATTAATCATTCCCGTGTGCAATCTAATTTATCTCTCTGCATTTAGCTCTAGAAAGATTGTTATAAAGTGATCACAGAACTTTCATACAACCGGGGTAGTTTCAAAGGCTTGAAGGAGTGTAGCCTTATTCAGAAGTCCTAAACCGTATTCTTGCAAACAACGTCTTTGTCCACCTTATGTCTCCTTTACCTTTCTCATCTCTCCGTTGGTGTGTGGGTGTGGATTTCATTGATGACTCGAATTCCCCCTATCCATATTATAGGAGGATGGTGGCATATTAGTGATTTGATTGCCTTGGCTGGATAAATCTCAAATTCATTCGCCATTATAGAGTTGTCAAATCAGAGTAAGGAGGTGCGGCTACGACGAAAGAAGAATGCTTTCTTTTGTATGTAATATACCCCAAACCAGGCACATTCCTTACTTCTTTTGGGAGTGGCATCGGTCCCGTTCATGCCCTAGAAGAAGATAAATTTCATATTTATAAGCCGAGTTTACACGATATTATGATCATCCGGTATTATAGGTAAATTAACCCTATATCAAATATAGTATATATATATATATATATATATATATATAGCAGAAGTGGGAGATGGTAGCCACCATGAAGTAGGTGGGGAGGGAAATTGATTCGTAAGTACGTGTAGAAGATGCGAATTTTTGGTGAATGATGATTTGGAATAACCAACTGTAGTAGTAGGCAGAATAAGGTCGGCGGTTGAGTTAGGCGCTTTCTCTTTTTCGATTTTCGATTTTTCGCTTTCAAATAAGATATCTTCTACTGGTACGTCCGTTGAGTTCTTTTTAGAGAGGAAATTCCTTTCATCTTGATCTCCGGCCAACCGGTCTTCTGTTCAATCAAATATCCCGGTCGAGCTGTATTGGGCCAACACTCATTGGTCTGCTCTGTCTTCTTCATCCGTCCGTTGGTTATTTAGCTAGGGAATTTGATTCAGTATATTGGAAATTTCTCCTTAGTGAGAAGGTGTCTGAAATGTCTCTCATGGGCCAGTCCTTTCCAAAGTCTCGAAAAAATGCCTCATTTGCTATGGATTGAAGGATAAATCACTACAAGTGATGAAGATACACGATTTAAATACCGGAAGATCCAATATTTAAAAATTGTATCTAGAATGATCGAAAATGTGGAAACAAGACCAGATATAATTTGATCATTATGAGCAAATCCAAAATCTTTGTAAACAGAGCCAATCATTAGTTCCCAACCATGTGGCGAGTGGAATCCGATACTTAAATCAGTTAATAAAGAATAGAAAAAGCTTTTATTATGTCGCTTAAGTTATATAGAAATTGTTGAATCCAAGAGTTAAGAATAAGAAGTTCTTCATTACCCAGAATAGAATAACCACTTAAAATAACGAAACAAATTATATTTGTTGAGAAGTGCAAAATCGTATGGATAGGATCATCATTGTACATCTTGATCAATTGGATCGTTTCTTTGTGGATTCCCATACGAAGCTTTTGTAGATGTGTTTTCGGGCATTCCTTTATCATTTCGTCCGACAAGAAGAGTTCCTCTAATTCTATGAATTTTTATAGAATACTATATTCTTGAATATCATTCAAAAAAGTTTCAGATTGCCTAGTATTCCACCAATTAGTAACTTAAGATTCTAGACTTTTATTAAGTGATAGAGAGATCCACCAGGGCAAAAATACTATAGATGCAAGATATAGAAGGGGAGTGAATGCTTTCTTTTTTGTCATTTTTTTTTTTCAGCTGTGAATTGTTAATGAACCCAATTCAATTGTCAACTCTCGATCTAATAGTTCTGTCAAGCATGAGTTCTATTACAAGGTATTGAGCCCATGAATCTATTCTCTGTTTTTTATTTACGATTCAGAAGTTAGTCATTGAATCTAGAAAGAATACAAAATAGAATAAGAGTCCACTTCGAATGAAGAAATAATAAAAAATATTGTTTCTAGATATCTTCGCAATTGGTCAAATTCTAAGCACTCATTTCGATGAATGCCCAAGAATGCCCGAAAGAACCACTTTTTTAATGAATATTATTCAGATTTCAAGACAAAAAAACTCCCTTTCAACCATTTCTATCAAAATATTTAATATTTCGAAAAACTTTTGCTGGCTACCGAAATAATTGAGATAAATTTTTGAAGAATATTGTGATGGGATGAAGTGGCAAAACAAGATAGAAATTTGATAGTTATCATTATAAGAGGTTTAGTCATTAAGGAACACAAAAGAAAGGATAAAAAGAAACGCCAATTGACAAAAAAAAAAAAAAAAAAAAGAATTTACAAGATATGATCTATCTGCATCTAGCGTATCAATTCCAAATATTGGACCTAAAATAAATTCTTTATTTCGAAATGTTTTGATATATGGGAGTTTTTCGATTTGTTACTTGCTTTGTTACTATGAGTAGATTTCCATACGCATAAAAGACTATTTTTGCAGAAAAAAATAGTTTCTTTTTATGATTGTTTCGTATACGTCTGCTTTGGCTCAAATGAGCGTTCTGAAAAAACTTCAGTTAAGTTTATGTTATAGAAAAGGAATGGTGGATTCTTGCATTTTTCCTTCCTACTAAGAAATCAGTTCATTTCAAAATGCATCAATTGGTACACGCAAGAAATAGGCTAATTCAACAGCTTTTTGTTCCATTTCTCGTGGTGTCAAATTCTCATCAGTATGAGTCAAAGGAATGGCCCCCTAACCTTTGATTTCCATATAAAGGACAAGGATACGACGGGCATAAATATCCTCTTTAATTGCTATTCTGATGGACTGAATATCTTTCATAAGTAATCGGAGGAAGATCTGACGATTTTTTCTAGGAAATCCCCAATGAAAAATACACATTATTCCTTCTTTTCTATTGAATCGATCATAACCACTACCTACATTCCACGGAATTGTGCACCACAAATAGGAGCTAATAAAGAGACCGACAATCCCGTAGAAAGACATCACGATCCCTTGTAGAAAAAAATTTATTTGTTGAGACGGAAATAAAGATATCAAATTCCTACCAAGATAACTGGAAGTTTCAACCAATAAGAACCCTAATGAACCTAAAAAAAGGATAAAGGCCTAGCAGAAATTACTTGTTTTTCGAGACCCCGTTATAAGTTCTATCCATATACATTCTGATCGCCAACTCATACTAGATCCAGTTGCATTTTATTGTAATTGAGAGAATAACCCAAATGAATTTTACTTCACTCTTTTTGTTTATGAAATGACTCTCATCAACTAGCACTATTCTAATGTGAACCTTTAGGCGTAATTCATCGAATTGGTTTTTATTTTAAAAAATAGTTACCACACAAGACCTTAAAACTATTTTCCATTTTCTAGTTTTCAATCATATTGTCCTATTTTTTTTTGTTTTAAATGATAAAAAATTGTAAAAAAAAGACATTTACCAAATAGACTCATAAATTTCCTAATCCAATTCAAACTTAAAAAGGCAATTTACAAGGTAATTTATTCAAATTTAAACTATACTCGACTTCCCTAAAAATAAAAAATAAATGATTTGAGACAAAATTACCAACACTCAATTCATATATTATATCTAAAAGGAAAAAGTGAAAGAAAATAAAATAAAATAATCCTTTTATTTAAAAGGTAAAAGAGAAGACTATTTTTTGAAAAATGATAGAGATAACTTCATTTATTGAATCTCGAGCTATATTTTGTTTAGTGTCATCTTTCTTAACTAAAAACATAAATAGATGAAATAAAGAAAATGGTATATAATGTAAATAGATAATCAAAGAATAAGGAATTGTAAGTAGAAATCAATATTTTTTACCTTTTTGATTTAATCTTACCTCTTTGCTTTAATATTATTATTTTTATATTCTATTATTGATAGATCATGAATGTTTAGTGTAAACCGATATCCTATCATTTAACTTATTTTTAATTTTTAGTTTTATATTTGTTTTCCCAAATTTGTGTTATTTTTATATTTTATTATTAGTAGATTGATGAATTTTGAAATTAAATTCATGTATTCTATCATTCTAATTCATTTATTTTTATTTTTACATTTTATGATTATTAACCTTAGTTGACATTTGTATTTATATTGTTAATGGTAGTTAATAAAGATTTTAGAATAGAAAAAAAAAAAAAAAAAACATATTTTGGAATTGGGTGTACTTTTGTTCTCAACATTGTGTTTTCAAAGTCCCTCTTTTTAGAGAACAAAAAAAGTTGTTTCCCTCGTCTTTTATATTGTTTAAAGAAAAAAAAAAAAGCAAAAATGTTCTCCGTGTTTTTAATCTAGTGTTCTCTGTGTTCTCAAATGTAATATTTCCTCCAACACATCTACAACTAAGAGTGTCTCCACTAGCACAAGATCAAGGTCAACTCTATCTTCACCAACACATCTCATATTTCCATCATTTCCATATATTTTGAAGTTGTGTTTTCTAGATTTGGTAAAACCTGAATGATTTTGCTACATCTGAGAAATTAGTCGGGAAAAAAGTTAGAGCGGGCGAAAGAGAATACATGCTAGAGTTTTTTCAATAATTTTGTATATTTTCATCTCGTTTTGTTGTTGTTTTAAAAATATAATCTGATTATTTTTTGGATTTTCTATGTATCTATGATTTTTATGAATTTCAATCATATTTTTATTCTAAAATTTAAAGACAAATAGCTTCACCTTGGTGTCGAGCCCACTTTATTATATTCCCTAAGGTCAAGGTTCTCCATTTCCAAGACCCACCAAATTCTAAGGTCTTATTTGGGTGGCAGTGATGAGTTTGATTGGTGGTGATGATGGGTTTTGGCTTGATGTTAATGGGTAAAGGGGAATGAGAGGTGAAGAGACCGATAGAGGAATGAAGGGTACCATTGAGTAGGGTACCTGAAGGATATGAAGAAGAATAAGAGAATATGACCATAAATGATGGGGATGAGTTGATTTTGAATGTTAGTTTACTGTTGGTGGTTTGGTTAAGGTTGGAGGAATGAGAAGTAGTAGTAAGTAGTTGAAGTTCTACTTCTATATTAATTCATAGTTGATGAATTATTGATGAGAGAAATTCATGGGAAATTGCATATTCATGCATAAATGTCATTTCATTGAATTTGATCTTGTCCTTTTTTCTTTCTATCAGTTTCCTCAGCACCCTAATGGATGTTATTTCCTTTTGCTATGATTAAGATGTGTTCCTATTTTTGTGAACCATTCCTAGTAGATGGGCATTTGAATTAATTGGGTTTATGTGGATATGATTTTAGCTTGAGTTGTTTACTATTAGGTGAAACAAATTATCCATCTGTGATTTGTGATACTTAATTGACTATTTGGTGCTGCTTTTATCCTCAATTGGACAAACAAGTCATTAGTCTGATTGTATAAGTTAGGGTATGGGAGAGAGGTTAGAAATTCTAAACTCGTTTAGGACATTAATGACATTGGGTTAAGGCGGCACCCTTACAAAACCCGCTTCTCACTTATTCTTTTTTCAATCAACCTTATTCATTATAGGATAGATATGGCAAACAACATGAGGAATAAAAAGAAATCAGGTAAATTTAATTGAATAAGTAAACTATGTGGATCAAAGGATAAGACACAATATATTAGTTAAATGATCGTAGTAATTAATATTATGATTTTGAATTTATAGCATTGTGGTGGGAATCCTTCGGAGGATTTTGTAAGGAATTGCGACAGCTTGTCATTCACATTCTTAGTCGAACTTGTAGTCTCATAAGTTGTGAAATAAATTGGTGTGCATTTGATAAGATATGAAAAATGATGCAAAATCATATTTATTGTCGATAAGAACTATCAAAATTTAATAGATCTTTAAATAGATGCATTCTAAGAGGAGAAATTGATTGGAACTAGAAATATTGAATACACTTATTTTAATCAAGTACAATCAATGACTAGAGGCAAGATATCAAAGAAGAATGATAAAGGATGAAACTTCTTATCCAATTTCATCATCGAATATGAAATCTGATGATAAGCGAATTATGGAAAGAGAAGATGTGGTATTTCCCTTAGAAATTACCAATGTTTTAAAAATTGGACTAGCATTGAAGTAAAAAAGTTATTGGTTCATTGTTCAATAGTTAGACCGGTAGTTGATCTGTAATCAAACTGGTGATGTCATAAATATATCATTTATATTTTATTAAAATTTAAAATAATTTTAAGAAATTAATTTAATTATAATTTATAATGATATTTTATTTTTATATTTGATATGTCAAATTAAATGATAAGAGATAAATATAAATGTATTAATATATTAAATCTTATTATATAAAAATGTATAATATTTAAGTAGTATAGAAATTGAAAAAGAGGCATATAAATATTTTCTATAATATTTATTAAAATAATTGTATTGTATAGTGGTCACGAGTTCATTTTGTCAACCACAGGTACATGGTTCAAATCTATCATGCAATTTTGTTGGTGAGGGGGAAGCTTTTGTGTCAATTGAATGAAAAAACCAACATGTTTTCGGTCAAACAATAGTTGTCAATTTCATAGGAAATTGGATGATTCGAGGATGGTCCAACCTATGAACGGTTTGTTTTACTGACCAGACTAATAAGGTCACCAATTGACAGTCCAATGATTGATCCGATCCAGTTTTCAAAACACTAGAAATTACATGGATAAATATTAGTTATTGATTTAACATCGAAGAACAAGAAAATAGTTGAAAAAGGAAGAGAGGTATTAAATATATAATGTAAGAATAAAGTTTATTTTAATTAATGTTTCATATTTTATTTAAGGGAGAATCATGTAAAGGTACACTACTAAAAAAATGTAGTTTTTAAGAACTTTTATAAAATAATTCTACAAACATGCACTCCAATAGTAACATGATTAAAATTCCGAGATTATCTTTCAACTCTTCTCTCCTCCATAAGCCAACTAATTTTTTCTTCTTATTTTTAACCTTCACATGACAAGTCGAGAGTTTCATCATGCTTATCAATTCTTTTAAAGCTTGATATTTGACGAACCAACATATCACATTATTTTTGTTTTTTCTCTTTCCTCTTTCTTTATTTTATCTAGAAAGTAATGCTACTTTTTACCTTTTTTTATTTAATATGTGTAGACCCCCCTTCAGGTGGCAAGTTTTTGCATTTTGCCATTATTTTTTATTTATCTTCTTGTCAACCCGAGGATGGGCTGTATGGAGGGCGACGGGACAGGACTGAAAAGGGAGACTGATGTGGGTGGCCTAGGGCAGAGAAAATGAGAGGCTGCCAGGAGAAAAGGAGGGGGAAAAACAGAGTAAGCAGGGGGGATTGGAGGAAAGAGTTTTTTTTGGGGCAGAAAATGAGAGGAAGGATTTTTTAGGGGACGGAACCAGGGAGAGCTATCGGAGGGGCATTTCTTCAGGCGGGTTCCAGAGGAGATGGACAGGAGAGAAGCGAGCGGGAGGGATTTTTGATCAGAGGAGAGAGCTTGCTGGCGGCGAGACCACTTCGACTCTGTTGGGGGAATCTCTCAGGTTTGACTTTCCGGCACTTAGGTTCTCCATTTTTACAGTCACACCATGCCTCTTATTGATCTATGGTTTTTTTTTTATTTTTGCTGTTGGTATGTGGATGCTTGTTTTGGCCATCAAAGGTCCCGTTTGTTTGATTTTTGCTTCACTTGCATGAGTTACATAAGGGATACGCTGCTGTTCATGTGTTAAATCCACTCGAAATTTCCTAAGCTTTCAAATCTTTTCGATCTTCATGCATCCTCCTCTACCGCCGTCCTAGTTGTTATTGTCTTGGAGAAGATCATCGTCACCCTTAGATCTCTCTCCAAACCTCCCTCACCCCCTTCCACGACCCCGGCATCCTCCACTCTGTCGGCCAGCATTCCGAGGGTCACCTCCGGCGCGCCCAGGAGGCGGCGGCTGCTGCTGCTGCATGCCGCCATAGCTGCCCTCCAGTTCGTCGTCGGATCCAAGCGTCATTCGGATGGCGGCGATTGAGGTGCTGAAACTCTAGCCGGTGCCGGTGATATTGGAGGTGCGGAGGTGGAACTTGAGAAGCCCATGGTTTCTCTTGGAGACCTTTGGGCAGAGAAGCCGTGGGTGGCAGCGCCTGCATAGGAGATGCCCGCAATGGCTAATGGGCTTGAGGGCTTAGGTGATTTTGCTGTTGGTTTTGAGCTTGTGATGAAGCCCAGGCCCAAGCGAAAAGATAAAAAAAAAAATAATGAGGAAGAGAAGGCCTCACTGAGTTATTCACCCATTTTAAAATTGGCCCATTTGCTTGCATCTACTTTATTAACTTCCAATTCCCAAGCCCAATTTATAAAATTTTAACCTTCAAATAATACTTCAAAATTCCGACATTTAAAATTCAATTCCAATTTCCGAAAATTCTCATACTCACTTTAATTTATTTAATCACTAATACTTTATTCATTTATTTTAAAACTCCATTCTTAATCTATTTATTTAAAATTTCTGTTTGCCGAATTAAATTCCGAAAATTCCCATTCTCACTTTAATTTATTTAATCACTAATACTTTATTCATTTATTTTAAAACTCCATTCTTAATCTATTTATTTAAAATTTCTGATTTTCGAATTAAATTCCTAGTCCCAAAAATTCCCCATCTTCCCATTAATTTATTTAATCATTAGTATTTTATTTATTTGTTTCAAAACTCCATTTTAAATCAAAATTCTTTAAAACTTCTGATTTCCGAATTAAATTCCCAATCCTGAAAATTCCCATATTCACATTAAATTAATCACTAATAGTTTGTTTATTTATCTTAAAATTCTATCTTAAACAATTCTTTAAAATTTCTGACTTCTAAATCTAATTTCCAAATTCAAAAATTCCAGCATTCTCATTCATTTATTTAATCATTATTTTCGTCCTTATTATTATTATTCCATTTATTTATTTCAAAATCCCATTTTTTAAACATTTTTTTTAATCCCAATTTCTGAACTTAATTTCCGATTTCCAAAATTCTAATTTCTTTCAAATTTAATATCCAAAATTCCAATTCTTAAATTTATTTTTTCAAGACTCCAATCTTCAAATAATTTTCGAGACTCTAATTTCCAAATAAATCTCAAAAATCCAGTTTTCTTTCGAATAGCTTTAATTCCACTCTGTTTTTTTAAATAATGTTCTATTTCTTTTGATGTTTACATAAGCATGAATGCTATTTTCATAATTCCAGAATAATGGAATCTGTGAGACTAATTCATGCAAAATATAATGGGCTTTGGTGGGGGCCCCACATATAAGATTTCATGATTGATTGACTGATTGATTGATTTAATTGCCATGCATGAGATCATTTTTTAATTGTGTATTAACCCTCCTCTCTTGATAGCGCATGATGGTTCGTTGCCCAGGTATGCACTCATTCCCAATCTGGTTAGTCTATATGCATTTTACTGACTCTCATATGTGCATGATAGTTTCGGGTATTCATTGATCTCTTAATTAATTGCCATGATTGCTTCATTTTATTAGTAGAGACCCATTTAGGGACTTAGAGGGGTGCTACGGTTCATACCGTACCTTCCTGATAAGTAACCTGACCCCCGGACCCGATCCGGTTTTTCACAGACCACCTTTTCCAAAATAAGGAGTTACACTTAGGGTTTTTCTTTCTTATTTTGTTTACCCTTTAAAAATAAAACAAAAATAAGTGGCGACTCCAAGTCATTTTTCTTAATCAATAAAAATCAAATTTTCAAACAAAAATCGAGCTCGCCATCGAGTGGGAAACGCATGAGCCGAAATGCGGGGTCCACAATATGCTAGTTACCAAGGATGAAAATATCAGTAATTACAGATATATCGGTACTTTCATTTTACAGATATATCAGAGATATATCGACGGATATTCTGACACAAAATATCGGTGAACCTAAAATTGATCAGAAATTATAAAAATGGAAGAAAAAACTCTTAAAAATAAAATTACAAGTATAATAGAATTGTAATTGATATATATAATATAATTTATTATATTTGATAATAATATTGTATATATTAATAAAAATATATATGAATTTCATAAGTATACATTTATTATTAAATTATATCAAATATCATTCGATAATAATATTGTGATATTTGATTATAATATGTCTAATTTAAAAATATATTTGATATTAAAATTATAATTCATTTAATTCAATTCTATTAAATGATATAAAATAAATGATAATATATGTATAATTTTTAATACTTAATTAATATATTAATGATATTAAAAACACTATGAAGAAAATTATCATGATAATTTTTATATTTTTGGTATTCAAATAGATGAAATTTTTTCATTTAATTATAAAATAATTATAATTAATTTGTTCTTTAAAACATTTTTAAAAAATTATGTTTATATGTTGAATTTGAGTATATATATATTTGGTGCAACTTATATATTAAGGGACAATCTTGCCCCGGTGGTTGGCGCAACACATTGCAAACCTTTTGGTGGGGGTTTGAGCCCTGCAGCGAAGAAAGATTGACCGGGCCCTTGACCACGACGAGGTTCACGATAAATTGTAAAAAAATTGTAAGGTCGATATTTAACGACGAGGTTCACAATAAATTGTCGATATTTTAATCCTACTAGTTACCATTATTTCATGAAATTTTTTTAATTTCATTTTTACACTTTTTCACATTTTTCATATTTATTGATTTAAATTATTTATGGACATTTTAAACATAAAATAATAATAATAATATTTAATAAACAATTAATGAGAAAAAATTAATAAAATAATAAATACATAAGTAACAAATTTAGAGATTTAGAACATAAGATTTTATATATTCATGCTAAATAAAATATTTATTTATTTAATAAATTTTATCATATATAAATTACATAAAAATATCCCGTCATATTATTTTATTGTTTATATTTTTTAATTTTAAAATTTTGATGTGAGAAATCAAAATCAGTGACCATCATTTTAACTTTACTAGACTTCTAACCTTTTGCTTAGTTAAAATATTTAATTTTTTATTTATATAAAATAAAATTAGTTAAAATGTTTAACTTTTTTATTTATATAAAATAAAATTTTGATCGTGGTTCTAACCTTTTGCTTGATTAAAATATTGAATTTTTTAATATAAAACTAAAATAAAATATATTTTTTCATAAAAATTGTATTTAATATTCTATATTAATTTTCTTTTAATTTTATTAAAAATTAAAATTTTGCATATTGAAGTTGTGCACCAATCAACATAACTCTTGAAAAAAATGGTACCACTCTTTTATGAAAAAAAATACCATTAAAGTGTGTTAAAAGTACCATTATGGTCAAAAGAATATATATCACTCTTCTTTGGTTTATGATAAAATATGTTACTATCCTTACATATTTGATTTCTTGTGTAATGATGAAATAATATGAATTAAGTGAATGTTATTTCGCAATAACACCAATTGACATGATCCTTTATAAGAAAAAATATCACTTAAGTATTTTAAAAGTATCACTATGTTAGAAGGGAAGTGCATTTTTAATGTACTTCAATTGTACCTTTTTTTAAAAATAAAATATGATATGCTCTTTTATTTATATATATAAAAAAAACAAAACACAAGAGTGTTAAAAGTACCACCATGCAAAAAGAGTGGTACACTTCTAATACATTTCACTTGTACCTTTTCATAAAAAGAGCATACTACTATTTTATAAAAATAAGTATCACTATCGTGAGAAGGTTGTATCATTTTCTTTGGTTTAGGGTAAGACCTATTATACCGGTTAAGTGCTCAATATCTTATGTAATAATGAAGTAATGATGAATTTAATGAGGTATTATTATGTAATAACACCTATCAACACAACTCTTTGGTACCATTTTTTTTATGAAAAAAGTTATATTGTAGTGTACTAAAGGTATACCACTCTTTTAGCATAGTGATACTTTTAAAACACTTAAGTTGTACTTTTTTTTTTTTTTTTGTAAAAAGTAATACCCTTTTTCTAAGGGTTGTTTCAATCTATATTGTTACTCAATAACATTCACTCAATTCAAATTATTTCATCATTACATGAGACGTTGAGCATGTAACAAACAATAACATACTTTATCGTAAGTCAAAGAAGAATGATACATCCTTCACACCACACCATAGTGGAACATACTTCAATTGTATTTTTTTTAAAAAAAGCATGGTACTTTTCCAAGGGTTGTGTTGATTGTATGCAATTTGAATGCAAAAATTTTAATTTTTAATAAAATTAATATAAATTATTTTTTTTTTCATGAAAAACATATTTTATTTTTTAGTTTATATAAATAAAAAAATTAAAAATTTTATCAAAACAAAATGTTAGAACCACAATCAAGTTTTTATTTTATATAATTAAAAATATTAAATATTTTATTTTTTTTAAAAAAAAGTTAAAACTACGATAAAATTGGATTCACAAACAAAAGATTAAAACCATGATCACCAACTTTTATTTTCACATGAAAATTTAAAAAAAAAATTAAAATATAAATAACAAAATCACATAATAATGAAATAAGATTTACAAAATAAATAAATGTTTCATTTAGCAGAAATATAGAAATTTTATTTACTAAATCTCTAAATTTGTTCATTGTATATTTATTTTTATATTAAATTTGCTCTTATTAATTATTTATGTTAAATTTGTTCTTATTAATTATTTAAAAATGGCGGTATTATGAAGGGAAAAAAATCATGTGGAATGATTGGTTACCATATATCAATTTTATTTTATTTTATTTTATAAAATAACCATGATTTATCATATCAAAGTTAAAAACAAAATTACAATAGTTGGTGATTGAAGTGAATGTTAGAGGGTAGTTTTGAAATTTTGATGATTTTCACTATTGGGTTATATGATTTGAAAATCATTTTCCTCAAAATGTATATATTTTAAAGTCAAAAGTCAAACTTCTTGAAATGTTGTTTTTTTTTAAGATGGTGAATGATTATATGATTTTTCATTTATTTAAACATAGTAATTGTGTTATTTGAAGGGTTTCTTACAATCGATGAAAGAACTAAAGGAAAGGAAGAAGTTGTAGAAAACATTAATGAAGATAAAGATGAAACATACAATATATAATAGCGAGAAATAAGTAAAATGAGTTTGAATAAACATACAAAAATATTTTATTGAATTTAAACATTTTCTTTTATTTTTTTTTCACTTTTTCTTTTCTTCTACTTTTCCTTTTTATTTTCTCTCAAAATTTCCAAAAACCAAACATAGCCTTAAAAAAAAAAAAATTGATTTTTTTCATTACATAAAAATATCTTAAAATACATGATAAGTTAAAAAAACAAGCATGATAATGAAAGTTTAAGAAAACAAATATGCTTATTCTAAAAAGAAGGAATTGTTCTTTTTCTTAGTTTTTCAACAAAACTCAAGTGATATTTAAAACGATGGAATAAGGACTGGGAAGAGGAAATCAAATTTCATGTTGATTCATTAATGCGTTTGAATGATTATGTAGAATGAGAAAAAGAATAAAAATTTCATTGTTATGAAAATCTTAAACTCGGTAAGATTTTGATTTCTCTATGATATTATGATTTACCTCCATTAAGAAAGTGAATTTGTGTTATGATTTACCTTCACTTCCATCCTATTCAATTTACATTCTCACGTACCAAATCCCAAGATGACATAATTTTGGTCTAAATAAAAAAAAAACTTAGAAACATTTATAGGAGAAACGTAAAAATGCTCAAAATAGGATTTCTCAAATTTTATTTAGCTGAATTTTAATTAGTAAGTACCAACCTCTAAAGTTATATTTGGTTCTCGAAAATTATTAAAAAAAATATTAAGAAAAATGATTTTCTTACGTTTATTTCCTTATGAAAAATAAGAAAGAAAATCAAATATAATTAAAATTTCTTATAAATTTTTGTATTTTCAAACAGAATAATTTTTACATAATGAAGGAAAATAAGTAAATATATATAAAAATAATTTTTTTAACTTTAAATTTGTTTTTTATTTTCCTTTACTCATTTTTTTCCTTCTATTTTTCTTCTTTATTTTTTCTCATTCACATTTTCTCTCAAATTTTGCAGAACCAAACATAATTCTAATGAATGATTCAATTTTCCACTTCACTATGGTTGAACCCCATGTTGATCTCTAAATACCAAATGCTCACCCCTAGGTTCCCAAGGAGCTGAAGTTGATGGTTATTTCAAGTTCATAACATGCCTAAAAAGACAAAAAAAACACCCCAACAAAAAGAAACAACTTTATTCAATCAATCAGCATACAACAACTTTGTTAGGGAAATTTATTGGAAAATTTTCAGATGCATGTTTTGTGAAATCTGTAGGAATTATCATAGTCCTGGGCTCAAACCCAATAGTTTGGAGGACCTAAGGACTTCACCCAGCATCTGTTTGGGTTTGCAGAATTGCTCCACACTTTTTTTTTTCTTTTTTTTTTCTGCCTTTTATAGGCCAGAATTGCCAGACACAATTTGCCATTTAACTTGTGGCTCCTATTAGAGAGTAGTATAATATATAAATATCGTTAATTTTATTTGAAAGAACAATGGATGATGATATGCAACAAAACAGGCACAGCTTTTCCACCAGACCCTAAAATGCATTTGATTGTTAACAGTGAACAGAAGGGAGTGAATAAAAATGCAATTGAACTTGATCTTCTTACTGATAAAGCTCTCCTCCATGGATGCATAAGGTGGTCATTCAACATCCACCTTCACCTTAGCCCCACAGCAACCCTTCCTCTCCTGTGCCTCCACCTTTACTTTTCTTGAACAGCATGTCCCTCCCTCCTGCAGCCCAGCATTACCAAGCTCTGACCTCCTCTCCAAAAACTTGAGTTCTCCTTCCACCTTCACCTTAGCCCCACAGCAACTCTTCCTCTCCTTTGCCTCCACCTTTACCTTTCTTGAACAGCATGTACCTCCCTGCTGCAACCCAGCATTACCAAGCTCTGACCTCCTCTCCAAAAACTCAGAGTTCTCCTTCCAAACCTCTCCATTTGCATACACCTCCTTCTTCCATATCGGAACTGATGCCTTAATTTCATCAATTACAAACTTACAAGCGTCCAATGCATCAGCCCGGTGAACAGAAGAGATTGCAATGAAGATACTGGTTTCCCCCACTGGAACTGGGCCCAAGCGGTGGGCAACTGCAATGGAGATGAGGCTCCAGGATGCTCGGGCAGATGAACAAATGTCATTGATGCAGCGGATGGCCATTGGAACATAAGCTTCGTATCTCAACTCTACAACTGTATTACCATCAAAGGTGTCACGAGTCGTGCCTGAGAAAGTTGCTACAGCGCCTGCCTGTGGGGCACTGACATAATTTATATACTTGGCAATGTCAATCACATTATGCTCTTCTAATATTTCAACCAAGTTTCTCTCCTCATCGGCCATCTTCCTCAACTGTAATGCTTTGGGTAATTCAGACAACAAACTTATCCTATGCTTTCTGCAGAAATTACAGAGCTAGCACAGCCATGGCTAGATGTTGCTGTTGATGAAACAAGAAACAGAAAATGTCAAATATCATATGGCCTATTGGACAAACAACAAAACCGTCTGCATATCACAATCAAAGATCATTTGGCCCTTCAAAATTGGGAGAGACAGTTTCAACCTTATTCCCAAACAATCTACCCTTTCACAGTCTGCAAAGTTGCCAACAAAATATCTGGATTTGAATTTCTCAACCTGAATTGAGGACCACCAAAATAAGCGTTTTCAAGCAAAATATCCAATGTCAAAAATTTAACTCGTAGTGGCCTATCCATGAATCAATTGCAAGACCTTATCTGATGGTGATTAAGGAAAACTTCAGATTTTACAGATTTTTTTTTTTCTTTTTCAACTTAAATATCCCAGATGATCTAGTTTTCAAAGACTACATTTCCTGCAATTTCATCAGCAGAAAAGATGTTAAAGCAAGTATCTAAGGGAACATGAGAAATTAGGTTATTGGAATTAGCAGTTGATTGATGAATTGAAAATACAGATAACAGCTCCACAAATCACAGCTTCAAATTCAGGATTTTCTAACGAATTTTCGACCAATCGAAGTAGATGCCATCTTCCTCAGTGCTGAAATTAATTACAAAGGAATTTCGACGCCCGCCTTTAGATATCAGGTCCGGGAGCCCAATTCAACCAAAAAAATGGAGAAATTTTCCAGGCAAATCTTTATTTCCAAAAAGAAAATATGGTTACGGATAAGAAGGGAAAAGCCGAAAAGAACTAAATTGTTGGAGGAGAAAGGGAAAACAGTTTGAAACCAGCCTGAGAGGAGGGGAAAGAGAGGATCAAACCTGGAGTGTTGTTAAACTGAAAAGTTCCCGCGGCTAGTGGTGATGGTATCACGGCGGAGATGGGTGTTTGTGGAGTAGGTGGCCGGCGGAGGCGGTACGGTGACGTGGCTGCGCTGCTGTAGCTCTATCAGTTTCAGTGATAAAAAATTGACGAAGAGGCAGGAACGAGAAGGGAAGCTTACATATTTAATATATTAACTTTTTTAATATATAAAGGAGCCATTATATTCACGTATTTAATATTCAATTACAAACACAATATTCTAAAATATTTTTATTTAATATGCAATTAATTGATTCAATTTTTTTAATTTCAAATTATTCTTAAAAATTAGATTATTAATTATATCATACTTTATTTAGAATCCATAGACGCATGAGAAAATTCAAAAAATATAGGCTTTAAAGGAGACATAATAAAGTTATATTACTCATAATATATGGTATATTATGTTTTTCAGTGATTAGATTTATTTTTTGAACTTTAAATTATTTTTAGAAATTATTAAACTTATTAATAAATTCAATATCAAGTGTGACTTGATTTGAAGTTCATTTCTTTAGTAAGAAAATTTATAAAAATCATTAGAAAAATTAGGTTAATCCAACCTATGATAATCACCTTAGAGGGGGATTGAATAGGGTGATGGTATTTTTTTTTGTAAATTTAAAATATGTGAATGCAAGAGATAATTATATGCAAATATATAATAAAACAATATAAAAACAATTGCATATAAATTAAGATAATAGAGAAGAAAGAATGCAAACTCAAGATTTTTATAGTGGTTTGACATAACCCGACCTACGTCCACTCTCCTCTAGCTTCAATCCCAAGTTTGAGGTTCCACTATTTTAAGGCTTTCAAACCAAGCCTTTAAGCAATATAATTGTATTATGGTTCCAATTCACCCTCTTGAACTTTTGGCTTCAAACACTCTTTACAATTCTCAAGAGATACCTCACTCTTAAACAACCTCTCAAGTGATACTCCACACTTGAGAATCCCTAAGTGATACTTCACACTTAAATTCTTCCTCTCAAAGATATACAAATAATTTTACAAAATCCTAGTACAAAACTTTAGACTCAAATGATACAAGAAAACTAAGATTGAATGATGCACTAATAATATGCAAGTTTTAGAACAATAGTGCACTTAAAACACTTTCCCAAAACTCAAATATATTCAAGAAATGTTTAGGAATGTTAAACTCTTGAAACAATGAAGATTGAAGCTTTTTTATAGAGAAAAAAAAAGTCAAACTAGCCGTTGGGGGTTCGATCGGTCGAGCTGGGGGTCAACCGGTTGACTAGTCATTAACATTTAATGCTTGACACGTGATTGTTGGACCTCGACCAGTTGAACAACTGTCCTGGAAAAGAGAGAAAGTTGTTTACACCTCTCGACCAGTTGAACAAGGCGTCGACCTGCTCCTAGACCAGTTGAGTTGTGGGTCAACCTACTCCTAAACTGGTTGATCTGAGGGTCGACTTGCTCCTCAACCAGTTGAGCTAGAGGTCGACCTATTCCTCGATCAGTTAAGCCGTTTTTGGCTCAACAACCATTCTTTTCAACTTAAAACTTTTTAAACAACTTTGGAAAACATTTGACACAAGATTTTAATTAAAAACATGAAATCATCCAATTTTAAAATATTTAAAACAAAATAACTCTTAGATGATTTTGGTGCATAAGTAAAGAATGTAATACATGAAAATCCTAGTGCACCAACAACCTTACAAAGAGATCTTATCAAGCTTAGGTCTTAAAAAACACTTCTCTTTAAGATCTTCTTCTTCTTAATGATTTCTTTTTGGTTTGATTTGTCTTTATAATTGTCACTTTGGAAATCGTGTTACCTAAACACACTTGAAATATAATTATAAGATCTAAACCTTATTTTGTTATCATCAAAACCCAAATTAACCAAACCTTGGTTTCACAATAATAATAATAATAATAATAATAATTATATATAGAAAAGAAATAATAGTATCATTGTGAACTAATTTTTATTCGTAATTGTTTTATTAATTAATTCACTATTTGAGTATCAAGTTATTTTTTTAAAAAAAATTAGTAGACTTATTAATGAATTCAATGCATTAAGTCTTATTTAATTTGGAATTTAGTTGTCTATTAAAAAATTCAGAAAAATATAGTTTTATGTATAAAATAAACAATAGAGTTATTTTAGACAAATTTTTGTCTATAAATTTCTTGTAAGTATCAAGTTATTTTTTAAAATTATTGAACTCGTTAATGAATCTAACACGTTAAGTCTTGTTTAATTTGAAATTTATTTGTGTAGTGAAAAAAATACAATTTTATGTATAAGATAAATAATAGTCATTTTAGACCAATTTTTGTTTATAAATTTTTTGTATTAACTAAATCATTATTTGAGTTTCAATTTTTTTATTTTTTATTTTGTAAAAATTATTATACTAGTTAATGAATCCAACCCATCAATTCTTGCTTAATTTTGAGTTTATTTGCCTAGTAAAAATAAATAAATTGTAGTGTATGATTATATGTAAAGAAGAAACATTTCAAGTCATTCAAAAATAAATTTGGTCTATGTCTTTCTAATGTTAATAAATTCTATGACTTTTTAGTACTAATTAAATCGGTTTTTGAGTTTTAAATTATATCAAATGAATTTTTTTATTAAATTTAAAAAATTATAAAAACACGTGTAATTTAAAAGAAGATCAAATTTAAAGATTTTCAATATTCATATTGGATTATGAAGAGAGAAGAAAAATGATATCATTTTTAGTTGCTTTTAAAGGATTTTAAAATTTTCTTTATGTTTTCCTTTTGTTTTTAAAACCGATAAAAACAATATCTACTTATTCTTCAAAAACTATTCTCTATTTCACTTTATTTTCATACATTAGAAACGGAGAACAACGATTAAACAGTGTGTGGACCCTGCATTTCGGCTCATGCGTTTCCCACTCGATGACGAGCTCGATTTTTATTTGAAAAATAATTTTATTTGATTGAGAAAATGACTTGGAGTCGCCACTTATTTTTGTTTTATTTTTAAAAGGGTAAACAAAATAAGAAAGAAAACCCTAAGTGCGACTCTTTATTTTGGAAAAGGTGATCTACGAAAAACCGGATTGGGCTCGGGCGTCAAGTTACTTATCGAGAAGGTATGCTAAAGACCATAGCACCCCTCTAAGTCCCTAAAGTCGGGTCTCTACTAATAAAATGAAGCTGACGTGACAATCAATAGGGAAATCAATGGGTTCTCAAATCGATTAAGCGCATATGGGAATCAAAACATGCAATAGAGAATGACCAGAATAGGAGTAGATGCGTACTCGGGCCACGAAAGAGAATGCACTATCATAAAAATGGGGTTAGTGCACAATATAGAGCACGAAACATATCATATGCATCACCAAACGGAAATTAAAATTGTTCGAAGGAAAACTGGATTTTTGAAATTCATTTGAAAATTGAAGTCTTAGAGGTTATTTGAAAATTGGAGTTTTAGAGATTATTTGAAAATTGGATTCTAATTATTGGAATTTTTAGAAAAAAGAAATAAGTAAACGTGGAATTTATAACAATGATAACAAAGATGATATTTGAATGAATAAAAGTGAATGGCGGAATTTTTGAGTCTAAAGGTTAAATTTGGAAATCCGGTTTTGAAGAATTGAATTTTAATGATTGAAATAAATAAATAAATAAATGTGGAATAATGATATTAATTAACAAAAATAATGTTTAAACGAATAAAAAAAAATTAGTGGAATTTTTCTAATTGAGAATTTGAATTAGGGCGTTGGGTTTTTAAAGGATATGACTTTGAATAAATAGGTAGGTATGGGATCATAATACTAATTAACGAGAATAATATTTAAGCGAATAAAGATGGATAGTAGAATTTTTGGGATTGAAGTTTTAATTCAGAAATTGGATTTTTGAAGAATTGGACCTTATATAAATAAATAGATATGGAGCAAGAATCCTAATTAACAAAAATAACATTTAAATGAATAATGGAATTTCTGGGATTGAAAATTGAATTAAGACATGAGGTTTTTGGAAGATTGGACTTTGAATAGATATGGAATAATGATTCTAATTGATGAGGATAAAATTTAGACGAATTGTAGAATTTTTAAGATTGAAAAATTGAATTAAGACGAGATTTTTGAAGAACTAGGTTTTAAATAAATAGATGAATATGGGATAATAATCCTGATTGACGAAAATAAGATTTAAACGAATTACTGAAAAATTAAATTAAGTCAAGGGATTTTTGAAGATTTAGACTTTGAATAACTAAATGAACATGGGATAATAATTCTAATTGATGAAAATAAGATTTAAACAAATATTTGAAGAATTAAATTAAAACATAGGATTTTTGAAAGATTAGACTAGATGGATAGATGAATATAAGATAATGATTCCAATTGATGAACATAAGTTTTAAACGAATATTTGAAGAATTAAATTAAGGCATGGGATTTTCTTGATGGATTAGACTTTGAATAACTAATAAATACGGGATAAAGATTTGATTTATGAAAATATGATTTAAACAAGTATTTGAAGAATTAAATTAAAACATGGGTGTGGACCCCGTATTTCGGCTCATTGCGTTTCCCACTCGATGGCGAGCTCGATTTTAATTTGAAAAATGATTTTTGTTGATTAAGAAAAATGACTTGGAGTCGCCACTTATTTTTGTTTTATTTTTAAAGGGTAAACAAAATAAGAAAGAAAAAACCCTAAGTGTGACTCCTTGTTTTGGAAAAGGTGGTCTGTGAAAAACCGGATCGGGTTCGGGGGTCAGGTTACTTATCAGGAAGGTACGGTAAAGACCGTAGCACCCCTTTAAGTCCCTAAAGTCGGATCTCTACTAATAAAATGAAGCAATCATGACAATTGATAAAGAAAAACAATAAATACCCGGAACTATCATGCACATAGGAGAATCAAAACATGTATATGGAAATATCGGAATGGGAATGGATACGTACCTGGGTGACGAGCCACAATGCGCTTATCAAAAAGTGAGGTTAGTGCACAATTAAAGGATAATTTCGGGCATGCCATAGAGCAGAATAAAATCAAGCACGCATGGCAATTAAATCAATCAAACAATCAATCAATCACGAGGAAAGCACGTATGTTGGGCCCCCCACCAAAGCCCATTCATTTTTGCAGGAATTAATATCACAAATCCCATTATTCTGGAATTATGAAAATAGCATTCATGTTTATATAAAATCAAGAGAAATCGAAGATTATTTGAAACCCGAAGAGAATTAAAACTGTTAGAGAGAAAATTGAATTTTTGAAATTTATTTGGAAATTGGAGTCTCGAAAATTATTTGAAGATTGGAGTCTTGAGAATTAAATTTAAGAGTTGGAATTTTGGGATGTCAAACTTGAAGGAAATTAGAATTTTAGAAATCAGAAATTAAGTTCGAAAGTTGGGATTCAAAAAAAAAAAAAAAAGTTTAAAAATGGAATTTTGAAATAAATAAACGAACTAATAATAATAGGGACGAAAATAATGATTAAATAAATGAATGGGAATGCTGGAATTTTTGAAATTGGAAATTAGATTTAGAAGTCAGAAAGTTTAAAGAATTGTTTAAAATAGAATTTTAAGATAAATAAACAAACTATTAGTGATTAGATTAATGTGAATATGAGAATTTTCAAGATTAAGAATTTAATTTGTAAATCTAAAGTTTTAAAGAATTGATTTAAAATGGAGATAAAAATACTAATGATTAAATAAATTAATGAGAACATGAGAATTTTCGGGATTAGGAGTTTAATTCGGAAATCAACGATTTTAAAGAATTTGATTTAAAACGGAGTTCTGAAATAAATAAATAAATAAAATACCAATGATCAAATAATTTAGTGGGAACATGAGAATTTTTGGGATTAGGAATTTAATTCGGGAATCAGAAGTTTTAGAGAATTTGATTTAAAATGGCGTTTTGAAGTAAATAACCAGAATAATAATAATTAAATAGATTAAAGTGAGTATGAGAATTTTCGGAAATCGAAATTAAGTTTTAAAGATCGGAATTTTGAAGTATTATTTAAAGGTTGAATTTTTATAAATTGGGCTTGGAAATTGGAAGTTAGAAAGTTTGAATTAATAATAATAATAATAATAATAAGGTTTTGAAAGTTTTAATCAATGATGATAATAATAATAATAATAATAATAATAAGATTTTGAGAGTTGAGGTAATAATAACAATAATGATGAGATTTTTGAAAGCTTGGATTAATGATGATAATAATAATAAATAGATTTTTGAAAGTTGAGTTAATTATAATAATAATGATGGGATCTTGGAGGTTTGGACTAATGATAATAATAAATAATAAGTAGACTTTGAGAATTGAGTTAATAATAATAATAATAATGAGATTTTTGAAAGTTTGGATTAATGCTGATAATAATGATAAATAGATTTTGGAAGTTGAGTTAATAATAATAATAATAATGAGATTTTTGAAAGTTTGGATTAATGCTGATAATAATGATAAATAGATTTTGAAAGTTGAGTTAATAATAATAATAATAATGAGATGTTTGAAAGTTTGGATTAATGATAATAAATGGACTTTGAGAATTGAGTTAATAATAATAATAATAATGAGATTTTTGAAAGTTTGGATTAATGCTGATAATAATGATAATAAATAGACTTTGAAAGTTGAGTTAATAATAATAATAATAATGAGATGTTTGAAAGTTTGGATTAATGATAATAAATGGACTTTGAGAATTGAGTTAATAATAATAATAATAATGAGATTTTTGAAAGTTTGGATTAATGCTGATAATAATGATAATAAATAGACTTTGAGAATTGAGTTAATAATAATAATAATAATGAGATTTTTGAAAGTTGAATTAATAATAATAATAGGATTTTAAAAGTTTGGATTAATGATAGTAATAATAATGATAATAAATTTCGAAAATTGAGGTAATAATAATAATAATAGGATTTTTGAAAGTTGAACTAATAATAATCATAGCAGTGATAATAACAATAATAATAATAATAAGAATAATGATAATAACAATAGTACTAATAGTAGCAATGATAACAATAATAATAACAATAATAATATTAAAATGATAATAACAATGATAATAATAGTTAATAATAATAATAATAATAACAATGATAATAGTAATTAATAATAATAATAATAATAACAATGATAATAGAAATTAATAATAATACTAAATGACAATATGCATCCATCAAGCCCAAGCCCAAAGATGTCAAATGGGCAAGCCCAAGGCACCCAATGCTTTCACAAACTTGGGCCTCTCATCTGAGTCCAGCACACTAAAGCCCAAACCCACTCTCATTCTCTCTTTGGGCCTTTCAGCCAGGCCCATATCCATCATCTTGGACAAGCCCAAACTCTAATTCCATCACAGCCCATTTATTTGAGGAAACATGCTACCCTCCATCAACAAACTTGGATTGGGCTCCAACTCAAGCCCAAGGTCCATCATGGGCAAGCCCAAGCCTGTCACCCACGCAAGCTCCATCACAGCCCAAGGCATCTCCCTCCATCCGGGCAGCTCTCTCAGACGAGACCTCCACCAGCAGCGACGTAGAGGAGAGGGAAGGGGTGGCGGCTTCGAGGGCGGCGCCGAGACGGTGGAGATACATGGCTTTCGAAGCCACGGCACCGGTAGATGGATGTCTTCGCCGATGGCGCCGTCGACCACGCCGCGGAAGCAGTCGGAGAGGATGGCGCGCAGGCCGCCGTCGACGGCCTAGAGAGAGGCGCTCTGAACTGAAGCAGCGGCGCCGAACCCCAAAGGCGGCTCCGGCGAGGTTCGTGGGGGACGAAAGGCTTGCTTGGTGAGGGGTGGGATTTGCATGGAGATGGGTATAGAAATATGGGTATTTACGTGGATGTTGCAAGGGGGGCAGTCATGCAAGTTTTCTTTTTCCTACATGTGAGAAGAGAATGGGTATGGTGGCTAGAGAGAGAAAAGGTGGTGGGAACGATAATGGATGAATGAGGTGGGGGTGTGCATGAGAAATAATGGGCATGCGCATGGCGTAAAGAGGTGAGACATGGAAAACGTAGAGAGGGAAAATGTGGTGCCGGGCATGTATGACAGGTTTGAAAGAAAATGGGTATGAAGAATGGAGGTGCATGAGGGTGAGCGGGTGAGTATCCTGGATATTTGGTGAGGTGTAACTCAAGGTTCGCAGGGAGCCTGTTTGGGCAACTGTTTCTGGGTTATGGCCGCTTACAGAGGTGAGGTCTTGCTGGTTAGTGGGATGAGCAATCAGCTTTCATATATTTACTCAAACATCAACCTCAAAAAGAAGAAAAAGGTAAACCATATTCTGAGCCATTTGAGAGAGAGAACATAGGAACCAGAGTGCGAACAGAATAGAGCGAATACGATAACAAAACCCAGCAGAATATGCTTAAACTCAGCAATGTGAAAAGAAGAATAACAAGAAATACCAAATGAAAGTGCTCATAAGGGTCATACTTGGGTCTTCAGGCGAAAATCATACGACTTGCCTTCTCCTCGCTCTTTCTCTCCAAAAGCCCCTCTCGACAGCTGCCTCCAGAAAGAAAAAAAAACCGAACCCTTCATCACTTCTTTCCTTGCTTTTTAAACCTCCTCACCTTGTCTTCCTCAGCAAGCCATCCTCGGCTCCACTGCTACACATCCCATCTGCCGCCCAAAAGCTCTGCCTTCCCTGCAGCTTCAGAGCCCCCAAACACAGCTCTCCCATCATGTCGAGCCCCGGGAAATAAAAATTAAAATTAAAAAAAGTCTCTGCTTCCGAGGGGTCTACAATGGGATTTTTGAAGGATTAGGCTAGATAAATAAATGAATATATAGGACAATAATTCCAATTGATGAACATAAGATTTAAACGATAGGATAATAATTCCAATTGATGAATGATAAGATTTAAATGAATATTTGAAGAATTAAATTAAGGCATGGGATTTTCTTAATGGATTAGACTTTGAATAACTAATAAATACGGGATAAAGATTCGATTTATGAAAATATGATTTAAACGAATTATTGAAAAATTAAGTTAAGGCGTGGGATTTTCGAAGGATTAGACTTTAAATAAATAGTTAAATGGGGGAGGATAATTCTAATGAAAATAAGATTTAAACAAATTGTGGAATTTTTAGAATTGAAAAATTAAGTTAGGGAGTCGGATTGTCGAGGGATTTAGACTTTAAATAAGCAAATGAATATAGGATACTAATTCAAATTAAAGAAAGTAACATTTAGACAAATAGTAGAATTTTAGGATTGAAAATTAAATTATGACATTGGATCTTTTAAAAGGATGGGATTTTGGATAAATAAACTAACATAGGATGATAATACTAATTAACGAAAATAACCATTTAAAACGGAATAAAAAGAATAGTGGAATTTTTAGGGGTTTGAAAATTAAGTTAGGACATCGGATTTCTGAAGGGTTGGATTTTAAATTAGTAAATAAGTATGGGATACTAACTCTAATGGATGATAATGAGATTTGAACTAATTATTGAAGAATTAAATTAAGACGCCTGATTTCTTTGAAAGCTTTAGACTTTAAATAGCTAGATAATATATGATAATAATTCTTAATTGATGAAAATGAGATTTAAACGGATTATTAAAAGATTAGATCAGGATATGGGATTTTTCAAGGATTAGAATTTAACTTTTATGAATGAGATTTTCAAAAGATGGCAAATAGATACATGCGAAATGATAATAATAATAAATGACAAACATAATATTTAAACAGACGAATTTGAACAGTATAAATTTCGAGATAACAGTATAAATTTCGAGATAAAAATTAATTAACAATAATAATTTGTCTTTTAATTGCCTTTAAGTTTGAGTTAACTAAATTGGTAAAAATGAAATAAGGTAAAAATAAAAATGAATGAATGACTTAATAAATTACTAAATTAGAGGTTTTTTTTTAAAAAAAAAAATATTTAGAAATGAAGTGGCCAAATGGGCTATCCTGGAATGAGTATGGGCCATGAGAGTGAATAGCATAGGGGGCATGAGGCCCTTCATTAATGCAACTGGGCTTGGGCTTCCAACCAGGCCCATATTCATCATCTTAGACATGCCCAAACTCTAACTCCATCACATGCTTGGATTGGGCTCCAACTCAAGCCCAAATTAAAAGCAAACCTAAGAACACCAAATTCCCTCACAGCTCACCTCTCCAACCTCCGCCTGGGCATCACCATCAAAATCCTCTGTGTCTTTGAGCTCACCGTCAACCTCATCGCCGTCTTCATCGGAGCCCCACATCTCATCATCCTCTTTCAAGGTCCGCCGCCCATGCGCACTCACGCGTGCCTGCTCTGGTTGCCGAAGCCAACGGCCGAACCGGTCTTAGACAGCCACGTTGACGTCAGTGCGTGGGCATCGACTCAGTTCTCAGGTTAGACGAAGGAGACGAGCCTTCCGATCGAGGTTGAGAGGAAAAAGGGAGGAGGCGATCCTACCCGTTGGTGCAGGACAGCTTCGTGATACGGCAGAGAGTCAGCCGCCGGAGTAGAGCATTGCTGTCCGCAGCGATACGCCTGGTGGCCATGGAGATCGGTGGAGAAGTTACTCCCAGTCTTTGAGACGAACAATGTGATATTAAAATTTTGGATACAATGGAGAAAAGAAACACTCTCAAACACTCTCTTGATACAATAAAACTCTCAAAGTTACAAAATAAGAACAAGAAGAAAAAGAACACAAGAAAGGCTTAAACAAGTTTTTGAAACTTTGTCCAAAAACTCTATTTCCTCCCACCACTAGAAATCTTTAGGGAACTAATGGAAATAGTCTTGGGATTGATCAAGCCTTTTCACTTTTCTGCATAAGATTTCAAAAAGAAGAAAAGTCATATATAGCATTCTTAGGGTTGAAAAATGGTTACAAGGATGAGAAAAAACTCATTGTCTTCCTCAATCTCTTCATCTTTGTAACATTCAAAAATTAAATCATATGTTTAATTCACACATTAAACATGATTTAATCTCAAATGTGTAACTCTCTTACACTTAACCTCTTAAGTTTTATAAAGTTACAAAGATGAGAAGACTCATTGTCTTCCTTAACCTTTCAAGTTTTGTAACATTTCAAAACTTAATCATGTGTTTAATTCACACATTAAAAGTGTAACCCTTCTTACACTTTATTTTCAAAATTTATTTTTCAAAAGTGTAACTCTTCTTACACTTTATTTTTAGCCAACAATATATATATATTTATATAAATATAACAATCCCCCACTTGGTTAAAAATAAACATCAACCCTTATAACCTCATCAGTGAAAATGTATAAAATAAAATATCTTTCGATTTGAATTTTACCTTAGTGTAATTGTCACAAAGCTCCGTTGAAATCCCAGGTTGCTTGTAGCATTGAACCAATTATTCCTTGTAACGAAACCGGTAACAACACACACACTTCCACTAACCACACGAGTGCCCATTATTTTCTTGCTTAGCACTTTTATGGTCATGTGCTCAATCCATTCATGAACTTTCTTGAAAGAAACTCCAACTCTCATGAGAGGCGGCACCACCCCTAAGTTCACATAGGTGAAATTCTTCCAGCATCCTTGTTACCTTTAAGATGCTTGTCACACATAGATTGAATTTCATTAAAAGCTTTAAGCTTAACCCTCCAACGGTAACAACCAGCATTAATCATCACAAATGGAACTCACATGTTCTAATGCTGCCACAACCCACTTATCAATGACTTGTTTGTACCTATTGAACTTAAGACTAGTCATTTCGTAGTATTAAGTTGGGTTACCATCATTGGTGAATTTTATTTAAGGAGTTTTAGTCTCATCCCTCTAGATGTTATCCTTACTAAATCTCTTGTTAGAGGTTTAGTAAAAGGATCCGCCAAGTTTCCACTTGACCTCACAAATGAGATTGAGATGATTCCATATTGAATCAATTGTCTCACATACTCATGTCTAATGCTTATATGTCTAGACTTCCCATTATACACTCCACTGTACGCACAAGCTAGAGTGGTTTGACTGTCACAATTTATCGGCACTGTTGACACATTATTTGCAGTAAAAGGGATGTCCATCATGAGATCCCTAAGCCACTCAGCTTCTTTTCCAGTTGCAGCTAGAGCTATAAACTCTGCCTCCATGGTTGAGTGTGATATACAAGTCTATTTCTTGGATCCCCAAGAGATAGCCCCACCACCAAGTGTAAACACCCAACCTGTGGTAGATAAATTATCTCCCACACTCGATATCCAGCTTGCATCTGAATACCCTTCAAGTATAGCAGGAAACTTTGAATATTGGAGGCTTAGTTCTTTGGTATTCTTTAGGTAACCAAGAACTCTACCAATAGCTTTCCAATGTTCCACGCTTGGATTGCTAATAAACCCACTTAGTTTACTAACTACAAATGAAATGTCAGCCCTAGTACACTGAGCAGCATACATAAGACTTCCAATTGCACTTGCATACTCAAGTTGAGCCACCGATCTACCATCATTCTTTTCAAGTTTTATACTTGAATCAAATGAAGTATTAGCATCTTTAATCTTGAGATGACTAAATTTGCTAACTACTTTCTCAATATAGTGGGTGTGGTTCAAAGCATAACCCCCACTATTTCTTTTCACTTTGATACCCAATATAGTATCAACTTCTCCAAGATCTTTCATCTTGAAGGTTGAGGATAGAAACATTTTCGTTTCTATTATTCCTTTCATGTCATCACTCAAGATTAACATGTCATCCACATATAGACACACTATGACCATATAGTCATCACAAGTCTTAGAATATAAGCACTTGTCCACATTGTTGTGTCTAAATCCATCCGAAAGAATAGCATGATCAAATTTTTTGTGCCATTGTTTGGGAGTTTGTTTTAAACCATATAATGATTTGACAAGCTTACACACTTTGTTTTCATTCCCCAGTAGAACAAAACCTTCCGGTTGTTCCATGTAGACCTCCTCATTGAGATCTTCATTCAAGAATGTCGTTTTGACATCCATTTGATGAACAAATAGATTATGAATTGATGCCAAAGCAAACAAAATCCTAATCGATGTTGTTCTAGCCACCGGCGCATAGGTATCAAAATAATCAATACCTTCTCTTTGTTTAAACCCCTTAGCTACTAATCTAGCCTTAAAGGTTTGAATCATGCCATCGGTGTGATATTTCCTTCGAAATACCCACTTGCACCCTATTGGTTTAGATCCTGGTGGAAGGTCTACCAATTCCCATGTTTGGTTGGACATAATTGAATCCATTTCATCATTGATAGCCTCTTTCCAAAAAGCAACATCTCTAGAAGCCATAGCTTCTTTGTATGTTTTGGGATCCTCCTCTATTTGAAGTACTATAGGAATTTTTCTTATAATATCTTCTCTATTTCCTTCTACTAACTAAAAGGAAATTCTTTGAGAGTCAATCTCATCCGATCCCAACACTTTCTCTTTTCTAGCTCTTTGGCTTTTCCGAGGCACAATGGGTTGCTCAACAACCTTTGAAGGTGTCTCCTCTAGAGACTCTCCAACACTAGTAGGTACTTGAGAATTGCTATCACTCAACAAATTCTCAAAGAACTCTACCTCTCTTGATTCAATTATCACATTAGACTCCAAGTCTAATAGCCTATAAGCTTTGCTATTTGAGGCATAGCCTACAAATGCACACTTAATGGCTCTTGGACCCAATTTTGTTTTATGTAGATCCGTTTTCTTGCAATAAGCAAGACACCCCCACACTTTGAAGTAACCTATATTAGGCTTCCTTCCTTTCCATAACTCATATGGAGATATCTCATTTTTCTTCATAGGAATTCTATTCAAAATATGGCAAGCAGTCAACAAAGCTTCACCCCACAAATTGAAATTCAATTTAGCATGCAATAACATAGCATTCACCATTTCCAAGAATGTTCTATTCTTTCTCTCCGCTATGCCATTGTGTTGAGGTGTATAGGGTGCGGTGCACTCATGTATTATGCCATATTCTTCACAAAAAGAATTGAATTCACTAGAGAAATATTCACCACCTCTATCACTTCTAAGCACCTTAATATTTTTTTCTAGTTGATTTTCAACTTCGGCTTTGTAAACTTTAAAGACATTGAAAGTTTCACTTTTGTTTTTCAACAAAAACACATAGGTAAATCTAGAACAATCATCTATGAATATAAGAAAATACCTATTTCCACCTCTTGTTAACATGCCATTAAGTTCACAAAGATCACTATGTATTAAATCAAGCAAATTAGATGATCTCTCAACACTATGAAAAGGCTTTTTAATCATCTTTGATTTAACACATATTTCACACTTTTCAAATTTCTTGGTATCACAAGCAATCAAACCACATTTCACAATCCTTTTAATAGTGCTTAAACCAACATGTGCAAGCCTATTATGCCACAAAAATAAAGAATTTGAATCACACATATAAGCGGAAGTAGACGCCATTTTATTGATATTGTCATTGGTACAAAGTTTGATCATCCCATCACAAGAATACCCATTTCCCACAAAGTTCCCCGATTTGGATAAAATTAGCTTACCGGATTCAAACACCGCTTTGATACCCGGTTTGTCAAGCAAATCCCCACTAACCAAATTTTTATTCATATCGGGGACATACAATACATTTATAAGGGTAACCTTTTTGCCGGAGGTAAAAATAACTTCAATAGTGCCCTTGCCAAGCACCTTGGATCTTCCTTCATTGCCCATTTGAACCTTTTGATCTCCCTTTGCATTTTCAAAGGTCTTGAAAAGAGATTTGTCATAGGTAACATGAACTGTGGCACAAGTATCATACCACCATCCTTGCACCTTTCCTTGGACAACGCACACATCGCTTAGTGTTGCAATGATCTCCTCATCAATTGCATTCACCACAGCCCCTTTTAGGTCCTTTCAGTACCTACACTCCCTAGCATAATGCCCGGGTTTTCCACACATAAAACAATGACCTTTCTTGCCCTTAATTTGCTCTTGATTTTTCTTGGGGCTCATATAATTTCCGAAATTCCTTTTATCGTTGTTATTTTTACCTCTAGGATGATTGGCCTTTGAAACCGCATTGGCTTTGTTAGTCCCACCATTGGACTCTTCCACCATTTTGTCTCTTGATCTCGATTCTTCCTCAATGCGAAGATGTTTTTAAATCTCTTCC
Organism: Vitis vinifera; assembly: GCF_030704535.1. Taxonomy (NCBI): domain Eukaryota; kingdom Viridiplantae; phylum Streptophyta; class Magnoliopsida; order Vitales; family Vitaceae; genus Vitis; species Vitis vinifera. Next base: position 17,376,108 of record NC_081810.1, on the reverse strand, counting down.
AAGGAGTAATCTTCACTCTTGTGGAGAATCCTCTTCCGGTAACCTTTCCAACTTGATAGTAATTTAGCCACAATAGCACCAACTTGGAAGGCCTCCGGAAGTTCAATTTTGAGAACTTTCAACTTATTCACAATTACTTGCAACTCATGAATTTGTGGTAAGAGAGGCTTTTCATTAAAAAATTTGAAATCTATGTATTGAGAAATGAGAAAATTTTTGGTACTTTCTTCCTCGGCTTTGTACTTGTTTTCAAGAGCCTCCCAAATCTCCCTCGCGGAATAGGTGTTGGTGTAGAGATCATATAGCCTATCGGATAAGGTGTTCAAAATATGACCCCTACATATGAGCTCATCCTCCTCCCTCTTCTTCCTTGCCGCCACCACTTGAGGTGTGTCATTTTCCTTTGGTTCCGGTAACGGTGCCAAGGTAGGATCAAGGATGTAGAAAATCTTGAGTGCTGTGAGAAGGAATCTCACCTTGTCTTGCCACCTAGTGAAATTGGAACCATCAAAACGATCCAACCTCACAAGGTCTTGGTTCATAATCTTTATAGTCTCTCCTTCCATTGAAGACTAGAGTCTTTGACTGATGTTAAAAATTTGGATACAATGGAGAAAAGAAACACTCTCAAACACTCTCTTGATACAATAAAACTCTCAAAGTTACAAAATAAGAATAAGAAGAAGAAGAACACAAGAAAGGCTCAAACAAGTTCTTGGAACTTTGCCCAAAGACTCTATTTCCTCCCACCACTAGAAATCTTTAGGGAACTAATGGAAATAGTCTTGGGATTGATCAAGCCTTTTCACTTTTCTACATAAGATTTCAAAAAGAAGAAAAGTCATATATAACACTCTTAGGGTTGAAAAATGGTTACAAGGATGAGAAAAAACTCATTGTCTTCCTCAATCTCTTCATCTTTGTAACATTCAAAAATTAAATCATATGTTTAATTCACACATTAAACATGATTTAATCTCAAATGAGTAACTCTCTTACACTTAACCTCTTAAGTTTTATAAAGTTACAAAGATGAGAAGACTTATTGTCTTCCTTAACCTTTCAAGTTTTGTAACATTTCAAAACTTAATCATGTGTTTAATTCACACATTAAAAGTGTAACCCTTCTTACACTTTATTTTCAAAAGTTATTTTTCAAAAGTGTAACTCTTCTTACACTTTATTTTTAACCAACAATATATATATATAAATATAACACAATGGAGGAGAAGAAGCTCCAATGCCGCCATTGATTCAGCTGACTGGGCAAGCTTAAGGAGATGGGTATGAAAGGTGGCGGCCATGAATGGCTATGCATGGAGAGTGAGGGGAATGGGTGCAATGGACAAGGAAAATGGGTTTGAATAAGTTTAGAGAGAGATGATATGCATGGGCTGCTAGAGAGGAATATGATGGATGGACATGGAGTATACTATGGATGGGAAGGTAGGGATGACCATGCGCATGGAGCTCCATGCACATGAGAAGACAGAGAATCAAAGGGTCATGAAGGAACGGTACGATAGGTAATGGAAATCATGGGTTAGTATAGGTAGCATGGGATGCCCAGACTTCAATGTCTTCAATATTGCGTTCTCTGCATCACTCCAAACATGACGCTGGCTTACAGGATGGAGGCAAACAGAGCAAAGGAAAAAAAAGGCAAAAACCAAGTACGGATAATTGAAATAAAAGGAACCCATAACAGCCTCATGTCATGCATCAATCCATGGGCTTAGATGAAGGTGGGTGAAATCCAAAGATTATCAAGCAAAACCAGAGCATGGTTGCAGATATATTATGGGGAAAAACAAGGACGAAATCACCTTAAGCAAGAACCATTAAAAAGGGATATATGGATATGCTTACCCTCAACACACAAACATCACCCAAGAATGGACAGAGAAAGAGAAGAGAACCATACCTGTGAATGATCTTCTCCGACAAGATCGATCAAAACTCAGCAAAGCATCCCTCTTTTTCCTTGCTTAGCTTCCCACCTTACTCTGTTTGTCACAGCCTCCTCCTCCTGAGAGAAGTCCCCCCAGCAGTTGATGTTATTCTGCCTCCCTCTCCTTCCTCAGCAGGCCACCCCCAGCTCTCCTGCTCCTCTCGTCAGCAAGTACGGAGTCTCAACCACCCACCTGCAGCTGCACGTCCATGCCTAGAGAAGGGATCAAGCCCTTTTTCAGGGGGTCCCCTACCCCTTAAAAAAAATATAATGGAAAGTCCTGAAAAATCAACTCCCCCGGGCCCTCACCACCAAAGGGGTCTACACAGTATTAAGTTGTTCTTTATTTCACTTTGGTTTTAAAAACCGGAACAACAATCAAATAGTGTTATAATTTTTTTAAATAAAATAATTTCTATTTTTAAATAAAGTTATTTTTTAATCACACCATCAAATAAAATGAAAAATAAATAAGTTAAAAGACTATTCCACCCAAAACCTTCATCATAGCTCAAAATAATTTGGAAAGTAATTCTTCAAAAATAAAAACAAATACTATAAATGAAATTTTATTACTAAACTCAAATCTATATAATACTTTTTTCAACCTCACTCTACAATTATATATGACATTAAAAATTTTAAAATAAAAAGCTTTTTGCAATTTGTTTTACATTTTATTCTTCATTTTTATTGCAAGAGAAAATTTCGAGATTTTAAATAAAAAGTTTTAAAGCTAAGATGTTGTTTGGATAATTTTTTGTTTTTATTTTTATTTAAAAAAATGATAATAACCTGTACATAAAATGTAAAATCTTTGGAACTTATTTAAAAACTAGTAGATTTTGAAAACCATTTAAAATAATTGAGGCAAATTTTAAAAATCCTAAAAATATAAAATTAATTATACTTTTTTTATAGTAGAAGTTATATTATCTTTCATGCTTGATAAAAATTTCCTTTAATTTATTATGATTAAACTTATTTTATTTTCTTTATTTAAAAAATTATGTGTTTAAATTTATACTTGAAAAAGAAAAATTAGAAAAAAAATTATAAAATAATATTAATTATATGATGTATACATTATTTTTATATATTAAATAATCTAATATATAAAAAATTATTTATAAAATTTAACTATTTTAATCATGAATACTATTAAACATAAGAGAAATTTCATTTTTGGGGTTTAATGGGAAGCAATTCATAATCCTACTATTTTCCTACTATTTACGTAAGTACAATCGGTGCAGCTCACTGCTCCTCCTCCTGCTCGCTACAGAGGGATGTCACTACAGCATCGTGTGGGCTGCCTCAGCATGTTCCAGTTTGAGATTATACGGAACCTGCATGGGTCGATTGTGGCAGTTTGCCAAACATAGCTAAGGTGATCTATAAGCAAATGTTAGTTGTGAGGGATGATAGCTCCCATTCCGCTTTACATTTTACAATCTCCTGCTGAGGGAGTAGAGATTCTGTATGAGTTGCCCATTGCTAGCTCCATCTTTCCTTGTCGATGCTGCCACATGGACCGGTCATGTGAATCATATTGCGGTTCCCATTGTTTATCATCCATATACAGTCTAATGAGGAGGTGCAAGCACATTCTCTACTTCCTATAGTACATAAGCTGCTAGTTTAAATCTCAAAAGATGTATAGTTTCAAAACATACATCTCAAAACAAGTACAGTACATTGTGATTACCAACAACAATTGTATATAGGCATTAGTCATCAAAATATCACTCAACACTGAAATAAGGCTTTACAGATTGACACACAGCTGCAAATAAATTCTCCAAATGCAAGCTGAAAATTTGTTACATTAGGACATAAAGGCAACTAAAAGGATGCCTTGGCGGTGGAAGTGAATGGGAAAGAAAAAGGAGGAAGAAGGAAGAATCATGGAAACCAATATTACAATCACAACAATGCCATGCTCAACTAACGCAAACTTTCAAGTATATGTTATAGGAAAACCAACATAATTACATTAAGTGAAGACGAAAACTATGCATGTTTGTTAGGTTCCTTGAGGAGCTCTGTCATCGGGCCCAGCAAGCATGATCTGGAATTTTAAGTATTCGGGTTTAAGAATTCTTCCATTGATAAAAAAGAAAAAGGAAAGAGGTGACAATAGAACTTCAAGTTTTTGAAATAAGATAGATAACCAGTTGAGAATCACTTACATTGCAATCAAATGCAAACCTCCTGGCGAGCATAATGGCTGCATTCCTATCCCTCTCTGACTCAAATGCTAATACAAAGGAAAGCCCTTTCTTTGCTTGCCAATACAATGCCTGAGTTGCAGCATTACCTCCTCCTCTAACCCCACAGAGCTAACAGATCAGAAAGTAATGTTAGAAATGATTGCCCCTAAAACTTTCATATCCATCCCACAATTCAAGAGCCTAGCCTCTTGAGGAATCCACGTCTCTTAGTTTTTAATGATGACAAAGGATTTTAACTCTAAATGGTATGTAAGCAAGACATCATTAAAAAATTACAGGGAAAAGTGACAATTGAACATCCAGTGATGAAGATTACTTCATGCATGGCTTGCACATAAAGCTTAGAAACTTGCAACAAATGGGCACCCTAAAAAACCTATATGGCTAGTATGAAAAAATTGTCTTAGACCATCTTGAATACATTCTATTTTATAAAAAAATTTTGAAGAGAAACAACATAAAAGTCTCCTAAGTAAATTGTCCAATCAGGAATAAGCTCTCACCCAAGAGCCAGAATGGGATCAATATAGAACTTTATTAATGAACATCCATCTCTTTAGGCAAAAAAGAAATAATTGTAAGAAGAAAACCTGCATTTTTTGCTTAATTCCATGGAATGAAAAAAGAGTTTTTTTCTCAAATTATCTTACATACAATATTTCAATCAAACAAGAACCTAAATTATTCTGCAGAAAAAGAAAAATAAGGTGCTAAAGATAAATTGTAGAACATTCTTGGACCAGTATGTTCCCTATTCATCTCCAATCATCTTAATTGAAAAGATAAATAAATAAATATGATACATAGTACCTGCATTGAAGTTGAATAGTATTCTTTAGCAATTGTTGCCTTTCCTTTACAAAGTTTTATCCTCATTTTTCCCACATGGAGCACGTGAATAGACTCTGATGGATGATCTGCACCATTCATCTGGGTTATAACAACCTGCAAAGCAACAGAAGAAACATCAAAAGTGGATAAGTAATACATTACCAGTGATACATTACAAAGATTCAGCCAAATATGAATTCACCAACGTATGCAAAGGGTAGCAGATTTAGCCAACAACACTTGTTCGGTTCTTGTCTTCTGTTTCAATCTCTGTTACACAGACTCAGACACTGAAGTTGGGCTGTTTCGAGTTTGTAAGACTCAGTGGAGCAATTTTTTTTTTTTCCTTTGGTTTCAATTTGATTTTCTTGAAACATCAACTATACTATTTTGTAACTTTAAAGGTTTTTTAGTTGACCTGGTTTTGTTATATTTTCTGTGGGACAAACATGATAACAAATTTACAGATATCAATTTTCTAAAAAGCTTAAACAGTTAGGATTAAATCAATTTGATTCTCTAACACCCTTACTCGTGTGGCCCCACACATGTACATGGAGAAACAAACAGACCCTCGGACATATGAATCATGGACAGCCTCCTAAGGCCTTACGCATAAGCTCAACAAATTGAAGAAAATAAACATACGGTGAGGTTCAAACTCAACCTCCCACTAAACAAAGCTCTGATATCATGTTGGACAACAAGTTTTCCTAAAACCTTAAGATGTTATGATTTGGACCCCACAATGTATATCATGCTCTCATTTCACGTCTCTCAATGGTAGAACCATTATGGTGAATCCACTACTGAATTATTTTTTTTTTATCAATAAGTATAAAATTGTATTGCAAAGAGGTGCTAAAATAGCGACCCACAAAAATACAGTATAAGGGAACTCACCCCCTTACAAAAGGGCCCATACAACAGGGAAAAAAACAAAAAATCTTCTCCCTTATCGCAAACACACCCATTCTATAAAATCTATTAAGGTCGAAGGACCATCTTTTATCCACAAATTGGTTTCCGATCGTAGTAAATACACAAAAGAAACTTTCACCCTTTGAATGGACAACACACAATCCTCAAGAGCAATTGAATTTCTAGCCTTCCATATGACCCAAAACAAACATAACGGTCCCAATTGCCACCACTGAATTATACAACAACTAGCAGTAAAAGTCAGGAGCCAATTCAAGGAATGGACTTTATTATGCTGAGAGAAATAGACCAGTCTAGGTCCATTACAAGACTGAAGTCATGGCACTAAATATAGAGAAGTCAATAGTTAGTACAATAAGATTTCCAACCCCACAAACCTAGACTTCATAATAAAGAAAGATGCTTCATTGTCTTTATGGTAAGTATGGGAAATGCTTGTGTTAGATGGTCAAAATAATTCAAACTGGGTAAATTTGGAAGATATTAATGACAATATGATTCCCCAATTGACATGCAAGAATGAATTAACCCACTCAACTAAGTACTCTCCCACAGCCAACCCAAGTCCATTCTTAAATTACATCTTAAAAGTAAGCCCTGACCTAATTTAAGTAACATTGATGATTATGCAAATCCTGAGGTGGTAACAGTGAAGGATATGGTTATTAGGGAAAGGACAATCTTAGTAGTTTTGGAGGTTATTGTGGTGAATGTCATGAATTGGGAACTCTTTCTATAATTATGATACAGGAGTGCCCCTGCAGGTGTTCTTAATGTGTCTTTGCTTTATTGCCAGTTAATACAAGATAGAGGTAAAAAAGGTGCACATCAAGGATTACAAAAGGGTTCTTCCTCTTATTGTATGTTGAGAAGCTTTAGAGACTTGACTTAGTGAATCATCTAAATCATATGGTGATCCACCACCACTGCCACCACCCCCAAATTATCCACCTCCATCATGTGGTTATTCCTGCACTATCTAATCTGGCATACCCTATTCACCTGGATATCATCCACCTTCCTCGGCTCCAAAACAGCAATAATCAGCCACCTCATAAATGTCCAAGTATTCTTCACCATTATACTTTCAGTATCAATAGAGAGATAATGGAAGTATAGAAGCCATCGTTACATTTATCAACAAGAGTAGCAAGGAAATGAGGCTAGAACCAAACTCAAAGTGATCTCAAATGAAGAGGCTATGGGACCCACCCTATTAGTCTCTATTCAGTGCAATCATAAAAGATGTATTAATATTAATAACACCAACCAAGTATGTATTTCTGTGACTGCATGGACATGTTCCAGTAATCATATCTTTCTATAAAATTTAATTCTCAATTTTAAATGCATTTTCAGCATTCATAGATCGAATAAAATCCATTACATTTTAATCTAATGTGTGTGCCATTAAGTATCATCCTTTACACCTGATGACATCACCCAGCTACTGTGACAATAATAGCAATCTAAAAGCAGGTTATAACAGAAATACTGATTGTGGAACACAGAACTTGTGAAAGTTATAATGATAACATACATTGAATTCTGTGTCATGCTTCCGCACAAGGGCCTCCACATAGCTTCCCAAACCAGCAGCTGATAAAGAAAAGTATGGTAAGATAATAGCAAACCAAGAATATTTTTAAGGGAGATAGATGAAGCAATGCAGAAACAAATACTACATAATCAGAGAAATTAAGTTGGAGAACCAGGAGAAATATCACACCTGGATCAATGGGACCAGCAGTTGCCAATGTGATTTGGTAGCCATCTAAAACAATATCAGCTTGCAAGACTCGCCCAACATCAAAGGGCTCTGGAGCATAAACTGATTTGATGGCTCCTACAAAGTAAAAAGTGATTATCAATAGCTAAGATCGATCACGAAAAGTTACATGATTAAAAACTAACGTAATTTTTCTGATTGCCCCTCTAGGCATATGTTGGCAGTGACTTGGATGGTCTCTCTTGGGTCTGCTTTTAGCTGATCACATTGCAGAACAGCTAGCTAACCAAGTAGCCAAGCTGCTTGTACCTTTTATAGGGGACCTTTAAGCCCCGAGTAGTGTTCTTCTATCTTTGGATTATATATTTTTGTCATATCTTTCAGCCGTTATAGCTTATAGCTTGTTTAAAATTTTGTTTCCATAAGTTTATTTTTACCTCTTTCACTTCAATCTATTCATGTTTTTTACTTTCTTTCTTTCTTCTTCTTCTTTTTTTTTTTAATCCTTTATTATATTTTTTAATTCATATCAATTAATTAGTTGTCTCTGATAAAAATAAAATAAAATAAAATAAACTCAGCTCAATGCATAACAGCTTAGACTCATCCCATGTCGGTTCTTCCCTTGATTCAGTGTCATAAAGAGTATGATAAGATTAACAGGTTCATCATCTATCTCCACAAACATCTTCTTCTGGAATATCTTCCTCCAGAGCATTGCTCCTCTTCTCAGCATCTTTATGACTACTTTTACCACCTTACTAAGAGGGCAAGTGGTGATTTGAGGGAAAAAAAAGAAAAAAAAAAGAGGATAAAAGAATATGAATAAGAAATATAAATATTTTTCCCTCCAATCACCACTTACAACCTCCACTTTTTTTCTCCCTTCAATAACCACTTGCAACTCATCAAGGTGGAAAAAGTGGTGATAACGGTGGGAAGAGAAGCATTTTTCCTTCATTTGATGGTAAAGCAAAAGGCTGTTTTTGTAGATTGTTCAATTTAATATTGAATTCAACAGGAGTCAGGAACATGTAAAGGAGAAAGAATGAAAGGATATATAAGTATACCTGAAATAAGCTCCCTTTTACCACCTTCAGATGATACACGATACCACTGAATTGAACAATGAGAAAGATCTGGAGCTTTATCAGAGCAAGCTTGAATTTGCAAAAACGAGCCCAAAGCTTCAGGACCATCTAATTCATACATATCAGACATGTTTTCCTCACCCCTCCTGCTCTTGCTGATTAACAACTGGAAAGAGCAATGGGAAAAAAACGCAACAATTAATCACAATGTATGATACATATCCTCTACATGATACTTTTTTTGATAGCTATATCCTCTACATAATACTGTACCAACAGACATCTAGGGCTGAAGATTACTGGAACTTTTATCATCATTTTGCCATAAAAACCACATTAACATATTCCATATTTGAAGAACTTTCATCTGCATCACAGTTTTTTTTTTTTTTTTTGAAGTTTCCATTTTAGATGCACACCATACACCTCCAAATTGCGTAACTTGGTCCTTTTAAAGCTTTTTATCTGATGCAAGTGATTGAAGACCAAGTATCAACAGGATATTGTTGGAGCCTTTGGGCAGGGATGATGTTCAGGTGATGAAGGTTCCCTTTTCAGAGAAGTAGTTTGTGTCAACTTTGAATTTAATGAATGAAGATAAAACTCCAGGTCCAGATGGTATCACAATAGTGTTTTGGCAACATTGAAGGATTTTGTGAAGCTAAAGATGATGGGCTTCTTCAAGGAGTTCTATGTGTTTGGATCTTTTGAAAGAAGGTTAAATGTCACTTTCTTGGTGTTGACCCCTAAGAACGAAGAGGTAAAGGAGTTGATGGATTTCAAACCTATAAGCTTGGTGAGTGGTTTATATAAGCTAATAGCTAAGGTTTTGGTAAATAAGTTGAAAAAGATGGTGGGGTCAATTGTTTCTAATTCTCAGAATGCTTTTGCGGAGGGGAGACAAATCTTGGATGTGGTTCTTAATGCCAATGAAGCAATTGAATCAAGTTTGAAAAATGATTGGAATGGTTTGACATGCAACCTTGACACACAAAAGGCTTATGATCATGTTTGTTAGGCTTATTTGCTAGAAATCCTTGACAAAATAGGGTTTGGTAAAAAATGATCAGTTGGATAAAATGTGGTTTGAAATCATCTCAGGTTTGAGGATCAATTTGGAGAAAAACAAGTTAATTCCGATGGGCAATGTTCCTAACATGGAAGAAATGGTAGCTGAGTCGGGTTGTAGAAAGGGTGAACTCCTTCTTGTGTATTTGGGCTTTCCTCTATGAGCACACTTTAAACCAAGGGTTGGTTGGCATTCAGTGGAAGAGAAAGTTGACAAGAGGTTGGCCATATGGAAAAAGCAATATCTTTCCATTGGTGGAAGGCTTACTCTATCTAGAGCACTATGTTAATCATACCCATTTATCATGTATCTATTTGTCATGCCTAAAAAAGTGAGTTCCAGATTGAGAAGATTCAAAGAGACTTTTTACAGGGAAAGGGATCTTTAGGGAAAAAAAACGCACTTGGTGAGATGGGATATCACTTGCAAAGAGAAATATAATAGAGGCCTTGGTATTAGAAAGCTATCAATCCTTAACAAGATGCTACTAGGCAAGTAGATCTGAAGGTACACCCATGAGAATGAGTCCTTTTGGAAGCGTGTGATTGCTGAGAAATATGGGGAATAAGAGAAGGGTTGGTGCTCCCACAAAAGTAGGGATGGTTTTGGTGTAGGGTTGTGGAAGCTCATTAGGAGAGGTTGGGGGAATTTTAATAACAAAACCTCTTTCAGCATAGGAAATATTAGAAGGGTGAAGTTCTAGAAAGATAAATGGTGTTGTGATTCTACTTTAATAGATTCTTTCCCCTCTTTGTATGCCACAGCTTTGACAAAGAATGTTGGGTGGTGGATTTATGGAATCGACAAGGTGATAGAGGGCATTAGAATCCCCACTTTTCAAGGAATATGAATGATTAGGAAATCAAAAGGCTTTAGGGTAAGAATGTTACAGGGGATGAGGAAGACATAACAGAATGCATGGATGTAAGGAAAAGGAACTTTTTAGTCAAATCAATCTACCCCTTTTTTAAGCAGGAAAGAGCGGGAAGTTTTCCCAATGAAAGCTATTTGGAATCCTATCATTCCAACTAAAGTAAGTTTTTTTGTGTCTATGAAGCTTTTTGGGGCAAAGTTCTAACTCTGAACCAGTTGCAAAGGAAAAGGTGGGATGTGGTAAATTGATATATTCTATGTAAGGAAGACAGAGTCAGTAGATCACACCCATCTGCATTGTGTCAGAGCAAAGGTGGTATGGAATTTGGTATTTTCCCTATTTGGAGATGTTTCTTTGCTTTCAAAAAATCTCTGATCTATCTCCTTCCATGAGGATAAATTTGGCTAAAAGTGAGATCATTCCCGTAGGGGAGGTGGAGGAGATTCTTGAGATGGCTGTGGAGTTGGGATGCAAGGTAGGTAAGTTGCCTTCAACTTATCTGGGACTGCCCCTGGGTGCTCCCAATAAGGCTGGGAGCGTGTGGGATGGGGTGGAGGAAAGGATGAGGTGGAAGTTGGCCCTTTGGAAGCGGCAATACATATCAAAGGGCGGAAGAATTGCACTCATAAAGAGTACCCTGGCTAGCATGCCTCTTTATCAGATGTCCCTGTTCCGTATGCCCAGGGTAGTGGCAAGAAGACTAGAAAAGTTGCAAAGAGACTTTTTGTGGGGAGGGGGAAGTATGGAAAGAAAAGCCCACCTTGTCAATTGGGAGAGGGTGTGTATGGGCAAGGAGAAGGGGGGATTGGGGTTGAGGAAGTTAATCCCTTTGAACAAAGCCCTTCTTGGAAAATGGGTGTGGAGATTTGCTAATGCTAAGGAGGAAATGTGGAAACGTGTTCTTGTAGCAAAATATGGGCAAGAGGAATTTGGGTGGAGGACTAAGAAGGCAAATGGGGTTTTTGGGGTTGGGGTTTGGAAGGAGGTCATGAAAGAAGCTGATTGGTGTTGGGACAAAATGAATTTTAAAGTCGGAAAAGGCACCAAAATCAGATTTTGGAAGGACCCTTGGTGTGGGGAGGTGGAGTTGGCTCGTAGATTCCCTCAACTCTTCAATATGGCTGCCCAAAGGAGTGCCACTGTGGGGGAGTTATGGGACCACAATCCTGACCTAGGAAGTTGGAACTTAAGGTTTTTGAGGGGCTTTAATGATTGGGAGCTGAATATGGTTGTTGAATTGCTACAAATCCTAAGGAGTCAAAGAATCACCATGGAAGAGGACTTGGCTCTTTGGAAGGGGGGGAAGAATGGGAAGTTTGAAGTTAAGGAAGCGTATGAGCTGCTGATCAGCCATAGTACCCTGCTTTTTCCGAAAAAGGGCATTTGGGTGGAGAACGCTCCTTCAAAGCTTGCATTCTTTGCGTGGGAAGCTACTTGGGGGAGGGTTCTCACGCTTGATAGGCTACAAAAGAGAGGGTGGCAGCTTCCTAATCGCTGTTATTTATGCGGCATGGATGAGGAAAACGTCAACCATCTCCTTATACATTGTACAGTGGCTAGAGTGTTATGGGGAATTGTCCTTGGCTTAGTTGGAGCCCAATGGGTCTTCCCAGAATCTGTAAAGGAGGTGATTGTCAGCTGGAAGGGTATCTTTGTGGGAAAAAAGAGGGAGAAAATTTGGAGATCCATACCGTTATTTATTTTTTGGACGGTATGGAAGGAGAGGAATAGATTAGCATTTAGGGGAGGGGAGTTAGCTATACAAAGAGTTAAGCATTCTTTTGTTTGTAATTTGTGGGGGTGGGCAAAATTGTATAGTGGTGCGGAGTCTCGCTCCCTTATAGGTTTCCTGGAGTGGATAGCCTCCAGCTAAGGGTTGGTTGGTTTTTTGTTGTTTTTTTGGTAAGCTTGTGAGGCCCCGTCGCCTTGTATACTTCCTGTATACTTTGAGGCGTTTTGCCTTTTGATAATTTATGTGTTTGCTTATCAAAAAAAAAAAAAAAAAAAGAGTGAAAACCTACTTTTCTTTGTAAGGCATATTGATGGGGAGTCCTTAACTATGATTGATGTTATAGATTGGTTAGGGTCCTTTGTTTTTGTTGCCTTTTCTTTTTTATTTTTTTGCTTTTTGGCATCCTCTGTATATGGCCTGTGTGCTTTGGTGTGACATTGCTTGGTGTTGTTCAAATAATTTCTTTATTTTCTATCAAAAAAAATATTTGCAACTCATTCTTACACCCAAACTCATCAAACCATTGTATTGGCAACTCATTTTCGCGAACTAGCATAATAAGATGACCAAACTAATTAAACCACTATATTTGCAACTCATTTTCACAAACTGAACTATTGCAACTCATTCAAACTAGACAAAATTTTCTAGAGACCTTCATGCTCATAGTACCAAACCAAGCAAACCACTATATGTGCAACTCATGCTAAATTCGTAACTCATTTTCCCAAACTAAGCAAACTTAATTAATATTTTAAAGATTCTAAGTTTTTGGTTACTTATCAAAAAAAAAAAAAAAGATTCTAAGTTTTTGGTTGCTTTTCCATAACAAACATGACTTCCAAGTTATTTAAGGATGTATGAGAAAAGAAATTTATATTACATAGTGTTGAACAACTAATTTTCTTAAAAGCTTAAACTGTTAGAATTTAAACCCATAATGCACATCATGCTCTCTAACACTCTCCCTCATATGCAACCTCATGCCCTCACATGGAGAGACAGACAAGTTGTATGCAAACAAATCATAAACAACCTTATTTGGGCTCAATAAACTAGAGGAAATAAACAGGTAGTGAGGTTCACACTCATGATCTCCCACTAAAGGAGACTAGGATAGCATGTAAGACAACTAATTTTCCTAAATGCTTAAACTATTAAGATTTAGATCCAAAATGTATATCATGCTCTCCAATAACTAGCATTGGAAAAGTATGCATATTTGGTTTTTTTCAAAGTTTCAAACTATATTAAAACATAATTATTTGAGGACTTTAATGCTCAAACTTAGCAAACCACTATATTTGCAACTCATTTTTCCAAAGATGTATCCACTTTGCAATTGAGAAGATCCTACAAAGCCCTTAGTCATGTTGTTTGTTGTGTATGGAGAGTGGAGAAACAATAGATCATCTTTTCTTACATTTTCCATTGACTTTGTGGGGTTATGCCACAGATTATGCACATTGGCAAATTTAGACTTGTTTCCTTCTAGGAATATATGTAACATGATGACCATCTCATATACGAGATTAGGAAGTTCCATTAGAGGCAAGATTTTGTGGCAAACCGCTTATCTCACTTGGATTTGGGTTGTCTTGTGGAAAAGAAATGCTAAGATTTTTTAAGGAAAGGCGTGGACTTCAAAGGCTCTTTGGGATATATTCATTTCTATGCCTCCTTTTGGGCCTCTTGCACCACAACTTTTAAGGGCATTCCCCTTAATGTGGTTCAACTTAATTGGTTTTTGGTGTGTAGTTCGAAAGGTGTGGGCTAGCAAGGAGTGATTGCTTAGGAGGATATTATTCATTTGCAGAGCTATGATCTCTTTTTGTATATTCCCCCATGTGGTATTTTACTGTTGTATAAGTTTACTTAGTACTTTGGAGGTCCAACATACCTTCTGTTTAGTTCTTTGTTTTTTGGGAGGATTCCTCATCCTTCTATTGTACTTCTAGATACCTAACTTAATTTAATACATTGTTGTTTCTTATCAAAGAAAAAAAAGATGTATTCACTTTGCTTAATTCATACTTTAAAAAAAGGAAGGGGGAAGAGGATGCTATATTAGCTTGTTTCAAGATCACAAAAACGATTTCAAATCAAAATACATAACAATCCTACAGGTTAACTAAGCAAGCAATAGACCTAATGCAATGAACCTGCACCATAATAAACAAATATATATTTTAAAAAAAAAGGAAGAATAAAACAATATAATAGTTGGTGCAAGAAGAATTCATGAAATTAAAACTAAATATTAGCATGCATCCTTTAATATTGACCCAAAAGGAAAAGAAGAGGGTTACCAACAAATTGTCATAAAAAATAATGCAAGGCCTGAGAACTTGAGAAGGAAATCATGAAAATTTTGAATCTACAAAATTTGACAATGGTGATATAAAATTTGAAACAAACCTCTTTCTGGAGCTGAAGAGAATGCTTAGACTTTTCTGCAAGCTGAAGCCTTAATGCTAGAAGCTCATGTTCCATGTCCATAACCTTCAAATTCATGTTCAATTCACTTGTAAGTCTCAATCAAGAAATGAACATACATTTAAAATAGGAAGAGATATATATCCAATCATACATTTATTATACTCAAAAGAGCTAAATTCTGGCAGAAGAGCACAATATTAACACTGATGTATGAATTATAGAAAATGAATATTACAACAGTACAAGTCTCATCATATCACATACTTCTAAAAGTGAGGGAAAAAAGATATCTTTGAACTTGCAACCCTCTGTACAACTTTTACTTTCATCATCTATTGAAGATACCCTTTGAACTAGCTAGGTTTTTTTTTTATGTTTATTGCAATATTTAGTACAGGTCAATTGGTGTATGGAATGGAAATAGTAATCAAACAATAACTGCAGCAGATCAACGAATGCATCAAAGTCATGTTGTAACTCATAACTACACTTATCCAGGTCTTATTATACCTTGCTCGGCTGATGCAGCATTTTAATCCATCATACTCTTTGCACTAGCTAGGTTTTTTTATGTTTATTGCAATATTTAGTACAGGTCAATTGGTGTATGGAATGGAAATAGTAATTAAACAATGACTGCAGCATATCAACGAATGCATCAAAGTCATGCTGTAACTCATAACTACACTTATCCAAGTCTTATTGTACCTTGCTCGGCTGATGCAGCATTTTGATCCGTCTAGCTTCTTGAACCTCCTTCATCAATTCGTCCATGTCCTAAAATAATCATTCGGAGTATATTTATTGAAAAAGAAAATAAAATTTGGGCTTGCAATATGACAAGGATGTCAACAACTACAATGACAAAAATCAAATACAAGAGGCACACTAAGAAAAAAACAAACAACTACTTGAACCTTAAAAAATGAATTCTACACACACAAAAGGAAAGAAAAAGTCAATGTCTAAACTTTTAACAGATTGATGCTCTGCACAAGCAAGGAAAACTAATAATAATAGAAACATAACATATATTTGTGAGGAAATGTACTTGAAGGCTTGGCTATCTGCAGTTTAGGATAAAAGATCTGCTCTAGGGTGCATCAGGACTACAGTAGTTGACAGCGCCCAACACCCCTTCACCACTTATTAGTTACTTGCATAACTCTATCATAGAGAACTTACTAGTTACCATCACAAAAAAATGTTATCCTTGATGTTCTTCTCCTTGCAATGTGTTTCTGATATTCCTCACAGTAGCCAGATTTCATACAGGTCATAAACTAATCATTAAAATATAACCATTGCTTTATCAAGAAGATGGTATAAAAAGAAGACAGATTTGACACATTTAGTGATACGAGTTAAGAAAAATGAAAGAGTAGAATACTGTGCTGCAAAGAGGGTGATATGATGTTGTGGCGGCTTCTTTTGAGGGAAGGGGGTGTCTGGGAGCACTAATAAGCAAGTTAGAAAAGGTTTAACATTCAAGAATATAGAACAAGGAAAACAAGAACAAATAAATAGAAGTGCAGAACAAAATTGTCAAACAAATTGCACAAACCTGCTTTCCTGAGGCCCGAGCGATTCGTTCTTGTTCCTCAAGGGCCTCTTCCACTCTCCGAACTGCTTCTCTGGCATTCTCAATTTCAGCACGAGCAAAAGATCTTTCCTCATCAACAAGTTTCTTAGCATCTTCTGAAGCCTGAAAATGGACATCACTTCTCAATAAGTGAGGCCAAAAGGGTGAGTGTATCTTTTGAAAACCAAACAAAACCCTCAAAAAAATGCAAAGGGAAGAACTACAACCTAAAATACAAGACCAAACAAAATTAACAATTAAACATCAGGGAGCAGTTTCCAGAGGTATTACATAATAGGAACATTATTATTTATGAGAACAAATCCTGAGAGTAACAATATCTTTTCAGATTCATACCTACCAAAAATATCTTCTCAGAGTCGTATTCATAAGATTTGATTTGAAAGAGAAATACTATTGATTATTTGACTCTCCCTTCCCTTTCTTCTTCCTCTCCTCCCTAGATCATTGTTAAGAGTTTATTTTATTTTGTCATGTTCTATTAACAATTATTTATTAGTTATTAGGTATTAGTTTCTTGGGGTATTTTGGCAATCTTGGTTAATAATATAAATAGCTAAGAAGGTATAGGAAAGTCAAGTAAAACAAACCTAGACTTTTCTATGCTTTCTTTTTCTCACTTCTTTTTCCTAATCTCACAACTTTCTACTTCTAACTTGGCATTGTTCAATCCCAGAGTTTATTATGGATTGCATAAATCATTCCCAACAACAAAAACAAAAATTAAAAAAAAAAAAAATAACAAGTCAAAAAAAAAACAAATATATGATCCCTCTTTAGATACGAAGGTTATGGAAAATGAAGATTGAATGTGTCAAAACTCCATGGTGGTTAGATGGTTATGCCATAGAATGGAACCCCATATTGCAACTATATTTGAGTTATGTCATACCTCTAGGAAAATTTGGGATTCATTTGCACAGACATTTTTGCAATAGGGTCACATTTCTTAGGCTATTAAGTTGTAAACCACTCTTTCAAGATTATAGCACCCTTAAAATTTTGAAAATTTTCATGGTCTTTCACTAATGAACTAGCACAACAGAAATGTCATTAGAAGGTGATGCAACTTTTAAAACTTTATCAAAGGGGCAAAGGAATGGTTGGCACTCTCCAGATGATAATGGGCTTAGCTGGGATTTTATATAATTCAATATGGGTTCAGCCTTTAAGTGCTTTCTAGAAATCAAATTGTCGGCCTCGCCAATGGTCATAAGTTACTACTTTCCATCATTAATATTGTCATTTTTCAATAGTCTTTAATGTGGTTTAGTAGTCCGTCTTAAGTTTTTGTTATTTTCAAGTTGCATTACTACTATGTGACTAGTTCCAAGGAGTTATAATTGGGTGTGAAGCCTAAAGAAGCTCTATATAATTGTTGATCTGTCTTTTGAAGAGGAATCAATTAATGAATGATGAAATTTCAACTGTCACTATTTTCTTTAAGTGATACAAAGATCACTTGGGTGTGAAGCCTAAAGGTTTTAAAGGTCATATTCTTGCTAGCAAGACTCTATCTACTGCTATTAACACTTACTCTTGGCAATCGAGATCCCCCTTAGAATAAGGCTCCATTATGGCTTAACAGTAGAAGTTGCAATGGTTCTTATGGTGGTTGTGACCATCGTGGCCTTCATGGTAGTTCTTGTGGAAGTGGATGTAGTAATGAAGTGTGATCATTATGGTGGTACCAATCCTATTGAGCCTTATTGCTGGGTGAAATATGATAAGCCAGATTATGTGCATCAAGTCACTAATGCCACTACAGCTTTCTGTTACATCTGGACATGCAGTTCCTGACTCAATCATCATGCTACATTCACTAAACTTAATGAACTCATCCAGGCATTACAAACAGCCTTCCATTCTCTTTCATTGCTACGTTAGCCAATTCAAATAATACCACATGTTTGGACTAATCTTCTCCATCATGGGCCATTAGCTTTGAAGCTAATTCCACATGCTCAGTAAATCATCTCTTCTTTGATTTAGAACCTATTAACCATCACATTTTTTAGCCAAAGGCTCTTATAGGTCTCTATTCTTGGGCAATGTACCTGACACCCTATTAAGTTGTTATCATTACCTTCTAGCTCCTAACTTTCCATTTAATTCTCTAGCTGTAAGTACTTAATGAAGCCTTAAATTGTTTCATAACTGATGAAGAGGATGATTAGGTCAGGACATGAGTGAGAATGATGGGTTGTATTATCTGGACCTTGGTGAACCTTCTTCATCTTGAGTGCAATAGTCTTCCCTCTTTAGTGGGGACAAGTGTCAACATTGTCGGGACTCTAGCTGACAAGGAAGATGCATTGATTTTAGAATGGTAAGCCTACCCAGTTTCTTTAATCTTGGCCTCACTGGAATGGTCATCTTGGTGTTTACACAATCCATAATGCATTGATGAGCATAATAGCTAATTTCCAACCTTTTGGTTGTCAGCAACAAAAAATAAAAACATGTTGATATTAACCATCGAATCAAGGTTCTAAAAACACAGATTTCAATGGAGGTATGAATCATGTATTATCAATTTAAGAAAAGTGGAAATTAATAGAGAACATTGAAACTTTGAATAAAACTTTGGCAAACATATAATGAAGCTAATAGATATTAGAGATCTCAATCTGGGTATCAACATTTAATTAAGACCACATATGCTATTTCCTTTGAATATGGTCGTTGTTTGCAGAGTATAAAAGTATGCAAGGTTTTAAGGCCCAGCAGAAGGGTCCCCCTCATCTACCTCAAACATCGTCAAATTTGTTGTAGGAGCTTCAGCCATCAATGCATTCACCAACAATCTTTTACCACATGGATATTTTATTCAAGTGCATATAACTACAACTGGTAGTCATTTTCTTCATCATACTATATTTGTTCTGGAAAGAACAGCAATACTGATGGATCCCTCTCTTTTTACTTCAGAATGGTCGTGTCCACATCTCCCTTTTCCCAAATATCCATCCATGGATATTATATTCAAGTGCATTCAACTCCTGTATACTTCAGTGCATCCTTTTGGTGCTATATGCATTATTTTCTATTAAAAATATATATATATTGAAGTGCATCCAACTACAACCAGTAGTCATTTTCATCATCTACTACATTTGTTCTAGACATGTCAAGGCTAGTAGTTGTATTAAGTTGTTAAAACAACCAGGACACTTGTTGCTTCTATATTAGAGTTGTTAGAAATCCATTAGAAGGTTGGTTAGTACTCTTTTAGAAGATTAGTTAGTAATCAACTCTATTTAAGCCATCTAGTGTACAGCAGATACACTGTAATGAAAATCACTTCTTTAGAGAATAAGCTTCCTCATTTTCTTTAGATTCTTGAGAAGACAGGACAGCAACACTGATGGACCCCTCTTTTTACTTCAGAATGGACATGTCTATCAGTGTATCCACCAAACATATTTTTCCACATGGACATATCCATGTCCATGTATCCCTCATCTCTAAAATCCATTTTCCACATTCACAATTTACTAATCTCTTCTTATCAGTAATATCACTAGAAGTCTAAACTACAGGGTCACATTTTTCCTCCTCATTCCACTTATTAAAAGAGAGGAAAGAGGACTAAATGTAGCCACAAATATTGTAGTTCATATATACTCCTCTTTTGTTTTTGATAGGAAAAATAGAGAATATATCAATGGGGCAAGGGAGTATACGCAGTCCATGCATACTTAATGCACCAACTTTCTCAACATCATGGGATCATAGCAGTTGTTTGGAACTATGATCATTCAATAAGGAGGCATACTAAGTTGGGCCAGTTATCTTTATGTGACACCCTAGTCATAAGATCTCTGTGGTGGCATACTCTATGTAAAGCCATGATTCTGTAACAATCGAACCATATAATACTTTACAATCTTAAAAAAGAAAGTAAAAATATTGACTTATTCTAATTTCAAATCATGCCAAGGTATGTTCTAGACATATAAAACAAGTACTTTCCTACAAATTTTATTTTGAACTGAGAGAGAGAGGTAGCAGCTAATTGATAAATCATACATAAATTAAATGTCATCTTCGTGGATAATTTAACGCTTGGATAGCATTTGTTATTAAAAAAATCTCACTATGTAAGAATTTACATGTTGCTGTGAAATATCTCTACATATGATCATTTGTTAAGTAATAAACATGAGAATTGAGAGAAGATGGGTCTTGAAATAAAATGATAAAAGAAAACAGCATTTGATCAGGTAGAATAACTATATCCTACGTAGTGCGCTACTACTATGTAGTCAGAAATATCAATCAGTTCATATTGGTGAAAAGAGGGCATCAAAATATGGATTCTTTAGTAAGCTATAAATGGTAAAACCAGGCTGGTAAATTGACATAAAGAGTTCAAAACCTGAGAAGAATACATCTTGAACATATTCTTGAAGCCTTAAACCAAGTTCTACATTATAGCCCCATGACTCATCTCCAACCCCTAACTCAACCAAAAACCATACATCCTTAACCACATTGGTAATTTGGTACAAAACACCAATCTAATTCTCAACTGGGATGGAAAAAGGAGGTCCTCAAGTCAAAGGTAATCCCTAGCTGACTAAAAAGAACCTTTACATACTCTTGTATTCAATGAACTACTGAAAGAGAGGAGAAAACTGAATTCTTGTATTGTTATACATGGCTTGTGATAATAAAGCTACATAAAAGGATTTTATATGTTACATTGACTATTAAAACAACAGCACTGGAAAAGTTAGGCAATTTCTTTTACCTAAAACATATTCCCAAGCTAATTAACACAACAAGTACAACATACACACAAAATTGGTTTTACATTAGAGTCATGAAACTTTGAAGCAATGAATTCATTAACTTCTACATGCATTTTTAGACAAATAAAAAAACATTAGAACATTTTGCATATAAGAATTCTAAAACGCAAAACAGAGCAACAATGCCAGCCTTATGAAAAATAATTGCATTACCTGCTTAAGAAAATTTGCTAGCTTTTTCACTTCTGCCTTTTCTTGAATTAATTCCCCTTCCCTTTGAGTCAGCTGAACTGCTAAAGCTTCCACCTGGAGGTAGTACCCATAATTTGGCATATTCATTATTTGCTTCACTTGAAAGGGAGCAGAAGTAACATTAAAGACAAATGGAAAACTCAAAATCCAGATATATGGTAACAAAAGAACCATCCTAGTAGAAAAGAAATTTTTGCACTTCAAGCTCTTTCTACTGATATCACATCTGTGGCACAATGTTTGTATGTAAACTGACATAGAGATAGAATTTGGTGAGTACTCCATATGAAAGAAGACTCACAATAAATTCATTCTCTGTTAGAACTCATGAAATTCTTTGTGGTCTAGTCTGCTGCAAAATATCATAGAGTAATATCCAACCATCTGGGCTTCAATGATGGAAAGGTTTGAGAAGATGTGGCAATTGATTGAAACACTATTTATTTACAGGAGGCAGACCAATAGCCTAACACTGATCAAAGCCCATTATCCAGTATCAGTGCATCTCATGTCTTTATTTATCAATCCACCATCAATGAGGGAAAAATTAGAGAGGTTGCAGAAAGATATCGTTGGTGGCAGGACAAACTCTTGAGATGGGAGGTTGTGTGTTCTCCAAAAGGGAATGAAATTAGGCATTAGGAGTTTGGATATACAGTATACTTAACAAGGCTTTGCTCTGAATGACTATGCAGTTGGTAAGGTTTTGTCAAACTGTTAGGACAGGATGGAAAGACATTAAAATTCATATGCTATTCTGTAGGGATGGGCAGAGGGTGAGATTCTGGCAGAATCAATGGTGTGGCAATCATCCTTCAAAGACTAGTTTCCAGGAGCTTATATAATTAAAAGTCAGTATAAAGCCTAACAATAATAAGTGTAGGACGGTAGCTTATTTCTTTGCCTAATTATATTGATTTCACATTCACTATACTCCATTTTAGTCCTACTTATCTCAAAACCATTTGATTCTAAATGTTCTCCCTGAGTTCTAGTTTAGAATTAATGCATGCTCTAGCATCATCAACTCAAGTCATAACATCAGCAGACAGCATACACCATTATGGCTTCATCCAAGTGAAGGTCTTAAATCTCATCAAGATGAGATGAATTCTCTTGAGCGATCTCAAGAAGAAAATAAAACTCTGCATGCTACCATACTGGACAAACAGATTTTTAAAAAACATGCAAGTTCTAGAGAGATGCCGAGATATCAAAGAGATAGGGAGATATCTCAAAATCTCCCTATGCATCTTACTAGTTTAATAACATTATAAGTGACATAACAATATCATCGATTCACCAGTAACCGCACATGATGAGCATCTTTTATAGCCCTTTTACGCAACTCTTCAGTTTCTTTCCATCTGTTTGAAGAAGTGAACATTTTACTATATTTTGGTATTAAATTGGTTTTAATTGATTGGGGTTTTGCATAGGCTATTAGGCACATAATTTTTAACTGTAAGTATCACATACTTGTCATGCATTTTTATTTATCACATGTTGACTTTAAATCACAAAATTACTATTGATTTCTATTGACATGCATGAAGCTTCATTTACCATTTTCGACATCAAAATTAATGTTGAGAGATTGTCAACATCTTTAATGACTTTCCACCAATATCAAGATTTGAGAACTCAACCTGCAAATGCATAATAATCTCATCCATAACTAACAAAAAACAGAAAAATCCTCATGTTGTCAAAATTCCCTTTATACTTTTCATGGGTTTTGTTCCTGATCAGAGATGTCTATGTAGACCTGTCAATAGTATAGGTTATTTCTCTTTGAGTGGGATATGCCAACAGGATTTATATTTTTTTAAGAATATATTTGCAAATAAGTAAATAAAAATTCAACCACAACCCCAAACCAAGAGAGAGAGATATGCTTATCCAAGCTGCCAACTGCCTAGGACTTATAAAAACTGGATTGCATGACATGAAAGGAATAATAAATGGTTACTCATGGAGATTGAGCTTCAATGCAACAGAAGCAAAAAACTCCCTGCATGCCATGGAATCTGCAGCACAAAAACTACCTCTTTCCTGAAAGGCAGCAAAATATGCATGCAATAAACAGCCAAGGAAATTCTATCCTTTTGTGGATTGAGAAACACAGACGAGAGGGAGAGAGCAACGATAGACAGAACTTGGTGTAGCTTCTTTTTTTTTTTTTTTTTTGTCTCTTTAATATATCTTTTGCTCTTTTGCCTATCAAAAAACGATAGACAGAGGGCACAAGGGAGAAAGGAAGAGAGAGATATAAAGAAGCTCGTGGATCATTCTGTAGATTTTGTTACACCCATTATAACCTTACTTTGATTATAAATTTTTAACAAAAATGAGTATGCCATGGTAATGTATTTGCATTGACATTTTTTCATGAATGTTTCAAATAATACAGCAGAAAGATAAACCAACATGTCATTCTACATGCAGCATAAGAGGTTCTAAACAAGAAGCACTATCAGATAAAAAGGAATAGGATATAGAATACTAACCATAGCAATGGCGTCCTCTACATCATCTTTGTTTCTACCAGCCACACGCCCTTTCAAAGATTCCAGTGCATCTCTAAGTTTCTTCAGAAGAACATGTTTCTCCAATGAGGCTGCCTCTCGAAGTCTAGCCTGAATTGCATGAATGGCTAACATCACCAGTTCTCCTCCAATGGTAGAAAAATAGTAAAACGGAAGAAACTTTCTCATTCGGTCAGTCCCATAGGTGCTGTGCATACTTAAGTTGCACCACTTTTTTTTTGCCTTACAGTAACTTTGTAATTCATCAAAAGAAAAGGGAAAAAAAATCTTTTTTGATTAGCATCAATAGAAAAGGAAAATTTGCTCATATGAAAACCACCAAATAGTTGTGCATCCTTTTTCCACATTTTATTGATTACTGAGAAACTGGGAAGGAGAGGGAAACAAGAAATATGTAACACCTTATATTACCCGTTATGCATGTTCATCAATAAAAGAAATAATCAACTACATTAAGTTTGTGTAATTGTTTGGCTTAGTGAAGTGGAGTTTTCTTTGTCCTAAGGACCGAGCTGAAAAATTTTGAATTTCACATCCTTTCTTTCTATTGTGTTTCTTGGCAACCAAACAGAGAGTTGGATAAACAAAACCAAATTTCTTTAACAGTCAATGAAAATAAAAACAAACTAAAACCAAGGGTGGAACACAAAAGAACCGAACCTCGTCAGACAACTTGGCGGCAGCAGCCAACCCTTTCTCAAATTTGTTTGCGAGATCACGAACCGAAAGACGCTTCTGCTGTTCCAAAAGCTGTGCAGTTTCTCGTGCAACAACCTCCTTCATGGATAGCACTTTAGGGTCCTCCTTTGCCTCCATAATCTGATTATAAGGTCCTAATTTGTAGTTGGGAAATCTACTTGAGGTAAATGTCACATCGGCCGACACTGCCGGCACTGCCTCTTTTTGCATTGTGTTGCTGAAATCACGGCTTACCCTCGTCATTGTTCCAACTGAACTACTCTTCCTATCATCAAAACAGGACCATACTCAGAATGAACCTTATCATAAGAAAGCTACTACTGTAAAGAAACTTCTCAGCCTAAAATCACAAATTGGCTCATTTTGCACCAACCCAATAAATTAAATGTGATGACAAAGAAGCACAACCAATTTGGTTGCTTAGAAAATGCAGGAAAATAAATATGAAAACTTTTTCGAGCAAACAAAAAATCAAGTACCAGAATCACTATTTTCAACACATTTCTCAACCTAAACTCATAATTCGGCTCATTTTTTAGAATTTTAATGTAAAAACCAAAAGATAAAGAAGAAAAACCCACTTTGCTTGCTGATAAGATGCAGGAAAACAAATTACAAATTCCGAATCTTGAACTTTTCACCATCTGAGAACTAACAGAACAAATCTTCTAAGTCAATTGAACCCAATTAAAAACATAAAAGATCCAATCTTCAAAAATAGATATACCATTTCAAAGCAAAAAACAAACAAAAACAAAATTTCCTAGATCAAACGCAATAATTAGGGGGAAGACTCCCCAGTGTGGTCTCTGAAAACCGGGCAAGATAAATTAAAACTCTTGCATCCAAAACTTTCCAGCATTGGTAGTTGAGTGTGGGAACAAAGACCTCAAAAACAGCTTCCCCAAAGCAACAAAAATAAAATTAAGGTCAAAGAATGAGCACCTCAGCTGGAATGAAGTCAAAACACAAACCCTAATTCTAAATTATTATCACAAAAAAAAAAACAAAAAAAAAAAAAAAACAAAAGAGGACTTACAGATCATGAAATACGGAAAGAGAATATACAAATAATAAAGAAAAATGAGAATGTTTTGGATCAGATGGAGTACAGCTTAACGATCAAAGAGAAGAGAGAGATTGAAATTATATAGTGCGAGACAGAGAGAGAGAAAGGAAAGAGAATGAGAAAGGAAGATGGTGTGGGTTGTGTTTGCTTTTTAAAAAGGGAGGAGAAGGAGAAACAAAAGGAAGAAAAAGAAAAGAAAGGGAAAGGAAAAGCCGGCTGTGCGAACTTGAAATGTTAGAACGAATTCAAGCGTGTGAGCCTTCAATCTCAATGCTTCCATCTTAAAACTCATCCGCGGGTCCCACGCCTTCTTCCTTTCCTCTCCTTCCGATTCACGTCATATTTTTTCTTACCCACCCATGAGGGACCATTTCGGGTGAAACCATTTGTCACTCCTTGTGTATAACATAAAGTTTGGTTGTATGATATAATTTTCCTATAAATGATGTTTATTGAATGATTGGATATATATATTTTATTTTTAAAAAAAAAAATTAAAAAATCTTATACAAAAAGCCAAATCATGTCACGGGTGTAATTCACATCTCATTATTACATACCTGACTCTCATATTTGGTTTTAGTATTTTGCGCTTTAATCCTACTTATTTATATTTTGATTTTATTTCTTTATATATTAATCCCATTTATTTATATCTTGACTTCAGATATTTATACATTTATTTAATAGTTTAAATCTTACCATACAATATTAACTACCCAAATATATTTATACATTTATTTAATAGTTTAAATCTTACCATACAATATTAACTACCCAAATTTAAAATTTAATAACTATTGATTCAATACATTTAACCGGTGTTTAGTTATCGGAAAATATTAGAAAAAGAAAAAAAATGTTAAAGAAAATATTGTTTTATTTAAAAATATATATATATATATATATATATATATAATAAAATATAATTTAATTTAAAATTTATATATATTTAAATTATTTAATCTTATTATAATATAGAGAAATAAGCAAATGAATTTAAAAAAACATACTAAAATAATTTTATTAAATTTAAACTTATTTTTTATTTTCCTTCACTTCTTCTTTCCTTCTACATTTCCTTTCCATTTTCTTTATTTTGTAATTTCCTTCGGAAATCAAACGTGGTCTTAAGTCATGTTTGCTTTCTAAAAAAAATTGAAGGAAAACATGAGATAAAGAAAATGGATAAGAAAAGTGGAATGAATAAAAAAACAAAATAAAATAAAAATGAATTCAAATGAGTTTTTTAATTGTAAGTAAATTTTGACTTATGTATAAAAGTTTATATATATATATATATATATATGAGAGTGTTTATTTCCAAAATATATATATATATTAATGCCCATGAATTACAATGTTATTTTGTGGGTTCATGATTTTGGCTCACCCTTCTTAAAAGTTACTACAAAATTGTTTTGTTCCCTATATATAGAAGCAATATTGAATCATCATTTAGTGACATAGTGGGATTAAGACATTAAGATGGATAATGTCTAGATCCCTAAAAATCTCAACTTCATTATCCTCGAATTGGTTAAGATACCTTTTTAATGATTTTTTTTTTTTTTATGAGAAAATACTGCAATTTGAATTTAAAAAAAAAAAAATTACCCATTTTTGGCAGTTGAATATTTTGGAAAACCTCTTAAGCATCTAGCTCTCAATTTTATTGTAAAAAGTGCTTAAATTTCAGGCCATATTTGGTTCCATGAGCCATTAGTGAAAAAAAAATGTTAAAAGAACGTTCTCTTATATTTGGTTTTATTATGAAAATATGGAAGAAAGTAAAATATAATTATAATTATTAAAAAATTTATATATTTTAAAATTATTTCATCTTTATATAAAAGAATTAAATAAGTGAAAACAGTTTGAATTAATATATATATATATATATATATATGGTATATATATATTTATCAACTTCAAATCTATATTTTATTTTATTCATTTTTTTCATGCTACTTTTTTTCTTTATTTGATTTTCCTTCAAACTTTTCGAAAATCAAATGTAGTCTTACTCTATGTTTGGTTATTGAAAATTTTAAAGGAAAATGTGAGGGAAAGAAAATACAAAGAAAAAGTAGAAGAAAATAAAAAGTGAAGGAAAATAAAAAATAAGTTTAACCTCAATAAATTATTTTTATGTATTTCTTCAAACTCATTTAACTTATTTTCCTTTATTAATTAAATAATTTTAAAAAATATAAATTTTTGAAAATTTTTTAATTATATTTTATTTTCTTTTATATTTTTTTTTATTGTGAAACCAAATATGAGAAAATTATTTTCTTTAACTATTTTTTTCTTTTTTTAATACTTTTCAAGAACCAAACATATCTTTTAAGGTAAATTTTAAATAGAAAATGGATATTTTATTCACACCTCAATGGCAACCATGTTTGAGAAGTATATAACTTCAATTCTTTTCTATTTTTTTTATATAGGAAGATTTAGAAATTACGTTGAATAACTTATGACACTGTTTCTTATTTTTAAAAATTAAAACTCATATACAAATATAATAACTCTTATTTTAAAAATAAAATTTTACTTGTATTCTTAAGACTACATTTGGTTGCCAAAAGGTATTAATATATATATATTAACAAAAACGATCTACTCATGTTTGGTTTTATTATAAAAAATGCAAAAGAAAATCAAATATAATTAAAATTAATGAGAGATTTGTATATTTTTACATTATTTAATTTTTATATAAAAGATTAAATAAGTGAAAAAGGTTTCAAATAGAATATAAAAATGGTTTATTGACTTTAAATCTATATTTTATTTTTCTTCACTTTTTTTTTTCATTTTATTTTCTTTTCCTTGCATTTTCCTTCAAACTTTCTAAGAACAAAACATAACCTAAAACTCTTTTCAAGATTTATAAAATTCGAGGACTTGAATTTTGAAATTTTTAAAAAGTGTTTTTAAGTACATTGAGTATTTATTTATATTTTATAAAAAAAATTATTTTGATATAAAAATTTTCTATTTTTAAAAACAAAAAATAAAAAACATATCAAAAAATACACTCACTCTTATAAGTCTGATATTGAAGTTTGATTTTTATGTAATTGGTGTTGCTTGACTCACGTTACTATATATATATATATATATTCGGTTTTTGGAAAATTTGAAGGAAAATGTGAGGGAAAGAAAATAAAGAGGAAAAGTGAAGGAGAATAAAAAATAAATAAATTTAAAGTTAATAAATTATATGTAGATGCTTCTTCAAACTTGTTTCATTTATTTTTCTCCATCATATAAAGTTTAAATATTTTTAAAATTTATAAATTTTTAACAAATTTTAATTATATTTTATTTTCTTTTATATTTTTCATAATAAAACCAAACATGAGAAAACTATTTTTCTTAATAATTTTTTCTTTTCTTAACACTTTTCAATAACCAAACATAACTTTAATGTTTGTAGGTGGATTTTTCTCATTGAAAGTGATAAAAAAATATTTTATAATAAGTTATTTTTATATTTGTGTTCTTAAAAAAATGTAAGCTCTTATGTTGGAGTTGGGCTTAGGTGCCCAAGTAGGCTAACCCAACCTTGCCCAATAAATGAGAAAAAGGGAACAATTCCTAGAAATTTTAGAAGTGCTACTATTAATAAAAATAAATTTTCTCTTAGTTTTTATATATGAAAAAAATTAGAAAGAACACGGTTGTGAAAAGAGTCCTCTCTCTTGAATTTTTTCCTATTTTCTACATAAAAATAAAGGTCAAGACACTTGTGCTATGAAAATAGAACAATGCATATTTTTGTAGTTTCATTCACAATTTGGGGTAAAGAATTTGTCTGAAAGACAATCAATTGTGATTTTGAGCATTTCATAAGGTAACTCGAAACTATTTTTTTCATTACTCTTAAATGTTAAAATCAATCCAAAAATGTTGTTAACTTTTGAAGCCTCTTTATACAATTCCACCCCTAGTACCTAGTCAAATTCTATTTTTTTCACTAAAATTAAGAGCTTGGTTGACAGAATTTTTAAAAATAGAAAACGACTTTTAAAAATTCATAACATTGTTTAGTTATTATTTTCTATTTTCAATTCTTAAAAACAAAGTGAAATAGAAAGCAACATTTAGAAAACAAGTAAAAGTTATTTTCACCCTTTTTTAAAAAAAAAAGAAAAGAAAAATATACACAATTATTTCTTTTCTACATAGAGTCATTATTTATTTTTTATTTTTGCTAGACAAATTAACTCCAAGTTAAATAAGACTTAATGTGTTGAATTCAGTAACAAGTCTATTAATTTTTAAAAATAATTTAAAACTTAAATAATAAACTCATTAATATTAGAAATTTATGAACAAAAATTGGTTTAAAATAACCCTATTGTTTCTATTTTACATAAAATTATTATTTCCCGATTTTTTTTACTAGACAAATGAACTCCAAATTAAATAAAACTTAATGTGTTGGATTCATTAATAAGTCCAATAATTTTTAAAAATAATTTAAAACTCAAATAATAAACTTATTAATACCGTAAATTTATGCATACAAATTGGTTTATAATGACTATTATTTCTTTTCTATACATAATTATACTTTTATAAATTTTTTCACTTAAAAAATGAACTTCAAATGAAATGACACTTTTTATTGAATTTATTAATGACTCTTAACAATTTTTTAAAATAATTTGGAACTCAAAAATAAATCTAATCATTGAAAAAAATAAAATAAAGAGAAAACCAAACCAATTCATCGTAAACAAATCAAAACATTCTAGAATATTATGTTCAAAATTGAGTATTAAATGTGTGCATATGTAATAAAAAAAACTTGGCTTATTTATATGTTAAAAAAGTAATCCTTATATTTCTAACATATAATAAAACAGTATATTTTCTACTAAAAATATAATTATGATTTTATTATAATATTTTACTAAAAACTATTCATTTTTTAATTTATTTATAATTAAAAATTATTTTCATTTTTCAATAAGATTTCAATTAAATTTAATTAATTAATATTATATAAATTATAATTTAAAATATTTTACAAAATCAAAATAATTTTTTTTTTTAAATTATCCAAACAAGTCTTCCTATTTTTTTATGTTAAAAATCCTTTTATAAAAAGTAAAAACAGTTTGTCAAATATCCTTATTTTTATTAAATATTAAAAAACATTTGTTTCTTCTTTAACTTAAAAACAAACATAAGCAATCATGGTCAAACAAGAGATTAAAAAAAAAAATTAAAGTCCTTATTTGATTTATATTAAAAATGAATATTAAAATTATTTTTATCTTATAGCAATTTTTGTTTCACTAGAATAAAAAAATTGTTTCATAATTAAAAAAATATTTATCTTTAACTCAAACATAATTGTTGATTTAATTTTTATTTTTTAATAAGATTTAACTTGAATTTGATTTCATATTATTATAAATTTTTTATAAAATAAAAATAAGACATTGTTTTTAAAAGCAATACAAATTCTTTTATTCAAATAAGTTTTTTGTTTTTTCTTTTAAAAAACTATTTTTTAAAAGCTAAAGAAAATAAGTTTAAAAAAAACAACTCTAGTGGAAAAGTTATAAACTAAAATTATGTTGGAGAGAATAAAATAAATGGAGAAGAGTCTTTTATAGGCTAACTTCAAGTCTTCAATTAATGCCCATATTAAGATGAGTAATGGAAGACGGTTACCATATGCATTTTACAATAGTCCCCACTATATCATATGTATGTTTTGTTGAAACCTTGTTAGGAAAAAGACTATGGAAAAGAAAATTATAGTGAAAAGAAATATAATATTCTATAATTTTTTTAGGATAATAATGGTCGACTAAGCCTATAAATCTCTATGGGAAAAAAC
Organism: Vitis vinifera; assembly: GCF_030704535.1. Classification (NCBI taxonomy): domain Eukaryota; kingdom Viridiplantae; phylum Streptophyta; class Magnoliopsida; order Vitales; family Vitaceae; genus Vitis; species Vitis vinifera. Next base: position 17,344,418 of record NC_081810.1, on the reverse strand, counting down.
TTACTAAAAGAAAAAAAGTATAATATTTTTATAATTCTTTACTGTAATATTAATTTTATTAATATTATTTTGTTGAAAACCTTGTCACTAAAGCTCAATAAGACAAAACATGGACAAATAAAACAAATCATATGGTACAATAATATCTTATTATGAACATGAATTTTACACTAATTTATTATGAAAGATCTTTGAGTTGACACATTTTAATATTGTGTATTAATTTTTTTCAAATATTGTAGTTAGCAATGTCTTTGTGAACAGATCTATTAGTATAGATCTGTATTTTTCACGTGCATCCTCACTCGACGGTGAGACTCTCTTTTCATTTATTTGTGAAAATTTTATTTTTAGAAAAAGACTTAGACTCTACTTATTTTTGTTTTATTTTTAAAAGGAAAACAAAATAAGAAATAAAACCATGTGTAACTCCTTATTTGGAAAAAACATGTCTACAAAAATCGAATTTGGTTTCGGGGGTCAGGTTACCTATTGGAAAGGTACGGTGGTGAGCTGTAGCACCCCTCTAAACTCGTATATATACGGTCTCTGCTAAATGAATCAAAGAAATTGTGACAATTAATTATGGATACCAAGAAAAATAATCACACAAATGAGTATGTACAAGTTATGGTGAAAATCAATATATAAAAAAATAATGATGAAATCTAATTATAAGAATATACAAAATAAATGACAAGAGGATTTTGCAAATTGATTTATTGAACTGATTTAAAACATATTTTTTTCAAGAAATTTAAAAGGTACTGAAAACAATTTCAAATTAATGATTTCAATTTATTATTATTTTTTTTTAAAAAAGTCATTTTATTTTCTTCAAGTGATTTGATTCAATTTATTTGTATTCAATTTTCAAAAAAAAATATTTACACTTATTGTTTTAAAAAAAATTATTACAAAATTTCAATTTGGTAACAAAAATTATTTTTACTTGCTTTTACTATAAATGAATTCATTTTTTCGAATTATTTAGAATATATATATATATATATATATATATATATATATATATATATATATATATATATATAATTTTATCTAATGTTTCAATTTAATTCTATTTGCAAGCAAGTTATTTTTATTTTTATTTTTATAGAAAACATGACTTTTAAAATTTTATTTACAAAAATATCAAAATTCAATCCAATTTTATTAATACCAAAAACAAAAAAAAATTATTAGTTGAAAAATGAATTTTTACAAAACTAATTACAAAAATGTTTGAATCCCTCTTACTGTTTGATTTTAAAAAGATTTATTAGAAAATATTTTATCAAATAAGTATCCATGATATTTCAAATTTATTACTTACCCTTAAAGATTTGGAATTTGTGTAAAAAAAGGTTTATCCAATTTTATTAAAAATAATAAATAAATAAAAATGATTTTCGATATTATATTCACATAAGCATTCCAATTTTGTTCTCCAATTTGATTTTGGAGATCTTTTCCAAGAATGTATTTGCTTGAACAAAAAAAAAAGAAATCTACATTTTGACAATTTTATCTAAAAAGAAAATTTTATTTTACTTGTATAAAACAGATTCATGAAGAATGATGATAATAATAATAATAATAATAATAATAATAATAATAATAATAATAATAATAATAATAATAATAATAAAAGATTTGTTTTTTACTTTATTTAAAAAAAAAGAATTTTGTCTCAACTAAAGACGATTTTGCTTACTTTATTTTAAAAATAATAATAAATAAATAAACTAGAAAAATAAATTTAATTTAATTTTTTTAAAAATGAATTTAACCAAAGGAATTTTTCCTTAAAAATAGATTTTGCACAAGTTTACGTAAAGAAGAAATTTGATAAAAAAGATTTCTTTATAGACTTATCTAGAGGAATTTTCCATAAATTTTATTAAAAGAATGCTTTTTTTTTTTTCATAAAAAAGAATATTATTCCAATCATAATTTTATTTAAGGAAGACCTTTATAAATTATTTGGGAAAAGAACCTTTGCAAAAATATTTACAAGTATCTTGATTTTTATTTAAAGATAATTTTTGCTTGACTTTTATTATGTATATATATATATAAAAGATTCTTTAAAATTTTACAAGAAAATTACTTTAATAAAAAAAAAACGAGCTTGGTTTTAGAAATGAAGTGATTTTATTTAAGGTTAAAAAAAAAAGTGTTTCACTCAATTCTTTATTAAAAACATAGGTAAACAGAAAATAAAATAAAGTTAAGTAAAAGATTTAAAACTTTTGAATTTTATTTCAAATAAAAAGTCCTTTTCCCTTTTTATAAGCTTCATTACAGAAAAGTTTTCCAATTTATTAAAAAAAGGAAAGAATATTTCAATTTTGTAAAAACCAAATCATTTTGTTAATTTATTTTATTTTATATAAAAAAACAAATTTATTATAAAAAAAAGGTTTTCAAACTTTATCATTTAAAAAAAAAGTTTTATTTCAGATTTATTAACGAACAGAAAATGAAAAAAAAAAAAAACACATGAAAGTTAAAGTAAAATAATGATGATTACAATAACATTTTTTTTTAAAAAAAATGAGATAACATATATGATTCAAAGCAAATGATAATATCTCATACAATTACACTATTCATGCATTTTTTCGATTAATAAAATCTAAATATCAAAAAACAATATTTACATTAAATTGATAAAGATAAATAGATAACTAAACCGAATAAAATGAAAGGTGAAAAATATATCAAAATGAGGGGAATGATCGAGTATACCTACACAATAATGCCCTAACAAAAATTGCAATATCTTAGCAACTCCAACAACATCCCAAAATAAATCTCTCCTCACAGTAAATATATACAAAACAAAACCAAGAAAGAGAAGAGAGAACCAGGATTTCCTATGCCTATCCCCACTACCCATTTTTATAGAAGATATCCCAATATATACAAAAAAAAAAAATCTCTAACTCTTCAGGGAGCCGTCCTTTCCAACTTGCCATTGCCATGCCTTGCTTCAACTACTCCAACTGCTCCCATTTTTTTCCACTCTCAGCACAGTGCCAAAACATCCGTCCAAACACTAAGAAAAACCTAATCAACAAAAATCAAAGAAATTCAAGTAGGCCCAACAATAACATCCAATAATTCAAGCCCAAATTAATATCTAATAAATATGTAAGCCCAAATCAAACAAATTAGTAGCCCAAATCAAAACCATGCAAGCCCAACACCTTCAAAGCCCATAAATAAAAAACCAAAGCCCAATAAACGTAACCCAAGTCTCCAAACAATGCATTGTGAAGATCTAAATGAAGAAAGAAATGGAAATTTACCATTTTTAAAGCTTTTGAAATGAAAGTGGAAGGAATGGGTGTTGTGGTGGAGAGACGATGTCGGTGCTACTAATGTTGAAATGATAACAGTTAACTATGGTGGATGATAATGGGTAGGAAAGAACAGAGAGAGAGAAAAAAAAATAGAAAGGATGTGACGGAGAGGACTGTCAGCTTTGGAAAGGACTGTTGGCCGATAATAGCTCCGCTGGCAGTGGTGCCGTCAGTAGTGGGTCATTAATAGTAGCGTCGTTGATGGTGAGAGAGAGAGACGACCATGGGTTAGAGAGAAAAAAAATGAGATGAAGAAGAAAGAAAAGAAAATAAAGAAAAAAATAAAATGTGGAGCAAAAGAAAAATATGATAAGAAGAGAAGATGGAGGAAAACATGGGTGAGGGGGACGATTGCCTTGGGTTGAGATGGAGAGAAAAATGAGAAGATTAGGGTTTTGTTTGAAATGGGTGATAGGGATTTGATGGAAAATAAGGAAGGAACAAGATTAATTCTTCAATAAAACTTGGGTTAAAAGTTAAAAAACATAAGTCTAATAAATATTAACCCAAAGTCCTAAAATAAATAAAATAAACAAAAGTAAAATAAATAAATAAAAAGTTGGGACAAATTTTGGGGTCTACAAATATGCCCATTTTTGGTAGAGTCCATGAGTAAAGTAAGTATACACACAAGCGAAATGAAGTGGGCTTTGCCGAATAATAATAAAGACCATCAAATTTGTCTCAATATGACATGAACTCTCTTAAACTAAAATAAGAACAAAAGGACTCTAAAAACCTATAAAAAGAGTAAGAACAGAAACTCCTAAAGTTCCTCTAAAGTTACACTATGAATCTAGACTCCCTCCGAAAAGTCTAAAAAAATAAAAAGACTAAAAAATAGATGTCAAAGTTGAGAAGCCACCAAGAACACATGAATGAAGGTGTGCAAAAGGAAAAACCTTATGTGTACTATGTGGGAACATAAGGCATAAGGATCCAACAATACAATAGTGTTATCCCAAGGGTTCTCCTAATTGGGTTTTGATGATAAAAAACCATGGTTAAGTAACTAATTGGTTTAATGTTTAAGAATCTCAGGTATAAACTCGAAAATTCATCAAAGGACCAAATGGATACAAGATTGAGACGCTTGGAAGACTTGAGATCATAGGAAATGAATGTAAGATGATAGCATGAGTGCACTTAGGATGTTCATACCTTTTCATACATCTTAGAAAACTCGGTTTATTCTTTAAAACTTGATTTTCTTTAAAACCCGAGTTTTATCAAATATACCTTAGGCAAATTGATTCAAAAGTGGCATATTAACTCACCTAGAGACCTTGCCTAAGTATTGGAAAAGAAAGAAATAAAAAAGGATAGGTTTTCGGGGCCAAAAGGCTCAACTGGTCGAGGCTAAGGCCAACCGGTCAACCGGTTGAGAAACCGATCGACCGGCTGAGGTCGTCCGGTCGAGGAAGGTTAAAAACCTTATCTCTCTCCCAGTAGCCTTCTCTTCCCGGTCGAGGTGATTCCTTTACCGGTTGAGGTCCGGTCGAGGTCCGGTTGAGGCAACGGTAACCTGTCATGCATTAAATGCTCAAACGGCTAGTGAACCGGTCGACCCCTAGCTCGACCGGACGAGGTTGCCTTTTGCTGGTTTTGGCTCTCGAGCTTAGAAACTTATAAATTGAGAGCTCTTCTTTATTTATTAAAAAGAGAACAATTGCATTCAAAGCCTACCTACCTGTTCTTGATAAAAAAGCTCTCATTTCTTTTTTAGTGCATCAAACCATCACTTGCATACTCTTAGTGCATTCTTGTAAATCATCCTAGCTTTCTCTTGTACTTGAGCCGTCCTTAAGCTAGGTTGAGAGTTTCATCTTTGTGTAAACTGAGTGTGAAAGCATTCAAGTGGTTCAAATCTTGAAGAGATTGTGTAAGAGCCCATTGGAGCCTGAATCCAAGTGTAAGAAGATTGAAAGCTTGATTGAAGCTTCAAGTTAGTGGAACCCTCACTCGGTTAGGAGATTGAGGAGAGTGGACGTAGGCAAGGGAGTGCCGAACCATTATAAACCCAAGTTTGAATTCTCTAACTTTATCTATTTCCTTTATTTATTTTGTGCATATATTATTGTGTGGAAAAAGATTTTGAAAAACTCAATTCACTCCCCCTTTTGGGTATTTTCCTTAATTATTCATAGCCTTTGTTTTATCAGATAGGAATGTGTGTTATAAACTCAAAGGGCTATACCATACGCAGTGGAAGAGGGGAAACTCCACAACAATATGATGAAGAAGTGAGAAACACTTATGCAATGAAGTGAGATGTAAGATCAAATGTGAAACTGTGAGGACAAAGTGTGCAATGCTAATGATCATGAATGTCGAGAGCTATGGCTATGAATGATAAGACCAACTCTTAGTGCTAAACTGAAAAAAAGAATGGCTTTAAAAGCCAAACCGAAAAAATAACTTTAAACACTAAACTGGAAGGCCCATAGGTGAACACCTATGGTGGTGATACAACTGGAACAAACACTCATAGATGAAAATCTATGATGGTGAGATAACTGTAACAAATGCCCATAGATTAACAATCTATGATGGTGATAAACTCAAAGGCCCATAAATATCCAATTTATGGTGGTAAAAATATATTAAGGCCCATGATGAAAATCTATGATGGTAATTCTAAAATGCCCATAGATGTCTGATCTATGGTGGTGAAAACTGAAATGCCCATAGATGTTTGATCTATGGTGGTGAAAACTAATCAAGGCCTATAGATCAAAATCTATGGTGGTGAATATGAAATTCCCATAGATGTCTGATCTATAGTGGTGAAAATTGAAATGCTCATGAATATATAATCCATGGTGGTGAGATAATTGAAGTGCCCATGGATGTCCAATCCATAGTGGTAAGATAACTAAAGTGGTCATGGATGTCTAATCCATGGTGGTAAGATAATAGAAGCACCCGTGAATGTTTAATCCATGGTGGTGAGATAACTAAAGTGTTCATGGATGTATGATCCATAGTGGTGAGATAACTAAAGTGTTCATGGATGTCTGATCCATAGTAGTGAGATAATTGAAATATCCATGGATGTATAATCCATGGTGGTAAGATAACTGAAGCGCCCATGAATGTCCAATCCATGGTAGTGAGATAACTAAAGTGTTCATGGATGTCTGATCTATAGTATTGAGATAGTTGAAGTATCCATGGATGTATAATCCATGGTGGTAAGATAACTAAAGCGCTCATGAATATCCAATTCATGGTGGTGAGATAACTAAAGTGTCTATGGATGTTTGATCCATAGTGGTGAGATAATTGAAGTGCCCATGGATGTTTGATCCATAGTGGTAAGATAACTGAAGTGCCCATGGATATTAGATCCATGGTGGTGAAAATTGAAATGTCCATAGATGTCTAATCCATGGTGGTAAGAATCTAGATCTAATGCCCATAGATGTTTGATCTATGGTGGTGATAACTAAAATGCCCATAGATGTATGATCTATGATGGTGAACAACTGAAATGCTCATAGATGTCAAATCTATGGTGGTGAGAGAATTGAAACAAATGCCCATTGATGTAAATCTATGGTGGTGAGATAACTGAAAGAAAAGGGATGCCCTAAACAAACTGACAGTAGGAGGATGCATTTAACAAACTGATGGTAGAAAGATGCCCTAAACAAGCTGAAGGAAGGGGGATGCCCTAAACAAACATAAGAAAATGGGTGTTCTAAACAAACTAACGGTAGAGGGATGTCTTAAACAAAGTGATGGTAGGGGGATGCCTTAAAAAAATTGAAAGGGGATGTCCTAAACAAACTAACGGTAGGGGAATGCCCTACATAAAGTGATAGTAAGGGAATGCCCTAAACAATTGAAGGAATGGGGATGCCCTAAACAAACTAAAGAAATAGAGATGCCTTAAACAAACTGATGGTAGGAGGATGTCCTAAACAAATTGATAAAAGATGGATGCCTTAAAAAAAAAAAAAAAAAAAACTGAAGGAAGGGGAATGCCTTAAATAAACTTTGGGAAAAAAATGGGAGTATGCGATCTACAATCGAAAACACCTAAAACAAAAACAGGAAACAAGGAATGTGGTCTGCAACCAAAAAAGTGACTAAGATAATGAACTCAACGAAAAAAGGGGTATGCCCCAGTGTAACGACTTGGAAAAGGTTGGCAAAATGGGCAAATGACCATGAAATCAATAGGAGATATGATAAACCCAGAGATGGGGTATGCTCTAATAGAAGAACGCTAAAGGGGGTATGCCTCAGTGTGACAACTTGCAAGAATTAGGAAATATATCAAGTAGTGACGAGATCTATAAAAGATCTGATGAACTCAAAGATGATGGTATGCCCCTGTGTAAGATAGTGACCAACATAAGACATAAAATGTCACCATACAAAACACTTAGGATATGCTCAATGACAATGCAATGAAAACATATAGTCTCAATCAACAAATGTTCAAACAAGACCATGCATCACATAAACTAAAATAATAGGCCAAACAAATTCTAACCAAGACTCCAAGTCTAAAATGCACATAAGTCAAGACATGACATGTCAGCTATCAATGTGAAAACATCATCACAAATACATCAACAAACTAACAGGCTCTACCATCATGGAAGATGTTGAACCTAATGTCCAAAGGCATGTGAAAACTCTACAAAAAAAACTCAAGGCTGATTTATATCCCTCTTCTAATCAAAATAAAGGGATAAAGTCATGCAAGATGATGAAATAGGTGGGCTCAAAATAAGATATGCAAGGCTCTGACAAGATAAATGCATGTATAATGGTATCAAAGGTATGATGTTTGGATGTCCAACAAAGATAAGTGGGTAGCCAAATAAAACCAGGTGAGCTAAGAAGATTGATCCCAAAAATATCATAATCTCTACAATCCATCGAAAATAGCAATCATAAACTGAAGGTCAAGTCTCAATGTTAAAATCGATAAGACGGTTATGCTCCAGTATGAATACATCTTCTCAAAATAGGCAAGCCTCAAATATAACAAATACCTCCAAAATCAATCATCGATGAGTAGGGTATGCCTTAGTATAAGCAATATCTAAAATGCTTAAGAACCAATATAGCTCTCACAAGTGTTTACACCACGATTCAATCACCTAAAAAATCCGTCAATACCAATGAGAAGACTATACTCCCCCCAAAAGGATGACTATGTCCCAAAAAAATCTATCAATGCCCTTGTGTAAGAACATCAAAATGAAATCTCTCATCCATGCATCATACTCAACCCAGGGCATTGAACCAAGATTGGGACTACAAATAGACTCCTACAAAAGAACAAAACAAAACGACTCAAACACGACTCATGCAATGACACAAGATGCAATGAACAATGACATATGCATGATACAACATAACTCAATATATGACAAGGTGTGATACACGATCCTATGGTGACAATTAAAATTTAGATATATGATAGAAACTCTAGAGTCACAGGAGTTTCCAGTGTGAGATGGCTATAAATATGACTAAAGAATTTCTATCAATGATAAAAAAAATGAATGAGGTGTGAAGAACAACACTATCATGAGATCAATACTTAATTTATAACAAAATATCCTTAATTCACTTTCAACCCGAGCTCCATTAAGAAAAATGATAAGGTGATCAAGGCAGATCTTTAAAGAATGTATGAATGTGAAAACGAGTTTTTCACATTTTCATAATGAAAATGATAACCATGGGGTTGAAAATGGAATCAAATGAATCAATTAAAGGATGAAATATCAAGCCCATGATAAGTGTAGAAGGGTGAACATGATTGATGACATACCCTAAAGTGTCAAACAAAATGACAATAAACTGAAAGAATGTACTAACTCAAGAAATAAAACATGTCTAAAGCCTTAGGGGAAAACGTGCTAGACTCAACGAGCAACAAGAAGAAGCCAACACCATACAACAAGGGGTGGTCCAATTGATACTCAAATTCGCACTAATCTCTAAGCACTCTCTACTGGATACCAAAATGGGGGGTATTGGATCCAGACTATGACTAAGGAGGTCCTGAAGGCTCTCAAATGCACCCACGTGTAGGAGGGGAAATCCTAATAAAAGGATCTAAGGCTCAACCTACAAGGTTAAGGCAGCTCTAAAAAGGAATGGTGGACTTTAAAAGATCCATAGCAAAAGCAATCGTACCATCTGATGGTACGCAATCTCCTACACGCCTCCGAAAAGACGGGGTGCTTCCATGTAAGGTAGTCATCACCCCCATACATGCACTACATTGACATCCCAAGAGGTTATGGTGAAAACTCTCGTAACTCTCAACACTCAGTAGTAAACTAAAGTGCATAATGAGTGGTGTGGGTGTATCCGAAAATCCTATGAAGTTAAAGTAGAAAACACACTGGCCACACAAATATCCTAAAATCTAACTTTGGGCTATACAAGTCTTCAAATGTCGGACTCCAATCAACATCAATGTGTCGACCTCTTCCAAAATGCTCCCAAACATAGATATAGCCCATCGCTAGACCCTACTCCTATTCACTAGCTCGGTTGGAGAGGAAACAAAGCAACGAGTTTCATATCAAATATGAGATCAAGGGAAACAAAGTTGACCAAGACTAGAGAGTTAGGGATAAGAGGATAGGTGTGTGTCCCACATAGACAAGCAACTCATGCAATCACACAAAATGAGAGAAGTCATGCAACAGACAGTTATGTAAAGCACATGTATATCATCCAAATCTACACACAAACTAAGTAAGAAATATGATAATCATGATGAATATCTAAGAATAATAAATAGCATGCTCAAAGGTGATCAATATAGTATATAGTAGAAAGAATCCAGATATCAAGATGAAAAAGATAAGCAACACTGAGAATATACAAGTCAAGGTGAGCAGAGTAATCATACAGCAAAAAAAGCCAACATGTGAGGATAGGCGAAATGATCAATCAATATAATTAACATGCCAATGCCTCAAATGAATACAATAACCAAGCATGCATCAAGGATAATGATATCAAGAGTTCTCAATGTGTAATCAATAATCAAGCAAACAAAAGCACAAAAAGAAATAGGTACCCATTGACCGACCAATCAAATTCCACATTTGCCTCAACCTAAGTTCAAGCTTGACCCTTTAGTGATCCCTAGCGGAGTCGCCATTTTGTGGACCCGCATTTTTCACGTGTGTCCCCACTCAACAATGAGACTCGTTTTTCATTTATTTATGAAAATTTGATTATTAGAAAAATACTTGTAGTCACCACTTATTTTTGGTTTATTTTTAAAGAGAAAACAAAATAATAAAGAAAACCATGTGTGACTTCTTATTTGGAAAAGACATGTCTGCAAAAATCGAGTCTGGTTTCAGGGGTCAGGTAACCTATTGGGAAGGTTCGGTGGTGAGCCGTAGCACCTCTCTAAACCCGTATACATACGGTCTCTACTAAACGAATCAAGGGAATTGTGACAATTAATTAATTAATTATGGATACCAAGAAAAATAATCACACAAATGAGTATGCACAAGTCATAGTGAAAATCAATATATACAAAAATAATGATGAAATCTAACTACAAGAATACACAAAATAAATGCAATAGGATTTTGCAAATTGATTCGTTGAACTGATTAAAAATATATTTTTTTCAAGAAATTTCAAAGGAGTTTATTAAAAACAATTTCAAATTAATGATTTCAATTTATTTATTCACAAAAAAAAAGTTAATTTATTTTCTTCAAGTAATTTGATTCAATTTTAAAAAAAAAAGTTATTTACACTTATTGTTTCAAAAAAATTTATTACAAAATTTCAATTTGGCAACAAAAATTATTTTTACTTGCTTTTACTATAAATGAATTCATTTTTCTGAATTATTTGCTTCAAAAAAAGAATATCTACATTTTGACAATTTTATCTAAAAGTAAAATTTTATTTTACTTGTATAAAAAAGATTCATGAAGAATAATAATAATAATAATAATAATAATAATAATAATAATAATAAAAGATTTGTTTTTTACTTTTTTTAAAAAAAAAAAAGAATTTTGTGTTAACTACAAGATGATTTTGCTTACTTTATTTTAAAATTAATAATAAATAAATAAACTAAAAAAAATGAATTTAACTAAAGGAATTTTTCTTTAAAAATGGATTTTGCACAAGTTTATGTAAAGAAGAAATTTGATTAAAAATATTTCTTTATAGACTTATCTAGAGGAATTTTCCATAAACTTTATTAAAAAATGATTTTTTTTTCATAAAAAAGATTATTATTCCAATCATAATTTTATTTAAGGAATACCATTATAAATTCTTTGGGAAAAGAACCTTTGCAAGATTATTTACAAGTATCTTGATTTTTATTTAAAGATGATTTTTGCTTGACTTTTATTATGTATATATATATATATATAAAAGATTATTTAAAATTTTATAAGAAAATTACTTTAATAATAATAATTAAAAAAAAAACAAGCTTGGTTTTAGAAATGAAGTGATTTTATTTAAGGTAAAAAAAAAATGTTTCACTCAATTCTTTATTTAAAAAAAAGGTAAATAGAATATCAAATAAAATAAATAAAAAAATGAAATAAAGTTAAGTAAAGGATTTAAAACCTTTGAATTTTATTTCAAATAAAAAGTCTTTTTTCCTTTTTTTAAGTTTCATTACAGAAAAGTTTTCCAGTTTATTAAAAAAAAAAAGAACAAATATTTCAATTTTGTAAAAAAGCAAATCATTTCGATCACTTTATTTTATTTTATATGAAATAAATAAATTTATTATAAAAAAAAAGTTTGCAAATGTATCATTAAAAAAAATAAAGTTTTATTTCAGATTTATTAACTTGCGTGAGGGGAAGATGGAAAAAAAGAAGAGAAGATGGAGGAAACTGTGGGTGAGGGGGCAGCTGTCTTGGGTTGAGATGGAGAGAGAAATGAAAAGATTAGGGTTTTGTTTGAAATGGGTGATGGGGATTTGATGGAAAAAAAAGGAAGGGTCGAGATTAATTCTCCAATAAAACTTGGGTTAAAAGTTAAAAAGAATAAATCTAATAAACATTAACTAAAAGTCCTAAAATAAATAAAAGTAAAAATAAATAAATAAAATAAAATAAAATAAAAGTTGGGACTAATTTTGGGGTTTACAATTAGATTATCACTTGAACGCAGTTAGTGAACATAAGTTTCATTACTCTTTTAGAATTCATATGTATTAAATAAATATCTTTGATAAGATGTGCTTAGTTCTATCACATTTAATATAACCTCTTACAATTTGTGCAATACATGGGACTTTTTTAACTTGTACAACTATTTTAAAAAATAATTCTTAAAAAATGGTACTTTGGAAAAAAATTCTTAAAATATGGTAGTTACAAAACTATTGATAAATCTACCATACTTTTTGCCATTTTGAAAAATGTTTCTTGAAGAGACACCTTTCATGTTAAAAAAAAAAAAAGGAAAACTTATGTTTTGAGTGATTGATCCCAAAATAATAGAGATTTTAAACTCCAATTTTTCCAATTTCAAGAAACATATGTTAATGTGAAAAATTATTAGATCTTTATGCACTTTGTGTTGAATGGGCTTTTTATACCCAATATGCCCTTCCCTATCCTCCAAGTCAGTTTCCACATTTGAAAAGTTAAGAAAAGAAAAAAAAAAAACTATCTCCTACCCAACATGATACCAGAACAGAAAAACAAACAAAACAAAAAATATCTATTTGCTTCATCTCCCATGGACACCGAATCTTGAAACTGAACCCTAATCTTCCTTGTTTTCCTCTCATTTTGGAAAACCAAAACACCCTAACCTTTTCCTCTCATTACAAAACCTCTCTGCCTCATTTTCCTCTAATTTTGAAAACCCAAAAAGCCTTAACTTATTGCTCTCATTCAAAAAAAATGAAAATTCAGTGTTGGCAACGACTCCTTCCTCACCCTTTGAAAACCCAAAACCTAAGGTAAACGCTCTTTCTCTTTCTCTTGGGTTATCTATTTCTTTAGAAAATAATAGTCAAAATTTTCTTAAATTAAAGGATTTTGTTTTTCCTATTTTGTGGTTTTTTTTTCCATTACTAAGGTTGAGATATTTTTCTATTAAAGGATTTTGTTTGATCAAGTTTTGTAATATTGTGTAGTTTGGAAAAAATAGTATGATCTACATTGAGTTTAACAGTTGTTTTGGGGGGTTTAGGGTTGGTTGGTGGTCTTCTACTATTTTAGGGTTCAACATCGACAATTTCAATGGACAACATAGCAGACTGTCAATTATATTCCTTCGAGAGATTTTTTAATTGCTTATTATTATACTTGTATGATTTTTGCATGAGGATGACATTTTGGATCCATCCAATTTATTCATATAATTTTCAAGTAGTTGAGTTTTATTCTTAATTGATTGTTAGAATTTTGTTGTTTTCCAATTGATAGTGGTTAATTTTTTCATGAATTGCACATGGCTACTTAGAATTTTTGGAACTAAGAAGGTCTTGATATATTTTGATGAAATTTAAACATCTAACATGTCAGTTTCAAACATCCTGAAAATCAATGAGCCAAAGCTCATTGGTAAACAAAGAGATTTCAATCCAATTGTATAACATATTTTTGAATGAAAACTAATTTTAATTTTCAATGGAAGTGAACTTCAAAATTTTCATGACTTCTCTAGTATTTTCATAGAGGTTTTATTTATTTATTTTTTTTTTTAACACTTTATTCATGATTGAAATGGTTCCCAAAGTTAATTATTTTTATTTTTATTTTTTTGCAAAACCATTGGCATTTTTACTTTGTTTCTATGTTTGGAAACCAATAAGATAAACTGACAAGAAGATGACTCTAATTTTATTAACTCATCAATGCTCAACTATGGTGTAGATTTTGGCAAGAATGAAGTAGAGGTAATAAAACATGAAACAAATATTATTTTTTTACATTTTCAAAGATGTCAACCTTCATATATTGATAATTCTTAGAAAAATGAGATTTTTTTTAGATTGTTTTATTTTTTTTTCTTTTTCGTTTTCAAAATGTCTATTTTTCTTCTACGGACAAACTTCTCTGCAATATAATAAGATTCACAGAGGAGCAAGAAGCTCTGGTGGTGAAGTCCTAGAATTCAATGAAGAAGAATGTTGGAGAGTTAGGTCTTAAATTCTTCTTAAAGTAAATCAAATTTTCCTTATTCTTCTCTACATGTTGATAATTACCTTATTTCTTGGGAAAGAGGTTCACCTTTGATTTTTTGAGGCCTATACCTTAGGTACTACCTTAATAGCCCTTAGGTACCACCTTAATATACCTTAGGTACTACTTTACTTAAAGTTGGGTTCTACCTTTCCCAAGTCTTAGACCTTCCTTTGTGACCCTTAGACTATGCTATTATGTGATTCTCTTGTGTGGTCAAGTAGTTTACCTTTGGTATTTTGGGACTGTACCTTAGGTACTACCTTAATGTACCTTAGGTACTATCTAAGTTAAAGTTGGGGTCTACCTTTTCCAATCCTCGGACCTTCCTTTGTGACCCTTAGACCATGTCATTATGTGATTCTCTTGTATGAGAAAGGGGTTCACCTTTGCTTTTTTGAGTCATATACCTTAGGTACTATCCTAATAGCCCTTAGGTACCACCTTAATATACCTTAGGTACTACCTTAAGGAACCTTAGGTACTACCTTAGTTAAAGTTGGGTTCTACCTTTCCCAAGCCTCGGACCTTCCTTTGTGACCCTTAGACCATGCCATTATGTGATTCTCTTGTGTGGTCAAGTGGTTCACCTTTGGTTTTTTGGGAGTGTACCTTAGGTACTACCTTAGTTAAAGTTGGGTTCTACCTTTCCCAAGCCTCGGACCTTCCTTTGTGACCCTTAAACCATACCATTATGTGATTCTCTTGTGTGGTCAAGTACTTCATCTTTGGTTTTTTGGGACTGTACCTTAGGTATTACCTTAATAGCTCTTAGATACTATCTTAATGTACCTTAGGTACCACCTTAAGGGACCTTAGGTACTACCTTAAGGAACCTTAGGTACTACCTTAGTTAAAGTTGGGTTCTACCTTTCCCAAGCCTCGGACCTTCCTTTGTGACCCTTAGACCATGCCATTATGTGATTCTTTTGTGTGATCAAGTGGTTTACCTTTGGTTTTTTGAGACTGTACCTTAGGTACTACCTTAATAGCCCTTAGGTACTACCTTAATGTACCTTAGGTACTACCTTAAGGGACCTTAGGTACTACCTTAGTTAAAGTTTGGTTCTACCTTTTCCAAGCCTTGGACCTTCTTTTGTGACCCTTAGACCATGTCATTATGTGATTCTCTTATGTGGGGAAGGGGTTCACCTTTGTTTTTTTTAGGCCTATACCTTAGGTACTACCTTAATAGCCCTTAGGTACCACCTTAATATGCCTTAGGTACTACCTTAGTTAAAGTTGGGTTCTACATTTCCCAAACCTCGGACCTTACTTTGTGACCTTTAGACCATACCATTATGCGATTCTCTTGTGTGGGAAAAGGGTTCACCTTTGTTTTTTTGAGGCATGTACCTTAGGTACTACCTTAATAGCCCTTAGGTACCACCTTAATATACCTTAGGTACTACCTTAAGGGACCTTAGGTACTACCTTAGTTAAAGTTTGGTTCTACCTTTTCCAAGCCTCGGACCTTCCTTTGTGACCCTTAGACCATGCCATTATGTGATTCTCTTGAGTGGGGAAGGGGTTCACCTTTGTTTTTTTGAGGCCTATACCTTAGGTACTACCTTAATAGCCCTTAGGTACCACTTTAATATACCTTAGGTACTACCTTAAGGGACCTTAGGTACTACCTTAGTTAAAGTTGGGTTCTACCTTTCCCAAGCCTCGGACCTTACTTTGTGACCCTTAGACCATGCCATTATGTGATTCTCTTGTGTGGGAAAGGGGTTAACCTTTGTTTTTTTTAGGCATGTACCTTAGGTACTACCTTAATAGCCCTTAGGTACCATCTTAAAAGGACCTTAGGTACTACCTTAATTAAAGTTGGGGTCTACCTTTCCCAATCCTCTAACCTTCCTTTGTGACCTTTAGATCATGCCATTATGTGATTCTCTTGTGTGGGCAAGTGGTTCACCTTTGT
Organism: Vitis vinifera; assembly: GCF_030704535.1. NCBI lineage: Eukaryota > Viridiplantae > Streptophyta > Magnoliopsida > Vitales > Vitaceae > Vitis > Vitis vinifera. The sequence goes on along the minus strand of NC_081810.1, from coordinate 17,327,934 downwards.
TTTTTTGCGGACTATACCTTAGGTACTACCTTAATAGCCTTCAGGTACTACCTTAATCTACCTTGGGTACTACCTTAATGGACCTTAGGTACTACCTCAGTTGGATTCTACCTATCCCAAGCCTTAGGCCTTCCTTTGTGACCCTTAAACCATGCCATTATGTGATTCTCTTGTGTAGGCAAGTGGTTCACCTTTGGCTTTTTGAGGACTGTACCTTAGGTGCTACCTTAATAGCCCTTACATACCATCTTAATCTACCTTATGTACTACCTTAAGGGACCTTAGGTACTACTTTAGTTAAATTTTCATTTTTCTTCCAAGAAAGAGTTGAAATCAATTGGAAGTTGGAACTTTGAATTGATGCAAATGGTTTGATTGTCAATCCAATGATAAATAAACTCATAATTGATTGCAACACCACTAAAAATGAAGAAGTTGCATTGAAAGAGCTCTTAATTTTGCGATGAGTATAGAGAAATTCAATTGAAATGTAGGTCATTCATGTGCTGTAGGACAATTAACACATCATATGTAAATGGACCATCCAAAATTAGTCGAGGAACCTTCTACCAAGTCCTAACCAAGTGATTTGATCTTTGCTTCAATTTTTCTTGAGAGGGAAATGAAATTCGGTATCAATTAATTTAATCCCATATTGGCATTCTTGGGTAGAGAAATAAAGTTTGCTAATGAGTTTTCCTTCCTCTAATCTCATCCGTTCGGGCAAAATTAATTTTGGTGGATTATATATATCATGATCAATCAATAATAATAATTGAGATCGTCATAGAGGAATGATTTCTATCATGATCAATCATTTAATTACATAAACTTTTTTAAGTTTCTGTCAATAAGTAATCATCAAAAGGATGAGAAAACTAATTTAAGAAATGGAGGAACACATTATGAGTTACAAGTGCATTATAATAGACTCATAAATGTGAATACAATGCAATAGTAGATTAGGATATTAGAGTGAAATGGCTTGTGAGATCAAAGCACTAAGTCAACCATTTCCTAGGAGGCACAATGAGCTCTGCTCCTCCATTTGAAGCAAACTTATTGAGATGATCAATTATAGAGTTAAAGGCCTTAGTGTTCATCTTTTCTCCATCACCATTTCCTCCAAAGTTTGTTAGCACTGCATTGTGTTTCTGGCAATTTATAGTTTGATACTCCACACTTCTTACCCTTTCAATTTCTGCTACTCTCACACTTATTAGTAATCCCAACACCAAGATGCTTGAAACTACCTCCAAAACCTATGCAAAAAATCACACCAAATCTTTATCAGCAAAACCCAGAAACCAAAATGCAAAAATAAAAAAATAAAAAAATAAATAACCCATTCCAGAAAACCATAAAAAAATCTCAAGGAAATAAAGAAGAATGTACATGAAAATGAAGAACGTGAGGATTTCAAGAATTGAGACAGGCCTAAAAAATGAAGGAAGAAAGGTATATGCTTATGTTTTTGTGCAAGGAAAATAGAATTTATCTCCAACTCATATAGCCAATGAAGTAGTTGAACAAGCGATCTACACAGTGTTGAATAAAAAATAGAAATTAAAGAAATAAGGAAGCTAGGCATTAAAAATTATAGAAACAAAACTTTGTCATTTGGAAAGAAAATGAATATGGAAATCAATCACCAATGCTAAGACCTAATGGAAGCTCCACTGAGGTAGATTCAATGGTAACAAAAGTATAAATTTATGTTTCAAACTATCAAAAGTAGACACTTACATTTTCTTTTTTAATAGTTTCAAAAGTAGAAACATGTATCAAGTCCACAAGAGTTGTCTTTTCTGAATGAGATGATCTCTGCTTCCATTTTTGTGACATAAAAATAAAATTCAAAACAAATGTGTTCATATATGAAAAACTACCTTGAAGCAAGGATATGCACCATTTTGACCTAACCTTCTTGATTTTGAAAGTCAAATAATAATTATTTCAAAGAGCAAAGCCCTAAAGTTCTAGATTTGAAAATGTGGAATCCAATAGCCCATCCTTTGGCAAAAGACACCAAAACTCATGGATTCAGTGAGTGCCTTCCATGTTTCTACATCAAGAAATGAATTTTAATCTCAAGTTGTCACAATAAATGGATAAATTTTATATCTATGTCCATGCGGGGGATAGGGAAAATGTTAGGTCAGTACCTTTCTTTCTCCTTTAAAAACCTTTATTTAAGAACCAACCAAATGGTTTTATTGCCTACTCCAATCTTCTTAAGATTAAACCGAAACCAAAATAAATCATCATAGCCTTAACATAAATTGACCTCAAAATTAATGTAGCTATGTGAACAATGAACTTATATTACTTATGATGTGATATGATAGTCTCAAAGATCTAAAGGAGTACCATTTAATTCCTGAAAAAGCACCATATTTGAAGTTGTGTGTGCAATTATGCAATTAAAAGGAGTAAATGCAATAATCTCATTAGAGTTTCAGACATGAAACTGCATTTATTTTGCAGTAAAACAATTCAAAAGGTGTGGCTTGAACTGTATACAAGTAAAGTTAGGTTAATCATGATAAAAAAATATAAAAAATGGTTGTGTCTATTTGAAATAGAGGATTGAAGAAGCAAGCAAAGCAAAATTTAGAGAAAAGGCCAAGCCATAACTGTAGAGAAAATCCACCTCTTGGAAAAAAAAAACAATAAAAATTCTTGAAAGAAACTAAAAAAATGAAATTGAATTGGTGATAGAATACACTAGTCTAATGCATGAAGCTGATCAACTTGCACAAAAAGAAAACAAAAGCATCATCTTTGTGAGAAGTCAAGAACATAACAACATGTGGATAGATGTACCTAAAACCAAGAAGCATCATCTTTATCAATGTTTTGGCCTTTTCACATCTTCAAAAGAAATTTGTATGACTACATAAAAGCAAAACAAATATTGTGAATGGGCAGATGTACCTAAAACCAAGGTCAAAGGCAAAAAATGGACCATAAATTTAGTAGAAACCCGCAACTAATAACTGCAGCCAATCACCTATTCATCGAGGGAATAGAACGTTCCTATCAAGTAGGAGACATCTGCATGTACAATGGAAATTGGTGGTCAAATTAGCAAGACAAAAATGAAAAATTGTGAGAACTTGATAAACATTATTAATGGAATATAGTTTATACATAGTTTTAGTTTATGATTGCAATGGAAGAGGTTAAATGAGCGATGTCTAAATGCAAATACCGGGAGAGCAACAATGAATGGATATGCTAAAATAGTTTTTCCAAAGACTTAATGGAATGACAAGTAAACATCAAAATATAAGATAATTTATACTGAGAGAGCAACAATGAATGTCTAGTTTAGTCCCTTAGTGGACAAGAAAATCTTCCTCCATCTTAAAACATACATATAATATAGAAGTCAAATTTGGTCCAATATACAGTATTGATAATCCCCATGTTATTTATCTATTTTTTTTCCCACTACTCATGATGGCAAATCAATAAATGAATTTCAATTATCATAGCAAATACACATTCTATTAAAGATAAATTTCTATAATCTTACGATCTTGTGGCTTTGGTACAAGTCCTATATTGTCTAACACAAAAAATAGTTTGCTTTCTCTATTATAGATAGCTGCACAATAAGCAAAAAAAGATTTATTTCAAATCATTAAAACAATGTAAATTTTGATCTTGAGACAAAAAATTCAATTATACATGACCTTTTCATTAAGCCCACACACACTAATTTAGTCCAATTCACTTCAATGATTTGCAATGTAGTGGTTTTTTCCATCTTAAAATCATGCCTTGTCTTTCAAGATTGAAGTTACACAACTTATTTTCCAAAATACCTGAAAAAAAAAAAGGCAAAAGAAGATTGGCATTGTGTGCTTTAAGGGGACTAGTGAAGTTATAAGCATTGGTTAGGGGTAGGTCATCTAATGGGAAAATAAGCCAATACGACCCTACGACGCATGCATGCACTGATGGTGAATCAAGTTTGGGCTCAGGTTCAAAGAATTCATGCACCTGACGAAGCACAGATTGTTCTGAAAAGGTAATCATCAGTTCACAAAAATTTCCATCACGACCACTGGTTTAGGATAGGACTTGGGGTATGTCTAAGTCTTCATATGCAACATTTGCCAATTTTAGAATTTTCTTTTAAATTTATTCCATTTGGTTACTTATGAAATATAAGAGAATAAGGACTTAAGATTTTCTGCCATTTTAGAACCTAGAGAAGGAAAAAAAAAACTTCACTCAACTACTTTACCTTGCAACTATTTCTATGAATATTATTTTCAAGACTCAAAATTTGTTTTCTTTCTTTTCAGATTGTTCTCTTAGCATCATTAGTTTCTATGAACAGAGACTAAGGATGCTAGAAAGAAAACTTACCTGCTACCGTGTACCTTGAATATGGAATTAAAAGAAGGGGATTTGAATTCATCATCTCATATGCCATTTGGTCTTATGTCAACAAAGGTAGTAAGTGGTGTTGTTGAAGCTGGAAGTGGCAATGGCAAAGGCGGCAATGACGATAGTGAGGAAAGGGTGTTGTAGGGGGTAGGTATGAGAGGGAGTGGGAGTGGGAGAGACAAAAATAAAGGTAGAGGGAGATGAGGAGAGGTTAGGAATTAGAGAGTTTAGAGTTTTCCAGGATTTAGGGTTCGAAAGGAAGAAAAATATATGGGTTTCGGGATTAGGGTTTTTTTAATTAGGGTTTAGCAAGAGAGGCACAGAGGGTTTAGACAACGATGAAAAGTGAATGAAACCTGCTATTTAAGTTTTTATTTATTTATTTTGGTTTTCTTTTTTTCATATGTGGAAGCTGACTTGCAAAATGAGGAGGGTATGTTGGGCATTAAAAGACAACTCAGCTCAAAGTGCATAAAACCCAAAATATTTTTGGGTTTAACATTGTAAACTTGGATTTGGCAAACTTGAGTTCCCAATTTCATAAAATTATAATATTAACAGCCCAAAACCAAACTTTCCCAAAAAAAAAAAAAAACAAAAAAAACAAAAAAAAAATTGAATTTACATTGAAGGCGTTTCTACAATTCCACAAAATTAAATTTATATTAAATTTGCTTTTGAAGAAACATTTTCCATAATTTTTATATTAGTCACTTATTGAAAAAATTAAATTAATACTAAAAGTGTCTCTTGAAGGAAATTATTTTAATATAAATTTAATTTTATGAAATTATGGAAGGTGTCTTTTGAAAAGACACTTTTAGTATAAATTCAATTATTTCAATGGATGATTGATACAAGAATCGTTGAAAGTATCTCGTCAAGAGACACCTTTATTATAAATTTAATTTTATGAAATTATAGAAAGTGTCTCTCAAGGAGATATCTTAGTATAAATTCATTTTTTTTCACTATGCAACTAATATGAAAATCGTGAAAAGTGTTTCTTTAAAAGATACTTTTAATATAAATTCGATTTTGTAGAATTGTAAAAGGTGTCTCTTGAAGAAACACTTTTAATGTAAATTCAAATTTTTTTAACATGTGTTAGTGATATAAAAATTGTGAAAGGTGTCTCTTAAAAAGACACCTTCAATGTAAATTCAATTTTTTTGAATGTGTACCATTGATATAAAAATGATGGAAGGTGTCTTTTCAAGAGACACCTTTCAAAGTGGTAAAAAGTGTCGTAGATTTGGAAATATTTTTCAATGTACTATATTTTAAAAAATTGATTTTAAATTCGCCGTATAATTATCAAAAATCCCAATATATGCAACATCATTTTCATATAATATTGTTGTGTTATCTTTAATAAAAGATAATCCACAAGATTCTTGAATACATTAGAGCATACTACTACATCCTGGGCACAATAAAAACATATGTCAATTTTTAATTTTTAAAACATATGTGAATTTTTAATTTTTACTTTCTAGGATATTTTAGGACATAACTTGGATTTAGACATTCCTAAATACTTTTCCAGGTTGATGAAGAGTTAAGCCTTTTTAGCCATGTGGTATAAAAACATAAAACTATTTTTAAAAATTTATAACACTATTTGGTTGTTGTTCTTTGGAAACAATTTTTAAAAATAAAGTGAAATAAAGAACAATTTTTAAAGAATAAACATGAGTTGTTTTCACTAGTTTTAAAAACAAAAGGAAAAAAATGAGTCAGTTTGACTATGTTTTTTGAAACTTGTTTTTAAAAATTGTTTTTAAGTTAAATAATAAAAAATAGTTTTTAAAAATAAGTTTTAGAAAACATGGTCAAACGGGCCCTAAATGTCTTTCACCTTATAACTCTCCCTTTGGATCGTGGTACAAAGAGAAGCATGAGTTTCTCTTTCACCTTGAGGCAATATCGACTACGTTTTTCTATTTAGAGAATGGAAGATGAAAAGTTGTCTAACCCTAAACTCTAAGCGGGTTTATGTAAATCACTATAAACCACTAGTAAGCTTAAGTGACTAAAGCTTATCACATGGACTTAAATTATTTAATCCAGTTCATTGGATTCTATTTAATTAATTGACCCACTAAAAAGACTTCAATTCATTAAATAGCCTAAGTAGAAACTATAAGTTGTTTAATTATAAGTACTTATACAATCTTGTGTTTATTCTTAAGCAACTTTATGTAAATATACAACTAATTAAATAATTCCCTCAAATCATATGCCACCAAAGAATATAAGTTCAAGTGGAGATCATTGAAATCCATAAAAAAAAAAAAAAATAGTAGCCCTCTTATAATCAAATTCTAAAATTTACTCAACATTTTAATAAAGGAAGTCAACACACTCCATTATCTCATGAAAATTAAATGAAGATAAAATTAATTAATTATCAATCAATTAATTTCTCAAGTATGTGACTTAGATTCATTGCTGCAAATTCATGCAAATTTCTCATGAATTGATATTCGTAACTTAATAAGATAGTAGCTATCAATCTCTAATACCTCTCTAATATTTTAAATCTTAAATTTACCTATATCATGATCAATAGACATACTATTATCCACAAACCATAGAAGTCAAATTTCAATCAAATTTCACTAAATGAATTACTATGGTAATAGATTTCACTATCATAAATGCTTAGGATCACTTAATAGGATATACTCTCTCAAATACATGAGATGTCATAATACCTTTATTTATAAGGAATTATGAATTACTTTGTTTCCTAGCCCTAGATCAATTAGGTGTATGCAAAAACTTCCTAAGCTCCTAGATCTATTCATAGCAAAAACATTTGATATCAAAAAACATTTTAGATCTAGAAAATTGATGATTACCTTAGATCTGGATATTCCTAAATTGATTCCTATTGATGAAGAGTAGAACAAAAAACAGTAGAGGATCTTATATCCCCCGAGTCTTTTGCTTGATGACACTTGAATATTAACAATTAGATGGTAAATATCTGAGAGTGAATGTAAGAAGATGAAACCCGAACCTCTAAATGGGTATTTATAGGATGACTTATGGGCTCAAATGATTTGAGCTCACCTTGTTAAGAAAATTAGTAAGTCCCTTACAACATATCTAATATATACATATATGCAATGAAATTCATATAAGATAAAATTTAAAAAAAATATTAAAAAGAGTAGATTTCAAGGCATAAAATTCCAATTGTTTGTACTTTTGATCAAGAGTTCACCTGGTTGCTTACGTTGAAGTTAAGATTTATTTATTTATTTATTGAAGGTAGATGCATGATAATAATTTGGGCTTTTCAGAATGGATTTGTTTTATTGTTGTGCTTTCCTTGCACGGAAATGGAGATTCATACTTTTCTAAGACTTTTTTTTATATACTTGTAGACCCCCTTTGAAGAGCCAAGGGGTATTTAGTTTTTTTATATATATTAGAGGAGCTGGCAGCACTCGAGAAGTGTGGGGGGACCCCTCTCCATGCGTGGGACCAGCTGCAAGAGACGCCATGCTGCTGATGAAGGAAGCCATGCTGCTGACGGCTGAAACAGGGAAGCAGGTGATGGTTTGCTGGAGAAGGTAGGAACCGACTGGAGAGAAAAAGAGAGGAAAAGAAATAAAGAAAAGGCTGGCTAGGGGGGGGGACAGTTGGAGCTGGATTTTTAGAGAGGAAGAGGGGGGCGTAGGGGATTTTTCAGAGGAAGCGCCTGGAGGGTGATCTGGAGGATTTGAAGGGCAACTGAGAGAAAAGAGAGAAAATCAGAGAATGAGATTGAGAGAGAAGCAGGCTGAAGGAAAACCCGAGCAGAACAGAGGAACGGGAAGAGAGAGAGAGAGGAGCTGGGAAAGAGGGGGTTGAAAAAGGATTTTCAGCAAAAGGGATTTTCGGGATTTTCCAGGTGCGAATCAGAGAGCATATTTAACTGATCCGTGAGTTGCATTGACTGAGCTATAGTTCATTTCGTTTTCTTCATTTTGGTGTTGTTGGAATTATTTTTGTCTCTGTTTTATTTGAGTTTGATGCCCGAAATCATGCTTTTCACTTCTGTTAATTCCACCCACCTTGGCCACGGATGTCGCCTGAAAATGACTCTCTCCATCCATAACCAGTCATGCCCAGAAATTTCAGCGCTGTTTCGAAAAAATCAGAAAATGGGCTTCTCTACTGTGAAGGTCTCTGGCAAAGGCTGAAGCAAAAACAAATAAACAAATAAAAAAAAAAAACAAAAGTCAACAAAGTAGCACACAACCCATTATAAAATATTGAGGCCTGCAGACAATGGACCCATTTTCTTTTTTTTATTAAATGCTCTCATCTCTTTTTTAATTTCCACTTCACGTTTTCAAATAAAATTTTTAAAACTTAGGTTTTTAAATCTAATTTTCAAAATCTCAATTCTCAACTAATTTTACAAAAATTCCAAATTATTTTCAAATAAGTTTCAAAACTCCAATTTTCACATTTAATTTCCGAAACTTTAATTCTCAAAATCTAATTTTCAAAAATCCAATTTTTCAGAATTCCAATTTCCACATTATTTAATTAATCATTGTTACTTTCATTATTATTATATCCATTTATTTGTTGATTCATGCATTTTTAAAAGAATTCCATTTTAAATAATCCTTCAAAATTCCATTTTTCACATTTCTTTATCTAATCATTATTATTTTTGCTATTGTTATTATTTTATTCGTCTTAATTATTTATTTTTGAAAATTCCATCTTTAAATAAATTCCAATTTTTAAATAAATCCAATTTGTGAACTTAACTTCCAAAATTCCAATTCTTAAATTTAATTCCTAATACTCCAATTTTCAAACAAATTTCAAAAATCCAGTCTTCACTCGAACAGTTTTAATTCCATTCTGGTTTTAAAATAATCTCATGGTTCTCTTAATTTTAATAAGCATGAACGAATTTTTCGTAATTCCGAATAATGGAATTTATGGGATTAATTCATGCAATATAAATCGGGCTTTGGTGGGGGCCCCACATATGTGATTTTATAACTGATTGATTGATTTATTTATTTTGTTTAATTTATTCTGTTCCTTGACATGCGCATAATTTTATCTATTTGTGATTCACTAATCCTGTTTCACGATAGCGCATTCGTGATTGGAGGACCAGGTACGTATCCACTCATATTTTGTTCATTCTTTATACATGTTTTGATTCCCATATGTGCATGATTGCTTCGAGTATTCATTGATTTTCTCATTGATTGCCATGTTAACTTCATTTTATTAATAGAGACCCGAATTTAGGGACTTAGAGGGGTGCTACGGTCGTTACCGTACCTTCCCGATAAGTAACCTGACCCTCGAACCCGATCCGGTTTTTCACAGACCACTTTTTCCAAAGTAAGGAGTCACACTTAAGGTTTTTCTTTCTTATTTTGTTTACCCTTTTAAAATAAAACAAAAATAAGTGGCGACTCCAAGTCATTTTTCTTAATCAAATAAAAATCAATTTTTCGAAATAAAAATCGAGCTCGCCATTCGAGTGGGGAACGCATGAGCACGAAATGCGGGGTCCATAATACTATTCAAAGTTTATTTATATATAAAATTTCAAAAATCAAAATAATGATTATGATTGCAAGTGGATCCCAGATGAAAAATAGACTTGGGATGCGGTGTGCTTCATGAAATGATCATTGACATGGTGATCACAAATTTATTTTCGAGATACAATATTCATCCAACTGGAATCAATTTATTTACTTTCGGAAGAAACAAAAACGACCCTTTCTGAATAATTTATCATTACTCTGTTCTCAGTGTTCACAACTATTCTAGCTGGATATTAACACAACATTTCTGAAAAAAAAAAAAAAAAAAAACCAAAAAGGCTACCCGTCAATGGAACCATAAAATCAAACCCACGGTAGTGTCAATAATTCAATTAATTCCAGATCAACCAAAACAAGCAGACCATCACGGAATGTGTAGAAAAAGGCAATATGCTGAAATTCAAGCAGGAATGAAAAGGATACATTTTGAACTTTCCACATCTCGCAACAACTGGTATCAAACTAAAACGGGTATTTTTGGGGACTCAACTACTACTATTTGCCCGCTAATCGTCACACAGAAAAGACATCAAACAATTCCCATGGCTCAACCTCAAGTAGTAGAAAAATATTTAGGCACATTTTACCATAACGGAATGGCAGAGCAGCACTCAGCAATATATTATGATCGACTTACATATCTTGTTCAGGTTCCTCCTCATCTTCATAGTCAATTTCCTCATCAGCTGTTGCATCCTGGTACTGCTGATATTCAGACACAAGGTCATTCATGTTGCTCTCAGCTTCGGTGAACTCCATTTCGTCCATGCCTTCCCCAGTGTACCAATGCAAGAAAGCCTTCCTCCTGAACATAGCTGTGAACTGCTCGCTCACCCGCCTGAACATCTCTTGAATTGAGGTAGAGTTACCAATGAAGGTTGATGCCATGGAAAGACCCCTAGGTGGAATGTCACAAACACTTGATTTAACATTGTTGGGTATCCATTCAACAAAGTATGAAGAGTTCTTGTTCTGGACATTGATCATTTGTTCATCCACTTCTTTGGTGCTCATCTTGCCCCTGAACATAGCTGAGGCAGTGAGGTAGCGGCCATGACGTGGGTCTGCAGCACACATCATGTTCTTGGCATCCCACATCTGCTGGGTGAGCTCGGGGACTGTTAGTGCACGATACTGCTGAGACCCACGAGAGGTGAGAGGAGCAAACCCAACCATGAAGAAGTGTAGACGGGGGAAGGGAATGAGGTTCACTGCAAGTTTCCGGAGGTCAGAATTGAGCTGACCTGGGAACCTGAGGCAGCAAGTAACCCCACTCATGGTTGCAGAGATCAAATGGTTCAGATCACCAACTGTAATAATAATAAATGTAACATAAAAGTTAGTCAGCATATATCTTTATAGAACATGGCAGAGAAGTAGTTGTAAAAGAAAAGACTGATTAACATCATATCTCTGCATTAAAAGCATCATGAGAAGAAGCATCTTCCTGTTACACTAAAAGATGACAGAAATAATAAAAATTAAAAAATTAACAATTGTCTGTCTAGAATATTCTTTGTGCTGGCTCTACTCTAAAGTAATACAACTGATGAGTACAGTTACGTAATTGACGAGTACAATAGCTTAGTGGATTATTGCAAGTTCTGTTCACCTTATTGCAGTGTGAGAGTAGTCATGCTATTGGAGTAATGGATTAATCCACTTGAGTCTGAAACCCTAGACAGTCATTCAGTCTTAGACACAAAGAAGGGTGAGTGCTTCAACCACATTACCTCCAAGTATCAAATCTCTGACCGAATGTGCACTGATAGGAGCATGTGATGGTCTCATGCCACTCTTAGAAGTCAATCAATATTGCTATCTAAATTTCATTATATCATTAACAATTTTTGTTCCTCTTGATAAAAAACATTTATTGAACACCATACTTGAGAATCAAAGCGATGTCATAAGTCACAAAACAACTTTATTGGTTGGAAGGATCAGTCACAAAATAATCCCAATATTACAATGCATAAAGACAAGCAATAAATAGACATACAATAAAAAATGATATCCACAAGTTTTCATCTCAAAATCACCTGGGTCTGCATAACTACTCATCTAAACGATTTGAATGTCTAGTTTAATTGACCATCATAGCCGGAAGTAGAAAGGAATGATAAACTTACAGCTAGGAGTGGTTAGCTTGAGGGTTCTGAAGCAGATGTCATACAAAGCCTCGTTGTCAAGAACCATACACTCATCTGCATTTTCAACAAGCTGATGAACAGAGAGGGTGGCATTATATGGCTCCACCACTGTATCTGAAACCTTGGGTGATGGGAACACAGAGAAAGTAAGCATCATTCTATCAGGGTATTCTTCCCTGATCTTTGAAATCAGCAAAGTTCCCATTCCAGAACCAGTGCCTCCACCAAGTGAGTGGCACACTTGGAAACCTACAAATGAACAAATTACAAATACAGTTACTAAGAGAAAAGACAAAGAATCAAAGAACTGTACATTCACATCTTGTAAAACCCACTCAGCATGAATTAGATACAAACAAAATAATTCACCAAATTTTCTAGAAAACAGAAAGAAGGTAACATTATTTTAAGAAAAGATCCTGTGAAATTGATTGCAAATGGTTGAATTTAAATTGGAAATTCAGATCTATAAAATTCCAAAATCTTGCACTTGATAAGGAATGATGGAATGCTTTTGTGGGTTGAAACACTATATATTCAAATTAACTTGCAAATCTACTGGACTTTAAAGCTCCAATTGAATCTTAAAAAGTCTGAAAACAGGTTGAGAAAAAAAGAACGAATATGGATATCATTTCCATTTCCCTCCCCTCATACTTTTTGAGATCCAAGCGAAGCATAAAGTAATCCAACCATAGATTTGGAACTTATGTCCTCATTCCATCGGATCAAACTAATCCCAACCCAGCGAACGGGAGCCTTTCAATTAAACGTCTGAATTCAAGTTGAGTTGCCTAGGACCCAACGCAAATTTGAGTAGGATTTGAATTTCTCAAATTAACGGATTGGCTTCGGATTAAGTTGTCTTCAATTCATCCAAATTCCAGACTTAATTCCAAAGCCTCAAATCCATCCCATCAGCCAAACAAACATAAAGCATTGAATTAAAACACTCCACCCATTATGCAGCCTGAAATTGAGTTCTAAAGTCCTACTCTTGCAATCAAAATCAGTAAAAATTCACATGGAAAGACAACATCCAACTACTTTCACCACCAACTGAGCTTCTATGAGAAAACGGTAATACCTTGAAGACAGTCACAATTCTCAGCCTCCTTCCGCACAACATCGAGAACCGAATCGATCAGCTCCGCACCCTCAGTGTAATGCCCCTTCGCCCAGTTATTTCCGGCACCGGATTGCCCAAAAACGAAATTATCAGGCCTGAAGATCTGGCCATAAGGACCAGTCCTCACACTGTCCATAGTCCCAGGCTCCAGATCCATGAGCACAGCCCTAGGAACAAATCTCCCACACGAAGCCTCATTGTAGTACACATTCACCCGCTCCAGTTGCAGATCTGAGTTTCCAGTGTACCTTCCAGTCGGATCTATACCGTGCTCGTCGCAGACCACCTCCCAGAACTTGGATCCGATCTGGTTCCCGCATTGTCCGCCCTGCACGTGGAGGATTTCCCTCATTTTCTCTAGTTTTTACTGGAAACAAACGGAAAGACCAGGAAAATGAGAGAAGAAGTTCTCCGAAAACCAACAGACGGCAAGGGAATTCACAGAGAGTGCCGACGGTTCCGGTTGAGAGTGAAGTGAGAGCAGTGGAAACGGTATATATAAGGAGGGGATGAGATCTGACGGTCACTGTTGCTTCCCTCTCATTTTTTATTGACGCCGTTAGATGCCGTCGGATGGTACGGTTTGGACGGTGAAGATGGTGTGTGATATGGATGTTACAACCGCTGTTTGGTTTTTAAAAAATCTACCAATTTTGAGACCAAAATACCCTTACTGTGAATTACATCACTGCCCTTTGTTCTTTTCTTTCTTTTTTTCTTTTTTTTTTTGGAAAAATTAAAGAAAGGTGTTACTAAATACCGAAAATTTCCACCTAAAAAAAAAAAGAAATAAAAAGTTAATGGTGTACCAAATAAGAAATATCTCCCAATAAGAAAATTTTGGGTTGTATTTAATACCAAATTGATATTTTCATACTTTCCTTTTTTCCTGCCTAATTTTCTAGAAAATAAAAATACAAAATACCATCTAAAATGGAAATTTATAAATTATCTACCTACTTTTTAAATAAAATTTCTATATTTTTATATGATATTTTTTATTTGTAAAAGCAAAAATAAGAAATATCAAACGTTACATTGTCTATAAAACAACACATCATCTACAAAACATCATATTTTTTAATTTTAATAAATAAAAATAAAAGATATATTCTCAACATTATTCAATTTTATATGACAACAACTCGCCTATTTCCATTTTAACATTTTTTCTTTTTAATAAATATATTAAAATTAATGTTTTCTATTTTTAAATGTAAAAATAAGAAATATGAAACATCACATTTTTTTTCATTTTTAATTAAAGAAAAGATATTATCAGACATTTTCATTTTTATATGACGATACATTGTTTATTTCCTCTTTAATTTTTTTCTTTTTTTAATAAATATATTAACGCTAATATTTTCCATTTTTAAAAAACAAAAATAAGAAATATGAAACATCACATTTTGTAAAATTTTAACAAATAGAAAGAAAATGTATTTTCAATATTATTCATTTTTATATGGTCACACATCATTAGATACAAAATACCATCTAAAATGGAAATTTATAAATTATCTACCTACTTTTTAAATAAAATTTCTATATTTTTATATGATATTTTTTATTTGTAAAAGTAAAAATAAGAAATATCAAAGCGCCACATTTAAAAATTTCCGACATTATTCATTTTATATGATGATACATAGTCTATGAAACATCATATTTTTTAATTTTAATAAATAAAAATAAAAGATATATTCTCAACATTATTCATTTTTATATGACAACAACTTGCCTATTTCTGTTTTAACATTTTTTCTTTCAAATAAATATATTAAAATTAATGTTTTCTATTTTTAAATGTAAAAATAAGAAATATGAAACATCACATTTTTTAAAATTTTAACAAATAGAAAGAAAATATATTTTCAATATTATTCATTTTTATATGGTCACACATCATTAGACATAAAATAGTAGGATGTGCATATCTCGCTAAAAATGATATTTTAGAATATGTTGGAAATGATATATTAGAACATGTGCATCTTATCTATCAAATCAAATGTAACCTAAGATTATATTTAGTTAAAATATAAAATAGAAAATGAAATAATACACCTTATCTCATATTTGGTTCACGATGAGATACCATGGGCGACAAAATATACTACTATTTAATTTTGGTTTTAGATATGATTTATATGAAATACAAATTTATTGTAAAGGATGTTCGTATTTCATTAAAAATGATATTTTAGAATATGTTGGAAATGATATATTAGGATATGTATGTCTTATCTATCAAATCAAAGGTAACATTGCAAATGAAATAATACACCTTATCCCATATTTGGTTCAAGATAAGATACGACGAAATATACTATTTAATTTTTTTTAATTTATATTAATTCTACATTATATATATTGCAAAAATATTAATTGAGAGTTAATCAATTAATAATAAAATATTTATTATTTTAAAACTAATTCAATTTAAATACCCATATAAAAATATTATAAAAATAAAAATAATGGTGATACAAGGTAGTAAATATAATAAATTATTATTATTATTGGTATTATTATTATTAATGTTAAATTAATTAGGGTTATTACTTTTTAACCAAAGGTGTTAAAAGTAAATGGTAAACACTTTTAGGAATATAGTATTTTAATGAATATCTTTTATTTTAATTTTCCAAAATGAGAAAGGAGGAAATAAAGCCATTTTTGTCCAATATTGCCATTAGTTTCTTATTCTTTATGTCTGTAGAGTTTTTTTTTTTTCTTCTTTTTTTTTTTTTTAGGTTTGATTCTAAAAAATTTGAGAGAAAATGTAAAGAAAATAAAATAGAGAAGAAAAGTTAAAGAAAATAAAAAATGTAGGAAAATAAAAAATATATTTAAAGTTAATAAATTATTTTTTTAATTTTTTAAATTTTATTTCACTTATTTTCCTTAGTCATATAAATATTAAATAATTTCAAAATATATAAATTTTTAACTAATTTTAATTAAAACCAAACATTAGAACACTATTTTCCTTAATATTTTTCAGGAATCAGATGTAACCTTAAAGTTTATTGGTTTATAAATATAATCTTGTCCCCCTATATCCTTCATTGGAATCAACCAGACTAAGTGACTGAAAAGATTTTGTCTCCTTTATTTTTATCGGCATTTTTCATAATAAAAATTATTAATACTAATTTTATTGTTTATTTACTTAATTTTCAGCAACTACATCTAAGATTTAATAACTTTCAAATGTAATATGTTAATTTGTAAATATTTTTTTATGGGGGTTGAAAGGAGAGAGAGAGAGAGAGAGAGAGAGAGAGAGAGGAGGGTATTGTAGTCAAGATGTAATGAATCTTATCTTATAGGAATGAGGAGGAGAGACATTTTTGAGAATTGAATTGGATGGGTATGATTATTAATGGAAGAATCAAATAAGAGAGATTTGTTGTTACATCCACATTAGACAGAAAAGACCAGGTGAGACCATGTGACCTGCCAGCTACTCCTTGTCCTATGACTCTTCTTGCCCTTCTGACTCTTGAGTAGTTGAGTGTGTGTGCCAGCCATCGCCCCTCCTCCCCCCTCTACATATTTGTTATGTTTTGGTCTCCAACATGTTACTCCTATTAATTAAATGCACCCAAGACTAAGATTTGGACCTTATCGATCATGGACTTCTCTTGACTCTTGCCTTCAAGAAAAATGAAAATTTAGCATGGATCATCTACTCTAATTAAAGCTCACTTCAATTTATAATATTTTGGGAAAAAAAAAACCATTTGATGTTTGAGGTATAGTATGTCTAGAAGGGCCAAAATATCCCCCTTACCTACTACTCTAAATAGTCCAACAATAGTTTCTTCTTGTCTTATTATGGTTATGTTTGATTTTATTTTGTTTTTTAAAATTGAATATAAATAATAAGAAGAAAATTATAAATAGAAAAAATATAAAACAAGAAAAACCTGTTATGCAATTATTTTTTAAAATAATTTTTAAAAATAGTTTTTGAAACTTGTTCTCCGATTTTTGTAAAACAAAGGTATGTTTGAAAATCTAAAATGTTTTTAATCTATTTTTAATATTTTTAAATATCTTTTAAAAATAAATTTTATATTTAACGTTTTATATTTAATAATTCTACATATTTGTATAATTATTTTTTAAAACAACAGTATAAAACAAGTAAAAATAATTAAAAGATATTATCTGAAAATATTATATTATTTGTGATTTTGTTTTAAAGAAAAAAAAACTATTTTTAAAAATAATTCCTATGTAGAGTCCAAGTAAATGATCTCAATCCATCCAACAAAACCTAAAACCTAACATGACCTATCCTAACTCTCAATCCAATACACCAACCTTCAAGCCCTAAATCCCATTTCATTCCATCCCCTCTCTTACCTAAATAGTAAAATCCTACCCTATTTCTCAAATGGTCCTCCTTTCAACCTATTTCTTCCAAAAAGTTTTCGGTTGACGATTCAAGTCGAATAAAAAGTTCAACTATGCTTCATTTATGATATCATAAATCTATATTTGATATATTATTAAAATATAAAAAATAATTATAAAAAGTAAAAATATTTATATGAAAATAATGAAATCTTTTAAACATGTTTCATCGTTTATTTATTAAAAATCAATAGATTAAATATTGATAAATGTGCAATTTAAATGTATTAATATTTCTAATTTTATTAATTAGTAAGTATAATACTTATCAAATAGTGAATTTTTTTAATGCAATTAGCCATAGATTCTATCATTCTACTATTTTAAAAATTATTAGGTGGTTTTACTAATATTTATTTTTATATTTATCATATTACAAATGAATCTCGATAAATTTATCTTAAATTCTTTCATTTTTAGATATAATTAATAATTAATTATTGCCAAGTTAATTAGATAATGCATTAGAATGGATGCCTCTAGACAATTAGTCGGTCTAATTGCTTTGGTCACCAGTTCTCTACAACTCTAATTTCACAATGGTTAGGACAATGATGAAAATATCGGTAATCACGAATATATCGGTAACTTGATTTTACGGATATATCGGAGAAATATCGGCGTATATTTTGGAGAAAAATTTCGGTATGTCAAAATTTGATCAAAACTCATGGAAATGTAAGAAAAACCTCATAGAAATGTAATTAGAAATATAATAGAAAATTGTCTATTTAAAGTTGTTTTGTTGAAGAATTTGATATATGTATGATATAATTTGCAATATTAAATGTAATTATTTCATGTCAGTCGATAAGAAATGTGAATTTTGTAATTGTACACTCATTATGAAGCTTCATGAAAGACTTGATTTCATTAAATATCAATAATTTGTACATATTACATTGTAATGACCCTTTAGTACCAAAATGAGGATCGATGTGGTTCAATGGAATTGGTAGATGAAGGAACAACGTTTTGCTGTTGGAGACAATATTGGTACCAACTCATTGAGCCTCAATAATATTGGTTAAAAATTCTAACATGTCATGCATATATCTTTGTTGGCGTTCCCCAATATCTCCTCCTATGTGATCACTTCCATCATCAGTTCTACCTCTTGAACCATCGTAACTAGAAGCAGAAGTACCAGCAACACTAGGTCTACTACTTTGGCCAATACTTGTGGAGTCAACTCTTGGTGGGAATTCAATGCCACTTGAAATGAATCCTCAGTATCTTTTCTAAAACTTTCACTGTGAACTTCTTCAGATAACACACGTTCAACATCAACTCCAAATTCTCGAGCATGAGTAGCAATTTGTGGATCAGGATTACCAACTTCATCATCTAAGTGTATAGGCTTGACCCATTGGAATAACTGATTCTCTTCTTCTTCACCCATCTCGGCTGAAATGTCAAGAAGATCAAGGTAATCTTTCTCAACAACTCGATCATTTTCTGCCTCCATATCGCATAACTTTAGCTTCATATTATAGTAATAGAAAACTAATTGTTGTAGTATGGAGTAAGCCAAACGATTGCGTTGCTTTGTGTGGATTAAAGCAAATGTGCTCCAATTTCTCTCACAAACAGAAGATGACGCAGTTTGTGAGAGAACTTTAATGGCCAAATTTCTCAATGTAGGTGTTTGGTTCTCATACATGAACCACCATTCAGCTGCAAGGGAATTCATAATTATATAAATACTTACGTGATGAATTTACAAAAATGATAATCAATTTTTTTTCTCTATTAAGAAATAGTACTTACTGGGAACCATGGTTGACCTTGATGCAACCGCCGCTCGATCACTGAATCCTCTCTTTGCATCTCGAAAAAACACAAGCTATGCATTCATAATTTAAATTGTTAATATCATATTTGTTAGTAAATGTTCAAATAAAATGATGAATGAAATAAGAGATTTTAGTAAAATAAGAGTTTCTTATTTACCTCATTTCCAAATTGACTAACCGATTCAACATTTGGGTCTAATTTAGCAAATACTTCATGGACTGATTGAATTAAATATGGATCACTACCAACTTCACGCCTATATTGAAACCTTGGATTCAAGAAGTATGCTACAATAAAATTATGTAGATTTAGTATTGTGTAAGAGAAAATGAAATAAAATCAAAGTAACAATTGATGAAAATTAAGTACCTGTTGCATGAAGTGGATGTTTTAGTGTTTTCTCCCAACGATCTTTGAGTATTTTGAAGATCCAATCACCAACTTGTTGACGATTGAGATTTTCTTTCATCACTTGCATAAGCTCATACACAAACGGCATTGTTGGAACAACTTCTGAATCAATGATTCGAAGCACCACGTATAGTGGTTCAAAGTATGAAACAACATGTTTCATTCTATCCTAATACGGATGATCAAACATTAGTTTCTCTATATCTCGTCCAATGTTTGTCCGACTAAGCTTGTGTAGTGCCCATTCATCACTCATAAACAATTTCTTCAAATCAACCCTTTTTAAAAGAAGACTTTCAAGGGCAATATAGTTTGTAGCAAACCTTGTAGCTCCTGGTCGAACAATGTCTCCACCATAGTACTTTCTCATTTCTACAAGTAACCAACAATGATTGTAAATGAAGTTAGTTATCTTGCGGACATTGCATATTACCTCTGCAGTACTATGTCTTTTCCCAATGTCTTCAAGCATTAAGTCGATGCAGTGTGCCGCACATGGGGTCCAATATAAGTTAAACTTTTTCATCAACAGCTTCCCTGCTTTCACGAACGTTGGCCCGTTATCTGTGACAATTTGGACCACAGTATCTACCTTGACTTCTTTGATAACATTCTTCAATAGCTTGTATATGTATTTGTGGTCTTTAATATTGTTGGATGCATCGACTGACTTGAGGAACATCGTACTCCCTTTTGAATAAGCCATGAAATTAATTATGCTTAATCTCGTGGGCCCTGTCCATCCATCTGACATTATGGTGCAACTATATATCTTCCATTTTTCTCTTTGCTAGTTCACATAATCTTCCATATCTTTGTGCTCCATTTCCAAGTACTTATTCTTTATTTCATATGGAGATAGAGGTTCGATTCCCATTCCTACAAATCATATGTAAGAAATATTTAAAACATGACACAAAAGACAACACCTACTGAAGGTATGAAACAATATAAAATTTGAGAACTTAAAAATTACCTGCTTGTTGTGCATAATAATCATATTCTTGAAGTGGTGAGAGTTTGCTTTATTGGGTGCGACGCTATCATAAATGAAGAATTTGCTTATTAAGCGTCCCATCATTTCTTTAATTGAACCACCCTTTAACATATCTTTAATATTTTTTTACTTTACCTTAGAAGACTTGTAGAGTGATGGTGCAATAGGCGGTGATGGGTCTGAATGTCACATACTTTGAGATTTTCCGCATTATCGGTGCACCACTAGTTCATGACGACTCCCTTGTTTTACACTTGCTTCCTACAAGATTTTCATGTTGTTGTTGCTCCCATTTTGTTGCCTTCGATGCACGAACCGTTTCTCAATAAGCATCCCGCTCATCCAGGTCCATATTTGCTGGATACATGTACACTTCTTCATCTTCATCTTCATCATCATCATTATCCTCGTCCATGACATCTGTATGCCTAGCCCCTATAGTGCCACGTAATTGATCTCTGATCTCTTTAATATCTACAGTTTTCTTTGCTTTTGCTTTACTTTTTCATGTAACATTTCTTGTATCTCTTATTTCACTTCGAGTGGCACTGAAAGACACTTTTTGGTATTGTTATTCGGGTCTCTATGCGCTAAATGATACTTGAATCGACTAATGCCTCCACTCTTCATTACTAGCCCACAAAAATTACAAATTGTCCCATTTCGGTTTCCCTCTAATGGTGAACAATACTTCCAAACTAAATCTCGGCCGAATGTGCCATTCCCACCACCTCCATCTCCACCTCTACCTCCACCTCCACTTCCACTTCCACTAGCCATTGCAACTCTATTGAACATATACTATTTCATTACAATTGAATAAAAATTTAAATTAAACAAGTAAATAAAAATAAACTTATTGCAAATATAGTAATCATGTCAATCAAACTTATTGCAAATGTACTAATTAATTACAATTAATTATATGAAAATCTACTAATTCATTCAAGATTTAAAAAATGTACTAATTAATTACGAATGAAAATATAAAAAAAATTGAAAAAATTGGGAAGCTACTAATATTGTTAATTAAGTTAATAAATTAACTAAACTAAATTAATTCTATAAAAATCTACTAATTCATTCAAGATTTTAAAAATGTGCTAATTAATTACGAATGAAAATATATAAAAAATTGAAAAAATTGGGAAGCTACTAATATTGTTAATTAAGTTAATAAATTAACTAAACTAAATTAATTATATGAAAATCTACTAATTCATTTAAGATTTAAAAAATGTACTAATTAATTACGAATGAAAAGATAAAAAAAAATTGAAAAAAATTGGGAAGCTACTAATATTGTTAATTAAGTTAATAAATTAACTAAACTAAATTAATTATATGAAAATCTACTAATTCATTCAAGATTTGAAAAATGTACTAATTAATTCAAATGTACTAATTAATTACAAATGAAAAGAAAAAAAACATTGATGTACTAATTCATGACAATTGAAAAGAAAATAAATAAAGATTTAAATAATATACTAATTAATTACACTTCAATACAAAAGAATAAAAATTTAAAACAAACATACCTTAAAAACAAAATGAGTAACCTTGGGAACAATGAGAGATCAAATATGGAATGTGGATGAAATTGGTGAAAAATGAACTATTTATAGAAAAAACTTGGGCCAAAAAAGTTGTTGGAATCTCATTTTACCGTTGGAAAACAAAATTGGTAGTTGGATCGAAATCTGGGCGAAATCTAACCATTGGATCATCACATAGCTGTTGGGGTTCAATTCTAGTCGTTGGATCACATCCAACTTCAATTTGGACCATCAGATGCACATAAAATGACAGTTGGAGCTCGGACCAAATCTGGACCGTCAGATCAACGCGGGGAAGCTGGGAGTCGTCAGATCAGCAGCAGATGCAAGGCGCCGATTTTTTCAAAAAATTGGCGAAAAATCGGTGAAATAATTCGAAACAAACCGATTTTCCTCTAAAATATTCTAGCCGATGGCGATTTTTTGAAAAAATCGTCGAAATTACTCCTCTTACCAAAATTTCGCCGAAAATTGTCGAAATTGACAGAAATTTCTCTCGTCGACATTTCACCCTCCTTTTTCGTTTCGCCCACCTCCAAAACACGAAATTTCTCCGAAAAAAAAAAAAGAAATTTTCATCCTGGGGCTAAGAAAGGCCACATAGTCACTGGTTAGTCTAATTTGATTTTCAAAATATTGTCTCAAACTTAATACATTAAAACTTTGATAAATAAATATTTAACAAATTAATAACCTTATTTAAATAAAAAAAATTCTTCTGGTCCCAAATCAGGTTAGTGTGTTGAATTAATAATCTTATTTTATATTTAAAATAACATTTTTTAAAATATAAATTATTGAGGCTCTAAAGCAAAATATAATTTTTTTTTAAAAAATATTTCATATTTAAAACTTTTTTTTATCTTTAAAGATATTAACTTTTGACAACATCTATTGTTTTTGAATTTTTACGTCATGCATGTACAAGTACTTAGAAACATAATGCTCTATTTTATCAATAAATTAATAAATTATTTATTTATTAATAGATCAATAACATATAATAATTTCTTTTCATCCAAAGAGTATTATTTTATTAGATTTTTACCATTCGGAGATAATTCATGTGGGGATAAGAACCATAGAATAATTGGCTCTCATAGAATCACCAAAATTTTATAATTAACCTTTGTTCCAATAAAGAAGATTAATTACACTCAGCAATCTATGATAATCATATGAAACATAAATTATAATCCATGATGTATTAGATCATTGTATGTTGTTCCTCTTGAATTGATATCCATAACCTAATTTGGCGAGTGCTATCAACTAAATGGATTGTATTTTAATATTTGAGTTGTAAATGGATGACCATATTTTCATATCTATAAAGATAAATATTTAATTCTAATTTATTTTAGGGTCCTTAATGTGACAATATTCAATTTGACTACTTTAAGCTAAATATTCGAATTTCATTTAAAGAATTCCCTTCTCCATGGTTAATTTTTTTCCTTTTATCAATCAATACAACTTGTGGAGAAACTTGGATATAGTAAGAAAATTGTCTTTCATCTATAATTTATTTTTCCATAATAGGAATATTTCTTTTCTTACAAGTGATGGCTTTAACGATTGACTTAAATATATAAATTTTAGATATGAATAAGATACCCTTTTCCCCCTCTCGAAACTTTAATAAAATTTTTGATTTGAGTATACTAGAATGGTTACACATTAAAGAGGACCTATGAAAAGTCATAACTAAATAGTTATATGATCTTTATAATTTCTCCCAATTACCATGTTACATGAGTTTTCAACCTTGAGAGAGTATTCTACTAGAGCTTGGGTCATTAGTGACTTTATAACCTACATGTGAGATCTTAATGTGATTATACCCCTATAAATCGGATGATCAATAGTTTAAACATGTAGTAATAAATATTCTCAATAGAGACACCATAATATCTCAAGGGTTAAGACAATATGTGTCATTGGATGATTCAAAGTATTTATGATAATAAAATCTATGGTCATAGTAATTCATTCAATAGAATTTAACATTAGTTCTTTAAAGATAAGAACATGTTAGTTGATTATGATATAGGTGAATCTAAAACTCAAGAATTAGAAAGGTAATCATATTGGCAAATGAAAATTAGTTCATGGGGAACTTGCATATGATAGATCATAGACTTAAGAAATTAATTGCTTGGTGATTAATTAATTTTATTTCCAAGGGATACTGAACCATTAGGTCAATTCTAGAATTTGATTATAAGAGAGTCGATATTTTCTTATGAGCCCCATTGACCTCTACTTGAGCACATTCTTTGATGACACATGATTTGAGAGGAAATTTTTATTTATTGTATGTGTGCGTTAGGATGTTTATGATTTGAGATAATTTTTTTATTAATAGTATGTGTACGTAAGGGTGCTTAAGCATAAACATGAGGATGCTTATACATAAGTATTAGTGTTTATAATTAAGTGGCTTATGGTTTCTACATGGACAATTTAATTCTTTGAAGCTCATCTAATGGGTTGATTAATTAAATGAAACCCAGTGGGCTAGATTAAATGAGTTAAGTCCATATGATGGACTCTAGTCACTTAAGCCCACTAGCGGTCTACATAAATCCTCTCAAGGTTTAAGGTTAGAAAACCTTAGCTTCCATCATCTCAAGGTGAAAGAGAAGTTAACACTTCTATTTGAGCCAAGATCCAAAGGTAGAGTCATCAAGTAGAAAAGACTTAGGTAATGTTTGTTTTTCTTACTTAATTTTAAATAGAACTTAAAACTAAATAGTGCTTAATAGTGTCAAGTAATTTTTTTTTTAAATATTTTATTTTTATCAAGTATTAAGAAGTAACAAAAAACAAACCAACAGGTTCATTTTAATTATAGAGGTTCACTTTTAGCATTTAGAAAAAACTAAATATTTTAATTTTTTTTATTCAGTAAAAAAAATTATAAAATAAGCATAAGTTAATAAAAAAAAACAAATTATCTGAAATATGAAAGCAAGTTACTTTTAGCAAAAGAATTTAAAAATCAAATATCAACTTAGAAGATTTTTTTTTTTATTTTAGATTTTTGCTAAAAGTAATTTGTTTTCATACTTTAGGTTGTTTGTTTTTCTACTTTTTCATGACTTATTATAAACTTTATGCTAAATAGAAAAAGCCAAAATATTTGACTTTTTCTAAATGGAAAAAGTAACATGTTGGTTTTTTCCTTACTTTTTAATACTTAATAAAAATAAAATACTACAAAAACAAAGAACCTAATGTTTAACACTATTAAGCATTAAAGTTCTATTTAAAATTAAGTAAAAAAAAAACAAACAACACTTTAGTCTTTGAGATACTCTTCATCAACTTGGAAAATGATTTGAGAATATCCAAATTTAAAGTATGTTATGAAACACTTTGAAATGTAAAATTTTAAATTGACATGTATTTCCATCATACCTAGGATTCAGTAGCATGCTCCCTCATTTCGATCCAATATTTATCTCATAACAAGTGTGGGAAAATGACAATATTCAAAGAAAAGTATCCATTAATGATAATGATGATGGAATTTAAATAAATAGTGGTGGTTGTGAGAATAGAATGTTATTTGAAAACATTTGTGTGGACCCCTTAAAAAACGAATAGCTTTTCTTTTTGTTTTGGGACCACTTGGGAGAGTTGATTTTTTTCATTTTTTTGAAGGAGGAGGAGGGGGGGGGGGGGGGGGGGGAGGGGGGAGGGGGGGGACCTCTTTTTGGAGACAAACGAGCAGCATGGGACGTGTGGTGAAGGATGTGACCATGGCCATGGTGGTGGTTGAGGATGGCATTTTCCCTGAGTGATGCATAGTGAAGCGAGTAGTGGCTTGCAGGAGAAGACAGAAAATAGGGAAGTGTATTCAGTTTTTTTTTTTTTTTTGCAAGGAAGGTGAGAGATTTTGGGGGGTGTTCTCAAGAGTTAGAGAAGGAAGTGAAGCAAGCCAAAGGAGAGACAGAGGATATATTTTTTTTTTGTGGGAGATAATCGAAGATTTTTGAGAGAGTAGTTTGGAGAGATAGTTGAAGAAGGAGAAACAGAGGAAGTTTGAGATGTGGATTACTAGGTGAGGCCGCTTCTAACTTAATATATTTCCGTTTCTTAATATTCTACTTCATTCTCTGTTGATCCTTGGGTATCGTTTATTCTTTGCTGTGGACGTCAAGGGCCACAGGGTTGTTTTGGTTAAACATGATGATCTGCATATACTTGCTTTGTTTTGTTATCTCTCATATTCTTGATCTTTTCTCTTGTGAACGACTGGATTCTTCTTTGGGTTTAATGTTTGATAGTTAAATTGAAAACTTCCTGTTTATCCCACCTGTTTTGAGCCCATTAAGTGACCTCGAGATGTGGCTTCATTGGGTTTTTTTTTTTTTTTTTTTTCATTTTTATTTTCTTCCATTTTATGTGTTTCTTTCACCATTTGTTTTTACTCATCTTTTTTAGTTTCTTGGTAACTTTTCACAAATGCTACATATGGATTGAGATTTCGGGAGGGCAAAAATGGGTAAGTTCTGTGTCGGAGGATGCTCACAGGGGATGCCAATGGAAGAGCAAGACATGGGGTGATGACGGTTTCATTACGAGATTGCTTCCAGGGGGGATAGACTGAATGGAATTTGAAGATGAACAAAGAAAGTTCCCAAAGTCCTTAATGAGTGGTAATGCAGAGTTTGTTAAGATGATTCCCGTCAAACCCATGGTGGTGGAGGTTTTTCTCTAAGCATTCCCTATTTGGTCGTTATGTTATTCGAGACATGTGTCAAATTGGTGTTGTGGGAGTCATTAAGAATGCAATAAGAATATGAGGGTAAGTGGGTTCGGCATGGTATTTTTCTCCTCAGTTTCATCTGTTTGGTTGTCGAGAAAACAAAAGAGATTCATGGCTCACTAACTAAACCTGCGGATGGACTGGGTCAACCCAGTTCATGTCAGCTAGGGCTAGAGACTTCGGTAAAGAATCCCCAGTGAAACTTGCCATTAGGTATAGGTGTTGCGCTGTTGATATCCTGCATGTTACACTTGTTGGTTTCTGTTTGTCCTTGTTGATCTAGTGCCCTATTATTCAATGGGACTTGGCACTCCCACCTCCACTGCATTAGCTGGCCATGGGATGAAATGGGCAGTGTACATAAGTAACTATTGAGGTTGTTACTGCTCTCTGCTCAACGTTGATGGGTCCACCTTTCATGCGTGCATGGCCAGCCAAAACCGTCCATCCATACCCTTGTTTGTTTCCCATTTGCTCACTATCTCCAACGCCTCTATTACATCATATTCACCGCCTGCCATTGCCCTCACCACCATTCAGTCCCCACTTATTTGATTTCAATTTTCCCATGCACAAGAAGCTTCGTGTGCATGGCCACCCTTCAACTTTCTCATACCCATTTTTCACACCATTCATGATGATTCCATCTAACACTAATCTTCACGCGTGTGGCTACCCTCATTCCACCACTTCCCTATCCTATACCATACCCATATCATTCCATCAATGACATCCCATACCCCTCATGCACACCCATCAAACCCGTTATTCACTTCTCATTCACATGGATGGAGCCCCATGCGCATGACCACTTCTATCTCACTCTATTTTCAACCTTCACACCCATTTACCCTTCCACATCACGTACCCTTCACGTGCCTACCCCACCATCCATCTGAACCACTTTCATTTCATCTCTATTGCTTTCCACGTTCTTGAAGTCTTATACACATGGCCATCTCCAATCTCCTTTCTCTTTACCTTCATACCCATTCTATCAATCTTCATGCCCATAGTATCCACGGCTAGCTATTTCTTATACCCTCATATCCACTACTTTCTACTTCATCCCGTTATCCATCTCATGAGCCTCCACATCCTCCATAATACCCATGTATATCATCATCCTCCAATACCCAACTTATTCACTTTCTTTCTCACCACTTTTTCTCTCTTTACACCACGCCATGTACTCCATTTCTTCCTACCTTTGCATGGCCATGCATGGCCACATCATACCCATATTTCATACCCCTCATGCATATCATCACCCTCCAATACCCAACTTACTCACTTTCTTTCTCACCACATTTTCTCTCTCTACACCACACCACATACCCATTTTTTCTTCAAATGTCCTTCAAACTCATTCCCTTCACCTTTGCATGGCCATGTTAACCTCCATACCTGTAGCTACACTTCACTCCATCCCATGCACATGGCCACCCTCATGCCCATCATGCCCATCTTCACACTCACATCTCATATCTCCCATATTTCATACCCCCCATACATATCATCACCCTCCAATACCCAACTTACTCACTTTCTTTCTCACCACATTTTCTCTCTCTACACCACACCACATACCCATTTTTTCTTCAAATGCCCTTCAAACTCATTCCCTTCACCTTTGCATGGCCATGTTAACCTCCATACCTGTAGCTACACTTCACCCCATCCCATGCACATGGCCACCCTCATGCCCATCATGCCCATCTTCACACTCACATCGCATACCTCTCATACATATACCCATTTAACCACATCCCCAAACCCGTTTCTCTTTTTAAACCTTCACATACCCATCACCACTTTTTCTCTCTTTACAACACTCCATGTACTCCATTTCTTCCCACCTTTGCATGGCCATGCATGGCCACATCATACCCATATTTCATACCCCCCATGCATATCATCACCCTCCAATACCCAACTTACTCACTTTCTTTCTCACCACCTTTTCTCTCTCTACTCCACGTCACATACCCATTTTTTCTTCAAATGCCCTTCAAACTCATTCATTCACCTTTGCATGGCCATGTTAACCTCCGTACCCGTAGCTACACTTCACCCCATCCCATGCACATGGCCATCCTCATGCCCATCATGCCCATCTTCACACTCACATCTCATACCCCCCATGCATATACCCATTTAACCACATCTCCAAACTCGTTTCTCTCTCTAAACCTCCACATACCCATCACCACCTTTTCTTTCTCTACACCACACCATATACCCATTTATTTTCACCTTTGCATGGCCATATTAACCTCCATGCCCGTAGCTACACTTCACCCCATCCCATGCACATGGCCACCCTCATGCCCATCATGCTCATCTTCACACTCACATCTCATACCTCCCATATATATATACCCATTTAACCACATCCCCAAACCCGTTTTTCTCTCTAAACTTTCACATACCCATCACCACATTTCCTCTCTCTACACCACACCATGTACCCATTTCTTCTCACCTTTGCATGGCCATTCATGGCCACATTATGCCCATTCCGTGCCCACACCCGTTTCATGCCCACATCTTCCTATCACTTTCATACCCATATCTCATATCCTCATGCATATATTCTCACCCACCGAACATCTCAAACTCACTTCATCTCACCAGTATTCCACCTTTCATAGCCCCCTACGTAACATTTCTCTCATTATCTAACCTTCATTCTTCCTATACCTATCACACACCCACATCTTCGTCCATTTCTTCAATCTCTATCCTCAACTATTTTCTTTCATACAAAGCTCTTCATGCAAGTGCATTAAATCCTTCACTTGTAAATCCTTTAGTATAACCTTTGAAATAATTTTAATTCTTTGTATTGAGCCACAAATTGAGAGCATTAAATCCTCATATTCTTATTCTATTTTGAGCAATTGAGACTTTAAGATAGTTGAGAACTTAACAAGATTGTAGTGCCCATTGAAGCCGTAAATGCCAATGTAAAATATTGAAAGTTTAAGTTGAAGCATTGGTTAGTGGAACACTCACTTGGATAGAAGATTGAGAAGAGTGGATGTATGTGAGTTACTAAACTACTATAAAATCATTTGCATTTCTTTTCTCTTTACTTTTTAATTACTTGCACTATTAATTGCTTGTTTTATTATTTTTAAATCATTCATTTATCAAAAAGTTTTTAATAGCCTAATTCACTCATCTCTTAAGTGTTTTTACCAATTAATTAGGCTTGTTTCACACAACCTATAAAAATTATTACATTTTATTACCTTTAAGATCATTATGAATTAATTTAACTCTTATATGTGAAAAAAAAGAAAAAGAAAAAAATGCAAATCACTCACATGAACTCATTATTTATGGTAAAAATAAATAAAGAATAATAACCAAGACAAAAAAAAAAAAAAAAAAAACCAACAAAATGTGCTTTAAAACTTGAGAAGACACCTAAGTCCAGTTTGGTTGGTGTTTTTGAAAATTGTCCTGTGAAATAATTTTTGTAAATGGTTTTTTGTGTTTTTAAAAACAAAATTGCATTTGGAAATTGAATTCTAGAAGATAATTTTTGTTCTAAAAAACAACAAATACATATTTGATTGAGTTAATATAAAAATGTTTTTAGAACAAGTAAAACAAAAAACATGTTTGGAAGTGTTTTTTTTATTTTAAATTAAGTGTTTTTTTCAATTATCTTGATATTGTAAATATATAAATAATCTTTAGATTCACACTTCATTTAAATTAAAAAAATATTTCATTTTGAAAATTATGTGCATCATTTATAATTTTTTAAAACAAATGACTACTTCATAAACATGTGTAACTATATTTGATTTTAATAATATTTTTATTCATACATAAAAACCACATGTAAATACAAAGAACTTTTGGATGAGACAAACTTCCTACAAAAGTCTCTTGCTAAAGAGTTGGAAGACAAGTCAATTAATTGAGCAAGAAATCCACTTGAAAGAGCAACCCAATTTAGTAGACAGATAAAAGACTTTCTACAAGAAAGATCCCATTTTCCAAGGCCCTATTTTCTACATTGACATTCTATTCAATTTCTTTCAACTCAAACCACTTGGAGAATGGAAGAAGCTTTATAACCTTTGAGATCTCCACTATCTTAATGCCTAGACACAAAGAAGAGTCATCGTGTGGAATCACATAAGTGTACGAGAAGCATATTGGAATCACATAGGCTGCACGAGATGCATATAAGCCACATGCATGGGAATCGCACATGATGTGCATAGGCCATGTGCACTGGAATCGCACGTGATGCGCATGTGGGTAGTAGTATGAGGAGAGATTCTCTAGTTTTTCTAGGCATGTTCTTCACCGCGAGAAATTAATTTGGGAACATCCAGATTTAGGTATGAACATTTATTCTTTAGATCTTTATTTTATAATGGTTTTTAAAGCCATTATTTTCTATTGTTTTAGATTTAGAGAGCCTTAAGGATAAATGCATGCACCCTATGAGATCCAAGGTATGAAACTGAAGTAATCCAAGGTTCTCAACAATATTGAATAGGTAACCCCATAAGAGACATATTATACAATTAACCCCTGAAAATCTACAACTACCTAATAATGATGAGATCTCAATTAGTTATTTTCATTTAGGAAAAAAAAAAGAATTGAAATTATTTTATTATAGAAAATGTATTCTTTTCTAAGTGACCATCAACATCACAAGAAATGATATGAACCAAAGACTATAGAAGAATGCCAACATGGAAAAGACTGACCAAAATAGAAAGAATTTATTAAGACAGAATTAGATTCATTGGAAAAATGAGAAGTATTTGAACCTGACGCCTCAAGCTTATTGAATATAAGTGAGTGTTTATAAGTAAGTGTAATAAGAAAAATGAAATCACAAGATATAAATCATGACTCATAACTCAAGGTTTTATATAAAGACTTATTATTGACTGCAAGGAAACATATTCTCCTATGATGGACACAACCACATTTAGATATTTAGTTTGTATGGCAATGTTAAAAGGTTTGGATATGTGTATTATCTTATTTGCCTACGCATATTAATTAAGAAATCAATAATTGAATTTTCAATTGTTATAGTATATGTGGAATATTTGAATCTTGTTGGAACTCTTAAAGAGCTCATAAGAATAGTTGATTATTTGAAAAGTAATTTTGAAGTGAAAGATTTTGGAAAAACAAATTTTTGTCTCAACCTGCAAATTGAGTATTTTCCAAATAAAATGTATGTTAATTAGTCAACATATATAAATAAAGTCTCGAAACACTTTCATATAGATAAATCATACTCACAAAGTCCCAAATGGTTGCTTATTCACTTGAAGTGAACAAGGACTTGTTTCATTTTAAAGAGGATAATAAAGAACAATTTGGTCTAAAAGCACCATCTCAGTGTAATTGGGGGATTGATGTATTTGGTAAATTGTATAAAATCAAATAAATCATTTTTTACTAATTTACTAAAAAGATATAGTTTTGCATCAACTCGAAGACATTGGAGTCCAATGGAAAGGAGTAAGTATTTGCTACTAGCTCATATACTAATTTGTCATCTTCCTAATGATTCTATTGAAATAGACAATGGCAGTTACTTCTTTAATTCATGAAGCAAGAAACAAGTTAAGAATATGTGTGGTTGAGATCTATAATCTAATATATTCAAGAGTCATGCAAACTATTTTCCATTAAAAATAATTTGAAATATTATATTAAGATAATGTTGTATGCATTGAATAGATTAAAGAAGGATGCAATAAGGGTGATAGAATTAAACATATATCATCCAAGTTCTTTGATATTCATTTGCTCTAAAAGAGTGGTGAAATTGCTATCAAACCTATTCACAAAGACATTTTCAATTACGATACTCAAGAAGCTCATTAGAATACATCAACTCAAAGATCTCCATGCTAACCTATTAGAGAACATATAATCATGTCAACACGAGGGAGAGCAAATTGATAAGAATATCACTACAATATTTTTTTTCCTTTTCTTCTAGGTTTTGTCCCACTGGGTTTTACTAATGAGGTTTTTATCGAGACAATCGTAATAGTCCAAAAAAATATTATACTTTTTTTTTTCACTAGAGTTTTTCCCATAAGGTTTTAATGAAACATTTTCTAAGAGTGATTGTCATCTAAGGAATGTTATAAATATTTATCATAATTTGTGGATGACAACACTATTACCATATTTGTACTTTTACTATATTGGTATTATTGCTTTGCCTATAAATAAATGTTTATGAATTAACGAAGAAAGAGCTAACAATTAAACTATTCTCTCATCTTCTCATCTTTTCTTCTTCATATTATTTTATTTTACGACAAAAATGAAATTTTAGTATGGACATATTTTATAATTATAAAGTAAAATTATCTTTTTAAAATAAGATTTTAGTAGAAGCATAATTTATAAATTTCTATTTAAATCATTTTTGAATATTTTTTATATTATATTTTTGGAAATACATTTATAAATATCTGATTTTTGAGATTTTTTTTTTTAAAAAACCACATTTGTGTATAAAAAATTCGCTGGGTTCAGTCTAAATATTAAGTAAACACACACATAATATTGGGTTAAATATTTTTTTCTTAATATATTTATTTTTACAAAATTTCACAACGGAGAACAAGTAGGGAATTATTGCAAAGGAGCCACAAAAGCACCACCGTCGGCAGCCACGTAGCCATTGCCGGCCGATCATCACCCGGTCATTCGTCGCTGAAACAGGTAATTCAGTTATGACTTCTTCTCCTTCTCCTTCTTCTTCTTCTTCCTTTTTTTTTTTTTTTCTGGTTTCCCAGGAACCAACGAGAGGCTAAGGGGAAAAATGTTAGAGATTGTGTGCATTGAATAATAGTGAATCAACATGGTTCTGGAATGTGTAACTCAGATGACATCGTTGTGTCTTATGTAGCTTTTGGAGAAAGTTGTTGTTGGGTTATGTTTGGATGTCGTTTGGAAATTGAAGATTCCACTGTGTGCATTGTGCTTTTGGTAGCATCTGAGTAAGTTTAATTCTTGGTCTCAAACCCTTTTCTTAGAAATATGGGCATCTGTTTTTTTCCTTTTTGTGGACCAGGTAGGGTTTGGGGCCATGATCAATCCATGCTTTGGTGATGGAAATACAAACTAGTGGCATTTTGATTCCAGAAAATTCTTTGGATTTGTTTTTATGTTTAACATGGCTGCTTATGCAGTTGTTTTTATAAACTTTGTTTTTTCTTGTTGTTCACATTTCAATAAAACTTCACTTTCTAGATAGGTGCTGACAAATTCGGCAAGGGTAACTGTTCCTAGTACTCTATGTTGCCTAAGGCTACAAATGAGCTGAGTAGATGTTGACCTGTGAGCTCTCAAATTTGGTTTGATCAAAGCTTATTTGACCTCACCTCTAAGCTAGTTGTTATAAGCTCAAGGCTAATATCTAAGATCATTGAAGAAGTCAAACTTTAATAGTACCATGGTTGGCTTGGTCTGCTTGTGAACATGATGTACTTGAGATTTTAACAGGGTTCATGGTTGAAATAAAGCTAGGAAATAATTTCATAAACAAAATGCTAAAAGCAAGTATCACATATTGGAGGGAGAGATTGGCTAGATGCTTCAAATATGATCAATGAGATGATCAAAAGACAAACTAGAAAAATTAATGATCTCTATTTAAATCA
Organism: Vitis vinifera; assembly: GCF_030704535.1. Taxonomy (NCBI): domain Eukaryota; kingdom Viridiplantae; phylum Streptophyta; class Magnoliopsida; order Vitales; family Vitaceae; genus Vitis; species Vitis vinifera. The sequence goes on along the minus strand of NC_081810.1, from coordinate 17,293,006 downwards.
AACATGAAAAATATCTGTTGGAAAAGTGGCTAAAGTGGTTTGCTGCAGATAGAGAAAGTTATGGAGGAATGCCTTGATGGGGAAGTTTGGTAAGAAACGAGCTGGTTGGGTTCTTGAATGGGGAGAGGGCAATTGGTTCAGGTCCTCAGAAAGTTATTAAAAAGGATTGGGAGGATTTTTATAATTTGATCTGTATTTTCGATAGTGATAGGCCCTCAAAACTCAATTTTGGTACAATAGTTGATGTGAAGAATCTTGGTTTAGAGATAGTTTTTTCAGATCTTTTCTCCATTGCAGTAAATAGAGAACCTATATGAGAGGGTGTGTGAGCTATCTAAAGATGGAAGATTCTCTTTGAAATCCTACTGTAAGACACTGAGTTGGATTGTATGGAAGAGTTTAAGAATCACTTGCCCATCCAAGTTAGTTTCCTTGTTTGGGAAGCAATTTAAGATAAGATTCTTACTCTGGACCATCTTCGGCAAAAAGATAGGATGTTATCCAATTGGTGTTCTTTGTGTAAGCAAGAGAAGGAATCTATCAATCATTTCAGATTTCCATTGTGGATGGCTTAGAGTTTTGTGGTCTTTATTGTTTTCAGCATTTTTGAATTCCTCGGGTTCTTGAGTCATTTAAGGATGTGTTGATTAATTAGCAGAAAAGGTTTGTTCATAAGGGGAAAAAGAAAGTATGAAAACCCTGTTATGCTTATTCTGCTGTGTTTTGAAAGAACAAAATAGAAGAATCTTTGATAGTTTAATAGGTCAATATTTTAGCTGAAAACCGTTTTTACGAAACCCTTTACTTGAGCAATAATAAGTAAGACTATTCTTTATAGATTTCATTATTGTTCTGTTGTTCTTAAGTTGTAATGGGTCTTCTTCTTCTTATTCTTTTCTTTGCTTTTTATTTTTTATTTTTATATCTTTTTATTTATTTTATTTTTATTATTGTAATTATTATTTTTTGAGTAAGCCTTATACATCCCCTGTAATGGAATGCATCAATATACATACATACATACGTGTATGTATATATATATATATATATATATAATGGTTTACATTTTGATGCATTGCATTTCTGGGTTTTAGAAAGCGTTACAGGATTTTTCATCAACAAATTCTTCAGCTGGTAAATTCTCTGTTTTTACTTCTGTAGTTAATATTCTTGTAAAAGTAAAGGATTCTGATTCCCTGCTCTTTATATCTCAGCTTGATCTTCATCCATTTTGCTTTTGGTCTTTGTTAATTTGCCCAGGGAATTTTTGGTCATTCATCAAGAGCTTATTTATTTATTTATTTATTTATTTTTGTGCTTTTTCATTAATTTCCACTGCAATTTTAATCTAATCCTACCAAATGATGAAGCAGATCTTGTTTTGGTTGTTTGTTCTATTAACTCATGGGTTTGGATCACTCTACTTGGTTCTTTATAAGAATGGATGGAATAGGGGCAAGAACATATCAGAATAGTTGTTTCTTTGATATGGAATCATCTTTCTTTTTTGCTGTTTGTTTTGCAAAAACATTGTATTGATGTCTTCATGATTTTTTCACCCATCAGATATGTTGTTACTGCTCCTATTAACTATGAGCATCTGTCTCATGTGTTTAGGGGTAAGAATTCATGTCTGAGTTACTAGTTTAGCATATAATTTACTGATTAGAACTGAGGATCTGTTTGTGAAGGTGAAATTTCTTTTGGTGGAGCCTGTCTTCTATACAAATACCTAAAATTTGTTCTGTAAAACACAAAACAACCTCCAAAAAACGGGGGGAAGAAAAGGTTTGGTGAAATGCATGGCATTTAACTCAACCCTGGCCCTTGCTTAGTTCCCTTTTAAAAACCAGTTGACTGTACCTTTGAACTGAAGCTTTGGTTTCCCAAGCTGCTTTAAATTTATTAAGCTGTACCATCAGAACTATTGACCTTATTTACACTGGGTTGTACCCTTATCATCTACTAATCGGAATGTGATTTTGCTGCTTCAATCAATTGTCAGGAATGTATCGTAAAGTGTACCAGGCTTGGAGTTTCAATGCCAAAGAGAAGGTAAAATACATGACATGAACAAGTGACATGGACAAGTGTCGTGGATCATTGCTTCACCAAGACACTCGTAGAGCGAGTAAAAAAGCTTAACAAAACATATTAGGAGTCGGCTAAAGACATTGAAGAAGCAGTACGGGGTTTTGAAGGTGCTTCTTGCTCAGAAAGGATTTGAATGGGATGAGGTGCAGAAGATGGTTGTTGCAGATGATTCTGTGTGGAATGACTACTTTAAGGTACCTTGAAGAGATCACAAATTGATTGCAACTTTCATCTTTTAGAGTACTTAATCAGATGAGGTAGAAGCTAATCTTATTTACAGATAGTTCAAACTCGATTGATTCTTTGTGAATCATTTCCATAGTTCTTGCTGAATTTTGTTTTTTCGACTGAGTTTCCCAAAATAATTTTGTTTTTTTGTGTTCTGTTGATGCTGATTAATTCTGGAGTCAGTAATACATTATGATTATGCACTTGATTAGGTTGGTATAAAATTCTGCTGTTGATATGTCTATTTGATTTATAAGCCCATGTTATCTACGGGCACGCCTGATGCTAGGCTTTTCCATGCAAAGCTCATTGAAAATTATGATGACTTGTGTATCATCCTTGGCAATGATCAAGCAATAGGAAGCTGTTCTGAGAATGATGATGGAATTTATTTAGACTTGACAGCTGACAAGGAGGATTTGGACTCTGTCATCATGTCTGAGATCCGGAGTGATGAGAAGCAGGCAAAAAACTTGAGGTGGACAGAAGAAATGGACTGTTGCCTTGGTAAAGTTCTTGTAGAACAGGTGAAAATGGGGTATAAAATAGATAACATTTTACAGCTAGAGGCATATAACACAGCTGCAACAGTTTTAAATGAAAATTTTGGGCCTGACTTGACAAAAGACCATATTAGAAATCGGCTTAGAACATGGAAGAAACATTATGGGGTTTTGAAGGAACTCCTTTCTCATCCTGGATTCAGATGGGATGAAAAATGGAAGATGATCATTGCAAATGATTCTGTATGGAATGACTTTATCAAGGTATGCTGCGTAATTTTTTTACATTATGATTTGTGGATGCCTCAGCTATGTTTAAATGAATGATTAATGATTGAGTTTCATTTTCCATAGCAATTGAGCAAACAAATTTGTCATTTATGGTATGTCTTGGTCTCCCATATTATTAATTTTTCTGTTGAAGTATATAACCTTATCTCCAACAATTTTCAGCAATTTGGTTGCTTTCTTGAATCATAACTAATATTCTCCAATATTGTACTAGGTGCAAGATTATTGTTCCTTTATTAGGTGGAAGAATATATTTGGGAATAAGTCTAAGCTACCAAAAACTGCTGATGCTTTGAAGTCGAGTCATAAGTGTTTTCATTTGGTAAAAAAAATTCACTGCTTTTTAAAACAAAACTGTTCAGCTATTAAGTTTAACCCAAAAGTTTAAGCTGTTAGGTAATGAACTAACTATGTATATAAAGCCAATTTATGATAAAACTTCTTGTAAAACACCCAGCTTGATAGGCAACCTTCTGTACGCTTACACATGGGCTTAAGTAATGAGGTTTGAACTCATGACCTCTTGTAAAACAAGGCTTTCATACCATCTGAAGTTATTGATTTATTCCAAAAGCTTAAGCTGTTAAGAAAGGAGTGAACTAAATATATCAAGCTGGTTTGGGCTAAAGCCTAACAATAAACTTTATATCTTAATTAGCAATTGTTAGCAATAGGTGTTCCACTGAAGCTAGTAAAACCTAATCTTTGAATTTTGACTAGGCCACCCCTTTTTTGCAAACACCCCTTCAAGCTTAGAAGGGAGCTAAGGAAGCAACATCCCATTCGAGTGTCTGTGGGTTAGTTCGAAGGGGATGGCCCTGTGGGAGGAGTTGAATGCTATTATTAAAAGGATGTTGAATAATCTATGATGTATTAGAGTCGTCTTTAACATTGTTGAATTTCTAATGAGAGAAGTTGCTTGAGGATTTCTTTAGCAACAAGATTTTATTTTTATTTTTTATTTTTAAGATACTAGGTCTTGCAATTTAGTTTCATGAACATCCCTCTTGAGGATTTATGGAGCAGGTGCCCTGGGGCTGAATTTGCGTCTCAAATTGATTCTTTCTTGCTTTCAATTGAATATAATGTAGATCATTCTAATTTGACTGTCCATAGAGTAACTTCTCTTGAGCATATTAAGCTTTAGGATATAAAGGAAAGTGGAGGCTTTCATAGGTTCTTGGATATAAGTGAACCCAAACCAACCTTATTAGGCTTGTTGGATTTCCTAAATGAACTTGCCTCTAGTCATTGATCACTTGGGGGAATGACTCCTTGCAATTTGTTCACAAAGTTCCATAATATAAGAATGTAGTAAGCCTTACTTGTCACTCATTTTGAACCTTAGAGTACCTCTTAGAAAAATATACAATAACCTTTCCAAGAAAAAAGGAAAATCAAATTTGATTTTCTTTAAAAATAGTAAAAAGTAGAAATAGTTAAATATGCTAGTATGATATGCATAATGTATTTTGTATATATGCTCTTCTAAGGTACATCAAAGATTTGATCTATAATGGTGATGCATATCATTCTACATGAAAATTTTGTTCTATTGTATTCATAGTACATATTGTGATTAGGTCTATGTTCAATCAATACATAAATTTTTTCTAATTAGCACAACAAAAATTATTAACAACGCCTTGCAAAAGGGGCTCACTGAAGTACATAATTGGGTATGCAAAGGGTGTTCAGGCGATAGTAAGAAAAGAGAAAGAGATATAAAAAACTTCCCTCCCTTTAACTTGAATCAAACTAATCAATTGAATCTAGTAAAGACATGAAATCCTCATCTATTAGATTTCTAACCTATGGCTAGAGTGTGCTTGGGAATTATATCTTGAGAGCCTGGTTTGACTAATCTACATTTTCAAATTTGTGATTCCTTTCTTTCATAATGTTCCAAAATAGGTACAAAGGAGCTACGCTTTAAACCTTCTTACGCTTATTTCCTACAATCTCTCATGCCAGCTTAAAAAGTCTCTCTTATCAAAGAAGGCAATACTCTCTTCACTCTAGAAAAAAATTAATAAGAAATACCATGAGGTCCGTGTTTTTGTTCAATAAAAAGATTGTGATCAATTGATTCTTCTTCATCTTTGTAAGGATTGGAATGATTTGCCAAATTCCGATCCCTTTTTTAACTGATCCATAGTCAAAATCCTTTATAAGACAACTTTCCATGCAAAAAAGCCTAACTTTTTTGAGACCTATGAATTTGAAATCATTTCCATAGAAAATCCCTTACCATACTTTGACTTAAAATAAGATTTTCCCATCCTTCAATTCCTTTTAGATCAATTTATCCTTTACATTTCTCATTACTAATTTCTCTATCAGCTTCATGAGAAACCCTTAACCCTATCCTTTCCTTGGTCATGGACACATTTAGATAAAAAGGTCTCTAATGCCCTCCCTCACCTAAATGTTCTCAAACATTCTCGACCTAAGCATTAGTTGAGTTGGAAATTGCAAAGAAAAAGGGAAAGAGAGACTCAATGGAGATTCCCATGTTAAATACCATTTCAGAACTTCACTCTTACCATAACAAAATTGGCTTTACTTTTAAATACTATCATCTCCCTATTCATTTCCACAATCCATCCCTATACTCAACCACTTGCTTGTTCCCTAAACTACTCCACTATAACTCGGGTCCATAGAGGTTCCCTTTGAAAGGCAAACCTAAAAACATATGCCAAGCAAAGCCTTGCCAAGGACAAATAAATCTTTAATAGGGTTGCGACTTGGGTAGTTTGCAGCCCAAACCCAACCTGACCTTTAACCCAAGCACAATCCATCCTTATTTTTCCAAGCTTAGGTTAAGTTTAGGTTAGACTTGGGTTGATAGGGATTTGCCTTAGGTTAGACAATTGTTTGGGTTCTATGAGACAAATTCGAGGTGGATGGAGTTGAACCCATTTGTAATAACTTTTTTAACTTTATATTTTATACATTTATTCCAAAATTTTGAATACCAAATAATACATCATTTTAAGATAATAAAAAATTATTATCTTTATAAGAAAATAAAATAATATTTAATATATTTAAATTATCATTTGAAAGGACTTGAATAGAATATTATTATATAAAAATAATATAAATTATAAATATATAAATATTATTATTATACTTAGTTTGGGTTCAAGTTGGGCTCATGTTGCACGATGTCCTAACCTAAATTAAATTTGGGTTAAATTTTTTTTTTTGCCCAAGCTTAACCAAAATGCAAAAAGCATTGCATAAGCTTGTCCAAAATTGGGTTGGGTTGAACCCACCTAAGTTGCACTGCTAGTCTCTAATGCTAAACCCTCCTTTCTTCTTGTCTATGCAAGCAATCAACCATCTTGTAAAATGAAGTTTTTTTTTTCTCAAGGGCTCCATACCATAAAGGAAGTACCTTTGGATCTTCTAAAGTTTCAAGCTCACATTTTTTTAAATGACAAATAAGGACATAAAATATATTGGCAATAGATAGAGTGCTACTCAATATAAGCCTTCCACCATTTGATGGATATTGCCACTTCCACAAAGCAAGCTTTTGTAGAATCTCTCTTATACCACATCCTAAATCATCGAAAATTTTAAGGAGGTTCCAACAAAAGACCCAAGTAGATGATGAGGAGCTCACCCATCCTACAACCTAATAGAGAATCTAATTCCTCCACATTAGAGACCGTCTTACTAGAATTAAAACACTTTTCTTTATATTAGTTTTCAACCTAGAAACCGTCTCAAACCACATGAGAGTCTAATGTAAATATATTAGTTGTTGTTGGCATACATCATAGAAGATGGGAATGTTGTTATTAAAAGATGAGATTCCATCAACCCTTTGCCACCTTTCCCTCCCCCCTTAATACCAAAGATGAAACCACCTTATCTCATCCTTTTTGAGAAAAAAGCTAAGTGCCTTTATTGCTAAGACAAATAAATAGGGAGATAGGAGATCCCTATACCTCAACCCCTATAGTTTTATAGAAAATTAGGAGCATCATTCACCAACCCTAAAAACCTAGTAGTTGATATACACCACTTAGTCTACTGGATCTACTCATGCTCAAAACCGATGTTACTAAGCTTTGCTTAAAGAAATACCTAATTAACATAGTCATTGGTGCTCTTGACATCTAGCTTACAAACCACTGCCCACTAAAGCTCTTCAACCTTGACTCCATCACCTTTTGCAATAAGCATCACATCCAAGATTTGTCTACTTTTCATAAAGGCATTTTGAGCATTGGGACCACTCTCCCTATCACTTTCCTGAGCTAATCGACCATAAACTTACCTAGTAGTTTATACTAGCCCACTGTTGAACTAATGGGCATGAAGTCCTATTAAGTTTATTGAGTTAACCTATGAATTCCTTTAGTTCATACCCATTTTTTGGTTGATCAAAGGTGGCATTTAAGATTTTCTCAAAAAAAAGTCCCTCTCATGAATCTCCCTAAAGAAACCCATTGCTTCATACTTTAGAATATTCTAACATCATAGCATAAAAGACATGGTGAAGCCATCCAACTCTAGGTCTTTGTTTTCTACTCAACCTAGATAAAGCAAAAAACACTTATTCCTCTTGTCTAAAGTGTTAAAAGACATGTGCGAATGCTAGGTCTCCAATCCCTAAATTTCAAAAAAAAAAAGAAAAAAGAATTTGATACTCATTTATCTTTGATTCCTCTATGAGTTAACACCATTCACCTTGATTATTGAATTCCATTCCTTGTCTTATGGGCATTAACTATTTTTTGGAAAAATTTGGTGTTTTTATCTCCATCATTTGTTTGCAATTCTCTAGACTTTTCCCTTTGAGAAGTTTTTTCTAAAATAGGCCATTGATTGTATTCTTCTATGACTACACTTCTATTGCTTCTCTCTTCTTTAAATCTTGATAACCAATTTGATCTAAGACATGTGACTTCCAAGCTTTCACATTCCCAAACCCTATTCATCCCAAACTTTAAGATCGTCCTCCAAAGTTTTCAATTTACAGAAAAGAACAAAGCTAAAAGATATCATGAAATTAATTCTCTTCCACTAGTTTTTAATGAAGTCCTTGAACCCCTCCACTTTAAACCATATAATCTCGAATCTAAGATGGTTTTTACCCCTTCTTATTCCTCCATCCAACAGCACAATAGAGTGATCAATGACTATTCTCAGCAAAACACTTGACATTTTTTTTGCTAAAATGGTATTCCCAATCCTCCGATTCAAGGAATTCGGTCCAATCTTAACAAAGAAAGATTTCTCAAACCTTTACCATGTGAAAGGACCTCCATCAATGACTTATCAAAAAAAAAAAAAAAAAAAGACCTCCATCAATGGAATATTATGAAAATTTAGCTCTTGCATAATCTTTTTAAAGTGTCTCATTGCTGAAGATAGTCTAGCATTTCTTTCCCTTAGGATCCTTACCATATTAAATATCCACCAACACATCAAGTGTTTCCCATAAGCCTCGAATATCTTCATTTCACTTATACCCTTTTTGTGTAAATGAATAGCCAATAAACACATATTTGATTGCTCTGGGGTCTAATTTTCCTCTATTTTGGCTATGAACATGGACAAAAGAAGTACAATCAAATAATCTAGGTATGAGGCCAGTTGATGTTCTGACATGTGGATAGAATTTTGCAAGGGTTTCCAAGGGAGTCTTGAAATCTAATATTTGTGAGGGTAGTTTATTGATCATGTAAGTGGTAGTAAGAACATTCCTCGGAAATAACAATGCTTGAGTAGCATTGAGTAAATGGCCATTTTTCCATTCAGAGACCTCGTTTTGTTGTGGTGTGTTTACACAGGATAATTCATGAATAATGCCTTCTTTTTGGAAGCAGGGTGTCAAAATTTGGTTGAAATAATCCCTTGCATTGTCAAGCCTAAAGATTTTAATTTTATCCCCCGAATTGGTTTTGAATCATGGAGTGAAAGTTAGGGACAACACTTCTTACATAGGATTTTTGTTTGATTAAGAATATCTAAGTAACCCTAGTACAATCATCAATTAGAGAAACAAACCAACAAGACCCAGATATATTTGGAATTGCGGATGGTCCCCAAATGTCACTTTGAATCAATTCAAAAGGATGAGAACTTCTTTGATTGCTAATCGAAAAGAATACACGATTATGCTTTGCAAGTGCACAAATATTACTATGAAATTATGTGATATCCAATCCTTTAAACAAAGAGGGAAATATGATATTTAAGACTCTAAAAGAAGGATGACCAAGATGAAAATGATGGAGCCAAATGGCATCTCTATTTGAAGAACTAAGAAATGATAAGGACAATTTATTCATGACTTTATTTGAAAAACCTGGTGTTTCAAGATAGTGAAGCACATTCCTTTCCTTAGCAAGTCCAATCTTCCTCCTTGAACCTTGGTCCTAAAAAACATAATAAGAAGGATGAAAAATCGCATAACATTTGAGGTTTTCCATGAGTTTTTGAATTGAAACAAGATTTGTTGACAATTTTGGTACATAAAGGACATTTTTAAGAATGAGGGAAGGTGTCAAATAGATATCTCCTAATCCTACAACTGTAGCTAGAGAACCATTTGCTACGATAATTTCCTACTACTAGGACACGAAGCATAAGTGCTGAAATATTGTGAAGTGTGAGTCATTTGATCGGTGGCTCCTGAGTCAATGACCTAACAGTTGGTGAAACACTTTTCTGAGACATGTAATCCAAAGGGAATGAAGACTTAACTCAGAGTGCCAATGAACATGCACTAGAAGGCTTCTCAAGAAATCCTAACAAGCCTCTAAGTCTTTCAATCTCTTCACTATTAAGGCCTCCTTTTTCCTGTCCCTCGCTTTGATTAATTTGTTTTGTCAAATGAGCTTGAGATTTCTGCTGGCCTCCTCGGTTTCCCCATTCTCGGCTTGATGTTGATGGTTTACCATTCAATTTCCAGCAACGCTCCCTAGTATGCCTCAGTTTTTTACAGTAGGTGCATCACAAATTATCCTTGTTGTCTTTCCACATATTGTCTTTGTTGTCTTTCTCCGAGACTCTTAATAGGTTTGCTTTGCCTCTTTCTTGTGTCTGGGTTTGTTCAATTTTAGTCACCAAGGCTGAACCTTCTAAAGTTTGAGGTTCGAGCATTATACCCCTTCAGCTTTCTTCTACCCTTATTAGAGAGATTGTCTCCTCCTTGCCAAGTATCTGAACCCTAACTTGATCAAATTCAGGATTGAGTCCAGCTAAGAAATCATAAACTCGGTCCTTCTCAATGAAGTTCTTTAAGATGGTAGTGTCTTTTAAGCACTTCATCTCAGATACCCGATAGTGATCGAGTTCCTGCCACAAATTCTTCAGCGAATTGGCACACTCTGTCACTGTTCTGCTCCCCTATTTGGTGGCACTTGTCTTCACCTTAATTTCATACACTTGGGCTGCATCACAAGCTTTTGAGTAAGTTCGACAAATGGAGTCCCAAATCTCCTTTGCAATTGTTAGAAACATATGGGTATCACTGACTGCAAGATTCATCGAGTCCCACAACCATGACATGATCATGGAATCATCTTTGTCCCACTCTTCAAATGTTGGGTCTCCTCTTTTTGGTCCTGTCCCAAGAACATGGCTGAGTCTCCCTTTGCCCTTCAAATATGGTTTAACAAATTGAGACCACTTGAGATAAGTTTTCTCATTTAGTTTGTAAATGGTTAACATTCTGAGACCTCTTATCATTTGATTTGAGTTAACCTCGCTTGAGTGAATAGAGATTTTTGAAGGTGTGATTTCAGATGTGGACATAGTAATAGAGGGTAGAAACACGAGGAAGAGAAAGGCTAGAGTAAAAAATAACCCTGGAAATGGGTTTGAAGAAGCCAACGCAGCAATGAAGGCTGCGATCAAATTGACACCACATAGCTATGAAGACTGACATAACGCAGCAATGAAGGCTGCACAAAAAGAGAATCCTAAACAAAGGCGTAGAGCTCCGATACTATGACAAGAAAAATAAGAGAATGATGACTTCTCATTCAACAAAATAATTGGTACATAACAATATATATACTATTCTAGAAGAGAAAAAAAATAAGAAAAAACTAATTTTAAAAAGTCAAACCTGTATATCCCATGATTGAAGGGATAATTTTCTTAACTAATTATTTACACACTGATTTGTTTTCTAATAATTAGGCTATGACAATTGTACAATTCAACATTATCATTTTAATATTATTATTATTTTTTTAAATTCATATATTTATTGCTTAATGTCACAAATATATATATAAAAATTTTCAATAAAACAATTTCAAAATGTCTATTATTACTTCTTATATTATTTTTTTGAATTTTTCCTAACATTTTCTTGAGTTTTGATCAATTTCCACCTTATTATATAATATCCACCGATATTTTGTGTGAAAATATCCGTTGATATTTATATCCTGATATATTTGTAATATCAGACTGATGTATCAATCAAAACCGATATTTTCATCCCTGTTCAAAACCCTATGGCTATGTTTGGTTCCCGGAAAGTACAAAGGAAAGAAAAAAAATGTTAAGGAAAATAATTTTCTCATGTTTGGTTGTCCTATGAAAAATATCAAAGAAAATCAAATATAATTAAAACTAATTAAAAACTTATGTATTTTTAAATTATTTAATCTTTATATTGATGAGTTAAAATAAATAAAATGAGTTTGAAGTAACAAAAAAAATAATTTATCAACTTTTAATCTATTTTTTTATTTTCCTTCACTTTTTCTTTCCTTTTACTTTTCCTTTGTATTTTCTTTCCCTCGCATTTTCCCTCAAATTTTCCGGGAACCAAACATAGCCTATAGGTTTAGATTTCCAACATATTGAGGGTCTCTACAGGGAAAACATATTTATATAAAATTTTCCAGTTCTCCTAGGCTATGTTTGGTTTCCGGAAAGTACAAAGGAAAGAAAAAAAATGTTAAGGAAAATGATTTTCTCATGTTTGGTTGTCCTATGAAAAATATCAAAGAAAATCAAATATAATTAAAACTAATTAAAAACTTATATATTTATAAATTATTTAATCTTTATATTGATGAGTTAAAATAAATAAAATGAGTTTGAAGTAACAAAAAAAATAATTTATCAACTTTTAATCTATTTTTTTATTTTCCTTTACTTTTTCTTTCCTTCTACTTTTCCTTTGTATTTTCTTTCCCTCGCATTTTCCCTCAAATTTTCCGGGAACCAAACATAGCCCGAAGGTTTGATGAATTGTATGAGGATGCTCGATCTGTTGAGCATGTCAAAAACAGTTTTTTCAAAAACAGTGTGAGGATGCCTTGATCAATGGAATGGTGAAACTTGATTGATCTTTGTTGTGTTAAACCAAACTTTCAGAACCTGTTCGAAAACATTCTCATTTTGAATCAAATAAAACCTTATTTATATGCATTTAAAACATGCATAATGCTCAATTTGTATGCATATGAAAATCCCCATATCCTTCTCAACCACAGCTTTAACTTAAACTGGAGAGTCCAGCAAGATGCTCAAACTTTAAGGTCCTATCCTCCGAAGCATGGCATCACAGATCGGATGTGAAGAGACTTCCCACTCACAATTTCAATCCTGTGCGCAATTAGACATAAGACATTCTAGCTGTATCCTAAAGTAATCTCATTTTAAAAAGGTTTTCAGCATGAGCATATGATCTCATTTAATGCTAAAAGATTGAAGTAAATTGTCATAACAAAATGGGAATCATTTCATTTCCATGGGGTGCAAAGATGCTCCATAGAATTGGAGAATAAGAAATTTGAATGATGGCCTTATGCAGGCCCATTCTGAAGCCAGACTGTCCTGAGGTCAGATTGTTGAAAATCATGATGATTTGTGGATCATTTTTGGGAGTTTTGGGTCAAAATGACCCATTTTTGAAAAAAATTGTAACATCTAACCACTTTTTAAAATTTATGTTCAAATTGGCCTCTTTGATGCCACGTAGACGTCACATCATTAAAAAATATTTTTTTTTTCGTCATTATAGTGAAAGCCGCAGTTGAGAAATGCGGCTTCATTTTTATATTAAAGCCGCAGTTGGCAAACACGGCTTCATATTTGTACTAAAACCGCAATTGGCAAACGCGGCTTCATTTTTGTACTAAAACCGCAGTTGTCAAATGCAGCTTCATTTTTTAACTAAAGTCGCGGTTGACAAATGTGACTTTATTTAATTTTTATTTAAATTTAAATTTTAATTAAAAATTATTAAATTACAATTTATGAATGAAATTTAAAAATATACTTAAATAATAAATTATTTATATTTAAATTTAAAATTCTAGTATTACTTCAACAAACATAAATTGATAAATAGAAGATATTATAAATGAATATTTTGTTTATTAATAAATTAATAATATTAAAATAATAAACTTATATAACATATAAATAATATATAAAATTGTATAATTTATTAATTTAAGATATTTAATTTGTTAATTTTTAAGATATTAATTTATTTGTATTATGATAAATTTATCTTTATCAAAATAATAGTATAATAGTTGATAACTGAGATTTCAATTATAATACATTAATATAGTGGAAAGTAAAAAACATATATAATATCACATGCTTCCACAAGGAGAGAACCTATGTGTAACTGGTACTCTCTTCCTTTTTGGCTGCTTATCTCTAATTGTAGCAGGCATGCATGTAACACATGAAGAATATCTTTCAATAAAGATAAATTTATCATAATACAATAAATTAATATCTTAAAAATTAACAAATTATATATCTTAAATTAATAAATTATACAATTTTATATATTATTTATATGTTATATAAATTTATTATTTTAAGATTATTAATTTATTAATAAATAAAATATTCATTTATAATATCTTCTATTTATCAATTTATGTTTGTTAAAGTAATAATAGAAATTTAAATTTAAATATAAATAATTTATTATTTAAGTATATTTTTAAATTTCATTCATAAATTGTAAGTTAATAATTTTTAATTAAATTTTAAATTTAAATAAAAATTAACTAAAGCCTCATTTGTCAACCGCGATTTTAGTTAAAAAATGAAGTCGCGTTTGGCAACTGCGACTTTAGTACAAATATGAAGCCGCGTTTGTCAACTGCGGTTTTAGTACAAAAATAAAGTCGTATTTGTCAACTGCGGCTTTCACTATAATGACAAAAAAAAATATTTTTTAATGAAGTGTCGCGTAGGTGGCAAGGCCAATTTGAATGTATGTTTAAAAAAATGGATAGATGATATAATTTTTTTTAAAAATGGGTCATTTTGACCCAAAACTCTGGCTGTGTTTGAAAATTGTTCCAGAAACAATGATGTCTTCCTATGCTCAAGTCCTGACAATGACATTATAGAGGCTACTGAGACTTCTCAGATTCAGAGTTTGAGCACAAAAGTGCAGTCTAAGCATGTGATATGGACAAAAGAAATGGACGGTTGCCTTGGAAAGATTCTTGTAGAGCAAGCAAAACTGGGTAATAAGATAGATACTGGGTAATAAGATAGATAGTAATTTAATTTAATTTTTTGAAGGGTAAATCCAAAAATGGAATCAGAGCAGATAGGGTAATCATGTTTCATGCATAAAGCTAAGGTATGGGAGCTTAATTGAAAACAATGCAAGTAACCAAAAGGAAGACATGCATAGAAAGTTGAAACGTAGAGCTGAAGTTGACAAGTCCCGTCCCCTGCAGGAGCAGTCATAAAGGAAGGTGCTCGAGGGCATGCAATCCCTGAGGGGACAATTTTATGGGACCCCCACCACCCTCTCTCCGTAGGAGGGCGTGCCCCAAACCCTCTGCCCTATGTTGCCTTGCAAAGTTGCACCGTCCAATCAACCTGAGTGACACCACCTTCTTCTACTCCCTCCTTTTCCCCCTTCCCACCTTTTTTTTTTTTTTTTGAACTATTTCTTTATCTGTATGGGAAAGACAAAAGAAAAAGGGTTTGCCAAAAGTAGAAGCCTGAGCATGACGGTCACCGACACTGCCCCACATATTTTGATATTTAAATTTAATTAATTTTAAATATTTAATTAATATTCAAATCATTTATCATATATAAAAATGGATATACTTTCTTTTTATTTGTTAAAATTAAATAGTTTATCTTGTATTAAATTAATACATTAAATTGAATTTGATGAATTAAAATAAATTTAATTTGATTCAGTCATACACCAGTTGTTGCTCGAGTGTGACCATCAATTGACATTAGTCCATCACCTCATTAGCTGTTGATATCATCCATTACTCGATCAAGAGTTGCATGGACTAAAGGGGGAGGGACTCATATGAGAGGTAGTCCACCACCTTATTAGCAACCGATATCATCCATTACTCGATCAAGAAGTGTATAGACTAGAGGGGGAGGGGCTCAGACAAGAGGGACTAGGCATACATCTATTCTTAGAGATACACCATCGACTGACATTAGCCCATTACCTGTTGAGGAGACTCCTATTACACCTATGGAGGTGTCATCCACTCCACCTATAGTACCACTTGTTGCATCATTACCACAATCAATAGAGGCTACATTGGTTGATCAGGAGTTAGTTCATATAGAAAATGATGATTAGTAAGGACAAAAGAATGATCGTGGTGGAGGACGTGGTAGGAGATGTGGTCGTCGAGCTCATGGAGGGGTACATGTTAGCCCCATAGTGCCAATAGTGGAGCATGCATATCATGGACATCCACAACAGAAGAGGAAGGCTCCTTTGTGCGGTACACATTGAGGATGTTACTACATATGATTTGTATTTTGGAAACTGTTAGTATTTTGCATATCATTATTTTGGACAAATACTCAACATGTATATTTATACTTGTTATATTTTGGATTAACTAATTTTTTGTTAACGTAAGTTCTATAGTATTCTATCTATTGTGGACTTATTTTACACAATAGTATTGTTACTATTTTGGAAAAGTGCTGACTTAATTGACATTTGGTTTACTTGTTTTAATTGGTTTTGGATTGAATGTCAAAATATTGATTATAATGTATACATGTGATAAACTTTAAACATTTGATTGTATAGAAGGTAATACTAATTAAGATATAAACACTTTCAATATAAACCCAATTTTTTTTAAATTATGGAAGGTGTCTCTTCAAGAGACACCTTTAGTATAATTCCATTTTTTGGAAATTGTGGAAAGAGACACTTTTAATATAAACCCAATTTTTTTAAAATTATAGAAGGTGTCGCTTCATGAAACACCCTTAGTATAATTTCATTTTTTGAGAATTGTGAAAGGTGTGTCTCTTCAAAATTTGAAATTTTCCACTGTGGATGAAAATTGTGGAAAGTCTCTTTAAGAGACACTTTTAATGTAAACCCAAATTTTTTGGAAATTATGAAATGTGTTTGAGTATAATTCCATTTTCCATTGTGTATGGAAATTGTGGAAATTGTCTTTTCAGAATAAATCCAATTTTTTGGAATTATAGAAGGTGTCTCTTGAAGAGACACTTTCAATATATATTAGAATTTGTGGAATTGTGGAAAGTCTCTTCAAGCGACACTTTTGTATAAATTAATTTTTTTTTGGAATTATAGAAGGTGTCTCTTCAAAAGACATCTTTAGCTTTAAAATCAAATTCATAAGACATTCAAATTTGTCAAATTATGGAAAATATCTCTTCAAGAGACACTTTTAATACATATTGGATTTTATGGAATTGTGGAAAATATTTTTTCAAGAGATACGTTTAGTATAAATTTAATTCTTTTAAATATGTATCACAATTTTGAAAATTGTGAAATGTGTCTTTTCACAAGACTTCTTTCACATGGCAAAACTGTTATACATCTATCAATATTTTTCCAATTATCATTTTTTAATAATTATTTTTTAAAATTGTTGCAAAAGTTAAAAGAAGCCCCTTACATTTTCATTATCGGCATGCATATGTAAGAACATAGAGGCATTAAATTGAACTACTATGCCTATTCATTCGTCACTATCTTCGACAAAGTACGGAAATTCTGAGTTGAGCTCCCATTTGGCTCAGTGGCCCTTGTCCAAAGCTTTTTGAGGACACCAATTTTTTCTGTCATCCTCCCTTGCTGCCCCAAAACTTGTTCTAGGGCTGCCTTTAATCCATTTTTTGTGAGGACCCCTCCTGGAACTCCAACACCGATCCCCCACACATCCTCTATTGCCCGCGAGTTGAGAGTATTATCAGCCCAAAATGGCTTGCAGATTATGGGCACCTCGCCTGCAATGCTCTCCATCACTGAGTTCCAACCGCCATGTGTGATGTGCACTCCAACTGAAGGGTGTGCTAAGACTCGGATCTGGGGAGCCCATGGAACTACTTTTCCATTCCCGCTCGTCCTCTCTAGAAATCCTTCCGGCAAATATTTCTTCAAGTTGTCCTTAATAGACCAAAGAAATGCCACCCCAGTTGCTTGCAGCGTTTCTGCCAATGCTACATGCTCGTCGGGTGAGGGTGCCAACATGCTTCCAAAGCTGATATATGCCACTGACTTCGCTTTCTGCTTGTCCAACCAAGATAGGCAGCCATTCACATCAGAATTCAACTCATCCGGTGAGGACGTTAGAGCGGAAGGAGCCACGCATAGAAGCTTTGGCAGCTTGGACTTGAGATGTGTTGCTACTACGGGGTCTAGCTCTTCAAAGGAGTTGGCAACAATAGCAGTTGCGCGTGGCAGTGTGAGCCCCATTTTGTGTAGCATGAGTGAGGGGGTAGAATCCAAGTTCCCGGAAGCTATTTCTCCAGGTAAGTCTTGGAAGGTCATTGCGGACAGTCCTGGAATGAAGCTAAGGGTCTGGTCTTCATGACCTGCAATCGCGTAAAATATTACTCCAGAACATAAATAAATCTTTAACAGCAGAGATGGTATCAGTCTGCAAAACTAGCATAAAAGTTTCATAAAAAACTTTAACAAAAAAACTAAGGTTTCGCTCACCTCTAACACCCATCATTTGCCTGATGGCATCAGTGTGTAAGTGGGCAGAGAGCGCAGAGAGGCCAGCGCTCCAAAATGGGACCCAAGGAACCCCCATTTCCTCAGCCATATCAGCTGCAAACCACAACAAGGCATCAGTCACCAGGCAGCTAATCTTCCTCCCAGTCTCCGCTACCGCCACTTCCATGGCCCGCTTAAAATTCGCAGGTGCTTCCTTCAAGAAAAGCCCATCACCCTCTGCAGGGTTCCCAGACAGCACATGACCCACCGGCACCCCATCCGGAACATCATAGGGTTTCAGATTACCAAGAACACCACCGGGGCTTCGAGCGGAGAAGAGGAAGCTGTTGGAGTTTGCAGTGCTGAAGAATGAGAACTTGGCGTCGGGTGCTGCAGACGCAAGCCTGCGGACCAGCCCCAGAAGCGTTAGAGGGTGGGAAGCGAAGGGGAAGGCCAAGACACCAATGTGTTTGCCCATGGGAGTTGATATAAGTGTTTTCCTGGGTTGTACCCTGGGTGCATATATACTGATTTTGCCCATCTGCTCCTTGAAAATTTGCTGATGCAGAGGCCGCCACGCCTTGCCCGCCAGTCTTCACTTCTCACTCTAATTAGGTGGAAACTTGCTTTTTGGTTGGTAAGCATGACTCATGAAAAACTCAATGTTGGAAATGAATGAAGAACCGTACGTGTGGGACTTTTTCTAGCCTTCCTAACGCCCATAAACCCTTCTTGATACAAATAAGAAGCCAGATGTTTAAGATGTTTTTTTATAACTGTTAGGGATAGGCTTAAACATAAAAAATGCCAATTAAAAACTTGTAAAATTCAAAGCATTTAAAACACTTCATTTTTTGTTAGGGGGTGAGTCTCACATTTATTGTAATTATTGACATTCAAATTTTAAATCAAAAGATTAATCCTTATAATTATTATATATAAAGATAGTATAATTTATTATTTAAATTTACTATTTAAAACAAAAATACTTCTAAAAAATATTTTGATGTTGTTTAAATTTGTTATTTTAATCCTTACAGCTTTATTAGTCTAATATACAAATATTCAATCGAATAATATACATTTGTTCAATGGAATAACACGTAACTATTCATTGGGTAATATATCACATGAAAAAATTAAACAAAAATAAATTAAATTATGTTATAATATATTATACCATTAGTGTATTTATGTTGTAAGTATAATACATTTATATCGTACTTATATTTCATTACAAAAGTAATAATTTTAAAAATATTTATTCATATTCTATTGGTATTAACACATCATTATCAGTATATTAACATCATTCACCCAACACATTGAAATTATTTAATAATTTTTGTATATATATATAAAACTCACAAGTCTCATGAATTTAAAATAGTATTTTATTTGGTTTCGTTAGTGATTCATAATATAGGTATGTTATGAAATATGGTATGATCATACAAAACTAACACTTTTATAAAAAAAAGTTTAAAATTTTCCTAATTAAGTTTTATTGTAATGTATTGTAATGTAAGTGTATTTATATTGTAATTATAACATATTTTTATTATATTTCATTAATATTTAACATATCATATGTACTAACATCATCCAATCGATGTATTGAGAAAAAAAAGATGAAAAAATTATATATGAAAATTAAGAAAAAACACTATACAAAGGAAAAAAAATATAGAAAAATCATTTAAATTTAAAATTAGAAATATATATATATATATATATATATATATATATATATATATATATATATATATATATATATATATATATATATATGAAAAAGTCATCATTTTTATTATATAATTATGAAACTTGCTTTTTTCTTAATAAAATAAGAAAAAAAAATTAAATGTCATTTAAAAAATATTTTTTAGAAGTATTTTTTGTTTTAAATAGTAAATTTAAATAACAACTTATACTATCATTATATATAATAAATTAAATCCAAATTTTTGATTTAAAATTTGAATGTCATGGGGCCCACGCACCATAAAATGTTTTGAATTTTAAAAGCTTTTAGTTGAAGGACATTTTTGGTATTTAAGCATATTATTGTCCTTCCTAACGGTTATTAAAATGGACCACCCTTCCCAGTAATTATTTTATTTAGTCCACCCTATTCGGTAATTCTCCCAATAGTTAAATTAGATTTACAAACAAAAAGCCAAAACCATAATCATTGATTATGATTATCACTTGAAAATTTAAAAATATTAAAATACAAACAATAAAAAAATATGGCAATATGGTAAGATTTATAAAATAAATAAATATTTTTTTAAGAAATATAGAAAATCTTATGTCATAAATCTCTAAATTTATTTTATATGTTTATTTTTATATTAAATTTGTTCTCATTAATGATTTATTGTATAATATTATTTTATGTTTAAAATGTTCATAAATAATTAAAATCAATAAATATGAAAATATGAAATTGTGCAAAAAAAATTGAATTTAATGAAGCCAACACATTAACAAAAATGAAGAGGTGTTATGGAGGAGATAAAAAAAGAAAAAAGAAAAATTATGTGGCATGGTTGGTATCCACGTGTCATTTAAAAAAAATATTAATCATGATGAAAAAAAAAGGTAAAGGAAAATTTGTAACAATTACAGTTGGTGAGCCGAGGGTTAAAGGGTAATTTTGACATGTTAATGACTTTTTGAGGATTATTTTTTTTCAAAATATATGCATTTTGAAAGTAAAAAGTCAAAGTTTTAAAAACATGCAATTTTTTTGAAATGGTGCACCACTAGAATAAAGTGCATATTTTGAGGATTATTTTCCTCTAAATGTATGCACTTTGAAAGTCAAAAGTCAAAACTTAAAAAATTAAAAATGTAATCCTTTTAAGATGGTGCACCCGTACATGATTCTCCCATAAATATTATAAAAGAACATTTGAAATAATATTTGAACTTCCTAAAACTATTTTCATGGATTTTGTATAGCCTCTTAGTCACTTCAGTCTTCTTGGAGCATAAGAGAACATTTATAGGTGTGGGTCAGGTTCACCAGTAATATATTGAATTTGGGCAACCCTCTTTCACAACAAAATCAACTTCAATCTTATCACGTATGAGAAAATTTATGGGTGTGGGTCAAGTTCACTAGTGATATATTGAATAGGGAGATTTGTGTTTTGGGATGAGATGGGCCTGAAAATTGGCCCAAGGTCTTTATATCACCTATAATTAACAAAAATAATATAAAATAGTGGTGGACTAAAATACTCATTTGTGATAACCAAACAAATTCTACCCTAACTGCCTCTCATACAGTTGTAACTGAGCAACCGTGTAACCTCTCCAAACTCACCTTAACTAACCACCTTACTTAGCCTATAAATACTTGTGCCAATGTAATCTTGACATAATGAGAAACAACTCTCCTTTTTCTCTTCTGTATATTTCCTTCTCAGCTGCATAAGCTCAGCTATCAGACCTATTCCATGTTCATGTTGGTTTTTGTTGGATCCATCATTTATTAAACTATTTTATCTTGATTGCACTACCATTCACATACCCAACACAATTTTATTTCACTGGTTTGGATTTTTCATTGTTTTTAAAAACTTTTTTCATAAATAATTACAATTGGGTATTATTTTCTATTTTAAATTATAAATAAAGAAAAATTACATTAATGATTTTAAAACTATTTTGAAAAATACCTTCTAAAAAAATATGGTTATATGATTTTTATTTTTTTATATTTTCTCTTTTTGAGAATACCTTTAATTAAAAATTGAAAACTATTTTTAAAAATGAATATTGAAAACCTTGTTTGGTTCTATTTTTTATGTGAAAATAATAAAAAGAGTTAAATTCCATTTATTGATTATCCATTTTTATTTTTTTATTAGTTATTTTAATATATATATATATATATATATATATATATATATATATATATATATATATATATATATATATATATATATATAGTATGTTTATAATTAAACAAAAGAATTGGTTAATTGTGTGTATTTTTTTGTGTTACCGTCTTTTACATAAAAAATAATTAAATAACTAAATTATATATATTTATTACTCTTTTTAATTTTATTATTTCTATTAGTTTTTTTTTTGGAATTGAAAATTTTAATATATCTATAATTAACAAAGTAATAGATTAATTGTGCATATTTTGATCTATTAAAATAAATTACTTTCTAATTTAAATAAATAAAATGAAATAAGTACATAAATTTGAGGTTATTTCTATGTTCTAATTTATCTTATATTAATATTTTTTGTGGTTAAATAAACTTTTTATTCTTTTTTTCTTTAATTCCAAAAATAAAATGAAATAAATAAATAAAATTGGGTTTATTTCTATTTTCTAACATATCTTATATTTATATTTTTTATGGTTAAATAAATTTTTTATTCGTTTTTCTTTATTTCCAAAAATAAAAGGAAATAAATAAATAAATTTAGGTTAAATAATATTTTTTAAATAATTTATTTGTCTTATTTTTAATTACATTTTGCATTGAAAATAAAATAAAATAACATTTTATTTGTTTTAATGATTTTAAATGTTAAATCATTGGAAACGTAATTCACACATCCACGTGGACATAATTTATGCATGTGAATGAAATTTATATCATTATACAAGGGTGTTACACTAAATGTATAAAGTAAATACGCTAACTGTACAAGGTAAATACACTAACTGTACAAGGGGTGTACAAGACTGCCATTTGTAGAGGATTTTAGCTGATTTTAAACTTTTTTTTTTCTTGTCATCCAAGAACTGTATACTTTCCTATCGCAAATTCTTTCATCTTATGCACTTTATTTAACTCACATATAATAATTCAAAGACTTATCCCAATAATGATGTTGGGGGAAAAAAATTGTTTTGACATTTTACACCATTTTTTAAACCAAATCATTGAAAATATGGTTCACACATCCTATGTGGACACATAATGTATGCATGTGGATGAAATTTGCATCATTGTACAAGGATATTATGCTAACTATACAACAAAATGTTCTAACTGTACAAAGGGTGTACAAGGATACTCTTTATGAATGATTTCAATTGATTTTGAAAAACTCTTTTTTTATCTTGCCATTTAAGGATTGCACACTCTCATGACACACATTTCTCTATCACACACTCATCTCATGCACTTTTATTTAACTCGTACATGACAATTCGAATACTGACCCTACTAATGATGTTTGAGGAAAATTTTTGTTTTTATGTCTTCCACTATTTTGTGAACTAAACCAATGGAAACATAGTTAACCTACATATGGACACACATTGAGTGAAGGGTATATGAAATTTGGGCCACTATACAAGGTATTTACACTAAGTGTACAAGGTTGTCATTTGTGAAGGATTTTAAGTGATTTTGAAAAACTCATTTGCTTATTTCCCCTAGCCGAGGATGGATGACAGTCCTCACATACATTGGTTAATCATACATTCATTTTATGCATTTTATCTAACTCTTATATGATTATTTGAATATATATTCCACTAATGATAATTGTGGAACAAAATTGTACAACAACTTTTCATGTTCTTTTAAACCAAACCAATGCAAACATGGTTAATCGACTTATTGACAGATATTCATAAGACAATGTATGGAATCTAGATTATTGTATAATGGTATTACACTAACTATACAAGGGTGTACAAGATTGTTTTTTTTATTAAGGTTTTCAAGTGATTTTGAAAAACTCTCTTTTTTCTTTTCATTCAAGGATCGCACAATTTCCCCACTCAAATTACCTTGCCAAGAATTGTTTCGACTCTTATTTTTAAACTTCATCATCAAAATTTTGTAATTGCATATTTTGTTTTTGTAGTTTCAGCAATGTTTTTTCTTTCCAACATTTTTTTTTTGTGAAATTTTATTAAAATGAATCTATATTTAAAAATCTAATTTAAAATTGTAATCATATTTATCAAATTTTTTTACTAAGATTATCTTAAATTATTTTAATATATTTATACTCATTTATTTAAAAAAATGAAAAACTAATTTTCTTTAAACATGTTCTATTACCTTTCAAGTAAAAAATTAAATAAATTTGAAAGTCAATAAAAAAATTAAATACCACTTTCAATCATTTTTAGATAAAATTTTATATAATATATTTTATTTGTAGTTTAATTTCTAAAGTTTCACTAAAAAATTGTGTTGACATTTTTCTTGTTATTAGTCAAAATACTTTGCATTAGTTTATCTAGAAAAGAAAAATTATTAATATAATATTATAACTTCATATATTAGTTATTTTTTCAATAAATTTATATTTTTAAAAATTTTAAAATAAAAACATTAAAACTTAAAAGGAGAAAAGGGTAAATATATGCAAAAAAAAAAAAAAAGAATAAAGTGATGGTTAATTTTTAAAAAATTTAAAATATGGTTAATGTGTAAAATATAGAAAATAATTAAAAATAAGAGAAAAATATAAATAAAAGGGTAATATAAATTTAAAATAAAAAAATGAAAGTTAAACTAAAAGACAAATACAAATAAAAAATATTTGGATGAATTGTAAAGGTAAATATAAAATTAATAGCAATTAATACAGTTATTAATGATATAATAATGGAATGAAAATGGGAATATAATTATGAGAAATTAGCATTTGGCATAAAATAGAAATATAGATTGGAAGAAAAAAAAAAAAACAAAAAGTAGAAATGGGTAATAGGTAATAGGAAATAAAAAAGGAAAAAAAAAAGACAAAGAAATTGAAATTTACATTCATTGTGGGTTTATGCAGGGGTTAAGGGCATTTTAGGAATTAACGAAAAATAATATCCTTTTCAACTCAATTTTTACACTTTATTCGGGTTTTGGACTTAAATGTGAATGATAAGACTATGCTATGTCAATTTTCAAGCCTATCTTACCTCAAAACACAATTCTCCCTATATTGAATATGGGTAACCTTCTTTCACAGTAAAAACAACTTCAATCTTAAGCGTATATGAGAAAATTTATAGGTGTAGATTAGGTTAACTAGTGGTATATTGAATTTGGGCAACCTTTTCCACAACAAAATCACTTATATTATTTCTTATTTATTTCTAAAAGATTTAGAAATGATTGAGAGGTGTAACCATTTGTATAAAATTTTTATATGGGATATTTGTATATATCATTTACATTATAGTATTTAAAAAATAATTAATTACTATAATAATTTATAATGGTAAATTTTTTTATAAAATTTTAAATTTTTTATATCAAATTAAAAATACCAGCTATTTAATTATATATATATCATTCATTGTGGTTGAATATAATAATAAAATTATGTGATTATTTATATATATAAATAATCACATAAGTTTATTAATCACTTGCATATTAATAAATAACAAATAAAAAAATAATATAATAAATTTATAATATTAAATTTATATATATAACTCTATATTTAAGCTTGAAATCATAGTTGGTAACTATGACTTTAAATTTAAATTTAAAACCATAGTTGATATACAATTTTGACCATTTTAAAAAATTTAAAAAACCATAGTTACCAACTATAGTTTTGTGATGTGGATTCTCGCATAGCATAAATGTACTAGATTGAGAATTATTTTGCTCCTCAACTCACTTTATGGATTTTTCTTTTTTAAAAGGAATTATTTTTAGTCAAAACTTGAGATACTCAACCACACTGGCTAGTTACATTATGTTATAAATTTATTCTATTTTAATATTCATTATTTTTTTTAACAAAAAAAATTATATTGTATGCTAATATTTATTATTAAAAGATATGAAATATTTTTCATATCTAGTATTACAAGGGCATTAATTGTCTAACGCTGTATCTCAAGCACACCGACTATCTCCATTGTGCTATACTCATATTTGGTTTGTAATATATATATATATATATATATATATATATATATATATATATATATATATATATATATATATATATATATATATATATATTATTTTAGTGTTTGATATTAAAATAAAAATTAAATCATTCCAATATTTTTACTAAAAAAATATATGAAATCTGTCTCATATTTATTGTTATTTGAAAATTATTTTACAATTTAAAATTTAGTAAATAATTTTATATTTATTTGTTAATAATAGTCTTGATTAAAATATATGAAATTTATAAATAAAAAATGGTATATAATGTTATTGAAAACATTAAAATAATTTGTATGTATATAATAATACATATATTCTTATAATTTTACAATGTATTTTATACATATTCTTTTGATTCTTCTTTTTAATTATAAATTTATTATTTTAATAAAAAATTTATATTTTGAAAAATAAGTAGTATAAAAAATAAAAATAATAATAATTGATGAGAAGAAAAAATTTATGGTACATGAGATATTATATCCCATGTCTCAACTTAGCATAGAGGGAATATAAAATGGGGGTTGGATAATCTACCACTTATTTTGTTTTTGTCCATTATGGGAGAATACATTTCCTCGTAGTCTATATTAGGTCTTTGTGAGAAACCTTGGCCTTGAGCAACAATTCGTACTTTATATCTTGTGATTTCATTATTCTCATTATGTTTTCTTTAGAAAAAAAAAACTCATTTATATCTGATAAGTTTGATGATTTTAGGTATTTAAACTATAGATCTAAATACTTCTCGTTTTTCCAACAACTCTAATTTTGCCCAAGTAATTTCTTTCTATTTTGCTTAATTTTTTCTATGTTAGAATTCTTCTAGATTATGTGGTTTAGGGTTATCATCATTTCTTATGATGTTAATCCTATTAGAAACTTCGGATTAATCTATTCTTTGATCCTAAATCCAATAAGATGCACACAACTATCCTTAGGGCTATTTAAATCCAACGTTGTAGAAAAACATGACAACAAAAACCATTATTATTATATCTAGAGAATATTGAAATCACACCTATGATCTAGATGTTCGTAGATTAATTCTAATATGATGAAGTCCTCGAAAATGTTGTGGAGCTCATCTACCTAATATTTTTCCACCCAATCTCTTCTCACATGGATCTAGGCATGAGAAAAGTGTGGGTTTTTCTCTTCTTCCTTTAAGGAGGTTAAGGTTTCCTTTTATTAGCTCTCTGTAAGACATAATGCTAAGAAAACCTCTTGAAGCCCTAATCCTTAAGGGGCATTTATAGACTTCCCTATGAGCTAAAGTAAGTTGAGCTCAAATTGGGCTTGGATAACCTAATCTAGCCTACATGAGTTCTAATTTGTTAATTATCCCTATTGGGTTTTAATTAATTGATTAACCCAATCCAGAAATTCAAATCATAAAATCCAGTGCAACCTTGCACTTATGTACCAAAAACCTAAATCTCTCAAATAAAAAGTGTCTTCATGAATTAGGAACTCAAGTGAGGACCATTGGGACCTATGGGAAAATATTGGTTCTCTCATAATCTAATTTTGAATTAGTTCAACATTCCACTACAAAAAAATCAACTGTATTCCAGTATCCTATAAAATTATAATGAGGTGAAGCTCAAGTCCGTGACCTACTATCTACTACATTCAGATTCTCTATGAACTAATGTCCTTAATCTAACAAAGTACTACTATCAACTTATCAAGATTACTTTTTCAATTCTTGAGTTATAAATCCTCATATTATATGATCAATTGACATACTATAACTAAAAATAACATATGTCAACTTTCCACTAAAAGAAATGTTATGACCAATCTTCCTTTTCATATGTCCTTTGGATCACCCAATGTGACACATTGACTTAATTCCATGAGATATCGTGGTGCCTCTATTGAAAATACTTGTTACCACTAGTCTCTATAAATAGTGAACCAATCCATAGAGATATATGACCACATTGTTAGGATAAAACCCTTAAAATCATGACATGATGTAATAAATTTTAGATTTTATTATTTATTAATAAAGTTCTAGTTCACTTTTATATATCATAATTCCAAATCTCTTGCGTTGTATGTGACTTGGGTGCATTAGGAGTTGGGTAAAAGATCCAAGTCACAAGTTCCTACAAAAAGTAGATGATTTATTCACAATCGGTTCATGGGTCTAGGTAACCCATTAAAGGTTATGGTACATCATCTTTTAATTGGAGGGATGGCTAGATTTGGCTATCAAGATAGGTTTCCCATGATGAGTGCACTAGTGTGTATGGTTACACATTAAACATGACTTACGGTGAATCATAATATAAAGTTATCAAGTAGTCATGATTTCACCAAATTATTTCATTATGTTGTCTCTTAACCTTGAGAGAATATTGAGTTTGTGTTAAAGTTAAGAGTGACTTTGACCTATGGGTGAGATTGTAAGTTGATCATATATTCCTTATGAATTGGGTCACTGTTGATGGAAGTCAATAGCAATAGGTATTTTCAATAGAGGCATATGATATCTCATGAAATTGAGACAAAGTGTCCTTTGGGTGATTATAAGGAGATGTGTTCATATATAAACTATTACCATAGTAGTTCCTTAAGTGTAACTTAATATAAATTTTAGGAGAGCTAAGATATGTCAGTTGAACACACAATAAGAGGATCTGTAACTCAATGATAGTAGAGGTAGTCTTGAAAGGCTAATATATTTCATCTTGTAAGATTATGGATACCAGTTCATAGGGAGACTGAATGTAATGGATAGTAGGTCATGAACTTGAGCACAGTGTTTTGTTGATATTTACATAAGGTACTAAAGTACAGTTGATTCTTCATAGTGGGATGTTGAATAAACTTCAAAATTGGATTTTGAAGGAGTTAGTATTGTCCTATATATGAGTCCCAATGGTCCCCGCTTGAGCTCATATACCTTATTAGCATAATCTATGAAGGTTAGATTGACTCTAGGTTTACTTTTGTGCATAAAGGTATTTGGTAATTACAGAGGGTTGCATAAGGGTAAGTAAACAAAGGCTCTAGATTGAACCAATTGATTAATTGGTAGACCATGTTGGGTTAATTAATCAATTAAGATCCATTTTATGTTAGAATAAATGAACCAAGCCTTTAGTGGGCTCAAGTTACTTAAGCCTAGTTAGGGAACCCTATAAATACCCCCTTAAGGGTTAGGGTTTCCATAAATTCAAAAGAGTTATCTTCCACCTCTAGAGAGAAAGAGACCCATAACTTCCACTTTCTTTTCCCTCCCAACTAGAAGTGTGTCAAGTTCAAGAGAGAGCCATCGAGTGAAAGATCATGGGTCTATGAGACTTGCTATGACAATGATCTTCTTTATCATGTGGAATTGATTCAGGAACATCCAAATCCGAGATAAGCACACTAATTTTAATATCTAAATCTTAGTTTTGTTTTTATTTGCATGTTTCTATTGTGCATAATATTTAGATAAGCTAGGAAAGTTTTCGCATGTTCCTAACCTAATCTAAGCGTAAGAAACAAAGATATTTGAGTTTCCTTATAATTAAGGTCTCACCTATAGATCAAATCCTCTTGTTGATTTTAACACATGTTCAATATCCTCTCAAGGTTGAGAATCCATGCGATATAATAGTTTGTTGAATCATGACAATCAATAATATTATGTCATGATTCCCCATAGGTCTTATTTAATTTATAACCATACATACTAGTACACTCACTATAGGAAACATATCCTGATGACTAAGATAAGTCGTTTCCCTAATTAGAAGGTAGTGTATTATAGTTTCTACTGAATTGCCCAAATTCATGAATTGATTGTAAACAATTTATCATCTTGCAAGGAACCTATGACTTGTATCTTTTATGCAACTCCTAATACACCCAAGTCGTGTACAATGCAAGTGATTGAGCATATAAACTCAAATAACCAAATAACGTAGAAGGGATAATAAAGAGAAACTAAGAAACATAAATAAACAAATTTATTAATTAATCTAAAACCATTACATCATGTTATGCTTTCTAAGGTTGTGTCCTAACAAATACCCATTTAATATATATATATATATATATATATATATATATATATTATCAACAATAAGGTCTTTTGATTCCATTTTGCCCCCATATATAAATAACTAGTTGAGATCTCATTTGTGTAAGATATATATGCCTTTTTAGAAGCTAGTATAATTTGTTCATTTTTAAGGGCCATTTGTTTAATCTGTGCTACTTTAGGGACTACTTGAGACTGATTAATCAATTTGTGACCTCTTTGAGAGTGTTACATGCATATACACCTTTCCTTATACCCTTTCTCTTTCTAAAGAATACATATTCTAAGTTGTTAAGTCCTCCATGCTTCAAGCTTATCTTAGACTCATTTGTCACTATAGTGGTTGATTATCCTACTAAGACATCAAATTATTACACTTTAGTGAGTTTTAGATTTATTTGTTGTACTATTTGTTAGTTATCCTTCAAGGACATTAACTCATATTTGAAATTTCATGTCATTATGTTGTAATCAACTTGTCTCCCCCTAATGGTAAGAACTTGTTTCATTAAATTAGTAATTTGCATAACATGTAATAATACTGTTCAAGGGTTTAAATAAACTAATCACTAGTTGAAGAAACTTCTAGTTGTTAATGGTCATTTTTTGACATTGCAAGAAGTTGATTCATCATTGTTCACCTCGACAAAGCAAGTTGGTCATGTCAAATTCTTCCGGATTTGATAGAATGCAAAATATCATTCATATAGATTTGTGTGCCACTAGTGACATAGCACAAACTCTTCTTAAACTTTTAAGTAGGTTTTTGCTACTTGATATATATGGTAAAAACATCAATTTTACCAATGCAGCACAATAAATTTGACAAATGTCTTGGAATATATTTATTAAGCAATTGATGTTATATACAAGTAAAACATAGATATGTATTAGCAAATATGACATGTATTATGCTAAAGAAAAGGACAAAACATGAGAAAGTAAATATCTTATGTGAGAATTTAATAATAAACATTTTAGTCACCAATCAATTAGTCAATTTTATCTTTAGGATTTTCAAAGAAAATTATAATAATCTAGGTTAGATATGTTAACCAATATTTCCATATTTTGGTAAGAGTCAATTAATCAATTAGTCACCAATATTTCTTTTAATTTTGGTAAGAGTCAATGAAATGTTTGATTGTACAATTGGTACGAATCAAGTGTCATTACAAGTTGCATCTTTAAAAATGATTTTCTTATCATTTATGGTAGGTTTATTTTGCAAACCCAACTTTCTTTCTTCACCATTTTACCACTTCTAGTAGTAAGGTGTGGACTTCCTTTTGGGAAAACAATGATCAGCATAGATTACAAAGTTATTATATCAACTTCTATTTACAAAATAGAAAATTTTGATTTTAATATATTATTTTCTGCAAAAAGTTTCATCTTTGTACAAAAAGGTTTTTTTTTTCTCTCTGTCCCATTGCAAACAATAAAAATAGCTCTTTGTTGAAATTTCTTAAGGTCTTATTTAACCTTCTTTCTATTTTTTTAAACCAATTTCAAAAAAATGGAAAAAGTGAAAAAACAAATTTCTTAAGTTTTTATTTAACCTTTTTTCTATTTTTTTTTAAACCAATTTAAAAAAAATGGAAAAAGTGAAAAAACAAACGTGGTATTTTCAATTTTTTTTTTTTAAGAAAAATGGAAACGATTTTCTAAAAAGTGAAAACACTCAACAATATTACCATATTATAATCTTCTCCCCTTTTTCTCAATCACTAATATGATGTTTTTTTATTAAAAAATATTTCATTTTAATATATCAAAATATATACAATTGGCCAATGCCTTTATTAATTAGAGATATATTAAAATTTTCTATTGCATTATCAAAATAACTAATAGAGAAAATAAAATAAAAAAAGAATAATGAACAAATATAATTTTATTATTTAATTATATTTCATGTATAAAAATCAGTAACAAACAAATGAACACAATTAACTAATTTCCTTGTTAATCATAGATAAACTATTTTTTATTAAGAAGAAATTTTTTTTAAAAAAAAAATCAACAAATACAATTTGATTTTTTCCATATAAAAAAAATTCAATTCCAAACAAGATTTCTCAATTTTCATTTTTTAAATTATTTTTTCACGTTTTTTAACACCAAACTATTTCAAGAAAATAAAGCCTTAAAAAAGAAATTTATTTAATTAGAAATAAAAATTAAAAATTAAAAATCTCCTTCTTGATAAATATTAGCACAAGAAGAATTAAGTTATATGAACACACCTAATTCACCAGCTTTTATATATATATACTTCTACATATTATGCAACTTTATGAATTCTCATCATCTTATTCCATGGTCAGTACTTGATTGAAACACCAAAATATTATTTGAACTACTAGTTGGCAGATGAATCCATCTGAAATTTTGTGACAAGCTCTAGCAAAGTATTGAAATTTTGAGATGAACTCCCATTTGGTTCATCAGCCTTCCTACAAAGCTCTTTGAGTACTCCAATTTTTTCTCTCATTTTCTTTCCTTCGCCTAACAAAACTTGTTCCAGGGCACTCACTAATCCACTTTTTGTGAAGACTCCGCCCTCAATTCCCACACCAATCCCCCATACATCCTCCACTGCTCGACAGTTGAGACTATTATCCGCAAAGAATGGCCTGCAGATCATGGGCACCTCGCCTGCAATGCTCTCCATCACTGAGTTCCAACCACTATGCGTCACATGCACTGCAACTGAAGGGTGTTTCAGAATTTGCATCTGAGGAGCCCAGGGAACTACTTTTCCCTTTCCGCTTGTCATCTCTAGAAACCCTTTTGGCAAATTTTTCTTTGCGTTGTCTTTAATTGACCAAAGGAATGGCACCCCAGTTGCTTCTAGGGCTTCTGTTAGTGCTACTAGCTCATCTGGGGATGGGGATAATATGGTTCCAAAGCTGATATATGCTACTGTCTTTGCTTTCTGCTTGTCCAACCATGAGAGGCAGCTGCTCGTATCGGGATTGGATGCTGGCTGTGATGATGGGGTAGGAGGAGCCAAGCATAGAAGCTTTGGGAGCTTGGACTTGAGATCGGTTGCAACTATGGGGTTTAGCTCTTCAACGGAGTTTGCGATAACTGCAGTTGCTCGTGGCAGCAAGAGCCCCATTTTATGCAGCATGCGTGAGGGGGCAGAATCTAAGTCCCCGGAAACTATTCCTTCAGGTAAGTCTCTAACCCGCATTGCTGACAATCCTGGAATGAAGTCAAGGGTTTGGTCTTCATGCCCTGCAACCCTTCAATTTGTGTTATTGTGGTTGTTGAGATGAATCCATGAGGAAGGAAAATGCTTTTCTTACCAATAATTTACAATGAACAACACCACCATAAATGAGAAGCCATTTACCCACCAGTCTAGGAAGAAGGAAATGATTTGGTAATAGGGGATGAAACACATGATTCATAGGTTCAGGTTCAAGTATCATTCACCGAGACGAACAAACACATAAATTGTAACCCATACTATATATCAGGATCTGCAAAAATATA
Source organism: Vitis vinifera (assembly GCF_030704535.1). Lineage (NCBI taxonomy): Eukaryota > Viridiplantae > Streptophyta > Magnoliopsida > Vitales > Vitaceae > Vitis > Vitis vinifera. The sequence continues at coordinate 17,259,454 of NC_081810.1, read as the reverse complement.
TCACAATAAATTCAACAAAAACACCAAGGTTTCACTTACCATTAAGTCCTATTTTTTGCCTTATGGCATCAGTATGAAAGGGGACAGAGAGAGCAGAAAGGCCAGCTATCCAAAACGGCACCCATGGAACCCCCATTTCCTCGGCCATATCCGCACCGAACCATAAAAACGCATCGGTGACCAAGCAGCTAATCTTCCTCGCGGTATCCGCCACCGCCACTTCCATAGCCTGCCTAAAGTTCCCAACCGCCCCCTTCAAGAAAAACCCAACAACCTCTTCAGAGTTCCCGGAAAGCACATGGCCCTCCGGCACCCCATCCACCACGTCGTAGGGTTTAACATTATTAAGGCCATCGGCGCTTTGGGTGGAGAAGAGGAAGGCATTGGAGTTTGCGGTACTGAAGAAGGAGAACTTTGTGTGGGGCGCTGCAAATGCGAGCCTGCGGACAAGTCCGAGCAGGGTTTGAGGATGGGAGGTGAAGGGGAAGGCCTAGACACCAATGTGTTGGTCCATGGAGGCGTAGTTTTTGAAGATATTGGTGAGGATCTGTTTGAATGAAGAAGATAGACAAACAAATTGTCCAAACAGCTGACTTGAAAATATGTGGAAGCCTAAATTAGTTGCTTAATTTCACTGCCATCCATTGTGTGTTTCTTTTTCCTTGCTTACCATGATTCCTTTCCTTAATTATCTTCTTTCTCTTATTTGGTTTGTTCTTCTTTTGCTTTAAACCTCATATCTGTTGATGATGAGAGGATAAAGTTGAAATCTAGCGTTTGATATTTTGTAGTTGTTTGGAATGATAATCTTTTTTGGAGAAAGAAATTTTTTTATGGTAATACCATACCTCAACTAGGATGGAAAATGAGCCTTAATTGTTATAATTTAGTGATTCCATCATCCATGGTTTAGATGAGCATGGAAAAGAAAATGATAATAGGAAATCCATTTTATTTTCCATTGTTAATTACCATATTAGAATTGATTATTTAGGAATAATTTTTTTTTTAAATTATTATTAGGAGAATGAGAAGTTCTTTTGTCAAGATTTTGATACCTCTCTTATTCCAGATATGCCAATATAATTTAGGGAAAATTATACTTTAAGGGGAGACGAGAATGAAAATTACTTTAAATAGGCTAAAACCCAAGGTAGTAAAAATTGTCCATATTTCAATTTTAATTTTTTTTTTTTAATATAACCCATGAGAAGTGGTTATATGTAAAAGTTATTATATTAAAATAATGCTAAATATCTTTATATTATAAAAGCTGAAATGTAGAGTTTTGTTGTAACTTTGTTTCATTTTTTATTTATTATTTTTACTATTATCAAACTGTCATTCCTCCTGAAAAGTTGGATTGTTGTTGTTGAAACACTCATCCCACCTTGATATATTGTGTGAACACTTGTACAACATTTGTTAAATTTAACAAATCATCCTGATTTTTTGTCTCACCTTCATCATGTTCCATGTACTTGTTCTTTTCCACTATTCCATGTTATTTTTATGCTTTGTGTTTAAATTGTTTAGTTTTCTAATATTTTCTTGGTAACCAAGCAAGCATACCAAATAATGTTGTATTTTCCTACAAAACTCAACCTAGAAATTGTTTGAAAAGATTTTAAAAAAATGGAGAAGAGGAAGAATAAAAAGGAAAATCCCAACACCAGAAATCTAACTTGCAATAATTGCCCCATATTTTTTGAGGAAAATAAATAGATTAAATTACGATGAGAGAACATGAAAAAAAAATATATATTTCCCCAATTTTCTTCATAACCAAACAAATGTGCATATAAAACACAATAACAATAAATTTAACCTTGCAAATTTCAACAAAGCATACAAAGGTGCATAGAAACACCACAATAATGAAATTTAGGGTCATAGATTTCAACAACTCTTCCCTTACATTTTCTAGGAACTGAATAGAAAAAACAAAAGACAAAATGAAAGAAAAAATATATGAAAACAAGAAAAAATCTTATTCGTAACTCTAAAAATCTCCTTCTTCGCAAACTAAATGAATCACAACCTATGCAAAAATTTGAATTCCAAACACATTATAAAATGAAGTCTCCCTGTATATGGCGGTGTAAAAGGCAAAGAGAAAGAGAGAAAAAAAGAAGCACGTTTGATTTGATTTTGTTTTGGAGTGAGGCTTTGAGAATTATGAAAATTGGTGATAATCTGATTGGGACGTGGGAAATAGAAAACTAGGGCAAAATGGATCAAAACCAGGGATGGAAATAGACTTATAATTATTAAAAACTCATGGAAATGTAAGGAAAATCTCATAATAATATAATTAGAAGTATAATAGATATTTTAAAGTTGTTTTATTGAAAAATTTGATATACATATGATATAATTTGCGATATTAGATGTAATTATATCATGTCGATCTATAAGAAATGTTAGTTTTGTAATTGTTCTCATTATAAAGTCACATAAAATACTTCATTTCATTAAATATTGATAATTTGTACACATTAAATTCATTAAATAAACTAATTTCATATTCAAAATATACTAGTTCATGTTAATTAAACTAATTAAATAATTTAACATGTTAATTAAATTAATTAAATAATTTAGCTAAGTTAACTAGTTTAATTTAATTCTAAATGTGAAAATAAATCACAAATAATCATCTAAAATAAACATATCAATTTATAATTAAATAATCAAATTAACCTAAGTTAATTTAATAAAAATATAAAAATTAATTACAATTGAATGTAGAAATAGCATTAAATCATCCATGTTGCAAACATACTAATTAATTGAAAATACATGAATTAATTACAATTGCAAACAAAATTAATTACAATTTAAAACAAAATACCTTTAAATGATTGAATAATTGAGAAACCTTAATAAAAATTGGAGTAATGAGAGAGCAAATGAAGAATGAAAGCAAAAATGGATGAAATGGATGAAATTTGGGCTATTTATATAAGAAATTTGGGCCAAAATAGCCGTTGGAATATTAATTTACCGTTGAAAATCAATTTTAGCCGTTGGATAAAAAACTGGGAGCAATTTGGCCGTTGGATTGCTATATTACTGATTCGTGCCCAATTGGTGTATCAGCTGATTCATGTCCAGTTGGTGCTCCTTGATTGAGGGAGTAATCAACAAAATTTATATCCTATTACACCATGAACTAGGGTAGCAAAGATAAAGCTACTATAACATAGTGACTCTAGGATCGTTCACTGGAATGGGTTTTCACTTCACAATTGATATTAATTCAAAGTTGAATTGGTGCTTTTTCATTTCAAGGTTAGCTTTAAAAGAAAACATAATCTTTGGTGGAAAAAGGTTTTGTTTTAAACTAACCAAAAATAGTAACTGATTTTACTTACAAAGAAAAGTGTTTCTTGGAGTTTAGATCACTAGGCTCAGGTTCCTTGTACAAAAAGGGAGTTCCGGTCACTTGTTTCTTTTCCTCGCATTAAAGAATTAACATATAGTTAATTCTCTAACCGGTGTGGTACAGATGCTTCCCCTTAATGGGTTCAAACACTAAATCCCTCTCACTGATGCATCTTACAATGACTCGTGCCTCTTACCTAGCACTTGTCATTCAAAGTGATCTTTAACCTTGGATTACCCGTCAAAAGCTCGCAAGAGATAACTAATGGATGTTTCCATGGAGTCCAAAAGCTTACCAAGTGTTGGCTATTATAGAAAATCCTACCTTCAAACCACCTTCCAAAGGCTCGCAAGAGGTAAACTAGTGCATCTCAATGGACGGAGATCACTTGTCTTACCAAGTGTTGGCCCAGGTGATTTAAAGGTGTTTTAAGTTAACTAAAAAGATAAAAACCATTAACGGGTCACACTTTCTCTTCATTAAAAACTAAAACAACAAAACTTCCAATTTATGCATGTGGAAACTTACCCGGCTTTCTTTACTCTAAGAGACGAAGAGCTTAGCCTCTCATCCTCTGAGGAAAAATCCTCAGAGTTTGATTGGCTAGAAAGAAAAATAATGAGAAAACAAAAATATATATGAAAAGCAGAGCAAGTGCTCTGTATTTTACTTCCTTCCAAAACTATACAAAGGATTAGTCTCTGAGAACAAGCTCCCGAGATTTTGATATTCTATCTAAAGAAGATTACAAACTATATATAAGGGGTTATTCACCCTTTTTCCAAACTTAATAACTAAGGAATCCTATAATTGGTGGGTTACAAGGAGAGTTTGGGGATTTAAACATCAAATATCTAAAGCAAAATATCTCAAAATGTCGGTTGCAAATATCTGGAAGCTTCAGGAGAACACCGCGACACTGTGCAAAATGGCTGCGAAACTCTTCGGGTAAGCGCTATCAAAGGATCCGGATATGTCTGACTGGGGAAGTTGAAACGCCCTCTTCTCCCATCCGGCGTTAGAATTTCGGATGTGAGACATCCGGGTGGAATGTCGGCGGAGTAGAATTCCGGATGTGTTGTCCGGATCATTGACTAAAGTGCACAAGCCTTGCTACGTCATTTCGACAACCTACCACAGCCCACGTTCCGCTGCCCTCCGATGGTGTGTCCGGACGCCCTGTCCGGATATCTTTTGTCATGGATTCCAAAGAACTCTCCTCAATCTCGGATTGCTTTGGTGATCAAAAAGCTATCAAAACACCAAAATTTAACACAATTTGATTAGAATTGATTGCAAGGGTCCTTAATATGTTAATTGGGTTAAAAGGTGATAACTACTACTCAAAAGTGTTTAAAAGAGTTAATTACAAGCTATGAAATAGCACTTTTTGAGTAGTAATCAATTACTGTTGGAATCACATCTAGGTCGTTGGATCAACATGAGCGTGATCTGGGCTATCAGATCACGCTGCATGAAGGAGGGGAAATATCGCCAAAAAATCGACGATTTATCTTTGATTAATCACCGATATATCGGCAATTTATTGCCATCAGAGATGATTTTTTCACAAAATCGCCGATTTATCTCCCCGAGCCAATATATCGCCGATATTTTGGCGATTTTTGTGGAAATATCTTCTCTCCGATTTTTTTCCACGAAATATCATATCGACCCATCCCGATACACGATATATCGGTGATATATCCCTACATTTTCCTCCTTGGGTGTAATAATATGTCTTTAACTATTTATTAAGACTAATTATTTGATTTAGAAAAATGCAATCTATCGTTGAACACACATTAAAACATCAAATTTCAACAAACACTATTTCTTGGAGTCAAGATTATTTTGAATTCTACCACCAACCATGTAATTATCATCGTTTTAAAAACTGGATTGGACCGGTCGGTCACATTTAGATAAAAAAGGTCTCTAATGCCCTCCCTCACCTAAATATTCTCAAACATTCTTGACCTAAGCATTAGTTGAGTTGGAAATTGCAAAGAAAAAGGGAAAGAGAGACTCAATGGATATTCCCATGTTAAATACCATTTTAGAACTTCACTCTTACCATAACAAAATTGGCTTTACTTTTAAATACTAACTATCATCTCCCTATTTGTTTCCACAATCCATCCCTATACTCAACCACTTGCTTGTTCCCTAAACTACTCCACTATAACTAGGGTCCATAGAGGTTCCCTTTGAAAGGCAAACCTAAAAACATATGCCAAGCAAAGCCTTGCCAAGGACAAATAAATCTCTAATAGGGTTGTGACTTGGGGTAGTTTGCAACCCAAACCCAACCCCAACCTGACCTTTAACCCAAACACAATCCATCCTTATTTTTCTAAGCTTAGGTTAAGTTTAGGTTAGACTTGGGTTGATAGGGATTTGCCTTAGGTTAGACAATTGTTTGGGTTCTATGAGACAAATTCAAGGTGGATGGAGTTGAACCCATTTGTAATAACTTTTTTAACTTTATATTTTATACATTTATTCCAAAATTTTGAATAACAAATAATAAATCATTTTAAGATAATAAAAAATTATTATCTTTATAAGAAAATAAAATAATATGTAATATAGTTAAATTATCATTTGAAAGGAATTGAATAGAATATTATTATAAAAAAATAATATAAATTATAAATATATAAATATTATTATTATACTTAGTTTGGGTTCAAGTTGGGTTCATGTTGCACGATGTCCTAACCTAAATTAAATTTAGGTTAACTTTTTTTTTTTTTGCCCATGCTTAACCAAAATGCAAAAAGTGTTGCATAAGCTTGTCCAAAATCAGGTTGGGTTGAACCCACCTAAGTTGCACTGCTAGTCTCTAATGCTAAACCCTCCTTTCTTTTTGTCCATGCAAGAAATCAACCATCTTGTAAAATGAAGTTTTTTTTTCTCAAGGGCTCCATACCATAAAGGAAGTATCTTTGGATCTTCTAAAGTTTCAAGCTCACATTTTTTTAAATGACAAACAAAGACATAAAATATATTGGCAATAGATAGAGTGCTAATCAATATAAGCCTTCCACCATTTGATGGATATTGCCACTTCCACAAAGCAAGCTTTTGTAGAATCTCTCTTATACAACATTCTAAATCATCGAAAATTTTAAGGAGGTTCCAACAAAAGACCCAAGTAGATGATGAGGAGCTCACCCATCCTACAACCTAACAAAGAATCTAATTCCTCCACATTAGAGACCGTCTTACTAGAATTAAAACACTTTTCTTTATATTAGTTTTCAACCTAGAAACTATCTCAAACCACATGAGAGTTTAATGTAAATATATTAGTTGTTGTTGGCATAAATCATAGAAGATGGGAATGTCGCTATTAAAAGATGAGATTCCATCACCCCTTTGCCACCTTTCCCTCCCCCCTTAAACCAAAGATGAAACCACCTTACCTCATCCTTTTTGAGAAAAAAACTAAGTGCCCTTATTGCTAAGACAAATAAATAGGGAGATAAGAGATCCCTCTACCTCAACCCCTATAGCTTTATAGAAAATTAGGAGCATCATTCACCAACCTTAAAAACCTAGTAGTTGATATACACCACTTAGTCTACTAGATCTACTCATGCTCAAAATTGATGTTATTGAGATTTTCTGAAAAGAAATACCTAATTAACATGGTCATTGGTGTTCTTGACATCTAGCTTACAAACCACTGCCCACTAGAGCTCTTCAACCTTGACTCCATCACCTTTTGCAATAAGCATCACATCCAAGATTTGTCTACTCTTCATAAAGGCATTTTGAGCATTGGGAGCACTCTCCCTATCACTTTCTTGAGCTAATCGGCCATAAACTTACCTAGTAGTTTATACTAGCCCACTGTTGAACTAATGGGTATGAAGTCCTGTTAAGTCTTCCGTTCCTTTTTTCTTAGGGTTGTAAAGGAGCTTAGAAAGATGGCATGGACATATGAAGTTTATTGAGTTAACCTATGAAGTCCTTTAGTTCATACCCATTTTTTGGTTGATAAAAGGTGGCATTTAAGCTTTTCTCAAAAAAAGTCCCTCTCATGAAACTCCCTAAAGAAACCCATTACTTCATACTTTACAATATTCTAACATCATAGAATAAAAGACATGGTGAAGCCATCTAACTCTAGGTCTTTGTTTTCTACTCAACCTAGATAAAGCAAAAAACACTTATTCCTCCTGTCTAAAGTGTTAAAAGACATTTGCGAATGCTAGGTCTCCAATCCCTAAATTTCAAAAAAAAAAAAAAAAAAAAAGAATTTGATACTCATTTATCTCTGATTCCTCTATGAGTTAACACCATTCACCTTGATTCTTGAATTCCATTCCTTGTCTTATGGGCATTAACTATTTTGTGGAAAAATTTGGTGCTTTTATCTCCATCCTTTGTTTGCAATTCTCTAGACTTTTCCATCCGAGAAGTTTTTCTAAAATGGGCCATTGATTGTATTCTTCTATTACTACACTTCTATTGCTTCTCTCTTCTTTAAATCTTGATAACCAATTTGATCTAAGACATGTGACTTCCAAGCTTTCACATTCCCAAACCCTATTCATCCCAAACTTTAAGATCGTCCTCCAAAGTTTTCAATTTACAGATAACAACAAAGCTAAAAGATATCATGAAATTAACTCTCTTCCATTAGTTTTTAATAAAGTCCTTGAACCTTCCACTTTAAACCATATAATCTCGAATCTAAGATGGTTTTTACCCCTTCTTATTCCTTCATCCAACAACACAATAAAGTGATCAATGACTATTCTTAGCAAAACACTTGAAATTTTTTTGCTAAAATGGTATTCCCAATCCTCCGATTCAAGAAATTCGGTCCAATCTTAACAAAGAAAGATGTCTCAAACCTTTACCATGTGAAAGGACCTCCATCAATGACTTATCAAAAAAAAAAAAAAAAAGACCTCCATCAATGGAATATTATGAAAATTTAGCTCTTGCATAATCTCTTTAAAGTGTCTCATTGCTGAAGATAGTCTAGAATTTCTTTTCCTTAGGATCCTTACCATATTAAATATCCACCAACACATCAAGTGTTTCCTATAAGCCTCCAATATCTTCATTTCACTTATACCCTTTTTGTGTAGATGAATAGCCAAGAAACACATATTTGATTGCTCTGGGGTCTAATTTTTCTCTATTTTGGCTATGAACATGGACAAAAGAAGTACAATCAAATAATCTAGGTATGAGGCTAGTTGATGTTTTGACATGTGGATAGAATTTTGCAAGGGTTTCCAAGAGAGTCTTGAAATCTAATATTTGTGAGGGTAGTTTATTGATCATGTAAGTGGTACTAAGAACAACCTCTCCCCAATAAGATATAGGAACATTCCCTTGAAATAACAATGCTTGAGTAGCGTTGAGTAAATGGCCATTTTTCCATTCAACGACCTCATTATGTTGTGGTGGGTTTACACAGGATGATTCATGAATAATGCCTTCTTTTTGGAAGCAGGGTGTCAAAATTTGGTTGACATAATCACATGCATTGTCAGACCTAAAGATTTTAGTTTTATCCCCCAAATTGGTTTTGAATCATGGAGTGAAAGTTAGGGACAACACTTTTTACATAGGATTTTTGTTTGATTAAGAATATCTAAGTAATGCTAGTACAGAAACAAACCAACAAGAACCGGATATATTTGGAATTGTGGATGGTCCCCAAATGTCACTTTGAATCAATTCAAGAGACACCTTTAGTATAATTTCATTTTTTGAGAATTGTGAAAGGTGTGTCTCTTCAAAATTTGAAATTTTCCACTGTGAATAAAAATTGTGGAAAGTCTCTTTAAGAGACACTTTTAGTGTAAACCCAATTTTTTTGAAATTATGAAATGTGTTTGAGTATAATTCCATTTTTTTGGGAATTGTGGAAGGTGTCTCTTGAAGAGACACTTTCAGCATAAATTCAAAATTTTCCATTGTGTATGGAAATTGTGGAAAGTGTCTTTTTAGTATAAACCCAATTTTTTGGGAATTGTGGAAGTACGAAAGTCTCAAGAGACACCTTCCATAATTTAAAAAAAAATTGGGTTTATACTGAAAAGTTTCTTCAAGTGACTTTCCACAATTTCCATACACAGTGGAAAATTTCTATTTTATGCTGAAGGCGTCTCTTTAAGAGACATCTTTAGCTTTAAAATCATTTCTACAATTTTTAATACATATTGGATTTTGTGGAATTGTGGAAAGTATCTTTTCAAGAGACACTTTTAGTATAAATCCAATTTTTTGGAATTGTAGAAGGTGTCTCTTGAAGAGACACTTTCAATATATATTGGAATTTGTGGAATTGTGAAAAGTCTCTTCAAGCAACACCTTTTGTATAAATTAAATTTTTTTGGAATTCTAAAAAGTCTTCAAAAGACATCTTTAACTTTAAAATCAAATTCATGAGACATTCAAAATTGCCAAATTGTGGAAAGTGTCTCTTCAAAAGACACTTTTAATACATATTGGATTTTATAGAATTGTGGAAGTCTTTTCAAAAGACACCTTTAGTATAAATTTAGTTCTTTTAAATATCTACCATAATTTTGAAATTTATGAAAGGTGTCTTTTCAAAAAACATCTTTCACATGATAAAAACTGTCAAAAACTTTCGTACATCTATCAATATTTTTCCAACTATATTTTTTAATAATTAATTTTTAAAATTGTTGCAAAAGTTAAAGAAGCCCCTTACATTTTCATCATTGGCATGCATATGTAAGAACATAGAGGCATTAAATTGAACTACTATGCCTATTCATTCGTCACCATCTTCGACAAAGTACGGAAATTCTGAGTTGAGCTCCCATTTGGCTCAGTGGCCCTTGTCCAAAGCTTTTTGAGGACACCAATTTTTTCTGTCATCCTCCCTTGCTGCCCCAAAACTTGTTCTAGGGCTGCCTTTAATCCATTTTTTGTGAGGACCCCTCCTGGAACTCCAACACCGATCCCCCACACATCCTCTATTGCCCGCGAGTTGAGAGTATTATCAGCCCAAAATGGCCTGCAGATCATGGGCACCTCGCCTGCAATGCTCTCCATCACTGAGTTCCAACCGCCATGTGTGATGTGCACTCCAACTGAAGGGTGTGCTAAGACTCGGATCTGGGGAGCCCATGGAACTACTTTTCCATTCCCGCTCGTCCTCTCTAGAAATCCTTCCGGCAAATATTTCTTCAAGTTGTCCTTAATAGACCAAAGAAATGCCACCCCAGTTGCTTGCAGCGTTTCTGCCAATGCTACATGCTCGTCGGGTGAGGGTGCCAACATGCTTCCAAAGCTGATATATGCCACTGACTTCGCTTTCTGCTTGTCCAACCAAGATAGGCAGCCATTCACATCAGAATTCAACTCATCCGGTGAGGACGTTAGGGCGGAAGGAGCCACGCATAGAAGCTTTGGCAGCTTGGACTTGAGATGTGTTGCTACTACGGGGTCTAGCTCTTCAAAGGAGTTGGCAACAATAGCAGTTGCGCGTGGCAGTGTGAGCCCCATTTTGTGTAGTATGAGTGAGGGGGTAGAATCCAAGTTCCCGGAAGCTATTTCTCCAGGTAAGTCTTGGAAGGTCATTGCGGACAGTCCTGGAATGAAGTTAAGGGTCTGGTCTTCATGACCTGCAATCGCGTAAAATATTACTCCAGAACATAAATAAATCTTTAACAACAGAGCTGGTATCAGTCTGCAAAACTAGCATAACAGTTTCATAAAAAACTTTAACAAAAAAACTAAGGTTTCGCTCACCTCTAACACCCATCATTTGCCTGATGACATCAGTGTGTAAGTGGGCAGAGAGCGCAGAGAGGCCAGCGATCCAAAGTGGGACCCAAGGAACCCCCATTTCCTCAGCCATATCAGCTGCAAACCACAACAAGGCATCAGTCACCAGGCAGCTAATCTTCCTCCCAGTCTCCGCTACCGCCACTTCCATGGCCCGCTTAAAATTCGCAGGTGCTTCCTTCAAGAAAAGCCCATCACCCTCTGCAGGGTTCCCAGACAGCACATGACCCACCGGCACCCCATCCGGAACATCATAGGGTTTCAGATTACCAAGAACACCACCGGGGCTTCGAGCGGAGAAGAGGAAGCTGTTGGAGTTTGCAGTGCTGAAGAATGAGAACTTGGCGTCGGGTGCTGCAGACGCAAGCCTGCGGACCAGCCCCAGAAGCGTTAGAGGGTGGGAAGCGAAGGGGAAGGCCAAGACACCAATGTGTTTGCCCATGGGAGTTGATATAAGTGTTTTCCTGGGTTGTACCCGGGGTGCATATATACTGATTTTGCCCAGCTGCTCCTTGAAAATTTGCTGATGCAGAGGCCGCCACGCCTTGCCCGCCAGTCTTCACTTCTCACTCTAATTAGGTGGAAACTTGCTTTTTGGTTGGTACCGTAAGCATGACTCATGAAAAACTCAATGTAATGAATGAAGAACCGTACGTGTGGGACTTTTTCTAGCCTTCCTAATGCTCAAAAACCCTTCTTGATACAAATAAGAAGCCAGATGTTTAAGATGTTTTTTTTATAACTGTTAGGGATAGGCTTAAACATAAAAAATGCCAACTAAAAACTTGTAAAATTCAAAGCATTTAAAACACTTCACTTTTTTGTTACGTGGGTGAGTCTCACATTTATTGTAATTATTGGCATTTAATCCAAATATTCAATAGAATAATATACATTTATTCAATGGAATAACACGTAACTATTCATTGGATAATATATCACATGAAAAAAATAAACAAAAATAAATTAAATTATGTTGTAATATTCATATCCTATTGGTATTAACACATCATTCTCAGTATATTAACATCATTCACCCAGCACATTGAAATTATTTAATAATTTTTGTATACGTATAAAACTCACAAGTCTCATGAATTTAAAATAGTATTTTATTTGGTTTCATTAGTGATTCATAATATAGGTATGTTATGAAATATGGTATGATTATACAAAATTATCACTTTTATAAAAACAGTTTACAATTTTCCTAATTAAGTTTTATTGTAATGTATTGTAATGTAAGTGTATTTATATTGTAATTATAACATATTTTTATTGCACCTGTATTTTATAATAAAAGTAATAATCTTAGAGATCACTTTTTATATTTCATTAATATTTAACATATCATATGTATTAACATCATCCAATCGATGTATTGAGAAAAAAAAGACGAAAAAATTATATATGAAAATTAAGAAAAAACACTATACAAAGGAAAAAAAAAATATAGAAAAATCATTTAAATTTAAAATTAGAAATATATATATATATATATGAAAAAGTCATCATTTTTATTATATAATTATGAAACTTGCTTTTTTCTTAATAAAATAAGAAAAAAAAATTAAATGTCATTTTAAAAATATTTTTTAGAAGTATTTTTTGTTTTAAATAGTAAATTTAAATAACAACTTATACTATCATTATATATAATAAATTAAATCCAAATTTTTGATTTAAAATTTGAATGTCATGGGGCCCATGCACCATAAAATGTTTTGAATTTTAAAAGCTTTTAGTTGAAGGACATTTTTGGTATTTAAGCATATTATTGTCCTTCCTAACGGTTATTAAAATGGACCACTCTTCCCAGTAATTATTTTATTTAGTCCACCCTATCCGATAATTCTCCCAATAGTTAAATTAGATTTACAAACAAAAAATCAAAACCATAATCATTGATTATGATTATCACTTGAAAATTTAAAAATATTAAAATACAAACAATAAAATAATATGGCAATATGGTAAGATTTATAAAATAAATAAATATTTTTTTAAGAAATATAGAAAATCTTATGTCATAAATCTCTAAATTTATTTTATATGTTTATTTTTATATTAAATTTGTTCTCATTAATGATTTATTGTATAATATTATTTTATGTTTAAAATGTCCATAAACAATTAAAATCAATAAATATGAAAATATGAAATTGTGGAAAAAAATTGAATTTAAAAAGATTTCATGAAGCCAACACATTAAAAAAAATGAAGAGGTATTATGGAGGAGACAAAAAAAAGAAAAAAGAAAAAAGAAAAATTATGTGGCTGGTTGGTTTCCACATGTCATTTTAAAAAAAAAATATTAATCACTACGTAATTCTCCCAAATTAGGGAGAATAAAGTGCATATTCTGAGGATTATTTTCCTCTAAATGTATGCACTTTGAAAGTCAAAAGTCAAAACTTAAAAAATTAAAAATGTAATCCTTTTAAGATGGTGCACCCGTACATGATTCTCCCATAAATATTATAAAAGAACATTTGAAATAATATTTGAACTTCCTAAAACTATTTTCATGGATTTTGTATAGCCTCTTAGTCACTTCAGTCTTCTTGGAGCATAAGAGAACATTTATAGGTGTGGGTCAGGTTCACCAGTAATATATTGAATTTGGGCAACCCTCTTTCACAACAAAATCAACTTCAATCTTATCACGTATGAGAAAATTTATGGGTGTGGGTCAAGTTCACTAGTGATATATTGAGTCTTTCACAACAAAATCAACTTCAATCTTATCACGCATGAGAAAATTTATGGGTGTGGGTCAAGTTCACTAGTGATATATTGAATCTGGGCAACCTTCTTTCACAACAAAATCAACTTCAATCTTATCACGCATGAGAAAATTTATGGGTGTCGGTCAAGTTCACTAGTGATATATTGAATAGGGAGATTTGTGTTTTGGGGTGAGATGTGCCTAAAAATTGGCCCAAGGTCTTTATATCACCTATAATTAACGACAATGATATAAAATAGTGATGGACTAAAATACTCATTTGACATATTCCATGTTCATGTTGGTTTTTGTTGGATCCATCATTTATTAAACTATTTTATCTTTATTCGACTACCATTCACATACCCAACACAATTTTATTTCACTGGTTTGGATTTTTCATTGTTTTTAAAAACTTTTTTCATAAATAATTACAATTGGGTATTATTTTCTATTTTAAATTATAAATAAAGAAAAATTACATTAATGATTTTAAAACTATTTTGAAAAATACCTTCTAAAAAAATATGGTAATATGATTTTTATTTTTTTTATATTTTCTCTTTTTGAGAATACCTTTAATTAAAAATTGAAAACTATTTTTAAAAATGAATATTGAAAACCTTGTTTGGTACTATTTTTTATATGAAAATAATAAAAAGAGTTAAATTTCATTTATTGATTATCCATTTTTATGTTTTTTATTAGTTATTTTAATATATATATATATATATATATATATATATATATATATATATATAGTATGTTTATAATTAAACAAAAGAATTGGTTAATTGTGTGTATTTTTTTGTGTTACCGTCTTTTACATAAAAAATAATTAAATAACTAAATTATATATATTTATTACTCTTTTTAATTTTATTATTTCTATTAGTTTTTTTTTTTTTGGAATTGCAAATTTTAATATATCTATAATTAACAAAGTAATAGATTAATTGTGCATATTTTGATCTATTAAAATAAATTACTTTCTAATTTAAATAAATAAAATGAAATAAGTAAATAAATTCAAGGTTATTTCTATGTTCTAATTTATCTTATATTAATATTTTTTATGGTTAAATAGACTTTTTATTCTTTTTTTCTTTAATTCCAAAAATAAAATGAAATAATAAATAAAATTGGGTTTATTTCTATTTTCTAACATATCTTATATTTATATTTTTTATGGTTAAATAAATTTTTTATTATTTTTTATTTATTTCCAAAAATTAAAGGAAAAAAATAAATAAATTTAGGTTAAATTATATTTTTAAAATAATTTATTTGTCTTATTTTTAATTACATTTTGCATTGAAAATAAAATAAAATAACATTTTATTTGTTTTAATTATTTTAAATGTTAAATCATTGGAAACTTAATTCACACATCCACGTGGACATAATTTATGCATGTGTATGAAATTTATATCATTATACAAGGTTGTTACACTAAATGTACAAAGTAAATGCGCTAACTGTACAAGGTAAATACACTAACTATACAAGGGGTGTATAAGACTGCCATTTGTAGAGGATTTTAGTTGATTTTAAACTTTTTTTTTTCTTGTCATCCAAGAACTGTATACTTTCCTACCGCAAATTCCTTCATCTTATGCACTTTATTTAACTCACATATAATAATTCAAATACTCCCAATAATGATGTTGGGGGAAAAAAAATTGTTTTGACATCTTACGCCATTTTTTAAACCAAATCATTGAAAATATGGTTCACACATCCTATGTGGACACATAATGTATGCATGTGGATGAAATTTGCATCATTGTACAAGGATATTATGCTAACTATACAACAAAATGTTCTAATTGTACAAAGGGTGTACAAGGATACTCTTTATGAATGATTTCAATTGATTTTGAACGACTCTTTTTTTATTTTGCCATTTAAGGATTGCACACTCTCATGACACACATTTCTCTATCACACACTCATCTCATTCACTTTTATTTAACTCGTACATGACAATTCAAATACCGACCCTACTAATGATGTTTGAGGAAAAAATTTGTTTTTATGTCTTCCACTATTTTGTGAACTAAACCAATGGAAACATAGTTAACCTACATATGAACACACATTGAGTGAAGGATATATAAAATTTGGGCCACTATACAAGGTATTTACACTAAGTGTACAAGGTTATCATTTGTGAAGGATTTTAAGTGATTTTGAAAAACTCATTTGCTTATTTCCCCTAGCCGAGGATGGATGACAGTCCTCACATATATTGGTTAATCATACATTCATTTCATGCATTTTATCTAACTCTTATATGATTATTTGAATATATATCCCACTAATGATAATTGTGGAACAAAATTATACAACAACTTTTCATGTTTTTTTAAACCAAACCAATGCAAACATGATTAATCGACTTATTGACAGATATTCATAAGACAATGTATGGAATCTGGATTATTGTATAATGGTATTACACTAAATATACAAGGGTGTACACGATTGTTTTTTTTATTAAGGTTTTCAAGTGATTTTGAAAACTCTCTTTTTTCTTTTCATTCAAGGATCGCACAATTTCCCCACTCAAATTACCTTGCCAAGAATTGTTTCGACTCTTATTTTTAAACTTCATCATCAAAATTTTGTAATTGCATGTTTTGTTTTTGTAGTTTCGACAATGTTTTTTCTTTCCAACATTTTTTTTGGGTGAAATTTTATCAAAATGAATCTATATTTAAAAATCTAATTTAAAATTGTAGTCATATTTATTAAAAAAATTTACTAAGATTATCTTAAATTATTTTAATATATTTATACTCATTTATTTTAAAAATGAAAAACTAATTTTCTTTAAACATGTTATATTACCTTTCAAGTAAAAAATTAAATAAATTTGAAAGTCAATAAAAAAATTAAATACCACTTTCAATCATTTTTAGATAAAATTTTATATAATATATTTTATTTGAAATTTAATTTAAAAAGTTTCACTAAAAAATTGTGTTAGACAATTTTCTTGTTATTAGTCAAAATATTTTGCATTAGTTTATCTAGAAAAGAAAAATTATTAATATAATATTAGAACTTCATATATTAGTTATTTTTTTCAATAAATTTATATTTTTTAAAATTTTAAAATAAAAACATTAAAACTTAAAAGGATAAAAGGGTAAATATATACAAAAAAAAAAAAAAAAGAATAAAGTGATGGTTAATTTTTAAAAAATTTAAAATATTGTTAATGTGTAAAATATATAAAATAATTAAAAATAAGAGAAAAATATAAATAAAAGGGTAATATAAATTTAAAATAAAAAAATGAAAGTTAAACTAAAAGACAAATACAAATAAAAAATATTTGGATGAATTGTAAAGGTAAATATAAAATTAATAGCAATTAATACAGTTATTAATGATATAATAATGGAATGAAAATGGGAATATAATTATGAGAAATTAGCATTTGGCATAAAATAGAAATATAGATTGGAAGAAAAAAAAAACAAAAAGTAGAAATGGGTAATAGGTAATAGGAAATAAAAAAGGAAAAAAAAGATAAAGAAATTAAAATTTACATTCGTTGTGTGTTTATGTAGGGGTTAAGGGTATTTTAGGAATTAACGAAAAATAATATCCTTTTCAACTCAATTTTTACACTTTATTCAGGTTTTGGGCTTAAATGTGAATGATAAGACTATGCTATGTCAATTTTCAAGCCTATCTTACCTTAAAACACAATTCTCCCTATATTGAATATGGGTAACCTTCTTTTA
Organism: Vitis vinifera; assembly: GCF_030704535.1. Lineage (NCBI taxonomy): Eukaryota > Viridiplantae > Streptophyta > Magnoliopsida > Vitales > Vitaceae > Vitis > Vitis vinifera. The sequence goes on along the minus strand of NC_081810.1, from coordinate 17,241,786 downwards.
TAGTAAAAACAACTTCAATCTTGACGTATATGAGAAAATTTATAGGTGTGGATTAGGTTAACTAGTGGTATATTGAATTTGGGCAACCTTTTTCCACAACAAAATCACTTATATTATTTCTTATTTATGTCTAAAAGATTTAGAAATGATTGAGAGGTGTAACCATTTATATAAAATTTTTATATGGGATATTTGTATATATCATTTACATTATAGTATTTAAAAATAATTAATTAATATAATAATTTACAATGCTAAATTTTTTAATAAAATTTTAAATTTTTTTGTATCAAATTAAAAATACCAGTTATTTAATTATATATATATATATATATATATATATATATATATATATATATATATATATATATATATATATATATATATATATAAATAATCACATAAGTTTATTAATCACTTGCATATTAATAAATAACAAATAAAAAAATAATATAATAAATTTATAATATTAAATTTATATATATAACTCTATATTTAAGCTTGAAATCATAATTGGTAACTATGACTTTAAATTTAAATTTAAAACCATAGTTGATCTACAATTTTGACCATTTTAAAAAAATTACAAAACCATAATTACCAACTATAGTTTTGTGATGTGGATTCTCGCATAGCATAAATGTACTAGATTGAGAATTATTTTGCTCCTCAACTCACTTTATGGATTTTTCTTTTTTAAAAGGAATTATTTTTAGTCAAAACTTGAGATACTCAACCACACTGGCTAGTTACATTATGTTATAAATTTATTCTATTTTAATATTCATTATTTTTTTTAACAAATAAAAAATTATATTGTATGCTAATATTTATTATTAAAAGATATGAAATATTTTTCATATCTAGTATTACAAGGGCACTGATTGTCTAACGGTGTATCTCAAGCACACCGACTATCTCCATTGTGCTATACTCATATTTGGTTTGTAAAAAAAAAAAAAAAAAAATTATATTTTAGTGTTTGATATTAAAATAAAAATTAAATCATTCCAATATTTTTACTAAAAAAATATATGAAATCTGTCTCATATTTATTGTTATTTGAAAATTATTTTACAATTTAAAATTTAGTAAATAATTTTCTATTTATTTGTTAATAATAGTCTTGATTAAAATATATGACATTTATAAATAAAAAATGGTATATAATGTTATTGAAAACATTAAAATAATTTGTATGTATATAATAATACATATATTCTTATAATTTTACAATGTATTTTATACATATTCTTTTGATTCTTCTTTTTAACTATAAATTTATTATTTTAATAAAAAATTTATATTTTGAAAAATAAGTAGTATAAAAAATAAAAATAATAATAATTGATGAGAAGAATAAATTTATGGTACATGAGATATTATATCCCATGTCTCAACGTAGCATAGAGGGAATATAAAATGGGGGTTGGATAATCTACCACTTATTTTGTTTTTGTCCATTATGGGAGAATACATTTCCTCGTAGTTTATATTAGGTCTTTGTGAGAAACCTTGGCCTTGAGCAACAATTCGTACTTTATATCTTATGATTTCATTATTCTCATTATGTTTTCTTTAGAAGAAAAAAAACTCATTTATATCTGATAAGTTTGATGATTTTAGGTGTTTAAACTATAGATCTAAATACTTCTCGTTTTTCCAACAACTCTAATTTTGCCCAAGTAATTTCTTTCTATTTTGCTTAATTTTTTCTATGTTAGCATTCTTCTAGATTATGTGGTTTAGGGTTATCATAATTTCTTATGATGTTAATCCTATTAGAAACTTCGGATTAATCTATTCTTTGATCCTAAATCCAATAAGGTGCACACAACTATCCTTAGGGCTATTTAAATCTAACGTTGTAGAAAAACATGACAACAAAAACCATTATTATTAGATCTAGAGAATATTGAAATCACACCTATGATCTAGATGTTTGTAGATTAATTCTAATATGATGAAGTCCTCGAAAATGTTGTGGAGCTCATCTACCTAATATTTTTCCACCCAATCTCTTCTCACATGGATCTAGGCATGAGAAAAGTGTGGGTTTTTCTCTTCTTCCTTTAAGGAGGTTAAGGTTTCCTTTTATTAGCTCTCTGTAAGACATAATGCTAAGAAAACCTCTTGAAGCCCTAATTCTTAAGGGGCATTTATAGACTTCCTTATGAGCTAAAGTAAGTTGAGCTCAAATTGGGCTTGGATAACCTAATCTAGCCTACATGAGTTCTAATATTTTATTAATTATCCCTATTGGGTTTTAACTAATTGATTAACCCAATCCAGAAATTCAAATCATAACATCCAGTGCAACCTTGCACTTATGTACCAAAAACCTAAATCTCTCAAATAAAAAGTGTCTTCATGAATTAGGAACTCAAGTGAGGACCATTAGGATCTATGGGAAAATATTGGTTCTCTCATAATCTAATTTTGAATTAGTTCAACATTCCACTAAAAAAAAATCAACTGTATTCCAGTATCCTTGTAGACCTTCAATTTTGTCCCTTTAGCACATGTCTTTAAATTCGTTTTTAGTGCCCCATAGTAGTTCCTTGATGGCCCAGTATTACTCACCACTTACCTTTTTTTTGAGTCACCTCGGAGACTTTGGTTGAGGGATTATTTGATCCCTTATTGTGACCCCTGGCAGCCCTAACTTAGACTTAGGCTTTTCTTGTCTTTTTTTAGGATAGCTTTTAGATACACTTGGCCTTTAGGCACCGCTCTAGGCCCACTTAGGCACACTTGGCCCATTAGGCACTTTTAGACTCACTTTTTGTATGACTTGCGTGTTTGCATGGCTCGTAGGGCCCATTTTTTTGTTAATTTGTTTATTTTTATTTTATTTTATTTTATTTTCCTCTTTATATTATTTTCCTTAACTTATTTATTTATTTATTATTTTTACCATTTTCTAATTTATTTACTTATTTATCTATCCATGCAATTATTTAACTTCTAAAATTTCATGTTTTTGCAAGGAAACTTACTATTGGAGTTTAAGGAAGGTGGGACTCTCCTTGGAAGGTTTTGGAGAGGAATTTGAAATTGGGAAGATTGCTTTTGAATTGGAAGATTTAAAAAAGGATAAGGAGAAAAGAAGAGAGAAAATAGGAGATTTCGTTTTTTTAGGGAAACAAATTTAGGTATTGAGGGATGATATATATATGTGAGAAAATGAAGAAAAGGGGGCAGCACGTATTGGAGTTTTTGGTAGGGAGAAGAAGGAAGATAGCAGAAAAGGAGATTTTTTTTCAAGAAAACTTTCAACACGCATTGGAGAAAGGAGAGGGAGAAAGGAGTATTCTTTTGGGGGATTCCGGGTTTGTCTTGGGGAGAAGCACAGAGGGAAGGACTGGCAGCACGCATCCTCATCTCATTTAAAGCCGAGCAATTCCTCTCAAAGATTGGTTCTTCCAGGTATGGTCATGTGAAATTTGCATTCTCTCATCTCTATATGATCCTAAATATTATTCTGCAAGTCCCGGTGTTATCTTATTGATTGTTGTGGAGATTTAGGACTGATCTTTCTTTTGCTGAATATATTTAAGCATGAGCATGCTCTGTTTTGGTTTCTATTTTTAGCCCTTTTAATTTCTATTGTTAATGGCTGATGAAGGGGGTTGTCATTGATATTGATATCCAAGAATCGTTCTCTTATTCTTTGATATCCCCACCTTTTTTTTTTTAAGCCCGATGGAATGTGACTTGGCATTTTTTCTCTTTACTCACCTCTACTCTGTTTTCTGGAGTTCCTTTTCTTTTCCTTGTATTCGTTTCTTCCTTTTCTTCCAGGCGATAAATTTTGGGATTCTTGGAATGAGAGACTTTAGACTGTCTAAATTGGAATGTCAAGATGCAGTGTTGATGTCTTAACTGAGGTTTGCTGGGTCCAGTTGTGTGGTAGAGTGCCTACCAGTTTATGGATGCAGATCGTGATACTCGGATGTCAGTGTGAAGTTGTGATTAAGGTGAAAGTGTTGAAATCAGAGCTTAGAAGAAGGCCATCGACTGTTAGGACTGATATAGAAAACAATGGGAACACGCATTATCCTTCCATTTTAGGCCACTCTATTGCAAATATTCACTCCCTCTTGGAGGCGGGTGCATTTTCTGGTTTCAAAGCTGAAGAGATTGATATTGAGATACTTTTCAACGCACAAAAGCAGGATTTGGATGGGATGAGGTTTGGAATATGACATCAAGGATATTTTCAGTTTGCTCTTGATGAATAAATGAGAATCACGTACAGACTTTGCCCGTTTGTCCAGCTATGAAACTAATTGATGCAGAATTCTGGAACTAAAGGGAAATGCTACACAACTCTGCTTTGCTTTACTTAAAATTCCAAAATTCGAGCATTGCTGATGGCCTCTGAATGCATAGAACCCCTTATTATCGTTGATACAATCTGATAGCAACATAGTTGTAGAACTTGGCGTTTTTCTTTTATTTAAGAGATTGTTGGATGATGAATAATTAGCAGGAGCAGATCTCAGCTTTTCATCTGGGCTTTGGTGACTGTCAAGTCACAATATGGAATGCTAAATGATGGTGCTCGTTTCCATGTCATATCACACTTGATTTGAGAAGTAGTCAACAGCAGAAAGAAGGAAACTGATGTAGCTTCTGTGGATGAGTAAGTCTCAAATACTTCGATTGGGAGAGCCTTCTCTATATAGTAATCAATCAGATGAGGTATCTTGCATAGAACATCTTGATCTTGCCTCTTTTGTTGCATATGTCAATTCTGGTCAACCATGGAATTTAAAATCCTCATTGCTGTTGTCTGGAAGAGAAACTATGGCAATTAGAGAAGACAATAAAATTAAAGGATCACGGGTAGTGCCAGAAGCTGGGAGTCAGAATACTGTTTCAGTAAAAGCTAGCAATCAACTATAATTCGTCATGATTGCATCTAAAGCTGAAATCAACTTCTATGCTTAATCGATTTTATTGAAGAATCTCTCGAGATGCTCCATTAGTGGACAAGCAATCCTATGACAGTAACCTTCTGTCAACTCCATTACCATGAGGACTCTTCGAATTAAAATTCTACGCTAAAGCAAAATTGAAGACTTACATCCCGTGAGCTGATTTGCCATCCAGATCGCGAAGGTCCAGAATTCCAGTTTTTTTTTTGGGCTGAAGCTAAGAGACAGTCCACTTTACGTTACAGCAAGGGCATGGAAGCTGAGGTTGAAAGGATATACGTTTAGCATGGCATCTTCAGGGAAGACCCGCCTAGAAATACTGATATTTTCTGCAGCTTCCAGTGGCTGTTAGATGTGAATTGATGCATTTGGAATCCAACAATTAATGGACATTTGTCTGATTCACAGCGTTTGGATGCGGTTCCATCAAAGACAGTAGAGAAGCCTGGACCTATTGATAATTCTGATATTGTTTTAAATGGAAATGAATAAGAACTTGATGATCTGGAGATTCTTAATACGCTAGAGGAGGGACATGATTATGTTTTAGTTCCTTAAGAAGTTTGGGATAAGCTTTTGACTGGTATAAAAGAGGACCGACATTACCCAGAAAGATGATTCCTCTACACCCTTTGTCTTGGCCTCAAATAATAACTGTAGGGGAGTTCAGTTCAAGCACATGGGAGTGAAAACTCATTCTGAACACACGTCAAACAAAATGGCCATAGAGAACTCAGATATAAGTTTGAGAGATTATAGACCTGCAATTGAAAGAAATACAGGGGACCTAGTTACGGAAGAAAAATATTCATGAATATCTATGACAAGACCTCTCAGAGACGCAGACATGCCTTCAATACTATGTCAATCATACGAAGTCCTGCATCTATCCAATTCCTAATGTTGTATATGAAATCAGTGAGGGGAAGTTTCAGGAGTGCTTGAATGACTTCTTCATTTGCTGTGTGGAGCTTACTCACGACTGTCTCAGCATCCTCTAACCACGATCAGCTTACCGTTACTGCAATTAATTTCCCGATCAGTGTTAATATAAGTGTACACCATGTTGTTTGCAGCTAATAATATGATACCTCGCATTCACCAGGGCTTTGTAATTCAAAATGTACAGTTAAAGGATGAGCTCTTATCTGTGTTAGAGTCAAATTCTGGTCAAGATAATGCACCTCTGTCTGCAAAGAGACGTGTAGAAAGGCGGGATTACAAAAAGCTGCATGATGAGGCATATGGAAACGTTTCTTCTGATTCAAGTGATGATGAAGACTTGACAGAGAATGTTATACCAAGAAAGAGGAAGATATAATTAAAGAACAAATCAAAAGAGCCTCTGAAATGGATTCTGAATCGAAATATCAAGGTGTTGAAGCAGTAATTGAAGAAGAGATCACTGCATTGACAAGCTTGCACAAGCTGGAATAAAATTATGGGCTCTGACCTTCACTCATACATGGAATCGCATGGTGTCCACTACATGCAAGGAACTTCAGATTATGCAACACGTACAGCTGCTAGCCAGGGTGACCCTTCTTCAGTAAGGAATTTCATTGGCACTTCACATGGAGATTTTGTTAGGGTTGCAGAAAGCGTACTTTGAGACTTTGCTTGCTCAGCAAAAAACAATAATATGAGTTGCCACTTTTAGGTAAATCTGGTGGTTTGAATCAGGGGTACTATAAGAATTCTTCGGTTATCTTGGTGGAAAAGCGCACAAGGGTGGAAAAGGAACAATTTGCTATCTCTGAAGACTGCATTACTGATAAACCTGAGGGGTCAAAGGTAAAAGGTCGTGCATCAACTAGTCATATTCGTTTGAAGGTTAAAATGGGCAAAATTGTAAGTCAAAGTGGTTCGAAGGATATTGTTCTGGACATGGTTGGTACTTCAGATCCTATTCTGACCATTTTTAGCGAATAACAGGTCTGAACTATGCTGGGCCATGAGTTCAGAATTATAGAAATTCACAATTGGCATTGAAACACAATTAATGGGAGAAATCCTTGGGACTGGGCAGCATCTCACTTCATGGGAATCCACTTTCACAAAAGCCATATTAGAACATATAATGTGGATAGAGGGTGGAAAATACAGAAGAATATTCTTGCAAAAAGCTTACGATGGACAGTCACTGATACATCTCTCTCCTTTGATCCACGCCACCTCTCTCTGATCAGTCCATTTCTTATTCAATTTATTCAATCTGAAATACTCAGGATCGAGGTACCCGACCCTGCCTACAACTGCAGTTGATGCATGGCTGCCATGTTCATCTGACATGATTCTGGACAACCTGAAATCAATAACTTTTGCTTGCAGTTTCTCATCCAGCAAAATGTTGGAAGTCTTGACATCTTTGTGGATTATAGGTAGCTTGCAACCATTATGTGAATACTCTAATGGTTGTGCTGTATCAACTACTATTTGAAGTCTGTGATCCCAACTCAAGACAGCAGTATTTGTAGTTGACAAATACACTTGCAAGTTTCCATTAGTCATATACTCGTATACAAGCCCCAAGTGTTGTCTTTCATTGCAGTATCCAATGAGGGGAACCAAGTTCCTGTGATGAATTTTTGTCATCAACTGAGCCTGCAGTGATGTAAATTGGTAACGTCCAATCTTAGCCAAATTGAAAAGGAACCTATAAATTTCCATAGGTGTTGAGGGTTCATAATGAAGAAACACTTTGGCCATTGGCTTGATTGGGATGACATCTTGACAGCAACCTGAGTATCATCTTTCAAGCAGCCACCATATACTGTTCCAAATCCTCCTCTACCAAGTCCACAAGATAGTGACCACACTCGAGAAGACTAGAACTGATGGAGATTTACCTTCCTCACTGTCAGATATCACTGCTCTTGAGGAGTCTCTTACTGCTGCTGGTGGGAAGTTCATCTTTATGCAAAGGCTTCATGACTTTGACGTTTTACAGCATAAAGCTTTTCCTTTTATTGAGGGAGTTGAAGAGCAAATGCAGAAGTTTCATGAAGAGCGTACATCAGCTGTCTTAGAAAGGAGAGCTGCAGAAAATGATGAGAAGATGGAAATAATTTTTTTATACTCCAACAGAAGATGCACATACAGCTGCAATTCCTCTCAATGAAAGCGTCATAGCTGCTCTTGCTCATAAAACTATAATTTTGGTGACTCATCAAGTGGAGTTTCTCTTCGAAGTCGATAAAATTCTGGTTATGGAAGCTGAAGGCTATTATAGGATCACTTGGGAATTAAGCTGTCTAATTCATAAGCTCGTAGAGATCAGTTTGCAAGTGGACTCAAATTTGTGGCCTCATGTTTTTTTTTTTGTAATGGTGACGAAGTTACACAGATTTAAGTTAAGGGATTGGGATTAAAGGGATCTCTCTCTCAGAACTTCAGCCAGCTTTCAATGCTCTGCAAATTGAGGTTTCAGAGGAACCATTTCAATGAAAAATTGCTTTCTTCTCGCAGATTGTCTGAATTGCAACTCACCTTCTTCGATTACAATGAAGTCGACACCATCCTCGCTGATTTCTTTGATGGCCTTATAAGTATTTGGATCCTTGCTCTGAATGGCAATTCGTTCAATGCAACTACTGGTTTACATTATTTGGAGGGACAATTAGAAAGCTATCAGTCACCAAAACTGAAACGTCAGAATGGAATCCCACTGGCTAGAACCTTGTTGGCAGTTAGCTTAGTTTCTCCTGCAATGGCTCCAGCAGGGACAGCATAGACTGCTGCTAAAGAATTTCTTGATTCAATTATGGACATTGTTGTTCGGATATTTGAGAACCATGTTGTTGTTAGAGCTTTTGGAATCAAAAGCCACCCAAGCTGATACGAATTTACTTGAGTCAATGACTGCAGATGTAAACTGGAACCGTGATTTTGAAGCATTTCAAATAACTAGAAACTTTGCACTTGCAGGCCATAATTCTATCTGTGGCAGAGCTTCAATCATCCAATAGACACAATACTACCCACCCAGATATTGAATCAAGGCAGCAAACTTGTTGCCCGTTTCTCGAAGGTGTTGGGCTGAGCATGCAGGGTTTAAATTCCAAATGGATCAAGCAGTCTACCAATGTGTTATCTGACCAAATGGAAGCTGTTGCTAAGAGCAGACAGCAGTCAAGCAGCATTCAGGACCCCTAGAAGAGTCTAAAATCTCTGCCGTAAAAGAAGACTTTGAAACTAGTTTAGAATCGAATCTCAGTCTGATTTCTCAAATCTTAGTCCGGATGCTCTTCTACAGTTAATTGGTGACGCATCAGTTATGAGAAAGTTTTGGTGGCTTGAATCATCTAATTTCTGCCACAATGAAAAGAGTCACATGCTACCTTCGTTTCTATGACCGCCTGAGTTTAGATCTTCACAAGCTTGCAGCAACCACTTCTTGAAATATAGACACAAGTGACCACTTCCGAAGTATAGTGTTTCATGCAGAAAGAAAGAGGTTAAGGAGATGCACATGTTTCATTTAATGAGGTGCATCAGAAAGTTGCAGCAGAAAAGAATTGAGGAATTAACTTTAGAAACAGAAGAACAATCCCAATCACACTCTAAAGCCCTACTCAGCATGGTCACCTTGCCACGCACCATACTTCTCCTAATGCTTCTTCTTTTTCTTTTCTTTTTTGTGATCTTACACATCTTAAATATGAATTTCAAAACCGTTTTCCTTAAAAAATAACTCTAGTTTTCTTTAAAATTCCTTAAGAGTTTCTAGGCATAAAATTTAGATTTTTTTGTAATAAACTCTTTGCTGCCATTTCTCTCCCGGCATGCCTTCTCATCGTTTTCAACTAATTTTAACAGTTTTTCTCGTTTTTTTAACAAGCATGAATAAACTTCATGATTCCAAATAATGGAATTCGTAGAATCAATTCATGCAAAATTAATTAGGACTTTGGTGGGGGCCCGACATTCATGATACCTTCTTCAATATTGTTTGCTTGATATGTTGATTTTTGATTCTTCTTGATGAAATATTTGAATTCACTTAATATTTATTGTTGAGATACCCTTGTTCCCATAAGACGTGTGGATGTTCGCTAATCAGGTATGCTCTTCTCACCTTACAACTCTAAAATTCTATGAATGTGTACGTTATCATGAGCTATGACCCTGTTTGATGGCATGATTGATTGCCTTGATACTTGTTTGATCATCTTTGACAAAACACATATTATGTGTCATATTTCCAAACTAATCTCTCATGTTTTATGATAGCGCTTGGGAAGCCGTCCAGGTATGCATCCTTAACTTTCCTTCATTGTTATTCGATCTTGTTAGGCATGCAATATTCGAAATCACCTAGCCTACTTAAGTATCCATAATAAACTGATAAATGGCCACACTTCCCTTAACTTTGTCAGTAGAGACCTTTAGAGGGCTTAGAGGGGTGCTACCTTTTAAAGGTACCTTCCCAATAGGTAACCTGATCCCCGGACTTAGACTCGGGTTTTTCAAAGACATGCTTTTTCCAAAAATTATGGAGTCACATTTTAGGGTTTTTCTTTCTTGTTTTATTTTCCCTTTAAAATAAAAATAAAATAAGTGGCGACTCCGACTTTTCTAAAAATTAATTTTTCACAAATAAAAAGCGAGTCTCACCGATCGAGTGGGGACACACGTGAAAAATGCGGGTCCACAACCTATAAAATTATAATGAGGTGAAGCTCAAGTCCGTGACCTACTATCTACTACATTCAGATTCTCTATGAACTAATGTTGTTAATCTAACAAAGTACTACTATCAACTTATCAAGATTACTTTTTCAATTCTTGAGTTACAAATCCTCATATTATTTGATCAATTGACATATTGTAGCTAAAAATAACATATGTCAACTTTCCACTAAAGGAAATGTTATGACCAATCTTCCTAATCACATGTCCTTTGGATCACCCAATGTGACACATTGACTTAATTCCATGAGATATCATGGTACCTCTATTGAAAATACTTGTTACTACTAGTCTCTATAAATAGTGAACCAATCCGTAGAGATATAAGACCACATTGTTAGGATAAAACCCTTAAAATCATGATATGATGTAATAAATTTTAGATTTTATTATTTATTAATAAAGTTCTAGTTCACTTTTATATATCATAATTCCAAATCTCTTGCATTGTACGTGACTTAGGTGCATTAGGAGTTGGGTAAAAGATCCAAGTCACAAGTTCCTGCAAAAAGTAGATGATTTATTCACAATCGGTTCATGGGTCTAGGCAACGCATTAAAGGTTATGGTACATCATCTTTTAATTGGAGGGATGGCTAGACTTGGCTATCAAGATAGGTTTCCCATGATGAGTGCACTAGTATGTATGGTTACACATTAAACATGACTTACGGTGAATCATAATATAAAGTTATCAAGTAGTCATGATTTTACCAAATTATTTTATTATGTTGTCTCTTAACCTTGAGAGAATATTGAGTTTGTGTTAAAGTTAAGAGTGAATTTGACCTATGGGTGAGATTGTAAGTTGATCATATATTCCTTATGAATTGGGTCACTGTTGATGGAAGTCAATAGCAATAGGTATTTTCAATAGAGGCATATGATATCCCATGAGATTGAGACAAAGTGTCCTTTGGGTGATTATAAGAAGATGTGTTCATATATAAACTATTACCATAGTAGTTCCTTAAGTGTAACTTAATATAAATTTTAGGAGAGCTAAGATATGTCAATTGAACACACGATAAGAGGATTTGTAACTCAATGATAGTAGAGGTAGTCTTGAAAGACTAATATATTTCATCTTGTAAAATTATGGATACCAGTTCATAGGGAGACTGAATGTAATGGATAGTAGGTCATGAACTTGAGCACAATGTTTTGTTGATATTTACATAAGGTACTAAAGTATAGTTGATTCTTTATAGTGGGATGTTGAATAAACTTCAGAATTGGATTTTGAAGGAGTTAGTACTGTCCTATATATGAGTCACAATGGTCCCCGCTTGAGCTCATATACCTTATTAGCATAATCTATGAAGGTTAGATTGACTCTAGGTTTACTTTTGTGCATAAAGGTATTTGGTAATTATAGAGGGTTGCATAAGGGTAAGTGAACAAAGGCTCTAGATTGAACCAATTGATTAATTGGTAAACCATGTTGGGTTAATTAATCAATTAAGATCCATTTTATGTTAGAATAAATGAACCAAGCCTTTAGTGGGCTCAAGTTACTTAAGCCTAGTTAGGGAACCCTATAAATACCCCCTTAAGGGTTAGGGTTTCCATAAATTTAAAAGAGTTATCTTCCACCTCTAGAGAGAAAGAGACCCATAACTTCCACTTTCTTTTCCCTCCCAACTAGAAGTGTGTCAAGTTCAAGAGAGAGTCATCGAGTGAAAGATCGTGGGTCTATGAGACCTGCTATGACAATGATCTTCTTTATCATGTGGAATTGATTCAAGAACATCCAAATCCGAGATAAGCACACTAATTTTAATATCTAAATCTTAGTTTTGTTTTATTTGCATGTTTCTATTATGCATAATGTTTAGATAATCTAGGAAAGTTTTCGCATGTTCCTAACCTAATCTAAGCATAAGAAACAAAGATATTTGAGTTTCCTTATAATTAAGGTCTCACCTATAGATCAAATCCTCTTGTTGATTTTAACACATGTTCAATATCCTCTCAAGGTTGAGAATCCATGCGATATAATAGTTTGCTGAATCATAACAATCAATAGTCTTATGTCATGATTCCCCATAGGTCTTATTTAATTTATAACCATACATACTAGTACACTCACTATGGGAAACATATCTTGATGACTAAGATAAGTCGTTTCGCTAATTAGAAGGTAGTGTATTATAGTTTCTACTGAATTGCCCAAATTTATGAATTGATTGTAAACAATTTATCATCTTGCAAGGAACCTATGACTTGTATCTTTTATGCAACTCCTAATACACCCAAGTCGTGTACAATGCAAGTGATTGAGCATATAAACTCAAATAATTACCAAATAACATAGAAGGGATAATAAAGGGAAACTAAGAAACATAAATAAATAAATTTATTAATTAATCTAAAACCATTACATCATGTTATGCTTTCTAAGGTTGTGTCCTAACAAATACCCATTTAATATATATATATATTAACAATAAAGGTCTTTCGATTCCATTTTGCCCCCATACATAAATAACTAATTGAGATCTCATTTGTGTAAGATATATATACCTTTTTAGAAGCTAGTATAATTTGTTCCTTTTTAAAGGCCATTTGTTTAATCTGTGCTACTTTAGGGACTACTTGAGATTGATTAATCAATTTGTGACCTCTTTGAGAGTGTGCATATACACCTTTCCTTATACCATTTCTCTTTCTAAAGAATACATATTCTAAGTTGTTAAGTCTTCCATGCTTCAAGCTTATCTTAGACTCATTTGTCACTATAGTGGTTGATCATAATACTAGGACATCAATTTATTACACTTTAGTGAGTTTTAGATTTATTTGTTGTACTATTTGTTAGTTATCCTTCAAGGACATTAACTCATATTTGAAATTTCATGTCATTATGTTGTAATCAACTTGTCTCCCCCTAATGGTAAGAACTTGTTTCATTAAATTAGTAATTTGCATAACATGTAATAATACTGTTCAAGGGTTTAAATAAACTAATCACTAGTTGAAGAAACTTCTAGTTGTTAATGGACATTTTTTGACATTGCAAGAAGTTGATTCATCATTGTTCACCTCGACGAACCAAGTTGGTGATGTCAAATTCTTCCGGATTTGATAGAATGCAAAATATCATTCATATAGATTTGTGTGCCACTAGTGACATAGCACAAACTCTTCTTAAACTTTTAAGTAGGTTTTTGTTACTTGATATATATGGTAAAAACATCAATTTTACCAATGCAGCACAATAAATTTGACAAATGTCTTGGAATATATTTATTAAGCAATTGATGTTATACACAAGTAAAACATAGATATGTATTAGCAACTATGACATGTATTATGCTAAAGAAAAGGACAAAACATGAGAAAGTAAATATCTTATGTGAGAATTTAATAATAAACATTTTAGTCACCAATCAATTAGTCAATTTTAGCTTTAGGATTTTCAAAGAAAATTATAATAATCTAGGTTAGATATGTTAACCAATATTTCCATATTTTGGTAAGAGTCAATTAATCAATTAGTCACCAATATTTCTTTTAATTTTGGTAAGAGTCATTGAAATGTTTGATTGTACAATTGGTACGCAAGTGTCATTACAAGTTGCATCTTTAAAAATGATTTTCTTATCATTTATGGTAGGTTTATTTTACAAACCCAACTTTCTTTCTTCACCATTTTACCACTTCTAGTAGTAAGGTGTAGACTTCCTTTTGGGAAAACAATGATAAGCATAGATTACAAAGTTATTACATCAACTTCTATTTACAAAATAGAAAATTTTGATTTTAATATATTATTTTCTACAAAAAGTTTCGTCTTTGTACAAAAAGGTTTTTTTTTTCTCTCTCTCTCCCATTGCAAACAATAAAAATAGCTCTTTGCTGAAATTTCTTAAGGTCTTATTTAACCTTTTTTTATATTTTTTTTAAAACCAATTTCAAAAAGATGGAAAAAGTGAAAAAACAAATTTCTTAAGGTTTTATTTAACCTTTTTTCTATTTTTTTTTTAAAAACCAATTTAAAAAAAATGGAAAAAGTGAAAAAACCAATGTGGTATTTTCAATTATTTTTTTTTTTTTAAGAAAAATGGAAACGATTTTCTAAAAAGTGAAAACACTCAACAATATTATTTAACCTTTTTTCTATTTTTTTTTAAAAACCAATTTAAAAAAAATGGAAAAAGTGAAAAAACCAATGTGGTATTTTCAATTTTTTTTTTTTTTTTAAGAAAAATGGAAACGATTTTCTAAAAAGTGAAAACACTCAACAATATTACCATATTATAATCTTCTCCCCTTTTTCTCAATCACTAATATGATGTTTTTTTATTAAAAAATAATTCATTTTAATATATCAAAATATATACAATTGGCCAATTCCTTTATTAATTAGAGATATATTAAAATTTTCTATTGAATTATCAAAATAACTAATAGAGAAAATAAAATAAAAAAAGAATAATGAACAAATATAATTTTATTATTTAATTATATTTCATGTATAAAAATCAGTAACAAACAAATGAACACAATTAACTAATTTCCTTGTTAATCATAGATAAACTATTTTTTATTAAGAAGAATTTTTAAAAAAAAAAAATCAACAAATACAATTTGATTTTTTCCATATAAAAAAAAAAATTCAATTCCAAACAAGATTTCTCAATTTTCATTTTTTAAATTATTTTTTCACGTTTTTTAACACCAAACTATTTCAAGAAAATAAAGCATTAAAAAAGAAATTTATTTAATTAGAAATAAAAATTAAAAATTAAAAATCTCCTTCTTGATAAATATTAGCACAAGAAGAATTAAGTTATATGAACACACCTAATTCACCAGCTTTTATATATACTTCTACATATTATGCAACTTTATGAATTCTCATCATCTTATTCCATGGTCAGTACTTGATTGAAACACCAAAATATTATTTGAACTACTAGTTGGCAGATGAATCCATCTGAAATTTTGTGACAAGCTCTAGCAAAGTACTGAAATTTTGAGATGAACTCCCATTTGGGTCATCAGCCTTCCTACAAAGCTCTTTGAGTACTCCAATTTTTTCTCTCATTTTCTTTCCTTCGCCTAACAAAACTTGTTCCAGGGCACTCACTAATCCACTTTTTGTGAAGACTCCGCCCTCAATTCCCACACCAATCCCCCATACATCCTCCACTGCTCGACAGTTGAGACTATTATCCGCAAAGAATGGCCTGCAGATCATGGGCACCTCGCCTGCAATGCTCTCCATCACTGAGTTCCAACCACTATGCGTCACATGCACTCCAACTGAAGGGTGTTTCAGAACTTGCATCTGAGGAGCCCAGGGAACTACTTTTCCCTTTCCGCTTGTCATCTCTAGAAACCCTTTTGGCAAATTTTTCTTTGCGTTGTCTTTAATTGACCAAAGGAATGGCACCCCAGTTGCTTCTAGGGCTTCTGTTAGTGCTACTAGCTCATCTGGGGATGGGGATAATATGCTTCCAAAGCTGATATATGCTACTGTCTTTGCTTTCTGCTTGTCCAACCATGAGAGGCAGCTGCTCGTATCGGGATTGGATGCTGGTTGTGATGATGGGGTAGGAGGAGCCAAGCATAGAAGCTTTGGGAGCTTGGACTTGAGATCGGTTGCAACTATGGGGTTTAGCTCTTCAACGGAGTTTGCGATAACTGCAGTTGCTCGTGGCAGCAAGAGCCCCATTTTATGCAGCATGCGTGAGGGGGCAGAATCTAAGTCCCCGGAAACTATTCCTTCAGGTAAGTCTCTAACCCGCATTGCTGACAATCCTGGAATGAAGTCAAGGGTTTGGTCTTCATGCCCTGCAACCCTTCAATTTGTGTTATTGTGGTTGTTGAGATGAATCCATGAGGAAGGAAAATGCTTTTCTTACCAATAATTTACAATGAACAACACCACCATAAATGAGAAGCCATTTACCCACCAGTCTAGGAAGAAGGAAATGATTTGGTAATAGGGGATGAAACACATGATTCATAGGTTCAGGATCAAGTCTCATTCACCGAGACGAACAAACACATAAATTGTAACCCATACTATATATCAGGATCTGCAAAAATATATCACAATAAATTCAAAAAAAACACCAAGGTTTCACTTACCATTAAGTCCTATTTTTTGCCTTATGGCATCAGTATGAAAGTGGACAGAGAGAGCAGAAAGGCCAGCTATCCAAAACGGCACCCATGGAACCCCCATTTCCTCGGCCATATCAGCACCAAACCATAAAAACGCATCGGTGACCAAGCAGCTAATCTTCCTCGCGGTATCCGCCACCGCCACTTCCATAGCCTGCCTAAACTTCCCAACCGCCCCCTTCAAGAAAAACCCAACAGCCTCTTCAGGGTTCCCGGAAAGCACATGGCCCTCCGGCACCCCATCCGCCACGTCGTAGGGTTTAACATTATTAAGGCCATCGGCGCTTTGGGTGGAGAAGAGGAAAGCATTGGAGTTTGCGGTACTGAAGAAGGAGAACTTTGTGTGGGGCGCTGCAAATGCCAGCCTGCGGACAAGTCCGAGCAGGGTTTGAGGATGGGAGGTGAAGGGGAAGGCCAAGACACCAATGTGTTGGTCCATGGAGGCGTAGTTTTTGAAGATATTGGTGAGGATCTGTTTGAATGAAGAAGATAGACAAACAAATTGTCCAAACAGCTGACTTGAAAATATGTGGAAGCCTAAATCAGTTACTTAATTTCACTGCCATTCATTCTGTGTTTCGTTTTCCTTGCTTACCATGATTCCTTTCCTTAATTATCTTCTTTCTCTTATTTGGTTTGTTCTTCTTTTGCTTTAAACCTCATATCTGTTGATGATGAGAGGATAAAGTTGAAATCTAGCGTTTGATATTTTGTAGTTGTTTGGAATGATAATCTTTTTTGGAGAAAGAAATTTTTTTATGGTAATACCATACCTCAACTAGGATGGAAAATGAGCCTTAATTGTTATAATTCAGTGATTCCATCATCCATGGTTTAGATGAGCATGGAAAAGAAAATGATAATAGGAAATCCATTTTATTTTCCATTGTTACTATATTAGAATTGATTATTTAGGAATAAAATTTAAAAAAAAAATTATTATTAGGAGTATGAGAAGTTCTTTTGTCAAGATTTTGATACCTCTCTTATTCCAGACATGCCAATATAATTTAGGGAAAATTATACTTTAAGGGAAGACGAGAATGAAAATTACTTTAAATAGGCTAAAACCCGAGGTAGTAAAAATTGCCCATATTTCAATTTTTAAAATTTTTTTTTTTTAATATAACCCATGAGAAGTGGTTATATGTAAAAGTTATTATATTAAAATAATATTAAATATCTTTATAATGTAGAGTTTTGTTGTAACTTTGTTTCATTTTTTATTTTATTTTTACTATTTATCAAATTGTCATTCCTCCTTTACTGGCAAGTTGGATTGTTGACGTTGAAACACTCACCCCACCTTGATATATTGTGTGAACACTTGTACAACATTTGTTAATATTTAACAAATCATCCTGATTTTTTGTCTCACATTCATCATGATCCATGTACTTGTTCTTTTCCACTATTCCATGTTATTTTTATGTTGTGTGTTTAAATTGTTTAGTTTTCTAATATTTTCTTAGTAACCAAGCAAGCATACCAAATAATGTTGTATTTTCCTACGAAACTCAACCTAAAAATAATTTGAAAAGATTTTTAAAAAAAATGGAGAAGAGGAAGAATAAAAAGGAAAACCCCAAGACCAGAAATCTAGGGCCTGTTTGTTTAGTGTTTTCAAGAACTGTTTTCTGTTCTTGAAAACAAAAAACACCAAAAACTCATTTGGTTGAGAGAGTGATTTTTGTTTTTGTTGTTTCCCGTGTTCTCAAAATGACACTATTTAGAGAACAACAAAATCTTGTTTTCCCCGTTTTTTTACTGTTCACAGAACAAAATTAAACCAAAAAAAACAATCTGTTTCCGGTGTTTTTTTTTTCTTCCCGTTTTCATCTCTTCTCCAGCACAGTGGCTCGCCTCTTCTTGTTTCTCAGTTTTGATTCAAGGTTCGTGAAATTTAAATCCAATCGCACAATAGCAAAGAGACCCCTAAAACGGATCCAGAAAACGCATGGAGCAAAAGAAAATCCATTTTTTTGGTTTTCCTTGGGGTTTTTGCTTGGATTTTCTCGGAAATCAAACGAGGATGAATTTTCCCGAAAATCGAATGGGGGATGGGTTTTCTTGGGAATCAAACGGGGGTTGCAAGGTTTTTGCTTGGATTTTCTCGGAAATCAAACGAGGATGAATTTTCCCGGAAATCGAATGAGGGATGGATTTTCTTGGGAATCAAACAGGGGTTGCAGGGTTTTTGCTTGGATTTTCTCGGAAATCAAACGAGGATGAATTTTCCCGGAAATCGAATGGGGGATGGATTTTCTTGGGAATCAAACGGGGGTTGCAAAAAATAAATAAATAATAATAACATGATTAGATTAGTACCTGTGAGGATTGAGAGTGGCAGAGGAAAATAGGGCCTTTTACGGATTCTCTAGGCTGGAGGGCAACTTAGAAAAGGGCTTCTTGATGCCCGATGAGAGAAGTGGGTGGAGAAGTGGGTGACATTTTGAATTTTAGATTTAGTAGAGATAAAAAAAAAATTAACATCATGAGAACAATTTTATCTCAACTTAATAAAATATGCTATAATTTTTAATAAAGTTAAAGATTAAATAAAAAAATATTAATAAAAATAATTTTATTATGTTTGATTTATTTTAAAAAAATATAAAAAATATTTTTATTTTTAAATTAATAAAATAAATAATTTTTTTAATTTAAATGAACTATATATCTAAAAATTATTTATAAATTTATAATATAAAATTACTTGAAGAAAATATTTTATTAATTAGAAAAGAAAAAAAAATTTTCAAACATGTTTTTTGTTTTATTTGTTCTAATTTTTTTTTATTAACTCAACCAAACATGTTTTTTTGTTTTTGAAAACAAAAACTGTTTTTCAAAATTCAGTTCCCAAACACAATTTTTTTTTTAAAAACACCAAAAACTGTTCTTAAAAACTGTTCTCAAAAATTGTTTTCCAGAACAGTTTTCAAAAACAGCAACCAAACAGGCCCCTAGGGCCTGTTTGTTTAGTGTTTTCAAGAACTGTTTTCTGTTCTTGAAAACAAAAAACACAAAAAACTCGTTTGGTTGAGAGGGTCGTTTTTGTTTTCGTTGTTTCCCGTGTTCTCAAAATGACACTGTTTAGAGAACAACAAAATGTTGTTTTCCCCGTTTTTTTACTGTTTACAGAACAAAATTAAACAAAAAAAAACCATCTGTTCTCCGTATTTTTTTTTTCTTCCCGTTCTCATCTCTTCTCCAGCACAGTCCCAGTCTTGATTCAAGGTTCGTGAAATTTAAATCCAATGGCATAATAGCAAAGAGACCCTTAAAACGGATCCAGAAAACACAGGGAGCAAAAGAAAATCCATTTTTTTTTGTTTTCCTTGGGGTTTTTGCTTGGATTTTCTCGGAAATCAAACGAGGATGAATTTTCCCGGAAATCGAATGGGGGATGGATTTTCTTGGGAATCAAACGGGGGTTGCAAAAATAATAATAATAATAATAACATGATTAGATTAGTACCTGCGAGGATTGAGAGTGGCAGAGGAAAATAGGGCCTTTTAGGGATTCTCTCGGCTGGAGGGCAACTTCAGAAAAGGGCTTCTTGATGCCCGAGAGAGAGAGAGAAGTGGGTGGCATTTTTAATTTTTGGTTTTAGTAGAGATAAAAAAAAAATTAACAAATCACGAGAACAATTTTATCTCAATTTAATAGAATATGCTATAATTTTTAATAAAGTTAAAGATTAAATAAAAAAATATTAATAAAAATAATTTTATTATGTTTGATTTATTTTAAAAAAATATAAAAAATATTTTTATTTTTAAATTAATAAAATAAATAATTTTTTTAATTTAAATGAACTATATATCTAAAAATTATTTATAAATTTATAATATAAAATTACTTGAAGAAAATATTTTATTAATTAGAAAAGAAAAAAAAAACATCTTTCAAACGTATTTTTTGTTTTATTTGTTCTAAATTTTTTTTTTATTAACTCAACCAAACATGTTTTTTTGTTTTTGAGAACAAAAACTGTTTTTTAAAATTCAGTTCCCAAACATAATTTTTTTTTAAAAAACACCAAAAACTGTTCTTAAAAACTGTTCTCAAAAACTATTTTCCAAAACAGTTTTCAAAAACAGCAACCAAATAGGCCCCTAACTTCCAATAATTTCCCCATATTTTTTGAGGAAAATAAATAGATTAAATGAAGATGAGAGAACATGAAAAAAAATCTTTCCCCAAATTTCTTGGTAACCAAACAAATGTGCATACAAAACACAATAATAATAAATTTAGGCTTGCAAATTTCAACAAAGCAGACAGGTGCATAGAAACACCACAATAATAAAATTTTGGATTGCAGATTTCAACAACTCTTCCTTTACATTTTCTAGGGAATTGAATGGAAAAAACAAAAGACAAAATGAAAGAAAAAAATATATAAAAACAAGAAAAAATCTTATTCGTAACTCTAAAAATCTCCTTCTTCCATCAAAACCTATGCAAACTTGAATTTCAAACACATTATAAAATGAAGTCTCCCTATATATGACAGTGTAAAAGGCAAAGAGAAATAGAGAAAAAAAGAAGCATGTTTGATTTTATTTTGTTTTGGAGTGAGGCTTTGAGAATTGTGAAAATCGGTGACAATGTGATCGGGACTTGGGGCAAAATGATCAAAACCAGGATGGAATGGTAGTTAAGGGATAAAATAAAGATTTTATAAAAATGGAGCAACTATCCATTTTATGTTATGTGGATAGTGGATATGCATTATACAATCAAATATATTGTAATATAAAATTATTTGTTAAAAAGCGTAATTTTATTACTTTTAAGTATTTGCATTTAAACATTTTCTTTTAAAGCATGATTTTATTTTATTTTTATTTTTTTAATGATAGTTAAATCAAAGAAACGTTATGGACTGCACAAAGACAACTCCACCTTGAATTTTTATTTTTAAAATTATTGCTTAAATAATAATAATAATTATAGTTTATCATATTATTTACTTATTTTTATTATTTAATAATAGATAAATAAATAATACCTACATTAATGTTGAATAAATTAAGGAGAGAATTAGGTAACCCAGATAAATAAATTAGATAAATAAAGTTGAAGTTTATATTATTATTTTTTATTAGTGTTTCACCCATCAACTATGTATGTAGAAGAGGTTGTTCTTTGGTCAAACTTGATGCTCCTATTGATATTTAGATTCAATACTTGTTATTTGAATTTATTTATTTTTAAAAAATTTAAGAATAAGTTATTTTTTAATTATGGTAAGTGTCATAAAATTAGGTCTACTTTTTTTTTTTTTTGTATTATAAATACTCCTATTTTCATGCATAGTTTTAATACTTTTTTTTAATAGTAAATTATGATTGAAGTATAATTTCTTTTCATTCTAATTTGGCTACAGTTGGAAATCCCACATTATTATTTTACCTTTTTAAAAGTTTAGAAAATATTTGTGGACCCCGCATTTCGGCTCATGCGCTTCCACTCGATGGCGAGCTCGATTTTTATTTGAAAAATTGATTTTATTGATTAAGAAAAATGACTTGGAGTCGCCACTTATTTTTGTTTTATTTTTAAAAGGGTAAACAAAATAAGAAAGAAAAACCCTAAGTGTGACTCCTTATTTTGGAAAAGGCGGTCTACGAAAAACCGCATCGGGTTCGGGGGTCAGGTTACTTATCGGGAAGATATGGTACAGACCGTAGCACCCCTTTAAGTTCCTAAAGTCGGATCTCTACTAATCAAATGAAGCAATCATGACAATTGATGAGGAAATCAATGAATACTTAGAGTGATCATGCACACGTGAGAATCTAAACATGCATACCGAAAATGACCAGAGCGGATGTGGATGCGTACCTGGGCAGTAAGCCACAATGCGCTATCAAGAAGTGAGGTTAGTGCACAATTAATGAATAATTTCGAGCATATCATAGAGCAGGATAAATCAATCATGTATTATAATCAAATCGATCTATCTGTCAATCGATCGATCAGTCACATATGTGGGGCCCCCACCAAAACCCGTTTATTTTGCATGAATTAATATCACAGATTCTATTATTCCAGAATTATGAAAAGTTCATTCATGCTTATTAAAATTAAGAGGAGTAGAAGATTGTTTGAAAACCAGAATAGAATTAAAACTATTTGAGAGAAAATTGAATTTTGAAATTTATTTGAAAAATGGAGTCTTAGGGATTATTTGAAAATTGGAGTTTTAGAAATTATTTGAAGATTAGATTTTTAGAAATTAAATATAAAAATGAGAATTTTAGAAATTAAACTTGGAATTTCAGAGAGCTAAATTTGGGAATCGGAATTTTGAAAAATTATTTAAAGACGGAATTTTAATAAACAAATAAGTGGATAAATAAAGGAATGAAATAATAATAATGATGAAATAATAAAGATTAAGTAAATAATTGCGAAAAATAGAACTTTAGAGATTGAAGATTGAATTTAGAGATTGAAATTTTGAGAAATTATTTGGAGATGGGATTTTAAATATATGAATATGTGAATAAATAAATGAACGGGATAATAATAGTAACAAAAATCATCATTAAATAGCTGAATGTGAATAGTGAAATTTTTGAGGTTGAAAATTAAATTCGAGAGTCAGATTTTCAAGAATTGAACTTTAATGATTTGAATTTTTAAAAGAAATAAATAAATAAATATGGAATAATAATAATAATAACAAAAATAATGTTTAAACGAATGAACGTGAATAGTGAAAATTTTGAGATTGAAAATTAAATTCGGAAGTACGATTTTTGAATAATTAAACCATAATGATTTGAATTTTTAAAATAAATAAATAAATGAATATGGAATAATAATAATAACAACAAAAATAATGTTTAAACGAATGAACGTGAATAGTGAAATTTTTTTAGATTGAAAATTAAATTCAGAAGTAAGATTTTTGAATAATTAAACCATAATGATTTGAATTTTTAAAATAAATAAATAAATGAATATGGAATAATAATAATAACAACAAAAATAATGTTTAAACGAATGAACGTGAATAGTAGAATTTTTTTAGATTAAAAATTTGAAGAGTTATTTAGAGAGAGGATTTTTTAAAAATGAGTAGATAAATAAATAAACGAAATAATAATGATTAAATAAATAAATGTGAATACTGGAATTTTGGAAATTAGAATTTTGGAGAATTGTTTAAAAATAAAATTTTTTCTAAAAAATAAAAATAAAAAATTGGAGTTTTGGAAATTATTTGAAAATTTGGAGTTTTAAAAATTAAATTTAGAAATTTAAATTTTGGGAATTAAATTTGAGAGAAATTGGAGTTTTGAAAATTAATTTGAAAGAAAATGAAGTTTGGAAATTAGAGTTTTGAAGATTAAATTGAGAAAATGAAGTTTTGAAAATTAATTTTTAAAGAATTTGGAATTTTGGAAATTAAATTTAAAAATTAAAAATTTGGAAGATTAAATTTGGACATCAAAATGTGAAAGAATTAAAAAAAAAAAGGTGAGATTGGTAGTGGGTTGGTAGTGTCGGTGGAGACAATGGAAATTAGAACATGGAGTGCAAGATGGCTTTTCATGTGATGGCTAGCTTTTATGGGTTAAGAAAATAATAATAGATAAATAAGAAAATAATAAATAAAACAATAATGAAACACATTTGACTAATGATGAGAACTGGGATGGAGGCTTCTAATGGTGCCCTCATTAAATGCTGCTCCCAAAATCAGAGACAAATTGGAGTTAGCCTTAATGACATTTCATGAGAGAGAAAAGCTTCATGTTCCCACTGTGCAGTCTTGCCGGCATCCTCTCATCGCTGCATAGCTCCGCCAAGAACTCCGGCGGAGATCTTCTTGTTCCTCCACAAAAATACATCAACGCGTTTTCCTTCGCCGAGAACTGTGTTGACCAGCTTCTCCCGTCCAAAAAGGCGAAAATCCTTGGCTTTGATGGAAGACGACGAGAATGGCACCCGCGAGATTATCCAAAAATAATGCTTCCACATTCCTCAAGGATGAATCAATTAAACACAACTTTCATCTAGAGAGCTTCCTCCCAATCCCGGAAAAAAAATCCCATTCCCCTGTTTATATATATATATATATATATATATATATATATATATATATATATATATATATATATATATATATATATATATATATATTTTATTCTCTCACCCAGATATTCTTTTCAAACATCCCCTCTGTAAGACCTTTTCCCTTCCCTTTTTCTTCCATCTTCATTTCCTATTGTTTGGTTTGTCCAGGTGGGGTAGAAAAGAAAAAAAATTGGGAATATTTGTAGCATAAATAGGTAGCGAAAATCCCATCTTACAGTCACGTTAACTTGCTTCTCAATATTAAAACATTGAAACCAATATTTTATCTCATGCACCAATATGCGAAATATCAGTTCTTGGACAAATAATAACATAAGAAAATCATGAGAATATGTATAGTGAGATGAAATAAAACATGAAAATTGATTTCGAAAGCATAGCATTCACTAACCTGTTTGTTGTCCACCCCAAAATGGCTCCTAATGGTGTCCTCTGTTTTTTCCCCTAGATAAAAAATCTCTCTCTGTTCTCCTTTTTTTCAGTCGTTGCCTGTCCTCCCTTTTCCTTGGCAAGCCCAGCCTTTTTCGTCTGGCTTCTTCCTCTCTATCTTCTTTGGCAAGCCATCACCAACCTTTCTGTTCATGCATCAGCAAGCATGGGCTTCCAACCGCCCACCTGCAACCGCACGTCCATGCCTAGAGAAGGGATCCATAAGTCAGCAGTTGGGGGTCCCCTACCCCCTCTGAGAAGTCTTGAAAAATCACTTCCTCCGGGCCCTTACCCTCCAAAGGGGGTCCACAATATTGTTTGATTAATATTTTATTATTTTTTGAAATTTTAGAAAAAATCTTATTAAACAAATTCTGTTTAATTATATTATACTCATCAATTAGACTTTGAAAAATAATTTTATTAAATAAAAAAAATAATTAGATATAATATTATAATTAATTAAAAAATAATTAATTATTTTTTATGTGATATCTAGATTTTTATTACAAAATAAATATGTGCATAGAGTTGTCATTATACTACAATATATTTTTAAACCCCAACGTTTAAGAGTTTACAAGTTTTATTTTGTTTTTTACTAAAATATTTAATAAATTTTTATTAAATAATCATATTTGAGTTGATGTAGTTGTAAAGGAAATAATGAGGTAGAAAGGAAACGAAAAGTGAAGCGAGAGGGTATTTTTGGGGCATAAAAGGCTAGAAGGCATGAACCCTAAAATCATGTTGATGAGAAAGGGAATAATTCGTATAATGAGATATGTATATTCAATTGTTATATCGAAATGGTTACAAAGGAGCTCAATATATAGAGCCCATATATGATCTAAATTTGTCTAGAAATACCCAAGGAAAGTTGACTCTATAGAGTGAAGAGATTGTAGTGATCTAATCTCTTCGCTTATGCCTATAATGTAGGGATTATACAACTCATGTCCACACTCCCCCTCAAGTTGGTGCATAGATGTCGTTGATGCCCAACTTGTCAAGTGAGTTGTGAAATATCTTACTACACTTTAACAAATGGGAATTGAATTATCTTAGCTTCTAAGTTATGCTTGATAAAATGTCAGTCTACTTCCACATGCTTAGTTCAATCATGTTGGACTGGGTTATGGGCAATATCAATGGTTGTCTTGTTATCACAAAGCAAGTTCATCTCGCAACTAGGAGGAAAGCCAATTTCTGTCAACAATTTTCTAAACCAGAGTAACTCGCACAACCCTTTAGCCATTCCTCAAAACTCCGCCTCTACACTAGATAGTGCTACTTCTTTCTATTTTTTACTTCTCCATGTTACCCGGTTTCCTCCAACAAATGTGAAGTAGTTGGATGTGGATTTCCTATCGGAGATATTTCCTACCCAGTCAACGTCACTATACCCCGTAATTTCCAAGTGCCTATTCTTTGATAACACAATTCATTTCCTAGGGTTCCCTTAAGATATCTCAAAATTTGAGTCAATACATTCATATGGTCTTCACTCAGGCAATGCATGAACTGACTCACTACACTGACCAGATAGGCAATATCAGGTCAGGTATGTGAAAGATAAATTATTTTTCCAACTAGTCTTTGATATCTACCTTTATCAGTGGGGATCTGGTTAGGGTGTTCTCCAAGCATGTGATTCTGTTGTATCAAAACATCTGTCGGTTTACAGTTTAGCAATCCAACTTCTGATAATAGATCGAGGGTATACTTTCGTTGGGAAAGAAAGATACCTCGTTTAGATTGAGCCACCTCAATTCCTAGAAAATATTTCTACTCACCCAATCTCTTCATTTCAAACTTTGATGCCAACTATTTTTTAAGTTTCGCAACTTTCTCGGTATCATTTCCTATGATGATCATATCATCTACATACACTATTAGTGTTGTTACCTTGCCTTGACGATGCTTTAGAAATAGAGTGTGATCATAATTGCTCTGTTGAAACCTGTACTTTCTCATTACTAGGCTAAAATGTCCAAACCAAGCTCGTGGAGATTGTTTCAAGCCATACAGGGTGCACTGTAGTTTACACACCGCCTTGCCAAACGTTTCAGTGTACCTAGGGGGAATATCCATATAAATTTCTTTCTCGAGGTCACCGTGGAAGAACACATTTTTTACATTAAATTAGAGTAATGGCCAATCAAGGTTCACTACAAGGGATAGAAGGACTCTTACAGTGTTCAACTTGGCTACAGGTGAGAAGGTCTCCATATAGTCAACTCCATAAGTCTCTGTACATCCTTTTGCTACAAGTCGCGCTTTGTAGCGCTCAATCGACCCATCTGCCTTTTATTTGATAGAGAATACCCATTTGCACCCCACTGTCTTATGACCTTTTAGTAAAGGGACAAGAATCCATGTCTTGTTTTTCAACAATGCTTCCATTTCTTCCTTCATCGCTTGGACCCACTAAGGGTCCCGTAGAGTCTCCTCTATGCTTGTAGGAATGTGATGCACCGATAATTCATTAGAAAATCTCTTTAAGGGTTCTGAGAGCTTCTCTGTTGAGACGTAATTGGAAATCAGGTACTTTGATTTGTGTGTCTCAATATATGGAGAGTAGCATTCTGATGGCTTGCCACGATTATGCATGGAAGGTAACTGATAACCATCATCAGTTAGATGTTTTATGACAAGAGGAGAACTTACCTCAGGAATCTCTTCAAGAATATTCTCAAAAGTTGGGTCATGAGGTACTGTAGAATGAGGGGGTGTCTCAACGATCAGAGTTGGTGTCTCAATATTTTATTCCATATCCATGGTACTTGGTGGCTCTATAGTCAATGGGATGTCCTTGAACCAATCCAGTTTTTCATTGTGTGTCTCATCCTAAAGAGAAGAATTGGATGATGATAGAACATCTCGGACTCGAGGAAGGTGACATCCATAGTAACATAGAGCCGCCCGTTGGTTAGATCATAGCATCGGTAGCCTTTCTGATTGGTGGCAAAGCCTAGAAAAAGACAGCAACGAGCATAAGAGTCGAGTTTGGTGCACTGGTTGCGGTGAAAATGAATGTAGACAATGCATCCGAAGGTTCAGGGAGGAAGCATTGTAGCCGGAAGCAATGATATACTCGCAACTAAGTCATGTAAAGGTGTCTTGAAACCCAGAATCCGGGATGACATCCTATTGATGAGATGCACGACAATCGTAACCGCATCAGGTCAATGAGAACTAGGTACATATACACCTAATAGAATGGCACGTGTGGTCTTGAGAATATGGTGATTCTTACATTCTGCTACATTGTTTTGCTCTGGAGTCTGGGGACAAAAGGTTTGATGTATCAACCCATGTTGGTGGAAGTACTCCTAGAATTGTCGATTCATGTATTCACCATCATTGTCAGAGCGAAAGACTCTGAGTTAAGTAGAAAATTGGGTTTGAATCATTGTGTGAAAAGAGCAGAAGGTAGTAAAAACCTCATCTTTGTTTTTCAGTAGGTAGATTCACGTCATTCGAGTGCAATCATCAACAAAGAGAACGAACCAACAATAACCCGATAGAGCAAATTTTGGGAATGGTCCCCACACATCAGAATGAATTAAGCTAAAAGGAACATCACTCTTATTCTTATGTAAAGGATAAATTGTCAAATGGCTTTTGGCCAAAATACAGGTTTCACATTGAAAATGTGAGATAGAGAAATCATAAAATAAATTAGGTAGTAAACGCTTTAAATACCCAAATGACTGATGGTCGAGCCGTCGATGCTAGAGCCAGATCTGTTCTATTCTGGAATCACCGACTGTCCCATATGATGTGCATGTCCCATACTGAAGTCATCCATATAGTAGAGCCCCCCTACTTAGTACCATGCCCAATAATTTCCTTTTTGAGAATATCCCGGATAAGGCAAAAATCAGGGTACATCAGTGTTGTACAATTTAAGTCCTTAGTAAGTTGACTGACAGAAAGCAATTTATGAGATAGGGATGACACAAATAATGTATTGGAGAGTGACAGGGCTGGTGATAGCATCACAGTTCCAGCCCCTTGTACCAATGAAATAGTGTCATTAGCATTCTCAATGCTAGTTCGCCTAAGAGTGGTATGCTAGCAAAAGTCCTATGCATCAAATGTCATATGATTCGTGGCTCCGGAGTCCAGGATCCACAAGTTGCACTCACCGCTTCTAGTAGATCCAAGAGATGTTATACCTGGCATGTTGTTGGTAGAGTTAGTAGGAATTAGAGACAGTAGGGGTTCTGTTGCTGTTACTATCGTTTTACCAGTATTGGGATCAATATTGGTGCCATCATGTTTCTTTTTAATCTAGAGCTCGTGCCACCAGTCTAGGTATCCATGGAGTTTAAATCAAGTGTCTTGTGTGTGTTTGGAATTTCCACAATGGGAACACTTTAAGCTTTCTGTCCGTTGCTTTGAACTTGGGCCAGTGGGATTAGATTTATTGAGTACTAAAGCTCTTTTTTTTCCAAATGGGCTCAGGCTCGTTTTCAGCCCCTTGGAAATCAGCCCAGCTCCCATTCTTTCATTAAAACCATTCCCCATTACTATATGTCGCACCATTTCCTATCAGACGCACGCATAGGCTTGCTCAATCGTTGGAAATGGCTACATCTATAGCATGACTTTCCTAACTTGGTTGAGTCGATCATCAAGGCCATTGAGAAACACATAGACCCTCTCATTCTGGAGAATTGCGGTGTACCATTGCACATCTTTAAGGCACTCTATGGGGTTTAGCCACCAAAAATCTATTTCCCTTCACAAACCTTGCAGCTCGTTACAAAATTTCTCCAGAGATCCATCATTTTTTCATATCCTACTCACTTGTCGTCGAAGCTCATACACCTGAGCAGTGTCACTCCCGTCGAAGAAAATGATAGCGATGGCATCCCAAACTTCTTTCATAGTGGGATACTGGATGAATGTGCTAACGAGGGATGAATCTATGGTGTTGATGAGCCAGCCTTTGACCACGACGTTTTCGGTTCTCCATCATCGGAATGATGGATCTGTTGAAACAGGTTGGGGTAAATCACCGTTAATGTACCCTAATTTGTCTCTCTCAAAGATAAACATCTCCACAACTTGGGACCATAGTGCATAATTCAATCCATCGAGTTTTATGTTGATCAGGGCAGTATTCGCCACTAAAGTTAGGGTTGAGGCCTTGTTCAGCACCTCGACCATCTTCATGGTGAGTTCTGATAAAACAAAGGTTGTTGTTGGTGGAAACCCTCCTATCTGAGAGTTTGATTCAATCATTTTTCTAGGTCATCGTTGGGTTGTCGCGAGTTGGCTATAATCAAGGAGTTGATACCAAAGAGCATAAATGAACCCACTCTGATACCATGTTGACGAGAAAGAGAATAATTTGTATAATGGTATCTGTATATTCAATTGCTATATCGAAATGGTTATAAAGGATCTCTTATATATAGAGCCCATATATGATCTAAATTTGTTTAGAAATACCCATGGAAAGTTGACCATGTAGAGTGGAGAGATTGTAGTGATCTGATCCCTTCACTTATGCCTGTAACGTAGGGATTATACAACTCATGTCCACAAATCACACTAGGCATGAGTGCATGAGTAAACCTATGGTTTCAACGCACTCCTTAGAAATAGGGATTTCTAGAGAATTTTGTTTAAGGGTCTAAATTTCATAAGTACTGAACATTACCATAAAAATATATAATTAGATATAAACGTTGAGGATTTTATTTTTTATTTTTTTGCATAAAAAACATTAAATAAGGCACATTGAGGAGAACACATAACCCATTACATGGGAAGTATACACATTGCATTTAAAAAAGTGCAATAAAGAATAAGAAAACATGTAAAAAAAAATATCATTCCTCAGTACTTATCAACAAGTTGACCTTAAAATAAAATTCTTCTACCCATAATAGTTTCCACTTTCTAGTTAGGTAAATATTCTAAGATCAACTTTGAGCTCCAATACCAATAACTCAAAACCTATATATATATATATATAGATATATATTACAATCAGTTAGTAAACATTGTACAACACATAGGAGGCCAAGCCCCCTTATTGCTTTCTCATCTCCCCTGAGAAACCTTCATTGCCAACTTGCCATCATCTTAGTAAATATCCTTTAAAAGACTCACCAATGTGAAGAAATCAAGGCCCACCCACTCACTACTTAATTTATAATTACTTTTGTGAAACCAAGGTTTGGTTAATCTCGGTTTTGACGATAACAAAATAAGGTTTAAAACTAATTATTATTTTTCAAGTGTGATTAGGCAAGAAGATTTCCAAAATGGCAATCACAAAGACAAAATCAAGTCAAAGAGAAATCAATAAGAAGAAGAATACCTCAAAGAGAAGTGTTTTTCAAGACCTAAACTTCATAGGTTCTCTTTGTAAGGTTGTTGGTGCACTATGCATTACATTATTTATTTATGCATCAAAATCATCCAAGAGTTATTTTGTTTTAAATATTTTAAACTCGGATGGTGGTCATCAAAATCATGCATTACATGTTTTCAACTAAAACCTTGAGTCAAATGTTTTCAAAATTTGTTTAAAAGGTTTTAAGTTGAAAATGATGGTTATTGAGCCAAAAACAACTCAACCGGTTGATCCCCAACTCAATTGGTCGAGGGATGCAAAAAACCTTCTCTCTCTTCCAAAACGGTTGTTCAACCGATCAAGGTTGAGCCTCAACTGATCAATCCCCACCTCAACCGGTCGAGGTTCGGTCGAGGTCTAATGGTCACCTGTCAAACATTAAATGTTAACAACTACTCAACCGGTTGAACCCCCAACAACTAGTTTGGTTTTTTTTCCTCTATAAAAAGACTTCAATATTCATTGTTTCATGAGTTTAACTTTCCTAAACCTTTCTTGAATATATTTGAGCCTTGAGAGAGTGTTTTTTAGTGCACCATTGTTCTAAAACTTTCTTATCATTAGTGCACCATTCAATCCTAGTTTTCTTGTATCATTCGAGCCTCAAGTTTTGTACTAGGATTTTGTTAAATTATTTGTATATCTGTGAGAGGAAGAATCTAAGTGTGAGGTATCACTTGAGAGGTCTTTCAAGAGTAGGGTATCTCTTGAAGATTGTAAAGGGTGTTTAGAGCCAAAAGTCCAAAATGGTATATTGGAATCATAATCCAATTGTATTGTTTGAAGACTTGGTTTGGAAGTCTTAAAATAGTGGAACCTCAAACTTGGGATTGAAGTTAGAGGAGAGTGGATGTAGGCCAGGTTGCGCCAAACCACTATAAAAATCTTGTGTTTGCATTCTTTTTTCCATACTCTTTTAATTTATATGCAATTGTTTTTATATTGTTTTATTATATATTTGCATATATTTGTCTCTTACATTCTTATAATTTAAATTTGCAAAAAGAGACCATCATCTTATTCACCCCTCCTCTAGGGTGACCACCTTAGGTTGGATTAGCCTAATTTTTCTAACTTTGTCATTTGGATTTATTTTTCTCAATTAATAATCAATATAGAGTTCATCATTTTTAATAATATGTTTTATACCTTGTTATTTTCATATTCCTCTATTACCTTGTTGATTTTATTTATTTATATTAGTTTATATTACTTATTCTTTGTAATATTGTTATACATTTACAATTTTTTTTTATTTACTTCTATTCATTTGTCTAAATCATTTAATTATTCTTACACATTAATAATTCATGTGCAATCCATTTTCTTTTACTACGTTTCATGTTTTATTTTTTCTATGTTCTCTTTTTTATTATATGTTTCTTTCTATTGTTCGTTCTTATATATTTGCTTTTGAAATGTAATGTCTACAATAATATAGTTTGTTTATATCTATTTTGGTTATTATGTTGCTTTAGGATTGATTTATTGTCAAAGAATATGAACCCAAATTCTTCCAAAAAAATTGAGAAACATATGCTAGAAAGAAATTGAATGAAAATATAGACAAATTAGAGAAAAAAAGAAATAGCATTATGATTAATGATATAACTTGATAAAAATCAAGTATTAATATCTAACTATTTTAATATTTTCATTTATGTGATACAATCTAAATCATAACATGATCACATTATTTATAGGAAATTCTAGCCATAAGATTATGACTGAACAACTGATCGAGAAAGGCAGAAGGTAGATAGATGTTTTTAAACCAACCTACTCAATATTGTTGCTTCCATTTTGAGACAGCTCACTACTAATATGGTTTCCATTTCACAAGATTGATTATCCATGCATTGTAATCGATAGAAAAAACTGAAATGGGTTGTATTGGATTGGCTTGTGTTAGTTTTATGAAACTTGGTAATTGATTTCTTTAGGAAACCAATTGATTTCTTTCCATAAGTTTGTCTTATGAAACTTGGTTTGTATTGCTTCACTGCTTGATATTCATTATTAGAAAATTCAATTGGGACTGTTTTGTTGTTTACCATGATGAGTTTTATTGGATTGGTGTTTATCTTAAGAATTAAATTGTGAATGTTGATAATCTTTTGTTTTGCTACAATCCAAATGTTTTGTCAATGTTTTCTAGGTGTAATAGTATGCCTTTAACCATTTATTAAGACTAATTATTTGATTTAGAAAAATGCAATCTATCGCTGAACACACATTAAAACATTAACTTTCAACAAACACTATTTTTTGGAGTCTAAGATTATTTTGAATTCTACCACCAACCATGTAATTATCATGGTTTTAAAAAATGGATTGGACCGACCGATCACAGTTCTAATCCGGTCCAGCCAATTGGGTTGGAAATGGGTTGAACCGGAATCGGATCGGTTGAATCGACAGTCTGATCAATGAATCTACCGATTCCCTCCGAATCAGACGAATCGAATGATTCCCTTCGAATTGGATGGTTCAATTGATTTTTTTTCCCAGCATCAAAACGATGCCGTTTTGACAAGTATAAAGTCTCACTTCATCCCTCTCCTCGCAACAACTATGCCAACCAAGCAAAGCCGCGTGGCTGCATCAGTTCCACCCACCTTGATTTTTATTTTTTTGAATTTTATTTTTTATGTTTTATATTTAATATGTTTTTTTTTTTGTTGATTATAATTTTGATACTATGTTTAATATTTAATATTCATAATTTTTTTATTATTTTAATTTTAATAATATATAAAATATATATTTATGACATCACCGGTTCGATCGTCGGTCCGATTAATGAATTGATAACTTTTCTAGTTCAATGATTGATTTGATTCTGAAAACTTTGATAATTATCTTGTTGCTTGTATTAAGGGTTCTCCTTCAAAAATAATAATAAAATTATAGAAATTTTATCAAACTAGTTTTTTTTTTAATAAATAAATTATTTATTTGCATAGAATTATAAAATGAAGATAAATTAATTTTAAATTCTAAATAATTATTTTAATTTAAAATTCAATTTTAAAAAATTCAAAATTTAGTTATTTTATAATCATGGCAGTGTCATAAAAATGAGATTTACCTTTTTGTAACATTTATAAATACCAATTAAAATATAATCTCTTTATTTTAATTTAAAATAAAATTATTATTTTAGTTTTCTACAAATTTTGTAAAATATTGTGTCCAAAAAATCTTATTTAAACAAAACTGATAATTTTTTTTTTTAAAAAAAATTCATATTTATATAATATTAAGCCTAACTTGTCCACGTGCTTTCCATGTGGAGCCAACCAAGTTTATATATAAATTCTAGAGAGATCAGAGATGGACCCATATTCGAACATTGAGGTTGGCTAGCGGACAGCGGGGAAGTCGTTCCCTTGAAGGCGAAGCAACTGACATCATTTATCCATATCCATACAGCTCCTTTTCCAATTTCATCTTTATTTGAAATAAAAATAAAAAAATAAAAAAGACCCTTTCTTTACTTCTATTCTCTAATTTCTCCAATTTCTCAATCAAAAGTTCAAAACCCCTATTCATCTTCTCTGTCGTTTCTCCTGTGAGATGAGATTTGGGGTGGTAGAGGTGTTTTCAGATGATGGAGCTGAGTAAAGGGACCACATTCCTTCCCCAATTTCGAGTTTCTTTGCCTTACATCACTTGCCCCGTCTGCAAACGCTTTAGAGTTTCGGCTTCCTTTGGCGGGTAATTTTGATGTTGTTGTTGTTGGATTTTATTTATTTATTTATTTTTTTTTTCATAATCTTCGATT
Source organism: Vitis vinifera (assembly GCF_030704535.1). Lineage (NCBI taxonomy): Eukaryota > Viridiplantae > Streptophyta > Magnoliopsida > Vitales > Vitaceae > Vitis > Vitis vinifera. The sequence goes on along the minus strand of NC_081810.1, from coordinate 17,206,298 downwards.
GCTTTGTTTTCTGTTGTTGAATCATGACCATCATGTACAAATGCTACTCTTTCAGGCTGTATAGATTATCTATGGAATTGGTTAGATTTCATTTGCCAAATTAGTACAATTTTTTGGGGTAGAACAATCAATGCGTTATTTAATTGCAGTTGCGTAGATGACATTAAGATCTTCGGTAAGTAATATAATGCTATTTTTTATGTCAAAGATTTTTTTTTTTTTTAATCAGTATAATTATGAATGAAGGCAAGTCATAGGATCAAAACAGCCATTATAGAAATGTAAAATTGCTCAACATAATTGGCAAATGAATAGCATATTGACCCACAAAAATACAAGGGATGTCTAGTATAACTATTTTGTGGGATTTATTACATAGGCATATCTGGAAAATATTGTTGACTAGTAATTATTGGAGAACATGGAACTAAATAGGTTCATTGGAAGAATGTTAAACATTAAGGGGTATTAGTTTATTGAATATTGAAAGTTATAAGGTTATAGAACATAGATTTAAGGGTCTGTATCATTGTTCCTTTAGTAAGGTTATCAAGAGGTTCCATTGTTGCCTTGCCCTCTCTGCTAGTTAGCATGTTTTTGGCATGAAATTTTGAGATGTGCAAGGTCCAAATTTTGAGGACCAAAAGTCATATCTCAGATTTTATCACATGAACTAGTCAAAGTTTAGGTGTTAATGTTGCTCAACAAAATTTGAAGAGAAAAAAAAAATGATGAATATATACATAGTACATGATATTTTAAAAAAAAAAAAGAAAAAGAAAAAAAAGAATGATGGAAAAAGATCGATAGTGGGACCTATATCTATAGCACAATGTGAAATTTGATCAAAATGTTTGGGTCTAAGCAAAAGTTACTTTTTTTTTTTTTCTGATAAATAAAGAATCAAATTGAATTAAAAAGAGCTGTCAAAAGAGTGACTCAAGGTATACATGAAACAAACCTCCCTTTACCACCAAGGCTCAAACAAGAATAGAGTCTTAACAAGTACCCGACCATTCAAAAAAACTTACTAAAGTCAATGGACGATCCTCTATAAACAACTTAGACTCTAACCAAAGAAAGCAAACAAAATCCCTTTTCAACATTTGGAAAGAAAACATCTCATTATCAAACACAATTTTATTCCTTGCCTTCCAAACTGTCCAAAACAAGCATAAAGGCTTTGCTTTCCAAACCTTCTTGTGCTTTTTGTCCACAAAAGAATCATGTCACCCTAGTAAAGGCTCTCTAACCAATGAAGATAGCATCCAAGACACCCCAAAAAGCACAAAAAACAGCTCCCACCTTGTCTATTCACAATGGAGAAGTAGATGATATATGGAATCTTCACGCACAAGGCAACCATCCTCGTCTCTAAATTTGATCCAAAGTTAGAACTTTACCCCACTCTAACTCCCATGCAAAAAAGCTAACTCTAGGTTGGACCCAAGAAAGCCAAATTCTGCACATTGGAAAAGACCTACCATTGTTTGGTTCCGAAGTGTAGTAGAGGGACTTAACTGTAAACTTGCCACTCTTTGTCACTAACCAAAAGAAAGTATCTTCCGTATATCCCTACCCACTCTTTGTCCATGCAAACTTGCCAAAAATCTCTCCATGCAATACACCTCCCAATCATTAAAAGGTTTAGAGAAACAAGGATTCCAACCCCCCTTTAGCTCAATAATTCCAAACATCCTCCTCCACCCACACATCCTTGGAAATGGCTAAAGCAAATAAAGAAGGAAACAATACATGTAACAGATTATACCCACATCATTTATCCTTCCAAAAAAGCACCCTCTGCTCATTACCCTCCAAAAAGGAACACCTAGTTCTCACAAGATCTCAATCCTTCCTTATCGCTTTCCACAATGTAACTCCATATCCCTCTTTCACCTCTTGAATTGCCCACACTCCCCCCCTCCCCACCCCTCCCCCCCCCCCCCCCCCCCCCCCCTTTGTCTTTCTTCCCCCATAGATAACCTGATTTCAAAAGTCCCTTTTCTCATTTGCAAAATGCTAACTCCACTTGCAAAGAAGAGCCTTATTAAGAATTGAAAGACTTTTAACACACAAACCCCCTTTCCTCTTGTCTTGGCAAACAAACACCCACTTAACAAGATGAGGTTTACGCTCTAACACCCCACCTCCCTATAGAAAGTTCCTCTAAATCTGTTCCACCCTTAATCTAACAATCCTTGGCATACAAAACAAAAACATAAAATAAATGAGCAAATTAGATAAAATACTTTGAATTAAAGTAATTCTCCCCCCTTTGGAAATATATTGTTGCTTCCACATGAACAACCTGTCGTGAAACCTCTCTTTTACTCCATCCCAAGCTATCGTAGACTTAAGCGGAGCACCCAAAGGGAGACCCAAATAAGAGGATGGGAGATTACCCACTTTACACCCAAGCTCAACAATTAGATCATCTAAATTTTCCACCATTCCCTCAAGAATTAACTCACTTTTCTCCAGATTAATCCTTAACCCTAAAATCGTCTCAAACCACATAACTAGCTAACATAAATAAGTTATTTGATCCCGAGAAGCCTTACAGAAAATTAGAGTGTCATCAGCAAACAATAATAGGAAATTTGAACACCTTCCCCATTCCTACCCTACATTTAACAACCAAATAAGAAACCTCCAACCACTGCCCTCTTCAAGAGACATCTGAGCACCCTTTATTGCAATCACAAATAAATAGGGCGAAAAAGGATCCCCTTGGAAAAAAACTTGAGGGGGTTTCATTCACCAAAACCTGAGGGGAGATACACCGCTTAATCCATCCAATCCACTTCACCCCAAAATCCATTTTTTGCAAAACCGAAAACAAAAAGGACTAGTCCATGTGATGAAAAGCCTTCTCTATGTCTAGTTTGCATAAAATACCACTCTCATTACTTTTTAAAATCGAATCAATGACCTCATTAGTAATAAGCACTACATCCAATATTTACTTCCTTGCCACAATGCACTGAGTTGTGGAAACTATTTTTTGAACCATTTTTTTTTTAGTTTATTGGCTAACAACTTGACCAAAAAATCCCTTAAATCCTTAGTTATGAATTAAAATCCAAAAAAGTGGCATTCAAACTCTTCTCAAAACTGCCAAGCTCATGGAACTCCCAAAAAAGGCCCATCATCTCATCCTTGACAAAATCCCAAGAAAACTACCAAAAGGCTATGGCAAAATGATTCGACCTTGGCACTTTATCCTCGTTAAAACCCGAAAGGGCATTAAAGACCTCTTCCTCTGAGAAAGGCTCCTCTAACCAAGCAACCTCTTGAGCCTTAAGATCCTGAAACAAAAGGCCATTTAAACTTGGTCTCCAATCCCTTGAATCAGAAAGTAGATGCTAAAAATCTTGAACCACCACTTCCATAATATCCTTCTCCTCGAAAAACCACATTCCATTTATCTTAATTCTCGCCGAAAATTTCCTTCTGTTGTGGGCATTAGCCATCTTATGGAAAAAACTAATATTTCTATCCCCTTCTTTTAACCATACTTACCTTGATTTCTGTCTCCAAGAAATTTCTTCCAACAAGACCTCCTTTATATACTCCTTCCTCGCTACCTTTTTTGCTTCTACCTCGTTAAGGGACAAACTACGGGACCTCTCCTTTGAATCCTAAAAGACCACTTGTTCCAACGCCATAGCCTGCCTAACTTCAGTTTGCCCAAAAACTTCTCTATTCTAGTTTTTCAAGTTAAACTTCAATGCTCTCACCATTGCAACCAAAATGAAACTGGAAGAATCGCTAAAGTTAAACCCCTTAGACCAAGATTTAACAAATCCTTAAACCCCTCCTCTTTTAACCACATATTTTCAAATCTAAAAGGCAAAGGGCCTCTCTTCATCCTTGTCCCATCCAACAAAATAGGAAAGTGATTAGACACCGTTCTAGGGATCACACACTGGTCTAGGGATCACGCACTGCATTGTCCCATTGAAATGATTTTCCCACTCCTCAAACACAAGAAAAAAATCAAGCCTAGACTTAATTTGATCATTCAGGTCACCGCTCCAAGTAAAAGGGTCCCCCATTAAAGGCAAATCTGTCAGCTGTAAGTCCTCAATTACTTCAGAAAACCTCCCTATCCTTTAAGGCAGTCTACCTCCACTACTACATTTGCAAGGAAATCTAATCAAATTAAAATCACCTACAACACACCAAGGTTCACCCCAAAGACCTTTTATAGCCTCTAATTCACTCCAAAAAAATTCTCTCTCTCTCTCTTCAATGTCGGCCCATAAACCCTTGTAACACTTCAACTAAAATCGTCTTAGCAATTTTTAAACTGACACAAAACCAAAAACTTCCTCACTTCCAAACTAACCAGTTGTAGCATCCTATTATTCCAAAACACCAGAATACCTCCATCAACACCACTCAAGTTCACCACTGCCCATTCTAAGAATCACCCCACATTCTAAAAACCACCCCACACCAAGACTACACACTAACCCCATAGACATTTCTGGCATCTTAGTTTCTTGTAAATAGGCCAAATCCACTTTCTGAGACTTAATCAAAGCCTTGATAACCTTCCTTTTATCTCTATCATTAGCCCCTTTTACATTCCAACATAAAATGCATATCCTCATCTAACATTAGAAACATTGCCCCTACAATCCACCCTTGAACCGATATAGTTCACACATAAGTCATGGATTTTGATAGTAGGGGTTTCTTTGGCATCCTTTTTCATCCTTAATTATATAGATGGTTTTGGTGACAGATAATGAAGAGGTTTCTTTCTAAGCTCCAAGGACAGACAATGAAGAGGGAGGAGGAGGATAGAGTACTGTGGGAGGAAGATAGCAAAGGGCTTTTCTTTGTAAGAAGGGTTTACTCTTTGTTGGAGACAGATTATACCACCCCTTTCCCTTTAAAGATAATTTGGAACTCGTGGATTCCTTTAAAGGTGAGTTTTTTTAACTTAGGAGGCTTGTTAGGGAAACGTTTTGACATGGGATCAACTTCAAAGAAGTGGGTGGAAGTTGGCTAATAGGTGTGCATTGTGTAGAGGAGTTGGAGTCCATTGATCATATCCTCCTTCATTGTGATAAGGTGAGAATTTTATAGCAGCTGATGTTCTCCATTTTTGGCGTTCAGTGAATTTTATTTGAGATGATTGGGGAGACTCTTCTAGGGTGACATGACTCTTTTGTAGATAGAAGATGTATTAAGTCTTTCGTAGCTTCTCTTCTTTGTATTTTCTAGATGATTTGAAAGGAAAGAAATAAGAGATTCTTTGATTGTGAGGAATTGTTTGACCAAAGGCTAAAAAATATTTTTCTTAACAATTTCTCTATGTGGGTTAGGGTGTATATACATATATGGTTGACTTCATAGATTTGTTCGGGCTTGAATGAGGGAGGGAATATTTTTTGTGTGTTCCCTCTTTCCTGTTTTTTTGCCAAGTGTACTTTGTATATGTCTTGTGTACTCTTGTGCGCTTTTTGCACTTTTTAGTACATTCTCTTGCTTATCAAAAAAAAAAAAAAATGGTTGCCAAATGTCTCTGCATTGTGCATGGTTGCTGATTCACAAACTGGGGTGAATCATTCCTAGTCTTAATATAAGTTTTGTCCAAATAGATGAATGTATGTCAGGCTTTGGATAGCTCAAAAAGACTTTTATTGAGGATCAAGTTTTGTAAATTTTACCAAATTTGCTTTTTATTTTTGTCTAGATTGTTAGCCAATCAGTAAGCAAATGTTGAAATGGTTCTCTTTCTAAGAAAGACTTGAGTTTCCAAACTTATAGTTGGATTTCAATTTTCCCTCTTTGAACTTCTTTAGCTTAATTTCTGAGTTTTTATTATATGGTATTCTGATGGCTGTATTTTTAGTGCTTAAACATGAAGTGATTTTTTTAATATGGCCATCCAAGATGAACAGCACTGGTCAACGCTTGAGTTTATAGGTATGCTGTTAATGTGAACAGGAAATGACAAGAAACCTGGAAGTCTGTCATCCTGACCATCATAGAGTGATATCAGAATTTACATTCTTCTATATCTTTGTTGTTGTTTCTGATTCATGCATAACAGATAGAGACATGTCTCTTTATATTTGTACTTATGGTGTGCTTACTTGTATGTTTTCCTCATATTGGTACAATATTAAATTACTATTCACATGTAAAGAAACAAAATACTTGTAACAACATATAAAGAAATAAAATAACAATGCAAAAGAATAAGGTAATATTTTCAGTGAGGTTGCTTCAAGGGAGTGGCAGGGACTTCTTCAAGGCTTTCTTTATTGCTTTTTTTTTTTTCTCTTAGTTCTGAGTTTCTAGAAAAATCTATGTAATTTATACAGCTCCACGTACATTCTTATTACCCCCTTGTTTTGTTTCTCCAATTCCTTGTAGAGAGACTTTTTCTGTTTCATTCTCTAGATGGAAAAAGCTTGAGGCACATTGCAATAATAGTGAAAGTATTCGGCACTCAGCTATTTCTAAGAGTGATAGTTCAAGGCTTCCTGAGCTCTCTTTCAACCGTTTACAACTTACCGACGAGGAATATTGTGGATTGCAAAGACGGAATTTTGGTAGATTTGTTGCACGTGAAGCTGTACTGGATGAAGAATATTGGGTTGATCTCTCTCTCTCTCTCTTTCTCCCTCTCTTCCTCCTTCCCTTCCTCCCTCCCTCCACTCAGACCAACACACCTTCTGGTGTGTGCTTCCTTCTAGCGATATTTGTTTCTTGATTCATTGTATGTCTAAAGTAGTTTAATGTATTTATTTCCTTTGCTTTTGTCTCTTTGCATGGCAGACAGCAGCATGGCTGCGGGCAGAAGCCCATTGGGAATCTTTATCATATATGCGGTTCGTTCCCTTCTTGTATTCTTAACTATGTATTGTCGTAATGTTGTCTTAATAGTTTTACTAGGCTTTTTTCATTTGTTTGTTTAACTTGCTGATAATATTGTGCCAAGTCTCTTATGAAACAGGGAAAAAAATAAATCTTATACTAAGTCTTAAATACTACATACATATGAATATTGGATTTTTCAGTTTGGACCATTAATTATGATGATTTACTCTGTTCCAGGCATGTTGATAATTATAAAAGGAAGTACGCTGAAGAGGTGAGCTGCCATGGAATACATTCTTTTTTAACTTTTCCTGATGAGTGCAAATTATTTAAGGGAGAGGGGGAAAGACACCTGCATTGACAACCTCAAATGACTGCATGAAGTGTTATTGTGAACTCTAGATTGTGCTCTATTTTTCACATTGATTATAATCTTATCTTGGTAAGCTACAAGATGAGGCTAGGGAGATCTATGGCCTAATTTTATTACCATGTGGATACCATCCTTTGTTTATTAGAAAGACTAATTTTGGTTATTTGGCTATTAAAATAATTAACAATTGATTTTGGCTTATATTCAGCCTCTCTTTTCCAAAATAGCCTCATTGAAGAACTCAAGCCTCCAATTTGTTGAAATTACATGGACCAATTGGTCATAGAAAGTGATATTGTTTTGTTAAAGACTTGAAAGTAATTGTATGTTACCTAGAGCATGTAGTTTCTAAAGAGAACTGATATTTAACTGAGAGATTGAATATATAGTTGTTAAGGATGCACCTAACTTAAATACTCACTTGAAACCTAATTCTTGACAATATATTGTTTCTTTAATTTTCTTATCATGATAAGAAATTTATTTTATTAGTACCTTAAGAGATCAACTTGTCAATTGCCTTTGCAAATCCTTATGAACATAAGAAGAAAGATAATTGATTTTGTTAAGGAAATGATTTTATATCCACCTAGAAATCTTTCAGGGAAAAAAATATCCTTATCTTAATGACTCTAAAAATGTTGAATCTTTCAAAATCATTTACTTGGTCTTAAAAGAAATATCTAGGGGCAAAGCTCAATATATAGAAATTATTTGCCTCTGTCAACTTATGATACATGGGAAGGTCCATTTATGGGGAAATAAAAGTAGGGAAAAGTAAACTAGGCTGTCTAGAATACTTGTCTCTTAGTAAAGAGTGAACAACTATTAAAAACCTTAAAACCATATCTCTTACAAAAACTTTTGAGATATAGGGATTAAAGAGAGACATGTCAAACTTTTGGAGATTTTCAACCCTACTATATGAAGAGTACACAAGATGCCCAAAAGGGCAAGAAAAGAAATACTGCAAAGAGCTCAAACATTCAATGATATCTAGTAAGGACACAAAACCATCACCCAAATGCTTCCCAGGCCAAAGATAAAGAGAACTATAAGAGACTCCTTTAGTGATTGATTTGAATGCCTCAAATCTTCAATTTCCAGTTCCATTCTTGCCAAATGGACCAAAATAAACGAAGTGTCCCCCATCTTTTCCAATCAAACCATATACTTAATCAGGATGATGAAATTCATGGTTGGAGCAGTCTGTATAGTAGTCAGATCCTTTGGATTGATCTGAATCATGAAATATAGAATTTATTTCCATTCATCTTGTCTTGCATTGCTGAGTCACCAACATTCTTGGCCCCAAGAACTGTCAAGGGTTTTTACTTTGAACTCTTTACTGTGTGAAATGTCTTCATTATTAAGATCATAGGAAATACAAAGAAGGATGAAGTGTCCTGAAAAAGCTAAAAAAGAAGAAAAATAAACAAAGAGTAGTACAACACACTAAAACAAAAAAAACTAAAACCAAAAAACCAAAACAAGTATTTAAACTCCATGATCAAGGGATAGGGATTCCCTAAAACAATCCTTAGAGATTAGGCACCCTTCTTAGCCAATTTGTCAGCCACCTCATCGCATGATCTAGGTTTTTGAGTATAGAAGATGAAGAAGACCCTTGAAAGAGCCTATTCAACTGGTGAGTAAGCCTTCAAGGGCCTGAGCCTCCTGAATAAACTCAATAAATAACCACACAGTTCCTTCCCACATGGACATTCTTGTTGCCCAAACTAGATTCCAAGATTAATCTTCCTAGGTCCTAAGATCTCATAACTATCCCTTGCCCAATTGGTTTGGAGAAAGCATGCAACATCAATCATATAAGGTGGCTTTTTTTGCTTCGGAGGTAACATGGGAGAAAGCTTTAACTTTGGATTAGGTCCAGAGGAGGGAGTTTTTTTTGGCAAATAGATGTTCTCTTTGCCATGCTGAAGAATAAATTGTTGATCACATTCTTGTCCATTGTGCAAAGACAAGGATTCTATGGTAGCTGTTTTTTACTCTCTTTGAAGCATCTTGGGTTCTTTCCTCTTTGGTTAAAGAGACACTCCTTGAGTGGCATGGGTCCTTCTTGGGTAAAGTTCACAAAAAGTATTAGAAGGCTGCCCCATTATGTATCTTTTGGACTGTTTGGAAGGAAAAGAACATGCTAGCTTTTGATAATGTGGAGTTTTTGGTCCAAAGGATGAAAAACCCTTTTGTTTGTAATTTGTGGTCTTGGTCTAGGTTGTATCATGTATGTAGATGTGGGCCTATGTCTCTTTCAAACTTTATCGATTGGGCAGGTTCTAAGTGAGGGCAGGTGATGCTTTTTGTTCTCTCCCTCCCCTGCTCGGTTGAGCCTTTTGGCGGCTAATGTATACTTCTTGTATGCTTTGGGATGCTGTTTTGGCTTTTCCTTTTTATATATACTCCTTCTTTTACCTATCAAAATAATAATAATAATAATAATAATAATAATAATAATAATAAATTAAAAAAATAAAAATCCCATATGATTTCTAATGACCTTTCAATGCGAATTGACTTGAGCTTCCTTGAGCACAATCATCAAATTTTGCAACCCATATTTGCTTTTGATGACAGAGTGTACCAAAACAATTTTGCTATTTTGAAATTTGCTATTGTGGCTACTAGAGCTCTGTTCCAAAGTTAGTCTCCTTACTGATCAACTTTGCATAACACATGAAGGAAAGCCACCATCCAATCCATTTATATCACCTCAATCTAAAGTCTTTCCCATTTAAGGTATGATCCTGGAAAGCTAGCCAATATGATCCTAGGACGTCCACTTCATAGTTAGTAATATCTAGAGTGTTCTAGTGATGTCCTGCATCACTATTGCACCTGAATGTTTTCTTTCACATAACCTAATTATATCAGTGTTTGGTGTTTTTTTTAAATATATTTTTGCATGTTTCAGGAGTTCTATGCTTTGAAACGACGATGTGCTGGGCAAGATGGAAATTTATTGAAGTGCTTCTGTTTTGTTGCAGTATGTCATAATCTCCTAGATAAATTAATTGTTTGTTTCTACCTGTGTTTTGAAATTGATGTTGATATTGGAGGTAACTATTTATTGAATATGAATATAAGGCAAATTGAAGGTGCAATGTAGATCTTAATTTCCAACCTTATTATTCTACTTCAGTTTCATGTCCTAATTGGTCCAATTCTGCTTATTGTCTATTAAACCACACATTCTGTAGTAAGATTTATATAGTTCTGTATGTTGCAATTTTTTTGAAGGGGGGAACTCTGAGGTATTGTTTTGTTTATGTTTGAATCCAGTCTTTCAATGACATCTTTCACTGATGTTGAAGATAACATAATAATCTCATTTTTTTCCTCTACGGTCCTCGCATCCTTTCTTCAACTAAATAAATGGCCAAATTATGCATATATGTATCATAGAGGAAGGAAGCACATGTTCTCCATGGCCCTTCACTTCCACTTGGTATGAGACCATGCCTTCGTATTTGACATATGTTGCTCATTTGTTTTGCCAATATAAAAAAATGTGCAAAATGAGGGTGCTGCAGAAAATATTATGGATTACCTAGATTTTCTGGTTAAATAGAACAGATATTAACAGCAGACATCAACATTAAAATGTATGTATTCCGTTTTCTGATACATATCAAATAAACCTTTGATGAATATTATGCAATTTTCTACATATTGTTGCAGTGCTCTTGCTGGGTTAATGTATTTGGTGGTACTCTTTTTTCTCCATTCCAGGTTAAGGAGGAGAAAAATATACGAAGAACCGTCTTAAACAGTGTTGTGGGAACTCTGGACCTAAGCATTCGACAATATATACGAGGGGAAACATACCCCGGGGTACACATTGGATTTTATTTTGATGCATGTGCTTCCAAGTTTATACTGACATAGTTGTCTGGTTAGACTATAAACATTTGGGAATTATTTTCTTCCCTAGATGTTGTTAAATCTTTTTCAATGAATCAACCTTCAACTCATTCTATAATATCTTCAGGAGATTAAAAGATTGTCTTCTGTCTTGGCAAGTCCAGAGCCCTTTGATGCGCATAAATATGCTTACATTGCCAATGTTTGTGTTTCAAAATTTGCCCGACGCCAGGGAATTGCACTAAACATGCTTTCTTTGGCCAATGATGTTGCCTCCTCAGCCGGTATCATGTTTCAACTCCTAAGAGTGGTTATATATGAATATATATATGTTTTACCTTCATATTCCAATCTATTATGTTGATATTATAGTGATAGTCCTTTTTCCCTCTTCATTGGATTGCTTGTAGGTATGAAGCAACTATTTGTTCATGTAAATGCAGACAACAAACCTGCTCAAGAACTGTACAAAAGAACTGGCTTTAAGGTTGGCCACCCAAATCTTTAGTATGTTGAGGCATCTTATTTTAAATTTGTTAAACTTTTCATGTATGCCTATTCATATGCTTTTATATCTTAAATGTGATTGAGATGCAACACTTGGCCTTTTGGCATTTAGAGTGCACTAATCAGTTTAGGTCTTGCGCTTTTACTTCACTATTCATTTTTCCTTTTTCTTTAATTCACAAAAAAAAAAAAAAGTGTTTAATTCAAATGCACAATAACATACAAAGAATGATGAGTTATCCTTTGCAAAAACAAAAACAAAAACTGACCAGAAAGAAGAAAAAAGTATAGAAAAGAAAGCAAACATGGAAGGCTAAAAGCAAAATATTATAAAAGACCTTCCAATTCAAAGCAACTCCATAGCCAACATGAAGAGAAGAGCTCATGGAGGTCAAAGATCCCCTTCAAGAGACTAATTAAGAGGCCTCATGCATGGCTAGAAGATTCACTGTGAGGAATCCAAGTGAAAGAACATGACTAGCCTGCTGTTATACTTCCATGGCTAGCATTTGATGCCCAAGTGATGGCAATACCAGAAATCCCCCTCAACTATGAGATTGGGCAACACCATAGACTAGCATGGTACAATCCCTCCAAAAGGGTTTGAATCTCCAACTCAATAGCTAATCTCAACCCAAGAAGCTTAGAGAAGGCTCTCAGCACTCTACTATCATGCTTCTTACAAAACCACTTATCCCAAATTAATCCAGATTAGCCAAAGAACAACTTTCAAAGTTGAGTTTGAGAGTACCTGCTAAGAGAGCTCCATTCAGCTTGCACCTTAGACGCAACCTTCCTAGTTGCCCTTGTAAGACTCAAATCTCACAATCTGAAGCTCAAAAGCTCAAGGGGGATCTCACAAAAAAACATCTGAGGCCAAAGCCCAAAAGGGTGATGAGAATGTATAGCCTTCCATAAAGCCTCCATCTATCATAAAAAATTTTGGCATTTTTCTTGAGCTAGATCATCCAAAGCAAAGCGACACAAACCACTTGCGACGAAACTATGTTTTTCATAAGATGACCAAAACCCTAGTAAGCAATAATCATCATGTCTCACACTTGTGGGAGGGGTCCAAACCATCTTTACTAGACTAAATAATCTGTGCCAAAGTCTAAGGCAACCAAGCAGTGAATGAAGAGGTAACCGATTTGCTACAATCTAGTAATAATCATCATGCACTTGACTCTTTACTTGCCTTTTTAACATAACTTAGACAAATACACCTGGCTTTGTATTTGGAGTATTTTACATTGATTAGGCCTCTTAAGTAGCCACTATTTATGATCGTATTGAGTAAATTGCATTTATCATGAAATTTGTGGTCACAAATGCCTGAATCCTACACCATCCATTTTTTGCCTTTCTTAAAACTAATTTTTCTATGTAATTGAGTTTATGTTCAAGAAGCATAGTTTAAAATTGTTAAAAAATGAGGATATTTTTATATTTAAAAAAAATCAAATTGACCTTGCTTTTCCAAAACGCTGAGAAATCATGTTGGGAAGTATGGGGTCCATGTTTGAAATTTCTAGACAAACATCCTTGAAAGTTGGGGTTGATCATCAAACACTGTTTTAATTGTTGAAGCTCTCCTAAACAGTTCTTTAGTAGGTTTTCCTATAAGTTTGTTTGATGTTGTTAAATTGAATTGTCCCTTCAAATAAATTAGACAATTGGAAATAGGACTAATTTCGGTTTAAACTGTGTATTCTCCGAAACAACATGTGCATACATTTTAGGCAAGAGGTGTACTTTCTGCCTAGCAACACTGTTAAGTTGTAAATGAATGGAAAGGCATCCAAGTCATATTTGACTGATACTGTTAATATCTATAATCATGGTCTTTGTTACAGATACTAGCTGATATTGGTCCAAAATCTTAGTTGCTCACTGGACAAATGCTAGAGCATATTTGTCTGTGTCTGATACTGCTTTTGTATAAACCAACATTGTATAGAGGATTTCATAGTAATCCTAAGCCCATTTTCTTTCTTTCCTTTCTCTCTCCCTTCCTCCCTTCCTCTTCATCCCTCCTATGCTGTTGTTGTTTATTGGTTCCTGAGGGTTACAAAATCAGTTTATACCTAAAGTTAGAGGAAGCCTGAAGGAAAGCAATGTAAGAAGGAATTTTCAATGAAATCTTTTAGGTTTAGAAAGATTCTTTTATCGTTTGTAAATATAAGAATATTGACTTAGTGGCCTATCAGAAAGAAGTATTCATATAGTCATTGTGATTGACTGTACTCATAATAAGACTTTTAAGTGTTACTTAGATTTGTCCACACTGTTTTGTGTTATTTTATTTTTCATTCTGGCCTATGCATGTACAGTTCATCTTATATGATTTTAAATAGGAAAAACTGTGGAACCTGACTGAATTACTGTTGAGGCTTGGAAGTGTATAAATGATGAGGTGTAATTTATGACTAGTTCTATTTAAAGATCTTAGGGACTAAAATACCCAGTGCAAGGAGTAAAAGCACTTTGGAACGAGTGAACAAGAACAAAGTTGATTTTTGAAGCTGCATCAACTACCATTATAGTAAGCTTATGAGCCATACTCTGAATTTTAAAAGAGAGTGATTGTGAAAGGAAAGGACATAAATGAAAGACTTTGGTTTTATTGCTGGAAGATCAACCATAGGAGATGTATATTTTTAAGTGATTGTAGTGGAAGTTCAAAGAAAGGAAGATCTTATATGACATTTATCAATTTTGAAAAGCATAAGGGTTCCAAGGAATATAATCTGATGGACTTTGTCATTGTAAATAGAAGGGAGTATTAATCAAATATATTGATTTAATCAAGAACTTTGCTGATGGTGTCATAAGTGCTATAAGAGGAATTGGGCATAACCAATTTACTAGTGTATAGGGGCTGAGCTACAGTTTTGTCTTGGACTAACAGTCATGGAGGGTCCAGGAAATATGACTATTGGATTCCAAGGATTGTGGACTTGTAGTGCTTTAAATTGCTTCTTCTTGCAAAAACCAATATTGGCCAATCAGGAAGCCAATAGGCTGGCCTCCCTAGTTGATTTTGTTTTGGGATTGCTTCTTATTGTGGAAGCTAAGATTGGTCAAGCAGGAAGCTAATAGTTTGGCTTCCCTAGTTGATTTGTTTTCAATCTCAAGTTCCTTGAGTTTTAGTACTCTTAGGGATAGAGAGCCTTTGGCTTTCTCTGAACAGGTTTCTTTTAACACTTTTATACCCTGTGCATTTTCTTTTTCATTTTAAGGATTTCTCATCTTTCTTCCTTTTGTATAAATTGTCATCTTTATCTGATAAAATATAAGTATGATTTCTTATCCAAAAAATTAAATCAATATTTTTTTTTTTCTGAAGGAAATAATAATATATTAAAAGTGTCAAACAAAATGTGCAACCAAGTACATAGGTAGTAAATAAAATGCACCAAGAGGCAAAGCAAAAAAACATGAGGGACTCCAAAAAACACAACAACCTCACAAAGACCCCAACCAATCAATATTATCTATAATGGTTAGGGGATCCCCGTCTAGATGCATCCTAGCCCATAACATGAGGTTGCCAATGAATTAAAAATAAATGAAATAAAATAAAATAAAATTTGTATTATGAATCACAAGGTTACAACAAGGGTTGTCATTGAGCCCAGTATTTGTAATTACTATGAAGGAACTAACAAGGAATCTTCCGGAAAATGTCACGATTCCTTTTGTTTAACAACTATATCGATTTTAGTTGGTGAAAACAATGTTGGTCTTGACTCCAAGTTAAAAATATCAAAAGATATAAAGTATGGAGGTTTGGGGGTAAGCACAACTAAGATGGAATACTTGCAACGTTATTTTATTATAAAAAGTAGTATAATGAAATGGATGGCTAAGAGACATCTAAGAGCAAATGATATCTTTATCTTGGATTATATTAGTCCCAAGGGAGATCAAGGATGTTGTCTATAGAATTAAGAGCAGACTGTATGAAACAGATAAGCACAGACAGTATTTGGTGATTGTGGAACACCTATTAAGTTGGAAGGAAACTGTTATAAGACAACTATAAGACCAGCTATGTTGTTTCATATAAAATGTTATGCAATTAGAAATAATGCAAATTGAACATATTGGAATCAACCATGTTAAGATGGGCAACATGCAAAACGAGGAAAGACAGAATAAGAAATGTATTGATAAGAATGTAGAGAGGTACCAATTGGGTAATGAGATCAGGGAAAGGTTCTTTATGATGGTCAAACTTGTGAAGACCTATGGATGTGCCAGTATAGACAAGTGCTTTAATTTTAGTTGAAAATACATTTGTAAGGGGGTAAAGGCACCACCAATTGATCATGAGATGAGGGAAAGATGTTGAAAAGAGTTTGTCCACATGTAATGAAGACCTATAATTGCACTGGTGCAAATGAGTGGTATAATTTGAGTTGAAGGGGCAAAAGGTCAAGAGGAAGACAAAAATGAATGTGGGTGAAGGTTCTAAGAAAAGGCATAACTGTAATGGGGGAAATGGCTTTAGATGCAGTGCTTTGTATCACCAGCTAAGGTCCACTGCCTTCATGCTTGCTACTTCTTGCTTCTAATTTTTTACTTTTTGCTCTGTTGCGACCATAATTTCCCTTAACCACAAGGCTTCATTTCTTTCATTGTTCCCATTCATATCCTTGGTTCCCCTGCACACACATCTCCTTTAATGAGAACATCTCTCTTAGTCAATGGTTTTCATAGTTGCATGGCTACACCATCAAAGCTGAGTTTCTGTCATACTGCCACCAGTTTGTGTTTCTACTACCTTCTTATGAATTGCATGCTTTTCTCAATGCTGTCATTATCATCTAGCATCATGCTCTCTAGGTAGAGATCCCCAACCCAGATAACAATTGCTCTTTGTTGTTATATGTTGATTATCAATCTTTCATCAGCTTCCACATTTCTCCTTCTCGGTTTACTAAAATTACCATGTCATACATATTGACTTGGCCCATTCTTGTTAAAATTATATCATCATCTTATAGAATGTATTGCAGGTCCTTTTGAGCATGTTCAGTGAATTCTTTTCATTGCGGTTTTTGGTCAATGAAGGAAACCCCATTCCACAATCTCTCCTTGGGAACAAGGACTTAGGGTAAACCCCAGAAACACAATATTGCCTGAAAGCCATGCCTATAGGGTATATCTAGGTTATTTTGATTCCCATGGGGTTCAAAAGTAGGACCCCCAATGGATAGGTCTTGAAAGGTTACCTATACCTTAGCTTTACAATTTGCTTAACTTCTCCATGGTTCTTCATCCATATTGTCCTTCACCAGGAGGAAATTTAGTTCTTAGGCTACCATGAATTTTTCTCTGCTGCAATCAACATGTTTATTTGTGGCACTGTTGCTTTTCCTCATGGCTTCTTCTTTTGCTCTCTGCAGATTGTAGAAGCTTCTTCATCTCCTCTATCAAAAGACCAAAGGCTTCTGATGTCAATGGAATTGTAAGCTGTGAAATGTAGGTGGACCACCATTAGAATGGTGGTTATAGCAAAGTGAGGCTTGTGGGAGGTTCCAGGTACAAGTCACAGTGGAGACAAAAATTTATTTTATTAAAAAAAAAAGGAAAAAATAAAAAAATAAATGGTGGTTATAGCAAAATTGTAATATCTTTACCAAAGGGAAAATATGCTCCTTTTTCTCCTTTCTTTTGCATTGGTGTAGGCCAAATATCTTATTGGTTTACGGCTGTATGCTTGGTTTGGCTTGGTTTAAAGTTGTGAGGGCACATAATGATGATGATGTAAATAATTTGATATATTGTTAATATTTAGTGTTTTTCTGTTGTTATTTTTTATTACTTCATATGTTCATGGAAGATCAAACAAGTAAATATCCTAATGAATTCACTACTTATTCTAATTAGGGTGGCTAATTTGATGATGTTTTGGTTTTATATTCTATAAAAATATAGACTATTATTTTCTAACTATTTTATATTTAAAAATATTAAAAAAAAAAAAATTCTTTTTACCAAAATTTGATAACTATTTGGATAATTTGGAAAATAAGATTAAAAAAAAAGGAAATTTGGATGAAAATTTTTAAAATATTTACTTTAATGTTTTTTTTTTCAAAAAGAAACAAAAAAAAGTTTGAGAAAATGTATTTGTTAATTATTTAATATTATTTCTCTCACTTTTTTAATGGATAATAAATTATAAAAAATTTATTAACCAATTTTTTTTCATATTTTTTTTTTCTAATTCCCTTTTTTCAGATTTTCCTATAATAAAATATTATATCTTTTAAGAAATATATTTTTAAATGACACAAAAAAAAAAAAAGAGTTGGAAGATGAAAACCCATGAACAGTCTTAAGTCAAAAAACTTAATCGGAGAATTGAATCGAACATACCACCATTTAAAAGAAAAGAAAAGAAAAGAAAATAGTGGATATTCCATTATATTATAAAATGATTATCCCAATACGCGTTATTTCATGTCATCGTGAGGTGGCGTCATCTGATTGGTTGGGTAGAACTTTCCTTTTCAGTTCAATAACTTATCCGGAGAGTGTTTAAAGTCACGTGCTTGTCATCCAAACTACGTGGGCCCCACTAGAATTGTCACGTGCTTGGCGATCTCCGCTTTTTATCCCAATCGCTACTCCACGCGTCTACTCAAATAGCGGATCGTTGAATTAAGCCAATTATTAAGTATTAAGTTTTTTTATAAAAAAAATATTTTTTTTCTAGTAAGTGTTAAATTATTTGTTTTTTATATGTTAAAAATTAATATATTTAACGTATTAAGAAAAATAATTTTTATATTAATTCTTATTTGACTTTAAAATAAATTAACATATTTCTAAAAAAATTAAAATAATAAAAATTATTATAATAAATATTTATCATTATCATCCTTGCAAAAAAAAATATTTATTATATTTATTTTTATATTATATAATTAAAATTTTTTAAATTAATAATTTGAAAAGTAATCTATTGATAAAACGTAAATCAAATCAAAGAAAAAATAGAATAATTCAATTACATATTTCAAATATCCATAACATCTCATTTTATGTTAATATCTAAACATCACATTTCTTACAATGGAAAAAGCTAAAAATGACAAATTAGCTAAATACTTGAAAGAATTCATTTGAGATTTGGTTTTCAAAACTATTGCTTGAATACTTGATCAGATATCGCCAAAAAAAAAGAAAAAAAAAGTCTATAGTTGAGGATTGATTTTAATTTGTATTATCACTTCCCAATTCCATTTCTTTTTCATATTGAAAAAATAATCTATTAATAGCTAAGACTTGTTGAGGAAAATTGTGAATAGCAAAGCATGTCACGACAACTTTTGTTTTAGTAGTAAACGAATAACATATCATTCTCTTAAATATTAGGAAATGTGGCTTGACAACATCAAAAGCACGTTCAACAACATTTTTTAATCTTACATGACATTGGTTAAATGTGTCATATTTTCCTACAATTCTACCACCACGATGAAAATCACTTAACCAATAACGTAATTATAATATAGTGTCATAAAACCCCGAGTGTGTGTATCTTACGCCTACTAAATATTATTTTTCCAAAATAAAAAATAAAAAAACATTGAGTTGAGTATTATTATGAATAAATACAAATCATATTAAATAAAACGAACATAGAAAATTTGCTTGATGGGAGCATTATAGGCTTTCAAGATTGTCCCGAAATCCTACTTCCAAACCAAAAAAGTATAACAATGATTCACCCTTTGAATCAAGACATGTATGGCTGATAAAGGTGTAATTATGAAGTAAGATTTCTTATGAAGCTATCCCATGAAAGCTTCATACTTAATGAACCTTGTGGTGTGTGCTAGTGAAGGATAGGTTAACTTAGACATCTTCCGTTTGAATGTCTACAACTAAAACTATGCGGTCAATAAAAGTATTACATTTGTCATTTAAATTATGTTGTTTCTTAAAGTATCAAGGACTCAATATAAATGTTGTATGTGACGTTTAAGTCTCCTGATAAGGTGTTTAAGGTTTAGCCTAAGTGTTAATTAACTAGCTTGATATACATTGTCATCAACTTATCTAAGTACAATGAGGTATGATCATCATCTTATCAATGTAAGAGTACATTTGGGAGTGATTCTTAAAAGCGTTTCTAACATTTCTAACACTTGAATGATAAAAATTTTCAAGTACTAAAAATATTAAAAGGGCTTCTTATACTTAGGACCAAACAAGCTCTAAGTAATTAATTAAAGAGGTGAGTAACTGTTTTTTAGCAACACCTCATAATTTATGTCAATCTACAAGTCAAAAAGTAAAAAAAATGCCACTACACACACCAGTCTAGCAGCCTCTACTCTAAATAAAAGTATTGTCATGAATTCTCTGACTTTTGTTCCTCATCAGCTTAATGTTGAAGTTGGCTTCCCTAGGTTGGCTTCTATTTTCCTTGTTTTGTTTCAACTTCCAAGATTCAATTATTTGGAAGTGTAATGTAACACCAATTTCTTCTATCCTTAAATTTATTCTTTATTGTTTCCAATGGGAGGAATGAGTTTCAAAAGATTCTATTGTTCCAAGATCTTATTGTTCCTTTATTGTCAATCATTGCCATAAAAGCAAATTTGTGACTTAATTCAAAAAGTTTGACTTATATCCCCTAAATTTATCCAAAGTCTTATGATCAACTATTGCCACAAAAGAAAATTTTCAAGATCCAATTATTCAAAAGCATAATGTAACACTAAAGTCCTCTATCCCCTAAATTTATCAACTGCCAAAGTCTTGCTTTGACTTTTTAGTAGAATTGTTGGGATTTTGTTAATAGTAAGGTGGTTAGTTTATTCAAAGATTCAATTATTTCTTGTTTACTTTTTGTTGAAGAGACTTTTCATAACCAGGAATATCCCTATTAGCCTGATCATGGATTTTGAGACACTGAAAACTTTTTGCTTTTTGTTAGGTAATTTGAAGAGTGAGGAATTTAGAGAGATTTCCTACTACCTTGGCACCTATAAATCCTATTCGGGAAATACAAACACATTTTATTGGAGAATCTTAACCTTCTAGTGAATGCATAATAACATCCAATGGACCTAGACACCAAATTTTGGTATCAATCTTAGCAAAGTGAATAAATCAAGGTTTTGGAAAGGAATGATTCAAAAATCAAATGTTATGTAGGAAATTATCATATAAAAAAAATTGAAAACAACTAATGACAATGGGAAACCTTGGAAGAACTTCAAAGATCTCTCTTAATTACCAAGAGGGGTTTCAAATATTGTAAGGTTACTCTCAATACTCCTTACCTTTAAGTGTTCACTCAACATGTCTAAGATAATAAGAATTATTACTTGATACATAACTTAGGAATTGGAATTATCACTCTATAGACATTTTACAATCATACAACACTCCACAAGCAATCTACTAGCATTCCTCGACTTTATCAATCCTGCTCCAATTGGGTAAGAAATATCCTCAAACTATTGCTCTTTATAGATAATTTTATTTTCTTATTAGAATCATCTCTATTGATTTTTCATTTTTATTTTTTATTTTTTATAAACAAAATCCTCTCAATAGATAATTGACCAAATTAATTAAAGAGGGTTACTATACACTTATTTAAACCTCTAGCTTTACTACAATTGCATTTCAAAGTGTGTGTGTGTGTGTTTGTGCGCATGTGAACTATCAAATTAGAACTCAAATAGAAGGCACAACTACCAATACAATCTAATGTCCCTACTCTATATGAGAAACTAATTTTTACATATCTAGAAATAACATGTGGCTCCTCTAATATTTGTTTCTCAAAACCAAACAACCTAATACATCAAAATGATTATATCACTAAACTAGGGAAATTCAAAGTTTTTAAACTTAATACATATGTAAAAAAAATTTGATTATGTTGAGGCACTAACCCTCATTTCAAAATATCAAACTTAACAACCATGGATCATGAAATTGAAGAAGTTAAGTGAATGTTAGTACACTTGCAAATACACTTAAGATGACCCTATGCCATTGTTACAAACTTACAAATACAAGGCAATTTGTTGCATACCCTACATCGTGTTAGACCAAAACTTCCCCAACCGCACCAAAGAGAAAAACTATGCAACATAACTACATTATAACCAATAGATCCAAGGAATTGTGTTAGTCAACCTTGATTCCATATCCTACATTTTCCATTAACTATACAAGCAATAAACAAATAAGCAAAATGTAAAAAGTTGTATAATTTCCCCCATTTTATCTAAGTAGCAACTTATATTTGGTAATAAACTATGTGCAAACTACATACATCCCTTAGAAATTTTTGTACGTGGCTTCATATTCACATGGTTACTTTGATTCCTCCATTCTAGCACAATTTGAGCCAAGATCACAGTCATGTGAGATCCTATTGGATTTCAAGTGCTTATCACTTGATGAATATTGAACATTTATCCTCATTCACATGAAGTTTTTTAAGGTTTTTAATAATCTATCTCTGAAAGATCATTTTGTAATAACTCAAACCCAATTTAGAGGTAAAATCATGATTTAAAAAATTTAATTAAATTAATTTAATAAGGATAGAAAAGTTTTTTCACTTTTAAAAGCCTTAGGTATAAATTAGTTTTTCTCTATCTTTTTTTTTTTTTTTTTTTTTTTTCAGTTTTACTCTTTTACATGGAGATCAAAAAAATCAAAGAGCATAGGGAAACATAAAGCTGAAGATTTGAAAGTTTAGGGTTGAAAATCGGTTTTCCAGGTAAAATTCTGACCCCTAATTTAATATTTTAAATTCGTTAATTAGTTTTGAATGCATTAGATATTCTTTGAAAAATCACAATCTGAATTAGGATTTTTTTATTTAACTTTTAGATCAAAAAGTTTGAAAATTTGTGAGTATATGTTGATTTATTGATGAAAATAAGAAATTTCTGAAAATTTCAATTGAATAGAAAAATAAATAAATAAATTTAAGATGAAAAATCAATTGAAGAAAAGAAATTTTGGATTTTGGAAAAAGAAAAAGAAAATAATAATAATAATAATTGCATGATTTTGGATTTTGGATTTTGAGGCATTGTGTTGGGGCAATAATTTGGAAAAAAAAAAAAATGAAGATGTGGGATTGTGAGATTGTTGAGTGAAGAAAAAACAAATCAATTAGGTTACCGTGAGAAGGAGGAGAGTTGTAGTTTGTAAAGTAGAGAGTGAAATAAATTAAATAATATTAATAATAAAAATAATGAGTGGATTAGTGGAGTTGTTGGAATGTTTTAAAGTACATGGGTTTTTTGTTAAGTAAGGTGGGGCATTGGAATTAATAATAATAATGATAATAATAATAATAATTAGAAAATTTTTTAATATAATTTAAGTATATAAAAGAAATAAATGGTTATAATAAGATTTGGAAGGCAAATGAGTTTATGAAAATTTGGAAATTCATTAATTTATATTATTATTGTTTTGGAAGTTGAAAATAATATCAGGTGGTAATATCATCAACATGAGAAAATAATTAGGATCCCTAATACTAAATAAAATATTTTTAGTATTGTCAAATTTATAACCTTTGGATAAATAATAAAAAATTAAATGTGTGTATGATATTATGTTAGGTGATGAGTAATTTCTTCAAACTAAATTCTTCAAGATTTTGGATGTTTCTTCAAGGTAAGGGAAATTAAAGCAGATTTTATAAAAAGAAATAATTTTCTTTTTATATTGTATATATATATATGCATGGATCAAATATATGTTTTGTACGAAAAATATGTTTGAACATTTTTCTTTGTTTATGAAAAATAAAAATTGTGGAGATATGATATTTGTTTTCTAAGTTTGAATTAATGAAATAAAGTTTTGACTCTGGTTTCTATAGTCCTAGTCAACATGTTATAATTGTTGACATTTCCAACCCTAATCAACGAGTTATAATTGTTGACCTTTGGTTTGTTAACTTTAAATGAAACAAATTTGAAACTAGTCGCTCATTTGTAAAGTCCTATTTAACTTAATACTATTTGTTTTATGATAACCAGAGTAAAAATATTTGAAATATGTTTGATTTGGATTTGATATGAAATGGTTTTGATATATATGAAAATGTTTGGTTGAACAGTTTAAAATATATTAATATATTTGAATTCAATGTTTTTATAAAAATGATTGTACTATATATCTCATATTTGCAAACATGATTGAAACTATTTGATCCATAAAACTATATTAATGTTCCTTATTGAGTTTTTAGCTCATCGCCCTTTGTTAATAATATTCAAGTACCCTCAGTTCGAGTGAGGAGTGATGGTTAGGATGAAAAATTTGGCTTTATTAAGACATTTATTTAAATTCTCTTTTTGGGACTTTATTAAATGTTAGAATTTGATTATTGTTAGCTACTGTTTAAGTTTGAAATTGGTTGGACAAAAAATACTATGGTTGATATGTTGGTTTAAAAGTTGAGATTTGAAGATTTTAGAATTTTTGTTTTACTATTTTGAACAGGAATTTGGTAATTGGTATTTTCCAGTTATAAGATGAATGTTTGTGTCGTTTTCACTTTGAGCCTTGGGCTTAAAGTATGAAATGATTGTCATGCCCTTTGGAGTGGGTTTTGGGGCATGACACATTTAGCTTGGTTTCCAAGTATGCAATCTCTTAATGACCCCTTCCTTTCTTACATTTAAGTATGTGTTGCTTATTCAGTCATTGGATTAGAAACCATTCTACATCCCATACCATCAAAACAAAGCAATATTGCATGCCTAACACCACCAACAAATTTTAATTATTTATGGTCATTCTTTTATCATTGATATAATATAAACAAACTACTTAAGAACTCACATATAGGCTCAAACAATCTACTAATTACTAATTAATGTGAAACCGATATGCGATTAGCCATTTTTATCACTAAAATTCTTTACAATAGATTTTAAAAAATAAAATTAAATAAGATAAAAAAAAAATAACAATTCTTATGTGACATAAGTAAATGCCATCAAAGAAGAGATTCATATAAGCATTATAAAATATAAGTGACTAATGTCATGGTTAATCAAATGATCAAAAATGGCAAACTTACTAAAACCTAAAGATGAGTACTTGAATAAATTTTTTAATAGAATATTAAACTTGCTATACACTTGTCATGTTGTATAGAAATTAAGAGAAGACTATTTCATGGGTAACATTAATCATATCCAATATAACCGTTATGAAAGTGAGAATTGTATTTTACACCTACTTGAGCTTGATAATTAATAAAAGGTCCTCCAAATACCCATAATTGATTACAAGGATATAAGGTTAAAATAGACAAAAATACCCCTTTGACTTATACCCATCATTTTTGTCTTTATACCACCACTCTTTATATGCCCCATCCATAAAATTCTCCTTTATATAATTATTTTTCATTATTTTTTAAACTCTTTTAAAAATAATTGAAAAATCAACATTATTTTCTATTTTTAAAGTATAAATAAATAAAAATTATATTAATGATTCAAAAATTATTTTGGAAAATACTTTAGAAAAAATTATTAATTTAAATGAATAAAAATTATTTTTTACATTTTAGAAGTAAATGTATTTACTATTTTTTTTTCTTTTATACTAAAAAGTATTTTAAAGTTTTTTTTTTAATTTTTTTCCTTCCATAGTTTAATAATGTTTTAAACATGGACTTTTGGTAATAAGTTATATGAATGTTCCAAATTTGTTTATTAGGGAATTTTTTTTAATGATTTGAATTAATTGAAAATTTATTGAAATAAGAACAAAGAAAAAGAGAGAAAGATGATAGATGAAGAGTTTTTATTTTAAATATCCAACTAAAATGTTTTTGCATTTAGAAATAGATTATATCAATACATAGTACAATAGAGATTGAATTTTTCTCATATAAAAGGGTTAAATGATATATGTTCTCATTTTAAATGAAAACAAGTAGTTAAAAATTATATAGATTATGTTTGAGTTTGGTTTTAAAATATTTTTTATAGTTTTTATTTTTTTATTTTTAAAAATATTTTATTTTCTATATTGTCTCTTTTTGAAAATACATTTAATTAAAAAATATGAAAACTATTTTTAAAAATGAAAATTGAAAACCTTGTTTAATACTATTTATTTTTATATGAAGATAATAAAAAGAATTAAATTTCATTTATTGATTATTATTTTTTATTTTTAAAATATAATATGTTTACAATTAAATAAAGGAATTGGTCAATTGTATATTTTTTTCACAAAAATGTAATATGTTCATAAAAAAATTGGATTTAAGTTTTTCGTCATTTTTTTAATCAAACTACTAGAATCATGTTTAATACACATATAGGCATACATGCACTACGGGGATATGAAATTTGTGTCACTATACAAGGGTATTTACTAACTATACCAGAAAAATGTATTAAGTGTACAAACAGTATATAAGATTATCATTTATAAAAGATTTCAATCTATTTTGAACCACTCCTTTATTTTTCTTATCACCCACAAATTGCATACTCATGTCATGCACTTTATTTAACTCCCACATAGAAATTCTGATACTTTCCCCAGTAATAATGTTTGGGGAAAAAAAATTAACCCTAATTCATCCACCCTTTTCTCAGTTAAACCATTAGAAATATGGTTAACACACCTACGTGGACACATTACTTAGGAGAGATATATTGCACCATTGTACAATGGTATTACACTAATTGTACAAGGAAAATGTACTAAGTGTACAAGAGTGTACAAGGCTACCATCTATGAAAGATTTTAATCAATTTTGAATCACTTTTTCATTTTCCTTGTCACCCACAGATTGCATACCCATGTCATGCAATTTATTTAACTTCCACATGGAAATTCCGATATTTTCTTTAGTAATAATGTTTGGGGAAAAAAAATTTAATCTTAATTCATCCACTATTTTGTTAGCCAAACCATTAGAAATAAGGTTAATATACCTACGTGGACATACAACTTAAGAAGGATATATTGCACCATTGTATAATGATGTTACACTAACTGTACAAGGGAAATGTACTAAGTGTACAAGGGCGTACAAGGCTACCATTTGTGAAAGATTTTAGTTTCTTTGTCACTCACAAATTGTATATGAAATTTGCACTATTGTATAAGGGTGTTACACTAACTATACAAGGGTGTTACACTCACTATACAAGGCAAATGTACTAACTGTATGAGGCAAATGTATTAATTATACAAGGGTGTACAAGACTACCCTTTATGCAAGATTTCAATCAATTTTGAACTTTTTTTTTTTTCACCTAAGGATTGAACACTTTTCCCCCACACATTCCTTCACCTAAAAATTGTTTTAATTTTAAATTTTAAATTTCATCATCCAAAATTTGTAATTGCATATTTCATTTAAGTAGTTTTAACAATATTTTTTCTTACTACATTTACATCCTATATAAAGGAAAATTAACTATAATATTTAGGTATTACCTTTTTTGTGAAATCAAATTAATATACATTAGTGTCATTGTTTCAAAGGACTTAAGACAATATAAATAATATTAATAACTATTGAGGAAAAATTATCAATATTTTTTACCAAACTATGTCATTTAGATTTTCCCTACCAAAATTAAAACATAGGAAATAAAATTAAAATTAATCACATTTAAAGTGTTTATTACAAGTAAACTGAATGGAATATATATTTTTACCATTTTACCTTTATAAACATAATGTCAGTAGAGATTAAAAAAATCATATTTAAATGGAATTAAAAATGATAAAAAATAATCTTTGTAACATTTGTAATTTTTTTTTAAAAAAAGATCATTAATATAAATTATCAAGTTAATTTAAAATAATTTTTTGTTGTAATTATAGTTTTGAAGATTCTACGATTTTTATATTATTACTTTTAATTTATTTTCTTTGATTTTTTATTTTAAATTTCATCTAAACTTTTTTTTTTCTTGCATTTACATGTTTTCTATTATATCCCTATTTAAGGTGATTTTCATCTAATTTGTGTTCCATTATATTTTCTTTTTAATTTTAATGTGTTGTTATACCTCTTTACATAACAAAAGATTTTGTTAGTTTTTATCTACAAAACTTTATATAAAAGATATCATGTATGAGGAAAAAAAAAAGAGAAAATTATGATATAATTACATACAAATCTCTTGATATGATACATTTTCTTGGCTTAATGGCATTGTGTTTTAATAATTTAAATTATATCAAGTCCACATCTATTTTAGATTTAAAAGGGTATTTGAATGTTTTTCAAATTATTAAATTATAATACATTATTCAATTAAAAATTAATTATCACCATTAGTTAAAAGATAACCATATTACAAAATAATATATTAAAATAATATCTATGTATTGTCCATAAAATAGAGAAAATATTCAAATAATTGTCTATAACGTTAAAGATATATATATTAGATAAAAAAGAAAAATAATATTTTTTAAGGTGTTTAAAAAATAATTATTATGTATTTTGTAAGTTTTTTTAAAAAATATTTTATGAGGTGTTTAAAAAATATTTACTTTAAAAATGTAGTAATAATCATTTTTAATCATTGACTTCCAATATTCAATTTATTAGGCATGGTTTTTGGGAGAAAAATAATTAATGGAAATAGTAACACCTCCCTAAGGAATTAATTTACATGTCTCACCAATTAATATGTGAGAAAAAAGATAAGATAAGGTGAATTATGAGAGAGGGAAAAAGAGAATGAGAGACTAGGAAGTTAGTTGTTTTCTTTTTCTTTTTTACAGTCAAGGGTATTTCAGGAAATTTTGAAAAGTAATGTCATTCAACTCAATTTTCACTCATTCACTAGGTTTTGGGCTCAAATACAAAAGATATGAGGATCTTGGGCCAATTTTCAAGCCCAAATGGGTGTAAAACTCAA
Organism: Vitis vinifera; assembly: GCF_030704535.1. NCBI lineage: Eukaryota > Viridiplantae > Streptophyta > Magnoliopsida > Vitales > Vitaceae > Vitis > Vitis vinifera. Next base: position 17,177,756 of record NC_081810.1, on the reverse strand, counting down.
TTTCCCCGTTATGAAATTCATCATCAAGTCAGTATGGACATGTCAATTCAATAAAGAATTGAAGCATGTATAGTAATACTTGACCAAGAACAAGATTTGCTTCACTAAATAATTGAAACATGTACAATAATCAAATAAAATTTTATATAAAGAGTCCATTGCATGCAATAAACATAAACAACCCCTATTCAAATAGGAGATTGAATGGAGAATGGTGAACCATATAATATAGCAAGTGAATAAGTGAAAATATACTATTACAAAACTTTGTTTCCATCGATGACATAAATTCAAGTAAGTCCACATCCTTAAAATAAAAATTCAATCACTCATGGTTATAACCAATGTTTTCAGAACCGAACCGATCATTGAACTAGAAAAGTTACCGGTTCACGGTTCACTGGTTGGACCAGTGGTCAAACCGTGATCGAACCGGTGATGTCATAAATATATAATTTATATTTTATTAAAATTAAGAATAATTTTAAGAAATATATAAATATATATAAAATTATAGCATTTCATTTTTTTTGTATTTAATATGTCTATTAATTGATAAACATAAATGTAAATGTATTAATATATCAAATTTTATTAAATAGAATATATATAATATTTACATATGAGAAGAAAATTATAACACTTAATTTTATCTACATATTTATGCATTTTACTATTTTAATTATATTATTTAATTTATATTATTTTCATATTTATTGTTAATAATTATTATAAAAAATTGCAAAGAGCATTAATATAAAATATTGTTACCCATATTTTATAAAGGAATTGTGCAGTAAGATGGTTGTCTCTTACTTTTTTAAACTTTAGATCTGAGGTTCAAATCCTCACAATGCAAGCATTTATTTTTCTTTATACTCAAATCCCACATCCCATATCGAAAGCTCACAAATTTAATGAGCTCCATAAATAACTTGCTCATTGAAGGAAGAGGAAAGTTGCGTGATGAGTGGGCTGCCTAGTAGGTGGGAGACTGGGAAGATTTTGGGCCTAATGCTGCAAGGCCTGCCTGGTGGGTGGAAGATTGGGAAGATTTTGGGCCCAATGTTGCAAAGCCCAATGGCGTTTTGGTTGACCCACATGTTGACTGGTTCATAGAAAATTGAACGGTTCGTCCGATTCGATGGCTCCGTCGGTCCGTCTGGTTTAACGCCGAACCAAAGCCCATTCCGACTCAACAACTGAACCGAACCAGACCAGGGTCCGGTTGACGGTTCAACCGATTGACCTTATCCATTGACCTTATCCATCTTGTACACTTCCATCCAAATTAACTTGAGTAAATCAAATGTTGCGTGGACACCTTGTAACATGTTTCAACATATCTTACATATCTTCTTTCATTGTGCGAATAATAAAATAAGCATGGAAATCCAAACATTTGCCATGTCATACAAATACAAAAACGTTGGTTCATATCCACAACCAAATAAACCTCCTTAATAAACACCTCAAATGCTTCTCCCCAAATATGGTGTGACAATAATCAAACCAAATGTCATAATATTTAACATTAGCTTCTCCTTTGTTTTTGGTCCAACCAAACTCTTCCAATTTTCAGTCTCACTAATATAGTTGTCTAACATGGCCACAAGCTTATGCATGTGCATCAACAATAATGAATAAATTATTTGTTAACACTTCTCTCTTAACCATGCATTGAAGAACTTCGCAATATTGGTGGTCATTTTATCCCAATATTTTTTTGGGAACTTTGTCATCACCTAATGTTTGGGGTTGTTTTATGTAATCCACCTTGTTAGATCCTCATTGAAGCACACAAGTTTTGCAAGAGCCCATTTGTAGTTTATATCTAATCTAACATACACAATGCTATCTAGAAGCACATAAACATCTTCCTTACTTTTTTTTTCTTGAATGTTTTGCCTATTGAAGAAGTTAGTGAGGTTTTTCTTCAAATGACAATAACAATATGTATGATTTTCTATCCCAAGTAACTTTGAAACATTACGTCAAAATCCTTGATGCCTATATGTTGGAAACCTTGGATTACTATGTTCCCTTACTTTAGATTATTAGGGAGCATGAAATCCTATTGTAGGCTCTCTAGATTTATCACACAATGGAAACATGACATTTAAAACCAAAATATGTATAAAAGATTTAGAGATTAGTACCATATCTACGATCTAGATGTTCCTAGATCGATTCTTGTTGATGTAGAATGCTCCAATACTACATATGATCTCGTAAATTCAATAGTCTTCCACTTGACAACTCCTTTTTTAGTCCAGGCACTGAGATGATGGAAATTTTAGGTATGGGGGCTAAGATTCTCTTTCTAGATTGAAGGAAGACAACAAGACTAAAACGTCAACCCCTAAGAGGGGTATTTATAGGCTTGAGCTTAAGTGACTTGAGTCCACTATGGGCTTTAGTTACTTGATTTAGTCTAAAAGCTTACTAATTGACTAACTAACCTAATAGAGCTCCAAATAATCAATTAGCCTATTCTAGAGATACCGTTCACCTACCATTATATAACCTTGCATAATTACTAAAGCACTCTTATGCATCCAAGTGAACTAAAAACTCATTCAACCCTTATAAATTGTGTTATCAAGGGATATGAGCTCAAACAAGGACCATTGAGACCTATAAGACTATATCGACTCACTCAAAATCCAATTTTGAAGTTAAATTAATATCCCATTACAAAGAGTCCAACTACACTCTAGTATTATATGTATATAACAATGAGACACTAAGTGCTCGGGTTTGTGACTTGCTATCCACTATATATAGTCTCCCATGAATTGGTATCCATAATCTAACAAGGTGAAAGCTATTGACCTCTCACAATCATCTATACCATCCTTAAGTTGCAAATCCTCTTATTATATGATCAAATGACATACTCTATCTCACTATGAGTATATGTTAAATTCCACTAAATAAATCTTTTGATCCATTTTTGTAACCCAACAAAAGGAAGATCATAATCTGAGTGTTTAGATCCATTCATGGTGCACAAATCTAACCAAAAATGTAAGATTTATGATAAAGAAGCGATTGAAAAAGCACATGAATCCTTCTCGAATTCAAAGTTATAGCAGTAGGGCTTAAGAGCCCAGATCAACACTCAAGTGGTCATTGACACTCAAGCACCCTCATCGAGCATTCAAGTAGATTTTCAACACTTAAGCATTGCTTATAGTGCTATAGGTGACAAATGAGCCATTTTTAGGGTTTTAAGGGTATTTTAGTGTTTTTAATGTTTCTAATCCTAATTTATGTTATAGACATTTTTTTGGTAAAATTGGATTTTTGGAAAAAAAAAAAAAAAAAAAAAACTAGTATTTGGATTTGCCAAATATGTTGTAGTGTCCCTAAGTCTAGTATAGGGAGGAAGATTGTGAGGTATTCAAGATCCATGCTAACCTTTTCAATGACTGGAATCGATCTAGGTACATTTATAATCACAAGTATTGTTTTCATATTCCTAGATCTCTAATGCTTCCATTGTGTAGATTTAAATATTTTTATGATAGTTTTGCATGCACCCTAATGATCTAGAGCCTGGAATGACCTTTCCTAGTCATTTTAAAAATTGGAAATGTAGAAAAATGGACACTAAAACATGCAAAAGGAACAATTCAAGTGTCCTTCTAAGGCTCCAAATTCTTTAAGACACGTTTCAAATGCCCCTAGGCAGTTCAAATGCCCTTTTAGAGACAACATGAACAACCTATGATAGTTCCAATATGTCCCTTGAGATAGTTTGAACATTTGAGATATTTTGAGCAAAAATCACATTTTTTTTAATTATTCATTGTTTTGCTAAAATATGTCATCATATATTCAATTAAATTTTTAGGGTTTGTTTATAAATATTTGAAGTTTTGCCTTATACTTCAAACTGTTAAAACCTTTCAAGAATGAGTCTCAAAAGCACTTTTAGTGAAAAGGTAATGTGTATCCACTAGTCTTAACAAGATTTTGAAGTGATCTATTAATGAATACAAAGTGCTATCTTTTGGAGGTGAAATAAAAATGTAGCTTTTAATAGGTATAAGACTTTGGGAGTTGGAGTGTACAAATAATGTAACATTATGACATTTTCTTTGATATTCAGAGCTTGATTAACATGGATTTTAAAAAACGTTTCTAGTTGTTCTAGCATTTAAAAACAACTCTTTTGATTAAAATTTTCGAGTATTAGAAAGATTAAAAACATTTCCTAAAATCATTACCTAATAGCCAGTTACTTGATTCGATTTATGATTAGGTAAACTCTCGATTCTACACTTATGGAGATATTTGTAAAGGGTTTTCACATGGATTGTGCATTCAATATTTGGATGTTCTTTTAATATAGTTTTCAAATCTTGATAATTGGAAAAAAAAAACAAATAAGAAAATTTGAAATTAGGCAACAAGCTTGGATTACCAATTCATCCCCTTAGATAGTTCCATGACTCAAGAACATGCTTTTTGGATGGTGATCTTATTGTATTTGATGGTCATCCAACACACTCCGAGACTTTCCTTTATCAAATATAGAAAATCCTTAAAATAATTTTTGAGGATGACACGTTTAATTATTTTTAGATATGGATATTTATATCATATTAAAAACATTATATACAAGGAAAACAATAATCCAATATGTATAAAAGGTACATGATTTGTTGTATTTTGCTTAATTCAATTCAAAGTTAATGCTACCCAATGGAAGTAATAATAAACAAAGAAAAAAAATTATTACTATAAAATAAAAAAATTAAAAAATCACAACGAAAAGATGAGTTTGGGATGAATCACTATCATTCTTGTCCTCAAAAATTGCTTTTGAGAACAATTTTCTATTCTTCAAAACCAAAAAATAGAAAAACGCATTTGACAACCAAAAATTGTTTTCTATTTTATGTTCTTAAAAACAGAAAACATGATGTTTTTAGACAATATATATATTTTTTTTCACTTGTTTTTTGAGCTGTTTAAAAAAATAATTATATAAATATGTAGAATGATTAAAAATAAAACACTAGATATAAAAATTATTTTTTTAAAATATTAAAAATAAGTTTAAAATATTTTAGGTTTCTAAATAGAATTTTGTTTTATAAAAATTAAAAAATAGTTTTCAAATACTGTTCTTAAAAATTGTTTTTAAACCATTTTTGAAAACAATTATCGTAATAGATTTTTTAAATTTTGTTGGGTATATTTTTTTTGAACAGTTTTTTTAGTACCTCTGGAGCGTGGGAGAAAAGCGAGAAAGAAAGCGCGTAGAGAATAGGATGGAACCAAAAAGAAAGTCTTACATTTATCCATCCACGTAGTACGCCGATCTCTGCATCCCGAATGCCAAATCCATCTGTCTTCGCTTTTCTGCATCTTCAAAGGAGGAAAAAGGCAGTGTCAAACCTCCGTAAATAAACGAAAAGCCAGTGTCCTTTACACCCAGTCTGCTGACTCACCTCCTCAATCCACCACCAGCCCTGCATTCCTTCCAAGCCATCCTCGCCCTTTTTTTTTTGTTCGTCTTCTCTTCGGTTCATTTTCATTTTTAGATCTGACAGACAAAGGGGAGAACCGCAGCTATGGGAAATGCTAATGGCCGAGAGGAGGTAGCCAACATCAGAGACGATCCGACCGCCAGATCCAATGGCGACTCCGGTGTCCGTGACATCTACGCTCCCAACTCCACCCACCCTGCCCGCGTCGCCTCCTCCGATTCAATGGGGAACACGCCTCCTCAGAGCCCCGGACGCTCTCGATCGCCTCTCATGTTCGCTCCTCAGGTCTCGCTTCCCTTTTTTTCTTTTGTTTTTGCTATTTTTCTTTGTGTCTGTTTGGTTGCTGAGAAAATTATAGCAGGGGGAATAGAGACTGGTTTAATCGGCTGCGGCTAAGATTCCGGATTTCCTTCCGTTCTCCTGTCGTTTCTCAGCAATCGAAGGGACGTTTCTTGTGGATTGTGATTGGCTATATGAATTGTGAATCTGAGTGAACGATTGTGGAATCTGGTTTGATTAATTAACTACTCGTATGGCATTTATTATTGTTATTGAGGAATATGGATTTGTATTCATGAACAGTATCTTTGGAAACTACATTAACGTGAAAAAATAAAGCTCTTGCTTCGTGTGATTTTCCTTAATTATTACCAGTTATGTTTAATTTATTTGGTGAAGAAAATGTCAGATTTGGAACTTTTAATTCTGAAAATTTTGGAGTTATTATTTGTATGTATACTTGTAGGAGATAAATTGTTAGAAATTATAGGTGATCGTAATTCAAGGTCTTTTTTCTTTGAAAAGTGGTAGATATATGATGAGGAAATCGTGAATTTGTTGGTGTTTGTTAGATTGGGATGATTTGCAATGACATTACTCAACTTGTCAATGCCGTTACTCCCTGTGTTCCCGTGTTGAAGGATATGTTGTTTACGTACTCCATCCATGTGAAATTTTATCGTTATTGTCAGCTTGAGACATGTTCAATGACATTACTCACCCTGGTTTGTAGGATATGTAATAAAGTGCTGTAATTTTGCAGAAATTCAATGTACTTCGTTTGTAAACCAGATGATTTACGACGGGTGTCAGAGGAGGAATTGGGGTATTGCAAGCAGTAGAGGATTAAGTAACATGCCCAACTGAGTTAGTTTGAATATAAAATTTAGATATGGTTGAATGATGCTTTATGGGGTCCACGATGTTGAACTCCTCTGCAAGTTCAACAATACGTTTACCTTTCATGGCAGCTGCATCCTAATCAAATTTAAAGATTTAGATGGAAATTGTTGTTCTTGGAAATTTTCATTTTATGTTTCCATCTTTAGAAGGTTTAAGGAATTCTTGTTTGGTTGTTTTATTTCAAAACTAGGAGTTTTGGGCAATTTTAACTTTTCTTCTTTCCTTCTTGGGTTTTTTTAATAAAAACTTGTAATGGAAGTTTCTTATTTAGTAGGAGATGGAGCCTATGCCTGAATATGCATTCTAGTAATAAATTAACCAAATTCTGATTTGGTTTTGAATTTAGTAACTTCTCTGGGATTCAAGAGTCTCTGATCCGTGATTACTGATTAGTATTAGGAAACCAAAATTCATTCAAATATGTATGATTGGGAGTTAGAAGCGGTTACATTTTTTGTGTTCTATTCAGGATTTGGGGTACCAGCACACTTGGAGAATAAATTAGTGGGAATTTATCTGCAGATGTTAAAGTTTAATTTATTATAAGGCTCTAGGTTTAAATATTAGCTTGTGTTTCCAGTGTTCAAGGGTTTGGGATAAAATTCCTGCTTTGAATCAAATTAGGAGAAAGGTTATGACACTAGCCAGTCAGCATTGCTTGTGCAAAAGGTTTGAGGAATCCACCAATCACCTACTTATACATCATGGGATGAGTTTAAGTCTATGGTCCCTATTGTTTTCATCATTCGGTATTTGTGTTCCGTATGTTATGTCAGCTAATTGGTGGTGTAGGTTTGTTTGAGAAGGAAGAGGAAGTCTGGAATATGATAAAAGAAACAAAGCTCCAAAAAAAGTAACCTCCTGAAGAGGAATGAAATCCCCCCATAAAGTCATCAGGCGAACCGTTGACTACGTGGTTAGCTGAGTACCGTATCCATAAAAAGGAGCATCATTGCTCTCTAGACATAGCAATGATGCCAAAGAAAACTAGTGGATAGCAATGATGCCAAAGAAAACTAGTGGATAGCAATGATGCCAAAGAAAACTAGTGGTGTGACCAGAGACATCTCTGATTACCAAAGAAAACTAGGAATGAGCTCTTCTTTTTGTTTTGTTTTTGAAATAATAAGATTGATTTTTCTATTCTAAACTACTCTAGTGTAAATACAAATGAATTCATTTAATACCATCACAAACTTAATGGAATGATTTCAAATTCTATACAAATTGCAGCACTCACTCAATTTTATGTGACATCCAAAGGTTCCACCCAAAGATTGTCTTGTAGCAGACTGTTCTTATTTGTGCAGTTATTCTTCTGTTAACATTAGCCAGTCTTTGATTTATTTTCAGTCTGACCGTACTGCATGATCTTAATTTACATACTTTGTTGTATGGGCAGCTTCTTCTTCTTTTTTTATTGGAGTCTTTTGGTTTTTTATTTGAGGGTTACATCTATTTTATCTGATGGATGGAGAGGCCTTCTTCTTCTCCTCCTCCTCTTTTAATTGGAGTCTTTTGGTTTTTACTTGAGATTTTATCCAATCCATGGAGGAGGCTAGCCCAGTAATATCTCATAAATAAGTTGTTTTACCTATAAAAGGATAAAGATGGTACTGTCTTTTCAGTTTTGTATTGCTGTGTTGTTGCTCATAGTGCACTTCCTTTGCACTTGGGTTGCACCCACATTTTTTTAGGTCCTTAGTAATGTAATTTTATTTTATTTTTGTCTATTAATTAAGTTGATAAATGAATAAAAGGTTGATAAATAACTGAAAGGTGATATTAGAAATAAAACTGGATGTCTATTCAGTACATATAAATTAAGAATTTTTCTTCCCAACCGATGAGCATGTTTTGCAGGTTCCAATAGCTCCCCTCCAAAGGAGAGATGGCCCTGCATCTTTGAATCAAATGTGGCAGAATGAACCTCAAGGAGGAGTCGAACATCCTCCTGAGCAAGGAATCCCCATCATGATTGCATGGAACTATGGTGGTAATGATGTGGCTGTGGAAGGATCTTGGGACAACTGGACATCAAGGTACATCATGGTCAACTGCTAATTATGATTGTGGGTTTGATCATATTTGGGAGAAATTAGAAGCTAATATTATTGTTATTGAAAAAATCCAAATACAGAAAGCTTAAATTTCTACTAGTAACTTTATCTGCATGCAGGAAGACACTGCAACGGTCAGGCAAGGATCACTCCATTCTCTTGGTCCTGCCTTCAGGTGTGTACCATTACAAGTTTATTGTGGATGGAGAATGGAGATACATTCCAGATCTTCCTTTCATAGCTGATGAGATGGGACGTGTTTGCAATCTTCTTGATGTCAATGTAAGGATTTTTGCTTTCTGGTTTGCTTATGTATACTTGGATTTTGATCTAACTCCAATTTTGGTGTTAAAAGTTTCTAGACCTAATAGAACAGTGACCTAGAAATAGTTGAAGCTTGTGGAAATAGTGATGGGGGTAGGTCAGGCTTTTCATATCTTCTCCCATGTTGTCTGCTTGCAAGCATGGAACTGAGTGTGTAATTGCATGTGTTCCATAGCTGCACTAAAGTTATGCACAGGCAGGTGCTTTCTCTCTCTCATGTGCAGACATGCACATGTACATGTGTGTGCACACACACAAACATAAATGTTGTATGTTTATTCTCATGATTTTGTTTTCTTTGTAGTAGACCTGTCTAAGCATAAGAAAATATCATAGAATGTGGTTTTATGAGTAACAAAAATCACTGCTTGATGGTAGTTAGAGGACGATGAGGGAGGAGCTGCTTTGGATGGGGATGGGAGTGTGTTGGCTTCTCATATCTTTTCTCCCCTGCTTGTCTGCTTCAAATGCAGGATTGAATGTGCATATTGTGTGCATTTCATAACTCAATGGGTGTGTATAATATTTGAGAGAGAGAGAGAGACATGTACTTGTGTTCTCTCATGCATATATGCATTAATACTTTATGCTTCTACCTGAGAGTTTGTTTCCTTTATGGCACAGCCCCTTGTAAGCATGAGGAAATTTCATGAACCAATAAAAGCTTTATCGGGCATGGATAAAGCTTGCCTTTACTTTTTTCTATGCACTAGTATTTCAAATTCTTATTTAACTTTGCAATTCCATGTAGGACTATGTGCCAGAGAACCTTGAGAGTGTGGCAGAGTTTGAAGCTCCACCATCACCAAACTCTAGCTACAGTCAAGCATTCCCGGCAGAGGAAGATTTTGCCAAGGAGCCAGTACTAGTTCCACCCCAGCTGCATTTGACTGTCCTTGGTATGCCAAACTCGGAAGAACCTTCCTGTTCAAAGCCTCAACATGTTGTCCTTAACCACCTTTTCATAGAGAAGGGATGGGCTTCTCAGTCTGTGGTTGCTCTGGGTCTTACCAATAGGTTTCAGTCCAAGTATGTCACTGTTGTCCTTTATAAGCCACTGAAAAGGTAAAACCCACATTACTTTTTGTGCTTTTCTTGTAAAGAAAAAAAGAATGTTCACATTTGTGAAGGTATCTCTGTTAATAGAACTGCCTGGCCTTTGACTTTAGCCCATTTTGTTCTGCTGAACTTCAACATTCTTTAGTTCTCATGCTTTTTTGATTGCTGCAAATGTTGCTTCAGCTTCAAGTAGCTACCTAGCTGCATATTGTTTAGGAGATTTTCTTATCCTGGGATTGATACTACTATTTTATGCTAGTGCTCTTAAGACCAAACTGAAAGTTGAATCATAAGGCAAGTCAGTTCAGAAGTTGGTAAGGAGGGAGAGTAGAGAGGCCTAGGGTTTGAGCATGACAAAAACTGGTTTAGAGAAGCTAAGAGGGTTAGTACCATGGAATAATGGATGAAAAGGAAAAACTATAATGTGCAGGTTAGTTGCAAAGAAGTAGCACGAAATCTGCAACCTTTTTCCGGGGACTGCTAGTTTTTTTGTTGACACATAATAGAGTGTCATAATAATTCTCCAGGGTTCAAGCCATAGTTCAGATGTGATCACAAATCCTTAATAGGGGTTCACCATAGGGGGTGAATTTAACGAAGGAAAAAAATTGCTCCAATCCTGTTTATATAATGATAAATACAAGCCGCATAACAACACATGCTTATAAGGGCATCCATTTGTTGAACCCCACAGTCTAGTTGATTTTCAGAGTAATGTGGATATCATTTGATGCTTTTCTCCCAGCTATAATAGGTGTATAATTTCATAGCATGTCAAGTAGAAGTTCAATTTGTTCAATTTGTTATTCTGCAAATACATACGACATAGGGTGAAAAAGAGATGAAGCATGAGTTGTTTTGCCAATTAGAGGAATAAACATTCATCAACAATGTATGTGCCCTCTTCTGCAGCTTCTTTTATTGTCATCAACCTTGCCTGCTTCTGAGCTCATGCTAGAACGCCTCCTCCATTGTTCCTTGCATTCTGCATTTTAAAACAAGTGGGAACACCCAAATTAGCTTCTTATGCAGAAAATTCCCTGTAGTGTATGTGATATATATCTATATGTTTCCTAATCTGCTCATTCACTGAACTCTGTGTTGGAAGCATATATGAAGTGGTTCAGCTTGGGATTGTGAATGAGGATTTTGGCTTAACTCCAATTTTGAGTTGGGAAAAATGGTCCTTTAAGATAGGGTATCTGTTCCTTGGGCTTATTGTGCTGAAAATGCTTGTGTTGGATGAGATGGGAGTGTTATGTTGTGGGACAGTGGGAGGAGAAGATGAGCAAGTCGAACAAAGGATCATGGGTCTAGGTTATGAAACCCTAGTCAGTGGAAATGAGGATGAGCAAGAAAAATTGTTTTCCACCTTAATCAAACAAGAAAGCCTTTTGGGATACCTTGGATTGTTTTTGCATTTCCCTAGTGGTTTCCAGGAAAAGTTTCTACCCAGAAAATGTGCAAATGTGTTAACAGTCATTAAAATAACAATTATTTGGTGTTCACAGGATTATGATTGAACTAGATTTCGATTATTTAGAGGATCATATGAACTTAACTAGATTTTCTTCATATAATTAGCACAATACAATTTGTATGTTTTTTAAATAATAAAAATCAGATGATTTACATTGATTAGCAAACTCAAATGTAAATTATTTCATGCACAAGACTCCTAGACCAAATTGATACTTACATGACAAGGAAATATTTTTAAAGTATAATAGATTTTAGATGCTTTATTTTCTTTTACTATTTATGATTTGTAAGACCAAAGCATTCATCGAAGAAGAAAGGTCCAAAGCATTTGACTCAAAATCAAAATGATAAAAGAAAGAAATTTATTGTGGTTGGGGTGAAAAAGTGTTGGACCCAAAGGAAATTGAGCCCAACTCCATTATCCCATTTTGTATAGAAATATGGAAAACACATGGAAGAGAAGGGAGAATACCAGGGTATTCGGTGGGCGATTTTAGAGGATGGTGCAGTGTGCAGACGTCTTTTTGGAGTTCTTGGCCCTGCCTAATTTCTTTGACTTGCTTTTCTCTTCTACCCTCATTTTCCTCCTTCTGTTTATCACCAAACCATTAATCACAAAATGTTGTCAGCATCTCTTCCACTATTTCCATTTCAAGCTATACCTTTTTCCCCTCTTTAAGTCCCAACCACACAAACATACGTTTTTACTTTCATTTATAATAATAATAATAATAATAATAACAACCCATTTAAACCCTTTTCGAAAATACACGTAAAAATGGTAGTTGAAAAAAAAGAGAGAATATATTTGATTAAAATGATCAAATTAATCCATATTTTGGAAAAATAGTCCTCACTTTTTGAAACAATAAAAAATAGATTTTTTTTTTTTAATGTTAATGTCACCTCAAAACACCTTTTGTAAAATAATAAAAGCAATATCTTTGCCGATTTGATATTATATTTAGAAATTCACAACCTGAAAAATATTTGGCATTTTGACCCAAATACTCTTGTCTTCTTTGCTGCTACCACCACCTTTTCCTCCCTCTGCTATCCCTTTTTCTATTTTACTTTTAGCAAAACAGTGCAGAAAAAGGAAAGGAAAATGTGTATATATGCACAAAAAATAGATAAAAGCGGAGGGAGTTTAGCTGAAGAAATTTTCATTTTAGAAAGAAGAGCACGACCATGATTTTAATTATATCAAATCACTCTAATACTTTATCATATATTCACCAAGCCATTAAGCATTAAATAGAGGGGCAGAGAAAAGGAGTTGGTGATGTGAAAGCAAATTGAAGTTTGAAGATGTACTTTTTCCAATGGACAACTGTTGTGTGTAATTGCTTCTCTCCCAACCCACATTTAATCATACTTCTTATATAATCCAGCAATGCTACCAGAGAGAGAAAGAGAGAAAGAGAGAAAGAGAGAGAGAGAGAACTCGATCCCATCATCGCCAGGCACCCAATTTCCAATTTTCTTGTTCTGTCTTCAGCTGGATACCCCAGATTCTACCACCCAGCATTATATCAAACATCCTAATTTCTACGTGGGCATGGGAGGACAAAATAAAAAATAATAAATAATAAAATAAAATAAACCCCACTAGTGGATGCGTGTGGTATACCCGGATTTTGGAAAAAAAAATACGACAATTTTAAAAATCTTATATTTAAATTTGATACTTTTAAAATTATTTTCAACAAGCCCATTTGAATATTGTTTCTTAAATATATATATTTTTTTTAAATAATTTTCATATTTAAATTTAAGTTATATTTTAAAAAAACAACTTCCAATTAATGTTATAAAAAAAATACTATAAATTAAAAATAGTTTCAACAAGAACATATTTTAATAAATATTTTTAAAAATTACTGTATTTTTCTTCTTCTTCCTTTTTTTTTTTCTTTTTTTTTCACAAAATCCCCTTCCTAAATTTTATGAACCAAAAATGGGACTGCCCTAGACATCCCTAGCTGTGTTGGTTGTTCGGCTCTTTAGAAGAAATACAAGTGTAGAATTAAGGTATATAATTTTGATAATAGCATTGAGTTGGACACACACAAAACTACTTGCCATTTTTCAATGGCTTGGGTTTTTGTAACCAAACCTCATTCAATGATTTGGGACTTTTAAGGTAACCCCAATTTAGCAAGCCCTTGTTTTCTAGACACTAATTATGTAACCTCAACTTCCCTAACAGTTATTATAAGAGTTCCTATTCTACATTTTACTGGGTCAGGCTTCAAAAACAGAAATCTTCTCTTCTAAAAATAGTTGACAAAGTATCATTTTGAAAATATTATTTATTTGTACTAATCAAAATGTGGAACAGGCCCACTACCATCCAAGTAATAGAGAGCTGTCAGAGAGAGTAGAGTCATTTTAAGGGGTAATATAGGTGGGAAGTGGGAAGCAATTAGACTATATATAGCATTTAGGGGATGCAGCAGATGAACCTGTTTAAAGCTATGATTGTTTCTAAACTTCCATCATCAGCAACCACCCACTGGATCTTGTGTCATTTCCTCTTCTGGTCAAGGGTAGGGGGTGGAAGAAGACAGTGGACCAAGAAAAATGAGCAAAAAATTGACAAAAAATTGACAAGTAGAACCGCATACCTTAATATTATTTTGGAAGTAGAGATGGCCAGATGGGCCTACTCCAGCCTGGAACAAGTGGAAGTCACCAAAAAGTCCAATGCTTGGCACCAGTGACAATGAAAAGCCCTTTTTTTCCCAGAGAAACAGGCAAAGATGTATATAGGTCTTCAAACAACATCCTTCTCTTTTAACTACCCTCCTTCATCTTGTATATGGTAAACCAAAATATTTGTTTTTCTAAGGCATATTGCGCTTGGAATTTTGAGAGTTAAAAAAAAAAAAATCCAGGTTATTATCAAGAAGGGGTTTTCAAACCACCCCTCCCTATCATGGGTACCCTGAAATCTGGTGGCCTAGCAAATTCAACATCCTGGAATTCCTACTTGTGTTTAGGAGTTTACCGTTTAAGTATATAAACATAGCAGAGTCAAAAAAAGCACAGTCGTAAAGCTCAGTGTTGTTCAAGAAACAATAGTTGATTATTAGTTCAACCACCAGTTAACATAGACAACAAACACATATGCAAGGTACACAAAGATCAGGAAACAAGAGAAAAAAATCATCCTGCAGATCAAGGACAAATACTGATATTTTGGAATATTAACAAAATTAGTAACCCACAAGAAAAAACATAGGACTCTCCCAATTGTTCTAGGTTCATAATACCAAAGGAAAAAAGAAGCACCAAACAAGAAAGGAGACACTACCGACCCAAACTACTGGAATAGGAGACAGAGCAAACAAGCAGATATTAAAGAACAAAGCACTACAAAACAATGCAGACAAGACAACAGACAACCACCCAACTGAAAGGTAATGTACCAATTCAACACATCCTAATGATAAAACAGAAATCTCATCAAACTTATCTGCCCCGTTTCCTTTTTTGTTTTCCCCCTTAAAATTTGGTTTAGGTTGATTGGTCCTCACTTGGCCATCATGACTTTGACGAACTCCTCATAGTTGATCTGCCCATCACCATCAACATCAGCTTCGCGAATCATCTCATCAACTTCCTCATCTGTCAGCTTCTCGCCAAGATTTGTCATAACATGGCGAAGCTCAGCTGCAGAAATGAAGCCATTCTGGTCCTTGTCAAAAACTCGGAAGGCTTCCTTGAGCTCCTCCTCAGAGTCAGTGTCCTTCATCTTCCGAGCCATAAGGTTGAGGAACTCTGGGAAATCAATTGTCCCATTGCCATCAGCATCGACCTCATTTATCATGTCCTGCAGCTCAGCTTCAGTTGGGTTCTGGCCCAGTGAACGCATGACTGTTCCAAGCTCCTTGGTAGTGATACAACCTGCAGTACAATTAGAGACAATTACGATATAGTACCAGAGATGAATCTGCCAAGTGTACACTAGCTTTGCTTTGCAGCACACAAATATATCCAAGGTAGAGGGGGAGAGGGGTTTGATGCACATGCCCAACACAACTTTCTGCAAATATGAAAAAATTGTGCTAGCCGAGACAAGCTCCTTGAACCTAAGCAATGATTCCTATATTAATATATGGGTTGTTGAATATTAATAATATTCAAGAACATAATCAGAAAAAATCAATAAAGGTTAAACAGGAAATGCAGATTTCAAACACCCAGCATGGATGTTACAGGTTAACAACAAAGTGGATTTCAAACATCTTCAGAATCCTTCAACAATGCCTTAATATGATCAAATCAAACATGTTAATGATTTTGAGGACTCGAGAATCCTTGATGACATTGAATGAAGATTAGCATGCATGCTGCCATGTGATGGATGTGGCACTTCCAAATATATGTGTGGCCACCGTCTAAAAAGTGGACACCAATCTGCACCCTAATTCATTCACAAGAAAATCATAAGAAAAAATTGGTGCAATTTTTTCATTCATCACGTAGAATAAATATATGTGTCACATGTCTCGATCGGACAGCTCATAAACTTGAATTCATCACCATTAACATTATATTTACTCAAAGAAAAATTCAACTACATACATGACATGCATATCTGGTAAGAAATTCATATCTACTAGAAAGTATTTTCAGAGAATATAACCATACCAAGTGGTCTTCCAAAGATACAAACATAACATGGAATCTCAAAAGACAATTATTAGATGGGCAACAAAGGAAAATGAAACTTGGGATAAATATTATTCCAAGAAAGAGGAGACTGTTCAAGCATCAATTCTTGCTTCTTTAATACGCCACTGACCACAAGAATAAATTACAAAGCCAAGTTCCCATCATAAGATTGCCTAGATTGCAGCATTTCTAATTAACAGAATCAGAGATTCGAACATCAAACAGTTTCAGTGTTTTAGAAATTTCTTTAAAGTTTCAAAGAAACATGGCGCTAAAAGGTGAAATTTTCAAAAAGATTGTCCATCACAAATGAGAAAATTGTGGGGTCATTCCAGGAAAAATGGAATGATTCTAGAGAAATAAACCAAATTGGTCTTTGGCATCATTTGATATTTTTCCATTCCCATTATTCAAAAATCGTTTTTCTGCAAGATGGAACCAAACATGGCCTTAAATCCACGGATCTAAGGGTGAATCTGAATCAAAGAAACTTAGACATCATTCCGCAGAACAAATTAGAGAAAATATATCATTCAAAAATCACACCATAAACATGGAAGATCAACATCAGAATCTACGAAACCCACGTAGGCATCAACTACGATCCAGAAAAAGACATGAAACCCAAACACAAAAACAACAACGAAAGTCAAAATCAAAAGGTTCACGCGATCCATCAAATCAGAAGGAAATAATCAGAAGATAACAGATTCAAAAAATGAGAAGAACCCCAGAAACAGATCCGATCTGGGGAGGAGAGAGGGAGAAAAGATCTCAGGAAAGAGAAATCGGACCGTCTCCATCCTTGTCGAAGAGGCTGAAGGCCTCTTTGAATTCAGAGATCTGATCGTCAGTGAGCTGATCGGCCATTGGGGAGGGGAGAAAACAAAGGAGAGAGAAAGAGGAAAATGGCTGACTGGTTGGCTCTTAGGCTATATGTTTGATGATATGTCTGTGTGTGTGTGAGTGGAAATTTTGACGGGGCTATTTATAGAGCAGGCTCTCACTTCTTCCCCAACAAAGGGCATCTGATGCGCTCTCTCTCTCTTACATCCCTACGCTATCATTTTGAATTTACCATTTTACCCTTTTACTTTCCAAACTTTTTTGGATTTATCTATTTATTTTTAAAAAATCATAAAAAAATTATTAATTTCGGCCATCCCTCTTAAAGTTGAAATTTAATATACTTAATTTTCGTTAGTTTTAAATTTTATTAAATACATTTCCTCATTTTCCATTTGATATATTCACTTCACTTCCATTTGAATTAAGATAAGGAATATATACGATAAAATTTCAAATCGAATGAAACTTACCCAAGATATATTCTCGAGAAAATTTCAAAGTTTTGATTTAATATCTACCAAACTTTCAATCTCAAGTTTTCAAAAAATATAATAAAATTTAAATTATTTGTGAGAGTATAAATATATGAAACTATGGAATAATAAATGTAACAAAAACAGACAAGTAAAATCGAAACACAATGAGATGCAAGTAAGAAACCAAGTAAAAATACTAGTCATTGGTATAACATATTACGATTGATTGTACTTTTTAATAAATAATTATAATTTTGATACCAAACTTGTGAAAATTATGATACCAAAGCATTCTCATATGCCTTTCTTAGAGAAAGCATCTCATTGATTTCTTGGTTTAGAATTTAACTACTTAATATTATAACACAAAAAACATAGGCAACTATTGATTACCATTCTATACTTTTTGATACGCCCATTTGAGTTTGTAAACTATGATTTTCCAAATATTGTTGATCAACTAGAGAAAAAAAAAACATCTGAATCTTGCAATTACACATGTAAATTTGATATTAAATCTTGGCAAAAAAAATTTAAATGATGGAAATACATTTTAAAAAGGTTTAATGGCTTTAAAATCTATATAAATGTTTACATCTTGATGATGTTTCAAAATAGGGATGATAATGGGATGAGTTTTCTCTAGTACTTACTCTGTCATGCTCCTAATAAAATGAGTTTGAAATTTAAATAAATGGGTTTTGACAGATTTGATATTCTTTTTAAAACCCAGGATGGATTCGGAGTGAGTTCGGGTATTGCCTTGTCTGGTCCTTCCCTACCTACCCCAATTATATATAAAATTAATTTAATTTTTATTTTCCTATTTTTAATATATAGATAATAATACAAATAATAAAACACTTTTTAATATAAAAAATTATAATAATTTGTTTATTTATAAAATATTTTTATTTTAATGTAATTAAAATTTTTTAAATAATTTTTAAAAAAAAGTTAAAAAATTTTCAAAAAAAATTAAATGGGATGGAAATGAGAATTATTTTGAATAAAGGAGACGAGGTTGGGATGAGGGTGATTCGTCCCAAATTCATCCCTTTGTCATCCCTAATTCAAAATGTAATAAAAAAAAATGAGTATAGGAAAAAGTAAAAAAAAAAATTAGGGAAGGAAAATTAAAAACAATTTTAAATTGACTAATTTTTATTTGTGCTTTAAGGAAGGAAGTTTTATCATATTTTGTTTTTTCTTTTTAAATTTTTCATCTAATAGATGAGTAGATTTTTTTTCTTTTTTTTTTTATATATATTTTCGACCATTTTTTGTAAGATTATAAGAGAGCCTCAAGTCTTTAGTTTTGAAGAGGAAAACACAAATCTTGAGAAGAAATGACCAAATTTGTGAATAGTTAACCCAACTGAATTTTGGAAGAACCTCAAAGCAATGTTATTGGTTGGCAAAAGCAGTTTAGAAAGCACTTTTGGAAGGTCATTTTGGTAATAAACTAGAAAAATCAAAACATAATTTAAAAGTGGAGGCCCATGTTTCCTAAAAGGGTAAACACCTATTTTCTTAAGTAAGCCTAACAACAGTGGAAAAAATAGCTTCTATAGCATTTATTTCTAGAAACTGGAAACAAGATAAAATAATCAATATAATGATATAAAAAGGGCATGATGGATTGATGCTAAAGGTGCAAACTCAAAAAAATAAAAGCCAACTCCACTCCAACTTCAACTCACAAAACTCACTTATATAATTTATTATTTTTAACTAAACCATAAAGGAAATCAAAATAAATTCCTAATGTTAAATAATAAAACAACTTTCACATTAAATATAATATTTTTATGGATTTATATAGTTTATAAATGCTTTAGTATTCATCTAATTTCCTTTGTTATCCATATTATTCATCTTCTTAATGGGTTACCATTTTTGGTATTAGGGTGGCTTTAGCTTGGTAAACATCATTTAGAGTCTCCCCTTGAATTTGTCTCGAAGTGTTTTAACTTTTTCGGTTGTTTTTTAGTTTAAATTATCTTTGTTAAGGATTTTGTATCATGGATCTTGATAGTGAAATACTCAAAGGAGATGAATACGTATTTGTTAAATATAGTTTTTAAAAGCATGGCATGGTATAATAATAATAAATTTATTATTTATTAATGAAAATTTTGTTTTCTAATTTATCTGTGTTTCATGCATTATACGTTCTAAGAATTCTAGTTTGACAACTCTTATATTGTACATGATTTTAGGGGTATTAGGAATTGTACAAAAGATCCAAATCGTAGGTTTCTTGCAAGTAGATAATTAATTTACAACTAGTTCATAGACTTATATAATTCATTTAAGGTTGTAGTAGATTATCACATAATTGGAGTGATGATTGGTCTTGGTCATCAAAATGAAATTCTTATGGTAAGTGCACTAGTGTGAATGATTACACATTGAATAAAACTTAGGCGGGTCATGAGATTGACTATCAAATAATCATAATCTTACTAAGTTGTTATATTGTATGGACTCTTAACCTTGAGAGGATATTGAACTTATACTGAAGTTTACAATGATTGGGTCACTATTAATAGAGGCTATTGATAATAGATATTTTCAATAGAGACATCATAATATCTCATTGTATTGAAATAGGGTGTCCCCTTGGATAATTCTAAAGACTTGTGTTGAGGATATCCATGATTGTAGTTTCTTTAATTGAAATTTGACATATGCTTCTTGTGATTTAGAGTATCAATTCATCACACAGTAAGAGGATTTGAGACTCAAGAATTGTAAAGTTAATTTTGAGAGGTTAAAGACGTTTACCTTGTTAGATTACGGATACCAATTCATGGGGAGCTTGCATATAGTAGATAGTATGTCACAAATGTTAGGGTTGAACCCTAGAATGTATGAAATGATGTAACAAATTGAGATTCATTTATAAAGTTATTTATTCATGTTTCTTGTTTTCCCTTTATTATTCCATTTGCATAAATTTGTTATCTAAGTATACTCGTCCTTATTACTTGCACTGTACATAACTTAGTTGTATTAAGAGTTGCATAGAGAATACAAGTCATGGGTTTCTTATAAGATAATAAATTATTATAATCGGTTATGGATTTGGGAAATTTAGTAGAAACTATTATACACCATATTTTAATTGGAGGGATGACCTATCTTGGTCATTAGTATAGACTTCCCATGGTGAATGCACTAGTATATATGGTTACACATTGAATAAGACCTATGGTAAATCATGATATGAGACTATCGATTGTCATGATTCACCAAGCTACTATGTTGTATGAACTTGCAACATTGAGAAGATATTAAACTTGTGCCAAAATCAATAGGAGGTTTTGACCTATGGATGAAATCTTAATGTGGTCATATATCCTTATGGATTAGGTTATTATTGATGAAGGCAATGGGAGGCACCATGATATCTCATGGTATTGAGAGGGTGTGGCTCCTTGGGTGATTCAAAAGACACGTGCTTTAAAAGACTATGGTCATATCAATTCATTTAATGGAATTTTGACATATACTCCTTAAGGCCAGAGTATGTCAACTGATCACATAATAGGTGAGACCCAAGATATGCTCATTGTAATTTCATAGGATACTAAAGTGCAGTTGATTTTCTTTAGTGGAGTATTAAATCAACTTCAGAATTGAATTCTAAGGGAGTTAATATTTTCCTATGGGTCTCAATGGTCTACTCGAGCCCTTATTTCACAAAGGCATGTTTATTTTGAGGGATTTGAGTTTCTGGTTCATGTGAATAAGGACGTTTTGGTAAAAAATGTAAGGTTGCACTAGATCTTATAAATTGTCTTTATGGTATGAGCTAATTAATTAATTGGAGTTTGTTAGTGTTAATTAATTAATTAAAACCCAATTGGGTTATATTAAGTGACCTAAGCCTAATTTGGGCTTCAGTCACTTAAGCCCACGGGGAGTCCTATAAATACCCTTATTAGGGGTTAGGGTTTACCTGTCATCTTTCAAAGAAAGCCTCTAGAGAAAAACCCTAACCACCCTCTAAAGAAAAAGCTTGAACTTTTCTCGTGCCTAGCTCTATAAAAAGAGAGATCGAGTGGAAGAATGTTTGTAGTTTTTTGTTTATCTCATGGCCCCATGGATGAATGTTTGTAGTTTTTTGTTTTCATATGGTAGTTATACTTGTGATTTGTTTTTTGTTTTCTCTTAGATTAGGTTGCAAGCTATTAGGAGCATAGGATTTTTTTCTACATTGTAAAAATCCAGTTTTTAATTATTAGATTGATTGTAAACTCCATTT
This sequence comes from Vitis vinifera, assembly GCF_030704535.1. Taxonomy (NCBI): domain Eukaryota; kingdom Viridiplantae; phylum Streptophyta; class Magnoliopsida; order Vitales; family Vitaceae; genus Vitis; species Vitis vinifera. The sequence goes on along the minus strand of NC_081810.1, from coordinate 17,155,864 downwards.
TGAGTAGTATAGAAACTTTTATTATAAAAGCTCTAGTTTTTATCAATCTTGTAACCCATGGATGGCAAGAAAGTAGTCTAAGAGATCATTCATGCTCGTGGTGGCTCCCACTCCAACAAAGGTAAGTTTTTTGGTGGATAAACGGTCAAAATCTAGTGGATAAACAACATTGCATATGCAAATTTTTACAATAGTGCCCAAGCGATTGGATTCGTGCTTAAGTGCTATCGTCGAGCACTCAAGCAACTAAATAAGCACATGAGCATCTTGAGCGCTCAAGCAGTCTTTTCCAACAGTGCAAGCTTATTTCAACACCCTTCTGAAAGGTGCTTAAGCACTCTTGGCAACAAGCAAACAGTAAAGAAATGGGTCATGGTAGCTTAGAGACTTATGTAGTAGTGTAAAATTTAGTTGTAAATCACACACTAACCTTATTTTGTGTTGCAGGTATAATTTTTGGTAAATTTGGATGATCATCCAAATAAATTTCCAAATTTTATGCAACAAGATCCCTAAGGCCATGGGAATTATTATTTCTTTTATTATTCCTTTTTATGTTATGTTTATTTTTAATATTGTTAAGGATAATAAAAATTATGTGAAAGTAATTTTAGATTTTCTTAAGCAAATAAATTTTCATCAGAAGTTTTTTCCATTATTATTTTTCTTGAATTGGTTATTGTTGAAAGTCATATTATTATCCCTTTTTGGACTATCCATTTGGATTTGGATAGATGGTTCTCTAGGCTTTTTCTGCCTGAAAAAATGAGAAAGACACCTATGGTGGTCCTCCGCTCTCTCCTCCCGAGAGAATAAAGAAATCACCAAATCTTTCAAGCTCCCTTTGAGAGAAGAAAGACTTTATGAATATGAATAGTCTAAGGCTAAAAGAATAAGAGAGCAATTCTTGACACAAAAGTCTCAATTTAAGAAGTAAATAATGGATTTTGAAAGTCTCATGATAGAAAATTTATTTTAAGAAAGGTTATCAAAATTACTAAAAAAACTCTCTTTTCAAAAGATTAAGTGGGAGAGAGCTTTAGCAAAGCCCATGACCTCTATTATCAAACCCATCTTGATTTGGGTTCATCGCCACCCCTTGGTGGGTTAGGCCCTAGAAATTAAGGGATATGGACTTTCCATTAAGACAAAACTAGATATATCTATAGTGGGAACAACCATTCCATCAATGGGGTTCCTTACTTGGTAACATTAATACTACAAGGATAATGATTATACACTTAACATTGGATATAAAGTGGTCGAATCGCCCGCTGTGATCCTACTTTCATAGTCCATAGGCCAAATAAAAGGTATGTTGATCTTGCTTTAGTTACTTTAATGGTTAAAACAGAGAGATCAATTTGAGAGGGTATCTAACTAGTAATAAGATCATGATTAGAGGGCCTTTGTTAGGTTAATTAATCAATTAGAACATATTTTGGGCAAATTAAATGACCCAAGCCCTTAGTAGGCCTAACTCACTTAAGTTCAATTAGGGGACCCTATAAATACCTCTTTTGGTGAGAGCCATCTTCCATTTCCAAAGAGTAGAGAGGGCCAAAGCTTTCTCTTTTACAAATACCCACCTTTTAGAGTGTTAAGATCGTGGTTAGAGTTATCAAGTAAAAGATCTTGGGTGTACAAGACCTCCAAATTCATCAGACTTCTTCTTTACCATGTAGAATCAATTGAGAATGTTCAAATCGAAGGTAAAGTTTTCTATAACACTTTTCTTCTAGACCTTGATATTAAATTTGTGTTTTTACTTTTGTTGTTAGGATTTAGAAACTCTAGGGAGAATTCATGCACCTAACCTAAGCCTGAGATAGGGAATTGAGTGATTCGGGGTTCTCTACAACTGGTATAAGAGTCATAGGTTAGAAAGAAGCATGATAGGAACTTTCTAAGGTGTCTTAATGGTTGTTTTGTATGGATTTTTGTTTATCTTATGCCCCCAAGGATAGTAAATATATATTCTTGATATATTATTCTCTAGATGGGTTGTAAGCCCTATGGTTAGGAGCATAAGATTTTTTTCAATGTAAAAGTTTTTCTTTTTATTAGATAATATGTAAGTTTTGGATGGATGGAGCATAACCTTTGTTTTCCTATATAAAAATTCAATTTTTCTCGTCTATGTGACTTTTGAGAGGATGAAGAAGCAAACAACAACTTCAATTATGTCCATGGTGGACAGGGCAACTGACCAAGGTAAGTTTTTTGGTGAAAAATGATTGGAATTTGATACATTAGTAGTTTCAGGTGTGCAGGAAAAAGATATAGCACTCGAGCACTCAAATTAGTGTTCGATCGGTGGCATTAAGCGCTTGAGTAATTAAATAAGCGCTCAAGTAGCTCAGGTGCTCAAGCCTTAAAGAGCTAGATTATGTCATTTAATCACATAATATGAGGATTTAAGACTTAAGAATTTCAGAGATAATCTTGAGAGGTTGATAGCATTTACCCCACTAGATTACAAATACCAATTTATGGGAAGTCTATATGTTGTGAATAGCAAGTCATGGAACCAAGTTTATATGTCATTTTAATTGTTAGGAAACCTTAGATTGCTCTATTCCCAAGCCTTGGATCATTAAGGTACAGGAAATCCTCGTTATATATACACCAAACAAGTGAAAGATGTTGTCCTTTACCATGATTTGTGGCTAAACTTTCCTACATTAAGAGAATGATGGTCTAAGGCAAGGATTTTCAAGAAGATGCATTGAATTGAATCTCAAGTTAATTTCATCTCCTACTATAAGATTCAAGATTTCTCAGTTTCATTTTATAAATTTTTTTATATCTTTCACAATTTTAACATAATTGATGCATGAACCATTGAATGTTTTTCTCTTGATTAGATTCATCATGAATTGTTTTAGATCAATTATATGTGATTTTATGATTAGCTTAGAGATAATCCAAGGCTTAGTAGTGAAGAATATTTTGAATTCTATAAATGCAGGTGAAATTAGTATGATTTTAATTCTAAGTGATGATCTAAGCATTGACATGATTCTTTCTAGATGAATTTCATTAATTGTTTGATCTTTGTTTTGTTGAGTGCTCTACTCTAATTTGATTAATAAATCACATTTGAATCATCATATCATTGTTTGTTTCAAACTTGATTTTAAGAAGCTTAATAACTTTAGAGTTTCAACATTGAAATTAAATTTTCAAAGTCATAACATTCAATTTCTATGGAGAATGGCTAGATGATACTACTAGTGTCCATTTCTTTAAAAACCCTTTGGCTTGGAAAGTGAGCATAAGACAAATCTAATGTTAATGTTTTACATTTACTTGAGATTAATATGTAAAAGAAATAAGATTTAATAAATAAATTTAAGCATACATGAAGTGAAACAAAGCTACCTCAAAACCATACTACGTAGATTAGGGTATGTATGGAAAGCATCGGGAAGGAAGATCTACATACACATACATATTAGAGACTTTGTATTTCTTTAGTTTTCCACAAATTTTTTGTATTCTTTTGGTTTATTTTCTTGACAACCAAATATGAGTTGCAAGGAAAAATCCTCCACCATGTTTAGCTAATTTGGTGTGTTCCAAAGAAAGGAGCTTGAAGGTGTAAAAGAAGAGCAAAAGTAGCATGGTAAAACTTTGATTGGTTGATCTATGTTATGTCTAATTGGTAGGAAGAGATCCTCTATGTAGTTTAGCTTAGAGTAGGTCTAGCAAATGCTTATCAAGGTACTAATGATGCTTGTGAACACCTTAATCATAAGTTAACTTAATAAAATCTACTATGAATGAGTCTAATGACAAAATCTTCAAGATGGATATGGACCGTGATTAATGCTTAAACTAAAAGCTAAACTAATCAACATATTTAATTGGTTTAAGAAATTTGTTTTTGAGGTAAAAACGCCAATTTTGGATATGAATTGGTCTTAAGATTCAATGATCTCATATAGACTTTAATCCTAAACCCTAAATCAAAATTTTTTTCTCTCTCTTTATAAATTCAATATTGGATTGTGAAAAACTCTAAATGTTTTTTTGTTAATTATTCAATCATGTTAGGTATTTTAGATAATCATTAGTTAATTTTTATTCATATTCATTCATGTTAGGTTTTTACTCTAGTTTAGCAAATAAGATATTATTCAATTAAAACAATTAAATGCATTAGTGTTGGTTCTAAAGGATGATGATACCGAGATATTACAAGTTGTAATGATCTTATTTATGGATTTCTTCGACTAAGATCACTACATATTTAACCTTTAATATTTATACAAATAGAGATTAAGTGTTACCATTAACATATTAAACCTAAAAATCTTGTAAAACACATTCCAAATCTATCATTGTCAAGCTCAAAACTCAAACCACAAAACCAAACCCAACATCAAACCCAAACCAAAATTGCAAAAAAAAAAAAGAAAAAAAGAAACATAGGTATTTAGGATTTCAATACTCATTTCCTTTTAAGTAGATTGGCTTGTTGGGTTAGAATGGTGATGGCTTAGTGGAAATGAGAAAAAGGTCATGAAGAAAAGGAATTGAAATAATGATAGCTTGTTAAACATAGGAAGAAACTTGTCAAAAATGGACATCAACCAGCGGTTGTCAACAGTGTAGTGTAGAGAATAGCTTCAAGTATGGGTGGATGTAATATGAAAGATTTTCTTAGTTAAATAATTTAATAAACAATAAAAAATTAGTTGACAAGGATAATTTTGTTATTATTTTTTAGGAATAGTAGAATGTTTTTTGAGATTTAGGAGAGTCTAAAGGCCTGTTTGACAGTTGTTTCCAAGAACAGTTTTCTGTTTTGCATAATAAAAAAAATAAGAAAACAAGTTTGATAAATAAAAATTGTTTTTCATTTTTTGTTCTTAAAAGCAAAAAATATGATATTTTTGAAGATCTTTTAGTTGTTTTATATTGTTTTCGTTTATTTTTTTTAGGATTGTTTTAAAAAATAATTAAAAAATACATAAAATAAATAAAAATAAAGCATTAAATATAAAAATTACTTTTAAAATATATTCAAAAATATTATAAATAAGTTAAAAACATTTCAGATTCTTAAATAGACTTTTATTCTACAAAACATCATAAAACAACTTTTAAAAATTATTTTCAAAAACTATTTTTTAGAACTATTTTCAAAAGCAGTTACCAAAAAAGTCCAAGCTTTCATTTTCTATTCTCCTTTTTTAATTTAATCCTTGAGCAGTATTTTTTTTTTCTTCTTTTGGAAATTTCCTTTTAGAACTATCAAAATGTTGTTGTGTTTATTCACACTTAATTGCTACAAAATAACAATAATAATAATAATAGACTTATTTTCATCTTTTAAGCCCCCGAGATTTTTTTTTTTTAAATTTAAATCACAAGTGTCCTAAATTCTGAAATCAATTTTTTTAAAAAACAATTTGTTATAATATTTTGGTAAATATAAAAAAAAAATTGTTCTTGAAAAAGTTATTTGTAAATTAATTTATTTTTCATGTTTCCATGCCCCATTAAAAAATATATATATTCATTTTTAGAAAGCATGATTTTTTTACTTTCACATGATATGTATTTTGAAAAAAAATTACCCTGCACTCAAACACTGAAAATTAACAATATTCTAAAATTAGTCTCTAAGCCTCCTCTTATGAGTCGTCAACTATAGTAAGTTTTTCTTCCTTTTTTTTTTTCCTGTTAACTTTGACATGATAAGTCAAAAAGCCTATCATTATTATTATTATTATTATTATTATTATTATTATTATTATTAAAAATAAAAAAAAAACTTTGACACTTGGCAATCAACCATATCACTTTTTTTTTCCCTCCCTAATATCTCTATCTTCTTTTTGTTTTGATTTTTTTTTTTGTTGTGTAGGCTTTAGGATATCTTTCCAATTTTTTTAGTATTTCATTTTTCATATTTAGGATTTTAATTATTTATTGACATTTTAAACATAAAATAATAATATATAATAAATATTTTGTGAGAACAAATTTAAAAAAATAAATAAATACATGATGAACAAATATAGAGATTTAGGACCCCAGTTTTAATTTTTTTTTCTTTGATAAAATGTTTAATATTTTTAATTAAAAAAGACAAAAACTTGGTTGTAGTTCTAAGATTTTGATTTATTAAAATTTTTAATTTTTTATTCATATAAAATAAAAAATATATATATTTTTTATAAAAAATTGTATATAATCATTTATATTAATTTTATTTTAATTTTATTAAAAAATAAAATATTTACATACTAAAATTGGGCATTGATCAATGCAACCATAAAAAAAAATTGTATTCATTTTTTATACTTTTAACATACTTTAGTGTTATTCTTTTTATAAAGAGTGGTTCATAAAGAATGGTACGTCTTTTACAAAAGTTGTGTTTATTAATGCAGAATTTTCACACACAAAAATTTTAATTTTTAATAAAATTAAGAGAAAATTAATATAAATGATTAAATACAGTTTTAATTTTTAAATTTTATATAAATTAAAAATTAAAAATTTTAACAAAGCAAAATGTAAACCACAACCAAGTTTATCTTTTTTAACTAAAAATATTAAATATTTTAACTAAGAAAAAAAGTTAAAATTACAATTAAGTTAGAAGCATAAGCAAAAATTAAAAATCATGATAATCGCTTTTAATTTTCAAATGAAAATTTAAAAATTAAAAAAAATAAACAATAAAATAATATGGCAAAGATATTTCAAGTTAAGGGACAATTGTGTTTTGGACCCAATTGAGCCTAAAAATTAAGTTTTGGTCAATATAAGTTCACCATCTAAGCTCAAGACCTAGAAGAAGTGTGAAAATTAAGAAGAAGGATATGATTTTTTTTTTCTTTCCAGAAATGACCCTTGTTGACTATGAAAAAAAAAGAGTAAAAAAATATTAATTTAAATTTTATTCATTTTGTAAACCTCAATAAATTCAATATAATTTAGTGATCTAAAAAAAACACACCATTTTCCAAAAAAATAAAAATAAATTATTATTATTATTATTATTTAAAAATCAAACATCTTGGAATATATATATTTTTAAAATTATGTATATAAAAAACAACTAAAAATATGTCAAATTTTTTTTTAAATGATATATTTTTAGAATATATTTAAAAAAAATAGTTTCCTAAAAATAATAAATTTTTAGAACAATTATTAAAAAATAAAAAATAAAAAAGTTTATCAAGTGGTAGAAAATATTTTTAAAGGGTATATTGGTCTCTTCATATTTTATATCATTCTCATCAATTATACAACTTATATGGACCAAAGTTTAATATTTGGACCCAACTAGGTCCAAAATACAATTGTCCCTCTATTTAATCTATCTGATCAAATTTATCAAATAAATAAATATTTTATTTAGCATGACCATATAAAAATTTTATGTTTTACACCACTAAATTTGATCATTATATATTTATTGTTATATTAATTATTTATCATATTATTATTATTATTTTATATTTAAAGTGTCTATAAATAATTAAAATCAATAAATATGAAAAAATGAAAATAAATAAATAAAAAGATTTTATAACAATGTGTAACTAACATGTTAAAAAAATGTGCATTATTTTATAGGTAAAATGAAGAAAGAAAAAAAAAATGAAAAATAATGTGTCATATTCATTAGCCATGTGTCAATTTGATAAGCATCATGAAGTTATCTTCACTTGTCGTTTCAGGTTAAAAAATAAAAATAAAACAAAACAAATGGATTAGTTGGTTGGAGAGAAAAGACTTGAGGGGACAATTTTGAAATTTTAACAATGTTACTATTTGAGTGTATGTTTCTTGATTTATTTGGTAAAAAATCTTTAAATTTTTTTTTTTTTTATGATGCACGTTTACATGATTCACCCTATATATATAATAATAAATAATATCATATAAATAATATCATATATATATATGATATTATTTATTATTTTCGATTGACATGTGTTTAATTTGGAATGACATGTCAGCTGCAACTTACTTATATTAGGTAAGGTAGAAGGCTAATTCATGTTAAACCCATATATTAATATGGTCAGTCCACACCAAACCCTACCCAAGGTTTTAAGGCTGCAACTTAGATATATTTGGTGGGTTAGAAGGGCTAACCCATGCTAAACCCACCTATCAATATGGCTAGTCCAAGCCAAATCCTACCCAAGTTTAGGTTCAAGGCTGCAACTTGGGTATATTTGAGGAGTTAAACAACTAACCCATGTTAAACCCACCTATCAATATGGTCAATCCACATCAAACCCTACCCAAGGTTGGGTTTAAGGCTACAACTTGGGTATATTTGATAGGTTAGAAGGTTAACTCATGTTGAACCCATCTATCAATATGGTTAATCCGCATCAAACCCTACCCAAGGTTAGGTTCAAGGCTACAACTTGGGTATATTTGAGAAGTTAAAAAACTAACTCATGTCAAACCCACCTATCAATATGGTCAATCCACACCAAACCCTACCCAAGGTTGGATTCGAGGCTGTAACTTGGGTCTCTATCAATATGGTTAGTCCACATCAAACCTTACCCAAGCTTAGGTTCAAGGCTGTAACTTGGGTATATTTGAGGAGTTAAAAAACGAACTCATGTCAAACCCACCTATCAATATGATCAATCCACACCAAGCCCTACCCAAAGTTGGATTCAAGGCTGCAACTTGGATATATTTGATAGGTTAGAAGGTTAACCCATGTCAAATCTATCTATCAATATGGTTAGTCTGCATCAAACCCTACCCAAGGTTAGGTTCAAGGCTATAACTTGGGTATATTTGAGGAGTTAAAAAACTAACTCATGTCAAACCCACCTATCAATATGGTCAATCAACACCAAACCTTACCCAAGGTTGGATTTGGGGCTACAACTTGGGTATATTTGATGGGTTAAAAGGTTAACCCATGTCAAATCCATCTATCAAACCCTACCCAAGGTTAGGGTCAAGACTGCAACTTGGGTACATTTGAGGAGTTAAAAAGTTAACTCATGTCAAATCCACCTATCAATATGGTCAATCCACATCAAACCATCCCAAGGTTGTGTTTAGCGCTGCAACTTAAGTATATTTGACGGATTAGAAGACTAACACATGTCAAACCCATCTATCAATATGGTTAGTTCACTTCAAACTCCACCTAAGGTTGGGTTTAAGGCTGCAACTTGGGTAGGGTATATATTTAACAAGTTAGAAAGCTAACACATGTCAAACCCACCAATTCCCACACGCTTTCAAAAAAAAAAATCTAAAATAAAATGTTATATTTAAATAAAACAACTATTTCAAATCTATAAAACATAGATATATCTAAATATGTTTCAAAGTCATTAAATATATAATTAGTTACAATTAAACATAAATATTACTCAAGTTTGAAATATTTTACAATTTGAATTTAAACAAAAATAATAAACCCATTACTCCATTGATAAGCAACAACATGATAATCCCATAGCACTCTAAAGTCTCGATTCGAGATTGGATTTCGATGGGTTGTCCATGTCTATTACATGAGCCAATACTAAAATTTTGGGGTTGGTAATTTTCTAACCCTAACCCATACATTGCCATGTCAACCTAAACATCAGGTTAGGCATGTGAACCACCCAAGTCACATCCTTATGGCATGGATAGGATATTTTAGTAGTCATGTTATGCCTCAATTTAAAACTCAAAATAAACAAAATAAGAATAGTGCACAACACAAAGAAAACAAAAATAGAAATTTAAATTAATTAATTAAAAGAGAGAGAGATAAGAGAGAGTTTCAAATTATTATTATTATAATAGTACAAAGGAGTATGAGGTAGATACAAAGAAATGATAGCAAGGATTGATTTTATTAATAGTTACTTTTCTATACGGAAAAATTCGGAGTGTAAAAGGGATAAGAAGGCATCCTAATAATTGACGTTTGAACCAATAAATTCAAAGAGAGAGAGAAAAAGAAAATTTTGAAGAATAAAGTTGAAGATAGGAAAACAAAGCGGGCCTAGGCCTAGGGCCTAGGGCCTAGCTAGTGGGGTTTAAGGACAAGTAAAGTTTACAATAGATTAGATCCCCTAAGGACCAAGGCCTGCATTTCCCTCCAATTATTCACCCTACAAAACACAAGGAATTTCATCACTTTCTTCTCTCCACTACATTTTTTTTTAATTATTATTTATAATAAAAAATTAATCTTTCATCTTCTCAAAAGTTTTCTAAAAACATCAACACGTGTTTTAAGTTTATAAGGGGGTTGAGAATTTAGATTGTTCATAAAAAAATGATTGTGAAAGGGATTGAATCGCTTTCTAATATTTAAATGTGGTAAAATTTTAATACTAAAAAAATTAAAAAGAAAAACACGACTTATCCAAATATGGAAAGAGGAAAAAAAAAATGTCAATTGTCACTCATCATTCCCATATACCAAATACACCCTAAAATCACTTTAAATTACATCTACCAAGAATCGTTTTTGATAAAAAAAATATATATATATTATTAAAAACAATGTTTTAGTTTAAGAATAAACCGGTATCAATAAAAACTTATAAATAAAGAGTTGATTAAAAATAAGTTTAAAAGATTAAAAGCATTTTATTTTCTTAAGGTTAGAGTGAGTTTGAAAGTGATTCTAAAAGGTGTTTCTAATATTTTTAATATTTAATAATAAAAATTTTTAAATATTAGAAATATTAAAAATGTTTCCTACTAAACGAGTTCTTAAAAGTATTTTGTAATAAAAACTAAAATATTGAACAAATTTTTAAAAATCTAAATGAAAAAATAGTTTTTTAATATATTATAAATTACTAAAAAACTATTAAAAATATTTATTTTTATTCAAATACTAAGTGATTGTTTTTAAAAATATTCTTAATAAAAATACTAATAATAAATACATTATAAATTTAAAATATTTTAATCAAAATCACTCTCCAATCATTTATAAAAATACGAGAATCACTATGAGATGTGCAACCTTAAATTGACTTATGAAGAGTAAATCTCATATTTTCTTTTTACTTTTTTATTATTTATAAAAAAAATAAATTTCAAATTTATTTTTTATAAAAGGTAAAAGGGTATTTGTCTTTTTAGTATCCTTTTTCTTTATTTATTTTATATTATAGTTTTCTTTAGGTTTTTTTGTCCTTTTTTTCTTTATTTAATATTTTTAGAATATTAAAAGTAAAAAAATAAAATTAAAAATTAAAAAAGAATTGAGAATCCAAGAGAGTGGGATTCTCTTTTAGTCTTGACTTTATGTGGAGACAATGAGAATAAGTCTGAACTCCTTTTTTCTTGGTTTGGTTAAAGAAAGGGTGTTGCTTTTATTAGTCTAGAACTTGGTAGGGGATGATATGCTCCTTTTTTTCTAAAATTTTTAAATGTTTGGCCTAAATACATAAACACTATCTTCTCACCATCCTATAATTACTTAGAGTACGTTTCACAGTAATTCTAAAAAACGTTTCTAATCTTTTTAACACTTGAATTAGAAAATTGTTTAAGAATTAAAAATATTATAAGCATTTCCTAAAATCACTATCAAACGAGCTCTTAGTTAATTATGTTTTATTATCAATTAAAGCTCTTTGATATTTAGAACAATAAAAAAATACCTAAAATAAATTTTATTTCGATTTTATCAAACAATCTTTTGAATTGGTCAAGACTCTCTAGTTTATGGTCTTTGTAAATCTGTATTTACACAGAATTACTAGGAAGAAGATAAATAATTAATTCAAATAATTTATATCGGTTTTTAATTATATTCAAATTCTAATGATTTCGATGATTATTAAAAGAGATATTCAAACACTATGGAGTCTTCTAAAAACTCTATAGATGTAAAAGGGGAAAAAAAAAACAAAAGTTATGAGTTACACAATCACAATAAAATCCACTAAATATGAAAAAGAATATACACAATTTTAGGTAATCCAAATACACCTACTCTTAGTGATGTAATATTGGTCAACACCTATATAATCCTTTACATACTTAATGTAATTCCATGTGCTTCATAATGAAGCACCTTAATCCTATGTTGAGGATAGCAGATAGATGAACGTGTTTGTAGAAAAAGCTTTTAAGATTGATCTTGAAGGCTATGAGATATAGAGAGATGGATATGTTGTTATTCTTCTTTTTTCAACTTAAAAAAACCTAGTTTGTATGTCAAAACCCTAGGAGAATAGCTTAAAGAAATTTCAAAGCAAAATTTACCAAAAACAAACCCTTTAGAGTATGAAAAAATGGGCATGAAATAAGTAGGCCAAAGAAAAGGACTTTTAAATGTTTAGTAGACATTTGCACATCCCTTGTGTGACATTTGAACATTTATGTTTTGGTTAGCATGTTCAACTCTTTTTTTTTTTATATATATTCTCTTCAAGATTTCACCTAATACATATAATCATTTTTTATGCTCTGATGCATCCAATATACATGTATCTCATATATGAATCTACTATGAAGCAGGTTGAAATCAATTCTGATCGGTGAAACCCTTGAAAGTATGTTACATTGTATTAATGTAATAATGGAACGAAATTACTAACATAATTTAATACATTAACAATCTCCCTCTTTGACAATTTTTCAACCAAACGTATATTATAATGAGGTCCCAATTTCTCAAATAAAACCTCGTTAAAACCCTAGACTAATGTCATTTAAACCATCATGCACTTAATGCAACATTCTCTATCAAGGTCATATCATATGCATACACTAAATTAACCAACCTTTGAAAAGTAATATGTGCAAGAAAGGAGTATAAATGAGAGAAATATTGTATCATAAAATAATAATCTACTCTATTTTTAATCTTAAAAATGACAAACTAGAAAAGTAAGAACATGCCCATAGAAACCGATAAGAAATGGAAAATATTTGGACACAAGTAACTAATACACAAATACACACATGCAGCGAGAGAACAAAATAGCTCATCCAAAATGCATCCATGAACAATCTAAAAGAACAAATCAAAAGACAACCAAAATCTAAAATATTCTCTTGCCACAAACATGCCAAGTTGGAGATCATCAAAGTTATGGTGGGCCTTCACAATGGTGAGTGAAGGGAGGAGATAGAGAAAAATGAGCTTAGAGAGAGAGAGATAGGTTGCATAAAGAAGAGAGAACCAAAGTAAAAAAAAAAAGGGTAACGAAGTTTTGAAAGAAAATAAAAAAGGGTAAAAATGTCCCATTTTATGATTATTTTGGGTCATCCGGCCAAGATGCCAAATAACCCATGATAAAAGCATGAGGTATGAGTAAAATTGAGGGATATAATAGGAATGTTTTGGAATATGAATATTATTATTATGTAATAAAAAAACAAATAACAATTGATATGATGAGGGTTTTTAGGGAAAGAAGTATATAAATAATTTTAGATTCTTCATACTTTTATATATAATATAGATATAAAAAAAAATTATAATCGGGATAAAGGAAAAATTGAAAATAAATTTGATACTATCCATTATAATGAATAATGAAAGATGCATTTATTAGGATAATTATAATTAAATAATGAAAGTGTTTGTTAGAATTGTTATAATCAAATCATAAAAACATGATGTATAAGTATATAAATAGGTCTTATATAGTAAGGAAATAAATAATAGTTGACAAGACGAGGGTATTTTAGGAAAAGAAAAGTTTAAAGTAGTTAAAGATACTTCATATTTTTATATATACCATAGATTAAGATAAAGATATTTAAAAATTAATTGTTTAAAATATAGTAATCTAATATATATTTCTAGATGTCAAAAAAATAACAAAGCTTATAAGGTTGTTATTTTATGTAATTAAGATGAGATATTTAAAAGTTAATAATTTTGGGGGAAATGGTAATTTAACATATTTTCAAATATTTCGGTGTACTCAAATTATAATAATAAAGAATTTATCATATGATGAATTATGTAATTAATTAGAAAATTAGTAATTGAGTAGTAACTAGACTTAAGAGTGCATTTTTACGATGTTTTTAGAAAAGGCTTTTGGCATAAAATAAATAAATAAAAAAAAGAGTTTTTAAAGAAAAGTCAAGTAAAATTTAGAAAATACTTTTAAAAAAAAATCACTTATAGCAAAAAAGCACTTTATAAATTATTCTGCTAAAAACCTTTTTAAAGAAAACACTTCAATTATGAACATTTCAAATAGAGGGCCTTTCAATTGCACTCTTATTAATCATGTTTGGTTGTTAAGAAAAAATTGTAGATTAATTTTCATTGATTGTTCCCTTATTTAATCCACTTTTTGTCATTTGTATTTACTTTACTGTTTTAATATATAAAATATATTTGGATGATAAGATTGTAAATTGGTTGGCACTTTCCTGGCATCTTATGCTAGTCTCTTTGAAGCTTTTCCCTTTTGTTTGGTGTAATGTAAATTTTAGTACTCAATTTAGATACCTTTTTGTTTTCTATTTTTAAAAATAAAGAAAAATTAATTTTTTTCTGCAAAAGAAAATATTGTCGAACATGTGTTTATGCAATTTTGTTTTTCATTTCTAAAAATCAGAAATTAAATAAAGGTACAAACAATCCAAAGAAGTAAAAACAGCCATCATTCCGAATTAAGTAGCCCAATTCAGTCACTGTTTCTCTACTGACTTTTTTAACTCCTGATCATCAATGCAAAGGAATTAAAGAAATCTGTAAGTGAAGTAGAAGCAAGAGAACATACATGCATGAAGTGTAACAAACATCGGAAGCCCATCAAAATTTTCAAACAGCTCCAGAGCATGGACATTAATCTTCATGGGCATCATCAACATGTCAGCAAAGGGATGTCCGAAGTTTCAGTGAAGTGATTAGTCTGTAGATATTCACCATTTTAATAGAAGGAGATGCTGTACAGGAGCTTCCGCCGGTGCTGCTTCTCAAAACCAGACACAACATCATCAACTGAATCCTCCCATGATTCAGTTGCTTCAATCTGTACATACCAGTTGTTCATGGAACTTTTATCAATAAAACAGGAAAGAAAGTAGTAGAGAAATTTCAGAGCATAATTGAATACAAACCTCTTGGCACAAATCTAGAGCAAGCCGAGCCCCAATTGCTGCTTCCTCATGGTTATCTTTTACTTCCAAGTTGATCACCAGAACAGTTTTCATAAGAACATGATCCCTATTGTGGAGATCTGCACATTGTTACACAATGCCCCATTAGATCATAGAAAGTAGGAACCGTAAAGGGGCAGATATGCTATAGAATGCTCACCAAATTATACAATCTAGGAATTTTGGGGGGCACAAAGCATGGATCTATACACTTTTTGAATACACAAATCACTGCTGTGGAAGGATTCTGATGGGGTTAAGTAGTCATCAAAGTTCCTACAGGAACATAGACTAAATGTTCAAACCAATAGAAAGCATAACAGCTATAAATCTCAGTGCAACTACTGCAAACAGACCAAGTTCCAAGCCACAATGTTTATGCCCAGGCTTTGTTTGCTTTGAGATGAAATGCAGCATGTTGATAAAAGGCTTTCCAACTAAATCACTTTTCAAGGATTCATTAGTTGGAGTCACAGGAAACTGAGACTTCTTTTTTTCCAAATATAACAAATTTTGAGAATTAATCCTTGTAATTTTTTGGTCCGATGAGTAACACTCCTGGATTTTCCAAAAATTACCTCAAATGTTTAATGGTGAAACAAATGGCCACAAACACTGAGCATACTCCCATAATTAGTTGCTAAGGGCATTGAATTGATTAAGAACCAAAAGACTGCATAATTTTTTCTCAAAGTAATAAAGGAAAAAAAAAACAAAGAAATGGAAAGGAGAGCCTACGACAAAATACATGGAGATCAATATTCTATGATATTCGAGCTGCACAATCCCCAAGCAAGATGAGGGTACATATAAATCCTTTAGAAATTTCAAATGGGACATTCAATTTATCAGAAAAAGAAACTCTCATCCTTTGGTATTCTTATCATTTCCGCATTTCCACAATATACTCTCAAAAGGATATTTGAATGCATAAAAACTCTTTTAAGGCATGTCAAAAAGTATCAGTAACCCCACAATGCCCAGCTTCTTTTATGATAATCCGTGTGGATCCACCTTTACAGCTCAGTTTTTCTAGTATTCTGCACCGATAGAATATAACTGTAGCCATTAGGGAAAGTTATGAGGAGCCTGCAGTATTGTGAATAAATGATTATGTTCCCACTTTGTTGAAACCACAATTGAACTAAAATGGGCACAACACATAAACTAAAGTCAATTCTTAGCATTTCAACTTGCATTGTCGATAGTCCAATACAAAGAGACATATCAATTTATTATTGTCATTGACTTCCATGCCAAGTAACTCACTCATTGCCACTTCCTTCCATTCACATTCCCATAAAAATGAAAAATGTAATTTGCATTGGATATTTTTTTTTTTTTCTGAGGTTTATCAGAACAAGTTTTCAAACTTTTAAGGGTTAGCTAGATAACAGGATCCTGATAGTAATATTAGCTACAAACCCTGTAGACCATTCCTGCAGGGATGATGAAGAGACTAATTTGTAGATCCTATGAGATGTTCATTAATGAAAATTCAACTTCAATGCTTTTTCTGGTCAGTGGGACTGTCGAGAAAAGACCAGCTATAGCTAAGGAATTAGGAGATAGTATATAGAAAAGATCCTTTTTCCTCATATAGAAGTTCCGAAAAAATGATTCATTAGGAGAATCTTTTGCATATTCCAAATCATTTATCACAGCTATCACATTTTTTTCCCTCGTTAGATTCATTGTTAGAAATGGATCCTTCTGGAAAAGCCTTAGGTGTTGGGAGAATCCTCAAAATATTTCCTTTCCCTCCCTAGAATTTCAAGACGGTGGAAAGGTCCCATTCAAAATTTCAATGCATCTCCCACTTAAAACCTCACTTTCCATAGAATGTTAATGATAAGGTAATCAATAATCTATCTTTTCTTCCCCACACATTCGACAAAATCTGTTTTTCTAATGCTAATGATGATGACAGACCAACTTTCCAGGTAGTAGGGACATTTTATCTCCTAGATCCTTCTTCTGCTTCCTCTTCACAGGGGATAACTCACACTCATAATTTGGAAGAGCAAATGCTACCCCACCACAACCCCAAGCCCACAAACAACACCCAATCCCAAGGTAAAAAGTTTTTGCATGATTAATAGCCCACTATATAGCAAATACCATGGTATGCTACAAAACAAGAAGTTCATAAAACCACCAGTCCTGATGAATACATTTTGTGTCTGGAGAGTGGGGACTCAATTTTCCAGTTTTCATTACTTGCAGTCTATTTTGAGCTTTGGCAAAGCATATCTAGGACATCTCAAAAATACCCAGTTGATGATCATTTCCTTTGAGGGCTTTGGTAGAAGGCCAAGGAGTTAAATTTGATGTTGTGCCTAAGCAGCAACTATTGGGGTGATTTTTTGGAAATGAATGCAAAGATATTTAAAGCAATGAAGGGACAATGGAAGAATGTGTGATATGGATCTTTTTCTAACCTCTGTTAGGGTACAGATTGAACTTTGGATAAAATTTTAATTAACTTTCACCACCCCTAGTATTGCAAATCATTAGGCATATGTTCTTTTTTACTGATTAGCAAGATGCTAATAAATATATTGATAAAGGCACCTAAGGAAAAGGGGGTGTAACCTGCACACACATGTTGTACAAGTGTCAAACCAAAGTACATAACTAAGTATATCTTAAAGCCCCAATAACAACTACATGTTATGACCCTGGATTCTCAAAAACTTAGATGGTGTGTTATACCATCAAACGGTGCCCACATTTTTCTTTTATAGGTAACTTCTCTTGTAATTTTTTGTCCCTGTTGAGACTTGAATGTGGAACCTCCCGCATTCCCACCCTAACCCCTTGCCGCTTAAGCCAGGCCTCAAGGACCCTCAAATTATATATATACTAAAAGTTTGAGGACAACTATGACCATATAGCAAGCCATTAAAAACCCTTGATTGAATGTATTCCATATATCAGAAGCTGGGGATGGATATACAAAACCCAAGACCCAATTTATAATTCTAGTTTCAAAATTGGACACTCTGGTGACATTAGAACACATACTAAAGGCATGCCAGAGAGAATTTTGAACTAAAGTTCTAATTCCTGAGACACAGTCAACATACATGGTACCACAGGTTGAACATGCACTGGAAACTGGAAACACCATGAAGTTACGATTTTGTTTTAATATTTTTTTTTTAACAAAAAAAAAGGTCTAAAACAATAATGAGTTTATAATTAAAAATCAGTAGGCACAAACATTTATAAAAATTATCAAAAATGTGATGAAATGAGGGTTATGATAAGACACATAGGAGAGTTTGTTAGTGATGGACCAGTCAACAAGGCTCTAAGACAGGCTACCAAAGCCTCTAAATGGAATCAAAGATTTTAGAAGTTTGGGAAGGGTTCAAATGACCCAAGACAAAGCTACCACAACCTTTATACTAAATATGAATCCAAAATCCTATGACTAATCTACTATTAACACCAAACTCAGTTTAAAGTTATGACAGTCTATCTTGTGCCATGAATTCAGTACATATGCTTATTTATCGAGTCTTGGAGGCCAATCTCAAGCTCTTAAAATTTCAAATTCAATTACATGATTGTAATATCCTTCTCAAAATTTTCTAGATCTAAGCCAAAAACCTAAAATCTGAAATTTAATTGAGGACTTTTACTAATATCTGAAGGTCTTACAGGCCCATGTTGAAATTTGGAAATCCAAAATCCTCCATCAGATTCTATATCTTAGAAGCGCCAAGGATGAGCAAGAAGGAAAGCCAGTTTAGGGGCAGGAATGAGGGAACAATTTTTCTTTATAGTTTGGGAACTATTTAAAATTATAACTATATATTCATACTCTATATATCTATATATAACACTACTCAGGTGAATGATATAATACCAACTAAGACTGGCATAAAAGACATCTAGAACTAACTAGGAATAATATCCCTAGGAGTTCAGAGATCAAAATTAACCAGATAATCATAAGGTGTGAATAACAATAACAATTTTCTAATACAATATACTCAAGGAATATGATAAATATTTCATCTACATTAAACTACTCTGCAACAATCAGATGAATGCCAACAAATATAAGTGAATGTTTCAATCATATGATGCAACAAAAATTTTCAATCATTTCATCAATCAAGTCATATTGCTCAATAACCTATCTATAAAATTATATGATGCATCAGAAACAAAAAAAAAATGCAAACATTAACCTTCAACAACCATATCGAAAACCTTTTCTTCAAATGTGAATACCACATCGAATGGCCCATCAGCAGCATTATCTTGCCAGCGTTGAGGTGCGGTTTTGACTGATGAATTCCTTTTAAGCATTGGCAAGATGCCATTTCGCTTGTAGCTGTGTTGTCGTTAAGGTTGCATTTTGCTTCAAGGTTCCAAATCAAATAATCATCAGCAAGAATTTAAAAAATAAAATAAAAAATAGTATTGATTTCTATACAAGAATTAAGAGCCTCCTTTAGTTTCTGGTTTGTCCCAGTCTCTAATATGAACATTAACAACAAACCCCAATACAACCATATTTTGTCAATCAAAAGGGTTTAAGGTTCTATTCAGGAACTTTACACAAATTTCAATATAAAACAAATACTCAAATACTTTGTTCGGTCAGCAAGAAAACATGCTAAATTTTGAGTTGTAGATTTATAGGCTAACAGAATGATTTGTTTTAGGTTTCGCATCACTTTCAATTAAGCTTAACACAATTATCTAGTCTAATTGCAAGTTTTCAATTTCCCCCTTTGGTGGAGACCAAAAAAGAAAACCAAAAGAAACCATTCAAAACAATTCCCCCCCCTCCCCCCCCCCCCCCCCCCCCCCATCTTCTCGACTATCAAACAGAGGACAAGGCAAATTTACATCGTCCACAGCCTTTAACATGGTACACATTAGGTAGTCTTTCACAAAAATGAAAAAATTAACCAAACAAAAATACAGACAGAGCAATGCATCAAACATCTATAAAATTCCTCGTCTGGATAGTAAGAAAATGTAGGCAAATATTTTTTTTTTTTAAATATCATAATCATGATCCAAGTATCTTTCAATCGCCTCTAAAGAACCACCACACGACCCATTTGGTTGAAAAAAAAAATTTTAATTCCTTCTCTTTCCCTCGCTAATATTTTTTTCTCGGGAAACAAACAGGAAAAACCTAGAAATGGAAGAAAGAGGATACAGGTCGGGGTCTTTGCGGCGGAGATCATCGAACATGTGCTTATAGGGGGTTCCGAACTCGTAGACGTTTGGTTCTCTGAGGGAAGGTCCAGGGAGCTTGACGTGCGCCCCCGTCCCGTAGGATGACACGTCGAATCCCTGCTTCTTGAGGAGGGAGTGAGCCTCCATGCTTCGGTTCTGGTTCGACGAACACACCATGGCGTACCGGAACTTCATCGTCGCGTTCACAGGTGATCGATCAAAGCTAAGATGAAAGGGGTACTGGGTTTTAATTGCAGGGTAACTGCTCACTCTTTTATATCTTCCTTTTGTCAGAGACGGAGAAATATGGGCCTTCATTTGGGTTGGGCTCATTGGGCCAGCCCATTTCTATTAGCAATAAGAGCGGGTGTGAGTGTGTTTCCACTCGAAGTATTTTTAATAAAAAAAGTGTTTTCTTAATAAGTATCCAAAAAACTCTATAAATAATATTTCAATATTACAAGTAATTTTTAAAAATTTTAAAGTACTTTCTAAATTTTATTAAACTCTTGTTGTTCTTTTAAAAATATTTTTTAAACTAAAAACGTTTGTTAAAATCATTATAAAACAAACTCTTAAGTATGAAAATCATCATGACTTTAGAATGTAAGATCTAATTAAATCCAACCTGACCTCTTAAGATGCTTCATCAATCGATTTTAATAATTGGGTTGTACTTGAATTAAGTTTTTTCAATTCAAAATTTTATAATTGTATTGTCATTTATTTTTTAAATTCAATTTGATGAACAAATTTATTTATATTCATTCTTATTGTCTTGTTATAATATTATTTTATTCATTATTTAAATTTTGATAAAAGTATTTAATAAATAATATTGAAAAAATAAAATTATGCATTGGTTTGGCTTAGTGTCAATATGTTGCAACGAGCAAATTTAGAGAGGTCGAGTAGGTATAAACTTGAGGTTAAGGGTTCATAAAATTCTTTTGTAAAACTTAATAATTATTACTTAATAACTTGAGTTGATATTAAATTTAATTATTTAAGTTATAAACTTAAAACTTATTACTTGATTTTTACAAGTATTAAAATTGTTTGATAAAATTAACTTAAAATTTATTTTAAAACATCAAATTGACATATTTGACCTCATTAGTTTTAACTAATATTTAGCATCATTCATTTTAACTAATATTTATTTTTGTTAATTTTAAATAATAATTTTTTTTATTAAATATCTATATTTAAAATATTGTTAGTGTATAAGGTAGTAACATGATATTAATATAAACAATGAATCATTGTTGCAAAATATACTTTCCTTAAATATAAGCAAATGAGGAAAAAATAAATAAAAATAAAAAATAAAAAGATTTAAAATTAAGAATAAATTAACTATTTAGACTTAATACTTGAAGTTATTTTTAACTTTAAATTGTAATATTCAGTAACTTAATTCATTAAGTTGATTTACCAAACACTCTTAATTTTTGCTTTACGAATTTTTCTTCATAAAAATTCTTGATTTCTCTAAATGAGGATTTCAGAGTTGCCATTTTTACACCATCACGTATCTAAGGATCGGAAGTCTCGCATCTTATATCATCTTATATTCCTTTGTAAATAAGCTTCCAAAATTTTTGATGATTCACATATATGGAACTTGCATGCATATCGAATATTAAAGTCTCAACAATAAAAGAATGTATGCGCTAAAGAGCCTAAAATATCTAATCAAATGGGCTAAAAACCTTTGAATAAAACCCGTGCCTAAAATTTTTGATAAAAAGACCGTATGACCAATTTTGGGGTCTACAAATAAATATAACATCCCTATGTAAAAAGTTCTCTTTGTGTAGAAGGTCAAAGGCACTACTTTAAGTTGTGAAATGCGGGCATCATCCATGTATGTGATTTTGGTCCTGATTATAAGCAAAAAGACAAACAAATTCTACGATTCAAACTTCCTAGGATTCTATTGGAAATTATTTTTGGGTATGAATGTGTATACAAATCTATGTTAAAGGTTGTCTTTAAGGGCTTTTATGTTAAGGTTGGAAATGGATGCACCATTGTTTTTTAATATGACTACATGTTTCATTGAGTTATTGATATAGTTCAAATGTTTGAATTTAAGGTTATTGTAATGCCTACCCATCAACAAAGACCTATATTAATTTTTGCACTTTATATATATATATTGATAAGGATATACAATCAAGTTGAGAAAGTCAAGGGAGAAAATCAAGGGATTTCCAAGTTTTGAATATTTTGGAATATTTGTAGTTATACCATTTATTTGTATAGTTACTCAATTTATTTTGTTTCCTATTTCTTTGTAATCAGTTTCCTATTTTCGTGCTCATGCAATCTGTATATATACTAACCATATCAATGAGAATCACAAGTAAATAATTCTTCAATTTCTCTCTTCCAAAAATCCTTTATGGTATCAGAGCAAAGGTTTGTTCTTTAATTTTTTTTTTTCCCAGCCACGTTCTTCAATCTTCAGCAAGCCTTTCATCCTCCTCATTCCAATGGCCACTGAGAATTCTCAACTCATCATTCCTAATGCCCAGGAACCCACAAAACCACTAACCATGATTACTATCCATAACTCCATTAAACTCACACCCACCAACTATCTTTCTTGGAAAACCCAAATGGAAGCCATTCTCATCGGCTATGATCTACAAAAATTCATTGATGGATCCCACCCTGCTCCTCCAACCACCATCACCACCAATAATGTTGTCTCTACTAACCCTGCATACCAAACATGGCTACGTCAAGACAAACTATTATTTGGAGCCCTTGTCGGCACTCTCTCATCTACTCTAGTTCCTCTCATCACCCAATCAAAAACCTCTTATGAAGCCTGGCAAATATTGGCCAACACCTATGCTCGCCCATCTCGTGGCCATATCAAGCAACTCAAAGACCATCTTAAAAACATCACCAAAGGTTCTCAGTCCATTACAAACTACATGCAGTCCATTAAAACCCGGGCCGATGAACTTGCTGCTCTTGGTAAGCCTCTTGACCAAGAAGATCTGATTGAAAAAGTACTTGAAGGCCTTGATGAAAATTATCAGTCCATCATTGATGCTGTCAACGGTCGTGATTCCACCATCTCTTTTGATGAACTCCATGAAAAACTCATCAACAAAGAATTATCTCTCCGCAACAAGATAAGCCCTTCACCCCTACCGGCATCTGCTCATGCCACCAATGTTCGCTTCACTCCATGGTCTGTCACCAATCGCACTCCTCGACTCCCTGGGTCCACATCCGCACCCACTCAAGGTATCATAAGAAATTCTCCCACCAACACCCGCGACAACCGTTCTCTTGCTCGTCCATTCCTTGGTCGCTGCCAATGGTGCAGTACTCAAGGTCATGTAGTCTCCCGCTGTCCTCTTTTCCGACAACAGTTTCCGCAGGTGCAGCCACCTTCTCGTCCCGGCAATTCATCACAATCTCGACCACCAGCTCCCTGACAAGCTCAAGCAAATGTTACAACCACCATTCCCCCCAACACCACATGGTTACTTGATAGTGGAGCCTCACATCATGTCACCACTGACCTACACAATCTTGCTCTCCACAGTCCTTTTGATGGCACAGATGAAATTATGATCGGCGATGGCTCTGGTCTCCCCATATCTCACACTGGTTCCACCTCTCTTACCACTCCCTCTCATTCCTTTACTCTATCTAATGTTTTATGTGTTCCTACCATGAAACGTAATCTTATTTCTATTTCTCAATTTTGCAAGTCTAACAATACTTCCATTGAGTTCTTACCCTCTTCTTTTCATGTGAAGGATCTGCACACGGGGGCAATTCTTTTGCAGGGTCGAACTAAGGATGGTGTGTATGAATGGCCACTCTCCACTACCCAGTCACGTCCTCTAATTGCGTTTTCTAGTGTCAAGACCACTTTGTCCGAGTGGCATCATAGGCTCGGTCATCCTTCTTTGTCAATCTTCAAAAATATCATGTCTTCATTTCATTTAGATGTCTCTCGTCCGTCCAATTTCAATTTTAATTGTAATTCGTGTCAATGCAATAAAAGTCATAAATTACCATTTTCTACTTCTACTTTCTCTACCTCTTCCCCTCTTGAAGTTATATTTACTGATATATGGACATCACCAGTCTACTTTACTGATAACTTTAAATACTATGTCATCTTTGTCGACCATTTTACAAAATATATCTGGCTTTATCCCCTCAAACGCAAATCCGACACGCATGATGTCTTTGTGCGCTTTAAGGCCCTAGTCGAAAAATTCTTTAACCGTCCAATTATAACTCTCTACTCTGACAATGGGGGGGAATATCAAGCTCTCTCCTCATTCTTAACAATCAACGGGGTCTCACACCTTACTTCTCCACCTCACACTCCTGAACACAATGGGTACTCTGAACGTCGTCATCGTCACATTGTCGAAACGGGTCTTTCTCTACTTACCCATGCATCCATGCCTCTATCATATTGGCCTTTTGCCTTTTCTACTGCCGTCTACCTCATCAATCGTCTTCCTACACCGACTCTAAACCACCTCTCACCCTATTTCAAACTCTTTGGCACATTCCCTAACTACTCCAAACTTCGAAGCTTTGGATGTCTCTGCTATCCTTGGCTTCGCCCATACACATCCCACAAACTCGAGTCTCGTTCCTCCCCTTGCGTCTTTGTCGGGTACTCTCCCACTCAAAGTGCCTATCTATGTCTTGACACATCCACCGCTCATCTATACACTTCCCGTCATGTCCGCTTTGTTGAGTCAATCTTTCCCTTTGTCACTTCTCATACTTCTCTTCCTCGCGCCACTTCATCCACCATCTCTGAATGGTGCTCTATCACTTTACCAGTCATGGCCACACCATCCGTGAATGTCGGCTCTGCTCCCCCATCAAGTCTGCTCACTCCTACCGCACCAAGCCAATCCCAAGACCCAAGCCAAAATAATACCACCTGTGCCACACCTACACCAGAGCCTGACAGCCATTCCAGTGTGCCCGTACCAGAAACCAAGTGCGATTGTGCCAATAACCCACCCCTCCCGCCTACTCAAAATGACCCTAATCAACCACCCGACCTCTCACCCTCACCTCATGTCATAGTCACTCGCTCCAAACATAACATCCATAAACCAATTCAAAAGCTTAACCTCACAGCCCAACTCCAACAACCTACCCTTGAACCCACCACTGTTACCCAAGCCCTCAAGGACCCTAAGTGGCGACAAGCTATGTCTGCAGAGTTTGATGCTTTACTACGTAATGGGACATGGGACCTAGTGCCATCTCATCCCACTCAAAATTTGGTTGGTTGTAAGTGGATCTTTCGCACTAAATATTTACCTAATGGCTCCATAGACAGGTACAAAGCTCGATTGGTTGCTAAAGGCTTCCACCAACGCCCTGGCATTGACTACTCTGAAACCTTCAGTCCCGTCATCAAACCTACCACTGTCCGCCTTGTTCTCAGCCTTGCGGTCAGCCAGGGTTGGTCACTAAGACAACTTGATGTCAACAATGCCTTTCTTCAGGGCACTCTCACTGAGGATGTGTTTATGTCTCAACCACCGGGCTTCATTGATCGTGATCATCCTCATCATGTCTGCAAGCTACGCAAGACTATCTATGGCCTCAAACAAGCCCCACGTGCCTGGTATCATGAGTTGCGCCAATTTCTTCTCCAATTTGGCTTCATCAATTCCATTGTCGATACCTCCTTATTCATCTTCAATAACCATGACACCATTCTTTATCTGTTAGTCTATGTCGACGATATCATTATCATTGGGAATAATGTTGAAGCAGCGCAGACTTTCATTCAACAACTTTCTCAGCGTTTCTCTCTCAAGGACCTTGGCCCCCTGATATACTTCCTTGGAGTGGAAGTTACCTCCCACACCAATGGTCTTTTCCTCAGTCAACGCAAATACATTGCCGATCTACTTAACAGAACTCACATGACTGAAGCCAAGCCTGCTCCTACACCACTAGCAACTAGTCCAATTCTCACTTTATAATCAGGAACCCCACTATCTGACTCGACCGAGTATCGAACAGTGGTTGGTAGCCTCCAGTATCTCTCCCTCACTCGACCGGACATTGCCTATACGGTAAACAAACTCTCTCAGTTTATGCATCAACCAATAAGTGACCACTGGAATGCAGTCAAGCGTCTGCTGCGGTATCTCTGTGGCACCTTAGACCACGACATCACGCTTCGTCGGACCTCCCCACTAGCACTTCATGCCTTTTCTGACTCTGATTGGGCAGGTAACAAAGATGATTTCACCTCCACCAGTGCATACATAATCTATTTGGGTCACAACCCTATTTCTTGGAGCTCTAAGAAACAACGAACTGTGGCTCGCTCTTCCACTGAGGCTGAATACCGATCGGTGGCCTCTACTGCTGCAGAAATTCGTTGGATTTGCTCTCTCCTCACCGAACTCGGTGTCACTCTTCCCCAACAACCAGTTATTTATTGTGATAATGTTGGTGCAACAAATCTCTATTCCAATCCGGTCTTTCACTCGCGCATGAAACATGTTGCCCTCGACTATCACTTTA
This sequence comes from Vitis vinifera, assembly GCF_030704535.1. Lineage (NCBI taxonomy): Eukaryota > Viridiplantae > Streptophyta > Magnoliopsida > Vitales > Vitaceae > Vitis > Vitis vinifera. The sequence goes on along the minus strand of NC_081810.1, from coordinate 17,128,984 downwards.
TCCGAGAACAAGTTCAAAATGGTTTGCTACGAGTGTCCCACATCTCTGCCTCTGATCAACTCACCGATGCTCTTACCAAACCTCTTGCTCGTCCTCAGTTTGACTCACTCAAGGCCAAGATTGGACTTGCTCCACGGCCGTCCATCTTGCGGGGACATGATAAGGATATACAATCAAGTTGAGAAAGTCAAGGGAGAAAATCAAGGGATTTCCAAGTTTTGAATATTTTGGAATATTTGTAGTTATACCATTTATTTGTATAGTTACTCAATTTATTTTGTTTCCTATTTCTTTGTAATCAGTTTCCTATTTTCGTGCTCATGCAATCTGTATATATACTAACCATATCAATGAGAATCACAAGTAAATAATTCTTCAATTTCTCTCTTCCAAAAATCCTTTAATATATATATATATATCTCCGTATAAACATTTTTAAGAAATTAGGATGTACACTTCACTATAAGAGTTAAAAGTCTACTTCACTATAAGAGTTAAAAGTCTGTTTAGTAGTGTTTTTACTCAAAATGTTTTTAATATAAGTGTTTTCTCAATAAGTATTTTTAAGAGAATCACATATTAAGTGTTTTTCTCAAAAAACTATACTGATTTTTTTAATACTATTAAGTAATTTTTCAGATTTTTAAAAATGTTTCCTAAAATTTGTCAAATACCTAGGCCTTATTTGGTTACTATTTTCGAAAATAGTTTTAAAAAACTGTTTTTGAAAAATGTTTTGTAAAATAAAAGTCTATTTAAGAACCTGAAATATTTTTAACTTGTTTTTAATACTTTTAAATATGTTTTAAAAATAATTTTTTATTACAAATTCTTTATTTATTTATTTTTTTAATCATTCTACATGCTTGTATAATTAAAAAATACAAAACAAGTGAAAACAAAAGAAAATAACTAAAAAAGATATTATCTAAAAACACCATATTTTTTGTTCTTAAGAACAAAAAACAGAAAATAGGTTTATACTACCAAACATATTTTCTTATTTTTCTTATTATGGAGAATATAAAATTATTATAAAAAACAATTACCAAACAATTCCCTATTTATTTTTATTTTTTTTTAGAAAAAAAAACACTTCTTAAACTAAAAGCGCTTTTTATAATTACTACTAAACCGACTCTAAATCAACATAGGAAAAGCTTTTACTTACATTGGTTTCTTGTTGCTAATAGCCTCTGAATGGAAACATGTATAAGAATTGGATAATTACCATAAAAGACATGTACAGAGTCAATAATTATAAATTTCTTTGAATGCAACCAATTTATGGTTTTTTCTTTTGCTTAATTGATTGACAAAAATGAAAAATAACCATGACTTTACAATGGTGAACATAGATAATATTGATTTTTACCACTTTATTTTATATAAAGTTTAACTACGATGGTTGAGATTGTAAAATAGGAGAATTTTTTTATATAAATATTTTAAATGAAAATATTTTTGGATTAATCCCCACTAGGAAAAATATCCCAAATTTAAAATATATCTTACATTGATCATAGATCAAATTAACATTTGATACTAGTAAAGTATTAAGAATGTCCTAGTTGGCTAAAAGTAATTTTAAAATATCAATATTAATTTAAAAATTAATAAACATTTAATTATTGAAATAACTAGAAATGAGAATATATTTAATAATATTTTTTTTCAATTTTATTTGTATTATAAAAAATACTAAAAAAGAAATATATATATATATATATATATATATATATATATATATATATATATATATCAAATTCTTTTATTTTGTTACCATAGAAAATATGAAGAAAAATAAATTCGTGTTGTAAAATAGTAAAGTAAAAGAAAAAGAAAAAGAGAAATTAGAATATAGAAAAAAAACAAAATGACTTTTTATTACAAGTCTCAACCTTTTATAGGGAGTCACAAAAATATTAATACGGATGAGCATCCAAACACTAATAAATGAAAAAGAGTATAATATTATTTTGGATTATATCGTTAAAAATCTTGCTAATAAAATCTAATGGAACAAAACCTGGACAAAGGAAAAAAGAGTAGAACGGAGTGATATTCTTATCGATTACCTCCCCCTTTGTCTTAACATGATTGATCGAGATAGACAAAGAGGGGAATGGAAGAAAAGCATAAAGAGAATACCATAATATTAACTTACTAAATAAGTTTACAAATAATGGTGACTTTTTGTTTGGTTACCCAGAAAATGCACCAAATCAATCTAAACGCCACAAATCACCCAAGCCTTTTGCTACCTTTAGGCTTTAGGTCGGTTTAGTTCGATTTTTATTTCCTAGGAAACAAACGGAAGCAACCAAACAAACAGAGGAAAATATTGTTTTTTCCTCTGTTGAAAAGTGGGCAAAGAGTATAATGGAAAAGCTGTCCAATATCTTCTCGGTGCTACAGCTTGACGCTGACGATGATCAGCTTCATATGCCCGACTCCTCTTCTACTACAGGTATGTTACACATTGTCAGTCGATTGGAGTATTGGGTTTAGGGTTTTACCTTTTGTTTTTTCTGAAAAATAGGATTTTTAAATCATGTGCTTGATATGGGGTTATGCAGAATTTGGAGTTTATAAATTAGTTATTGTAATGCTAACTTTTGACTTAAAGAAGACTTGGGACCATTCAATTATGGAAAGGGTGCTGTAGGAGTGAGTTTGAGTGATTAGGGTTTAGTCCAGTGCATCTTGTCAGGCTACTTTGTCATCATCTACTGAGATTCAGCAGTTCTGGATAGCTCTTTATTTGCAGGTTGGTTACAGACAATCCCTAGATTATTAACCAAATTTTACATTAGGAGGGATTATCACTCTGAATCCATGATTGATCACTTTCTTTAATCAGCTGATTGGATGAAGCATCTCTCGTATGTTTTATTTTCACTTAGTTGTGGTGGGTTGAAAACGCATGGGAGCAGATGGATTGGGTGGTTTAGATTTTATATTTCTACTTGTGAGCTGTTCAGCTTTGGCTACTGGGGAACTGTATGCCTTTTTCCATTGCACTAGAGGTTTTGTGTCAAGGTGACCCCCTGTTGCCTTTGTTGTTTGTATTGGTTGGCTGAGTGATTTTATGCAAGGACTTAATGTAGGGTTTAGAAACAGGGAAAGGGTGGGTGTTTCACATTTGACTGCTGCTCATGCCCTAGAAAGACCAATGGATGCACTAATTGGTCGTTGTGATTTGATTAAAAGTGAAGGTGTCAAAGAGACAATAAATAGGTCAAAGAAAATGTGAAAAGAAGCAATGTAAAATGATATGATCACCAAGGATCTAATGGAGGATATGGTTCTAAACAGAGCTGAATGTCAAAAAAGATTGATTTAGCCCGAAACTAAGTATTTGGGATAAGGCTTTTGTTAAGTTCAGTTGAGTTAAGTTTAAGGAAGACACTTCCTGTTCTCTCAAGATCTGATATGATCTGATATATATATATATATATTCACTTAGTCTGATATAAAAGCTTGTGTGTTTCAAAATTCTTCTTGAACATGGCGAGTTTATCATATTGAACTGTTATTATTTTTCTCTGTTATCTATGCAGTGTATTAGATTATTCTGTTCTAGTTATAGAAAATTTTCCATTCAGTAGGCATGATGGCTTTCTATTACTGGATGCTAGTAAAATAATTGTCTGATGTGATTAAGTAGATCATCATATTGATTATACATTTATTGAGACAGATAAGAAGGAGAAGAAAGGTAAAAGCTCGAGTAACTTGGTGCCCTCAAAAAATGAGAAAAACTGTGAACAAGATTCAATGATCCCTTCAGAACAGTACAGGTTACCACTTGTGTGGATTGATTTAGAAATGACTGGTAAGCATGTTATTGGATCATGATAAACTAGACCTTGGTGTTGACTCTTATTATGGTGAAAAAATACCATTTATTCTGCATATTGATATTTTAATTTTAATTTTTTATTTATTTATTCTTTTTGATATGGCCTGTTTGCAAACCTTGAATAGCCCAAAAAATAAGGGTACTGAAGGAACAGATGATTGAAATGTGCTGATAATCATGTGAATGTATAAACCCACATTTATTGTGTTCATGCCCTTATTTTTCCTGGATGTTTACAGTTCAGTATTTTTTTTTTCAAAGGGTCAAGCATCTGAATCAGAAGAATGGTTGAAATTCCATCAAAAATCTGATTGTATTAAAGAAAAAAAAATAGCTCAACATTATGAAGTATCAATAACTTGCAAACAACAGAAAATAGAATAAACTTCATCTATTCTTACTAAAGGAACTCCCCTTTTATATAAGGCAGTCAAAGATTAAAAATCCCTTTAGTGGACTGTGTTTGCACTACAATTAATTCTTTATGTGAAGAAAAAACTAATTTATACAAGAGGAATGTGCCTAAATAGGGAAGTTTGACTCCTCTCTCTATCCCATGAAATCAGGGATTTCCTACTAGTTAGGAGTCATATAGGTTGTACAAAAATATTTAGAGAATAAAATAATTAATTTGAACTAAATCTACAAAATTTCTTACACTCCCTCTTAAGCTTGTGAATAGAAGTTTTCCATCCCCGGATTGCTTGTGATACTCGGCTCGTGGCACTATGTAAGGGGCCGTGGCACACGTCATGGCATGAGCGGTGGCACACGTCACGTGTCTTGGCTCAGTCCGTGGTACCATGCTAGGGACCGTGTCACCATCCAGTATCTTGGAAACTTGAAGTAGACAATTCCTTAGTTAGAATGTTTGCCAATTGATCATTAGGCAATATTTTGGTGTATAAATCATCCTACTATCTAGTTTTTCTTTTATAAAATGCTGATCCACTTCGATGTGTTTTGTGCGGTCATGTTGCATAGGGTTATATGCAATATTGATGACTGATTTGTTATCACAGTAGAGCTTCATAGGTTCTTCCTACTTAATTTTAAGATCATCAAGTATTATTTTTAGCCACAAAAATTCACAAACTCCATGTGCCATTGCTCTAAACTTAGCGTCGACACTTGATCTTGCCACCATGTTTTGCTTCTTACTTCTCCATGTTATGAAATTACCTCTAAGTAAAGTGCAATAGCCCGACGTAAATCTTCTGTTGACTATAGAACTTGCATAATTTGCATCTGTATAGGCTTTCAGGCTAAGTTCATTATTCTTCTTGAACAAGGTCCCTTTTCTTGGTGTTGCCTTTAGATAATGTAGAATTCTATGCACTGATTGTAGGTGTCTTTCCTTAGGATCATGCATAAATTGACAATGGTACTTCAAGTAAATCAATCTTCCAACCATCCTTTGATATCTTCCTATCTGTAATTAAATAATAAATTGCATCAAATAAGCAAGAAATCGTATAGCCATAGCATGTTCTGCCAAATGAGATGGGGCTGAGTAAAAGCTTGACTTGGAGATGGGACGGTGTTGGTTTGCAATGGAGTCCAAGTCCTTTGACATCTTTGTTGAGGAGCTTGGAGGGAGACTGAGAGGGGTCATCGTGGAGTGTGGAAGAGGTTTTTCCAGGTGGGTTAGGTTTGGGGAGCTCAATCTAGGTTGCCTTCTAGCAGGGGTGGAAGCTTGTTGTAGAGATACTTGGCTGTCGAGGTGAAGCAAAGGGTGGGAGGAGGGAGGAAGGCAATTCAAGCTGGAATGTCGGGAGAATGGGACTGGGAGGTTCTTATTCTGCAAGGTGGTCACGATAGAATCAAAGGGTTTCTCTCTAGTTTTAGCAGAAGGGAAGGGTAACCATGGGGGTTGGCTTATTTTGGCTGAGAAATTGCGATCGCTTAGGGTTGTTCCCATTTTCGAGGAGAAGAAAGTAGAATCCTCTGTTGAGAATGGGGGCAGTGGGAAGGTCGAAAGTGGGAGTATGTCCTATGTGAATGCAGTAAGAAAGAATGAGGGCTTGGCGGAGGAGACTGCTTGGCTCCAGATTGGGGAGGGAGATGTGCAAGACAGGGAGGAAAAGCTTAGGAGGTGCCTGATTAGGAAGTTTGGTGAGGGACCCTTTGCTGTCTTAGATCTTTGGGCATTGAATATTTGGGCGCGGGGTACATGGCAATTGAGATATGGGCTACAGGTGTCTGTTTTTAGGGGGTCTTTACTTCTGTTTGAGTTTGAGGATTGAATGGAGGCAAAAAGGGTGTTGGCTAGTGGCTTTAGGAGGTTCAAGGAGAGACTCCTTAGTTTGAAAAGGTGGCGACATGAGACTGGGTGTGAGGTGAAGGAGGGGTCTTGCAAGGAGGCGTGGGTGAGAGTGTTGGGTCTTCCTTTGCATTTGTGGAGCCGTGAAGTCTTTATGAAAGTTGGGAATTGTTGTGGAGGTTTCGTTGCAGTGGATGAAGGCACGGTGAACTCGATTCAATTGTAGTGGGCTAGGATCCTAGTGAGGTTGAATGGGACAAGCCTACTCGCCTCGTTGCAGCTAGTGGTTGGGTCTTCAAGCTATTCTATCCAGTTGTGGTGGGAAGTCCCCCTGAAATTTTTCATGGTTGTTCCGAGAAGTTGCAGCAATGGGTCGCCAGAGATGGAGGTCAGGGGTGACGTGAGTCGTGGATCACGCACGGGTACATGCATGGAAATGGACATACCTTTGTTGCTGATTAGTAGGGAAGACGTGTCGAACTTTGGAAGGAAGAGTGGTAGTTTTGGTGAAAGTTCAGATCGCTGCGTTCAAAAAGTTGCTACAGGTGGGGAAGAATTTGGAGGCGGTGGCAGGGGGAGCTCAGTTGGCCGGAGGGATTGCTTGGAGGAGTTGGTGGGCTTAGAGGAGAAAATGGGCCGTTGTGGGGGAGCCCATCTTTGTTGCGAAAGGCCCATAAGGTGAGTGGGTTGGTTGTTGGAGAAGATGGTGGGTTGGGTCGGGCCTAGGGGTGTGGCCCTTATTTTATTAGGGAGGAATTTTTTGGGGGGATGGTTGGCCCTTTAGGGCTTCTCGTCGAGGGTGATCGTGTTGCAAAGATTGTCTCGATGGAGATGATCGAGTCGCCTTTGGCTTGGATTTCAGGCACTGATGAGTCTCTCCAGGCTGAAGCGACAAGGTACACTTCTCGTTCCTATTATTCTTTGGTGCTTTAGGAGGTGCGGGGTTTATCTTCTTCTTCTCATTCTCCTTCTCATGGGAAAAGGGCTGCGAAGGGGGATTGCAGTTTTGTTCGTAGCCTAGGGGTGGAGGTTGTTGAAGCGGTTGTGAGTATTCGTCCTCTAAATGTGGTTTTGGCTGACCGGAGTTCTGCAGTGACCTCTTCTGGGAGGAAAGGACTTTGGTTGTGGTAGGTGAGGTGAGCCTCAAGGAAAGAGACAATTCAAATGGGGCGGTTTGAGTGTGGAGTGGAGTAAGCTGAGGAGTGGAAATCGTGTTGTCTTGCCCAGTTTAGTGACTTTCTAGGCATGTCAACTACGAGCTCTAGAAATGGAAATTGAGGAAAGAACAAAAGGATCAGTGGTTTGAGTCTAAAAGAGTAAAGGTTGAATTCTCAAGGTTTGAAAGGGAACTTAGAAGGTTAGAGTGTTCCATTAATTTTAAAAGTTTAGGAAGTGGAAGAGCTCTCTCTCTCGAGAGTGCGGGTTCAGTTTCTGTGGGTAAATGAAATTAAGAATCCTCTCTTGGAATGTGAGAGGGGCAAATGATAGCGATAAAAAAAGGATCATCAAATCTGTAATCAAGGCTCAGAAAGCAGATTTGGTTTGTCTCTAGGAAACCAAATTCCAAAGTCTGTCGTCTAGTTTGGTTTGGTCTTTGGGGGTGGGCAGGTTCTTGGAGTGGGGCACTCTTAATTCTCGGGGTATGGTAGGGGGGGTGTTAGTCTTTTGGGATAGTAGGGTGTTAGAGTTGGTTGGAATGGAAATTGGAGATTTTTTGGTTTCTGGTCGGTTTAAGAATGTGGAGGATGGCTTCTATTAGGTTTTTACAAGGGTGTATGACCCTTATGTTGGGAGGCTTAGGGAAGATTTTTGGGAGGAGTTGGGGACTATTAGGGGTTTGTGGCAAGATCCATGGTGCATAGGAGGAGATTTTAATGTTGTTACATTCTTGAGAGAAAGGAACAAAGTTTCAAGACTGTCTTCAACAATGAGAAGATTCTCGGAGGTCATTGAGGATTTGGAATTGCGGGATCTCCCTTTGCAGGGGGGCTTTTTCGCGTGGAGGGGTGGTTTGAATAATCAATTATAGTCAAGGTTGGATAGATTTCTAGTTTCCGAGGATTGGGAGTGCTATTTCAGTGGGGCAGTTCAGTTTCTTCTTCCCAAACCTATTTCTGACTACTGCCTAATGTTGTTGGACAACGGAGGAGTGAGGAAGGGTCCTTTTTAAGGATTTGTTAAGGAGTTAGTGGATGGGTTTCCAGCTCTGAGGGTCTTTTAGTTTCACTCTATTTTCAAAACTTAAAGCGCTTAAGGCTAGCTTGAAGCTCCCCTTTACGGAAGAGGAGGTCCATTTGGCCCTTATGGGCATGAATGGGGATAAGGCTCCCGGGCTGGATGGTTTCACGGGGGCCTTTTGGCAATTCTGCTGGGAGTTTGTAAAGGAGGAGATTTTGGAGATGTTCAAGGAGTTCCATGAGCAAAAGGCTTTTCTCAAGAGCCTCAATACCACGTTTCTAGTCCTAATCCCAAAAAAAGGAGGAGCGGAGGAGCTGGGGGATTTCAGGCCGATCAGCCTAGTGGGCGGGCTGTATAAACTCTTGGCTAAGGTGCTGGCCAATAGGATTAAAAACGTGGTTGGTAAAGTGGTCTCTTCAGACCAGAACGCTTTCGTCATGAATAGGCAGATTTTGGATGCGTCCCTAATAGCAAACGAGGTGATTGACTCATGGAAGAAAAGAGGGGAAAAAGGCCTGATCTGCAAGTTAGATATTGAAAAGGCGTATGACAGTGTGAATTGGAAGTTTTTGATGAGGGTTATGCAAAAAATGGGGTTTGGGGTTAAGTGGAGAGAGTGGATATGGAGCTGCATTTCCACTGCAAAGTTCTCAGTGTTAATTAATGGGGAACCAGCTGGCTTTTTCTCCAGCTCTAGAGGACTTCGGCAAGGCGACCCCCTATCCCCATACTTGTTCATTATGGGGATGGAGGTGTTGAGCGCCTTTATTCGGAGGGCTGTGGAAGGGGGCTGCATTTCCGGGTGCAGGATTCAGAGGGGCAGGGGGCAAGCTGTGAACATTTCCCACCTTCTTTTTGCGGATGATGCCATAGTCTTCTGTGAGGCTAAGAAAGATGATATGACATTTTTGAGCTGGATTTTATGTTGGTTTGAAGCCGCTTCAGGGCTGAGGATAAATTTGGCTAAAAGTGAGATCATTCCCGTAGGGGAGGTGGAGGAGATTCTTGAGATGGCTGTGGAGTTGGGATGCAAGGTAGGTAAGTTGCCTTCAACTTATCTGGGACTGCCCCTGGGTGCGCCCAATAAGGCTGGGAGCGTGTGGGATGGGGTGGAGGAAAGGATGAGGTGGAAGTTGGCCCTTTGGAAGCGGCAATACATATCAAAGGGCGGAAGAATTGCACTCATAAAGAGTACCCTGGTTAGCATGCCTCTTTATCAGATGTCCCTGTTCCGTATGCCTAGGGTAGTGGCAAGAAGACTTGAAAAGTTGCAAAGAGACTTTTTGTGGGGAGGGGGAAGTATGGAAAGAAAAGCCCACCTTGTCAATTGGGAGAGGGTGTGTATGGGCAAGGAGAAGGGGGGATTGGGGTTGAGGAAGTTAATCCCTTTGAACAAAGCCCTTCTTGGAAAATGGGTGTGGAGATTTGCTAATGCTAAGGAGGAAATGTGGAAACGTGTTCTTGTGGCAAAATATGGGCAAGAGGAATTTGGGTGGAGGACTAAGAAGGCAAATGGGGTTTTTGGGGTTGGGGTTTGGAAGGAGGTCATGAAAGAAGCTGATTGGTGTTGGGACAAAATGAATTTTAAAGTCGGAAAAGGCACCAAAATCAGGTTTTGGAAGGACCCTTGGTGTGGGGAGGTGGAGTTGGCTCGTAGATTCCCTCAACTCTTCAATATGGCTGCCCAAAGGAGTGCCACTGTGGGGGAGTTATGGGACCACAATTCTGACCTAGGAAGTTGGAACTTAAGGTTTTTGAGGGGCTTTAATGATTGGGAGCTGAATATGGTTGTTGAATTGCTACAAATCCTAAGGAGTCAAAGAATCACCATGGAAGAGGACTTGGCTCTTTGGAAGGGGGGGAAGAATGGGAAGTTTGAAGTTAAGGAAGCGTATGAGCTGTTGATCAGCCATAGTACCCTGCTTTTTCCGAAAAAGGGCATTTGGGTGGAGAACGTTCCTTCAAAGCTTGCGTTCTTTGCGTGGGAAGCTACTTGGGGGAGGGTTCTCACGCTTGATAGGCTACAAAAGAGAGGGTGGTAGCTTCCTAATCGCTGTTATTTATGCGGCATGGATGAGGAAAACGTCAACCATCTCCTTATACATTGTACAGTGGCTAGAGTGTTATGGGGGATTGTCCTTGGCTTAGTTGGAGCCCAATGGGTCTTCCCAGAATCTGTAAAGGAGGTGATTGTCAGCTGGAAGGGTATCTTTGTGGGAAAAAAGAGGGAGAAAATTTGGAGATTCATACCGTTATTTATTTTTTGGACGGTATGGAAGGAGAGGAATAGATTAGCATTTAGGGGGGGGGGGGGGTAGTTAGCTATACAAAGAGTTAAGCATTCTTTTGTTTGTAATTTGTGGGGGTGGGCAAAATTGTATAGTGGTGCGGAGTCTCGCTCCCTTATAGGTTTCCTGGAGTGGATAGCCTCCAGCTAAGGGTTGGTTGGTTTTTGTTGTTTTTTTGGTAAGCTTGTGAGGCCCCGTCGCCTTGTATACTTCCTGTATACTTTGAGGCGTTTTGCCTTTTGATAATATATGTGTTTGCTTATCAAAAAAAAAAAAAGGCTAGCTTGAAGATTTGGAACAAAGAAGTGTTTGGAAATACCTCTGCTAGAAAGGAATCAACCTTAAAGTAGATGGTGTTTTGGGATTCTGTTGAAGGAGACATGGTGTTGTTTGTAGAAGAACAAAGTCTCAGGAAGCAGGCTTTGGAGGAGTATAAGAAGTGGGTGATAATGGAAGAGACCTATTGGAGGTAAAAGTCTAGAGAGTTATGGCTGAGGAAAGGAGACAAAAATACTGGCTTTTTCCACAAAATGGTTACTGCTCATAAGAGAGGTAACTCTATGGTGAAGATCAAGATAAACGGGACTTGGGTAACGGAAAAGTGTGACATCAAAGATGGAGTGGTTCAGGTCTTCCACTCTTTTTTGTCTGAAACAGAGGAGTGGAGGCCCAAATGCAATGAGTTGCAGGTTGGGGTCCTTGGAGGGGAAGATGTTGCAATGTTAGAGGATCTTTTCTCTAAGGAAGAGGTTTTTGGTACACTCTTGGACCTTAATGGAGATAAAGTTCCTGGTCCTGATGGTTTCTCAATGGCGTTTTGGCAGTTCAGCTGGAGTTTTCTGAAAGAGGAAGTTATGGGGTCTTTAAGGATTTTCATGATCAGGTAGGTTTGTGAAAAGCATCAATGCCTCTTTTCTGGTTTTAATTCCTAAGAAAGAGGGAACTAAAGATCTCAAGGACTTTAGGTCTATAAGCTTGGTGGGTAGCTTTTTCAAGTTGTTAGCAAAGGTGCTAGCTAATAGGCTTAAAAAGGTAGTGGGAAAGATAGTTTCCAAGTCTCAAAATGCTTTTGTGGAGGGAAGACAAATCTTGGATGCTTAGCTAATTACTAATGAGGCTATTGATTCGATGTAGAAAGGCGAGGGTGGTGGCCGCATTTGTAAGTTGGATATTGAAAAGACATACGACCATGTAAACTGGAGTTTTCTTCTTTGGTTGTTAGAAAGGATGGGTTTTGGAGCTAAGTGGATCAGCTGGATCCAGTGGTGTATTGGCACAGTTAGCTTCTCCGTCCTTATTAATGGAACCCCCTTTGGTTTCTTCCAAAGTTCTCGAGGCTTGAGATAGGGGGATCCCTTATCCCCTTACCTTTTTCTGATTGTCATGGAGGCTCCTAGTTGCTTGTTGAAGAGAGCGAGGGAGGGAGGATTTTTGTCGGGGTGGCGGTTCCGTGGTAGAGGAGGTGTGAGTGGAGATCTCTCACTTGTTGTTCGCAGATGACACTTTAGTCTTTTGTGAGCCTTCTCTAAATCAGGTGTCCTACTTGAGTTGGCTTCTTATGTGTGGTTTGAAGTCATGTCGGGGTTGAGGGTGAATTTGGACAAATGTGAGCTCATTCTAGTGGGGAGAGTGGAGAATGTAGAGGAGTTGGCTCGTGAATTTGGTTGCAAGTTTAGCATGCCCCCGTCTTCTTACTTGGGTCTTCCTTTGGGTGCTCGTTTCAAGGATGTGGCAGTTTGGGATGGGGTAGAGGAAAGGTTGAGGAAAAGACTTTCCATTTGGAAAAGACAGTATATTTCCAACGGGGGTAGGCTGGCCTTGATCCGGAGCACTTTGTTCAGTATGCCTATCTTCTGTATGTCCTTGTTTTATATGCCAAGGAGTGTGAGTTTGAGATTGGAGTGAATCCAAAGAGATTTTATTTAGGGTGGTAGGGCTCTGGAAAGGAAGTCCCATTTAGTATATTGGTCTATTGTTTGCTTAGATAAACGAAAGGGTGGTTTGGGTGTGAGGAATTTGGTGTTGTTGAATAAGGCTCTTTTACGCAAATGGAGTTGGCATTTTGCGGTGGAGAGGGAGGTGTTGTGGAGGCAAGTTATCTGTGGGAAGTATGGGGAAGAAGTGGGCGGTTTGCAGTCTTGTGATGTGAGAGGTAGTTTTGGAGTTGGTTTGTGGAAAGCTATTAGGAGAGTTTGGGACGTGATGGGCAACAGTATGGTTTACTTTGTGTGAAATGGTAGGAGGTTAGATTTTGGAAGGACAAGTGGTGTGGAGACAATCCTTTGTGTATTTATTTTCCCTCCTTATTTACTATTTCCTTGGCTAAGGAGGCTTAGGTGGAGGATGTGTGGAGCCACTTTGGAAGGGGAGTGTGGGCTCCTCAGTTCTCAAGGCAGCTTAACGATTGGGAGGTGTTCGATGTGGAACGTTTTCTCTTAAGTCTGCAAAGGAAGGAGGGTATATAGTGATGTGGAAGATCAAGTAGTTTGGACAAAGGCAAAGGACGGAAGATTTTCTGTCAAGCCTCTCTATAAGGCTTTGTAATCGGAAAGACAAGGGGATTTTCCTGCAAGAGTAATTTGGATCTCTTTGGTGCCTTCGAGGGTGAGTTTTTTTTGCTTGGGAGGTTACGTGGAAAAAGGTCTTAACCTTGGATCGTATTTAGAGGAGAGGATTCCCTTTGGCTAACAAATGTTATTTGTGCCTTTCAGAGGAAGAGTCTATTGATCACATCCTCTTGCATTGTGAGCTGGCAAGAAGTTTATGAAACTTACTATTTTCCCTTTTTGGGGTGTCATGGGTGTTCCCCTATTCAGTTAGAGCGGCGTTATTGGGGTGGCCTGGGTCTTGTGTGGGAAAGAAGAGGAAGAAAGTGTGGCTTTCAGCTCCCTTGTGTCTTTTTTGGATAGTTTGGAAGGAAAGAAACAGTAGGGCTTTTGAAAATGAGAGGCATTTGGTTCAAGGGTATAAATCTTTTTTCCTTTGTAATCTTTGGGCATGGGCCAAGGGGTTTTTGGACTTGGGCCCCCCTTCCATTGTGGATTTTGTAGATTGGTTAGGCTCCGTTTAAGGGGTTCTTTAACCTTTTTTGTATACCATCTGTATACTTTGGGGCGCTTCCTTGTTGTGCCTTTTTCTTTTTTATATATTGATATTTATTCATCAAAAAAATATCTTCCTATCTATAGCATTGTCATCTTCTTCTTGACCCAACTTGTAATTTCGTTCAATTGGTGTGCTTGTTGCCTTGCAGCTAAATGTTCTAGTTTCTTTCAAAGGGTCTATCATATACTTATGTTGAGAGACAAATATACTTTCTTTGGAGCATGCTACTTCTATTCCCAAGAAATGCTTCAATTTCCAAGCTCTTTAATTTTAAATTCCGTGGCTAGGCATTTTCAGAGTGAATGTCTCTTAGCCTTGTCATTCCTAGTAACAATGATACCGTAAACTAGTAATGTTGTGATTCCCCTTGAAGATGAATGCTTTATAAATAGGATATGGTATCCTCATCAATTTGCAAGCTCTTTAATTTCAAATTCCGTGGCTAGGCATTTTTGGAGTGAATTTCTCTTAGCCTTGTCATTCCTAGTGACAATGATATTGTAAACTAGTAATGCTGTGACTCCCCCTGAAGATGAATGCTTTATAAAGAGGATATGGTATCGTTGGCTCTGTTTATATTCCATTGCTAGCATTACTTTTGTAAATCTTCTGAACCATACTCTTGAAGATTGTTTCAATTTGTAGAGAGCTTTTTTGAACTTTCAAACTTTGTTATCAACAAAATTCTCATAAAAACCTAGTGGAGGTTCCATGTAAACCTCCTCTTCTAAGTCTCCATGCAAGAAAGCATTTTAACATCAAATTGTTATAAATACCAAGTATTCATTTTGCTATTGGAGTAAAAGTCTCTTAGTGATCTATTCCATATGTTTGAATGTACCTTTTGCAACAAGCCTGACCTTATATCTTTCTAAGGAACCATCTGCTTTGTATTTCAAGGTAAACACCCATTTACACCCCACTAATTTGTTTCCATAAGGCAACAAGTTTGGTTGCATTTGTTTCCATCTGCTTTGAATGTACCTTTTGCAACCAGCCTGACCTTTTATCTTTCTAAGGAACCATCTGCTTTGTATTTCAAGGTAAACATCCATTTACACCCCACTAATTTCCCAAGTTTTATTCTTCACTAATGCTCTCATTTCCTCTCTCATAGCTTGTACCCAATTCTTATCCCTAAGTGTCTCATCTGTTGTTTGTGGAATGTTGATGGAGTTTATGGAGGTGAGAAAGGCTTTGTTTTGGGAAGAAAATCTGTGGAAAGACACAAAGTGTGAAATTGGGTACTTAGTGCATTTTCAGGTGCCTTTTTTGACTGCAATGGGCAACTCTAGATCAGGAAACTCATGTGAAACACCCTTTCTATCTATAAAGTAATGAGAAAATTTGGATTCAGTGCTTGGTTTGGATTTTTGAACTTGCGTAGGTTTAGAAATGGGTGTTCTTCTTCTAGAATAGACATGTAATGGCTTTGTAGGATTCAGACCAGGTTGTTGTCTTTCCAACTTTGTTTCAGGTGCTAAATCAAGTTCAGTTTCTGAGGCAAGTTGAGGCTTGATTTCTGTGCCATTGAAGTCTTTTTCTGGTTCTATTTTGGGTTCTGTTTGGTTAATTTATGGAGGAGTGGGTTTGTTTGAGGTAGATGGAAAAGATTTTTACTTGGAAAAAATACCAAAGTTAATAAAAAAATCCTTATCTTCCCTAGACACTCTCCCCTTGAAGGTAAGGACTCAAACTTTGAAAGAATGACCCTTTCTTGACAAATGTATTATCCCTGGAGATGAAGGTTTCTCTTGTAGTTCCCAATCAAATGACTCAGCTTTCCTTGTACTTTCAGAAATGATCTCACAATCTGCAACTGTAGGTAATTCCTTCCATCAATTGGTAGGAGGGATTAATATTTTGGAGTTCTCCAGTTGATTGATTCAGTGGTGACTCAGTAATAATTTCAGTGGGATTGGATGTATTTTCAGAGATATCATACATTATTCAAGAGAAAAAAAAAATGCTAGAAATAATTTAGAACAAGATTTGGCTATGGAGTTAAAAAGGAGTAAACCACAATGATGGCTAAGAAGATTTTTTGCAATGAAGGCCGAAAAAAAGCTGATTAGAAAATTTCCCAGAGAGTGTGCACTCTGACACCATGTGGAGAAAAAAATAATTTTCTCTTGATAATAAAAAAACTGTATACGATCAATTTATTCTAGAGGAAAACACCTAAATAAGAAAGTTTGACTTCTCTCTCTTTATCCCTTGGAATTATGAATTTTCTACTAGTTAGGAGTCATATAGGTCATACAAAAATCTTCAGAGAATAAAATGATTAATTTAAACTAAATCTACTAGATTTTTGACACTTCACAAATCTGTGTATAAAACCAGAACATAATGTTGACACTCCTTTTTCTCTCCATATTTAAGAATATTTCTAGTCTTGATTCATTAACTCTTAATCAGTAGATTTTAGTAAGATTCTCTTCTTTATCATCACAGCATCCTTGAAAATAAGTTTGCAATCTTGGTTGTTGTGCTTTCCTATGAAGGTATCAAATTTCCTAATGTAAAAAAGCATCCACTTGATTTGAGTTTCCAATTTTCTTCTCAAGTTTTGTTTGCTTTTCTGTGCTTACTGGATTTTTTTTGATGTAGCTGTAGTTTGCTTGTGATTCCTTGCCTTATACATAGAGGGTTATGAAATTTGTAATTCTTTTAAGGCAGAACTGTGATTCTGTTGTGATAGAAGTTTGAACTTGCTTGAGAGAAGTTCAATTTATCATTAGGATAAAATAATTCTTTGTTGGAATAGTTTATACCATAGCCACTTGGATAAGATTAAAGTGGAGTTCTAAATAGTGGAATCTAGCATAAAGAAATTCTATGAAATTAGACTAATAATTTCCTTTTTTGATGGGCAATATCTGTCTCTCTGTCTGTCTGTCTGTCTGTCTCTATGTATATATATATGTATGTATGAATGTATATATATAGATATATATGTATAGGTTCCTACTGTGGCTCAAACTTGGAATTTCCCTGCCCCAATCCCTTACCACTTGAGCTTGGCTTCAATGTAAAGATAGCATCTATGCTATTTATTTATTTATGGAAAGTGTTCATTAAGGTTGTGCTGTGAAATTTTAATACATTCTACACACACAAATATGACCTATCTATCTATCTATCTATTTATATATATATATATATATATATATATATATATTCTATTATTGTTTTCCCAATTTAGAGGCGTATTATAATAATATTATTCTCTTATCTTTTGTAACCTTTTATATATGCTACTGGTTCTAAATGTGCCCTGCGTTGATAAGAGTACGTCATTAATTAATTTCTATGGTTTTTTCTATATTTTCAACTGTGTAAGCACAACCTTTTAAAGAATAAAGCCTTTTCAAGGAAGGTTGCCTAGGGAGAACAATGCTTTATGGGACAGGATCATGTAGAGGATCTATGGTTCACACTTGAATGGATGGGATGCCAACTTTGTTATTAGATGGTTATATAGATGACACTAGAAGGCTATTGCATAGACTTCCTCTAAGTTTTCTTGATTTACTTATTATTCTATGAGTGATGATATAAACTTTGCTTTTGGGAATATAGCTTTGGTGGGGTGAGAAAGCTCTAAGTGATCAATTCCCAAATCTCTACAGAGTAGGTAGGCTGAGAGACTTCGTGATTTCTTCTGTGCTAGTTTCCCCCTCTGTCTTTCATTTGGGTTTGCAACCTCTTAGAGCATGAAATTGAGGAATTGATCCTTCTCATCCATGTTTTAGTCCTCATGTATCTGTTGCTCACATTTCTTTGATGTGAGAGTTGAACTTTGATATTCTTAGAGTTGTTCTCAGTTAATTCCCTCTTTAATACTATATCTTCTCCTACCAATTGGGTTCCTTCTATTTATTCAAATTTCATTTGGATGACTTGTGGCAAATAAGAATTTCAATACCAATGATTTGTCCCAAGCAAGAAGGCCTTAGAAAGCTCCTAGTTCAAAGTGGTGTATCGTGTATTTTTACATTGGCCCATGGCCTTAGCCTTGTGTATAGGTTATTTAAACTTTTTGGGATTGACTGAATCCCATCAGAGGAGATATTATGGATATCCTTTTAAGGGTTTTGAGAGACTTTGTCAAGATAGGACTCTTTGGCGTGTTACTAGCCTTACTCTGATTTGGACAAATTTGGCAGAAAAGGAATGCAAGGATCTTAAGGATAAACGGGGGGTTTGTGGAAGTAGTTTTGGACTTATTTTACTTCTCTTCTTCCCTTTGGGCTTTTGCTAGTGAAGGTTTTGTAGCACCCTTTGAGTCTCATTTTGCTAGTGTATAGGACCACAAGATTGATTAAGGAGACACTGCCTGAATGATTATCCCTAACCATGGTTTTTAAGCTAAATTTTGATGGGTTCTTTGGGTAACCTAAGGTGGTTATGGATTGAAGGGTTATAGAGGGACCGGCCTTGGTGCAATGGTTAAAGCATTCTCTAAATATGCAGGTTGCTTTAACCATTGAGACACAGATTCTAGCGCTTTTTAGAGTGCTTTGTTTTATGCAAAAGCCTTAAGCGTCTCCAATGTCCTAGTAGGTGATTATGCTATTGTAGTATCAAGGGCCACCAACAAAAAATGAGGATTGTGGAAGTCTCATGGATGGATATGAAAAATTATTGATATTTGTTCTGAGTTGAGATGTTCCTTTTGTTGGATTTTTTAATTAGGCTATCATGTGGCAGATATATTAGCAAAGTGTGGAGCAAGAAATTTGGTTTCTAATGTTGGAATCCTAATAATTAGTGACCTGTTAGATAGATTTGCCTTTTTGGACAAGTATTTACACATGTGCATGTTATCAGACTTTGTACAGAGGTGTTTGTAATTATCCAGAGGTTAGATAGATTTGCCTTTTTGGAGTAGTATATACACATGTGCATTCTTGTCGGACTTTGCACAGAGGTGTTTGTAATTATCCAAAGGATTTCTCGTCCTTCTTTGTATTTACTATTTTCAATGTAATGAAATGGTTGTTTGTAACTGTGCTTCATCCCAAGTTCTCATACGCTTGCGAACATATTCAACTGCATCATTACGGTCTAAAGTATTCTTTAGAGGTGCTCTTGTCTGGACTTTACAGAAACTGTTACTGCATAATTTAAATGGTGGAATGGCTGTGATATAGTAGAGCACAAACTGTTCTTACATAATTTAAAATGTGGAATGGCTGTGATATAATGGAGTATTATGTGGTAAATCTTCTTATCTCTTCTCATATTTGCACTTCTGCTGCTGTGCAGGTCTAAATGTTGAAGTTGATCGAATACTGGAGATTGCTTGTATAATTACAGATGGCAATTTGATCAAATCAGTTGAGGTAATAGTTTATTTACATCGCATTTTCATGCATACATCACAGCTTTGCTATGCATTCTTCCCCCCTCCCTCTTCCTGCATCCTTGTCTTCAGATTTTATTATTGTTTCTATAACTTTTAGTTATCAGTTGTTAGTAATGATGCTATTTGTGCATTCGTTGTTTTTACATCTTCAATATTTGCTTGCCACTTAGTTAGGAAACAGAGGGGTTCTACTTTGTTTTCAGTGGGACTGTTGGCAAAAAGGAGTCCCAAGTATTTTGCTATTTCCCTTAAGCATTTCCATATAGATAGCATGGATGGTGCAGTGGTAGGGGGTTTGGGGTTCTGGGAGATTGTGCATCCCTTGGGAGAGGTTTGGGATTGTTGGTGTGTAATTCATAGGAAAAAGGATATCCGACACTTCATTCGTTTTTGATAGAACTTTTGATATATAGAATCTGATTATTCTGCCTTTTTCATCAAACTTCAGCATTTCTCTATGTAGACATAGGTGGGGGAGTAGAGGTTTTATGGTCCTTGCGATATCAGTATATGCTGCGCAATTTGTAGTGATGAATTGGAAAACTAGATCAAACTTTCTCCAGAAGTGGTTTAGAATTCGGGAATTAGTTGGAAAAGACAAACTCATAGAAACTAAGTCAGCAATGAAATTTGGTACAAACTTGGGAATCATGTAAGAATGAAATCATGAATGAAGTTGGATGGATAAAAGTATATGTGGCAGAAGAAGGACAACTTTGCTGTTATTTGGGAATTGTTTGGGTGTTTATGGGTGGATGATGTTGGTTCGGAGTAGAATCGAAATCCTTTGAGATTTTGTTAGAGTAGGTCAAAGGCTGTGTGCTTCGTAAGATTGTTGAGAGGGGTTGTGGCTCCTCTTCATGGATAAAGTTCAGGGAGAAGTGCTTCGCCCTTCCAACGGAAGAGGTGGAGGTGTGTATTGTAGAGAAGGATTGGAAACCCTTTCAAAAGGATTGGGTGGAGGGAGGCGGGTGTTACAAGTTGGAGCTTCACTATAATAGAGTGGGGAGATTCTTGCTCTACTTTGCCATTTCAATGGTGGGGAATAGATTTTCATTGCTGCTCCTGGAAGGTAGCGGATTAAGGGGCTGGCAAGTGTTGGCTAGTAAGCTAAGGAGTTTAGGTGCTTTGTCAAATCTTTATAGCAACCATATCTCAAACGAAGGTAAGCAGAGGGTGAGCATCAGAGAAGGCCATTTCCTATGCAGAGTTGGTGTCCAAAGGTGAAGTTGATCTAGGTGAGGCTGTTAGGCTTCAAATTGGTAAGGAGGAGATTGACACAAATATGAGAGCCTTTGGTGTTGCCTTGTGTATAGATGGGGTGGTTCTTCAGATCCAGTTCTGGACCTCATTTCCTTGAGGTCTTGGGCTGTCTATAACAAGTGTTTGAAAGAGAACCTCCAATTAGCGCTTTTGGTGGATTCCCTCATTCTTTCAAGTTTGAAGTTGCTGAAGGGTTTAGAAGGGTGCAGATTGAATTTGTTTAATGGTAAATGTTTGAATCTTGAATGGTGGAATTCTGAAGTTGGGTGTATTGGAGATGGTGTTTTTGCTCAAAAGGAGTGGGTCTTCCTTTGCACATGTACATGATTCAAATGCAGAAAACTTGACCATGCTTTTGTTAAGTAGAAGAACTTTGCTACAGCATATTGAACACATGTACATGATTAAGGATGATGCACTTGATGAATTTTGTTTCTATGATATCTATGAAACATGAAATTTTGATCTAGATTTATAAATCCCGTGATTTCTCGAGATAGTTTGTCTCCATTGAGGAGTTGAACAGGACAGGGAGACTCCTATATTTATCCACTGATTAAAGAAATTGAGGTGACAATGATTGATGGGGAACCAGACAAAAAGATGACTTTAACTATTTGTCTTCTTCATTGAAGGTTTTGTTGGCAAGGATCGCTTTCTTAAAGAAGCCTAAGTTTCATGGAGAATATATTAAAATAAGTTTATTAGAAATTCTTAATTTTATTGTGTTGTTTATCCTTGGTTGTGCATGGGCATGCTGTTTACTAAGAAGCTTGATGGTATATGTGATCCTCTTATCTTTCTGTAATTGAAGCCATTTCTTCTGTACTTAGGGTCCTGATTTGGTTATCCATCAAACTAAAGAGTGTTTAGACAACATGGGAGAATGGTGTCAAAGTCATCACTCAGCTAGTGGTACGCATCTTCATAAATTTACTTATTTTTGTGGTTTATGTCAAAGTTAGGTTTGGCATGGTATCTTATATAAGTTTCATGGAAAGTCCTATTGGAGGTGTTTATTCTTGTTTATTATGCCCTTCATGGGACCTTAACGGACATGTCAATAATAATTTAGGGCTGACAAAAAAAGTGCTTCGAAGTACCATCAGTGAACAAGAAGCTGAAAAGCAGGTATGTAAGAGCATTACCATACTTTGCCATATGTTCTTAGATCTTTATTATATAAAATTGTATGAACTTGTAAATTTGATATGCAAAGTATGTTCATGGGGATAACAGCCTCATTCCATCATTTAAGGTTGTGTTACAAAAATCTAAGAGTGGTAAGAGAATTTTTTTGAACATGAAACATGAGGATTATTAACTCTCTTTGGCATCTTGTTCAAGACATTGACAATAGAAGCAGCTTTTCTAGTTGACATGAGACAACTATGGAATACTAGCATCTTGGTTCACCTAACTAATGGAATAGCATTTGATATTTTATGTGGATTAGATTTCATGGGAGTGGATTTTTATGCCCAAAAGAGCATAATGATGGTTAAGTCATATCCTTATTAGTTCTTTCAAAATATGAAACTAATTCACTAATAACTTTGAAGTAATTGTGTCTTCATAAAAGTAGTCAATTTCATGTTTGTTTAGAAAAAGAAAGGACTTCACATATAGTTGATAAACTTGATCGGCCTATAAATTTTAGTTATCAGGTCCATGGTGGAATTTTTTTTTGTCCTAGATACATAGCTTTTCTTTCTTTCTTTCTTTCTTTCTTTCTTTTAGATTATTTAAATATTTGTTTTTTCATATGGAGCCGCTATAACAACTTTGGTTGCATCTGGTTAAGGGAATTCAAATTGACTCGTTTATTGGACTTGAAAATCTTGAAGTTGAATATGATATCCCACATCGGATAGGGGAAAAAGTTTGTGACTTGATATATGAATAAATTACTCTTAACAATATAAAAACGTTTTAAAGCCATGAGGGCCCTTTGGGTCTAAAGTAGACAATATCTACATGGTTGAGAGCGAGTCATTACAAATGGTATTAGAGCCGATCCCCAACCTTAATCTGGGAGTGTGTTTGGCCCTTTAAGAGATTTTTGTCTATTTGGCGGCTTTGACCCCATAATCCCATGGGACATAATGAGGATATTGTGTTTGCATGGAAGGATGATTGTGATATACCGCATCAAATAGGGGAAAAAGTTCCTCATGCTATATATGTATGAACTTGTTTTAACTATGTAGACGTGTTGTAAAGCTGTGAGGGCCTTTTGGTCTCAAAGCGGACAATATCAACAAAGTTGATAGTGAATCATTACAGTGAAGATATATGGAGTTAAAATTCCAAAATATTTAGGTAAGTATAATTCAAACTAACATTAATATTTGATTTTGAAACAATCATACCTACCCTGAAACAACATGCAGGGTAGGTGCATAGGTGTGCAAAAGGTTGGCAGAGGCAGAGGAGTTTATGCATGAACTTTCTAGTTGTTCCATATCAAGATCGATCAGATTCCATTCAAGTTAGACCACCAGCATCTGAATCAGCAGAATCTAAGCTAGTTGCGGGTGGGATAAGGGCAACAAAGGCATAAGAAGCAAAGACATAGGCTGTGCGGGCACCAGTCTTATTAGTGGTAGAAAAAGTATGGGAAGTGCTAGGATGGTATGGGCTGCAGCATAAGAAGCTACGGCACCACAGTTCAGTTAGAGACAAAGGCCCAGCTGTGAATTGTTAATGAATCCAATATATTCATTGACTCTTGATCACGGGTGTATGAGTTTACCATTAGAGTCCGTCCATAGCAATGGTGGAGTGCCAAGCTGTCGTGATTCATCTCCACCTGCCAACCATGGGAACAACTTATGAAACTAACCTTTTTTTTTTTCTTATGAATGAACCATCGGCTCATGGAGCTACAGGGAACGAGACTGACAGAAAAGGGTAAACTCCTGCCATAGTTATTATGCTTCCAATCTAAAAGTTTGTGATCATCCCCCCTTATTATTTAACCTGACTATTTGGAATTACATCTTTTAAATAAAATGCCTATGCTTATGTAATAAGTCAATAATATGGCTTGAAAATATTAACAATATAAAATGATGAAGAAAATTTTTTATTAACCTGCAAAGCCCTTAAAGAGAAAAACTATGGGACCTTATATAGTTGAAATTGGATATGATGAATACCATAAGGAATGCGCAATGCAGATCCAAAACCTTATATATGAACTTATTACTTTAAACCCTGGTATATGCACCTGTTTGTCTCTAGGAATGCAAATCCTGTGCCTTCCTGATCCCAAAAACATCAAGGGATCAAACTCTAACATGAGCACCGCCCAAAACAAAAGATGGATGAGTTTCTAGGTTATTTTGTTGTTTCCTATCAAAAAAAAAAAAAAAAAAAGAATCTTTCAAATAATTTTCATGAAGGAACCAGATTTTTGAATAAAAGAAGGAATAATATCTTCAATTCTCTCTCTCTCTCTCTCACACACACACACACAAACACACACACACACACACACACACACACAAATAATGCTCTCTAAATTTTGTAGTAGAGTGCATTTGAAGCTATGGTTGGAGAAGAAAAATTCATATA
Source organism: Vitis vinifera (assembly GCF_030704535.1). Lineage (NCBI taxonomy): Eukaryota > Viridiplantae > Streptophyta > Magnoliopsida > Vitales > Vitaceae > Vitis > Vitis vinifera. The sequence goes on along the minus strand of NC_081810.1, from coordinate 17,105,069 downwards.
TATGTGGATTTAAAAAACCAGAAAAACAGTGGACTTAATTGGAATAATATTCTAAAAGAAAAAAAAATATAGGTTAATTGGATCAATTAATATTTTTTAGGATCTAACGGGCATGACTAGATTGATCCTTGCATGCTTGGGTTGATCTATAAGCAATGTTTTCTTTTAGGTCCAGCTAATATTTGGGGGAAAAACGACATTTTTTCCCTCAATATTCATTTATGAAAGGTTTTTTTAAAAGATACCTGAAATGAATATCAACATAAATAAAGGTTAAATTTATTTTTGTTCATCTAAATCCTTCTATATCCTTTGCCTTTGTTGCTTTTGGTTCCTTCCCTGCAAGGGAGATGTGGGTTCAAGGGCTCCGTCAAAGGCAGGCCTTCTGTGTAGGAGTTACTATGAGGGAAGATGACCAAGAACGAACTTTTGAAGAAGGTTGTTCTTTGGCAGGTGTTGCCAATGCAAGCTTATTGAGGATTTAATAGACTGCATCCTAATCCATTGCAGAAAGGCCTGCATCTATTGGCACCCTTGTTCTCCCTTTTTGGTATCCCTTGGGTGCTCCTTCAATCAGTAGAGAAGGTTCTATGTGGTTGGCATGAGAATTTTGTGAGTATGAAGGAAGGTGTAGATAAGGGCTTATTTTGATGTTTTTGGCAATAGTAGAACTTTTAAATGTTTGAATATTTTGAGTGTTTGGATCAAGTTTTGGAAGGCTTATCTTAAATCTCTATTTGAGTGCTCTAGGAAGTTTTAGGAGTTTCTAACCTATCTTTTTTTGGATTTCATAATTCGTGTGTGGTGCAGTTAGTCAAATGTAGGGGTACTTTCTTTGCCGTTCTTTTGGTGCTTTTGTATACTTCTTATGTACTTGGATTGAGGTGTTAAATATTGTTTTTTACTATGCATGTGCATTTATATGTTCACCTATATACTCATACATACATAGTTACATATATATGTATGTAGTTGTCAACATTCATACTACAGACATACAATTCTCAAATTTGCTTATCAGAAAGAAAAAAGAATTTAATGTTTGGGACAATGACATCCATAATCACATCCTTCCACATGTACACACATATATATCTTTAGATGCATAACAATTTCCATTATTTTCTACAACTTTCTATTTTCATGTGTTTCAACTAAGATCTCTACTTGATGTTTAAATAGTTGTTCATTTCTGTTCATTGAGCTTTTTAATGTAATCATGTTTGAATTTGACAGGTCATAGAATTTGTCAAGAGAAATGTTGGTACATACACCCCTCTTCTGGCAGGAAATTCAGTTTATATGGATTTTCTCTTTTTAAAGGTAGTATATCATAGTTTCCTCCTATATGCCAACGAAGACTTCCATATAAGCCTAGTTTATTTCACTAGAATAGTAGAAACACTGATTCTGTGAATGAAGCCTGATGGATCCCACGTTTTAGAATTTTTTTATATTCTGGGTTCCCTTTCAATCTTGATTGGGATTGGAATAGGAATAATAACCAAGTATTTAGAAAATTTGTCAGTCTACTAATTCTAGAGCAATATTATAATCTTTATATGGCTCCAGACCAGAGGGAGATTGCAAAATAGTGAATCTTTCATAGAACTTTAACACCTTGATGCATGCAGTTGATACATGGATAAACAGTGATATATATATATATATATATATATATATATATATATATATATATATATATATATATATATGTATGTATGTGTATATTTTTTTTACATGAGATTCTGCATTTTATCACTTTAATGTAAACCATGATAGAAATTATATGTGGCTCTTAGCATGCTTCATAAAGCCTGGCGCCACTTCACCTTTTGACTCACAAACACTTCTTTTGCACAATATTTTTTAATTAGAGAATAGTAGTGGCATCTGTGTTCCTCAGAAGAGCCTAGTTTGAGCACTCTTGACCTACTTATGGTCTGGAAGGTCATGTTGTTTATATATATTGTTGATCTGCATTTCACTTGTTAAAATCCTAGAAGAGGGATTTTGTTATGTTAAAAATTTGAGGTTAATCTTGTAGTGATGAAGCCTAGGAAGTGGCTAATTTTTTTGATCCATGAAAGAATTTCCCCTATTTTTGTGTGCATACACACACGCTCATATTGCCTAGGTTGACCAATTTTTCATTTTTGTCCTGCTTTCTTTAGGGCTCTATAGTCTTCTTGTTGGAGATTTCTTGGTATTATTATCCCTTATTTCTTGGTATTCTAGGATGCTCTATCTTGGAATGTCAGAGGGGTAAATGACAGTAATAAGAGAAGGGTCATTAAGTCAGTCATAAAATCCCAAAAAGCGGATGTGGTTTGTTTGCAGGAAACTAAAATTAAGGAAACGAGTACGGGGCTTGTCCGTAGTCTTGGGGTGGGAAGACATCTAGACCGAAGAGCAGTCAATTCTAGGGGTGCAACAGGAGGTATACTGGTGTTTTGGGATAACAGATTGGTTGAATTGGTTGATGTGGAAGAGGGGGAGCTCTCAATTTCTTATCGGTTTAAGAATTGTGTGGATGGGTTGATGTGGGTGTTCACTGGTGTGTATGGGCCGGTATGCAATAGGGATAAAGAGGAATTCTGGGAGGAGCTTGGGTCAATAAAAGGGTTATGGAATGACCCTTGGTGTGTGGGAGGGGATTTCAATATGGTTATATATCCAGGGGAGCGTAGTAAGGGTGGTGGGCTTTCGGCTTCAATGAGGAGATTTTCAGAAGTGGTAGAGGATTTGGAGCTAAGGGACTTTCCTTTAAGGGGGGACCTTTTACCTGGAGAGGCGGGTTGAATAACCAGTCCCACTCTAGACTTGACCGGTTTTTAGTGACAGATAACTGGGATAACATGTTTAATGGGGTTATGCAGGGGATCCTTCCTAGACCAGTTTCTGACCACTTTCCCATTCTCCTAGAAGGTGGAGGTATGAAGAGGGGTCCTTCCCCTTTTAGATTTGAGAACATGTGGTTGGAGGAGAAGGGGTTCAAAGACCAGATGAAGAAGTGGTGGGGGAGTTTAAATTTTATCGGGACCTACAACTTTGTTTTGGATGCAAAATTGAGAGCCTTAAAAGATATTTTGAAGACTTGGAATAAAGAAGTGTTTGGTCTCATTGATACTAAAAAGGGTGAAGCTCTCAAATAGGTGGAGTATTGGGATGAAATGGAGAAATATTCAGCTTAAATCTGGAAGATTGTGAAGCTAGGAAGGAGGCTAGGGAGTCGTATAAGACTTGGGTGTTGAGGGAAGAAATCTCTTGGAGACAGAAGTCTAGGTGATGGGGGAAAGCCTTTTAAAGTTTATTCAAGGAAGAAATGGAAGACCTAAGTAAACTTTAAGTAGGATTAATATTAATTAGAATTGAATTGGGATTGGTATTTGTTGGAGTCTAATTAAGATTAGCTAGTTGAGTTATAATATAGTTAGAATTAGAATCATAATAGGTTATTAGAGTCCTAGAAGACTTTGGATTTCTTAGATAAACCTATAAATAGACTAATCAATGTAAATCAAAGGAATGAATTTATGAATAATATTATATTTTCTTTCATTGCAAGGTTGCAATCCTCAATGGTGAGACTCCATTGATTTTCTTTTAGGTGAGACTCCTAGAAGGCTTAGTGAGACTCTTAAGGTTTTCAATCTTTTCTTCATTGTTTCTTCTTTCTCTCTATTTCTTATCTTATAATTTTCTCTACCATAAAATTTATTCTTTGTTCCTCTCCTTACACCCTAAAAAAATAAAACCCTAGTCCACCTACTCTTGAGTGTAGGCAACCATCCTAGGGTTGTCCTACATCAATTTTGGTATCAGAGCCAAAGTTCTTGGCTTGAAGGCATATGCAATTAAGGAGTGGAGCAACTTATGCCAGCATGAGTTCTAAAAAAACTTCTAACAATCAAGATGCCGCTACAATACGCTTGGAGGAAATTTCAGCCACACAACAATCCCATCAAGATGCTATAATACAACTAAATAGCAAACTTGATGAGATCATGAAGTTATTAGAAAAGAGTCAAGAAAAATGACCAATTGAAGAGAAGATTGCAAGTCATCAATTTAGACAATCGCCAAGTCAATCACGCGAAAAACAAGACAATTTTATGATGGGGACTCAAACAAGGGCTAGACTTTTTGAGCTAGATGATGATGTGACTAAAAAGGTACGTCTTGAAGTTGCTGAATATTATGGAAAACTAAATCTAGCAGCTTTTCTTGATTGAATTATGTCAATGGAAGATTACTTTGATTGGTATGCAATGCCCGAAAATAGAAAAATTCGTTTTGTGAAGGCATAGTTGAAAGGAGTAGCACGTCTATGGTGGCAAAATATTTTTTTTTTTGATTGGAAACGACACAAAGATTTATTGATAGATAAAAATAACTACAAAAGAAGGATGAGGAATCCTCCTGCCAAAGAAAGCTAAGCTATAGAAAAATACATTGAAAAATAAGCAAACACTCTAAAAAGACCACTCCTTATGGAGTACACGTTGCTATCCAATCAAGATGTAACGCATTAAGGGGAGTCCCCTTAAAAACCTTGGAACAATAAGCCCAAAGAGAAGCAAGGAAAACAATAGAGTCCCATAGAAACTTTGAATTCCTTGCTTTATCCTCAAAAATCCTTGCATTTCTTTCCCTTCACACAATCCGAATAAGAGCGATGTTTGCAGCTTGCCACAAGGCTATCCCCCTCTTAGACGAACCAAATCCATTGAATTTGATGTACATCATGTCAAGGATGCTCCTCGGGGGGACCCAATCCATCTTAGCTAACTGAAATAACCTGTGCCATAACCCCATCGTCAAGGAGCAATGAAGAAAAATATGATCAGCTGATTCCCCATGCTTCATGCACAGAATACAAATATCCATACTAAGGGCTTTGTAGGGTCTTCTCACTTGTAGCATGTCATTAGTATTCACCTTCTTGTGTGCCACTAACCAGATGAAGGACTGCACTTTGAAAGGAATTTGAGAATTCCAAACGAATTTAGAAGGAAAAACCTGAGGAGATCCAAAAAATTGGGATAAAGCTAGAAAGAAAGATTTAGCTGAAAAAAGCCCTGAAGAAGATAAGGGCCACAATCTGGCATCTGGAACCGAAGGAGATAAATGCACTCCATCAAGAGATCGCATGAGGCCTTCTAAGTCCTCAATCTTAGAATCTGACAAGTTATGACGGAAATTTAAATTCCAAGAGAAAAGACGAGTAGGACCGAGAACTGAAGAAATAGGTATGTTTTTATCCAAGACTACTCTAAATAGACTTGGATATTGGGATCCCAAAGGTTGGTCCCCCCACCACAAATCTTCCCAGAACCGAATTCTTTCCCTATTTCCTACCACAAATCGAGTAAACGAGGAAAACTCCTGAAAGACTTGAGAAATAGCCTTCCAAGGACAGCGATGTGACCATCTGACTATTGTGTTGGCATCCCAACCATTGGAGTGTGAACCATAGATGCTTAGTATGACCTGATGCCATAGAGCTGAACCCTCTCTAGGGTACCTCCACAACCATTTCCCTAAAAGAGCGAGATTCCTCAGAGAAATATTCCAAAAACCCAAACCCCCTATTTCCTTCGGTTTACACACGACATCCCACCTGACTAAATGATCCTTTTTGCCTTCCCCAATCCCTGACCATAAAAAATCCCTCTGCAACCTCTCGATTTTAGCAGCTACTGAAGCGGGTAACTTAAATAAAGAAAGAAAGTAACAGGGCATATGGGTAAGGCAAGATTGGATGAGAGTTATCCTCCCTCCGAAGGATAGGTATGCCTTTTGCCAACCATCTAATCTTCTTGAAATTCTCTCAATCACAGGATCCCAAAATCCACCTGCCCTGGGGTTCCCACCCAAAGGAAGACCCAGATGGAGTATAGGCCAACCAGAAGCCTTGCATTCAAGTGTCTCAGCCAATCTTGAAATATGAGCTTGATCCAAATCGATACCATAAATATTACTCTTGTCTAAATTGACCTTAAGTCCAGAAATATGCCCAAATGCTAACAAAAGACTCTTGAGAGTCTGCAAGTCTTCCTCCCTAGTGTTAGGAAAGAAGATGGTGTCATCGGCAAATTGCAAATGAGATACCCTAGTTCTGTTTCTACCCACCTTGAAACTCTCCAACATATTTCTCTCCTCTGCTCTCAAAAACATCCTACTCAATACATCTGCTACTAAAGTAAACAAAAAGGGGGATAAAGGGTCTCCTTGTCTTAATCCTCTCGATGCCTTAACCCAACCTTTAGCGCTACCATTCACCAATACTGCATAAGATACTGAGGACAAACATCCACTCATCCATTTCCTCCATCTAGGACTGAACCCCTTCTTCTCCAACACTTGATCCAAAAAATCCCACCTCACGTGATCGTAAGCCTTTTCAAAATCAATTTTAAAGACGACACCTTCCTCCCCTGATCGTCTTCTCTCATCCACTATCTCATTTGCTATGAGGACTGCATCCATTATTTGTCTCCCTTGAACAAAAGCGCCTTGAGTAGAATGGATGGTTTCATGTAAGACCCCTCTTAGACGCCCTGAGAGCACTTTGGCTATTATCTTATAGAGACTAGTGATCAAACTAATGGGTCTAAAATCTGAGATTTTCTTTGTCGTACTCTTTTTGGGCAGAAAAACAATGAAAGAGGCATTAGTGCTTTGATTGATAACTCCGCTCCTATGAAATTCTGCGAACACTCTCACTAAATCCTCCTTAATCACATCCCAACAATCTTGGAATACTGCAATAGTAAAGCCATCAGGCCCCGGAGCCTTGTCCCTATCCATCTGAAATATGGCCTTATAAATCTCTTCTTCAGTGAAAGGGGCATCCAAACTTATTGCACTTTCTTCCGAAATAGGGGACCAATCTAATCCTTCAATACTCCAAGACTCTCCTATAGGATTCGCGTAGAGTTTTTCAAAGTAAAGTAAGATCTCCTCTGTGATGCTCTCGACATTATTCAACACTAAGGCCCTTTCATTTTCCAATGTCTTGATATACTTCCTATTTCGCCTACCATTAGCCACTTTATGAAAAAACTTAGAGTTGCAATCCTCTTCCTTAACCCATTTCACCCTAGCTTTTTGTCTCCAATGGATTTCCTCCCTCAAAATTAATTCCTCTAGCTCCCCTTTTCTTAAGGCTCTTTGATCTAACAATTCAGAGGTGAGACCCCCATCCTGCTCAATGGCGTCAAAGTTAGCTAAATCCTTGAGGATACTTTTTTTCTTTTCATTAAGCTCTCCAAAAGAAAGCTTATTCCATTCCTTCACTTTGGCTTTAACAAATTGTAATCTCCTCATGAACTTGTGGCCTTCCCATCCGTTTCCTTGAAAACCCCTCCACCAATTTCTAAAGTTCTCCTTGAAACTAGGATGTTGCAGCCACATGTTCTCAAATCTAAAAGGAGTTGGGCCCCACATGAATGGGTTGGTATCCAAAGCAATTGGCCAATGATCCGAGGTCCTTCTGATAAGGGTTTCTTGAATGCCTTGGGGAAAGAGCTGCCCCCACTCATTTGAGTAAAGAAAACGGTCTAATCTCTTACACACGGGAGACTCTTGCATATTTGACCAAGTGAATGATGCGTTCCGAAGAGGTGGATCAAGCAATTCACTTTCTCTAATAAAACTATCAAAGTCCCTCATGCTTGAAGTTAGCCTAGAGCCCCCTAATTTTTCTGAACTTCTCCTTATGACATTAAAATCACCGCCCACACACCACAACGGGAAAGTTAGACCATAAATGTCATAAAGTTCCACCCAAAAATCCTTCCTAAGTGAGGGACTATTTGGACCATAAACTACAGAAATCCAAAGAGGTCCACAGCCCTCCAAGGCGAACTTGACCGATATCGAGAAAGAGCCTAATACCACCTCCTCCTTGCACAACTTTTTTGAGTCCCAAATGAACAAAATCCCTCCTGAAGCCCCACACGCCGGGAGAATAACCCAATCCTTATTTCTGACCGTCCAGACACTGCCCACTAGCCTTCTGTCGCACTTCTCCTTTTTTGTTTCCTGAATCATCACAACATCCGGGTTCTCTAACCTAAGGAAATCTTTAATCACCCTTCGCTTATTACTTGAACCCAAACCCCTAACATTCCAACTGATAATTTTCATGGAAAACACTCAGGCCCTAACCCTCCAAACCAAATCCACCTGGATTCAAACGCCTATGGACCTCTATTCTTCCTCCTAGAGTACACCTTAATGTCCAGAGAGCATAGGACCTCTCGCACTTTAGCCATTTTCCTAGGGGACATGCCATCTATAAGAAAGTCTTCCGGCGGGGATGCCTCATTAACCCCCGGACTGCCTGGCATCAGGTTAGAAGACTTCCCAGGGGTAGATCTCTCGGACATCTGGTTAGAAACAGCTCTCTGATTCTCCTCCTCAACATGGACAGGGATGCCAACAAAATTTAAGGGGCCAACATCGCCTATTTCAGGAAAATTTTAAATTTACCTTGATTTACCGAAGGAGACTGGGAAAGAATTTCTGAATATGGGAGATGAGGACCGGAGGGACATGGAAGATTCTTTTCCAGATTACAGGAAGGATAGGGATAAGGCTCGGGTGGCTGAGAAGAAAAAGGCTGACTTACCTCCAAGTTTTCCACTCCCGGAATTTCACAATTTCCTCCCCAAATGATTTCTTTACCTCTGGTTCTTGGAATAGAAGGTGACACCGTGACTGAAGAACCACAAGGATCGTACCCCGCTCGGCCCGTAAATCCTCCTTTGTCATCTTTGAGTTGGGATTTTTGCGATTCCATCTCTCCTCTTGACGTCGAGGTTTCTTCCTTCGACCAGCTGTTGCATTTCCTTGGTAGAAGACAACGGAAGATGGGACTCTCTCTGATACCTCGTATCTGTTGAGATCCCATCCCGCCATCCACTTCCAGATTGCGGACTTCGCAAAGTGACGCTGCGCTCCGTAGGGGAAGAGTCTTGCTGCTACTCCGTTGTCTATGACGGCTAGCCACGCTTGGAAGGAAGAGTTTGGACCACATCTCCCTTGAATCCATCGTCTTTTCCCCTTATGTGAAGTCTTCCATCTGATCCATTGGAGCTTTCCCCTTTCTCGCTGCGCTTTCTCCCTCTCGAGACCTATATCTCATGCTAGACGACATCGATCCTCCTTGAACTTGGCCCAACCCCGACGGGCCTAATGACTTACAGCCCATAGTCCGACGCCCATAACTCACCTCTTCTGTCTCTGAAGGTGGGCTAGGGTTGGATGAAGTCTGGGCCTGAAACTCATCGGCTCGACCATCCTCTCCAAGTATTACCTCGACGTCGGCCCTCTCATCGCCTGAACGAGGCTGCGTGGTCGCTTTTGCAGAGGAGCCTGCTCGCTGTGGAAAAGAAAGGGATGTTGCTGCGTCATGGGCTTGAGGGACGTCTGGGCCAGCGTGAAGCCCACGACTCCTTCTCCCTTTTTGGGCCCTTACTGGATGGGCTTTAGTAGAAGACTCAGGCACTATGGGCCCAAGAATGTCTTCTTCTACTAAGCCCAATCTGCGCCCTTCCCATCCTTTCTCCCTTTTGGTCGCCATGCTTGTACTCGAACACCGATAACGTGCCCAGGGAAGAAGCTCCCTACTGTAGCACTCATTACCCCTGATACTACCTCGTAGCCCCTCTTGCAAATTTTGGCGTCTGAGAGACGCAACCCCCTTCTTTCAACCACTCGTACCTACAATGGGATGTCTCGGACGTGACATTGCCATCTTCGCCCTCTTCTCCGATGACTGAAACTGCTACTGTATGTTTCCAGGCCCCGTCTTCCACCTCAAGCAACGCTGGAAGCACGACATTAGGATGCATCTCCACCCACAGCTTCACCTTCGTCAAGTCCAACAGCTTCACGGCTTCCCTTGCTACCTCCGTCACCCTCCCCCACTTCTTCAAGATGAATTTCAGTTGGTCTTCCTCCCACAAGTGAAAAGGAAGGCCTTTCAACACTAACCAACCCCTTCTGAATTTTCCAGGAATAATCATATTTTCTCTTGGCGACCATCTTCTTAGGAGAACAAGCCTTCCTTTCACTAAAAGTCTCTCCTGCTCTTGTAACCATTTTGCTCTTCCTGCTGTACTCACAAAGAAACACCCCTTAAAGGCGGAAATGGGGTTTATAGACACCATACCTTTCACACCCAACATCCTCGCAATGGCCTTGCCTTCATGAGTCCAGTCTTGAACTTTTTCTTTGCATTCACATATTACGGCTCTAACCCATTTTCCAGCTGATAATGGAACTCCACTCCTAATTCCATCCTCTGCAACCACCTCTGCGTATGACCGACCACCTCTATATATGCTTTTACTCATCTGATTATTGCCAAACATCTTCTTCAGCTCTTCTCCGACTTGATCAGAATAATCTTGCACTGAAAGAATCGCCCTCCTAAGGACTTCCCATCCACTACCTTTAACACCCTCGGGGATGACAAGAAGTAGAGGTTTCCTTCTTGTAGCAATCTCGGTGATTTTCATGAATCGCCCTCTATTGTTGAAGCAAATCTCCATCAAATGAATCTTATTCTCGCCCCTGAACTTTCGTGTAAATCCCCTGGTATTCTCCAACTCCATAGCTTTCTTCAAGTGCTCCGTTAACCAATCCACCTCCTCCCTTCCAAATCCTACTGATACAACAAAACCACGGCTCCTTTCTGTTACTGATACCCAAGTTCCACCATTCGATCCTTCAAACTTCACCTGAAAAGACTTTTTTTCCACTTCAAACTTTTCAACTTTGCACTTCATCATGCCTCAGATCAAAGCAGAATAACTTGTTCTCAAGTTATTTTCTGGCAGCAGCTCTTTCCTCTCATTGTTTTCTAATATTACTTCTATGGTGGCATAATATTGAGAATCAAGTTCATAGAATTGGCCAACCACCTATTGACACATGGGACGAGATGAAGTTGAAGATGAAGGAGCACTTTCTCCCAAGTCATTATGAACAACTTATGTATACAAAATTGTTTTCCCTTAAACAAGGTACCAAGTCCGTTGAAGAATATACAGAAGAATTCCATGAATTGAGCATTCGAAATCAAGTGCGGGAAAGTAATGCTCAACTTGCAGCCCGCTACAAAGCTGGACTTCGAATGAAGATTCAACTTGCGATGATAGTTGCACACACTTATACCGTAGATGATGTTTATCAACTAGCCCTCAAAATAGAAGAAGGCCTCAAATTTCGGGTTTCCAGGTGTCCAAGTTCACAATTTGGGAGCATTTTCTCCAACAAGACAGCAAGCAAACCTTTAAGCACATCAAGCTTGAGAACTTCTAATCATGTGAATGGTGGGGGCAACACTCAACAGACTTCGAATGTGGCTCATAAGAATGGTAATAAGGGTAAAACTTCAATGAGTATTGGGGATAGAAAAGTAGACATGAGTCCTTTATGCTTTAAGTGTGGTGGGCATGGTCATTATGTTGTTGTGTGCCCAACTAAAGGTTTACACTTTTGTGTTGAATAACCAAAATCTGAATTGGAAAGTTACCCAAAGGAAGAAGAGACCTACAATGAAGATGAAGTTAGTGAAGAATGTGACTATTATGATGGTATGACGGAAGGACATAGTCTTGTAGTACAACCTTTATTAGCTATCCCAAAGTTAAAAGGAGAAGAAGATTGGTGATGTACTAGCATTTTCTAGATACGTATTTCTTGCCAAGGGAGATTATGTACTATGATCATTGATGGAGGTAGTAGTTTGAACATAGCTTCATAAGAACTTGTTGAGAAGCTAAACCTTAAAACAAAGAGACATCCAAATCCATTTAGAGTAGCATGGGTTAATGACACCTCTATCCCGGTAAGTTTTCGATGATTAGTAACATTCCTTTTTGGTAAGGACTTTGAAGAGTATGTATGGTGTGAGGTCTTACCCATAAAAGTAAGTCATATTTTATTTGGAAAACCTTGGCTCTTTGATAGAAGAGTTCAACATGACGGCTATGAAAATACAGATGCTCTCATACACAACGGACGTAAGAAGATCCTTCGTCTAATGAAAGAAGTCCCTCTAATTAAGAAGTTAGAGGAGGAGGCACAACCAAAAAAGGTACTTACTAAGTGTCAATTTGAAAATGAGAGCAAGGAAACTAAAGTTATTTTTGTTTTAATGGCTCGGAAAGTGGAAGAATTTAAAGAACAAGATAAGGAATATCTAGCAAACGTACGTAAAATCCTTGATGACTTTTCTGACTTGTGGCCTGGAGAGTTACCTAATCAACTTCCTCCTCTGCGTGACATACAACATGCCATTGATTTGATTCCCGGTGCATCATTACCAAATTTACCAACCTACAGAATGAATCCTACAGAGCATGCTGAATTAAAAAGGCAAGTTGATGAATTACTTACTAAAGGCTTTATTCATGAAAGCCTAAGTCCTTGTGGAGTTCCTGCCCTACTAACACCAAAGAAGGATGGATCATGGCGGATGTGTGTGGATAGTCGTGCAATCAACAAAATCACAATCAAGTATCGATTTCCAATTCCAAGACTTGATGACATGCTAGATATGATGGTTGGATCAATAATCTTCTCAAAGATTGATCTAAGAAGTGGATATCATCAAATACGTATTAGAACAGAAAGATTTCATCCGAGCAAATATCAAAAGCTTCAAGCTAAGAAAGCGGGTCCATTTCGGGTACGAAAGCAGGTGCATTTCGGGTATTAAAGCGGTTGGGTGAGAATGCTTATTTGTTAGAGCTCCCTTCAAACTTGCATTTTAGTCTAATATTTAATGTGGAAGATTTGTATATCTACCATGACCATCACAATGATGTAAGTGAAGAGTTGGATCTTCAATTACCACCTACTCTTAGCCCATGTCCTGAGGTCAAGTATGTTCTTGATGATCAACTTGTGTCTACTCGACAAGGTGGATACCAAAATTTTTTGGTGAAATGGCAAGGCAAACCACACTCTGAAAATACATGGATTACGACAACGGATTTTTAGAAGCTTAACCCCGATCTTTGTGAATTGTATCAAGCATCTAACTCGTCGGAGCTGAGTTCTTTCAAGCAGGGGAGAATTGATGGGGGAAAGCCTTTTAAAGTTTATTCAAGGAAGAAAGGGAAAACCTAAGTAAACTTTAAGTGGGATTAATATTAATTGAATTGAGATTGGTATTTGTTGGAGTCTAATTAGGATTAGCTAGTTGAGTTATAATATAATTAGAATTAGAATTATAATAGGTTATTAGAGTCCTAGTAGACTTTGGATTTCTTAGAAAATCCTATAAATAGGGTAATCAATGTAAATCAAATGAATGAATTGATAAATAATATTATATTTTCTTTCATTGCAAGGTTGCAACCCTCAATGGTGAGACTTCGTTGATTTTCTTCTAGGTGAGACTCCTAGAAGGCCTTAGTGAGACTCTAAGGTTTTCCATATTTTCTTCATTGTTTCTTCTTTCTCTCTATTTCTTATCTTATAATTTTCTCTACCATAAAATTTATTTTTTGTTCATCTCCTTACACCCTAAAAAAAATAAAACCCTAGTCCACCTACCCTTGAGTGTAGGCAACCATCCTAGGATTGTCCTATATCACTAGGGAATTTTGGTTGAAGGAGGGGGACAATAACACCAGATTCTTTCACAGAATGGCGAATGCTCACAGTAGAAGAAACTGGCTGACCAAGTTGAAAGTGAATGGTTGCTGGCATATAGAGGAGAATGATTTAAAAAATAGTGTGGTGGGAGCGTTTCAAAAGCTGTATTCTGAAGAAGAGGGGTGGTGTCCTTGTATTGAGGGGTTGTCTTTCATGCGGTTAGTGAGCAGTAAGGCTGAGGGGTTGGAGATTCCTTTTTCGGAAGAAGAGGTGTTTACAGCACTTACAGATCTAGGCAAGGACAAGGCCCCCAATTTGGATGGCTTTATCATGACTTTTTGGTTGTTTTGTTGGGATGTGGTGAAGAATAAGATTATGGGTTTTTTTTAGAGAATTTCATGAGAGGAGCAGATTTGTAAAGTCACTGAATGCTACTTTCCTGGTTTTAGTTCCAAAGAAGGGAGGTGCAGAAGATCTAAAAGACTTCAGACCAATTAGCCTTGTGGACAACCTCTATAAGTTGTTGGCCAAGGTGTTGGCTAATAGAATTAAAAAGGTGACGGGGAAAGTGATTTTGGAGTCCCAAAATGCCTTCGTGGAGGGTAGACAGATGTTGGATGTAGTTTTGATTGCAAATGAGGCTGTGGATTCAAGGCTGAAAGACAATGTAGAGGATGTGTTATGTAAGTTGGATATAGAGAAGGCTTATGATCATGTTAGCTGGAGTTTTTTGATGGCAGTACTTAAAAAGATGGGTTTTGGGGAGAGATGGCTAAAGTGGCTAGAATGGTGCATCTCTTCTGTGAAATATTCTGTTTTAATAAATGGTTCCTCTTCCGGTTTTTTCCAAAGTTGGGGGTTGAGACAAGGAGATCCCCTTTCCCCTTATTTGTTCGTGATAGCCGTGGATGTGTTTAGTTGCTTATTGAGAAGGGCTATTAGTGGGGGCTTCTTATTTGGGTGGAGGGTGAGAGGTAGGAGTGGTTAGGGGATTCTAATCTCGCATTTGTTATTTGCGGATGATACGTTGGTATTTTGTGAGGAGTCTTTAGACCAGATGACTTATCTAAGTTGATTCCTCATGTGGTTTGAGGCGTGTTCAGGGTTGAAGATCAGTCTAGAGAAGGGTGAGTTAATCCCGGTGGGTAGTACATGATATAGAGGACTTGACCTTGGAGTTGGGTTGTAAAGTGGGTGGGCTTCCTTCCTGTTATCAGGGTTTGCCCTTGGGGACCCCCTTCAAATCAATGGCTGTGTGGGATGGTGTTGAAGAGTGTTTTCGTAGAAGGCTTGCAATGTGGAAGAAGCAGTATATTTCAAAAGGAGGGAGACTCACTCTAATCCAAAGCACTCTTAGCTAGTATGCCTATCTACTTTATGTCTCTCTTCTACTTGCCAAGAAAAGTGAGACTGCGTTTGGAGAAGATTCAGAGGGATTTTCTGTGGGGTGGGGGAGCTCTCGTTCAAAAACCACATCTTGTTAGGTGGAACTTGGTTTGCTTGGATAAAAAGAAAGGTGGGTTGAGTATAAGAAATTTAGCTCTGATGAATAACGCTCTCTTAAGTAAGTGGAATTGGTGGCTTGCCAATGAGAGAGGTTTTTTGGAGGCGAGTCATCAGTCACAAGTATGGTGAAGAGGAGGGGGGATGGCGCACTCGGGTAGTAAGTGGGAGATACAGTGTTGGGCTTTGGAAAGCAATAAGGAAGGAGTGGTTGATTTTAAATGGTAGTTTGACCTACCAAGTGGGTAGTGGGCAGAGAGAGAGATTCTGGACGGACAAGTGGTGTGGAGATGAGCCACTTTGTGAGTCATTCCCTGCTTTATTTTCCATCTCTTTGTCTAAGAATGCTTGGGTATCGGATGTCTGGAATCCTGTTGGTAATGGGGATGCAAAGGGTTGGGTTAAGGCCTCTAGAGGTTTGAGACCCCCTCTCTTCTTTCCTTTTTACTTTAGTAGCAGATGTTCTAAGTAGGTTGATGTTTAGAGTAGAGGAACTGGGCTAATTGAGGGTTTCTTTGTGGGGAGGGATAGGACTAGAGTGTCTTTGTTACAGTTTGCAGATGACACCATCTTTTTCTCTAAAGCCTCTCTGGAACATCTTCAAAACCTCAAGATTATCCTTTTGGTTTTTGGGCAAGTATCAGGTTTAAAAATCAACTTAGAAAAAAAGCACCATTTTAGGTATTAATACTGGGCAGAAGTTGTTGTCTAGTTTGACCTCGGTTTTTTATTGTAGAGTGTCAGAGTGGCTTTTGTCTAATTTAGGCCTTCCATTAGGAGGGAACCCAAAGACAATAGGCTTTTGGGATCCGGTGGTTGAGAGAATTTCGAGGAGGTTGGATGGATGGAAAAAAACCTTTTTGTCGCTGGGAGGGAGGATTACTTTAATTCAGTCAAGTCTGTCTCACATCCCTAGCTACTTCCTCTCCCTCTTCAAAATCCCAGCATCAATAGCCTCAAAGATTGAGAAGTTACAAAGGGATTTTCTTTGGTCTGGGGTGGGGGAAGGGAAGAAAGATCATCTTATCAGATGGGATGTTGTTAGTAGACCAAAGGAGTTAGGAGGTTTGGGTTTTGGGAAAACTTCTTTGAGAAACATTGCTCTCTTAGGGAAATGGCTTTAGAGGTTCCCTAGAGAAAGGAGTGGTATTTGGTATAAGGTTATTGCGAGTATTTATGGGACACATCCTAATGGATGAGACACCAACATGGTGGTTAGATGGTCACACAGATGTCCTTGGAAGGCTATTGCTCAAGTTTTCCAGGATTTTTCCCCTTTTGTCTGCCTAGTGGTGGGGAATGGGGAAATAATTCATTTTTGGGAAGATCATTGGTGGGGTAACCAAACTTTGTGCTCTCAATTTGCTGGACTTTATAGAGTTATTTTTGTGAAAAACCTCACTGTCTCAAATGTCCTTGACAATTCCTTTCCACTATCTTGGAATTTTAATTTTCGCCGCAATCTTACTGATTCAGAAATCGATCTCCTTCAGAGTTTAATGTCCTTCCTTAGTTCAGTGCTTTTCTCTCCTTCTTTGACAGATTCAAGAGCGTGGTCTTTGTCATCTTCAGGCTTATTTTCAGTGAAATCTTTTTTCTTGGCCTTGTCAAAAGTCTCAAATCCTATCTTGTTCCTTCCGGCCAAGTTCTTATGGAGTTCAAAAGCCCCTTCAAAGGTTAAGGCCCTCGCTTGGTTAGTAGCACATGGAAAGGTAAACACCAATGACAAGTTGCAATTGAGAAGACCCTACAAATCCCTCGGTCCTCAATGGTGCATTCTTTGCAAAGGAAATGGAGAATCAATAGACCACATATTTCTTCATTGCCCTGTTACTATTGGACTCTGGCACAAGTTGTTCAATCTAGCAGGGTTGGCTTGGGTTCCTCCAAGGAGTATTGAGGACATGTTGGTTATTACTTTTAAAGGCTTGGGGAACTCATTAAGAAGCAAGACACTTTGGCAAATCGCTTGCCTTACTTTGTTATGGATGGTATGGCAAGAGAGAAACAATAAGATCTTTAAGGATAAGGGGAGAACAGAAGAGATGTTATGGGACTTGATTCTGTTCTATTCCTCTCTTTGGGCCTCTTGTACTGTAACTTTTAGAGGAGTTTCTCTAAGTGTTTTACAACTCAATTGGACTACGGTTTGCGCTTCAAAAGTTTGAGAGTGTTGGGGTTTTTCTGTGTTTTTAGTTTTCTTTAGTTGGGTGTTTTCTCTTTTGTTTCAGTTTTTATTTTGTGGGAAGGACCTCTCATCCTTCTCTTGGTTTCTTCTCTTTCTCTTGTATCTCTTCTTTCTCCTGTATCTTTTCCTCTATTAATATACTTTTCTTCGTTTCTGACAAAAAAAAAAAAAAAAAAAAAGGGATGGTTGGACCTCTCTTTTTGCAAGGGCGCTTAATGATTGGGAGATTGAGTTGGTGGAGCATTTTTTGTATAAGATCCAAGCCTTTCGAGTGCAAAGGGAGGAGGAAGATAGAGTGTTTTGGATATAATCAAAGTGTGGCGCTTTTTCAGTCAAGTCTCTTTATTCTATTTTGGAGCCCAGAGGTTCTTCTGTGTTCCCTAGTGATAGTATTTGGAGGGTGAGAGTGCCTCCTAAGGTAGCATTCTTTGCTTGGGAGGCCTCCTAGGGTAAAGTCTTAACTTGTGTTAAGACGTGGGTCCTGTGGAATCTTCTTTTCTCCCTTTTTGGTGTGACTTGGACTCTATCGTGTACAGTGAAGGAAACTCTTCTTGGGTGGCATGGAGCGTTTGTGGGGAAAGTTCGAAAGAAGGCTTGGCAAATGGCCCCTTTATGTATATTTTGGTCAGTCTGGAAGGAAAGGAATTTATTAGCTTTTGGGAATGAGGAACTTTCACTTCAAAGACTGAAATATTCTTTTGTATGTAATCTTTGGTCTTGGGTTAGGGTTTCTTTAATTTTGAGCCCTTCTTCTCTTGTAAGTTTTTTAGATTGGTTAGGCTTTAAGTAAGGGAAGGTGATGTGTTGCTTTCCTTTCCCCTTAGGAGTGTGTCTTTGGGCTTGTTTGTATACTCCCTGTATACTTTGAGGGCACTGTTTTTGGTGCTTCCTCTTCTCATTTAATATACATCCTTTTATCCATAAAAAAAAAAAGAATGCCCACTATTGGCAGATCTACTCTAGGCCAAGGAAGGACTGTACATAGCAGGGTTCAAAATCTCGGTCGAGACCGGTACGACTCGGCCGAGTCATATCCGCCTCGACCATGGCCGGTACCGGACCGATACCCGAGTTGGAGTAGAAATTGTGGAGAAGATCAGATGAGAGGATCAAAACCCACGAAAATGAAAAATACAGAGTTAGAATCCTGCATCTTGGAGTTGTCGGCGAGGTCGAAGAAGCACGCCTGCTTGTTCGGATCGCCCAAGTTCCTGCCGGAGATGGAACTGAGCAACATCAAGAGCAGAGTCGCCGGACTGCTGTTATCATCGATGTTCAGCAATGCCGCCACCGTCGCCCACCATTCAGGCCCAGCTTGGCCTTGCCGAACCCGTTCGCGGTGTTAGCGGCCTGGCGTCAGGCGTGACGCAGCCCCGGACCTCGTGCCCGCTCGCGCCCCAATCGCCTGCACCACCTGCGACTCACCCAGTCGCGCTAGGAGCTCAGCCATTGACGCCGCCCTCTCAATGAAATGGGTATCTTTGATGACCGAGGGTTATGGGCATCTGTGATGAGGATTTAGGTTTTAAATAATATGTTTTTATTTTTTAATTAGATTATGAGTATTTGGTGGGAATATGGGTATTAAATAATTTGATAAAAATTATAATGATAAAAAATAAATAATAAATAATAGGCTTATATCAAATAAATAAGAAATACAAATTAAAATTAATGAATATATTTTATAAGAAAAATTATATTTATTTTTTTAAAGATGAATTATGGTTTTATTTGTTTTAATAATTGAAAATATTTTTAAAAAAATTCAAAATATTTAATTTAAATAATTTTTTATTAAAAAAATTTACTTTTTATTATTTTCATCTTCAATAAAAAATATTTATCATCAAGTGATTAAATTAAAATATTTTTAAAGATTTTTAATATTATTATAAATCATCCCAAAAATATGTTTTTATTATAATTTGAATAATTTTAATATAATAAAAGTTTATTTTATTAATTTTTTACTCTACTTATTTGTATTTAATTTTTTAATAATTTTTATAATTTTTTAAAATTATTTTGAGCTCTTAAATTAGAATTTTTTGCATATCACCCGATACCGATCCGAGATACCGATACCGATGTGCCTCAGGACCTCCCGAGTCAATGACCGATACCGCGACTTTGAACTATGGTACATAGCCTCTGGGCCTCAATGCCATTAGGTGGTTTCATGCTCCCCTTTTTTGACAATGATGCCATCTCAAGTGCCTCTATACCAGGTGACTTTGTAATTTGCTTTTCTGTTGTGCAAGTAGAGATGCTTCCTTCTGACCACTATGACACAACCACATGTCAGGTGGATCTCAGACATAAGGAGATAATGAAGGTTCTGAACTTTAGGGATGTTCTTGTCTGTGCCATCTCAAATGGCCATCAAGGCATCCACTTCTAGTAGTCTTAGGCTTTTAGCAGATGCAAGGATCAGTTATCTCTTCTCTGTTTACATTGGACTGTTGCTACTCACACCTTAACAATTTGGGAAGAAACTCAGTTGTTGAACATGAATGGGGGCCTGGACCTATTTTCTGCAATTCGGTCAAAGCTCACTTGGCAGGCAAGGGTTGTGCATGTACAGCTTCACCCTATATGGGGGCCTCTTTGGCAGCTGCCATAAGGAATGGTTTCATCAGAATATGAAGTGGTCTCATCTTCCCAAGGGACTGCATCCGTATCCACAGCTCTTGTACTGGAGCTGAATGGAACCATGATGCTCATGGTCGTGCATTATATGGATTGTCCTACCCCATGGTGCCTGGCCTTGTATATGTGGCTGGACCATTAGCCATGTGGATGGGAGAGGACCCAGTGTCAACACATGGATTTCTAGACCTTAGTTAGAATAGGAGCTATCATTTTGAAATGACCCATTTAAGAAAAGAATGTCATGTGCTCCTTCTAGCAGTGTGTATAGCTATATATATATATATAATTCTAAAAAACTAGATGCAATTGCATGATGAATGTGCAGTAGGCCTCTTTCATAGGAAACAATGACCCCACCTAATATTGGGTATTAGTGTTATATATTTTACATGCAATTCCCTCAGTGGCCAAATCTGGGCTGCTTTTGATATTAACCATTTGCTGGATGGAGGATTCTTAAATAATGCTATTCTTGGATTTTTTTTTTTTTGGTATACTTAATTTGAATAATAGCCTTGTACGACATCTTTGATAGCTGCCACTTCATCATAGGTGCATCAATGTACTATCTAGTTTTCTGCTTAAGCTTCTTTCTTTTAGTTGCATCTGCAGCCTTCTTAGTCAGCTTTTTATTTTCTATTTTTATTTGCTTATTTATTTATTTATTTTTGCAGAAATATATGCCAGATTTGGCTAGTCTTTTCTCTCATGTTCTTGTTGATGTTAGCAGTATTAAAGCTTTATGCATCCGATGGTATCCTCGAGGTAAAAACCTTATATCTATCTGAATTCTGAATTTTAGTTTTGTAGTGGTCTCCAAAGCATGTTGACTTCTTTTTCTTTTGTCAATGTGCCTGTTATTCCTTTCCAATTCAAATTCTTAAGAATCCTAAGCAGGTATAACATTCACAATTGAGTCAAATCCACACGAAAGTCTCCTGGGGAATACCTAGGTCATTGCTATAGGCACCTGGAACCCCATATAAAAATAACTTATACTTGAAGAAACAGTCATGTAATTATAGTTCTTATTTGACAATGGAGAAAGTTAATAAGTTAAAAATAACGGCTATCTATTTAACTTTGTGAGTAGTGGAGGTGAAAGACACTATAAAGGAATAAATAAGTAATGATTTTCATCAGTTTGCATGATACGCTTATGAAATTCGACTTATATCATGCAATGCAGCTCATCATCTTGCAACCTCATTATACTTTGGCTCTTGTTTTTCCCTGTTACTTGACATGTGACAGTAGCAAATGAGAATGTATTCTGTTTGGCATTTAAAAATTCATATACAAAGGCTGAATATGATTTTGGCCCAAAGCATCCTAGGCATTGGTTGGGGCCAGGGAAGCGTGACCTATGAGTGTATCCAGATGCTTCTGTTGTTCTTATGTTATGCTAGAAAGATAACCGAGCCGCCCCTGATTGTGTGGACTAATTGTTCTTTATAACAGAAATGGCACATGGAACACTCCAGTTACAACTTGTATCACAAACTTCTACCCTGTATTTGAAATTTATGAAGAAAAAAAATGTTTCATTAATGGAATGGTTAATGGCTTGTGCAGACTCGAAAAAGGCTCCTTCAAAGGAAAATAAACACAGAGCCATGGATGATATCAGAGAAAGCATAAGGGAACTCAAATACTACCGGGAGAATATATTCAAAGCATCCAAGTCCAAGAAGTGATGAAGATGAAGCCTTTTGTGGAAGTTCAATTTTTTTAAAAGCACCATCCACGCCATGGGCAGCTTTTGAGAAGGGTTGGAAGGCCTTTGCAAATGGTTCATTTTACCTTGGTTAATATATTATACTGTTCCCTCTCTCTCTCTCCCTCTCTCTAATATTTGCTAATCATGAAATATTTTATTGGTTTTGTAATGCCAACTCTCTCCCCCTCCCCTCTAGCCCAAACAACTGTGTTTCCTATACATCAACAACGCTTCACACTATTTAATCCATGAAGGTTAGTCAATAGGCAAATTGAAAAAAAGGGGGAAATTGTTTGTTTACATATCATCCTTTGTTAAGTGGTGGTCTTTTTGCAAGTAAGAATGAAAATATTGATAAATACAAATATATTGGTACTTAAATTTTTTTGATATATAAAAAATATCAATAAAATAGGGGTAGATATTTTGATAAAAATATTGATGAGGTAAAAACTATATAAAATTCATGGAAATGTTTGGAAAAACTTCAAGGAATGATAAAATAAGCAATAATAAACATGTTAATGTTATTTTGTAAGTGTAATTGATATATATATGATCAAATATAAAAATATTGGTAAATACGGATATATCAATATTTTGATTTTAAAGATATAAAATATGAATTTTGGAAGTGCATATTTAGAATCAAAATAAGAAATATTTGATTTCATTCAATGAAAGCAATTTATGTATATTACATTGTAATAGTCTTTTAGTACCAAAATGAAGAGATCTCATTTTGTTGAAGACAATATTTGTACCAAGACATGGAGTTTTGATAATATTGATTGTAAGTATGAATATGCCATGAACATGTTTATGCCTTTCTCCCATTGTGTTCCACAATTTAGCTCAAATCTTTTCTATATGTGCAGCTAACTCTCTTCACTTTTGCCTTTATTTATTTATTTATTATTATTATTTTTATGTAAAAGTTGTCTTATCTTTTATTTCACTTTGTGAGGTACTCTAAGACACTTTTTGGTATTTGAATGAAGATATGTATTTGATAGGCAAAATTCAAAATGGTTTCATCACTTTTATGGTCAAACTAGAGTAGTTGCATGTTGTTCCATTTTTGTTCCCCTCCAAATGTGTATAATATTTCCAAGTAGGATTTTGGCCCCTCACACCGCTTCCACCTGCACTTGTACTTCCACTAGCTATTTTCTAAACATGTATTTTAAATTGAATATGAAACTAATATTAAATTTAAAGTAGCAAATTAAACTATGCAAATATATAATATTGATAGACAAATACTAAAATTTAATTTTCATATGAAACTAATTTACAATGATTAAAATTAAACATCTAAGTCGATTTACTATCATTCATAAAATTTATAAGTAACCTTACTAATTGAAATTAAAATTAAAATTGGATTATGTATATCTATGATATTGAATAGACAAATGCTAAAATTTAAATTTCATATGAAACTAATTTACAATTATTAAAATTAAATATCTAAGTCAATTTACTATTAGTCATAAACTTTATAAGTAACATTACTAATTGAAATTGAATTATGCATATATGTGATATTAAATTTTACATATATGAAACTAATTAACAATTATTAAAATTAAGCATCTAAATTAATTTATTATTGTACTTAAACTTTATAAATAACATTACTAATTGAAATTGAAATTAAAATTGGATTATGCATATATGTTATATTAAATTTTACATATATGAAACTAATTTACAATTATTAAAATTAAACATCTAAGTTAATTTATTATTGTTATTAAACTTTATTAATTTATTATTGTTATTAAACTTTATAATTAACATTACTAATTGAAATTGAAATTAAAATGATATATATAGACAAATCATTATAATTAATTTCAATATGAAACTAATATTTATTTACTTTTAATATGAAAGTAATAAAATTTAATTTCTTTAAAATAATTGAAAACATATTAATTAGGTAATATCAATTAAACTATATCATATGTACGCTTCATAATATAATATTACTAATGAAGAATAAAGTTGAACTATGCATATATAAAAATAAATCTTATGAAAAGTGAAAACATGCATTAATTAGCCTTGATTTGAAGTTAATCCAACACTTCAACATCAAATTCCCAAAATTATTTTTTTTTGAGAAAAAAAAACCTATACAAGATCAAGAAGCTTTTAATTCACTTATATATGAAATGAAATGAATTTTGGGTATTTATAATTTTTTTTTTGTTAAACTAGCTATTGGATGGTCAAATAACTGTTGTAAATTAATTCTAACCGTTGGATTGAAATTTGAAAAATTTGGCCATTAGATCTTGATCTAGCCTTGGGAACATTTCCTATCTGTTGAATCAAGTCAAGATTCATTTTCCACTATTGGATCACAAATTTGATTGTTGGATACCTTTACAAAAACGTAGGTGGAATATGGGTAATTGGATTAGAAGATTTTCAAATCAAGTTGTTGGATCAAGGTGGAATAGGGACGAATGAATTATCGTTGATTTTTTGACGCTTTTGATGGCCCTTTTCACTAGTCAATTTTTTCAGCGATTTTATCGGTTTTTACCGATATATTGACGATTTTTATTTTGGCGATTTTTCATCCCATCAAGCTTTCGGTTGCAAATTTTGTGTCGAAGATTGTTGATATCCCAATATTTTAAATCTTGTTCACAAGTATTGGAGGTATTTGGGAGAGAGACGAAAATACTTGTAGCTATTATTAACCAATGTTTTTAGAATTAGATGAGTTATTGATTCAAAGTTAAATAGTCGAACCAATGATTGAATCGTCATCGAATCGATTAAGTAATAAATATATAATTTATATATTAAAATTTAAAATAAATTATAAAACTTTTAAAAATATATAAAAAATTAAAAATAATAATATTTATTTTTCGCTGTTAATATTATCAAACTTAAATTATGAATATAAATATATATTAATATTTAAAAATTTATAAATAAAATATGTATAATATTTAAATGTGAGGAAATATATCCAAATAGAAGAAAATTCCTTTACTTATAATTTATTTTACTTATATTTTTTACATATTAATTAGTATTTAAAAATTTTTAAAAATTATGTTACTATAATGAGGTGAGCTTTGGATCCCCAGGGCTTCTTCCTACTCTTTCATGGAGGGGAAAAAAGAACCAACCTAGAATCGGTAGATCGGTTAATCGGCTCAATGGTCCAATTGTTGGTCTGTTTGATTCAAGGTCGGTTCAAAGTGTACTCCGAATCAGACCATACTTTGGTTGATGGTTCAACTGGTTGGATTGGGCGGTCTGATTTTTAAAACATTGATATAAAACTCAATTTTGTATCTCTGCTATGTGAGACTAGAAATGAAAGTAAGATGGGATGTAGATGAATGATAATTTTATGTAGAAATGAGAAATCAAAATCATGATGAAATCAAGATTTGGTTTCTCTATTAACATTTTTTTTTATTCCTATTTTTATTATAAAATTCAATCTTAACATGTTAATAAATGGAGTAAAATTGATTTTTTTTTCCCATTCCCTATTTTGACATTCTAAAACAATGTGATATGTAAAAATAAAAAACAGAAATTGGATGAACATGAAAATAAATCACAATACCGAGTAGGAAAAAAAAAAAAAAGGAATCAAGATCGTGAAATTTGATTTTTGTAGTAATGAAATTTTTATTCCCATTGTCATTCTAAAAAATATAATTCAAATATATTAACCAATGAAAATGAAACTGACTCACATTTCCGTTTTTCATCGCCTATTATATAATCATCTAAAGCTGAACAATTTTTTGTTTTGATAATCAAGGAATTTTCCATAGTCAAGCCCTTTGGACTCTTCATAGGACCCAAATCTCAAGGTGTTAATTACTTTGTAACAACTAGTACCGGATAAATTCAGGGTATCATTAGTGATAGAATTCAAACTCAATACCATGTGTCACTTACTAGGACCACACTTTTTAGTATTCGTCTTGACCAACTGAACTACCCTAACGGGTACCTAAAGCTGAACATTTTTTGAATCTATGTTTCCGATTAGTGTGGCATTGAAGTGTATTTCTACCACTTTTCCTGAGACCAGTTGGGTAGTGCAATGGATTCATGAAAAGCAAATAAAGCAAAAACCACAACATATTCAATCTAAAATGTGCCTGGTACAACATGGTCCAATTGCTTCAAGTTATTGATGCCTTGGTGAGCAAAACCATATGAAGCATAGGGTTCAAAATATTGTTTTCTCCTTTACCATTCTTTTTTTTTCCCTGTAAGTTTCTCAGCAACCAAACAAACGAAGAAAAGTAACTCAGGAAGCATCTATCTAAATAGGTCACAAGACTCACAACGGACCATTCCTACTGCAGAAAATGAACGTCATAACATTTGATAATTGACGGTCAAATATTCCACATACATCAAGACGATTCACAATTGACCATTTGTATGATATAATTTGTTTAAAAGAATAAGCTTCAAGAACTCAGTCATGAAAAAAGGAAAAAAAAAAAAATCTCAAATCCCACTTTAAATTTCCGTTTCCAAGTACTGAACAAGCCCTAGGTAAAAGACGAAACAGATAGTCCAACAAGCACTGCAACATAGCATGCCCTTTTGATAAAAGGAGGCTGGCCAATGTAAGCACTGTTGGTTTGGACAACAGAACTAAATCCCTTATAGATCATGTGAATACAGGAAAGGATCCAACAGAGTATGCCACTGCAGTTGTCAGTTAAGGTGCATACTGATCCTTTCTTCTCATGGGAATATGTTTGAGCTCCTCGGAACTGAATGCAGAATCAAGAGGTTTCAAGAAGGCGGTATACTGTGATTTCTTGCTGCTTGAAATACCGACGATCCTCATCATCCACTAGAACAAGATTCAAAAAGTACTTCACACTGAACTTGTTGTTGATGTTGCGATATGTTGGGGTCAATTCATAAGGACTCAGGAACAGCCTGATTGGAATTGATTCTCCTGTAAGGGCAAAAAATTGTTGGAGCTGAGATAATTTCATCTAAATGGACCCATCATCAAGCACAATCCAAGAGGAACAAATATTGGTACTAATGAGATATACCATCTAATTTCATCAAATTTTTGTGTCTACTTCAGGAAAAGCATATAGAAAATTCTAAACGGCAAAGCCCAAAGTAAGACATTAGAGCTACTTAATCTGTAAAGCATGAGTTGAACTGCCGGCTAATAAAGATTCGGGTATGGTACAAGGGGAAAATCAAAAGGAAAATTCAGATGCGAATGACTAGGCTGTATTTTCTTAATTCCCTGGAGAAAAAAAAAAGAAAAAAGAAAATACAGCCTTTAAGGCTAGAAAAAGAATGATTTCATAATAAAGTTTAG
This sequence comes from Vitis vinifera, assembly GCF_030704535.1. Classification (NCBI taxonomy): domain Eukaryota; kingdom Viridiplantae; phylum Streptophyta; class Magnoliopsida; order Vitales; family Vitaceae; genus Vitis; species Vitis vinifera. Next base: position 17,078,018 of record NC_081810.1, on the reverse strand, counting down.
CCGGAAAAAAAAAATCAAACAAAATAAATTTACTTGTTACAAAATGAAAACTGCTCTCTTATTTTTACACAGAAAGTAGAGGAATTAAAGTTTATACTAAACTCAAATTTGTAACAGATATACAAGTGTGCATATGCAACAAATATACAAGTGTTCGCACATTATGTACGCATATGCACACATAGATGTATCATATACCAACAATTCAAGACTTCCAAACCTAGTATGGTTTTTGTTTGTTGAATATTAATGTTCAATTCTTCAGAAAAAAAGAGAAAAGAAAAGGAAAGCTTTGAATGTGATCAAAGATTGTAATCCTTTAGGAAGCTACTAAATGTGGAGAAGGTTAATAAAGATCAGCATATCATCTGCATATTCACATTGGTACATGCTTAACATAAACGCAGTCACAAATCAAAATTAATCAGACAAGGAAAATACATTGAATGTGTATGATTGTCTTCTCAGCTAGAACTTCATGGTAAATGTTTTATTTTTCACCATTTTGAAATTTGTTTGAGGAAGGAAACTACTCTTTCCACATTCACTAATAAGGTTTCCTTTTTCCTTCCATTTTTTTTCTCTCTCCATAACTTTAAATTTTTGGATTTTATAAAAAAGAAAAATTACCAAAATTTAAGCCAACAAATAGTTCTGCACGATCCAACTTTAAAGAAAATATATGAGCTTGTTTGGCAATGTGATTAAAAAATAGTTTTTTTTAAAAAAAATAGAAAGTTGTTTTTAAAAAATTCATAGCATTGTTTGGCAGTTGTTCTATTTCTAGTTTTTAAAAATAAAATGAAATAGAGAATAATTTTTAGAGAACAAGCGGAAGTTATTTTCACCTGTTTCTAAAAACAAAAGGAAAACATAAAAAAAAAAAAAAAATTTAAAATATGAAAACAAATAAAATTGAACATAATATCATTATTTCTACAATCTAATACCAATACTGAAAATCTTTAAATATAATCTTCCTTTGAATTACATGCGTTTTTTTTTTTTAAAATTTCCTTTAACTTTTCTAAAATTTTTCATTAAACAAATAAATTTGAAATCAAACTATACTTGATACATAAAATTTATTAATTTTAAAAAATCATTTGAAACTCAAAAACTAATTTAATAGTACTAGAAAGTCATAGAACGCAATAACATTAGAAACCAAAATTTATTTTGAATGACTTGGTTAGTTTCTTCTCTTTATATAATCATACTTTTGTAAAATTTTTCACTAGGTAAATAAACTCCAAAACAAACAAGACTTAATACGTTGGATTTATTAACAAGTCTAGTACCTTTTAAAAATAATTTGAAACTCAAATATTGACCCAACTAATACCAAAATTTATGGATAAAAATTGATCCACAAAGACTTTATCATTGCTTTCCTACATATAATTATATTTTTATAAATTTTCTCACTAAAAAATAAATTTCAAATCAAGCGACACTTTGGATGAATTTATTAACAAGTTCAATAATTTTAAAAATTAATTTGGAACTTAAAAAATAGGTCTAATCACTACAAAAATAATAGATCAAAATAGATATATTATGAGTTATGACTTTACCATTTGTCCTATACACAACTATATTTTTGGAATTTTCTAATTGGGTAAATAGATTCTAAGTTAAGTGAGACATAATTAATATTTAAATTCCTTAATACCATTTTTTTTAGATTCATTTTAAATAAAATATTATTAACAATTATTATTTATTTTTAAGAAAAAAATCAATTATGCTTTTGTGAAAATGTTAATATCCATATTTTTATAACATATACTAAAATACTATATTTTTTTTAATAAAAACATATAATTTATGATTTCATTATAATATTATTATTCAAATTTTACTAAACAATATTTATTTTTTAATTTATTTTAATTACAAGGCTATTTTCATTTAAGACTTGAATTAAATTTTGATTAATAGTATATAAATTGAAATTACAATGTTTTTATAAAAAGAAAAAAAAAATCATTTCTAAAAATAACCTACTGAACACCCTTATGTTTATAAAATACTAAAAAGCTATTTTTTGTTTTTTAACTTAAAAATAATTTTTTAAAACAAGTATAAAAAAATATGGTCAAGTGTCAACCAAACCCTATATATATATATATATATATATATATTATTATTTTTTTTCCCTTTTTTGATAACCAAAGAACCCCACCATGGCAAGATCCTTTGGCCCCACCCATGGTTACCAAATCCCAGGGTGATTGACCAGCCTACCACAGCCAACACTGGATAATCCAAGGGTTCTTGGTGGTAGGAATCGAACCCAAGACCATGCGCCTCTTCCACCCATGCCCACATTCGCCTTTACCATTAAGCCATGTCCTAACGGGGAAAATCCAACTTAAAGAACATGCTACCAGTGGAACATGTAAAAATTGAAATCTATGGGACTACACCAATCAGATCTTTGCATTATAGTCTAAAATGACATAAGAGTGAAGCATAAGCAAAAAGAAACAAAACTAAAAATAATAAGTGGAAAACAACCCCAAAAAGTGAAAAAAAAAGGTTCTTGTTTGCATAGAGCCATTTTCATGTAAAAGAATGAAACCTAGGCAAAAAGAGATGAAAACAGAAATAAAGGGGAAACACCAAAAATAAAAATAAAAAAATAAAAAAATAAATAAAATATTCCTGTTTGCATAGAGCCATTTTAATGTAAAACATGATATACTCACTGCTGAATGGATGAGACTCATAGGTGAAGTGCATAAGATAGGTCACAAAGTAGAGACGCTCATGGAAGCAAGTAATGCATGTCCCCATAAACAGACTGGTAAATTAACTCTGTCTGCCCACATGCACACAACCATACCCCCATACCACCCCCACCCTGCCAACTAAAGTGATCCAATATAATTTCCATTTTATTCTTTTACTATTCTTTAAGAGGGATGGTAACTCTTTCCTTCCATCCCATGAGTAGATCTAGTATGAGAGAAGTGATTACCAAAGAAACAAAGTGCCAGGGGAATAAAAAAACAAAGAAATAATTTGAATAAAGCTAGTAGTATGGGTGCCATAGAACAACACTACAGCAGAAAGCACACAGCCAACACAGGCCATAAAGATGGGACTTCAACATGCAAGATCTATCCAAGCAAATAATTGTAAAGAAACTCTGACATGGAAACATCACTACTGTATGACAGACTCATTTTCCAATAATGAATTAGAAAGCAGCAATAATATGGTGTATCTGTGATACACATGAATGGGATTGCGTACCTCTGACAGGAGCACCGTCCATCACTTCAAATTTTGCGAGGGTCTCAGTCTCAACATAAGTATTAGGCCCTGATCCTGTTGACTCTCGACGCCTAATCTCAAGCTCCATGTTTTTCATCTTGATTCTCACAAGAAGAAAATAAATTTTTCCAATGATAACATCCTTCAGGTGATACCTAAAAATTTAGACTTCATTAAGGAAATAAAGAGAACTTGCCCCAAAGGACACAAGGATCTTTCAAAAACTGGCCCATACCAGCATGAGCTTCATTTAGACTTACTTGCTTTTACTGTATTCGAATTCAATGTGTAGACAATCCTCAATTCCAACTTCCATCTAACATAACACATCAATGTGAGGACATGTGATCAATAAAGAAAATGAATTGGACAATTAGTGTCTATTTGCCTGTGGAGTACAGGAAGGCAAAAAACCATGAACTTAAAAAGGGAACAACTGGAATATATGACATGACAACTGGACTCATTGGCTGAAACCTACTCAAGATTTCTGGTTCATATCACAGATGTTAATATGGTGATTTTGTTCTGAGTCTCCAAAGAGTTATCAACAGTATCACTATAACAAAATCGATCTGAACAGGAAACAGCCATATCAAAGGCTACAGTGCATACTTAGGACAGATGCAGTTATAAGGTTAACCAAGGAGATGGATACAATGAAATGCAGCAAAAAACTAAGTATTGAACACAGAATGAGTAGATATGCAAGACAACTAATGTGCTTGCGATTTTGTCTAGTGCAGATGGTAATTTCTAACTGGAAATTTGAAATAAAATGATATGGTACCAGGAAAATAGAAATTGCCACTATAAAGGGCGGTCTAATGACAAATAAAGGTACAATAGCAAGAAACCAAAATATGGAGATAAAACATATTGTTACTGACCTTAATGCTGTTATTAATTGATGGCAGTGGAGTGTAGTTGTGAACCTGATGCAGAATATTGACAACAATAAAATACTTAAAGGTCTTTTCAACTGTTGTATGCCACTCTATATATCTACACACTGACAAATATTCGAATTTCAAACTGTTCTGCAACACCCTTATATTTATATACTTAAATATCAGATATGAGAACTTTTAAATTATCAACAGCAAAATAGACAGATATGATATTGCATCTATCCATGTTGCTGAAAGATTTCCTAAATTAATATGGAGCAGTTGAGTTCATCCTAGGACTAAAAAACAGAAACATAACTAGTGAAACTAATACCCACAATCAGTTACAATAGCTCTTATCTTTCTTGATTGTTTATCTTAATGACTTTAAATTATATGTGTATATAAATAGAGTCAGAAACTATATTAATGCATCTAAAATAATTACATAAACACAAAAGGACACACATATGTTTAGGCCCCTTATTCATTTAAAATTTATTTACAAGTACCAAAAAAACTCCACTTATTTTTGTCTAATGTCTTATATTTACACAGCCTATTCTAAGCCAAGATAAAGGAGGGTTGTGATACGTATGAACAATGTAAAGCATATAGATTCATCTAGTGTTCATGGATAGCTGATTCCAAGTGGTAGGGATCAAGGCTTTGTTAAGTATTTGTGTATATACTGAATAAATAATGAAATTATGGTGTCTGAGGCACCATAACTGTCTACTCAATGTGAAACATTTCAGACTGTAACCTTAGTACAATAGATATTAGTGGTACAAATAAACTCTTTTTTCCATTTACAAACTGCACAAAAATTACTTGTTTTTCACTCAATAACAAAATTCTGTTGCATTAGCTCCTTCCTTCCAGGCCTATAAATTTCATATGAAGAAAAAGAAAGAAAGATTATAAAAAGTGCTAGAAGAGCCATTGCATGGACCTGGAGCTAACATCTAAAAGCACTTCTGTAGCGTTTAAACAGTCAATTGGATATTAAAAACAGGAAAGTGAAAAAGGAATAAGCCAAGATGGTAGACTTGGAATACACTAGCCATTTGGTATAATGAACTCAATTATGATAGCACAAAATCTCAGTAAGCTCACAGACTAAAAAAATGGATTACCACAAAGTCCTGGTACTCCACTATATTGCTCACAAAGTTACGACCAACTGTCACTTTTAAAATATACCTGCAAGGTTGCAACAAAAGCTTAATTCAGCTCCCAGTTCTATTACTTCCTTCCCCCCCCCCCCTTCTTTTGCAATTCATGATGGTTTCAAATTCAATGCAACAATTACAACTTCATGATTTTGTAATCATTTAGCAGTCAAAAACATTAAAATTAAGACTACAAAATAAAGCAAGGACAAACATTCACAAAAAGAACAGGATAAAATATTAATACATCATAATGGTTATATTTGAATAATCAAGAAGCGTTCATGTTGACAAGTTCAGCTTCAAATGCACTCAACAAGATTTATACCATGGTAAAATAGTTTGATGTATGATTATCTTTCTTTATTATTTTGAGAAAAAAAAATTCATTACAAGACACCAAGGGGTATAATTAAAGTGAACACACAGAGCACAGCACACATGGATGTTGATAAGGAAAAGGAAGACAAAAACTGCAAGATACAACCAAGCAGTCAAGCGCCACCCTGACTCAAGTTACAAAAAAACAAAAAACAAAAAAGAAAACCATGACACCCATATAAGAAATGATCTAAGAAACAATTCTTCAATTTCAAAATTAGTAGCTTGTCTCTTTTGAATATACTCCTATTCCTTTCCTATGGATATTGATTTTTTTATTTTTTTTATTGGGTATTCTTCACTACTTTTCATATTCCTGAATGTTGATTACTGAAGACTTCTCAGGTGTTCCCATCAGTATGATCTTATTGGACTGGAGGGAGGTTTTGTTGTTACCTTAGGAGATGTGATGGGATCAAGGCCGAGCCAGTGTACCAGGGGACCATAAGCTTGATTGGATTCATAGGGAAATCTGCATCAGATGGTGATTGGTCCCATTGAACCTTATAGCCAACTAAGAATTAGAATTGCCTGAACTAACATGGACTGAGCTTGAGCTATCAGCAATAAGATGTGAGGTCCAGAGCAAGTAATGGAAGATGCATGTTTTTTTTTCCAAGAGTCAGCATCCACACACCCAACTAGAATACAAATAAGGGAACTCAGTCCAAAAAATAAGTTCTATCATAACCTATTAGAGGCTTCTGGAGAAAAAAATAATTCAAGGCCAAAAGACCTGTTAAAAGAAAATATGCACACAACCACAACCCAATTGCTCCATTGCCAATTAAACATTAGCTCCATCCAGGCCTAAACCAATTCTTAAACACTCTGCATCAAAAATTGAACATTATAATGTTGTTCAATAAATCAGAAGTTAAAAATCTACAATGAGGTTAAAGAAGCCACTTTTTCCAGAAATCACAAGAAATTAGGAAATAGACCTTGAAGAAGCATTAAAAATATTCTACAAAATTCAGATCTTCCAATGAACAGTGCAACAGGCCAGAGCATGGGTTTGTGATCATTAACACTAGCATTAGCAAATCTGATGTCAACAGGTGAAAAGATTTGTTACTTCCTCTGTTTTGCAATCTCTTTTGGTTTGAATCCAGTGTCACCAACTTGTTTGCTAGATAGGAAAAGGAAATAGAGAAAACGAAGAAATAGAACAGAGAGAAAAAAGAGACCACAAAATCTGATTCTGATTTTGTTCCACATCTCATTGACCATTTTTTGCCTTCCATTAACCCAAATCACTAAAGAGTGCATATTACAATTCCATCAATTCTGCATCTCCAGAAAAAAAGCATTAAAAGAAAATAACTACAAGCTGGAAAGTCTTTTGAGACCACCCAATCAATCCCAGACAGAAAAATTACTACTGAAGCTCACAAGCAATACACCATTGAGAAAAGAGGCAGCCAGACATCTTCCCCTTCTCTCAACAGCGAAGACATTTATCAGGATAAATGGCAATGCAAGCTCTCCAGATCTCATGTGCTACTAACCCAACAAAAGCTTGGACTTTCAAGGAATTTCAAATCTATTAAAAAGCTATCAAGATTGCCTTCCAGGATCAGAAGAGAAAGATGGATTATGAGGAATGTAAACCCACCATTTCAAGGGACCAAGGCCTCATCCAAATAAGATCTAGATAAGATGTCTTCCAAGGGTAACAGGGGCGAAGTAAGATCATTCTCATGGTTGTTGATGTTGCTTTGAAAGCCAAAGTTCCACAGGGGCAGTTAATAGAGGAGGAATATAGATAGGAAACATGAGCTAAGAAAAGTGAAATGTTTGATCTCTCCAACAAAGATAAGCTTCTCCAAAGAATCTAACATGATGAATAGAGTTGTAATAACCTTGAAAAAATGGATTTCCATAGATAATAGCATGAATTTTGTGGAACTACCAATTTTCCTAAAAACTTAAGCTTGTAGGATTTGGGCTCACTATATATATCATGCACTCTAACACAATCCCTCATATGTAGTTCCATACCCATACATGGAGAGACACACACAGGCCCATTGGCAAATAACCACAATCAGCCTCTTTTAGGCTTACTTGATAAATTGGAGATATAAATATACTCTAGTAAGGCTTTGATACCATGTTGAATTACCAATTTTCCTAAAAGCTTAAGCTCATAGGATTTGGATCTACCATGTATATCATACACTCCAACAAATTTCAAACCAGAATTTGCATTCATCTGTTATTTTGTAGCCTGTATTTTACTTTGATTACAGAAAGCCCAAGAGAGGTATTGCTCCCTAGGAATCTCCACAAACACTCGCTAACAAAGACTCTGTCACATAGAAACCCTCAAAGCTGAATTTGCCTTGAGCCCTTGATCAACATACCATATCCCATCTAATTAGATGATTTTTTTTTTTTTTAATGTTCCCCCACTTGGACAACAAATCCCCTCAAATTTAACACCAATTTGGTATTAAACCTATGAAGAAATCAAATGAATATGTTTGGATGAAAGAAGATCCAGTGCTTTGTTGAGAGAATGATTTCTCAAGGATGGTTGTAGATCATAGGTGGTTTGAGACTAATGACTTGAGCCAAAAATAGGTTCTAGGAATGGAATCTGGAATGAAAATTGGGATCAAAAGAATGTGATATAAAGATTTCCATTCCATTTAGATAAGCATGGAATTGACTAAGAATCAGGACCAGAACCATCACCAAAAAGATCAAAATATTTTTTTAGAGGTGATCATCAACTCGAGCACATGACCATCAAACCACTCCACCTACATCTTTTTTTCCCTTATCAACATGGAAATGAGAATACCATCTTTCCTAAAAGGGATAACATTTGAAGGAATTCCATCTCTTCAAGACATAATAGATACCAGATATTGACATCACTCCTAAAAGCAATACGATGCATTTGGAAACCCTAATAGCTTTTGCCCGCATTCATTCAGTCTTAGTGGCAGTGCCCGCGCCATTTCCTATTGCTGAATAGTTCCAGCCTTTGTTGCCCCCTGGTAGAGTGAGTCTACTTAGCGAACTGGCAGGACGCGGAGATCGATTGATCAATATGAATTTCGAGAGTGGATGGTTTGGTTGACCGCCACCCCCTTGTCGAGCTCTTTATGTGGTCTCACTTTACCACCATCTGAAATGCGTGAAACTTCGATTGGTGGAAGCCAGTCCATGAAGATTATCCCTTTTCTTACGTGCAATTCCCCTTTACAATATTGTGGAGTTGAAGGGAAAGATCCAAATACATGTCTTATTCTTTTCAATAATCCATATTTGTAGCAATGAAATACTATTCTTCCTCCCCCTAGTGATAAGTTCCTACTTGTGCACAGCTCTAGCCCGAATCTTGGGTAACTGTCTGTGTTCTCGGCTTGTCTAATGAGTTCATCAACCTGTGCTTTCTGTTCTTGAGGGCTGAATTCGTTTCTGAAACGTGCTATCCCAAATTCTTGCTCGTCTTGCCTTCTTTTATTTCATTCTGTTCTCATCAAATGTGGCATTCAGATAAAATTAGGATTTCCTTTTGTTTTCTTTTTTGTTTTTTTGTTTTTTTTCTGATAAACAAAAGAATAATATGCATTAAAAGCACCCGAAAAAGGAGGCACCAGAGTACACACAAACTAACAAGTAGAAAGGAAGAGAAAAAAAACAAAAAAGAAAACTCTCTCCAACTACTTTGAGCTCAACCAATCTACAAAGCTTATTATGGTTAAGGAATTGTCCTCTATGTACACTGTAACCCAATCCAAAGAAGTACATACAAAGGAAGATTTGATTGCTTGAACCCACTATTCAGTATCTTCATATAACCTCCTATTTCTTTTCATCCATAATGTCCAAAAAAGACTCAAACGAGTGGCCTTCTAAGATTTCTTCTGCTTCTTCCCACAAAATAGTGGTGTGAACTAAGTAGGTTTCCCCTTACTAAAGAATGCATTACGCAGGCCACTCCAAAAAGAGAAAAGACCTGCTGCCATAAAATTATGGTTTTGGGATAGTGAAGGAGCAGATGATCAACTAACTCCTCTTTCCCTTTTGTACATGTAGCAGCTGTTCAGTAGAGTCCATCCCCTTCTTTTGAGTTGACCAAGCATTAAAATCCTTTCCCATACAGCTTCCCAAGCAAAGAAACTTGCCTTTGTAGAAATTCAAGGGGTCCACACCATGTATGCAGGGAAAGGCTCACTTCTTCCCCAGGTTAATGAGTTGTAGAAAGATTTAACACAGAATGTGCTACACATGGATTCCTTCCAAGCTAGTCCATCCTCTTCATCCCTTCTAATTGAAAGCGATTGTGGTTTTTGAAAAAAGGCCTTCACTCCTTACAATTCGCAATTATGACATTGTCTGTGAAAGTGAGGATTTCAACGACTCCCTTGCCCAACTTGCTCCCACATCTCTCATATCCAAGCATCTTTATCAACAAGTATAGAGTATAACACTAGAAAGGACCTTTGAAAGAATTGGGATTTCCATTGCCATGGCCATCCAATAAGGTGTAAGAAAACCATGAAGATTGCCAATAAGAAATGACAAAATTAAGACACAAATTACTTTCGATTTTAAATTCACAATCCAATCAAATGAAGATAATAAACAGAATTAAGGCAAGCACCTAAGACAAATAATCAGCCTGAAGGATGTCATAAAAACTTGTTCAGAAAAAAATTGGAGTTAGACATCTCATTCTCAAGAATATTTTACCATGTCCTATTTAATAAAAAATCACTAAACAGCTTAAGAGGGATCACCTACCTAAGCCTTACGTTGATTCCATTGTATGACTCATATGGCATCTCAACAGTCGAAAATTCAAAAGGATATGTCTTTGTTTCATATAATTCACCAGGAACGTCAAGCTCACGCACTACACAAAACATATCAATAGCATTAGGGATTATTTGAAACAATCAGCTAGCTATCATTAATCAATGAAGAAATGGCCACCAGTGGAGCTAAACAAATAACATCTAAAAGGAATCTGGATAGACAAGAAAAGATAAATAAATTAAATTTGTTGCTTCACCAAATGACTTGACAGCATATATAGAAATTTATTGGTCATCTGTTTCAAGAAATTATGTGCTTAGATATACTTACCCAGAGAGCTGAAATCATAAAAGTTGCCCCTGTCAAAGTACATTTCTGCAAAGAGGAATTGAGACATTATAGCCAAAACAATTCTATACAATATGAGAGATGCATGCAACTCTTATGTCCAACTTGAACAGATGATCAACTAACTTAACAAAAGAACTATACAACAAGGGAACTGTGGCACCCGGACACTTCAACTTCACCCAATCTACCTGTATTGATGAGGCATAACAATGGCGTGCATGTGAGATTCTTGTTAGACATGTTTATTTTGCTTTAGACACGACTGATATAGATCTTTAATTGATTTCTTGTTTTCCTTCTTCAATTATCTTTAGTAGATACTGCCACATTGAAAGAGATAAATTTGTTGAATTTTTTTTTTGTTTGCCTTTTGCATAGCTATTTGAGACTAAGAAGAGAGAAAAAAACAGGTTTTTATCAATTTTCTGATTGATTTATAATTTGATCTGTTTCACCCAATTCAGATGAGTTTATGATTGACTTGATATATTCTTTTGCTGGTGTTGCTAATCATGAAGTCAATCATTTTGCCAAGTGAAGGGCTAAACATTTTGTATCCTTTGTTGGGGGCTTTTATCCCCTTGAGATGTGTAATGCAGTTGAATTGGTTTGCTCTTAAGTTACTAGCATAGCTTCAAAATGCATTTTTGGCCTGTACACCAACAAAACTAATTGCAGCTGTCTTTTCACAACTTAGTTTTACTTGTATTCATGTTAGGATTTTTCTATTTATTAAACACAGAAACCTCACAGATAATTGTAGTCATTATAAAAATTTTGTTCTAACAGTCAGGTACCATGAAATACTAGAAAGCAAAATGGAGCACACCTATCTGACCAAGGAGCTCAATTTTCACACCAGTATGTTCAACCTTCTTTCCTTGTGTTGGTTCTATGACAACCTGTACATAACAACAGAAAGTAAGTATTCAACCTTCTTCCCTTGTATTGGTTTTTTATAACCTGTATTTAACAACAATAAGGGTCATCCTTCTTCGCTTCTACAGTTCCTAAAATAATACGTACACAAGAAGTACCCCCTTTTCACAGTTCATGACTTTGGAAGACACTTTGACAATGGTTCATAAGCTTGAAAAGGATAAATATCAATAGCACCGCAAAGTACCTCGCCCACAATATTCTCTTGACTTTGGAAGAGAGGAACCTTTACTGTTTGACCATTTTCCTTCTTCAATGGAACCTATCAGAATACAAACAGAAATAGGAGTCGGAAGAAAATAATTGGCTTTGTCTGTGGGCTGACGGATTAAACCTTACAAAGTGGCCATATATATTATGTATTTAATAGGTAAGTATAAACAATTATGTCATAAAAACAGATGCTTATTGAAGAGGGTGCAACTCAGCAGACCAGGAAATATATAAGGAGCACTAAAAATACATTGCAAAAAATGAAACAGAAAAGGAACACACAAACAATAAAATAAAGCAATCCTCAACCTCAACCCAACTAGAAACAGGTCTGGTTTTACAAGGGGAAGTTTGGACCCAACCCACCTAATTAGTCAAACACATACTTTCATGCAATGGTACATAAAAACTTTAGGGAATTGTTCTAATGTTGAAAGGTTGATAAGCAAACGAAAGGAAATTTAAAAGAATTCAGAATTCAGAAGAAGGTTCAATGGCTTTCTAGATATGCTGAAAGAACAAAAGGTTTCCCTGAATCAAAATAAAATAAGAAAAGAAAACATTTGAAATAAAAATTCGAAAAAAAAAAAGGCATCATAACAAAGATTAAATTCTGCTCCTACAAGGCCAAACAATGAAAAGTAAATTTCTTCTGAACTGGTCAATAAGCATTGGGGAATTAACCTAAAAGTTCCCAATTGTTAGACCTTAAAATGTAGGTTCTTTCCATGGATGCCCACAAACCAAGTTGGGGACTGAATATATCAATAAAAACTTTGCAAAGAGAAAGTTGACATTTATGTTTGCTTATGAAAACACTTAGGTTCTTCCTTCAATGGTGAAAACTTATCCACATCCTTTGCCAACCCTATATTCCATGGTGATTTGTGGACTGAGCAACCACCTTTTTTCTGTATGGGAAGTTGACACCTAAAAGACTGGCAAAAGTAGAGATTGGCAAAATGATTATCAGTTAGAAAGATACCTGTTTGCGAGTCCTTCCATCAGCAAATGAAATTGAAATGTTACATGGTGGCTTGAAAGCTCCAACTAGGTAATTCTAAAACAATAATGCATCAGCATTAGCTTTTGTCTTTAATCTGAAAGTCTCAAAAAGATGCTTGATGTAAAAAGAACTAAAATATATTAATATGATATGCTAATTCTTGAGAAACTTTACCATGATTCTCCTGTCAAATTCTGTATAAAAGCTTTATCAAGCATGAAGCACCTAAAAAGAGAAACAAATTTGGATTTCACCTCTAGGTTCAAATTAGTGTCCAAGAACAAAATAATAAGCACAGATAAAAGTTCTTTAACAGAAAAATCTAATAATACATACAGATGGATTATTATAAGGAATTCAGGATTATACTGTTTGTCTACTATAAATATTGTTGGCCCACTACTTAATAACTTAAGCTTTTGGCTTAAATTAGTAGCTTCACATGGTATGAGTGCTTATTTGAGGTCTTGATTTCAAGTCTCTCTGTTTTTTTATTCCCATTTGTTTATCTATAACTCATAGTTTCTGATTTGCCTATCTACATGTGGGTATGGGGCTGCATGATATACAATGTTCACACCACTAGCTAACAGCTTAAGCTTTCAGATTAAATTAATAGCCCAACATAAAACATGTCTGTGAATCCATTGTTTTTACTCATTCCATAGACAAGTGGTAGCAACAAAGGTTTTGACTTAGCTAGGCATGGTTTTCCCTTTTTTGAGACAACATACTATTATTAGAATACAAAATAATGCAAGAGACCAAAAAGGTTCAGTGATCTAGAACAGCTAACATGACACCAGCCAAGCAGAATTTGTTGTTTTATTTTCCCCCATCGTATCAATTCTTTTTTTTTTTTTTCCAAATAGTTACATGATAATTAATTACTGCTGAAGAAAACAAAAAAAGGTTCTGGATAACCACATGGGCTTTCAATATGTTTACTTTTTGTCATTTTTCTGAGGCTGTATTGGGATAAAATGTGCAATCAATTTGTATTGATAAGAGAAAATTGGAATAAACATTTAGCTGATGACAAAGATGAAGGACAACACTCTAGTATGGGGGAGAAAATTCACAGAGAATTATAATTAATAGGAAATAAAAGTGATAAAAAGATAAAGCTGAAGGTAAAATACTAGCAGGAAATGACAAGCATATGCACCGTCTTTTGAAGGACTAGCTTAGTCAACTTCCAACAAGTACAAAAGATAAAGGAACAAGAAAAAAAATCTGATCACAATTTTGGTTTGGGCGTAGACTGATTACAGCCAAAACACTGGCCAAAAGAAAAAATCTCTTTAAAAGTTGGATTCAGTCACAAGATTAAATGGCTCTTTATGATTCAGTAGGAGCATTAAACCCACATAGGAGAACCCTTAGAATCCTTGAGCAATCGGCAATCCCCCCAATAACTAAGTTTACCTCGAGGCCCTCTTGCACCTCAATAGATCCATCACAAAACAATCATAGATTCTCCTTCTAGGATAAGGTACCTAAAAGCCAACTCAGTTTCCTGAATCAAGCCCCCCAAAGGAGCTAAGGTCTCAGCTTATGTTGAAACCCAAACAGCAAGTATTGAGAAAGAAGAGAGGATCACATCCTTCTGATGATGGGCAACATTGTTCGGAAATATCCTTTGAGGACTTGCAAAATAATTGGAAAAATTGGTTCTAATGGCCCAATCTTAATTTGAGACACCAAGGAAGACTTTCTCTTGGGACTTACCATAGCTAGTTCAGTTAAGTTGGGCCTTTTATTAACTTTCTATTTTAGGAAGTGGTTCTTGTTAAATTTTATTTATTTTAGTTTTTTTTATCATATTAGATAAAGTTTATTTCTTTTAGTTTTTTTTATAATATTCCTGTCCTATGTCTTTCCTATTCCAGTAAGGAAAAAAACGGATTACAAATATGCCTCCTAGGACTAATCCTAGGGCGACCACATCATTTTGAAGGGCTTCAAACTATTCTCTTGGGCATGACGAATAGTGAAGTGGAGTTAGATCGATATGAGAGACATAATCAATAAGATATGGCTGGTGAAACAACAAAAAATGTGCCTGCAGAAGTACCAGATTATGCTGCAAAAGATCCTCCTCTACCAAGCTTTCCTTAGGCTTAGGCTACATAGTGAACTCCCACACAGCACATGGTCTCCCCCTTGGTTCCTGAAAACCTAAGTATAACAATCTCTGTAATTTTCTTAATTCTAAAAGTCACCTTAATGAGCAATGGAAAGGTAATAGCAAAAAAGATGAGCTAGGTGTCACTGAATTAAAGAGAATCTACCACTTAATGACTAGTAAGTATCTTCCACCCATAGTCTTAGAAACTTTCATGGCTGGATCCCAAAAGTTAGGTCTTAAGTACGCCACCTCCACCCATTAGACCTACATCAAATCGCTCCCATCAATCTCTTGGTATAGTGCAGACTGAAATTAACTTATGACAAGGAATTTATCAATGTTGACCTCAGAACTTGATACCATCCAAAAATTGAATGAGGCTTAGATTACAACTTTGCTTTTCACTGGCCACAAAGAAGAAAATGGTGCCACCTGTCATTGTAGACCACAGAACCAAAGACAATTATGCTCTAAGGAAGAAGCTTCCAACAAAAAGCATTCTCTTTATCCTTCATCATCATTTTGTTAAGCACATCCCCCAAAATATTAAATAAGAAGGGAGGGTGAATGCAATTTACAAGAAGAATGATAAATTCTTATTATTTTCATTAAAAAAAAAAAAGGAATACGAATGCTTATTTATATACAAACATGTGTGTTGAATTCTAGCTACAAAATAGGAACTAACAAACTATACAACATATCCTCTAAACTAGGAAAAAACTTTTTTTAAAATATAAATAAATAAAATTGAATTATCCTAACTATTTGTGCATTAATTAGAATAAAATTAATTCCTAAATAAATCTTCAACATTCTCCCGCAATTCACAAGGTTCAAAGAGTTTTATAAAATGTTCTTGGTGGAAAAAAATGTGAATGAAAGATCCCATTTAAGTGAATTGAGTCCATGAATCTAAGAAATAGTGAGAATTCTTGATCTCTCTCAATTTGAAAATCCAAGATTTGAATTGATGTCCTTTCATTGATTCCTCCTAAATTACATTGATTTACCCTAAAGATTTCATTTCAATTGGAATTTGGTTATCACAATGCATGAGGATCCCTGCTAAGCATCCATGGTTGAATGGTTAAAGCGCCCAACTCATAATTGACAAATTCGTAGGTTCAATTCCTACTAGATGCATGCCAATGGGACTCTCCACTAAGCCTATTGGAATTGGCTTTGTATCAATGGAATCTCATCATCTATACATAATGAATTGGTGTGGTATATTCATATCATAACATATGACCAGTAAGAACTAGCATTCTTATTGAGACTGGAACTCATAGGGAAGAAAATAGATTTATGGATGGAATCAAATATGCAATATTTACAGACAAAAGTATTCAGTTATTGGGGAAAAATCAATATGCTTCTAATGTCAAATTAGGATAAACTAAGACAAAAATAAAACATTGGGTTGAACTCTTCTTTGGTGTCAAGGTAATAGTTATGAATAGTCATCGACTCTCGGGAAAGGGTAGAAGAATGGGACCTATTATGGGATATACAATGCATTACAGATGTATAATCATTACACTTCAACCAGGTTATTCTATTCCACCTCTTAGAAAATTTGCTAACTATTCTTCAATAGGTACATAAGGCATGTAAATCAGTCTTGCTTCTGACTTCTCCTTGATGAAGTGACAGTCCACTTTAACATCCTTAGTCCTATCATGTTGAATTGGATTATGAATAATGTTAATAGTTGCCTTGTTATCATAGTACAACTTTATTGCCTTCTCACTAGGAATTCTTAGGTCTTCAAGCAATTTCTTCAACTAAAGAAGTTCATAGATACCAAAAGCAGCTACTCTAAATTCAACTTCAACACTGCTTCTTGCAACAATAGATTGATTCTTACTCCTCCAAGTCATTAGGTTTCCTCCTACAAAAGAATAGTAACCTGAAATTGATCTCCTATCCATTACGCTCCCAGCTCAATCAGCATCGGTGTAGGTTTCAATTTGAAGGCTATTGTTGCTTCTAAACATTAAGTCTTTTCTTGGACTCCCTTTTAGGTACTTAAAAACGTGATAGATTGCCTCAAGGTGTTCTTTATTTAGAGAGTGCATAAATTGGCTCACAACACTCACTAAATAAGCTACCAAGTGTGAGAGAGACATATCGGTTTTCCCATTAGCTTCTAATAGTGTTCTTTGTCAACACATTTACTCTCTTTTAGTAACTCTAATTTACAAGTAGGATCAATTAGAGTTTAGGTTGGTTTACACCCTAGCAATCAAGTTTCTTTGAACAAATCTAGTGTATACTTTCTCTGTGACAGAAAAATACCTTTCTTTGATCTAGCTACCTCCATTCCCAAGGAGTGCATCAAGGTTCCCCGATCCTTGATTTCAAACCCTTTAGCCATAAAATTTTTCAATCTCTCCAATTTAGCTAGATTATCTCCACTGAGGATGATATCATCCACATACACTATTACTATAGAAAGCTTGTCATTACTAGAATGATTTGTAGAAGAGAGTATGATTTGCCTAGATTTGTGAATACTTGTGGCTTCTAATAGACTTAGCAAATCAATCAAACTAAACTCTTGGTGATTGTTTTAGTCTATAGAGTGATTCTTCAGCCTACACACTTTTTCACTTCCAAATCTTCTTTCAAAACCCAAAGGCAAGGCCATATCAACTTCTTCCTTTAATTCACCATTTAGAAAAACATTTTTGTCATCTAATTGCTGCAAAAATTAGTTCAAGTTGGCTGCAAGGGACAAGAGAACTTTTATTGTATTCAAATTTACAACCGGTGCAAATGTCTCTTGATAGTCAATCCAGGCTTGTGTGAAGCTTTTTGCAACTAGCCTTGCTTTGTACCTTTTAGTGGATCCATTTATAGTGTATAACCATTTATAGTCCACAGGTTTCTTCCCTCTTGGTGCATCCACAAGTTGCCATGTCCCATTATTCTCAAGTGACCTCATTTCTTCCAAATCAACTTGCTCCACTTCGGAATAACCAAAGCCTTCCCTATATCCTTTAGAATCAACACTAGATAGATTAGTAGTAACTGCCCTCATAGTGGGAGAAAGTCTATGATATGGAAATGTTTAGCAATAGGATGTTCAGTACAAACACTAGTACCTTTCCTAATAGCAATTAGAACATTTAGATCATTGCCAGAGGTATTTTTTGCACCAGAATTATGAGAGGAAAGAGATTTAGAAGCTGGAATAACAGATGGAAGAGACAGTAGTTGGAATACCTATTTCTTCTAGGGTACATACACTTGGATGTGATGCTTGGTGAGTTATAAGAGGTTGATTTTCCACACCTTGATCTCTCTTCCTCCTTAAGTAGACATGAAGTTTGATGCAAGGCTGTCCAAGTAGTGTTTCTTCACCTGAATTTGAATTTAGTATAGGCATGGATGATTCAAGTAGTGTTTCTCCCCCTAAATTTGAATTTAGTATAGGCATGGGTAATGAACCTGAAATTTCCCAAAAAGAATCTTCCTCCCATAATTGTCTCCCCTTGAAGAGAATTTTTGATAAGTAGGGCTTGTTTTCAAAGAAAGTAACATCCATACTCACAAAATACTTTTTAGAAATGAGATCATAACATTTATATCCTTTTTGAGTTGGGGAATAACCAAGAAATACACATTTAACAAACCTAGGGTTAAGTTTGGAATGGTTTTGTCTTTGAACAAGAACAAATGCTATACACCCAAAGACTTTCAATGGGAGATAGTGAATAATTTTGGTTTGGGGAAAATATTTTAAAAACTGTAATGGGGTTTGAAATTTCAAAATCCTAGTAGGAATTCCATTTATCAAGTAAGAAGCCATAAGGATTGCCCCACTCCAAAGGTATTAAGAACTCCCATCTTAAACATAATAGCCCTAGTCACTTCTTATCAATGTCTATTCTTACACTCAACGATTCCATTTTGTTGTGGTGTTCTATACATGAGGATTGATGAAAAATGATTTGTTTTTTCAAGAAAAGACTAAGAATTGTATTGAAGTAGTCCTTCCTATTGTCAGTTCTAAAAACCTGTATTTGGGTTTGGAATTGAGTTTTAAACATATTGTGAAATTCTTTGAAAATTCTCTCAACCTTAAGTTTTTTTCTCATTAAATAGTAAATACACCCAATATATCCTAGTATTATCATTTATGAATGTGATAAATCATCTAGTACCTGTTAAATTTGCCGCCCTTGAAGATCCCCATATATCACTATGAACAAGAGTAAGAGGCTTGGACTCCTTGTAAGGTTGCAATTGAAAAGAAACATGAATTTTTTTTATCAATATAGACTATATTATTGTTTCTGATTTAAAAATAAATAAATAAATGAATAAAAATAAAAATAAAAACACTTAGACTATTGACTACTTTCTCATTGAAAAAAATGAAGGATTTCTATTCTTGAACAAAGAAGGGAACATTTGTCTCAAATATTAAAAACTTGGATGGCCTAGTCTAGAGTGTCGTAGGCCCATAACATTATCTGATCCCTAGCAGAAAAAGAAACTTCACTATTACTTATAATTTGAGCTTATCTACACTCAAGGAAATCATCATCAAAATAGTATAGTCTATCAACCTCTCTAGCAAGAATCTGAGAATTTTGCAATGCAATTGGATTCCTTAGTTAGTTTACTAGCAGGCAAAAGATTGCATGCAAGATTAGGAACACGAAGGACTGTTTTAAACTAAGATTCTTAGAAAGAACCATAGAACCTTCCCCTACAACTAGAGACAAGGTACCATCCGCAATCCTAATCTTTAAATTTCCAAAACATGGAATATATGATGAGAAAAGTTGAAAACTAGTTATATGATTTAAAGCACCCAAATCAAAATCCAAATTCCAAGGTGTATAAAAAGAAATAGAACTTAGTTCTAGGAAGAATACCTTTATGAGCTAAAGTACATGAGGGATTTTGAGAGGACTGATTCATCTACTTGTACAAGTGTCCAAGTTGCTCTCTGCTAAATAGTGATGGCTCAATACTACTTTGAGTTTCCTGTCAGTTCATGCATTCCTTGGGTTTTTTCTTTTTCTTTTTTTTTTTTGGCAGGTTTTTCCCCTTTCCAATTTGATGGTTTACCATGTAGCTTCCAGTAGGTTTCCCTAGTATGCCTAGTCTTATTGCAGAAATCACATCATCTTCCTTTTTCATGAAACTTCTTCCTTTGGCTAACAACTGTTATTTCAACTTACCTTTCATAGTAGAAACACAGAGCACAATTTTCAGAAACCATAGTTGGTTTAGTTGTCTTGTGCATCATCACAGTTCTTCTACTTTCTTCCCTTCAGACTTAAGAGAAAACTTCTCTTGTAGAAGGAAGAGGATCTGTACTAAGCACAAGTACACAAACTTCATCTAATTCCTTATTCAAACCAAAAAGAAATTCAAATACTCTTTCTTTCTTGTGCATCTTTGTAAACTGAGCACTATCAGTAGCACAACTACATTCAAGATCATAAACATGTCTAGTTCATGCCACAAGCTTTTTAGGATGCTATAATAGCTGGTTACACTTTAATCTCTTTGCTTGATCTCTCAAATTTTCGTCTTGATCTCATATACTCGTGTTAAGTTACCTAAATTCGAGTAGGTTTCACTTATTGCATCCCATAATTCATTTGTAGTTGATAAGAAGAGAAAGGTCTGTCCAACCTCAGGTTCCATAGAATTCACCAGTCATGTCATAATCATGAAATATTCTAAATCCCACAATGGAAAACCTGGATCATCTTCTGATGGAGCTGTATCAAGCCTGTGAAATAACCTATCTTCCCTTTTCTTAAAAAGCTTCACAGACTGATACCACTGGAGGAAATTTTGTCCATTCAGCTAGTATGACTATTGGGAATAATTGTCTCCAAACCTTTGTGCTAGAATTGGTTTATCAAACTTCATGGTGTCTCTGAAAACTTCATCTTCACTTATGCCTAACGTCTCTTCCTAACAACTAAATCATCCCAAATAGAGAAAAGAAATAAAGGAATAATCTTCAATAATCTGGTGAAGAAACAAAATTACAAACAAGTCACTAATCTTGGGAAAGAACCAACTCTGATACCATGAATGCAATGTAAGATAAGAATGAAAAATTCTAATCATTTTCATTAAGAAAAATAGGAATACAGTTGTCTATTTATATACAACTATGTGCACTGAATTCCAACCACAAAATAGTAACTGACAAACTCTACAACTAACTTCTTATAAATTAGGAATAGACCTTTTAAAGATAAAATAAATAAAATTGAATTATCCTAACTATTTCTACACTAAATAAGAAAACAACTAATTCCTAAATTTTAGAATAGTATCAACAATGTTTAAATACTATTTGATACTCCTTTTCCTTCTATCTCAATATGATCAGAAATTATTAGAATATATAATTATCACACATTAATAACTTGATAATTAATGGGTAAAAAGAAAAAGGAAATGAACAAGAACTTTCCATGTAGTCCTATAATTTCTATGAGCTAGAACTGATAATACTAAATAAGCTCAGCAAATCAAGCTAGCATTAACTAGGTGAATTTGATACCACCTTCCAATGAAGGATGCAGTAATTACACTAGCAATCTTTCTGACATATGTTTATTACAACCAATGGCATGTTATAGGGATGTATGGTGAGTGATAAGTGTATTGTTTATTGCAATTAGATTTTAAACCACACTGGTAAAAAATTGATAAACTTATAAAATGCCTTATTCATTGCAACTAGATGTTGTACCACACTCCCTAAATATTAATACACTTGGAGTTACTAATATAATTATCATACACCAAAAAATGCTGGCGAAATGTAGAATTAGCAACAAATAATGGAACCAAGCATATACAGAACAAGCTCTAAAAGTCAAAGGCATAGGATTAACTTCACAATTTGAAATTTGGCATGTAATCTAAGTTTAAAATATTTTTTTAATATCCAATCATATAATGATAATTATAATAAAAAAATATCCCATTTATGTAGGAAAAAGTAGGTTATGATAACAGGCACTATGTAACATATTAGCAAATTCTAATTTCTAAGTTCAATTTCATGGTAATACTATTCTCCCAAACTACTGGACAAGTTGTACTGCAAAATAAAAACATAATCACTGCTCGTAATCTCCTCCAATTTGAAGCTGACAAAGCATAGTTTCAGAATCATGATAGCTTTAACAGAATAGTCCACTTCCAATTTGTGGTGAAAGCTAAGGGAATAATATATCATAATTCTTTGTTTGGTAGCCGAGGAAATACCAGACGTGTCATCAATTTGAGATCCAAGAAAAGAAAAGATCTCCGCTCAAATGCGCCTAATTTCATCAGTCAGCTAAGGTAAAGTCATCTCTTGTTCGTCCATTTGTTTTAGAATCCGATGGCATTAAAAATTTCATGTTCCGGCGAATTTTCTGGGGAACCAAACGGTGGGTGAAAAGGAAAAGAAACGTACCTGGAAATTGGGAAGGAAGAATGAAATCTTAGTTCTGCTTGGAGAATTGAGGCTGTTCCTCTGTCAGAAGTATTTCATGACCCACGTGAGATTCATGTGCGGATTTGACATTAGTTTGCCTTTATTATTTATTTAAAAATAAATAAAAAATCTCCCATACCATATAAAAAACAATCATGTCAAATCATTCCATAAAAGATAATTTTAAAAGTATGGTAATTTGTGTCGAGCAACATTCCATGTGAAAGATAAGTTCATGTCTGCAAAAACCGAATTTAAGTTCAATAAGGTTATTTATTCAGAAAGTAATGTGAAATAATACTTTTTTAAATCCTAAAAAAAGTTTATTAAGTGAAGGAAACTATTAATCAATTAATGATAGATATCAATAAAAAGAATAATATAAATCAATATACGGAAAGATATAGCAAAAATCATAATATAATAATACAAATTAATTAATAAGAGAATTACACAAATTGATTTATTAAATTAAGTAAAAAATGATTTAATTATTTTAAATATTATATGCAGGGTGCTAGTGGTGCAATGTATGAGACTCTCATTTTTTGTTCATATCCCAACAAACAAACAAACACTATATAGGGGTTGTGGAAGAGGAGAATGTCCTCAAAATATCGTGGTCATATGTGATCTTAATTTAATTTTTACTTATGTAGTGGTTGGATGAGAAGGGACAACACACGAGTCAAGAATTCTAATAGAAACAGTTAATGATCCTATCATGAGATTTCCGATGCCTCCTTCTGGTAAACACATGTAAACTTATTTATTTTTAGTGTTTTTAATCAATTTCTTTGTTAAAAATAAAAATAAAAATCTAACTTATGATTTTATGTTTTCTTTAGAAAAATATTATTTGGTTGATATAGCTTATTCACATACTAGAGGATTTATGGTACTATATAAACATGTTAGTTACTGATTATCAAATTTTTAGAAAGATGGTCGTGCTAAGGGAAAAAAAGGAAAAATTCAATCATGCTCATGCAAGACTTCGAAATGTTATTAGCGAACATTTGGTGTCCTAAAAGCATGTTTTCCAATATTAAAGAGGATGACACCTTATCGATTTCGTAATCAAACTCACATTGTGCTTGCTTGTGTTGTAATACATAAATTTCTTCGATTAATCACAATTGGTGATGAATTATTTGTTGGGTTTGATGACGAAGAAGTTGAGTTTTGTCAAGTGTGATGCTGCGATGACAATCCATTTTTTGAGTGTGTTGCTGTCAGAGTACTGTATTCATTTATTGTAGAAAGAAGAGCTGAGATTTTCTTGCTTTTTTATTTCTTTGACTTGGGAAGGTGCAAGGATGCTCGTAGGTGGAATCCTAGATGATTCACCATCAACTGGTGTTCTTCTAAACCATTTCCCCACTCAAAGCACACTCAATTTAAAGGTCGAGGAAAGAACAACAATTTCTCCACAACCTCACAAGATGGTGTTTCACAAGGTTTCTCCTACCATTCGCATTCTTCTTTCCGTTTTACTTCTCTTCCTCACTCAGCAAACCCTACCGCGGGAATTGACCCAAGTTGCTTCATATGGTAAGTACATTCCTCGATCATGGTCTTGAGGTTTCCGGTTATCGTGTCTACTTTGTTTATGCTGACCTACAAAGTTCATTTCTGGTTTGGGTACTTACAGAAGATAAAACTGTGTACTTGAATGACGAGGTGATTGGAAGCTACTCCGATTGGGCCTAGAGTGAACTGATATGCTCACCTCCTACCAGTACTGTCGGTTCCCTCCCACAAAGTAACGTGGGTGATACCCTCATGTTTCGTCCATCAGTTACTGGGAGATTTAAATGGGGAGATTTCAGGTTTGATTCCATGAACCAAAAAATGGTTACCTGTAAAAAAATGAAAAGAAACAAAAAAGGGGGCTTCACCATGGTTCAAAGTTGTGGTATTGGTCATTGACTCGGAGGGTCCTGAGACGTATCGGTTTCGATGTATCGGCTTGGTATTAGACGATACGTAAAATAAGCTAATTAGAAATTTCAAAAAATTATAAAAATATTATGTAAATCATCAGAAAAATATATACAATTAAATAAGCTTAAAAAAAATTAATAAAATAAAATTGTCTCACATTTAACATTATTTAAATAGTTATAAAAATATCTGCTCGAAGTTATTTATAATAATACTAATAAAAAATAATATTTTATTTAAAATATAATAACATTTTTACTAACAAACATACAATACAATAATCAATTCCATGTTGAATGACGAGGGAGTTCAAAATCATCATCATCAGTTCTACGACAAGTGTACAAATTGGGATGGTAATTCTCGTAGTGAGGATATGGTTGAAAGAGTTGTTCATAACTCGAATATGTTGGCTAAGATGATTGGCTTGATGATCCATAATCAAGAAAATATGGTTTCGAAGGCTGTTCGGGATTAACACCATATTGATAGTATCCAAAACCTCGATAAGCAATGCTACTGCTACTAGAAGATTGATCATATCCATAGGAATCACTAGCTTGTGTTCCAGTATTTGAATATCCTTCTGGATGCATCATTGGAAATCAATCAAAATCATTTCTACTAAAAGTACTGGAAGAGCTATCACAGTCTCTAAAGTTGTGATATGATCTATCATCTACCCCTCTGAAATACGACCTTGATCCTATACCCAAATTTTGTAAGTGTTCATCAATACGGTGATAATTTGATCTATGATAATCAAACCCACTATAATAATCATCATCGCTGAGAAATGTAGTTACTCTTTTCAAATGTTTTCGTTGTTCCCATATTCCTGGTCGATATTCATGATCTGTATCTTGTGTGGCATAGTAATTTTCATCTCCTTGTGCCCATGACATGCCAGGATCTACTTGACTAACATAACCGTCCTTAGTGCTACCATCTCCTCCAGTACCCTCACTAGTGCCACTAACTCTTCTACTACCCCCACCCCGCCTATTGCCCCCATTGTCACCATCATCACTACTAGAACTTGAAGAAATTGTTCTAGGAGCCTTACCTTTACGACGGGAATCAATATCTCTTTCTTGTGTAGCATTACTTGTACGCCTATCAACTCTACGATTTGTGGCACCATCATCTTCATGAACCGTTTCTCTACCTTCTTCATTAGAGGGAAGACCTTTATCCAACCAATCCAAATTATCAGATGATAAAATAGGCTCTTCTCCTTCTAGTATCCACTCATCTAATATATCATCATCATTAAAGATATGATTCAGATCAATTGGATTGTATAAATCTTCATTGTTTCACTCTTGCATCAAATTCTTAACTCGAAGTCACATATTGTAGTACACATAAACTAACTTATGCAACTTTTTCATTGCCAAACGGTTGCGCAACTTTGTGTGAATCAATGACCATGTGCTCCAATTTCTTTCACAACCTGATGAAGAGCAAGTTTGGCTTAAAAATTTTAACAACAATCTTTTGTAGATGTGGACCTTCGTCGCCATAGTTGTTCCACCATTCAACTATAATAAAGAAAATGGATACTTATTAATCACTATGATATATTTAACAAAAAATGATGATAATTTCTTATTTGTAATAGACGTAAATGTATTGAGTACTTGGAAGAGATTGATTTATTGCTTTCTTTGTTAGTGCACTTCCAAATTCTCCTTGGCCGTCAACAAATAATTTCACCTACGTCATTAACATTTATTTTTTTTGTTAATGCACATTACATATACAAAATGTATTATATAAAGGTCACAAACTATTATTATACCTCGTTAATAGCTTTTGCTTGTCTATCCAAATCTAGTTTTAATCTCTTGATAACCTCCTTTAATCCATTTTTAATTTCCGGATGGTTGGAGAAATACTTTGAATATTTGAACATTGGATTTTAAAAACATGCTGCTATAAGTTAAATAATAATCAATTTATAATAATTTGTACTTGAAAAAAATATAGAAAGAATTTTTTTTATTACTTGCAGCATGCAAATGTCTGTGCAATTGACATTCCCACATTTTATCAATGACTTCCCAATTCTTTTCCCATTGCTTAACCGATGCCTTGATAGCCAATTTGGCTCTATCCATTGCTTCATAAATGATTGATAGTGTGGGTTTTTTTTTCTTGATCAACCAATTTCAATACTTTGACGAGAGGTTCCATGATGGTTTGAACTTTCCTTGCCTTCTTCCAAAATTGATCAGTTAAAATAAGGTTGGATATCTTATCTCTTAAACTTTTTCTGCTCCTATTTTTATTGAATTCACGTCACTCATTTATTGTGCACATTCTCTTCAAATCAGTCTCATAATATATAAGACTTTCAAGTGAAATGAATTCAGTGAAAAAACGGGTTATTCATGGCGTTAACAAATCTTTATCCTTGGTGAACACTTTCATCAAATTCACTACTTTCAAGCTATTATAAATAAATCTTGTGATCATCTTAGCTTGATCTAATGTCTCCTTAATCTGCTTCATGCTTGCAATATCTTCAAGCATTAAATCAATACAGTGGGTTGCACAAGGAGACCAAAACAAATGTTTTCGCTTTTCCATCAACAATATACCAGCTGCTTTAAAACTTGTCTCATTATCAGTGACTACTTGAACAACATTTTCCTCCCCAATCTCCTCTACAACTTTATCCATAAGGGAAAATATGTAGTCTGTTGTCTTAGATATGTTGGTAGTGTCAACTGAAGAATGATATATCATACTTCTATCATAATAAATCATGAAATTGATGATAGGCTTTCTAGTCTTAGAACTCTAATCATCACATATGATTGTGCACCCATATATAGGCCATTTAGCCTTCAATGTTGTTATATATACCTCAAACTTTTGCACCTCATCTTCTAAATATGTATTTCTAATCTGGTATCCTGTGGGACCCTTGATGCCTAGACCTACTTCTACTATGGTATCAATCATTGATTGATAGTAAGGCTCACTGTCAACTGCATTAAAGAGAAATAATTTAGAAATAGTTTTACCCACTTTTTTCACATCTTCAGTAGAAAACAAGCTTTTTATTGATTTTTGCTTTGATGGAAACATGTAGGGATCAATTTCTTTTGGAGGTATGCTAGCTCATTCTCTTACACTGAAGCTACGTGTCAGTTTGTGTTTAATCCTAACATTAGAAGGTTGTGAGGAACTAGCATCCTTTTGATGCACTTGTCTACATTCTTCAAAAATTCGACGACTTTCTTTCGTTGCTTGTTTCATTTGTCTTCTTTCAAAATCAGCCATAACAACTTCCTTAATTTCATCATCAGAATCACCCTCATCAATTTCATAGAAATTTTCTTTATTTAAGAAACTCAAAAGTCGTTCTTTTTTTTCCTTTAACTATGCTTTTTCTTTTGAAGTATTAGACATATGTTGTCTAACACTATGTGACACTTCTACCGGTACACGTGGACATCTTCCACTTGTTTGGATATATGTGCGATGTGTTGTTTTAATCTTGTTATACTATCATGTATAACTTTCCCACAATATTTACACTTCGTGGTTCTCTACTACCACCAACAAGTTTTGCATGTTCCCAACCAATATAATGTTTTGAAGCCATTTTGAAATTTTAACCTAATCATGTATAAAAGGAAAACAACTTACTTTTCAAATTAAATATATATAAACGCATTTATATAAGAATTATAATATTCAATTTTCCACTCACTTATATGTTTCATATTATTACCATATAAAAATAAATTCTATTAAAAAAAAGCAATAAACACGATCTCACTTAAGTTCACCATATTTTATTTTTCACTTATTTATATGTTTTTTAATTAAAATAAATAATAGTTAAATAAATGAATATTTTTATAAAAAAATTCTTTCAAAAAAGTTTGTTTTGATAATTATTGATTTCCTATTGTAATTTAATTTTAGAATATTATAAAATAAAAAATCTGCATGATATAATGAAGTAAAATTGATTCAAATATAAATGTAATTTCTCTATACCATGTAAATGCATACCCTTTAATCCGTATCATTAAATCATTACTTTTATAGTTATGATTATTTGAAAAAAAAAATTGTTTTAAATAATTATTAATTTTCTAATGTAATTTAATTTTGCAATATTATAAGATAAAAACATAAATTAAAAATACAATATCTATACCATATAAAGTTTACCATATAAATATATTTTATATTTCTATACCATACAAAAATAATTTAGTGAACCAATTTAATATTATAGGATAAAAAAAATCACATAATTTAATAAATTAAAAATATAATCTTTCTATAAAATAAAAACATTACATATAAATATATTTAATATCATCATAATATTATCATTATGAATTCTCCAATTTCATATAAACATTACTTTCCAATTCTTCAATTTCGTAACATTACATCTAAACATTACTTTACACTGCATACATGAATTTCCTAGTTTTACTAATTTAAATACATGTAAATCAATTTAATATTATAAAATAAAAAATTACATAATTTAATAAATTAAAAATATAATCTCAACATAATAAGGTGTTGGAAAAATTAGGCTAATCCAACCTATGGTAATCACCCTAGAGGGGGGGTGAATAGGGTGATGGTCTCTTTTTGCAAATTTAAACTATGTGAATGTAAGAGACAATTATATGCAAGTATATAATAAGTAATATAAAGACAATTGCATATAAATTAAAAGAGTAGGGAAGAGAGAATGCAAACACAAAAATTTATAGTGGTTCGGCGTAACCCGGCCTACATCCACTCTCCTCTAGCTTCAATCCCAAGCTTGAGATTCCACTAATTTAAGGCTTCCAAACCAAGCCTTCAAGCAATACAATTGGATTATGGTTCCAATTCACCCCCTTGGACTTTTGGCTTCAAACACCCTTTACACTTCTCAAGAGATATCCCACTCTTGAAAAACTTCATCTCAAAGATTTACAAATAAATGATCTCACAAAATCCTATTATAAAAACTTTAAGCTCAAATGATACAAGAATACTAGGATTGAATGGTGCACTAAGGATATGCAAGTTTTAGAACAATGGTGCACTAAAAAACACTCTTCCAAGGCTCAAATATATTCCAGTAAGTAAATCTTCAATTGTGTCTCATCATTTGTTGATTTTTCTCTTTTTAAAGGCTTTTGAAAGTGTCACAAGTTTGTTTCAAATTTTCACGGGTTTGTTTTTTTCAAACTTGTTCATGAATCACATATTCACGAGTGTTTTCTTTTGCAGATGAATCTCTTATTTCTCTGAAAATTTTGATTCTTCTTATGATGGGAAAGGAGAAGGAATCTGTTGATTGATTTTTATTTTTTATTTTTATCGAGTTGACCAAGTTAACTCGGAATATCAGTCGAGTCATCTGAGTCTAACCGATTTAAGGTCGAGTCTAGGTATAAATTTGTATCTGGTATTGGACTCATTGCGGTTGGCGTCGAGGTAGATACGACTCGACCGAGTCGTACCGGACTCAGCCAATTTTTTGAACCTTGCCCCTCAACATCTATTATAAGTAGTCATCCATGTTTTATGGGAATCCAGATAACCCAAGAATATGTTTGAACATTGGTGCCTAAATTCAAATGATAAAGCACTATGGTATAAGAGCTATATGAGAAGAATGTGGATTTGTCTATATATTGGAGATCAAAGACGAGTTGCACTGCATGTCATGGTAGTGGAGACCAATATTTTGTAATTAGTTTCTATATATATGATGGAACGGGCATGACATATATTAGACATATAATTCAATATGATTGATTGATTCACGTGGATTTTATAAAATAGGATTTGAAGAAAGTTGTACACTGGTTTCTCCTTAGTATTTATTCATGTTTGCATAGAAGACAAAAATAATTTATTAATTTATGCGATAGTATAAAAAAATCACTTTTTTCATGACAATTAATTAAAATAACCATATAACCTCATAAGCTTATTTGTTTATAACTAAATAATTCTTTCATTTTCAGGATTGAAGTTCCACTTCTTTATACATTAATCTCATTATTTATATTTTTTTATTTCTTTTGTACTTTTGTTCACAATTCAAATTTAATCATATACTTTAAGGCCAAGATTTAAAATAAGGTATGATAATAATGATGTACCATAGAATTTTGGTAACCCATATAAAAATTATCAACAAAAATCTAGAAGAAGCTTTCACAAAAGTCTTTATTCCGATAACTCTTCTGATTTAACAATTGTTATATGTGAATGGATTTGAGGCTACTTTGATGTTGTTTGTGGTTTTGTTGGGATTTTGAGTTACGACCTTGTTAAGTCTTTTGTTCTGTTTTCTACGATTCTAAGCTTCAAGGGTTTTCTCCCTTTTGGATTTTGCCTTGGTTTTTTTGGACTTTACTATATGTTTTTTGCTTCTTTATTTAAAAACGTTAGTTCACCAACCATAAAAATTAGACCCATACACATTTGGTTATAATGGGTCATTTCACATATTTTTGACAAGAATATTAATTTAAAAAAATAATTCCAAATCTACCATATTTTTTGCCAAGTAGGAAAGAGAAAAATAGAACCTTTTAAAATCGTCTCTTCAAAAGACGATTTATTTCATTAAAAAAAAAAAAAGATTTTACCCAAAAATTGTCTTTTTAAGATACCAAATCTAAAATCCTTTTTTGAAAAAATTTAAGGGGAGAAATCATCTTTTTAAGAGATAGTTTCTTTTATATATATATATATATATATATATATATATATATAAATTAGAAATCGTATCTTCAACATTTCTTAAATATATATATAAGGGTAGAAATTGCCTCTTCAAATTTTTTTTGTACAAAAAGAAAATTTTATTTTGTAAATAATTTTTTAATAAATTTGTTTTTTATAAACTCATTTTTCACGTAAAATTGAGAATAGTTTTTTTTAATTCCAAAGTGAAAAAAACAAAAAATGATGGGATTATAAATAAAAAACAATATAAAACTAAATTAGTTTTATGAGTTATAATTAATTAAATTAATTTAAAGAAAAATTGAAGATAAAGAACAAAATATATTTTAAATCAATATCTAATTTAATATAAAAATTATAAATATCAAATGTTAAACTTAATTTATATTTTTATAAATTTGTTGATAAATATCTCAATAATTATAATTATTTTATATATTAAATTTAATAAATAAATTTTATTTAATTTTATAATACATATATGTATAATAATTATACTATTGTATAAATATATTATTTGTTAAAATATTTTTAGGAAATGAAAAAATAGAGTTTTGAAACTCGTCTCTTAAAGAGATAATTTAATTTTTTTTAATAAAGAGATTATTTCTCCCCTAGTAATAATAATAATTTTTTTTTTTTAAGAAATAGACGATTTTAATAATGATTTTTATTTTTTCTACTACATTATTTTATGAATTATTTTAATTTTTTCACTACGATATTTTAAAAATTATTTTTTTAAACTACTTGTAAAAAAATCTGTCATTTCACCAAGTTAGGTAATTGTTGTCCAATCGGTGCAAATAGTAATTAAAAAAAAACCAAAAAAATAATTAAAACTAAGTACAGTGGTGATTGGAGCTTGGGTAGCAGAAAGAAAGATTGGTGGTGGTATTTTTTTATTATTATTTATTTTGACTTGGGAAGGCGCAAGGATGCTTGTAGGCTAAATCCTGGTTGGTTCCCATCATCTGGTGTTCTTCTAAACCATTTTCCCACTCAAAGCACTCATTTTTCCTACTCCCCCTCAGTAAAGAGAAATTGGAGGCATCTCCGAGAGATTATTACTGATAATACAGACTTTGAAATAATGTTATGGGGGTTGTTTCAGGTACTAAGAGAACAGTAAACTTGTTTTAAATGCAATGAAAGATTAAAAATCAGATCGTTTTCAATCATCATTCAGTCTTGCTTGTGAACTGCACAGCTGTTCAAGCAACAAGGCTGAAGAAATGCCAGCTTGAATCATGAAAGGCTCCAAAATAATCATCTGAAACTGTCTTGATTGCAAATTCACGCGTGAACTTTCGAACAGCCAAGATATGCCTCGAGGAATCAACAAGTGTTGAGCTCCTAAACTCTGATACATGCTGTTCATATGTCCCAAAGCTGTTTCCAAACAACACAATATTATTCATACGCTCTGTTCTCCAATTTTCCTGTAGAAGATTATCATATAACTCTGCCTCACAGTGTGGCATGAAGAACAGCGTAGGCTTTGAAGCTTGTCGCCGACCTTGTTCATTGACTGATAGAACAGAACAACCCAGGGCTTCCAACACTCTCGACTCCGTCGCAGAAAGAATTGGATCAAATACCTTGATGTCCCCAATCCAACTGAACTTTCTTTTCAGCAAGATTGCCAGGCTAAGCTGCAATCGAGGGGGTTCATATGATTCGATGCTGCCTATACCATATACCACCATCTGCATCTTTAATTCAGATCCCAGAACCCTGAGAAAAGCCTCCAACATGTGAGGAGTTTGGACTTGATCCAAAAGGACATGATAAAATGTAGAGTTTCCAAGTTTCCTTATGCAGATCTGGATCTTCTGCATCAGTTTTGATTCTCTATGAAGATCCATTTCAAGATCAGTTGGTGCCCATGGTTGTTGATGTTGTTCAGGATGCTTGCTCTTGAGGAAATTTCTTCTCCGCTTACCACGACGAGGTAAAACAACAGTCCAATCACTAATGGCATCAGAACTTTCAAGGGTGATAGTTTTTGCAGAAGCAGCCATAGTATATGCAGTGATCTTTTATTGTTAAATGCAGCTTATGGTTTTTAGAAATCGATAATCTGCAACTAATTTCCACCATGCTCTCACACTAGACATTGTTGATTCAATTTATCAAATCATCTCCAATCACTCCCACCTGTAATTTGCAAGCATGAGTCAGTAGCAAAACTATACATGCAAGAAAACTCCCAACAGCCCCAAACAAGGAGGAGAAGCCAAATAAGATAAATACTTGATGAAAGCACGTCTCACATACACTAAATCAAGGAGTTCAAAGCATAAACATGCATACAAGCAAATAATTCACACACACACACCTGAATGACCATGGTGCTTATTGGTTCATAATCATGTTATTATGCAGGTGTGCCTAACTCATGTACATGCTCAGAATTTGTTATTTAACTAGAATGGCAAACAATTAACTAGGCTATCAACATATAAAACATCTGCTTTGGTGATCATTGATCAGATAAAACTACTGATAACTAAACTCTCATAGGAGGACAAAAAGAAAAAAAAAATCAATGGGACACCCTCTGTTAAGTAATCGAAAATCCAATTAAATCATTTATACAATAAACACAATTTTCTGAATGTTCTGCCCATGATAAGTAAATGTCTATCTTGCTTGCTAAAAGATTCAACTTCAATCTCACAGGCATCAAAAACAGATCCACCTTATTCATCACCATCAAGGACACCAATATAATCAGATCAATATCATACAGATCCAACAGAATCAAACTTCAAATCCAAATACATTTACCAAGAACTAGCATAAACCAAAACACTATGGTTACGTTTGGTTGGAGGGATAGGATAGGATATATATATCCCAAGATATCATATCCCATTAGATAGGAAATACATATCATAGGTATGATTTCCAGTGGGATATGATATCCTTGAATATTCATATCTTATGGACATGATATTTTAAGGTAACATATCCAATGGGACATGCAATATTATATTATATTTATATTTAATTTGTGCAATGAATAAAAAATGATATGAAATATATATTATTTTCAATTTTTAGAATAAAAATTATATCACATTCCAATATTTTTTATTTAAAAAATGAAATCTCTCTTATATTTAACAATATTCATGATTAAAATATAAACTTTAAAAATAAAAAAGTTTTTATATTATGTTATTTAATATATAAAAATATTTATATATATATATATATATATATATATATATATATCATATATTAATATTCTTTTATAAATATTTTTTAGTTCTTATTTTTTAACCATAAATTTAATTTATAATAAAAAAACTTATTTTATGAACTGAGTATATAAATATAAAAAAATAAATTTATAATACATGGGATATGCATATCCAATATCTTAGCATGAGATTGATATATCTTATGTAGAAGAGATAAAAAAAAATGTGGATAATATATTCCACCACTTATCCTATCCAATGTTTGGTTGAACATAGGATAGGATGAGTAATGAGATAAGTTATCCTATCTCATCACAAACCAAATATGAGATATGATATAATATCCCCTCTCTTATACAAAAGATATGGAGAATGAGCAATTGATAATCCAACAGGTAATGATAATATTCCAAATACAATTATGGAGAAGTTGGAATTGGACCTAGTGGCATACAAGTGTGTTATCTTTGTTCCATGCGTAGGCTGCCATCAGGTGCCCCTTAGGGAACTAAGCATTAGCCCTTAAGGCCTGGCTCAAGATGTAAAGGATTGGGAGATTTAAGGTTTGATTCCATGAACCAAAAAAGGGTTACCTGTGAAAAAGAAAAAGAAACAAAAAGGAGGTGGTGTTGTGAAGGCACTCACTGCCTTCCCTTCTATTTCAGAGATCAGGCTTATACCTAAATTAACATTTCCACAAAAATTCCATCCAGTGTTTTTTCTTATAGGCAAATATGAAAGCAAAATCAGGTGAGTGCTTTTAGCTAGTAGTGCTTTTGTTGGTAGTTATGTAGAAGCGGTTAATGTTTAGATATAATTCGAAAACACTGTTCTCATAGTATTTGTTATTATGTATTGTCCAACAATAAATACACTTTTTGGTATTGATAAATTGCCAAAAAGGACATTTAGATTTTATTTTATATATATTGGGCATCAATTTTAGAATTAAAAAGAGAACCCCAAATGAGGTGGTGGCAGTAGCATGGACAAGAGACACAATGTTGATTGGCCCTTCCATCATCTTATTTAATTTTCATAGAGAATTCTACTTCCCTCACAAATGAAATAAAAAAACTCAAACGAATACTATTTGAATCTATACTTTCCCAAGCTCATTATATTTTAGGACAGTACCCATTAAATATTAAGGTGATCCCATGTTATGATACTATAAAAATGGATAAACATGTGCAGTCTCATCACAAAACTCATAAACCGCTGGAACTCCAAAATTTTATCCAAACCCAAATGCCCAATCAGTAAACACAAAGTGACTATCCACTTAAAAGTGTAAAGGAAGACAATATAAAGGTGATATGAAAAACACTACAAAATCAGGTGCTAAAAATATCACGAGTGTTTGTCTAAGGCCATTGATATGCATTTAAATATTGGGTAATTACACACATTTTGCAAATACGGTTTTTCTTGTTTGTTTTTTTTTTCCTTCCTTCTCTTAGACACAAGACAGCCAAGGCAACCCACACTCTATCTTTTCTTTCAAGGTATATTAAGAACAATCCCAAAGAAGTAAAGGCATATGGGCAATTTGATGGAATAGAAACACAGAAGATTGTTACAGAGAGTTTTCACAAACCAAGTAGGTATTTTAGCCCTTGAAGACATTTAAGGACTTGTCCTTGAAAAGAGTTGATCGTGAAAGAAGAAATGAGGTATGTTTCAGTAGAAGATTAAAAGAACAGGATCAAGGTTATGTAAAACATATGCATGAGCCCTGAAACCACTCATGCAAGAGTCTACTTTGAAGGATTCAAAAGCTGTCAAAAGCGCCATATCATGTCCATATTACCATTTGCAAAGAGTGATCTGGAAAGCAATCGAGTATGAAATTCTTGGGGGATGATCCTATGTAGGGAGTAGCCCTTCCCGTTAATTAGAGGTGTCCCCAATGATGCAACAGTATCACCAGAAAAAGAAAACAAAAAAGGAAAACACAATTGTTATATTATTCTTCCATCATCATGGTTAAGGTTGCTAGTGATATATCACAAGGTCCTTCCAATGTAACACACTTCCAAATGTGTGCTTTCAATTGAAAAGCATAACACACAATACAAAAGCACAAAAATATTTCAATCACCCACATCAAAATCAACAAGAAGTAACAGAGGATGAAGACTTCTGAAACAATCTTCATATTAGCATGGAAGAACATCAAAGCGAACACATATGGCAACCCAACTGCAAATCCATGAACAAGAAAACCCTACAAAAAACTAAGCAAGAGAATATTAAGGGGGACTTCACCAATTCTGTTTCCCAAAACTGTTTTTCATTTTTCAAAAATGACATGGAAAAACACTTGTTTGAAATTTCAGTTCAGAAGTTATTGTCCTGTGGAAGCAGTGTCTTGGGAAGAGTCTTGTTCTACGGTCTGGAATTTCAATATAAAGCGGCTGCTTCTCAAGACCCAAACATGAGGATTCAAGCTTAAGAGCTCAAGCTTTTCACTGTTCTGCTGGAGGTCTGGCTGCATAATTTTAGAGATTTTAATTTAAAAAATTTCTCTAGAATGGGCCATTATCCAGAAACATTATAAAGAGGTTTGTATTCTTTTCAAAGAAACATTTCTGGAAATGAAACTGGAAAATTGCTAACAATGATGCATACAATGCATCAAATCTTAAGACAGGTAGGGCATTGATTCTAAACCCAAATGAATCTAGGGGAAATAAACCATTAATGTAACAAAATGAAACCCATAAAAATGAGAGATGAACCTAATAAAGCCCTAAAAAAATTCACCAGCAGTCCCATAAAATTAAACATAATTTCATTCATTTATCAATCAATTTTTGGTGCAAGAAACTTATGTTACATTAGCAATCTGATTAATGGTGGAAAATTTTATGGAGTTATTAACAGAAGTAGTTTTCTTTGATTTTCCTCCATTTTCATGGAAACCGAAGGGAGCAACAACAGCAAATCCAGTCCAATCCAATCCAAACAAAAATCTTAGAAACAAACAATAAATGATCAATAATTTAATATATGGAACAAAAAAGGTACCAATTTATTCAACTAGGCGCCTGACAAATTTGGCTCCAACTATGATTTTAGCTACAACTGGAGCTGAATCTGACAAGACCAGAATGGAGAGAAAATAAGGACGTGTGGGGATCGATTAAGGCAAAATGCTATAAAAAAAATAAAAAATAAAAAAAAAATTATCAGAAAATCAAAGGAATGGGAGATATGAGATTGAAAAGGAGGATATTGGTCATTGGCGGGTTACTGTTGCATGTGCAATAATAATTTTTTTTTACTTTCCATGTCTTTCTCAGCGACCAAACAGATCAACAATTAAAATCTTATTCTAAAGGTTGAGATAGATAGAGAATCAAAATCTTACAATTCGCAGTCGACAGATAATTGAAAAACTGGCGGACGAGGAGCAGTGAGCCGGCAGACAGAGATGAACCGGATGTGGCAGGAGCTGAGCTGATTGCCGTTCACTTCCTTCCTACTTTCTCCAAAATAGCCCACAGCCTCTTTTGTGAACTGCAAGCTCACAAAAGCATGAAATTACTATCTTACCCTTTATTATTACAGTTTTAACACTCTAAAATTTTTATCATTAAACTGTTAGAAAGATTAGAAATGTAATCTAAAATATCTGTCAAATGCACTCTTAATTGGTTTGACAATGATTCTAAGAAGCACTTTTAGTTTCAAAAGTATTATTTATTTATATATATAAAAAAAACAAATGTTTGATAAAATTTAGAAAACACTTGCACAAATCTTAAATTGAAAAATCACTTAGAAAAACCGTTTTTAAATTGAAAAATCTTCTCATCCTTTCCTCATCTTTCCCGACAATCAAATCAGAGATTGAAAAAAAAAACCAAGAAAAACTTGACGTACCTTGAGAAAACTAGATCAAGAGAGAAAATAGAGAAGAAATGTATCTCAGACAGTTGGAAATGCAGCAGCGGGGCTAAATGAATTCACAAATGAATAAAAAAAGAAATAAACGAAGAAGAAAAACAAAAAATAAATTAAATTAAATTAAATCTAGCTAATCTCACATCCACAATAATTAGTATAATTAAAAATTTACAGAATATGAGTACAGAAACAAATAAAAGAACAAATCAAATAAAGAATAACCAGTGTAAATATATATATATATATATATATATGTGTGTGTGTGTGTGTGTGTGTGTGTGTGTGTGTATTTAAGAACATTGAAACTTACATGTATATATGCATAATAAAGACAAGATAAACATAAAAGTCAGACAATGGTTTGCAAAGATTTAAACAAGAAAAACTAAAACAGAAGTCATGAAAAAAAGAACAGGAGAAAAGGAGAATGGGGGAAGAATTGAGAGTGCTGTGCTGCAATTGAATTCATAAAATTGCGTTAAAACTAGTAGCCACTCCATATAGTTTCACACTGCCATAGAGGCAACCATGAATCAATAAACCATTCATTGGAAACCTTCCTATTTTTACCCTAATGGGCTCCACTCCCATGCCTACAAATAAAAGGTTCTCTTATAATACAAATAGGCATGGACTGTCGGATGTTTTTACAAATATGGATAATTAGAAACACAAGGTGAAAATTAGGAAGAAACTTGTTGTGGGTTAATGACTGGGTATATGTGTGTGATTGGAGAGAGGGGAAAGTGGAAGCGGGCAGGCTGTGCTCTGTTAACAGTGCCACAGAACCAAAAATTGGGCATTAAGGCCAAACCCTATTGAGTTTTGAGACAGCTTGGATTCAATAACAAGCTTCAAAATTTTCAAACTCCAGGTTTCAAATAAATAAAATACAAATTTCAAAATAACATAAATGTGGCAGTGAAATAAAAAAAAGGAAAGAGATTTCCCAATCATGTGGAAATGAGAATGTATTTTCCATCATGTATACCCTAAAGAACCTGTTTATTTAGGAAACAAGAAGCAATCAAACACTTGAAAATTCTCATCACATATTCCCTGCTCTTTCCACCCGGAACATAAGTTCTGATTCCCTGACCATTTACAACAAAGAGAAAATAAAAGTTGGGTCTCTAGGAACACGAGCAAGATTATTTCCTATAGGTAGGTCTCCACAAAGTCTTAAGAACTCTCATGGGCATCCTAACAAACAGTATGAGCGCAAATGCTCTACCCAACAAACTATAATATGAAATCAATAAGATTAAACCCAAAATTTTCTTATATTTTCCTCTAGGTTTCAACAATCAAACAAACCATAAAATCCTAATAACCCAACAAACCACATAAATCACAACAATCAAACAAACCACAAAATCCTAATAACAATGAGACAACAACCATATCAAACAGGCTCTAAATAACAAGATATCACCAAACAAAATTTTTCTTCCTTAAAAAAGAAACGGACCTGCAACACTTGAACTCAAAAACCCTAAACAGAGCACTTGCATATGTGAACCAGAATAGAGAATGAGAGTTTTAGAAAGAGAAGTACTAGGAAATGATACTCACTGCTCTATTGAAAAATAGATCTAAAACCGTTAAGGCTTGGAAGTAATTCCTGTAAAAACATTTGAGGATTTACGGATTTTATTGATACTTGATAGCACTTGTTAATATCACTCAATGAAACCATTTCATTTTCTCATACTTTCCTCCTAACCAAACAATCTTAAAACCCAAAACCCTAACTAACATTTCAAGACAATCAGACATTAGAAAAAAGGAAAAGAAAAACAAGAAAAGAACAGAGGGTTACCTTCGATCAGATCAACATGTCGAATGAAAGTGGAGCGTCTTTCCTACTGTGTAGTCTCGGATAGAGAGCGATGGAGGAGGAGAATGAAGGAGAGAGGTATGAGCAGTGTTTGAAATATCGGCAATATTTCTCCGAAATTCGCTCATCGGCCGGATTTTACTGATTTTTCGGGCAATTTCCCGATATTTCCTACCAGTCCAGCCCACGCACAGGCTACAAAATGATCCGACGCGATTTTCGTCACCGATTATCGGTCGACAGAAATTTCGGTAATTTTCAGAAATATCGCCGATATTTCAGTATTTATCGGTATTTTTACCGATTTTTGGGGAAATTTCCCGATATTTGCTACCAGTCCAGCCCACGCACAGGCTACAAAATCTGTCCAATTTTTTTTTAAACAAAAAAAAACATAAGATGCCATTTGGTAATCTGATCATGATTTGCAGGCAAAGGTTGTGTTTTTCAGCCTGGCTCAAAAATCATTGATTTAGGGTTCGTGAAATTTAAATCCAATGGCATAAAAGCAAAGAGACCCCTAGAACAGATCCAGAAAACACAGTGAGCAAAAAAAACAAGCAATTTTTTTGGTTTTCCTTGGGGGTATTGCATGGATTTTCTCGGAAATCAAACGAGGATGAATTTCCCGGAAATCAAATGGGGGATGGATTTTCTTGGGAATCAAACGGGGGTTGCAAAAAAATAACAATAATAATAATAACATGATTAGATTAGTACCTGCGAGGATTGAGAGTGGCAAAGGAAAATAGGGCCTTTTGAGGGATTCTCTCGTCTGGAGGGCAGCTTCAGAAAAGCGCTTTTTGATGCCTCGAGTTAGAGAAGTGGGTGGCCCTTTTGAGTTTTAGATTTAGCAGAACAATTTTCCTCGATATAAATAATTATTAATTATTAATTATCCATTTTTATTTTGATTAAATCAAAGCTTGAAATATCAAACGATTTCGATCTACTTGGCTACCATTGGACTATAATGCTATTTGATAATATATGTTCAATTTAAATTTGTTAAGGTTCATCATTAAAAAAAAAAAAAACCTAATTCTATTATAAATACAAATGACAACATTGATGGTTATTTATGAACTTTATTTACTCATCTTTTAAGATGAGTAATGACAGTTCATATTGTGAAGCCTATAAAAGGCTTCTTACACCCCATGTAAAAAACATCCCTAAGCAAGAAAGAAATTTCTTACTTTCTCTCATTCTCTCTTTCTTTCATTCTCTCAACATTTCTTTTCTTTGATTTCTTTATCCCCTATATATATATATATATATATATATATTATTAAAGTAATACATAACCATCTCTATTTTTATTTGAGTCACATTTATTCTTATTTTACAATACGTTATCAGTACGAATTGCTCTGAAGGTAATTATCATATCTTAAACTTGAAGTTATTTATATAGAATAAAATTTTACATATTTATATTATTATTGATTTTTTTGTTACATATTGTTAAAAGTTATAAACAAATTATTTGATTTTGTTTATAATCAAAGTTATACCAATGCTATCAAGTTATTATAACTGATTCTAATAATATTGTTTTATCATATATATGAAGTTATTTGACAATGTTGAATCTCACAAAACTCGAATTTGTGGCACTTGACATTTCGAAAAAGAATTATCTATCTTGGATCCTTGATGTTGAAATATATCTTGGTGCAATGAATCTTGGAGCTATGATTAAAGAAGGAAATCAAGCATTCTTATAGGATCGCGCAAAAACACTGATTTTCCTTCGTCATCATGTCCATGAAGGTTTAAAAAAAAAAAAAAAACTTTTGATAAGAAATCATCAGTTTCGTCCAACTAGATCTAAATCATTCCCTAAAGTGAATGCAATATCGTCCCAAATTCGTGGACGTGGACAAGGACGAGGACGTGGTCGTGGAAGAAATCCCCGATACCATGGTTCTTATGGTAATAATTCATCAAATTCTCAGAAAATGAAAGCCTCATTGCACCACCAGAAGTGGAACAATATTGAGGCAAAACAAGAAAATGAGAAGTGTTTATAAGATAAACCTCCTAAGAACTATGAGAATAATTGTTATAGATGTGGTATAAAGGGGCATTGGTCGCGTACCTGTTGTATGCCCAAATATTTAGTCGACCTTTACCAAGCATCAATAAAAGCGAAAGGAAAAGAGATAGAGATGAACTTTACTGATGGTGATGGATTGAACCTAACCCACTATGACATTGATTTCTTTGGAGGTCCCAATGAAAAAACGAACCATTTGATAAATGATGAGAAAATTAACGTTGATTGATGTTACTTTATATATGAAATAATATATTATTATGTCTTATATTTACATCTAATTTTATTTTGTTATTTACATTATGCCTTGTTTTTTTTAGTTATATCTGAAATCAATGTGTTATTTGGTCTCAAGATGAATGAGGATGATGTATATCTCGTAGACTATGTGACCACACACACAATTCTTCGAGATAAAAGATATTTCCTCGAATTGACATTAATAAAAGCTAATGTAAGTACCATATCTGGTACTACAAACTTAGTTGAAGGCTCTGGAAGAGCAAACATAATGTTGCCAAATGGAACTAGATTCCATATAAATGACGCTTTATATTCTAGCAAATCCAGAAGAAATTTGCTCAGTTTTAAAGATATCCATAGAAATGAATATCATATTGAAACTATGAATGACGATAATGTAGAATGTCTTTACATTACTTCCATTATATCTGGCCAGAAGCTTATAATGGAAAAACTCTCGGCTTTCTTCTCTGGGTTGTATCATACAACTATAAAACTTATTAAATCATATGTTGTTGTGAACCAGAAGTTCAACGACCCAAAAGTTTTTGTCCTTTGGCATGACAAGCTAGGTTACCTAAGGTCTTCAATGATGCGTCGAATAATCGAACACTCACATGGGCATCAACTAAAGAACCAGAAGATTATTTTGCCCAATGAATATTCATGTGTTGCCTACTCACAAGGTAAATTGATAGTCACCATCTTTTACTAAAGTCATATTTGAGTCACCAATCTTTTTAGAAAGAATACATGGGGACATATGTGGGCCTATCCATCCACCATGTGAATCATTCCGTTATTTTATGATCTTAATAGATGCTTCTACCAAGTGGTCACATGTTTGTCTCATTTCTACACATAACGTTGCCTTTGCTAGACTCCTTGCACAAATAATCAAATTATGAGCACAATTTCCAAATTATCCAATTAAAACAATACGTCTTGATAATGCTAGCGAATTTACTTCTCAAACATTCATTGACTATTGCATGTCAGTAGGGATAAATATTGAGCATCCTATTGCTCATACTCATACCCA
This sequence comes from Vitis vinifera, assembly GCF_030704535.1. NCBI lineage: Eukaryota > Viridiplantae > Streptophyta > Magnoliopsida > Vitales > Vitaceae > Vitis > Vitis vinifera. The sequence continues at coordinate 17,034,386 of NC_081810.1, read as the reverse complement.
AAATGGTTTAGCAGAATCCTTCATCAAATGTCTCTAATTAATAGCTCAACCATTACTAATGAAAACCAAATTACCTACTTCCGCCTAGGGACATGCTATTATGCATGATACAACTTTAGTATGTATTCGACCTACAACTTACCATGAATACTCCCCTTCACAACTTGTGCTTGGAAAACAACCAAATATCTCTCACTTACGAATCTTTGGTTGTGCAGTATATGTATCAATTGCACCTACACAACGCACTAAAATGGGTCCCCAACGAAGACTTGGGATTTATGTAGGTTTTGATTCTCCATCTATCATAAGATATCTTGAACCTTTGACATACGATGCTTTTATAGCCCGCTTTGCGGATTGTCATTTTAATGTGAGTGTTTTCTCGTCATTAGGGAGAGAAAAGTCGATTCTTGAAGAACGACGAGAAATTAGTTGGAAGACATCTACTATGTCCCATCTTGATCCTCGTACAAATCAATGTGAACTAGAAGTTTAAAGAATCATTCATTTGCAAAATCAACTACCAGATGCATTCATTGATACAAAGAAAGTGACAAAGTCACATATCCCAGTTGCAAATACTCCAGCACGGATTGATGTCCCTATAGGACAGTTAACAAATGAATCTAAGATACGCCTGAAGCGTGGTAGACCTGTTGGCTCAAATGATGTAACTCCCCGGAAGAAGAGAACCCAAGAAAAACTTTGCACTCTAGAAGAGGCCATCAAAATGGCTGATCAGTTTAAAACTGATAAATCTATAGCCTTAGAAGAGGTACAAATAATGCATAAAGCCCCTGAAGAGGCATAGGTACCTGAAAATTGTGAGATCTCAGTAAGTTATGTACACACGGGAGAAAAATGGGATCGAAATAATATTGTTATTAACAATATTTTTGCTTTCCAAGTGGCCTTCGATATCATAAGAAATGATGAAGATCTTGAACCACGAAATGTGGAAGAATGTCGACATAGAAATGATTGGCCAAAATGGAAAGAAGCTATACAGGCAGAGTTAAACTCATTAACAAAACGATAAGTTTTTGGACTTGTAGTCCAAACACCTGAAGATGTAAAGCCTGTTGTGTACAAATGGGTATTTGTATGAAAGTGCAATGAGAATAATGAGATCATAAGATATAAAGCACGATTAGTAGCACAAGGTTTCTCGCAAAGACCCGGTATTGACTACGATGAAACATACTCTCCCATCATGGACGCAATTACATTTCATTTCTTAATTAGTTTGGCCATCTCAGAAGGACTGGATATGCGTTTCATGGATGTTATTACAACATATTTATACGGATCCATGGATAATGATATATACATGAAAATCCTTGAAGGATTTAAATTGCCTGAAGCAAATAGTATAGAGCCTTGTAGCATGTACTCAATCAAGTTACAACGATTCTTGTATGAATTAAAGCAATTTGGACGCCTGTGGTACAATCGCCTTAGCGAATACTTGCTAAAAGAAGGGTATGTGAATAACCCTATATGCCCATGCATCTTCATTAAGAAACCAGAAACTGGATTTGCAATTATTGTAGTATATGTTGATGACTTAAATCTTATTGGAACTCCTGAAGAGCTCACAAGAACAACAAATTACTTGAAAAATGAATTAGAGATGAAAGATCTTGGAAAAACAAAATTTTGTCTCGGCCTGCAGATCGAGCATTTTCCAAATGGAATTTTAGTACATCAATCAACATACATTAAGAAAGTTTTGAAGCGTTTTTATATGGATAAAGGGCATCATTTAAGTTCTCCAATGGTTGTCCGATCACTTGATGTGAAAAAGGACCCATTTCATCCTTGCGAAAAAAATGAAGAATTACTTGGTCCTGAAGTACCATATCTTAATGCCATTTGTGCACTTATGTATCTTTCCAATTGTACACGTCCAGACATTGCTTTTTCTGTCAATTTATTAGCAAAATACAATTCCACTCCAACTCGAAGACATTGGAATGGTATCAAACATATATTGTGTTATCTTCGCAGAACTACTTATATGAGTTTATTTTACTCAAGGGAATCAAAGCAACAATTGCTTGGATATGTAGATGCAGGTTATCTTTCAGATCCACATAAAGGTAGGTAACAAACAAGGTATGTGTTTAATTGCAATGGTACTGCTATTTCATGGGGATCTGTCAAACAAACAATGGTGGCCACATCATCAAATCATTTAGAAATACTGGCAATTCATGAAGCAAGTCGTGAATATATATGGCTAAGATCTATGATCCAGCATATTCGGGAATCATGTGGAATCCCCTTTATTAAAGGTAACCCGACAATATTATTTGAAGATAATGTTGCATGCATTGCACAAATAACAGGAGGTTATATTAAATGAGATAGAACTAAACACATTTCACCAAAATTCTTTTATACACATGAACTCCAAAAGAGTGGTGAAATTGATGTGCAACAAATACGCTCAAGTGATAATTTAGCAGATTTATTCACAAAATCATTACCAACCTCAATATTCAAGAAGTTAATACATAGGATTGGAATGCGTCAACTCAAGGATATCGACATGAGGGAGAGTATGCTTGTAAAAAGGTGTTAGTGTACTATACTATTTTTTTTTTCTTTCGTCCAGGTTTTGTCCTACTGGGTTTTACTGGCAAGGTTTTTAACGAGACAATCCTAACATACCAAGAAAAGAATATTGTACTCTTTTTCCTTTGCTAGGTTTTTTCTATAGGGTTTTTCACTAGGAAGGTTTTAATGAGGCATATTCTTTTAATATGGTGGTCATCAAAGGGGGAGTGTTGTAAATACAATGGTGAATGACCACATTGATGGTTATTTATGAACTCCATTTACTCATCTTTAAGATGAGTAATGAGAGTTCATATTGTGAAGCCTATAAAAGGCTTCTTACACCCCATGTAAGAAGCATCCCTAAGCAAGAAAGAAATTTCTTACTTTATCTCATTCTCTCTTTCTTTTATTCTCTCAACATTTCTCTTCTTTGATTTCTTTCTCCCCTCTATATATATATTATTAAAGTAATATATAACCATCTCTACTTTTATTTGAGTCACATTTATTCTCATTTTACAACAAATTCTAATTATTTTATTTTAAATTATATTTAATTGATTAATGAAAATATAAAAATCAATATTATAATTTTTTTAATAAGTATTTTTTATATTATTTATATGATAATTAAATATAAAAAAATTATATATGTATTACCATTTATTTCACACTATTAAATGCATTTGAATTAAATAAATTATAATTTTAATATTAAATGTATCATAATTTATCTCATTAATTCTATTTTAAAAAATTACTATCACTTCACTTTTAAATTTTTTATATTTATCCTTTTAATTTTGAATGTTTTTATTTTAAAATATTAAAAATATAAGTTTATTTAAAAAAACTAAAATATAAATAATAATGATAATAATAAAGTTCTAATATTTTATAAATTAAAATTAATTTGATAAGATAAATAATAAATTATATATTAAGACCGACATATCCTTACATATAGATATTTTTCTTCATAACAATATCTATGTCAATTACAAAAACACTTATACTAAAAACATTTTGAATAAAAATACCATAAAACACACTCTTAAAGCAAATAAATCCTGAATCAAATAAACTCATTTGAGAGTAACATCCTGATGGCATGTATATCTTATTATCTTCGAACCAATCATGTAACGCCCATGTTTTCTTTTTAAAGGGTAATTTAGGAAATTCATAATAATGATATTAAATTAATTAATTAATTAATTTAATAAAATGGAAGAGGGGTGAAAAGGTAATTTTACGAATAATACCCTAGGTATAAATAGAAAATTCTCTTCTTCCTATTCTTTTCTGAATCGCTTTCCTATTCGCAGAGAGTTTCTAGAGAACGTGAAATTGAGGTCAGATTTCAAGCTTTGAAGAACAAACCTCTATAGATAAGATTCTAACCCCTAGATTATTATTTTAGATTCATTAGCTAATTTCAAGCACATTAGATATATTTTTTTTTGGAAAACCCCAAATCTAGATTAGGGTTAGTTTATTTATTTATTTTTAATTCGTTTTAATATCAAATAGTGAAAATTTAAGATTTTGATTTATTATTGGAATTGGGGAGATCTTAAGTTTTTTTTTTGAAAAAAAGAAAAAGATTCCTGTGAAGATTTCGATTTAGATTAGGGTTAGTTTATTATTATTTTTATTTCGTTTTAATATCAAATAGTGAAATTTTAAGATTTTGATTTATTGTTGGAATTTGGGAGATCTTAAGTTTTTTTTTTTAACAAAAAAAAAAAAAACGCGTGTGCACTGGTTGCATGCATGTGGGAACTGTGCATCCACTTTTTTTTGTAAGGATTTCATGGTTAAACTCTAGTTGGTGGATTTTCACATACTCTATTATTAGGCTTTGATGGATACTTGGGTATGTAATATTTAATAGTAGCAGGACTCCGTATTGTTAGACTTTGATGGGTACTTGAGTACTGAGTACTGTATTATTTAATAATGGCAGGGCTTTGTGTTAATAGAAACAAATTGGGAATCTATTAATTTATTTCAATAAGGAATAGATTAATTAAATTATAGATAAATAGTAATAGTTATTCTTCTTACATTTTGTTAGGTAAAGAGTAGATTTTCAGGATTATTTTCTCTCCAAAGTTTTTTTGAGGACTTCTTTTGAGGTAAGGGAAATTAATGCAGTTGTTAAATTATTTTTTTGAATCAATTTTATATTTATATATATACATTATTTGAAAACGTTTGAGTTATATTCCGTTTTATGCATGGATCAAACCTGTTTTGCATGAAAAGTATGTTAGAATTTTATATTATGTTTTTGACAAATAAATGTGGAGATATTATATGTTGTAAATTTGAATAAATGAAATAAATATTTGACTCTGGTTTGTTTGGCCCTTGTCAACGGGATATAATAGTTGACTTTTGACCCTTGTCAATAGGATATAATAATTGACCTTTACATTTCTTGGTGGGGAATGTAATTGATTTGAACCCCAGCTTCTAGGGGTTTCAGTTAAAGGTTACTAGTACTAGTAGTGTTTGGTTCTGTCCACCTTAAATGAACAATTTGAGGCTAGCCACCCATTTGAAAAGTCTCACCTAATTGGGCACCCTTTGATGTTTGATGACCAGAGTAAATAAATTATTAGAATGTTTTGACTGAATTTGATATGAAATTGTTTGAATTAGAAATAAATGCATACAGTTAGAAATTTTGAATGTATTGGCAAAAATAATAATAATAATAAATAAATAAATAAAATTTACTCACAGTTTTATGAAAATGATTAATTACAATATCTCCTATTTTGCAAGTGAGTTTGAAATATTTGATCCATGGATTGCATTAATGTTCCTTATTAGGCTGTGAGCTCATTCCCATTTGTTGACTATTTTTTAGGTACCCTTAGTTCGGGTGAGGAGTGATGGCTAGGTTGAGGAATGGTCATCATTAAGATTTGACTTAGGATTTTATATTGGATTTTGTTTAACTGTTAGTTGTGTTCATTTGGATCTTTTGGTATTTGGAAGTTATTTGGATATTGATCCTTCAAATTTTATGTTAGATCAAAGTTGAGTTTTGGAGATTTTGAAATTTGTTCTAGTACTTGAATTGTTTAAGTTTGCAAATATTTGGACAATGGATTTTGGATAGTGAATGTTTTAGTTTTGAAATTGAATTTTGAGGATTTTAGAATTGTTCCGCTACTCTGAACAGGTATTTGGTAATTGGTAACTTTCGATTACAAGATAATTGTTTGGGTCATGTTACACTGTGAGCCTTCGGGTTTGAAGTGTGAAATGACCGTCACGCCCTTGGAGTGGGTCTTGGGGTGTGACAGAGTGGTATTAGAGCATTAGGTTGTGATCTTGATGGGAACTTGTTTAGTTTACCTTTGGGAATAGATGAGTGACGCATTAGTTTAAGTTTCAACTTCATCTAGTCTGATTCCTTTTATTCCTTACAATTCTGATTTGCTTATTTGACTTCTTAGTGACTAATTTAGTTATACCTGTTGCTTTATAAGACACCATGCCACCAAGGAGACCTGCATCTTCCCAAAACAGTCATACTAATGATGATATACCTCCTCCACCTGAGGCTTTGCCCCTTATGAGTACTGAAGGGCTTTATAGATATTTAGGGACTTTGGCTGGCTTGGTTGAGCGTCAGGCTAGAGTTACTGGAAGTAATGGTCAAGGACAATCCTCATCTACTAGGGGTAGCTCATTTGACGACTTTAAGACGTTGGGTTCCCCTTACTTTTCTGGTACTTTAGATCCAACAAAGGTAGAGGCTTGGATTATGAAGATAGAAAAATTCTTTGATGTCATTGATTGTTTTGAGGAGCAAAAAGTCTCATATGCAGCATTTATGCTAGACAAAGAGGCAGACCATTGGTGGTGCATGACTAAGAGGCTTTTAGAGGATCAGGGGCCTATTGTTTGGAGTCAGTTTAGGGAGGCTTTTTATAAAAAGTACTTTCCTGACAGTGTTCGACGACAAAAGGTGGGAGAGTTTGTCCGTTTGGAACATGGGGATTTGACTATGGCCCAATATGAGGCTAAGTTTACCGAACTATCACGTTTTGTCCCACAGTTGATTGCTACAGAGGAGGAAAAATCATTAAAGTTTCAGGATGGACTGAAGCCTTATCTGAAGAATAAGATATCAATTCTGAAGCTTAGTGTTTATTCAGAGGTGGTAGACAGAGCCCTTATTGCAGAGAAGGATAATGAAGAGCTTCACTAGTATAGGGAACAACAAAGGAAGAGGAATAGAAATGATGGTGCTCATGGTAACCAAGCACAGAAAAGGTCTGCTCCAAGTAGAAATCAGAATAAAGGAAAAACAACACAAAATTTAGATGAGATTTGTCCTACTTGTGGCAAGAAGCATGGGGGTAGGCCATGCTATAGAGAGATATGAGCTTGCTTTGGTTGTCGAAAACATGGACATATGGTTTGGGATTGTCTAGAGAGTAGGAAATTTGTATTTGGGAAGCCTAAGGAGGAGAATAAAGATGATAGACAGAAGCCTAGGGCTCAAGGGCGGGTATTTGCTATGACTCATAGAGGCTACGTCTGATGTAGTGACAGGTACTATTCGAATTCACACCTTATTTGCTAGAGCCTTAATTGATCCTGGATCAACACACTCTTTTGTTTCCGTATCTTTTGCTGGTTTGTTGGGTATGCCGATTGATAATATGGACTTTGATTTATTTGTTGCTACTCCTTTAGGAGATTCTGTTGTGCTTAATAAAATAATTAGAGATTGTTGTGTGATGATTGGGTATAGAGAGATGACAATTGACTGAGTACTTCTGGACCTTCAAGATTTTGATGTGATTTTGAGGATGGATTTGTTAGCTTCTTATCATGCTTCTGTTGATTGTTTTGGGAAAAGAGTGACTTTTAGCATTCCTGGTCAACCTGATTTTAGTTTTGAGGGGAAGCTTGTGAACAAACCACTACGTGTGATCTCAACCTTACGAGGTAGTTTTTTGCTTAGGAAAGGCTGTCAAGACTTTTTAGCTTATGTTGTGAATGAGGAAAATGATTTAAAGTTGGAAGACATACCCATTGTAAGGGACTATCCTGATGTCTTTCCAGAGGATCTACCTGGCTTGCCACCAGAGAGGGAGGTGGAGTTCACCATTGATTTGGCACCAGGGACAGCTCCTATCTCTAAGGCCCCTTATAGGATGGCACCTATGGAGCTTAAGGAGTTGAAGATTCAACTCCAGGAGTTGTTAGATAAGGGCTTCATTAGGCCTAGTGTTTCACCTTAGGGAACTCCTGTTTTATTTGTAAAGAAAAAGGATGGATCTATGAGACTCTACATTGATTATAGAGAGTTGAATAAGGTGACAGTGAGGAATAGGTATCCCCTTCCTCGGATTGATGATTTGTTTGATCAGCTTCAGGGTGCTTGTGTGTTCTCTAAGATTGATCTTCGGTCTGGTTATCTTCAGTTAAGGGTTAGAGGTGAAGATGTACCTAAGACTGCTTTTCGAACTAGATATGGGCATTATGAGTTTTTGGTGATGCCTTTTGGTTTGACTAATGCACCTGCTGCTTTTATGGACTTAATGAATAGGGTATTCAAGCCTTATCTAGATCAGTTTATGGTAGTTTTTATAGATGATATTTTGGTGTACTCAAAGAGTAGGGAGAAGCATGAGCGCCATTTGAGTATTATATTACAGACTCTCAGAGATAAGCGATTGTATGTTAAACTCAAGAAGTGTGAGTTCTGGTTAGATAGAGTTTCTTTCCTTGGGTATGTGGTGACCAAGAATGGCATCTTAGTTGATCCTGGAAAGGTAGATGTTGTGTCAAATTGGAGGAGACCTACTACTGTGACCGAGATTCAAAGTTTCTTGAGACTGATTGGTTATTATAGGCGGTTTATTGAGGGGTTCTCTAAGATTGCCCTACCTCTAACTAGTTTGACTCAGAAATGGGTTAAGTTTGAGTGGTCTGATGATTGTGAACGTAGTTTCCAAGAGTTAAAGAACAGATTGGTGACAACTCCTATTTTGACTATCCCTTCAGGTTCAAGAGGGCTTGTGGTGTATAGTGATGCCTCTAATCAGGGTTTGGGTTGTGTTCTTATGCAACATGGGAAATTTGTAGCTTATGCTTCTAGGCAATTGAAGCCTTATGAACGAAATTATCCTACTCATGATTTAGAGTTAACTGTAGTGGTTTTTGCAGTTAAGATCTGGAGACATTTTTTTTTTGGTGAAACTTGTGAGATATTCATAGATCATAAGAGCTTGAAGTATTTATTTTCCCAAAAGGAGTTGAACATGAGACAGAGGAGGTGGATTGAACTACTTAAAAACTATGACTGCATTATTCAATTTCACCCAAGAAAAGCGAATGTTGTGGCTGACGCCTTAAGCAGGAAATCCGTTGGTTCTTTAACAGCTATTAGAGGTTGTCAGAGGCAATTATTGGGAGATTTGAAGAGTTTACAAGTTCATATCAGAGTTTTGGACTCGGGAGCTCTTGTGGCGAACTTTAGAGTGCCGCCAAACTTAGTTGGGAGAATTAAGGCCTTACAAAAGAATGATTTGAATTTAGTGCAACTTATGGAAGAGGTTAAAAAGGGCAATAAGCCTGATTTTGTTTTATCAGATGTTGAGATTTTGAGGTTTAGGACTAGACTTTGTGCCCCAAATGATGGAGACTTAAAGAGGGAGCTTTTGGAGGAAGCTCATTGTTCTAGGCTTGCGATCCACCTAAGAGGGACAAAGATGTACAAAGATTTGAGACAGAATTATTGGTGGTCAGGCATGAAGCGAGATATTGCGCAATTTGTGGCTCAGTGTTTGGTGTGTCAACAAGTGAAAACTGAGCATCAACAACCAGCAGGGTTTTTGCAACCACTTTCTATTCCAGAGTGGAAATGGGAACATATTACTATGGATTTTGTGACTGGGTTACCAAGGACCTTAGGGGGCAATAATGCAATTTGGGTGATTGTTGATCGATTGACAAAGTCTGCTCATTTTCTGCCTATGAAAGTTAATTTTTCTATGGATCGTTTGGCTTCTCTTTATATTAAGGAGATTGTGAGAATGCATGGTGTACCTGTTTCTATAGTATCTGACAAAGATCCTCGTTTCACTTCTAGATTTTGGCATAGTTTACAGAAAGCATTAGGTACTAAGTTGAGTTTTAGTACTGATTTTCATCCGCAGACTGATGGTCAATTAGAGAGGGTAATTCAGGTATTGGAAGATTTGTTGAGAGCTTGTGCTTTGGACCTAAAAGGTAATTGGGATGATTATTTGCCCCTAGTGGAGTTTGCCTATAATAATAGCTTTCAAGCTAGCATTGGGATGGCACCTTTTGAGGCGTTGTATGGTATGAGATGTCGATCTCCTGTTTGTTGGGATGATGTTGGAGAGAAGAAACTTTTGGGGCCTGAACTTGTGCAATTGACTGTAGAAAAGGTATCTTTAATTAAGGAAAGATTGAAAGCAGCACAAAGTAGACAAAAGAGTTATACTAATAATCATAGACGAGATTTGGAGTTTGAGGTGGGTGATCATGTTTTCTTGAAAGTTTCACCTATGAAGTCTATAATGAGATTTGGAAGAAAATGGAAACTCAGTCCTCGTTTTATGGGACCATTTGAGGTATTAGAAAGAGTAGGCACTTTGGCTTATAAAGTGGCCTTGCCCCCAAGTCTATCTAAGATTCATAATGTATTCCATGTTTCGACCTTGAGGAAATATATTTATGATCCCTCTCATGTTGTGGAGTTGGAGCCTATTCAAATTTATGAGGACTTGATCTATGAAGAGGTACCCGTTCAAATTGTGGATGTGATGGATAAGGTACTACGACATGTTGTTGTCAAGTTGGTAAAGGTCTAGTGGAGCAATCATAGTATCCAAGAGGCCACTTGGGAGTTAGAAGAAGAGATGAGAGAAAAACATCCTCAATTATTTCAAGACTCAGGTATGTCAAGTTTAGAGGACTAAACTTTTGTTAAGGAGGGGAGGATGTAACGCCCAAGTTTTTTTTTTAAAGGGTAATTTAGGAAATTCATAATAATGATATTAAATTAATTAATTAATTAATTTAATAAAATGGAAGAGGGGTGAAAATGTAATTTTACGAATAATACCCTAGGTATAAATAGAAAATTCTCTTCTTCCTGTTCTTTTCTGAATTGCTTTCCTATTCGTAGAGAGTTTCCAGAGAACGTGAAGTTGAGGTTAGATTTCAAGGTTTGAAGAACAAACCTTTATAGGTAAGATTCTAACCCCTAAATTATTATTTTAGATTCATTAGTTAATTTCAAGCACATTAGATATTTTTTTTTTGGAATACCCCAAATCTAGATTAGGGTTAGTTTATTTTTTTTAATTCATTTTAATATCAAATTGTGAAAATTTAAGATTTTGATTTATTATTGGAATTGAGGAGATCTTAAGTTTTTTTTTTTGAAAAAAAAAAAAAAAGATTCCTGTGAAGATTTCGATTTAGATTAGGGTTAGTTTATTATTATTTTTTATTTCGTGTTAATATCAAATAGTGAAATTTTAAAATTTTGATTTATTGTTGGAATTCGGGAGATCTTAAGTTTTTTTTTTAACAAAAAAAAAAAAAAAACGCATGTGCACTGGTTGCATGCATGTGAGAACTGTGCATCAACTTTTTTTTGTAAGGATTTCATGGTTGAACTCTAGTTGGTGGATTTTCACATACTCTATTGTTAGGCTTTGATGGATACTTGGGTATGTAATATTTAATAGTAGCAGGACTCCGTATTGTTAGACTTTGATGGGTACTTGAGTACTGAGTACTGTATTATTTAATAATGGCAGGACTTTGTGTTATTAGAAACAAATTGGGAATTTATTAATTTATTTCAATAAGGAATAGATTAATTAAATTATAGATAAATAGCAATAGTTATTCCTCTTATATTTTGTTAGGTAAAGAGTAGATTTTTAGGATTATTTTCTCTCCAAAGTTTTTTTGAGGACTTCTTTTGAGGTAAGAGAAATTAATGCAGTTGTTAAATTATTTTTTTGAAACAATTATATATATATATATATATATATATATATATATATATATATATATATATATATATATATATATATATATATATATACATTATTTGAAAACGTTTGAGTTATATTCCGTTTTATGCATGAATCAAACCTGTTTTGCATTAAAAGTGTGTTAGAATTTTATATTATGTTTTTGACAAATAAATGTGGAGATATTATATGTTGTAAATTTGAATAAATGAAATAAATATTTGACTCTGGTTTGTTTGGCCCTTGTCAACGGGGTATAATAGTTGACTTTTGACCATTGTCAATGGGATATAATAGTTGACCTTTACATTTCTTGGTGGGGAATATAATTGATTTGAACCCCAGCCTCTAGGGGTTTCAGTTAGAGGTTACTAGTACTAGTAGTGTTTGGTTCCGTCCACCTTAAAGGAACAATTTGAGGTTAGCCACCCATTTGAAAAGTCCCACCTAACTGGGCACTCTTTGATGTTTGATAACCAGAGTAAATAAATTATTGGAATGTTTTGACTGAATTTGATATGAAATTGTTTGAATTAGAAATAAATGCATACAGTTAGAAATTTTGAATGTATTGGCAAAAAAAATAAAATAATAATAATAAATAAATAAATAAATAAAATTTACTCACAGCTTTATGAAAATGATTGATTACAATATCTCTTATTTTGCAAGTGAGTTTGAAATGTTTGATCCATGGACTGCATTAATGTTCCTTATTGGGCTGTGAGCTCATTCCCATTTATTGACTATTTTTCAGGTACCCTTAGTTCGGGTGAGGAGTGATGGCTAGGCTGAGGAATGGTCATCATTAGGATTTTATATTGGATTTTGTTTAACTGTTAGTTGTGTTCATTTGGATCTTTTGGTATTTGGAAGTTATTTGGATATTTATCCTTCAAATTTTATGTTAGATCAAAGTTGAGTTTTAGAGATTTTGAAATTTGTTCTAGTACTTGAATTGTTTAAGTTTGCAAATATTTGGACAATGGATTTTGGATAGTGAATGTTTTAGTTTTGAAATTGAATTTTGAGGATTTTAGAATTGTTCCGCTACTCTGAACAGGTATTTGGTAATTGGTAACTTTCGATTACAAGAAAATTGTTTGGGTTAGGTTACACTGTAAGCCTTCGGGTTTGAAGTGTGAAATGACCGTCACGCCCTTGGAGTGGGTCTTGGGGTGTGACAAGTCATCCATAACTGTAGTTTCTATGGTATAGGGCATATGTTAAGAAGCTTTTGATCAAGGTTCCTAAATCCATGGATTGCGAAAAATAACCATTTTCTTTTTCATCAAAGGGGAACGTTGTAAACAAAATTCACATAAACTGTTATAACTAATTAATTTTACATAAAGATGAAAATATTGGTAATCACAAATATATCAATACTTCGATTTTATAGATATATCAAATATATCGATGATATATCAGTAGATATTTTGATACAAAATTTTAGTGATGTAAAAAATTAATGAAAATTTTGAAAATATTAAAAAAAAACTTTAAAAAAATACTTAAGAAGTAAAAATGAACTTCTTAAATTCTTTTTTTTTTTTTAAAAAAAAAATTGATATACATAATTTTTCATATTTAATAATAATATCCTTTATGTCGATAAAAATATAAATTTTTTAAGTGTACATTTATCATTAAGTTGTATTATATATTATTTTACAATAATATTATGATAACATGTGTAATTTTAAAATATAGTTAATATTTATATTTTGTATATTTAATAAATATTTGGACTATATAAAAAAGACCTATTATGTTTTTATATTTTTGGTAATAAATTAAATCAAATGTAAAAATAAATAATTAGAAAAAATGGAAAAACATAAAATTAAAAAAAGGTTTGATAAAAATCTGAAAATATCAATTAATGGATATATCTTCCTCCAAATTTTGTATTGGGATCTACGGATATTGGATATATCGACGATATATCCAGATATTTTAAAGCTTGGCGTACAAGGGCGATTATTGGGCAAATACAGAAAAAACAAGAATAAACATAATCCTGATTACAAAGCCATGGAAAATAGATAAAAGTGAAAAAAAGAACAAGGGAAGCAACTCTTGCTTTCCCTTCTATCCTAACAGACTGCCACATTGCCCACATGAATGGTCCTATTGTGTTGGTTGGCCATGCGACAGCGGACCTGGCGGTGGTGGTGGTGGAGCCATACGAGATGGATGACCCATATTTGATGGTAGTGTTCCCATGCCGCTTCCACTTGGATTCGGATTCCCGGATTGCAATAAGAAAAATGTAGCAATTAGATTCATTAGAATCCAAGAAATTTGCAGTGGAAAATCCAGGCCCAAAACTTTCCACACGGCTTTGTTTGCCACAAGGAATTCATGTTATATACATATATGGATCACTGCGAAGTGCATACAGCTAATCATTTTTTTTTATTTACCAAAATAATAATAATAATAATAATAATAATAATAATAACTGTAGAGATCTCCATTCTCGATGTTTGACATCCAGGTCCATGAGTTAAACTTATTTCGGTTATTTTCCATTGATACATTAATGCCTCATTTAAGAGAGGTTCTTGTTTTTGGCTTTAGCTTTAAAAGTCACAATTTTTAAAGGGAAATATTGGTATCCTAAAAATTTTATTAAACATGCAAGAACTAGTAAGCCAAAACTGAGCTTCTATAAGAAGCACTTTGTCTTGGTTTCCATATAAAGCTCCTTTTTTAAGTCATAATATCTTTCGACAAAGTTAGCATAGAAGTTTTTATTAAGCTTACAAAATAGCTTTCAACTTCTAAGTGTTTAGTCTTAGTTGAGAATAAGACCTAAATAAATGGTTGATTCAACTTAGGTGTTTTTGAAGAAGAATTATATGAGAGGTGGAGGAAAATAAGAGATAGTTGAAATTTCATCATGGTAAAGGGAACAAGAGGAGAAAGTTCAAGCTAAGCAAAAGGCAAGTTCCCATTTTTGGCCCCATCACCCTACTCAATCCCAAAATTAGCCATAAGTTCGAGGAGAATATCATTGCCTCAAGTCCCTTAGAGAGCGGGTGTAGCCATGGGAGAAAACTTTCCATCTTGTTGATAGAGAGATTCCAATGGATGACGCACTTTCCTTTATCTAGTAGGTAAAGTTAGGTTTAGGTTGTTTTTGGTTTTATTTATTTTTTCTTTATTCATATTTAGGTATTTCTAGTTTATTTCTCCCTTAAGAAATTTCTTCCTTAAGACTTTTAAGATTTGAACTGCTATGCTTTGTTTTCTAATCTTTTCTTTTCTTATTTAGGATATTTTATTAATTTTTATTACTTAGTAGCTTTCTGATATTGGTTCACAGATGATTGGTTGACACAGGACTTGGTTTTCTCACTTGTCATTCTAATTCTATGATCGTAAGGTTGTTTCAACCCTTTTTTTTTCACTTATTCTACACATTGGGGACAATGTGTAATTTAGGTTAAGGGAAAAGTATATTAGCCCTAATTATTTTTTTTTCAAAAGTTTGCATATTATCTTTGGTTAGTTAATGAGATTCTTGATTTGCCTCAATGACTCATGGGTTAGTTTTCGTGGGAATTCTTTAACTAACATTGTTTTTTTTAGAATTTGAGAAGAGATACAGTTAGAACAAAAGTATTGATTTGCTCACCTTTTCTTTTTATACTTTTAAGTGCAAAAATAGTTAGGTTGAATCCTTGGGATACCTTCAATTTTTTTGTGATGGTTATTTTCTATTTAAGACTCAAAGTACACACAAGGCATGTGTACCCTTATGGTATCTAGATTAAGATAATTTCTTTAGCTTAAAAGGTGTTCTTAAGCAACAAGAGAAGGAAATAAAAATATATAAAAAATATTTAAAAATGAAAATGATTGATGTAACCTTGAGCAACTATTTGAGGGAGTAATGACCTTGTGTCTTTAAGCCTTGGTACCCAAAACCAATTGGTTAGGATTCATCGATATCTTGCTCGTTACACAAGTTGAACTCAATAAAAAAAAAAAAAATTAAGTATGAGAAATTTAACCTTGTTCTACCTTAAGCTAGGATGATACTTGAGGAATAAGTGGCCTATAAAGGTCCTCAATACCTATTACCTTGGGTGAAAACTTCAGAGTTGTTGGTCAATCCCTATTAAGCCATATAAAAGGAGATTTACTAAACTAAGAAAGAAAAATCAAAATAAGTTCTCTTCCTTCTTTAACTTAAAGAATCATGAAATTTAAGTTTAAGAAAAAATCTTAAGAAGAATACGATAAAGGGACACCAAAATTAAGCATATGAGGTTTAGGTGGAAATAACCAATCAAGAGATACTAAGGGGAATGCTAAACATGGATGCATGTTTATGTATACGAAGATAAGGTAAGAAAACTAAGAGATTACATATCTTGTGTTCTCTTGCTCAATTCTAGGAAATTTGACTACTTGAGTATCTTGTGTGTGAAACATGTTATGTTGAGTCACTATGGTTTCATGAATTCCATTACACACTTTTCACTCTTTTTTACTCTTTTCATTTGTTAGCTAGGGATTAGCAAAGTTTAGGTTGAGGGGGATGATAGGAGCCAAAATATGTGATCTAATGACACATATTCGATATGATTTATGCACCAAAAGACACTCAAATCACCCAACTTGACCTAAATCGATATTAAAGCTCTAGTCATGAGTTTAACTTGTATTTTGGAGATTTATCTTAGGTTCAAAGGAAGAAAATGGTGCAAGTTCAATCACTTTATATTTTGAAATATCAAGAAATGGTTAAATGAGGAAATGAGCAAGTCAAGACTCATAAACTATGAGGAAATGCAAGACAAGGATATCATCAGTTTGAAAGATGAAAAATAATCATTATGGAGTAAGAAATAAGGCAAGTGAACATGTATAATGAGGCATGAAGCAAATTCATCAAGTTGCATGGAAGTTTAGAACTCAAAATGTAGTGGTAACATGTACTTTGATTTTGAGAAAAAAATTGGAACATTTTCCAAAGTCCGTTTTAGGCAATCTATATATCGTTTTGAAGTTCTGAAAGTCGGGAATCCAACACTTCAAATGGTGTACAAATCAAAGTTAAAATGAAGAAGTTATGACCATTTGAAGACAACTACATAGAGTTGAAAAACCATTTTGAAATGATTTTGAAATTCAACTTATGAATTCAAAATCCAATTCGAAATGACCCCACTTTTGAATTCACCCACTACCATTTTGATGTTTCACCTCCTCCATCTTTGGTATTACATCTAAGTGTTGGGAAAAACCCGGATCTCTTCATTTCCTAAGCCTGGATCAATTCATTTCCCAAGCCCGGATCAAGTTAGGAACATGCATAACTCTCCTAGGCCTTTTCTAAATCCCATGCACAGGGGAAAAATAACATTTTCAAACTTTAAAGAGATTCAGAAAGTGCTAACGAAAACCATACCTCATATTCAGATGTTCCTGAATCAAATCCACATGGTGAAAATAAAGAACGAAATTGTAGAAGTCTCTTAAACCCGAAGTCTTTGGCCCGATGACTCAAACTTTGATCTTGACACACTTCCAATGGGGATGGAATGGAGGGTAAAGGCTATGACTCTTTCTCTTTCTCTCTCTCTCTCTATGGAGATAGAAGACAACTTTCTAGAAAAACTATGTGAACCCTAACCCCTAAGGGGGTATTTATAGGGTTTTCTATTAGGCTTAAGTGACTTGAGCCCACTAAGGGTTTAAGTCACTTAATCTAACCCAAAACAAGTCCTAATTGATTAATTAACCCAACAGGGTCTACTAATTAATCAATTTGC
This sequence comes from Vitis vinifera, assembly GCF_030704535.1. Classification (NCBI taxonomy): domain Eukaryota; kingdom Viridiplantae; phylum Streptophyta; class Magnoliopsida; order Vitales; family Vitaceae; genus Vitis; species Vitis vinifera. The sequence goes on along the minus strand of NC_081810.1, from coordinate 17,016,970 downwards.
TCAATCTAGAGACCTTGTTTACTTACCCCTGTGCAACCTTGCATAATTACCAAAACACCCTTATGCACAAAAGTGAATCTAGAGCTAATTCGACCCTCATAACCCATGCCAACAAGGTATATGAGCTCAAAACGAGGACCATTGGGACCCATAAGAATACCAGATCCCTTATAATCCAATTTTAAAGTTGATTCAACATCATACTACAGAGAATCAACTGAACTCCAAATATCCTATGTAAATAACAATAAGACACCAAGTGCTCGAGTCTGTGACCTGCTACCCATTGTGTTCAGTCTCCCCATGAACTGGTGTTCATAGTCTAACAAGGTGAAAGCTATTAGCCTTTCAAGACTACCTCTACCATTCTTGAGTTACAAATCCTTCTATTGTGTGTTCAATTAATATATCTTAGCTCTTATAGAGCCTATGTCAAGTTCCACTTAAGGAACTACTATGATCATAGTTTCCATGAACATACCTCCTTAGGATTACCCAATAGGACACATTGTCTCAATCCCAAGGGATATCATGATACTTCTATTGAGAATACCTATTGCTACTAGCTTCCATTAACAATGACCCAATTCATAGGGAATAAATGATCAGCTTACGATCTCACCTGTAGGTCAAAGCCATTGCTAACTTTAACATAAACTCAATATTTTCTCAAGGTTAAGAGACAACACAATGAAGCAGCTTGGTGACGTCATGACTACTTGATAACCATAATTCACGACTCACCATAGGTCTTGTCTAATTTGCAACCGTACAAACTAGTGCACTCACCATGGGAAACTCATCCCAATAGCCAAGACCAGTCATATTTCCTATGAAAAGGTGGTGCACTATAGCCTCTAATGGGTTGCCTAAGCCCATGAACCGACTGTGAACAAGTCATCTATGTGAAAGGAACCCATGACTTAGATCTTCTGTGCAACTCCTAATTTATGGGAAAAAATCGAATCTCTCTGTTTTCCAAGTCCGGATCAAGTTAGGAATATGCATAACTACCCTATGCTTTTTCTAAATCCTATGCACAACAGAAATATATATACTTTAAAATGATTCAGAAAGTGCTAATGAAAACCATACCTTAGATTCAGATGTTCCCAAATCAAATCCACATGGTGAAGATGCAAATCGAAATCGTAGAAGTCTTGTAAACCCGAAGTCTTCCGCCCGATGACTCAAACCTTGATCTTGGCACACTTTCGGTGGGGAGGAAAAAATAGTGGAGGCTATGGCTCTATATATCTTTGGATGATGGAAGATAAAATCTATGGAAACCCTAACCCCTAGGGGGTATTTATAAGATTTCTAAGTGGGCTTAAGTGACTAAAGCCTACATGGACTTGGGTCACTTAATCTAGCTCAAAATGGGTTCTAATTAATCAATTAACGTAATAGGGCCTACTAATTAATCACTTAGTATAATCTAGAGACCTTGTTCACTTACCACTATGTAATCTTATATAATTATCAAAATGCCCTTATGCACAAAAGTGAACGTAGAGTCAATCTAACCCTCATAACCCATGCTAACAAGGTATATGAGCTCAGAGTGGGGACCACTGGGACCTATAGGAATATTGGCTCCATCATAATCCAATTATAAAGTTGATTCAACATCTCATTATAGAGAATCAACTGAACTTCAGTATCTTATGTAAATAACAACGAGACACCAAGTGCTCGAGTTCGTGACTTGTTATCCATTGTGTTCAGTCTCCCTATGAACTTGTGTCCATAGTCTAACAAGGTGAAAACTATCAGCCTTTCAAGACTATCTCTACCATTCTTGAGTTACAGATCCTCCTATTGTTTGTTCAATTAACATATCTTAACTCTTAAAGAACCTATGTCAAGTTTCACTTAAGAAACTACTATGACCATAGTTTCCATGAACACACTTCCTTAGGATTACCCAATGGGACACATTGTCTCAATCCCAAAAGATATCATGGTGCCTTTATTGAGAGTACCTATTCCTACCGGCTTCCATCAACAATGACCCAATCCATATGGAATATATGATCAACTCACGATCTCACTTGTAGGTCAAAGTCACTGCTAACTTCAACACAAGTTCAATATTCTCTCAATTGGAAGATAATACAATGAAACAACTTGGTGGAGTTATGATTACTTAATAGCCTTAAGTCATAACTCACTATAGGTCTTGTATAATGTGCAACCATACACACTAATGCACTCACCATGGGAAACTCATCTCAATAGCCAAGACCAGCCATTTCTTCAATTAAGAGGTGGTGTACTACAACCTCTAATGGGTTGTCTAGGCCTATGAACTGATTGTGAACAAGTCATCTATTTTCAAGGAACTCATGACTTAGATCTTTTGTGCAACTTCTAATGCATATAAGTCACATACAATGTAAAATATGCAAATAAGAATGCTCATAAAGTATAATACATAGAATAAGGATTGATAAAAGTGAAACTAGAACATCATTAAATAAATAATGAATTCTAAATTTATTATATCATGTCATGCTTTTAAGGGTTCTATTCCAATATTAATGCACCTAAGTCACGTACAATGCAAAAGATGCAAGTAAGAATGCTCATAAAGTATAATACATGGAATAAGGATAGATAAAAGTGAAACTAGAACATTATTAAATAAATAATGAATTCCAAATTTATTACATCATGTCATACTTTTAAGGGCTCTATCCTAACACTAAGGCACTCCATCCACCCTAAATGGGCCCCACACGACTAGAAATCATCATTTTATTATTATTTTTAGTCATTTTTAGGTAATTATTTGTAATAAGTGGCCAATGAGAGTATGTCACATGTTAGGTCATTGATGATACTATATAAACTCTCTTAGTTCTAGGATCTTGGAGCATCTTTTGATAACATTTTTGTGGGGAAGAAAATGAAAACTTTAGTTTATTTATTTATTTATTTATTATTATTGAATATATTGTTTTTAGTTTCTTTTGATTCAAATTATGGATTTTTACCCTATTATGGATTGTGAATGTGACATCACCCCCATGAGAGGCAAAAAAACCAACTTAGGGCTTGAAGCATGAAAACCTAAGGGCTAGAAACTCATAGAAACAATGGATAAATTGTTACAACAATGAGGTTAATTATTAGTTGGGTTACAATTTATCAAAATTTTATCCTATTCTTGTTTAGGAAATGATACGGTAGATTATTACCCGATACTAGTGATTCTTGGTAACTCTCGATCATTAGTTATCCTGGTATTTTCTATCATTATTTACCCCAAAACAAAGTTACAAGGAGTAAGAAATGTTAAAAAGTTAAACCTTAAACTAGTAATCAATCTCATTAATTTGAAGGTTTTAGGAGTTTATTTAAATAAAAAAAATTATGTTTCAGATGTAATTCTAAGTTATAGAGCTCAAGTGGATCTCAAACAACCAAAGATCCCAAAACCCTAAGATCACTCTACTTAAGAAACCCTTGTTATCTCTATTTCTATACCTTAAGTTAGATTGTGGAAAACCCCAAACTTGAATCGATTGAATTAAAAGTCAATAGTCGTTTTGTTATTAATTTAATTTTTTAGTTTCATTTCATAAAAGTTAATTCCCAAATTGTTTTTCATTTTAGGATTTTAATAAAAGTGATTCATTTACCCTTGTATTGACAAATTCTATAAGTTAGTCCCTAAGGATGATACCCGGAGTACTACAAGAGTCATAGTGACTCTTTCTCTAGTTTTTCTTTACTAAAGTTGCTACGTAAAAAGCCTTAGTATTTTTTACAACAAAGAAGATTGGTCAATAGCTCCGTTAATGACTTTAAGAAGTTGGGTCACCCTTATTTTTATGGCACTTCAGATTCAACGGAGGTAGAGACTTGGATTCTTAAGACAAAGAAATTATTTGATGTCATAGATTGCTTTAAGGAGCAAAAGGCCTCATATGCAGCATTTATGTTAGACAAAAAGGCAGATCATTGGTGGTTTATGACCAAAAGGCTTCTAGAGGATTAAGGACCTATAGCAAGAAGACAGTTTGGGGAAGCTTTCTACAAGAAGTACTTTCTTGACAATATTAGATGACAAAAGATGGAAAATTTTGTTTGTTTGGAACAGGGGGATATGACTATGGCCCATTATGAGGCCAAATTTATAGAGTTATCACGTTTTGCCCCACAATTGATCGCTATAGAGGAGGAAAAAACATTAAAGTTTCAGGATGGATTGAAGCCCTACCTAAAGAACAAGATATTTATTATGAAGTTTGCTGTCTATTCAGAAGTTGTGGACAAAGCCCTTATTGCAGAAAAAAGATAATGAAGAGCTTCATCAATATAGGGAATAACAAAGGAAGAAAAAGATGAGTGACGGTGCTCATGGTAACCAAGTATAGGAAATGTCTACTTCGGTTAGAAATTAGAATAAGAGGAAGACAACACAAAATTCAAATGTGATTTGTCCTACTTGTGGTAAGAAGCATGGGGGTAGGCCATGCTATAAAGAGATTAGAGTTTGCTTTGGTTGTAAGAAGTAGGGACATATGATTTGGGATTGTCAAGAGAATAAAAAGTTTATCACCGAGAAGCCTAAGGAGAAGAATAAGAAGGATAAACAAAAACCTAGGATCCAAGAGCAGGTGTTTGCTATGACTCATTATGATGCTCAAGCCACTTTCGATGTGGTAACAGGTACTATCCGAATCCACACTTTATTTGCTAAAGCCCTAATTGATCCAAGCTTGACACACTATTTTGTTTTAGTATGTTTTGTTCATTTGTTGGGTATGTCTGTTGCTAGCACGGACTTTGATTTTTTTTATTGCTACTCCTATGAGAGATTATTTTGTGACCAATAGAATGCTTAGAGATTGTCTTGTGATGATTGGTTATAAGTAAATGCTAGTGACTTAGTATTCCTTGACCTTCAAGATTTTGATATAATTTTGGGGATGGATTGGTTAGCTTCCTACCATGCCTTTGTTGATTGTTTTGGGAAAATGGTGATATTTAGCATCCCTGGTCAACCTGAGTTCAATTTTGAGGGAAAGCATGTAGATAGACCACTACATATGATCTCAGCCTTACAATCTAGTTCCTTGCTTAGGAAAGGTTGTCAAGGCTTTTTGGTTTATGTGATGAGTGATGAAAATGATTTATAGTTGGAAGACATACCCATTGTAAGAGATTATCCTAATGTCTTTCCAAACAATTTTCCTGGCTTGCCACCATAGAAGGATGTGAAGTTTACATTTGATTTGGTACCAGGAACATCTATTATCTCCAAGACTTTATATAGAATGGCACCTGTGGAGCTTAAAGAGTTGAAGGTTCAACTTCAGGAGTTATTACATAAGGGTTTTATTAGGCCTAATGTTTCACCTTGGGGAGCTCATGTTCTATTTGTGAAGAAGAATGATGGATCAATGAGACTTTGTATTGATTATAGGGAGTTTAATAAGGTGATAGTAAGGAATAAGTATCCTCTTCCTCGGATTAACGATTTGTTTGATCAACTTCAAGGTGTGTGTATGTGTGTTCTCTAAGATCAATCTTTGATTTGGATATCATCAGTTGAGGGTTAGAGGTGAAGATGTACCCAAGACTGCTTTTCAAACTAGATATAGGCACTATGAGTTTTTGGTTATGTCTTTTGGTTTGACTAATGCACTTGTTAGCTTTATAGATTTAATGAATATGGTATTCAAACCCTATCTAGATCAGTTTGTGGTGGTTTTTATAGATGATATTTTGGTGTACTTAAGAAGTGGAGAAGAGCATGAGTGTCATTTGAGTATTGTATTGCAAACCCTAAGATATAAGCAATTGTATGCTAAATTGAAGAACTGTGAGTTTTGGTTAGATAGAGTCTCCTTTCTTAGGTATGTGGTAACTAAGGATGGCATCTCAATTAACCTTGGAAAAGTAGATGCTATAGCAAGTTGGAGGAAACCTAGTATTGTGATTGAGATATGAAGTTTCTTAGGACTTGCTGGTTACTATAGGTGGTTTATTAAGGGGTTCTCTAAGATCGCCCTACCTTTGACTAAGTTGACACAGAAAAAGGTTAAGTTTGAGAGGTCTAATGACTGCAAATGTAGCTTTCAAGAGTTGAAGAGCGGATTAATGACAACTCTTATTTTGACTATCCATTCAGGTTTAAGAAGATTTGTGGTGTATAGTGATGCCTTTCATCAGGGTTTAGGTTGTGTCCTCATGGAGCATGGGAAAGTTGTGGCTTATGCTTCTAGACAATTGAAGCCTTATGAGCGAAATTATCCCACTCATGATCTAAAGTTAGTTGCAGTGATTTTTGTACTTAAGATTTGGAGACATTTTATTTTTAGTGAAACTTGTGAGATATTCAAAGATCATAAATGTTTGAAGTATTTGTTTTCCCAAAAGGAATTGAACATAAAATTGAGAAAATGAATAAAACTACTTAAGGACTATGACTTTATTATTCAATTTCATCCAAGGAAGGCGAATGTTGTAGTTGATGCCTGAAGCAGAAAATCAGTTGGTTCCCTAGCAACTATTAGAGGTTGTCAAAGGCGATTACTAAAAGATGTGAGGAGTTTAAAAGTTCATATTAGAGTTTTGAACTTATGAGCACTTATGGCGAATTTCATAATACAATCATAATTAGTTGGGAGAATTAAGAACCTATAAAAGAATGACATGCTATTAGTGCAACTCATGGAGGAAGTTAAGAAAGGCAATAAACGTAACTTTGTTTTATCAAATAACGGGATCTTGAGGTTTGGGCATAGACTTTGTGTCCCAAATGATGGTGACTTAAGGAGAGGGCTTTTAGAGGAAGCTCATTGTTCTAGGCTTGCAATCCACCTAGGAGGGATGAAGATGTACAAATATTTGAGACAAAATTATTGGTAAAAATGAGATATTGCACAATTTGTGGCTCAATGTTTGATCAAATAAACCCAACATAAACGTGTATGATCATCTATGAAGGTAACAAACCATTTTTTTTTCCAAAAATAGTTGTAATTTTTTAAGGTCCCCACACATCACTATGTATTAAATTTAATGGTTTTGAAGGAACATAAAGTTTTGAATAATAAGTAGTACGATGACTCTTAGATAAATAACAACTTTCACAATAGAAAAATGAGCAATCCAATCATTTAAACAAAGTAGGAAACAAATGTTTAAGATATAGAAAACCAGGGTGTCCTAGTCTTAAGTGGCAAAACATTATTTGTTCATAAACAGAAAGAAAACTAACACTACTAAGGCCCTGAGTCCGTTTATTAGAGAAAACACCATCAAAGTAGTAAAGGCCATTTATCAACTTGGCACTGTCAATCTTCTTCCCCGAGTTCTGGTCCTGAAATTCACAATGAGAATCATAGAAAAAAACATGACAATTAGAGCCTTTGGTAAGTTTACTCACAGACAAAAGATTACATGCTAGTTTTGGAACATGGAGAACAAATTTAAGATCTATGTTCTTGGATAATTTTACCAAGCCTTTTTCGGCTATAGGTGAGAAACTACCATCCGCAATCTTAATTTTTTCACTGCCAGAACATGATGAATAAGTGTTGAACAAATTTGAAAAACTAGTCATATTGACAAAAGCTCCATAATCAATTATCCATGGAGTAGAATTAAAACAACATGAAAATACATTAGGTGCACTACCTATTTGTGCTAGAGAAACACTAGGAATACCCAATGGAGAATTGGATTTTAGCAGTTTCAGAAGGTGATCCATATGCTCCTTGCTGAAGAGACTTGACTCTGATTCATTGACAGTAGCATTGGCATTGGGATTTGAATGATTGCTTCTCTCTTCGAGCTTGCTATTATGCCAATTTGCTGGTTTTCCATGGATTTTTCAACAGGTTTCTCGAGTGTGGCGCAGTTTGTTACAATAATCGCACCGGACTCGTGGCCTTTTTCTAGGCCCTTGCTAAACCTTTAGCAACACTAAGAGTAGAACCTTCAACAATTCCACTATTAGATTTTTTTTTTTTTTGTCCCAACATTACTTGTCGATGACTTTCTTCCATTCGAACTTCAGTAAAGACTTCGTTGATTTTAAGAAAAGGAACTCTGCTAATAATCTGTCCTCTAACCTCATCAAACTCTACATTGAGCCCAACAAGAAACTTATAAATCTTATGAGCCTCCACAGTCTTTTTGTAATGATTAACATCATTAGTGGACTTCCATTCGTAGTTGTTGAACAAATCCAAATTCTGCTAAAGAAGCTTCAACAAACTAAAGTAATTGGTAACAGATTCTTCTCCCTACCGAATCTCACCAAGTTTAAGGGCCAGATCATACACTTGGGATTGATTACTGAAATCGAAGTACATCTTATTCACATTGTCCAACAATTCTTTGGCTGTGGAGTAGCACATATAATTGGATCCAATCTCCTCATTCATGGAGTTCATGAGCCATGTCATCACCATTGAATTTTCTACATCCCAAGTTGTGTATAGAGAATCCTCTAAAGCCGGTGCCACCTTGTCTCCAGTCAAGTACCCGATCTTCCCTCTCCCTCTAAGATACATGCGAACTGATTGAGACCATCTTAAAAAATTGTCACCATTGAGGCGAATGGTGGTAATCTATATAGGATGAGATTTAGTATTATGGGTTTGGGTTGTAGGTTTAGTTGCTGGGCTGGAAAAGTAAACAAGTGGGTTTGACTTAGAAGAAACGTCATACATGGCTATTGGTTAGGAAAAGAAATACACAGAAGAAAAAAAAAATCGCAAGGGTTTTTTGGGTGAATTGGGGCGGCTCTGATACCATGTAAACAAAATAGGAAATGAATACATTTTTTATATTCTATTCTATATTTAAAACTGTCTACACGACATCCTTTTTATAGAGGATTTTTCTCAACACAAAAATAGGAAATAACTTAACAACCTAACAATATACAACTGTCTAACATATTACAAAAATAAAAAAATAAAAATAAATCTTACATTTAAATCTCCTAATATCTTGCTAATTATCTCAGTTGATCCTATCTTTTTCAACAGATTGTAAGAATGCATGGGGTACCTGTTTCTATAGTATCCAATAGGGATCCTCATTTTACTTCTAGATTTTAGCAATCTACAGAAGGCTCTAGGCACTAAGTTGAGTTTTAGTATTGTTTTCCACCCTTCGACTGATGGTCAATCTGAATGGATAATTTGAGTTTTGGAAGATTTGTTGAGAGCTTGTGCTTTAGACTTAAAAGGTGATTGGGATGATTACTTACCTTTAGTATAGTTTTCCTATAATAATAACTTTAAAGCTAGCATTGGGATGACACATTTTGAGAGGTCGTATGGTAGGAAATGTCGATCTCCTATTTTTTAGGATGATGTTGGAGAAATGAAACTTTTGGAGCCTGAACTTGTGCAGTTGATTGTTGAAAAGGTTGTCTTGATTAAAGAAAGATTAAAAGTAGCTCAAAGTAGATAGAAAAATTATAATGACAATTGCAGATGAGATTTGGAATTAGCGGTAGGTGATAAAAGTTTTCGCCTATGAAGTATATGATGAGATTTGGGATAAATGGAAAGCCCAGTACTCGATTTGTGAGTCCATTCAAAATATTAGAAAGAATAAGCACTTTGGCATATAAAGTGGCCTTGCCCCAAGCCTACCTAAGATTCATAATGTATTCCATGTTTCGACTTTGAGGAAATATGTTTTTGATCCCTCTCATATTGTGGAGTTGGAGCCTATTCAGATTTATGAGGGCTTGACTAATGAAGAAGTGCCCATTCAAATTGTGAATGTAATGGACAAGGTACTACGTCATGTTGTTGTCAAGTTGGTAAAGGTTCAATGGAGTAATTACAATATTCAAGAAACCACTTGGGAATTAAAGAAGTAGATGAATGAAAAACATTCACATCTTTTTCAAGACCCAGGTATGTCAAGTTTAGAGGACTAAACTTTTGTTAAGGAGGGGATGATGTAACACTCTAAATTAATTTTAGGGGTAGAATAGTAAAATAAAATTGAATTAATTAATTAAATTCATTAATGGTAAAAAGGTTTTTTTTGCTTTTAATAGTCCTAGGTATAAATTAGATTTTTTTTTTTTTTGTCTTCTCTATTTAATAAACTCTATTAACAAAAAAAATCAAAGAATTGGAGAACGTAGGGTTGAAGGTTTGGAGGCCTAGGGTTGGAAGTCCAGATTTTTCAGGTAAAATTTTAACCCTTAAATTTTTGTTTTAGATTTTTTAATTAGTATCGAATGTTAAAATAAATAAATAAATAATAAAAAATAAAAATTCTTTGGAAAATTTCAATCTAGGCTAGGGTTAGTTTATTTGAATTTTTTTCAATCAAAATATTGGAAATTATGAATATAGGTTGTTTTAGATGAATAGATACAAGCAATAGAATTTTAAAAAATAAAATAAAATAAAGTAAACTAAAGTAAAATAAAATAAAATAAAATAGGGTTTACGTGATTTTTTAAAAGTGTAGAAAAAAAAGGTTTTGTTGTGTGTATACAGTGACAATTAAAAAAATGTGTGTGTTTATAGGGAAGAATTAAGTGTATTGGAAAAAGAAAAATAAATAAATAAATAAATAATGGACGAGTGAGTGTGAGAGAGTAAAATTATATACATATATATATGAGAGACTTGTTGTGGTACAGGACAGGTTTGGTGGAAAACAATAAAAATGAGAGAATAGGAATATATTTTTTTAATATCTTTAAGGTTTTGAAAATGGGGATGTACAAGGTTAGGTTAGCTATTGGTTTAATAATAATGATACTACTAATAGATGTTAAGTAATAAAAAAAATAGAATTCAATTAGTGAAATAAAAGGGTAGTTTAATTAAATTAGTGATACATCCTTAAAATTAATTTGAAAATAAATTAAAATAAAAAGTTTTGTATAAATTAGAAATTTAGTAATTTTGCTTAAATAAGGAATAGATTAAATTATCTTTCATAATTAAAAATGTTAATTTGAAAACCTAAAATTTTTAGGATTGTCTAACCTATAATTTTAGATAAATAGTAATAGTTATTTATCTTATATTATGTTAGGTAAAGAGTAGATTTTTCATAATTAACTATTTTCTCCAATGTTTTTTAGGACTTCTTTTGAGGTAAAGGAAATTACTACAAATTTTGTGAAATGAAATCAATTTTTTTTTTATATATGTTATTTGAAATGTGTAAGTGTTATTTTTGCTTTTATACATAGATCAAATATATTTTTGCATGAGAAAATATATTAGAACTTTTCTTTTGTTTATAACAGAACATATGGAGATATTACGCTTTCGTAAGTTTGAATGAATAAAACAAAGAATTTGACTTTAGTTTGTTTGACCCATGTCAACAAGATATAATAGTTGACTTTTCGACTCTTCTCAACGGGATATAATAGTTGATCTTTACTTTTTTGTGGTGGGGAATGTAATTGATTTTGACTTCATCCTCCAAGAGTTTGGTTATAGGTTACTAGTACTAGTAGTGTTTAATTTCATCCACCTTAAAAGGAACAAATTTGAGGCTAGTCACCCATTTATAAAGTCTCGTTTAATTGGGTACCATTTGTTATTTGATGACCAAAGTAAAAATATTTTAGATGTATTTGATTTGGATTTGATGTGAAATGGTTTTGATATATATGAAAATATTTGGTTGAACAATTTAAAATGAATTAACATGTTTGAACTCAAATGTTTTTTTATAAAAATGATTATACCCTATATCTCCTATTTTCAAATATGATTCAAACTAGTTGATCCATGAAATTGTATTAATGTTCCTTATTAGGCTTTGATCTCATCCCCCTCTGTTGATAATTTTTCAGGTACTCTCAGTTTGGGCAAAGAGTAACGGTCATGATGGGAATTTGGCTTTATTAGGACGTTTGTTTAAACTTTATTTTGAGACTTTGTTTAAATGTTAGAATTTGATTACTCTTAGCTATTGTGTAAGTTTGAATTTGCTTGGACAATAATACTTTATTTGATATATTAGTTTTAAAGTTAATATTTGAAGATTTTAGAATTTTTTTTGTACTACTCTGAATAGGAATTTGGTAATTGGAAATTTTAGTTACAAGATGAATGTTTGTGTCATTTCCAACCTTTGGGCTTGAGATGTGAAATGATCATCATGCCCTTGGAGTGGGTTTTAGGGCGTGATATATATATATATATATATATATATATATATATATATATATATATATATATATATTTGTTGATTTGGATTGTTATCTCATGCATATCTTATGTATCTAGAATTAATTTTTGTTATATATATGATGCTCATATTTCTCTTTATTTCTTGTGGGATTTCCTATGTTTATATTTCAATTGCTTTGTCATTTTTGTGATGAAAAATGGGAAATCATTGAATATTTAACCCACTCGAATGGGTGAGATTGTTGAATATTTAATTCACTTAAAAAAAGAGAGTTATAAATAGGGAGAGATAAGGCGAGCATAGATATAACATATGCATGAACATAGAAATAAAGAAACTCCTTAATTTAGAGGGAGTTAGTTATTTTATTTAATTCATTAATTAAGGGAATTTAATTGAAATATTAGAGGAAATTGAACTTGAGATATTGGAGTAAACCAAATCAACCTTAGGAAGCATGACTTTAGAGTTCAAGAGAGATACCTGACATGGATGTTTCTTACAAAATATTATTGTTTGAATTGTTTCTCTCTAGAACTAATCTTAGTTCTAGAAGCTTTTTCCCATGGTTTTCATTGCTAATAATTTGGTTGGTAAACGCCCTTGCACTTTAGTGTTGAATTATTGGGTCTTATCTAATTTCTATTATTTTTGGTTGATTTGCATACATTTAAATTCCTCTTGAGCTTTGCTTTGTACTTTGGTGTCACTACAGAAATTTGTTCCTTATTCATGCTTTCACAAGGCATCAAACAAAACCTCCAACTATCCTATTTTACTTTCACAATATTATTTTATCCCTCACATTGTTTTACCGTTGGTATAGTTTTCTGTATGTGTGCAAGTTACAAGGTTGGAAGATAAGTACTACAAAGTGATGCAAAGCATTCCCTTAGTTAAATTTTAATTGAACGTTAATGTGTGTTATGTAAATTCCTTTATGAGAGTTCAAATGGGTTTATGGAACGATGTTTTGTCACAAAATTGCCAAAGGGAGAAATTGTTAGGACATTAAGTCTTGTTTATATGTTGACAATTTTATTCCTTTTAATGTCTAGCCATAAAAGTCTTTTTAGATAGTGACTTGCTCTACATTGAAGATCAAGGGTTGTTGTTCGTCCAACCAGGAAGTCACAGATATGTCTAAAAAGGTTTGGCTTGTGGCAATTAGGCTTCTTTGAGGTATAAAAATGTTCGATATCATTTTTCAAGGGTCGCTCAAGTGGTTAATCCCACTCAAATGATAAGGCCCGTTCAAGCGAATCACTCAAACTATGTAAGTCCACTCAAATGGCCATGAAAATCCTATCGAGTTTAAAAACAAATTTTGGATGAATTTCACTCAAACTCCATTTTGGAAACTTAAGATATCCAAACTCTTTGTGATTTTCACTTATAAATACCTCATTATAACCCCTTGAGGATTAAAGATTGTGAAGAGATCTTGAATATAGGAGATATGTCATTTGAGAGACTTCTCATTCTTAAGAGAAGGACTTTAAAGCCTAATTTGCCACACAATTATCGATATTTTATTAAAGGATTTGATTTTTGAATCTTGGGTTGAAGATCTTAATCCATTCAGAGTGGCCAAAGAATCTGTTAGGGAGCAATAGGGAGTTATTGCATAGTAGACATGAATCAAGTTATAGGTGCTGAAGAGTAAGTCTTTAGGGGTAAAGCGACTAGGTAAATTTGTGTAACTTGATTCCAAATAGTAGATTTAGATTGGTAGGTCTTAGACCTAGTGGTTTTTTATTTCTATAATTTGCGGGGGTTTTCCACATAAAAATCTTCTGTCTCATTACATATCTTTTTATTACTAATATTTTGGTTAATGATATTGACAACCTTATGATTGATTGATTAGTTTGTTATTGAGATTGTTGGGTTGGTTATCTTGAAAGTTATTGTAGTTATACCTATAACCAATTATTATTTTCTCTAACTTCTTTCAAAATATCTTTTGATTGATTTGTTGGGTTGTTATTGAGTTTGTTAGCTTGGTTATTATATTCCTAACATCTCTCAATAAGTATTTCAGATCTTACTAATTATATTATTTCATCTCTAACTATTCACAGGGTATCAATTATAGACATGGTTTTAAAAATTGGACCGGTTGGTCCGATTTGTCCAACTGTCAACTGACGGCCTTTCTAATCCAGTCCTCTCTTTTGAGTCAGACACCCATTGAATCGTTCACGAACCACCTGAATTGGCTATTGAGCTGATAGATCGAATGAATCGGGTGGTTCTCTAAGAACTGAATGGTTCAAAGTTCACCCCCTTCCGACCTTTTTTTTTTTTGGGCAAAATATGGCCCAAATTACTTTAAAGCTAATTATGCAGGCCCAACATCATGACCCACCAATCAGTTTCCTCCTTGTAGATGAATGAGGCTTCTAAAGCCCTTTTTATCTCCCTAAGTTTTCAATGTGGAATGAATATTTTATAGAAAAATTACATCTATGACTACACGAGGAAAGCTTGAACCCCCAACCATATGTTAAAGTAAAGTTGGCGACACCACTCTACTACACCCTCTTTGTTCTTAAAATTGATAAAAAAAAAAACAAATAAATTACATATGTTATTTAAAAATAATAATAATATATGTATATATATATATATATATATATATACACACACACATGATTTTTCTTCCATTTTCAATATATTTTCATATTTAAATATTATACATCTTTTATTTAATAAAATTTAAAATATTAATACATTTATATAAAAGATGAAGAAATAACTATCATTGATTTTTAATTTTATATATATTTTAAAATTATTTTAAATTTTAATAAAATATAAATTATATATTTATGATGTCACTAGTTCAACCGCAGTTCAACCATTGGTCCAACCACTAAATCGTGAACTAGTAACTTTTAGGTTCAATGATCAGTTTAGTTTTTAAAACATTGATTAGAAATAAAATAAAAAAAAATAGAATTTTATTAGAAAATACTTGGTGTTTACCCTTTTAGATACTCATGACTTCTTTGAAATTTCTTAGGATAAGAAAATTTGAGTATAATATATAAATATTTATTTAAATTTTCAAATCACTCATTCACCCACCCCCACTCCTCTCCCGCAGAGGTGTTCTCTATTGGACTTTCTGTGGTTTTTCTATACCCAATACTAGTGATTATTGGTAACACTTAATTATTAGTTATCCTATTTTTTTCTATCGTTATTTACCTCAAAACAAAGTTATAAAGAGTAGGAATGGTTAAAAAATCAAACATTAAATCAATAATCAATTTCACTCATTTAATAGTTTGAAGAATCTATTTTAAAAAGGAAATATTAGATTTTGGATGCAATTATGAGTTATAGAGCTCAAGTTAATCATTAGGGGCTAAGGATCTCAAAACCCTAAAATCACTCTACTTAAGGAACCCTTGTTTTCTATGTTCTATACCTTAAGTTGAATTGTGGAAAACACCAAACATGAATCAATTAAATTTAAAACCAATATTTATTTTGTTATTAATTTAGTTTCTTTTACTTAGTTTCACTTCATAAAAGTTACTTCACATATTGACTTTTATTTTAGGATTTAAATAAAAGTGATTCATTTATCCTAGTATTGACAAATTCCATAAGCCAGTCTTAGAGGATGATACCCGGAGTACTGCAAAAGCCATAGTGACTCTTTCTTTGGTTTTTCTTAACCAGAATTGCCACATAAAAAGGCTTAGTATTTTGGAAAACAGAGAAGATCGATCAACTTCCCATAAATGATGCCAATTATTTGTAAAAAATTTTCCTTTCAAATGGAAAAGGGGCAATCTAGAGCTCTCCGATAACTAGTAAACAAGGATTCATTAGGAAAAGACTTGGATACCCTCTCTAATGGCTTAGTTAGTGGACTTGTTGCCCTTTGCTTTCACACAAAATCTTTCTTTAGAGATGATATTCGCACATACCTAGGTCATTCACATGGTGGCTCTTTATAGGCGCCTCGTGTATGGGTCGTGCCTTGCTCTCTTACCATATCAACGCGCTTGCTCCATAATTCATCCTGAACCTCCTTTTGTCCATCCTAGATAGGATGAGAGCTAGTGAGGAAGGCATACAACACAAACAACCTCCTTTATCCCCTAACATCTACCAAGGTAATGGGGCTAAAGGTGCTTTGCAATCATGTCTATTTGCTTGTGCTATAAGTTAAATCCTCCCTACAAGGTTAGTCATGTGCATTATCCGATCACTTTCCCTAGGATGGGATACTCTAGTTCATACTTGGTTCCTATAAAGAGCACTCACTCCAAGATATATGGGCATGCCCAGACCTGATATGGGAATAGAGTAGAAAGGCACACTAACCCTAGGTTATCACATGACAAATGAAGTAACAGAAAATTGTTCTTAGTTTTTTCAAAAGTGTGTCAATTGAAGTTTGATATGAATGATAGTAATGTGGCACAATCTGGATTAACGAAAAGCAGAGATTCAATTATAGAGGCAAGCATTCCATTCCATGAGAGAGAAGATTCTAGGAAGCTTTCAGGATGTGGTTTACAAAACAAATTCTAAGATCAAGGAAAAAGAACATGGAAGCATTTGAAATAGATACATTCATTAAGAGACATGACGACAAACAATGATAGAGAGGACATAAGCAATTTCCAAGATTTCATTTTGAGTGTTATTAGTTTTAGAGCATTTGATTTGAGAGACAAGAATTATTGTGAAATAGTTCCACTATATTTTCCATTTTGTTTTTATATTTTGGTCTAATGTAGCTCAATCTTCAACATAATTTCAATACATCTACTTTCAACTTTATTCCAATCTCAAAATGAGTTTCAATGATGCTATGTTCCCTTGACTTTTGTTTGTTGTTTTAATTTAATGATGTCTAGATAAACTTCATAAGGCTTCAAGGGGTGAATGAATCAAGGGTAGTTCATACCTTAGGCTAGTCCTCCAATAGCCTATAACTAAACCGTGAGGTTCAAGAGAATCCTTCCATAGCCAATATCCACTACATTGATTGTGAAGGCCACAAGTCAAGCAATCTAAGGAGTAGGTTTGAGTATAGTTGCCATGGATTCACATGAGCTAAGTACCATTTTTATTTGAATGGTATTAGGGATTGAACTCGAACCCAAAAGTATTAGATTTAGTTCTTGACTCTATTTTTAACCTTAGGCCAAAAGCAACTAGTTAGGGAAAAAGACTAGTTTAAGGGTGGACTTTCCATTGGATTTCTAACCTTGAAAGTCTATTTTGTTTTCCTAGTTTTTAGTCATTTCTAGCTGGATCAATCTCCTATCCACCTCCCCAATTCTTGAGTGTCCCTCTCCCATTGTTCCATCTGTCTTTTACCCCCCTCCTCATCTTGTAAATCATCCTGCCCTCATGGAATCAACACCCTTACTCGGGCAATATAAAGCAAGTACAAGCACCGACATCTACCACAACCAGTCATCCACTCGAGGCTTTTAGCTCAGCTAATTGCGTCTTAGAGCATCCTTCTCTTTGATAAGAAGAGTTGCTCCATTGGGCACTAATTTGTCCTCCTCAGTTGGTGGCCATAAATCCTCTTAATTAATAACTTCTCATGATGTTGACAATATTAATGGCAACAACTAGCACATGACTACTACCTTTAAGTTCTCATTGTCCTCTAACACTTCATTTCGTTGAAGAAGTGATTGAACTTGTTGCTCAATCTGTAAAGTTATGTTTGGTTGTCAAAAATATTAAAGAAAGAAAAATAATAATAAAGAAAAATAATAATAAAGAAAAATTATTTTTTATTTTTGGTTTTATTATGAAAAATATAAATAAATAAATAAATAAATAGAATTAAAAAAATACTTACACATTATTAAATTATTTCATCTTTATATATAAAAAATTAAAATAAATAAAATAAATTTAAAATAAGATATAAAAATAATTCATCGATTTTAGCTGTAATTTTTACTCTTTTTTCTTTTTTCTTTCCTATTAATTTTCGGCAATGTGGAAGATCATTTTAAATCGAAACATCATCCTCCAACAACAAACCCCGTTAACACATTTTCTAAGATTTGGGGCTCATTTGGTTATATTTTTTTTACATTTATTTTTAAAAACTATTTTTTATTTTTTAATTTAAAAATAATTTTAAAAAAATTCATAAAATATAGATAAACGGACTCATGTTTTTCTTTTATTTTTAAAAATCGATAAAAATAACTTTTATTTATTCGAGAACAAATGGTAAAATAGTATCAAAAAATTTTAAAAATTATTTTAAAATTATAAGGTAAAACAAACACTTAATTTTATCCAAAAATTCATCCACTTATTCCCATCAACTATACCAAATTGTAAGGAAAACAAAACCCCCCAAAAAAAAAAAAATTTCTTTCTTCCCAATCGAAACAATACTCATGCAAAAAACACGTTGGGTTACTTTTTAGCGCTCATCTCGCTGCTACGAGGATTTTTATCCCGACATTTCTGACGTTTCTCCCGTCATTATCATTATTGTCTTGATCTTTACCCACCAAGTTTGCTAACTTACGTGTTAAATGACCATAATGCCCACCATTCATCTTCTCCTACGAACTTTGCATCACGTAAGACAAGGTGGTGAACGCCACGCTCCACGTGGACGCCGTGAATGTATGTGACAAAACTACTAGATAACCATGAAGTGTCCTAACCTAAGATTAATACTTAATGAGGTGGTGGCCGTCATTTTCATGTCGTGATCCCCGGAACCATCTTTCTTTGAAGTCAAACTTGGTGGGCCGTTAGTGCATGAACCAGAAAATGAGTAGATGCTGACTAGACAAGACCTCTCATGATGAATCATTCACTTGAATTGGTGGATACTCCTCTATGTTTCATACCTTAGCTCCATGTAGCTTCTCACATAATTTTGCTTTTTCTTCTTTCATTATATACCGTCCAAATTATGACAATAGAAAAATAAAAAAAAAATGATTATGTTTTTGTCATAAATACCTTATTGATAAATCAATTTAATAATTTAAAATAACTTCATAACTTTATAATATGATGTAAAATTAAAAATAATTTTAAGTAATAAATAAAATTAATTTATTTATTTTTAAGTTCATATCTTTATTTTACATTTTTATCCTATTTATTTTTATGATCTTTTTTATTAATTCACAACTTTCATTGTTACTCAACCTAATTTACCATAATTATAATTTATAAAAATAAATATATCAATTTGATGATTTATAATAAATTTTAAGTTAATTTTATCAAATAATCTTAATACTTAAAAATAAGAATTAAATAATAATTTTTAAGTCAACAACTTAGATTTCATTTAACTTAAAGTCAACTTAATTCAATAAAAAGTATTAAATTTTATCAAATGCTCTGTAAGAGTCTATTTGATAGTGATTTTAAGAAATGTTTCTAATTTTTCTAACACTCCAAAATTTTTATTTTTCAAGTAATTGACATATATATTATTATTTCTTTTATAATATTTTAAAGTTTTCCTCAATATTTTTACAAATTTTAATCAATTTCCATCTTATTGATATTTTTTATTAAAAATTTCATCGATATATCCTGATATATCATTAAAAACCGATATCCTCATCCTTGATAGTACCTACTAAGAAAAAGATCATGATTGTTGAATATGTATAATCAAATTTAGATCGTTAAACACCGATGCAAACGAATAAGAGTAAGATGCAAACAATGAGACCTACAAATGTATACAGCACTACCACGTAATTGAAGGTGCGTACCAAAAAGGTAAAATTCTACGGTGTAGTTATACCCCATTACTAAAACTCTTAATTGATATATATCATATATATATATATATATATATATATATATATATATACCCATCGATGTTCATTATCAGCATGATCAAAGGTTTAAAGGTTTTAGTGACGAACATTATCAACCATGGTTAAAGGTCTTAAGGTTTTAATGACAAATGATCAACGCCTGCTAGCATTAAAGACCCAATTTCTAGGTAGTGCAAGAAGAAAAATGAAAAAAAAAAAAAAAAAAAACTTTATTGAATCACCATCACTAAAATTCTTTATGGACGCCCTTATTCGAAATTAGAAGCCTATACACAATTTTTTGATGAAACTATTTTATAAAACATAACAAAAAATACATTTAACAACTAAAAACTATTTTTTATTTTTTATTCTTAAAAAATAAAAATAATATTCTTTTAGAGAACATTTTTTAATTATTTTCACTTGTGTTTTTAAAAACTCTTTAAAAAAATAATTATACAAACATGTAGAATAATTAAAAATAAAATATTAGATATAAAAATTATTTTTAGAACATATTTAAAATGATTCAAAACAGATAAAAGCATTTTAGATTTTCAAACAAACTTTTATTCTACAAAAATTAAAAAACAATTTTCAAAAACCGTTCTCAAAAACTATTTTTTAAAATTATTTTCCAAAACAGTTACAAAACAAACCCTTCATTTTTTTTATCTTAATAAAGCCACTCAAAATCAATTGACAAAAGTTGAACAATTACATGAATTGCTCCAACAATCCCAATCATCCCCTCTTACAATGAAAGAACAAATAATGACTATTCATACTCAAACAAATGATTATCTTGATTCATTAGAAATTGAACAGATAAAAGAAACTTCTTCCCAAGTTTCGAGATTTCTTCCATGATTAAAGTTTTTAGGGTTTCAATGACAAATCACATATGATGAATCAATACCATCACTAAAGCCTTAATTTCATTTCTAGTAGCATAAGAAGAAAAAGAGAAAAAAAAAAAAAAACTCTTTTTTGAATTATCATCCACAAAATTCTTTATTGATGCCCTTTTCTAAAAAGAGGAAAAAAAGGAAGGCCAATACTTTTGACCAAAATCCCAAGATAGCAACCAAAAAATTATATTAAATATCATCAGCTCAAAAGTGAGCAAAATAATATAGGAGGAACAAAAAGAACCAAAAAGTAAATATACAAATGGGTATGGGTATATATCTTCTTTTTCTTTTCCCCTTCATCAAGCATCATCCATAAATGATATTGCAATGTCAAAGAGTTCAAATTACACAGTGCACCTCAATGGGAACCACCCTTTGCTTTCCAAACATAATAACACAGGAAAACAATTAGTGAAGCCACGTGTCTCAAAATTCTACACAAAAAAAACCCAAAAAAACCCAAAAAAAGAAAAAGGCCAAAATGGTTTCATAAACAAAAGAATGGTTTCATAATGACAACACTAGAACATTAGCCAGGTACCTTGAGAGAAGACTGACATTCTGCCACCCTCCAAGGTGGGGGACATTCTTATTTCGTTTCTTGCATGTCATCCTCAGTTTTCCAAACCACATCCTCAAGGCAGGTCGAAAGATTTTTGTAGAACTGCATAGAAAAACAATGGTAAAAATGTTCAACAAGACTTAGGAAAGGGCATTGCTCGAGAAGTCACTTCTAAAATGCCTCACCCAAAGTATGAATTCAAATGTTTGCTAACTCTAGTTTCGAATTGTGTTTGTACATGGGTGTGGCTCACTGTGTTGTTGTGTGGATTAAGCTCTTCTTTGTGAACACAGAGACATAGGGGAATGTTTGCTAATTTTGGATTAGAATTGATGTGTCTTGAGCATGTGTATGTGCTCAGTATGTGGGTATGTGTGCATATGCCTGTATGTCCACACACCATGTGTGAGAGATTGATCCCAGACAAGATAAGGTAATTAGAGTAAGACCCTTCCTATGATGAACTGATACCTGCATGCAGGGGGCACAACCCAAAACCTGAACCCATACATCAAAACTGGCAGGCACCTCAATAACTCAACCTAGGGAACCCTATGGATATGGCCGGTCAAACTAGCTGATTCACGGCCAAACACTGTTTAATGAAATTCTATTCATTAACAATATAACCTGAATTGAGACATTGATATGGGGGAAAGTAAAATATGAATAAGAACAGACAAAGTAAAAAAAAAAAATCAAAATAAGCAAGGAAAGTGCACCTTATGGAACTCCAGAGTATCTCCCTTTGCTTTTCGAACCTCAACCATATGAAGAGAAGGTGCCACTTGAAATACCTAATATGCAGGAAATTTAGAAATATTATGAAAATGATGATAAACTCATTACATTTGTTTAATGAAGTTTCATTTTTATTTACCTCTGTAGCCACATTAAGGTTCCCTTTTCTCCCAGCTTTCATATTTTCAAGCCTCATCTGAAAGAAACCACAAAAAATCCCCTATTTTCAGACAAGAACTTAAAAAACTGGTACTCTACTCTAATCACAATAACATAGGTAGACAAGTTTATTTTGTTCACCTTATAGTTTTTCTTGTGAACATCAAACCCAAGAGGCTTCACAGCTTCTTCAATCTTATGAATTATCTCATTGGCAGGGCATTTTGACGTGAACCTCGTTTCTCTCTTGAATCCCTATACGCAATGACATACAAAACAAACCAAACAGAAGATAATGCAATAGTTACGACAAAGAAATGAAATCTCATACTTTAACCAAACAGTCTCAATACAAATTCTCATAAATGCCAGAAGAAATACAAAAATTATCTGAAATTTCATATAAATCATATGGCACGAACTGCACTCAAATCAAAAGATGCTACTGTCTCTTGTGAAACCTACACAAATAAGATTCAGTGGCTTTTATAACTTTAAAAGACAAAATTATGGGGGCAGATTTTGTTTCCAGTTCCACTGGACTGCCCTGGTTTAGTTCAATAACTACCATATTTCACAAGATGGCCTCACCTTAAGATACTGCCAGTCCATTGTTAATCTAAACCAAAAGAAGGGGTACAGAGACATAAAACCTCTTTAGCATCCAAATATGCAACAGCCAACAGGATTTATATGAAGACTGTTTTCCTTACATATGGGGAAAGAGCTTCAACACAAAAGAAGGGGTCTGGAGATGCAAAACCTCTTTGGCATGCACATATGCAACAGCCAGCAAGATTTATATGAAGACTGTTTTCCTTACGTATGGGTAAGGAGCTTCAGCACAACATCCAGTTTCCTTTTGCATGAATGAACAATTTGATAATTTATCAATCCATACAATATAGAATTTCCAAGGTAAAAGGAAAGAGGAAAATTTTTTTAACATGCAAACCTGTTCTATATCAAACAAATTCCCAAGGTTGAGCCCTCTTGACATGGAAATTAATTCAAATGCATTCATTGCTGCTGGTTGTTCCTCCGTTTTCTCTGTAACATGATGTTCCTGTAAGGTCAATAACAAACACTTAGACCATTTTTCTGTAGTAAACAAACAAGTCAAAACTTTCTTTGAAGTCATTACTGCATTACACTTAGGCAGAACTATATCTTTGACTCACTTCTGAATCTTTAAATACAGCTTCTACATCATCCAAGTTTGCATCTCCTTTCTCCTCAAACACAGGGGGCTTATAACCTTTCTTAAACCATTCATCTTCTAGAATTTCAGGGATTGTAATACGCTGCCATAGGATGCAATAAATCAGAGAGGTAAACCAAATAATTATAATGAGAATCATTTTTTTATTCATAAAAGAAAATAAACTAACCAAGTTTGTGATTAAATTAAATCATGTAATTTTAATTGCCAATAAATGTGTGGAAGGCGCAATCCAATCAGTACAGATTGAACTCTACATGCAAATAGATAATTCTCAATAATTTGACTTAATTAATTTAGATAAATCCATTTGTTTAAGAGTAAAGCCGAAAAGTCGAATAAATTAGAGGCTATGAAATAATATAATTTTGTCGATACTATGCCCAGACAAAATCCCAGCATGTTGACCATTACCCTGAAAACCCAACCTCTCAACAGGTCTAGAGAAACATGTGAAAGTTCCATAAATAATTTCTCACCATCAAAGAAATTGTTGAAGATTTGATAACTTGAACTAACTCGCACAAGATATGAGAAATATATAAATAAGAAATATGAAATAAAAACCAGATCCTTAGCAGGCGTAAATTGGATACCCAAATCCTTCAATTTCACCCAACATACCTGTGTTGACACGACATGACATGGGTGTGTGTATAGGATCCTCGTCAGACACTCCTATTTTACTTTGGGTGCTGTCTAATTTTTTCATTAATATCCTCTTAATTAACCGAATCCATGCAATGTAGCTATAGATTGCAACAAGGAATTAATATTGGAGGTGCATATTCAACTTATATGCATAACATGCTAGCATCATGCTGGATTTTGAGTCTTGTTCTGAACAGAAAAGCTCTGATATCTCACCTTGAGATGTAGCACAACTAAAACAGCAAGAAAAGGTATTCCTCGTATGCCACTATTTATCATTACATGATGCTCTATGAATATATCATTATGAGCATTCATGGTGCATGTAACTACTCTCTTAGCCTCATTGTTATTTTCATTCCATTCATCACAAAGTAGAAATGGCAGGTTTCAGTATAAACTTCATCCATTCCCAGAAAAGAGTTTTTAAAACTAGTGTCTATAATTTTTTTACTTATCTAATGTACAATCAATACTAAAACCATCAGCTTATTAACAGAATATGAAAAAGTATAAATGCTTACAGTCATAGGGTTGGGATCCAAAATGCGAGTTATCAATTTCATAGCACCGAAAGAGAGCCAAGGTGGACAAGTAAATTCTGCAGCTGATATCTGCATAAAGAGATAGTGAACTTAACAGAAAAAGATGGAGAAGAATAGGCGAAGTCTGCTGCAAAATTAATAAAATGCTCACTTTTTTATATAGGATCATAAGATTAGAATCATCAAAAGGCAAGTACCCTGCAAGCAATACAAAGAGTATAACACCACAGGACCACAAGTCTGCAGTTGCACCATCATAGCCTCTGTCATTAAGGACCTGAACAGCAAGACAGCACATTATTTCAAACCTGTGCATTAACAGGGAAAAAGAGGCATACATGTGGGAAGTCATAATCCAACAGCTGTCTGCACCTCAGGGGCAACATAGTTTGGAGTTCCACAGGTAGTGTGAAGCAGGCCATCATCCTGCCAAATAAACATCACTGTAAAAGTTAATTCCAAACCCTCTTAAGAGACACCATAGGACACACCAAATTAGATGTATATAGAAAGAAGGAAAAAGAGACTGCATGAAGTTCATTGAATTAGTGCAGTCTTTTGGTCATAGTTTTCTTTCTTTTTTTTTCTTTTTTTTTTTCCCTTCTGTTGATAACCAAGGAACCTTCCATGACAAATCCCTTTAGACTCCCCATGGGAACCCAAACCTTGGGGTGATGATCGCGCCTACCACAACCAACACCAGGTAATATAGGGATTCTCAATGGCACAAGTGGAATCTGAGACACTGCACCTTTGCTACACATCCTATCACTGGCCCTTACCATTGGGCAACGCCCAAACGGGCATAAATTTTTTTAATAATTGATAGCTTTCCTTTTTGTTTTTTTTTTTCTTTTTTTTTCCTCGTTATATGTAGATTAGAATTGTCTTCGTAATGGGTTAATGAAACCTATTTATACCTAGATCCTTCAATTTCATCTATACATTTAGACACATACTTGCATGCGACACTCATACCTAAACCCATGCAACATGTAATGAAACTACTAACCATCTATTTGGTTGTGGTTTGTTTCTGAAAATGGAACTGTTTGTGTTGGGATAGAGCTTTGGAAAGCATAACGTGATGTAACAGATTTTAGATTCATGCCTTGTTATTTCGCTGCGATACATTTAGAGAAACCTAGGGTAGAATGCATGTACCCTATTGAATCCAGGGCTAAGGAATGGAGTAATTCGGAGTTCCCAGCAGTTTGCCCATGCATTTGTGATCTGAAGTAAAAATCTCAAACCAGCTTTATAATTGGGAATAGATTGTTTCCTTTTTTTTAGTGTAATGATTTTAGGGTTGATCAATTCAGATCCAAGAAATTTTCCATTGATGAATAAATGGTTCATTTCTAAGAAATGTGATTATTTGGCGGAAAAAACTTCCGTCCCTTAAGATGATCCACTATCTTTTAATGGCAAATTGTACACGGAAAGGCACTTGGCAACAACAAAATAATATTAACAATTAAAGATGAACCAAGAAACATAATGGAGGCTTTGTAAACTCAGAAGTCATAATTTAACAATTACCCTGACTTGTTGGGACAATGCACTTAATCCAAAATCAGAAACTTTGAGGTTTCCATAAGCATCCAACAGCAGATTTTCTGGCTGCAACAAGAACCAAGAAAATAAGGAAGAAAAGAAGCTATTCAGTCATCCAGCAAAACTTATATCAAATTATATGTTCACATAACAGTTCAAGGTGTGAAAAAAATTGCCAAAATTACCTTTAAGTCTCTGTGGTAGACACCCCTACTGTGACAATAATCAACAGCATTAATAAGCTGCTGGAAATACCTTCGTGCTTCATCCTCCCTCATTCGCCCATGGTTTACCTTCACAACAAAAGGCCATTCACACAAATTTATGAGCTTTTTGAATTATCAGACTATGTAAATTAAAATTTTCGATCATTAAAATTCATCCCTAGTTACAGACTGTCTAAACACTCAGTATATCTATACATATAGAAGTCCATTCAATGGCAAACCCAGGAATTTCTCCTTTCGGGTGGTCTCTTTTTTTTCTTCCCCTTCTTTTTGTTTATCTCTTGTATAATAATAAATATATATATATATTGATAGGCGATCAAATTTTATCTATAAGGCAAAAGAAACAGAGGACCAAACTAAACAAGATATATATATGAGGCACCAAATGGCAATGTCACAAAAGATAGATCACAAAAAACAACTCTTTCAATACAATCATAACCAATCTACAAAGTCAATCATGTATAGTATGCCGTAAAACTGAGGGAAAACCGAAGGGTAAAGTGACTATGTTTAGGGCTTTTGAATTGCGACTCACATATTTTCTTGGGTCATGCTGAAAACATTGTTCTTGTATGAATATCCCATTATAGAGGGAGGGAGAGAACCACAATTCTAGAGTTCAACTGCAAATTATAAATCCTAATAAAGAAATTTTCAGAACTTTTAGGGGCCTAAGGGCCCAATATACCCTACCTTGGAACTAGAAGTGACACCAATGGCATTCAAATAGCACAAAATTCATGAATTAAGACATCTAAGCGTTGGAATTGATAAGCAATATAACAACTTACATGGTGCTTACAAGTTGCAAGAGATGGAAGTATATAACTTAGGTCTAAGCTGTGAGAAAAACCATGGTAATCTTTAATTTAGTGGAGGACGTGACCCTAGGTAAAACTGACTCATGGAATATGATTATGCAGTTGAGGATTCCTTCTTATATAAATATTTTTTTTTTTTTTTGTAATTTGCATCTCAAAGCCCCTAAAATTATAACAATAATGAGAAGATAAATGAGCATAGAATTCCTGACGTACAATTTTGTCAAAGAGCTCTCCCCCAGTAACAAACTCTAAAACAATGAATATCTTTGTCTTGCTCCCCATTACCTGAAAACAAAAACAAGAAAAAAAAATTTTAAAAAATAAAAGCGAAGAAAAATAAAAGAATTTAGCATTTTCCATCTGCATTCTTTGAGGAAGGAAAATTTGAGGAAACTAACAAAGTCAGGATTGATATACACAGCAACAAATCAGACAATAATAAAAATAATAATAAGAAGAAGAAGAAGGTGAAGAAGAAGAACAATAATAACAACAACCTTGATGCCAAAATCATGCTGAGATATATAGCTCCAGCCCACATGCATGTGCACACACAGAGAATATGCTCACATGCAACTATGCAGAGAGAAAGAGAGAGAGAGCTACCTCATATAAGCGAACAACATTTGGATGCTTTATTAGTTTCATTGTTGCTACTTCCCGCTTTATCTGCAAAAATTCCAATGAAAACATATAAGAAACCCAATACAATTGTTAAAAGATCATTTGATAATAGTCCAAAATACAAAACCCATAAGCTGCATTGGTGTGTTGAAATATTACTTTCCTTTTTATATCGCATAACAAGCCTCACAAAATGTAAAACTAGGTCTAAAGAACAATGAATGGTACACAACATGTAGAAGATTTTCACAATAACAAGGGAAATTAACTAAGAAATCAGTCTAGCTACACAAATAGAGAACATTTCCAAGATCTAAATACACAAAAAAGATTTATAATCATAGAGCCACCAAAAAGATACCTGTTCAGCCATTTTGTGTTTCAGAACCTTCTCTTTGTCCAGGATCTTTATAGCAACCGGTTCCCCAGTCTCAGAATTCCTTGCAAACTTGACTTTCGCAAATGTACCCTCCCCAATTGTCCTTCCCACCTCATATTTCCCAACTCGACGCTTGACTTTAGGTGGATTCATTCCTGATTGCAGATGAATCCTTCTTATACTTTAGCAGGTCTATATACTTCTTAAAAGGCTCTCCCTGTAATGCATATGCAGATATAAGTCCTGGCGCCCAACTTATAGACAGATAATTTTAGGAAATCTAGAATATATGGGTATTGTGAGCATCAGCATATGTAAACTTTCACGAGGACAAAAGTGTAAAAGCTGTATCTGGATAGATAATCCGATTGAACTTAGACGTAAGTACTGAGATGCTCGAGTATAATACAGAGTGAAAGCTTGAATAATAGGAGCTTTAAAACTAATAAATTACACTAAATATCTGTACATATAGCTATTTAAGTTTTGAAAAAGATTTTTATGGATGCTTATTAATAAAGAGAACACCATGGTGGTTTTTCAATCAGCAAAGTTGCCACTTTCACCCAAAAGAATCCAAATTCTAAGTATTAGGAAGCATTAGGGATATATTGATAAGTTGAGGATACACAAACCTCTTTCTTTATTGTGTCCAAATGTTAAAAGTCCTATTTCACACGTATCTCAAAATTATCCCATCATGTGTGTGGCCACTAGTATTATAAAGTATATGAATTCATAATAAGGAATGGCCATCTATATTGAATTATCAAATATAAAGTATAAAGAGGGTTTTGACCCTCTTGCCTTTGAAATTTCTGCTCAAATTTCTCATAGCATTCAAAAATAAAAATGAAGGAGCTATTGACATAAATAACTCTGTTGTTTCTCCAAACCTTAAACACAATTTTAATATGCATCTGTTTGTAACAAAATAACTTATTTCAAGCACTAATTCCAAAAAAGAAGGAATGATTTCAATTCCATGCAGTGTTGAAATGCCCCCAAAGTAGATTGATTAACCCAAGTTACATCTTGTGTTGTGGTGATTGTCTTCAAGAAAATTCATAAAAACACATGGCAAAAGAGAAGAGAGGAAGTTTTTCAATCACCAAATAAAATGTTCCTATCATGCCACAACTTTAAAAGTTAGGAAAAATGAAAATCAGGAAACAAATTTGTTGCACCAAAAAACAAAACAAAAAAAAAAAAAAACAAATAAACAGAAAAGAAAGTCCAAAAGTTTTAAAGATTTGGTTTGAAATTATAATCTTCAGCTGGCAGGTGGTTTGTTCAGAAAAAAGGGATGGATTGGGAAATGGATATTTAGATGGGCTCAATAGGGGCAACAACCAGAGGAGAGTTGTGTAGCATAAGCGAAGATTGTCTCAAGGCAGTGAGTTGTGTAGCATAAGAGAAGATCGCCTTGAGGCAGTAAGTTGCTAGAAGTCTAAGAAAAGGGTGTTGCATCCACTTCCTGTTTACACAATGACCTCCATCGTAGATTCATGAAGAACCATCCTTTATTGTTGAGAGGAGGGAGATAAGAAGTAGGACTGTTTTTGTGTTGATTTTTCTATTCTTTCTCATGTTTTCGTTTGCCCTTGTGGGTGCCTCCAACATACTTCACCTGCACTTGGATTGCACCATTTTCTGAACTTTTCTACAAATTCTCTATCACTTATCAAACAATTGGAACCAAATCTAGAGGTAGTGTGACTATTGTCCATCACTTTCTTTTTCTCTATATGATGCCCAAACACAAAATGCCAAATTCTTTATTTAAAAGAAAAAAAAAAGAGTAAAAAGAGAAATCCGTCAAAAGAAAACTTGTTAAAACTTAAACAATCCAACCATCCCAAACACCATAATCCTCCCACCAGTGAATCCAACAAGTATACACTTTAGCTCAAAACCCAATGAATGATCACTGCTCCATATTAGAAGTTTCGCTTACCATATAATATTCATATCAATTAAAAATAAGATTAAATCCCAGAGTTCAAAATATGAAAATTATGGCAAGTTACATTTTCAGAAAGCAGAATACTTAAGGCATGGACATTAAACACAATTGACAATGAGATTGCCACCACCAAAAGGACCAGATCATACTGGCTAATATCAGAAACAAAAACAATAAATCCCACATATAACCCCACTTATAGGATCACTAATAGTTACCACCAGATCACGAGAAAAAAAACCTAAAAAGCCAACTACAGACACCCCATATTCATATCAAACAGCTAGCTAGAGTGCCCAATTATGGAATTCATTATATATATCCCAGGATTTGTAACTCCAAGGTATTCATTGCGGCCGTAAAGAATAAACAAAGAAAAGAAATTTCTGAACTACAAGAAATGTTTAAAAATGATCTCTTTCTGAAGCATTTTTTTAACCTTTTCCCTTCTTTCCCCTCCCTTCTCCAGAGATCCAAACACAGGGAAAGGGATTATAACCAATACTGCAAGAATCAGGAGAATAAAGTAGAACCAAAAGAAGGATTACAACATACAAAAGCATGAACAGTCAGCACCCAAAAAAAAAAAGAAAAAGAAAAAGAAAAAGAAAAACAGCAAAGAAATTTGCTTAAACAGAGCAATATATATTGGAGAGAGAGCTAGAACCACAGTTACCCAAACTTCAAAATCTCAAAATCCCATATCACTGCAACACCCAATAGCATCCAGCTCTAACTATAATTCAACCTTATCATCTCAGTCAACAATATCCCCTCAACCAACTACCATTCACAAACACCAAAAAAAATGCTATCAACAGTAGAATTAAAATTTTGGTTTTGAATCTGACAACAAAGCTCAATAAAAAGGAAAAAACTTGTTTCTGAATTTGGAAACCCCCGCTTTATTTCCACCAATATCAGCAGCTCAGCACATCATAAAACCCCCAAATTTACCCTTAAAACAACTCCCCCTCAGAAACACAAAATCAAAATTTTCATTCAATTACCAAAGAACCAAAATAGAATATACCAAAGGCACAAAACCGACCAAGAATCTTCAAACTTTATCACAAACCCATGTACCCATCAACGCAATTGACACTTTTAAAGAACCAAAGTGAAAATTTTCAGCAGAAAAGAAGAAAACTACTGTACCCAAATCCCCGAAACAGCTGAACAATAGAGTCAAGGGCAAAGTTCAAAGCGAAATCAACCACATATATATACGTAACATCACAATAATTATTAAAAAAATTAATAATAGATTAAAAAGGCGCAATTAGAGAAAGAGAGGATATACTTGAACTTTATGGAGATGATAAGAAGAAAGCGTGGTTGGGGGGTCTACAGTGGCTTTTGGTATGGGTCAAAAGACAGACTAAGCTTTAATCCTTGACACCCATACTTATTTTTACCAACAACTGCTATACAATAACTAGTATAGCATAGGAAAAATGAATTCGAAAAGTGATAATACTTTAAAGGAAAATGGAAAAGAAAATTCTGTCAACAACCCTATCAGCTTTGAAAGGGGATGTGGACCACGTCTTTCATGTTTTCTTTGTCCTCTACTGAAACTGTGGCCACACAGTCTAGATGTGGGCAGCTGCACTGCTCATTATTTATAAAAAACCAAATTCTCACATTCTGGATTTTAATATTTAAAGGACTTGGTGGTATGACATGTAAGTCTTTATGAAGCAAGGATTTTCCTATCTGTGGTATGAATCTTTTGAAAATGTAAATTAATGTATTTGTTTTTAGTTTATACCCTGGTTCAAAAATTATTAATTTTATCTAGCAAGGTTTTATGATTTGACTATTTGGTTAAGTCACTGTCTACACAATCCATGGTATACAAATATTTCCATGTTTCCATATATTTCCTATTTTTTGGTTTTAAAAATGGAAAATCTTGAATTCTTATATAAAAAATATTTATATACCTTATGTATTTAAAAATATATATTTTAAAATTTTAAAAATAGTTTTTCAGAATACTAAAATGATGTTTGTTTTTTTACTGAATAGAGAAAGTCAAAACTAAAAATGACATGTTGATATCAATCAACATAATTGAATTTAATTTATTGACAATAAACTCATTTTAGTTATATTGATTAATATCAACATTTTTACGTTTAACTAAATAGAAGAAACTGAATATTTTGGTTTTAGCAAAAAAAAAAAAACGCCACCTCGATATTAGATAAAACATGGTATGTCTCAATTTTTTTAAAGGGTGTTTGATAATATAAATTTTAAATCATTAAAAACTAAACACCACCTAAAACCACTTAATTTGTTTAGTAAAAGAAAATTAAGTGATCATTTGTGGCTAAATACAATAAGTGAGTTTTAATTTTTATTCTATATTTATGGTTGTTGCAAAATACATATTTTTTATTATTAAATAATTTTATATGTCTTCTTTTATATTAAAATTTTTATTATTTGTTCTTTCATGTAATAGCATTAAAATTCTAAAAAAGAATCTATTTTAGTCCATTTATTAGAGTTATATTAAATCAAACTCTATTTTTAATTTATTAATATTAAAATTGAATTTCATTTATTTTCTATGATAAAATTAGAATTCTAGATAAAATCTACTAATCTATAAGAATTAATTTTCTATTAAAGGGTTGATGAAAAATTAAAATTGTATTTCTTCAAATGATTTTTAATAAAAGTAAATAAAAGTGATGATGAAATAAATTAGGTAATACATAATTTTTATTTATTATGAATTATTTATGATATGTAATTTTTTTGTTTCAATTTTATCTCAATTTTCTTATTATATATTACCTAAAAAAAAAATACTATATTTACTTATGAGAAAATTTGAAGAAAAGAAATTTAAAAGAAAAATAGAAGGAAAAATATAGTGAATAAAAAATTTAGTTGGTTGTCCATTGATTAATTTTATTCTCTACAAAGTAAAATTTAAGGTAAGTCTTTAAATAAATCATTTCTTGCTCTTTTTTGGATATATTTTTTTAAAGATACATGTTAATGATAAGATGTTTTTTAGATTAAATGTTAAAAAGAGAGAAATTCTTATTGTTATAAAGGGTTAGGAAGTCAAAAAAAGAAAAAAATAATAATTAATGGTAATAGGATGAATGTGGTATCGAATTTAACCCTAGACACAAACAAATATTTATATATAATATAATTCTAAAATAATAATAAAAATATTTAGTCTAAAAGAAAATTCTATAGAATCAAGAAGTGAGGTTTTGTGGAAAAATACAAAGATAAAAAAACAAAAATTACATTTTAGTTGTTCAATAAAATATATAATGGATATTAATTTTGAATAAAATATGAATAATAAAAGAAAATAGGAAAAATAAAATATGAAGGGTACAATAGAAAAAAAATTATTAATTATGATTATTGAAAAAAAAATGTTGATTTAGTATTAATTGTATGAAAAAAAAATTCAGGAAAATAGGAAAAATAAAATATGAAGGGTACAATAGAAAAAAAATTATTAATTATGATTATTAAAAAAAATGTTGATTTAGTATTAATTGTATGAAAAAGAAAAAAAAATCTTAAATTTAAATTTAATTATTATAGGAATAAATTAGTAACATGTGATATAAAATTTTTATTAGGTTAAAATAGATTTATATTAATAAGATTTATTTTATTTGTTTAGGTGAATCCTAAATTTAATCAATTTCCTTATTCAATTCAACTTTTGTCACATAAAAAATTATGAAAATATTTATTTTTTTGAAAGGTAAGTAAATATTTTACCATATGAAGAAGATTTTATATTGTGAAAAATATCATTTTTGTTATCTATTTTGATATTTGGTCCTAATCAATAAGAGTTGTATTGTTAACCCTCATTGCCTAATTAATTTGAATTGAATTATTATTTCATAATTATGTGAATCATGAAACTTTCATTTTTATAGTTTTAACTCTATAAACTTAAACTTACTCTTAAAGGAGAAGGAGAATCCGTAACCTTTGTGCTTTTTTACTATTGAGTCATTTTTGCATATTTCACCTTTATATTGAATATTTAAAATCGACAAGATTGCCCGTAGCTTTAGGGCATAGGGTGTTATATATTATTATTATTATTAGACCCTTCGTCTAAAGAAATTAACATTAAAATGTGTGGACCAGTTTTAATTTTATAAAATTATTAAATTAAAAATTTTAAAAATAAGAATATATATATAGTAAAAAAAAGGTGGAGATGGACTTCAATGACATGAAATGTGAATACTTATTAAAGTAAGAGTAGTTAGGTTATAAAAATAAGCGATGGGACTTCATGGCCTCTTTTCTTTTCATACACACCAAACTTTAATTTTATTTTATAGTAAAACTTGCATTTCACATGCCATTTATTTATTTTATTTATTTCTCTTAACATACCCCACAAAACCTAATTCCCATCTTTATTTTTGATTTTTTAAGATAACACACCTTAATTTTTTAAAATACCCATGAAAACCTTGCCTTCTTTTCATACTAGTAAAAAAATCATCTTCATTTTTATATATTACTTGAATAATTTTATAGGAAAACATATTTGCATTATAAAATAATAGACAATGATTGGCTATTTGCATTATAGCCTCTCAAGTTTTCAATATCAAACAATCTTTTTCCTTGCCGGGGAATTATGTAAATATGCATTATTTATAAAATATGTATAAAAAAAGAATCGACAAAAGTGCATGTTCATGAGGAGTGTATTTTGGGAAAAATAATTTTCATTTCATGTAGTTGGCACTATTCCAATGCATGAAAATGAGAATTTTTTTTTTGGATTATTTTTTCATCTATATTTTGTAAATAATGCATGTTTACATAATTCCTCGTCTTCCTTTTTGTTTTGTTAGAGCTATGTTTGGTTCCTGAAAAATATTAAGGAAAGAAAAAATAGTAAATAAAATGATTTTTTTTCTCTATTTGGTTTCAAAATATCAAAGAAAATTAAATATAATTAAAATAAGTTAGAAATTTATGTATTTTAAACTCATTTAATCATTATATATTCGAGGAAAATAAGTAAAATGGGTTTAAAGAAGCATATAAAAATAATTTATTGATTTTGATTTTATTTTTTATTTTCCTTCACTATTTCTTTCCTTTCACCTTTTCACCTTATTTTCTTTCTTTTATATTTTTTTCTCAAATTTTATGGGAACCAAACATAGCCTAAGTTTATTTAAAAAAATGAAATAAATTTGAAAAAATAACAAATGTAGTTTTTCTTTTTCAAATAGAAAATAAATTTTTAAATTTTTAATAGATTTAAAAATTGTTAAAATTTATCATAAATATTTTGAAAATATTAAAAATTTATTTTAAAATATCAAAATATACAAAAAATTGTTTAAGATAATTAATAATTTTCATAAGGATTGTTGTTCATGAGTTTTTAGCAAATAATTAAAATTATGTTAATTTTACATATAAA
Source organism: Vitis vinifera (assembly GCF_030704535.1). Classification (NCBI taxonomy): domain Eukaryota; kingdom Viridiplantae; phylum Streptophyta; class Magnoliopsida; order Vitales; family Vitaceae; genus Vitis; species Vitis vinifera. The sequence continues at coordinate 16,981,156 of NC_081810.1, read as the reverse complement.
CTTAAATTTGTACATAAAAAGATTAATAATTTTCATAATGTACGTAAAATTCTACAAAAATAAGAATATACATATATAGTATAGCAGACTTTAAAATGTAAAGATATTTTAACTAGGTTTGGTTCTTGAAAGAATTGAGGGAAAAAAAAAAAGAAGAAAAAACAAAAGAAAATAAAAAATAAATTTAAAGTCAATAAATTATTTTATATGTATTACTTTAAATTTATTTACTTATTTTAATTCTTCCATATAAAAATTAAATAATTTAAAAATACATAAATTTTTAACTAATTTTAATTATATTTTATTTTTCTTATATTTTTTCATAAGACAACCAAACATAAAAAAATAAATTTTCTTAATATTTTTCTTTGCTTTTTTAATACTTTTTGAGTACCAAATATAATCTTGAAGAAAAAATGTGTTTAAAAGAAATTTTAAATTCAAATCTCTCTATATATTGTCTTTTGAAAAAAAAAAAAAAATCAACTTACTCATCTTGGATCTCTCCTATCCACCATTCAAAACTCTTGAACCTATATATATTTTTTTTCATCCTTTAATAAGTAAAATTTATTTATAAAAAGAAAAAGAAAAAGAAAAAAAAGATGGATCTTAAGGCATGAAATGTGAATACTAGTTAGGTTATAAAAATAAGGGATGAGACTTCTAGAAGTGATGACCTCTTTTCTTCTCATACCCACCAAATTTTATTTTATTTTTTTATATAGTAAAAATGGTGTTTCACATGCCATTTATTTATTTATTTTCTCTTAACATACCCCACACAATCTAATTCCAATCTTCGTCCTTGATTTTTTTTTAGATAACCCACATTAATTTTTTAAAGTACTCATGAAACATTGCCTTCTTTTCATACTAGTAAAAAAATCATCTTTCATTTTTATATACTACTTGTATAATTTTATAGGAAAACAAATTTGCATCATAAAATAATGGACAACTAATGATTAACTATCTGTGCATCTGCATCATAGCCTCTCAAGTTCTCAATCTTAAAACAACTTTTTTCCTTTGGAGGAATTATGTAAACATACATTATTTTCAAGATATAGATATAAAGATAATTGGAAAAAAGTACATATTCATGGGAATGTATTTTGGGGAAATAATTTTCATTTCATGCACTAGAACAGTGTTTTACCTTACATTACATGGAAATGCCCTTATATGTCAGTCCAACTCACATGAGGATGATACATCATTCAATCAACAAATGTACTTTAAGCCTAAAATAATATTATTTTAAGACCAAAACAATGTTACTTTAAGATTAAAACACATATAAGAGCATTTTGGGATAATATGAGGTTGGCACTACTCCGGTGCATGAAATGAAAATTGCATTTTTTTGGGTTTTTTTTATCCATATTTTGTAAATAGTGCATGTTTACATAATTCCCCATTTTCCCTTTTGTTTTTCTTAAGACTATGTGTAGACCCCCATTTAGGCATGGGTAACTTTTTCTCTATTTGTTTTTGCAGATCACATTTTTAGCCAGGTGTCACTATCCCAGCGGGCCACGTGTCACATCCTTAGTGGCCATAAGGAATCAACCTCGCTTTTTGAAGCTGTAGTAGGACTTTGACACGTGGAGGAACTTTCTGGAGGGGGGTCCCGCGGGCAGAAAAGGTGGCTGCAGAAGGAGTGAGGCAGAAAAGGTGGCTGCAGCAGAGATCATTGAAAAGGCAAATCCGAGATACAGAGAAGGGAGGAGGAAAAAGAAGAAGGAAAGGGAAGGAGGTTTTCGAAAAAAAGGAGGAGAGGCAAATCCGAAGAATGGAGGAGTTTTCTGGGAGTTTTGAGGGAAAGAGTATGGGTTGAACTGCAGTAGGAAGCTACGAACAGAGGAGCGTAGAGTTGCTGGGAAGAGTCCAGGACACGGAGCTGAGAAGGGAGATTTCCAGGTATGACCATTTGTTTTTTTGTATATTTTCCATTTTTTTTTTCATTTTGTCCAGGTCTGATTGTTAATGTTTTTTTCATGTCTGCTTGTTGGGTTGTTCTGTTTTGGTGATTACTGATTAAATATTGGAAGAGTTTGCTGTCTTTTATGCCCTATTCTGATGAGTATTTTCCATCGTAACTCACTGGATGTTGGACCCATGGATGAAACGATGAAATGGGTCCGATATGCTGGTTAAAGTCTTTATGTCCTTTTTCTTGTTGCTATCTTGTTCTCTCTATTCTCATGCAAGTGTGTCGTCATCTCATCCCCATGTTTTTTTTCCTTTATCCACCATACCCATCGTTCATCTATACATCTCTCTCTCTAGGTCGTCATACCCATTTCCTCACTCAAGCTTGCAGGAATTAGGCATCCTCCATTGCACCCATTTTTCTCTCATTCATTCTCCATCCCACTCCCCCACTTACATGGGGTCTCACGGGTGCATGCTATCATTCACTCTTTCGCATACCCATTAAAACTACTCACCCAAGCCTCCACATCCATACAACCCACCAAACCCGTTTCTCTCTCTAAACTTTCACCCACCTGTGGGATCCTCTCAAAAAAATGCCATGTGACTCTCACCTCCTTGCGACGCGTGGCATGCCTCATTCCACCCGGACGGGAATCATCACTCATTCCACCTGGATATCTCACATCCGGAATTTTTCCCAACCGGCATTCTATCCGGATGTCTCACACCCGGAATTCTTCTCCGCCGCCATTCCATCCGAATGTCTCACACCCGGAATTCTTCTCCGCCGCCATTCCATCCGGATGTCTCGCACCCGGAATTCTTCTCCGTCGCCATTCCATCCAGATGTCTCACGTCCGAAATCCTTCTCTGCCAACATTCCACCCGGACATCTCACATCCGGAATCCTGTCCGCCGACGTTTAACCTTCCCCGGATATCTTGCATTCGGAATTCTGTCCGGCCGACGTTCCGCCATTTTCTCCATCCTTAGAGCATTTTCTTGAGGTTCCCAAGATCCCATTTTCAATAAATTTGGCCGCTATTTTCTTTTCGGCGAGCAACTTTCGAATTTTTCATGTTTTCAAAATGATTTAAAATAAGCATGAATTTAGATTTTGTAATTCCAAATGATGGAGTTTACGGAATTAATTCATGCAAAATAAATGGGTTTTGGTGGGGGCCCAATATATGTGATTGATCGATTAATTGATTGATTGGTTGATTTGATTGTTATTCATATTTGATTTATCCTGCTCCATGACATGCTCAAAATTATTTCTTAATTGTGCACTAACCTCACTTTTTGATAGCTTATTGTGGCTCCTCACCCAGGTGCGTCTCTATTCCCACTTTGGTCTTTCTATATACATGTTTTGACTCCCATATGTGCATGATAGTTTCGAGTATTCATTATTTTCCTTATCAATTGTCATGATTGTTTCATTTTATTAGTATAGACCCGTTTTTAGGGACTTAGAAGGGTGCTACGGTTTTTACCGTACCTTCCTGATAAGTAACCTGACCCCCGAACCCGATCCGGTTTTTCGTAGATCACCTTTTCCAAATAAGGAGTCACACTTAGGGTTTTTCTTTCTTATTTTGTTTACCCTTTAAAAAATAAAACAAAAATAAGTGGCGACTCCAAGTCATTTTTTTTAACCAATTAAATCATTTTTCGAAATCAAAATCGAGCTCACCATTCGAGTGGAAAACGCATTGAGCCGAAATGCGGGGTCCACAAAATGGCGACTCCACTAGGGATATTTTAGAAGATCAAGCTTGAACTTAAGATGAAGCAAATGTGGCATTTGATGAGTCGATCAGTGGATACCTGTCTCTTGATTGCACATTGAGAGTTCCCGATACTATTGGATGCATGCTTGGGTGTTTGTTTTTACTTGGGACATTGACGTGTTGATTATGATGATTGTTTATCTTGATTGAGGATTTCGATTGTGGCAATTTTTCCCGTGCTTCATTGCTATATTTGTTGGAGACATTGATATGCTGATTATGTTGATTGATCATCTTACCTTACTTAGCATAGTGACTCTGATTTTGCCATGTTTGTTCTGATTACCTCACATATATAGACTCACCATTGTATATCATTTGATTTGACATGATTGACTCTCTCAGTTATATATTATCTTGTTTATAATAGAGCATGCTATCATTTGTCAGATATTCTTATCGATTAGCTTGCGTGTAGATTTGGATGATATATACCTGTTTTGCATGACTGTCTGTTGCATGACTTCTCTTGTTCCGTGTGATTGCATGAGTTGCCTGTCTATGTGGGACACACACTTATCCCCTTATTTCCAAGTCCCTAGTCTCGGTCGACATTGTTTTCCTTGCTCTCATATTTGATATGAGACTTGTTGTCTTGTTTGTTCTTCGACCGAGCTAGTGATTAGGAATAGGGTCTAGCGACGGGCTATATCTATGTTTGGGAGCATTCTGGAGGTGGTCGACATATTGATGCTGATTGGAGTCCAAACTTTGAAGACTTGTATAGCCCAGAGCTAGATTTCAGGATATTTGTGTGGTCAATGTGTTTTCTTTTAGTTTCATAGGGTTTTCGGATGCACCCACACCTTTCACTGTGCACTCTAGTTGACCATTGAGCTTTGAGAGTTTTGAGAGGTTTCACCATAGGAAACCCCCTGGGATGTCGAGGCAGTGCATGTGTGGAGGTGATGACCACCTTGCATGGAAGCGCCTCGTCTCTTCGGAGACGTGTAGAGGGTTGCGTATCGACGGAGGGTACGATCGCTTCTGCTAGGGATCTTTTAAAGTCCACCCATCTTATTTTAGGGTCACCTTGACCTGTAGGATGAGATTAGATCATTTGATTAGGACTTCCTTCCTTACACGTGGGTGCATCTAAGGGCCTTCAAAGCCTCTTTAGTTACAGTTCGGATCCAGTACTTCCTCATTTGGTCACCAGTTGAGAGTGCTTAGAGATCAATGCGAGTTTGAGCATCAGTTGGACCACCCTTTATTGTATGGTTTTGGTTTCTTCTTGTCGCTCATTGAGTTTAGCCCACTTTCTTCATAGGACTTTAGATAGTCTTCATTTTCTTACGTTGACACATTCTTTAAGTTGTTGTCACTTTCTACTTAATGTTTTGGGATATGCTCATTGATTATGCTCACTTTTTATATTCTTCACTTATCATGGGCTTGATACTTCATTCTTTGGTTGAGTCGCTTGATTCTATTTTCAACCAGATTTTCATTACGAAAAGGTGAAAGACAGGTTTTCACATTCACACCATTTTTTTGAGATGTTTGCCTTTACCACCTAATCATTTTTCTTTATTGAGTTTGGGTTGAAAGTGAATCAGAGATATTTTGTTATAGATAGAGTATCGATCTCGTGACAATGTTGTTTTTCACACCTCATTCATTTTTTGGATTGTTGATAGAAATTCTTTAGTCACATTTGTAGCCATCTCACAATGGACACCTTTATGATCTTAGAGTTTCTGTCATATTTCCAGTTGTAGATTGCCGTCACAGGACCAGTCACTATTTTTGTTTTTGTTTGTTTAGTCTTGTTTTGCTTTTGACTTTTAGAGACTATAACTCGATTCTTGAGTATGGTCTTTGTTATCCTTCTTTTGCATGATGTACTCATCGATTATCCCATTGGATGTCTTTTTATTTATGAACACATGCTTGTGTTTTGTGATATGATGTGTTGTTCTTTTTACTTGAGGCATCTCTTCACTTGCACATTGTGGTCTTGAGGCTTGACCTATCATGGGGGATATTGAGCCTATTAGCCTAGGATCAGAGACTTGATTTAGGGAGTTCGAGACTGTGACACATCTTCTTATGATCATAGCAATATCTTGCTCACTTCCCACACCTTGCCTTTGCTTTGACCTACATCCATCCATTGTGAGCTTTGCACAACATCACCCTTGAGACCATTATATGACCTTTCCATCCTCGGTTTTTCTAGCTTTACACATCCCTTCTCTGATTTGACCAGGTAGAGTGTGAGGAGTTTGAGCCCAGGGTTGATCTGGCATGGCGAGAGTTGGCTTATGATCTTTGGGTGGCTTACGATGTGAGGATTGGTCGATTGCTTGATGAGACTATCACTTATTTTGCCGTGAGTATAGAGATTGATCTTATATGATGAGAGTTGGCTTGTGATGGGCAGTATTGCTTGATGAGACCACCGTTTACTTTGCATTTGGAGTACGGTTGGTGCATGATTCTAGAGGGTTGACGTGGTTATATCAGATGGACATCGATCTTTAGTATTGATCATTTGAGGGCTTGATAACACGATGTTTGAGACCATGGTCGCAGGATGGGTGGCCTTCATTTCGGTTAGCTCACACCCTATTACCTTTATTGACATCTAGACCATTGCTAGCCCTTTTGAGCCTTGCATGAGCATCATAGCCTTTTATTTCTTATCGCCTTACTCACATTTTCACACCGGGATAGGGGCCCTTTAATGTATGCATGCATTGTTTGGGAGTTTCATGAGCCTTGGACTTGGGGGGCACATTTTTCTCATCATCTTTTCCTATCACCGCACCTCTACATTTTCATATCATCTCGTTGGTTGTGTTCCTCATCTCTTCTTCCTTATCCTATCTACTACTTGTTTGTTTCATATTTCTCTTCACCCTGAGTGGTGATCCTCCTCAGTTCACCACATGGAGGATAGTCACATCATTTCTACCATCTATCTCGCGGACACTGGTTTAGAGATCTTTAGTTTGAGAATGTCATCTTGTCAGAGAGAGTTTGTTTGTTACCTTAGCACTTGGGAGTGTGTCCATTTGTTATTGATATCATCTTTGGGGTTCATTTGTTCATGTTCAAGGTATGTGTATTTGTATATATGTAAAAAAAAAAAAAATAATAATAATAATAATAATAATAAGCGCATGTGTGTATGTGCATAGTGTTCTCGATCATTGAGTATGTATATTGACGTCTGGGGGTCGTTTTTATCGAGTATGTTCGTTATTGGGAGTTCGTATGTGAGCTCTCTGAGATCCCATGTTATTTGTATTGCTTTGTCATATCCATTTGTGAGAGAGACGAGTGGCCTTCTCTTAAGGACTCCGAGTCATTGTCATTTTCATCATTATATTCATTATTGATGTGACTTCACTTCATGTTTGATTTGAGTCGATCACCACCTTTCTTCATATATTCATTGTTTCGCTGTCATTTTCATCGTCTCTTGTGTTTCACCTCATTCACTTCACGTCTTATTCTCTCCTTACAGCAACCCATCTCGGGTTCGATACCCACTTCGCATCATCATTACACATATCATTATCAATTCGTTTTGCTTCATTTGTCTCCTTATCAACATCATATTCACGTTAGGCATCTTCAGGTCCATGGCTCACGATATTTTCTATACATGTTGCATTTTATACATGAGGGCATGTGTTTTGATCATTGGGTATTTGAGCCTAGTTTCCCTTCATTTCTATCACCCTATCACCCTATCACCCTAGCCTTCGTTACATCCTGAGTCTTAAGACCACCTTGAGGCCATGGCATCACACATTGTGTTTGATAGCTCTTATGTGAGCGATACTTGGGATTGATTCGGGAGCATTCTGTTTGTGATGGACCAAGAGTTATGGTATGACCCTACACTGGGGCATAGCCATCTCAGAGAGTTTTTTTCTATCGGATGGCCATTATGTCGAGGCATACTCTTCTCAGTCGATGACGGATTTTTGAGCCACGTCCATTCCTCGGAGGATATCAGATGTCCTTTTTCACATTGGAGCATGAGACATGATTGGCGCATTTCATCTAGAGTACTTTACACAGGGGCATACCTCTTTCGGTCGATGATGGTTTTTAGGCATAGTTGTTCCTTGGAGGCGATTAGATTCATTTCACATTGGAGTATGGGACATGATTGGGCGATATCTTTGATGTGATCACAGGAGCATAGCCTTCTCATCATTGTTGACATGTTTTTTGAGATGATTGGATCAGGACACGGGCACTTATGAGAGCATGCAACGGAGTTTAGTCATTTCAGGGTTTGCCCTATACTGGGGCATAACCCTTTCATTGGAGGTTGATCTTAGAGACACCAGTTCACAGTGGGACATGCTCTTTCTTTAGAGGAGGTCAGATACTCTCTTCACATTACCACGATGGCTTTGAGGAGTAGAAGTTCATTTTGATCAGATGATGTATGATTGGTTGCACTCCTCTCATCGACGTTTGATTTAGAGATGCTTACACTAGGGCATAGCCCACTCATCGATAATGATTTTGTGAGATGACAGTTTATGCTGGGCACTTACTTTCCAGAGATCATTCTGCACTGAGAGCTTACCCATTCTGAGATGATGCATTCACACTGGGGCATAGCCACCTTGCCGATTTTGACATTGAGACTCCATTTCGTGTTTATGATTGCTGCTTTCGACGGATCATAGAGTCATTGACACCCTGGACTCAGTCTTCTTAGCATACCTAGTTTGATTCGGATATTCACTTATCTTTGTTACACACCCATCCATCCTACATTGGACATTGTTATACCTGCACCCATCTTATCAGAGCCTTACATCTTTTGAGCCCACATATTTCATTGTCTTACATGACCTTATCCATTTCTTTTGTGATCAGAGGAGGATGCATACCAGTCTCGGGCTTTCTGGTTGAGTTTTCACATGCCTTTGGACATTAGGTTCAACATCTCCCATGATGGTAGGGCCTGTTATATTGTTAATGCATTTGGGATGATGTACTCATATCGATAGTTGAGATGCTGTGTCTTGATTTGCTTATATTTCAGACATAGAGTTTTGGTTAGCATTTGTTTGACCCATTATTTTAGTTTTGCTTTGTCAGCATAGTTTCAGTGATGTTTGGACTTGTTTTAGCGCTTGTTCATTGAGGCTATGTATATCTTTTTCATTGCATCATCATTGAGCATATCCTAGAGTGTTTTGTTTGGTGAGATTCTGTGTCTTATGTTAGTTACTATTCTGCACTAGGGCATACCCCCATCCTTGAGTTCATCAGATCTTTTGCGTACTTTCTCACTGCTTGATCTATTTCTTGATCTTTATGGGTCGTCACACTGGGGCATACCCCCATCCTTGAGTTTGTTAGATTCTTTTGCGGTTTTTCTCACTGCTTGATCTATTTCTTAATCTTTGCGAGTCGTCACACTGGGGCATACCCCCTTTAGCGCTTTTCTACTGGGGCATCCCCCCTTTCTTTGGGTTTACCGTGTCTCGTGTTGATTTCATGGTTGTCAGACTCATTTGTCGATCTTTACGAGTTATCACTTAGGGCATCCCCCTACTGTCATCTTGTTTAAGGCATCCCCCTACCATTAGTCTGTTTAGGGCATTCCCCTACTGTTAGTTTGTTTAGGGCATCCCCATTCATTCAGATTTTTCACCACCATAGATCAGACATCTATGGGCTTTGATCAGTTTTTCACCATCATAGATTTTCATCTATGAGCATTTGTTTTAGATTCACCACCATAGATCAGACATCTATGGGCTTTCAGATTTTCACCACCATAGATCAGACATCTATGGGCATTTTAGATTCACCATCATAGATTTTCATCTATGAGCATTTGTTTCAGATTCACCACCATAGATTTTCATCTATGGGCATTTCAGTCATTTCACCACCATGGATTTTCATCCTTGGGCTTTCGAGATTATCACCACCATAGATTTTCATCTATGGGCATTTCAGTTATTTCACCACCATGGATTTTCATCTATGGGCATTTTTTTTATTGTATCACCACCGTAGGTCTTCACCTATGGGCCTTCTAGTTTAGTGTTTAGAGTTAGCTTTTGGTTTGGCTTCCAGAGCCATTATTTTTCTAGTTTAGTGTTTAGAGTTAGCTTTTTAGTTTGGCTTCCAAAGCTATTATTTTCTCAATTTAGCATTTAGAGTCAGCTTTTTGGTTTGGCTTCCAGAGCTGTTATTTTCTTAGTTTAGCATTTAGAGTTAGCTTTTTGGTTTGGCTTCCAGAGCCACTATTATTCTCTTTAGTTTAGTGTTTAGAGTTAGTTTTTTGGTTTGGCTTCCAGAGCTATTATTTTCTCAGTTTAGCATTTAGAGTTAGCTTTTTTGGTTTGGCTTCCAGAGCTATTATTTTCTAGTTTAGCGTCTAGAGTTAGCTTTTTTGGTTTGGCTTCCAAAGCTATTACTTTCTAGTTTAGCATTTAGAGTTAGCTTTTTTTGGTTTGGCTTCCAGAGTTCTTATTTTCTAGTTTAGTGCTTAGAGTTAGCTTTTTGGTTTGGCTTCCAGAGCTATTACTTTCTAGTTTAGCATTTAGAGTTAATTTTTTTGGTTTGGCTTCCAGAGCTATTATTTTCTCGGTTTAGCGTTTAGAGTTAGCTTTTTAGTTTGGCTTCCAGAGTTGTTATTTTTTCAGTTTAGCATTTAGAGTTAGTTTTTTTTGGTTTGGCTTCCAGAGCTGTTATTTTCTCAGTTTAGCATTTAGAGTTAGCTTTTTGGTTTGGCTTCCAGAGCCATTATTTTTCTAGTTTAGTGTTTAGAGTTAGCTTTCTGGTTTGGCTTCCAGAGCTATTATTTTCTCAGTTTAGCATTTAGAGTTAGTTTTTTTTTGTTTGGCTTCCAGAGCTCTTATTTTCTAGTTTAGTGTTTAGAGTTAGCTTTTTGGTTTGGCTTCCAGAGCTATTACTTTCTAGTTTAACATTTAGAGTTAGTTTTTTTGTTTGGCTTCCAGAGCCACTATTATTCTCTCTAGTTTAGTGTTTAGAGTTAGCTTTTTGGTTTGGCTTCTAGAGCTATTATTTTCTCAGTTTAGCATTTAGAGTTAGCTTTTTTGGTTTGACTTCCAGAGCTATTATTTTCTAGTTTAGTGTTTAGACTTAGCTTTCTTGGTTTGGCTTCCAAAGCTATTACTTTCTAGTTTAGCATTTAGAGTTAGCTTTTTTGGTTTGGCTTCTAGAGCTCTTATTTTCTAGTTTAGTGTTTAGAGTTAGCTTTTTGGTTTGGCTTCCAGAGTTATTACTTTCTAGTTTAGCATTTAAAGTTAGTTTTTTTGGTTTGGCTTCCAGAGCTATTATTTTCTCGGTTTAACGTTTAGAGTTAGCTTTTTAGTTTGGCTTCCAGAGCTGTTATTTTCTCAGTTTAGCATTTAGAGTTAGTTTTTTTGGTTTAGCTTCCGGGGTTGTTATTCTCTCGGTTTAGCATTTAGAGTTAGCTTTTTGGTTTGGCTTCCAGAGCTATTATTCTCTCAGTTTAGCATTTAGAGTTAGCTTTTTGGTTTGGCTTCCAGAGCCATTATTTTTCTTAGTTTAGTGTTTAAAATTCAGTCTTGTAATTCAGAGCCACTTCTCCAGTTTTTCAGCGTTCAGAGCCACCATCATTTCTCAGCTTTGGCGTTCAAAGCCATTGTTAGTTTTTCGGCATTCGGAGCCACCATCGTTCCTCAGCTTTGGCGTTCAGAGCCATTGTTAGTTTTTTGTTCGGCGTTCAGAGCCGCAGTTCACCTCGTTCGGCATTTAGAGCCATCTCTCCAGTTTTGGTGTTCAGAGTCATTATCTCTTTCCAACTTGGCGTTCAGAGCCATTTCTCCAGTTTTTGGCGTTCAAAACCACCATCGTTCTTCAGTTTTGGCGTTCAGAGCCATGGTTATTTTTTTGTTCGGCGTTCAGAGCCGCAGTTCACCCTCGTTCGGCATTCAGAGCTATTTCTTCAGTTTTGGTGTTCAGAGCCATTATCCCTTTCCAGTTTGACGTTCGGAGCCACCGTGCCGTCTCGTTTACGATGTTCAGATGTCGTCTTTGACAGCCTCTACTTGGACAGGTGTTTGAGATCTGGTTGGCATTTAGATATCGTCATGCTTCTTCTTCTAAGAGTCGCCTCTTTGATGTGTAGGACTGATTCATTTGTGTTCGGATTACCGGGATCGTGAGTTTGGCGATGATTGACTTGGTGTCACCTGATTTTTGACCTATCGTACCTCTGGTGCCACACTAGGGGCATATCCCACTTCATTTGGAGGTTTATAGATCCTCGCAGACTTGCATGATTATTATCACTTACCGGATGCTCACTGAGACAAGGACATGATCGTTACCTCACAGAGCCCTCGAGATCCATCCAGCTAGGTCCGCACTTCTCGACACTTGGATGCCATCATGCCTCTCCATATGGGAGGTACATCTTGGACATATGTGCACGATTCAGTTATGGATTTGGACGACCAGTGTTAGATGTGCGACGATAGATGATCTCATGACATTTGTTCTTCGGACCTGCCGTGCACCCGATGCCCATACTGGGGCATATTTTCTGTTTTGGATGAGATTTACGGATCTTCACGGAGGTTACATGTGCGACGATAGATGATTTCATGACATCTGTTCTTCGGACCTGTCGTGCATCGGATGCCATATTGGGGCATATTTTCTATTTCGGATGAGATTTACGGATCTTCACGGAGGTTACATGTGCGACGACAGATGATTTCATGACATCTGTTCTTTGGACCTGTCATGCATCGGATGCCATACTGGGGCATATTTTCCGCTTCAGATGAGATCTATGGATCTTCACTTATGTCGTATGATCGATGATAGATGATTTCATGTCGCCCGATTTCTGACCTGTCATACGTTCGATGCCCACCCATACTGGGGCATATTACCGTTCTAGATGAGATTTACAAATCTTGGTGGGATTGTGCACTTATCCTCATTTGCGAGACGTGTGCCGAGACGGTGATCTATTCGCTATCTTTACGATGATTCCTCAGCGGAGCCTCTCGGGAGTTGCCCAGTCAGACCTACACTTCTCGTCACTTAAATGCCATCATGCTTTCCTTCTAGGAGATGCCCTTTTGATCTATCTGTCTGATTCAGTTATAGACATGGATGACTTGGATCGCGCATTCGATGGTAGATGACTTGAGCCCATCTGATTTTTCGATCTGTCACATTTTCGATGCCACACTAGGGTGTATTCCCCGTTTAGTTTGAGATTTGTAGATTCCCCCACTGATTTGCATGACCACCCTCGGTTTTGAGATACACATCGAATTGATGATGCGATTTCATTGTGTCCTGATACTCTGCGGAGCCTCTCTGGAGTCTTTCAGCCAGATTCACGTTTTCTGATATAGTCGTGATTCTTGGATAGAGTCATCTCGGGCGCGTGGATTCCCTCGTTACCATTTTAGCGGGGTACATGCTAGATCCCTTGTACGTCCCCGTGGAGGTACTCTTGAGTTATCAGGACAGATCGGGCATATACGATGCCATACTGGGGCATATCTCCCTCATTTAGCCAGAGAGGCGATCGTTCTCTCACAGACCCTTCACAGTTTCCATCCCTCAGCCGGGATATACTGTATTTGCCTTACTAATCGTTATTCCTGTGATTTTCGTTGAGATGAGTTTTCAATGGAGCACGATGTTCGGGTTTGGATCGCCCCATTGGCCAGGGCTATTCAGTAGATTGTTATGTTGAGATCATGGTGTGTCTCTTACCAGACTACCCCTTGAGACTATTAGATTATCCGTTCGGCATGACGATAGGTTCTTCAGGCAGAGCATCATGAGTTAGAGGAGTTCGACTTATTACGACACTCTGACAGACCTCGTGATTTCTTCGGGCAGTTTCTGACTAGCTAGCAGAGTGTCTTTCGGGACTCATAGAGTCTCTTTCAGACCCTTCTAGCGGATTGAGATTTGCAACGGCATGCCACACTGAGGCATATTTCCCTCTCACCATCACTTTTTAACTTCGGCGTTCAGAGCCATCATCACTTTTTAGTTTCGGCGTTCAGAGCCATCATTGTGTTTTCGGTTCGGCGTTCAGAGCCATCATCGATTTTCAGATCGACATTCAGAGTCGCATCCTCGGTTTCGGCGTTCAGAGTCGTTATCACTTCTTAGTTTCGGTGTTCAGAGCCATCATCACTTTTTAGTTTCGGTGTTCAGAGCCATCACCGTGTTTTCAGTTCGGCGTTCAGAGCCATCATCGGTTTTCAGAATGACATTCAGAGTTGCACCCTCAGTTTCGGCGTTCAGAGTCGTTATCACTACTCAGTTTGACATTCAGAGTCATCATCATCACTTCTCAGTTTCGGCGTTCAGAGCCATCATCACTTTTTAGTTTCGGCGTTTAGAGCCATCACCGTGTTTTCAGTTCGGTGTTCAGAGCCATCATCGGTTTTCAGATCGACATTCAGAGTCGCATCCTTGGTTTCGGCGTTCAGAGTCGTTATCACTTCTCAGTTTGACTTTCAGAGTCATCATCATCACTTCTCAGCTTCGGCGTTCAGAGCCATCACCATTTCCCAAATAGACGTTCAGAGTCGCATTCTCGGTTTTGGCGTTCAGAGCCACTACTTATTTTCGTTTCAGCGTTCTGAAACATTTCTTACCTTCATTCAGGCGTCCAGAGACATGTTTTGCTTCGTTTCGGCTCTCAGAGCCACTACGTCTTCGTTCAGGCATTCAGAGCCATCACTTGCCTTTATTTCGGCGTTCAGAGCCATTGCATCACTCGTTCCGATGTCCAGAGCCATTAGGCACATACCCTTTCAGGCATCTTAAGTTGTTTCTTTCCTTAGTGTCGACGCTCAAAGCCATTGGTCTATTTGGCATCCAGTGCCGCTATCATCTTTTCTTTAGTTTGGATTTCAGAGCCATTATACATACCCATTCACGCATTTTGAGTCACCACGCTTTTCTCCCTGTTGACATTCAAAGTCATTTCTCCTTGGTCGTATCATCCAGGGTCACGACCCCCGACATTTGTATTCATTGGCATTGCGCATTTGATTTTCCTGATTCTAGCATTCACCCTTACTTGCCTCACCCAGTCACCTTGTGCTTATCGCTTATTCATCATCGCTTGTCCAGATTCCTGTTCATTTGCACATGACACAATCCCTTGAGTTCATGACACATGCCTTGATGGTGTTGTTAGGCACCCTACATTTGTCATTTTCATGTAGCTCAGATCGGGTAGTCTCCTTTGGACGTAGTCTTTTCCATTCTCCAGAGTGGTTCGATCGTTACTCATGTTTGATCTGGTCTTTCAAGTCACTTTTGGAGACATCTTAGAGGGAGCCCGAGTCCTTAGTACGGCTTCAGAGGCATTTGAGACATCATCTTTCTTTTAGGATCAGAGCCTTTGTGTTTGTCTGTTAGTCTTTTAAGTCGTGTTTCACTATTATCCCTATGGGGGTCTCCTTTAGTTCTTCGGTAAAGTTCACTTCATTCCACTCACTATTCACACTTGTTTTTCACTCCAGCGTTCATGTTCCTTGCACTCGTGAGCTCTACCGAAGAGGGGCATATTTGTAGACCCCCATTTAAGCATGGGTCACTTTTTCTCTATTTGTTTTTGCAGATCACATTTTTAGCCAGGTGTCACTATCCCAACGGGCCACGTGTCACATCCTTAGTGGTCATAAGGAATCAACCTCGCTTTTTGAAGTTGCGGGCAGAAAAGGTGGCTGTAGAAGGAGTGGGGCAGAAAAGGTGGTTGCAGAAGGAGTGAAGCAAAAAAAGTGGTTGCAGCAGAGATCATTGAAAAGGCAAATCCGAGATACAGAGAATGGAGGAGGAAAAAGAAGAAGGAAAAGGAAGGAGGTTTTCGAAAAAAGGGGGGAAAGGCAAATCCGAAGAATGGAGGAGTTTTTCTGGGAGTTTTGAGGGAAATAGTATGGGTTGAACTGCAGTAGGAAGCTAAGTACAGAGGATCGTAGAGTTGCTGGGAAGAGTCCAGGGCACGGAGCTGAGAAGAGAGATTTCCAGGTATGACCATTTGTTTTTTTTTGTATATTTTCCATTTTTTTTTTCATACTGTCCAGGTCTGATTGTCAGTGTTTTTTTCATGTCTGCTTGTTGGGTTGTTCTGTTTTGGTGATTACTGATTGAATATTGGAAGAGTTTGCTGTGTTTTATGCCCTATTTTGACGAGTATTTTCCATCGTAACTCATTGGATGTTGGACCCATGGATGAAACGATGAAATGGGTCCAATATGCTGGTTAAAGTCTTCATGTTCTTCTTCTTGTTGCTATCCTGTTCTCTCTATTCTCATGCAAGCGTGTCGTCATCTCATCCCCATGTTTTTTTTTCCTTTATCCACCATACCCATCGTTCATCTATACACCTCTCTCTCTAGGTCGTCATACCCATTTCCTCACTCAAGCTTGCAGGAATCAGGCATTCTCCACTGCACCCATTTTCCTCTCATTCATTCTCCATCCCACTCCCCCATTTACATGGGGTCTCACGGGTGCATGCTATCCTTCACTCTTTCGCATACCCATTAAAACCACTCACCCAAGCCTTCACATCCATACAACCCACCAAACCCGTTTTTCTCTCTAAACTTTCACCCACCTGTGGGATCCTCTCAAAAAAATGTCACGTGGCTTTCACCCCTTTGCGATGCGTGGCATGGCTCATTCCACCCGAACGGGAATCATCACTCATTCTACTCGGATGGGAATCATCACTCATTCCACTCGGACGGGAATCATCACTCATTCCACCCGGACGGGAATCATCACTCATTGCACCCGGACGGGAATCATCGCTCATTCCACCCGGACGGAAATTTTCGCTCATTCCACCCGGATATCTCACATCCGAAATTTTTCCTCGCCGACATTCTATTCGAATGTTTCACACCCGGAATTCTTCTCCACCGCCATTCCATCCGGATGTTTCACACCCGGAATTCTTCTCCGCCGCCATTCCATCCGGATGTCTCGCACCCGGAATTCTTCTCCACCGCCATTCCATCTGGATGTCTCACGTCCGGAATCCTTCTCCGCCAACATTCTACCTGAACATCTCACATCCGGAATCCTGTCCGCCGACGTTTAACCTTCCCCGGATATCTCGCATTCGGAATTCTGTCCGGCCGACGTTCCGCCTTTTTCTTCATCCTTAGAGCATTTTCTTGAGGTTCCCAAGATCCCATTTTCAATAAATTTGGCCGCCATTTTCTTTTCGGCGAGCAACTTTCGAATTTTTCATGTTTTCAAAATGATTTAAAATAAGCATGAATTTAGATTCTGTAATTCCAAATGATGGAGTTTACGGAATTAATTCATGCAAAATAAACGGAGAGACCATCTACAAACTCTTGTGCTATTAAAATCTTCATATTACTCCATTCTAAGCCTTGAATCATTAGGTTGCATCTAAGACAATCTTAGGGATCTTTAGATCTACGCAATTGAAATGTTCAAAACATTGAATCATAGATTTAGGTTCTTCGAAAAACTTTACTGGTGATATGGATGTTCCTAGTTCAATTCTAGTCTATGAAGAGGGTTGTGCAGATTTCAAAAACCTTGCAATTTTCTGCTCAATGGCCTTTTCTTAGATCTTAGCATGTAAAGATGGTGGAATTCTCTCTATATGGATAGAGGTTAGGGCTTTCTCTATAGAAGATTGAATAGTAAGACTACAAGCCCTATACCTTTAAAGGGTTCATATCGACTTACTATTGACTACTTGATGCATAAAATGTGGCATCAAGGCTTCATGGGGTGGCACCTTAGCCCCATGAGTAGCCTATAACTAATATAAGGTGAGATGGAGGCTATTGAGGGGTAACACATGGAATGACACCAACTCTGCCATAATTCAACCCTTGGAATTTTGCCATGATAGTATTTTTCCTTTGAAAAGGAACCTTCAAAAGGCAAACTCTGAGTAGAAATAAAAGTTTATGAATATTTGTGAATTAATTAAAATTCATCGTGTCTCTTTTAGAATATGTGATATTTCTTATAGAAAATTTTAAAATGGCTTAAAATGCTCTTTAAGAGCAGGGATGAGGGGATGAATTAGGTGACATAAAGAAGATAAGGTGGCATTGACATGACCATAGCTAGAGTTTTTGGTGTAAGGCCTCAGAATCAAGCAAGACATATGGGCAAGCCTTGGTAGCACCCATAAATGGGCTCTATGGCATTGGTGGTGTGTAACCTATGGTAGTAACAACATGGGGCATGCTATAGTCTTCCATCTTAAAGATAGTACAATGGTGCAATGCCTTGTGCAATAAAGAGGCTTGATAAGCCATAGACATAATGCCATGGTCCATTGCAACACTAAGACAAGCTTTGATGAGGCATGAGTATACAATAACAATGAAGCCTACTCAGATGTGATGCCTAATGCTTAGAATAGGAGCGCAATTCCTTGTCCACAAAGATGAAGAGTCATGAGCACAATTCCATGACACATTGTTGCACTAAGAAAAGGGCTTGAGCATGATGGCACGGTGTTATAGTAACAAAAAGATGAAGCACACATGTGCGTGGTTGACATGTCCAAGTTAGCAACAAAGACAATGAGCTAAGGGAAGGATTGACACCAAGAGATGTTGTGAGGAGTGTGTGCCAAGAGAGGGCTTGGCATGCACATGAGCTACATAGTGAAGTATGTAACATGTTGCCTAAAGATGATATAACAAGTTGATTGAACGCATGAGTTGATTCCAATACATATGTAGTCTAACTTAAGGCATAAGAAGGACATTTTGGTACTGGGGTAAACCCAACGAAGACGCATTGTACCACAAACTATGGACATGAAGGGTTGGTGCATGGACTGGAAGGTAAACGATAACAACATGAAGAGTTTCAAATGGATGATGAATATAGATCAAAAACATTTGAAAGCTTAGAGTTAGATTCAAAGTGGGATTGCAATTTGAGTTTGAGTAGGAATTTAAATTCTAATTGTAGTTATAGTTTGAGTAGGCCTAAGATTACTTATCCTTAGTCTAAGTAGAAGTGGTTGTTGCCATAACATACAAATAAGAGTTTGGGTGGGACTAATATTGTTGGTTCCTAGTCAAAATAGGAGTGGTTGGTGCCACAACTATTAGGATAGAGCCTTTAAAAGTAAGACATGATGCAACAAAATAGGACATATTTCACATTTGAATATGTTTTTTCATTGATATTGATTTGAGCATTCAACCCATGTTACTTGCATTGTACATAATTTGGGTGCATTAAGAATAGCATAAAAGATACTAGTCATGAGTAATCACCAAAAGGTTTTAACCTATGAGTGAGATTCTAATATGGTTATATTTCCTTATAAATTAGGTTAGGGTTGATGGAGATTGGTAGTGATAGGTATTATCCATAGAAACACCATGATATCTTATAGGATTGAGACAATGTGTCCCTTTAAGTGATCCAAAGGATATGTGATAATGAAATCTATGGCTATAGAACTCGTTTTGTGGAATTTGACATATACTCCTTAGAGCTAGAATATGTCAATCGATCACATAATAAGAGGATTTATAACACAAGGATTGGAGAGGTAATCTTGATGGGTTGATAACACTACCCTGTTAGGTTATAGATACTAGTTCATGGGGTGTTTGCATGCAATGAATAGTAGGTCATGGACTTGAACTTTGTCTCATTGTAACTTCATAAGATATTAAAATGCAATTGATTCTATTTAGCGGAGTGTTGAGTCAACTTTAGAATTGGATTCTAAAGGAGTTAGTATTTTCTTATGGGTCTCAATGGTCCTTACTCAAGCTCCTAGTTCATGGTGGGACATGTTCTGAGGGTATTTTGGATATATAATTCAAGTGTGCATAAGGGCATTTTTATGAATAACCTTTTTAGACTTTGCAATTCATTAATTGAAGTCCATTAGAGCTAATAAATTAATTAGAACCCAAATGAGTTAGATTAGGTGACCTAAATCCAAATTGGTCTCAAGTCACTTAAGCCAACAAGGAAGCCTATATACCTGTAGGAAATCCTAAATCACTCCATTTCATATCCTAATATTAGTTTAGGTGCATGATTTTCTTCCTAGGCTTCTAGATCCTTGGAACGGAAGTAAAAAAAAAATACAATTTTTAACACAAGGATTTAGATTAAAAATGCTTTAGAGAACTTTACCTTATATTTAGATTAAATACCATTTTTAGTTTAAAGAATTAAAGATAAAAAAACAATAATTATTGGCCTAGTTTGACATCAAGTTAAAGGAAATCTACTCTAGTCAATATTTTTATAAATCAAAAGCAATCAAATACTAACCATATTTGATTCTCTTAATTTTATAAGTTTTTCCTCTATATATTCTTGTTAAAATTTGTCATACCCCAAAACCCACTTCAAGGGCATGATGGTCATTTCACACCTCAAGCTTAAAGACTCCAAGTGGAAACGACACAAACATTCATCTTGTAACAAGAAATTACCAATTACCGAATTATTGTTCAGAGAAGTGAAACAAAATTCTAACTTATCCAAATATTAACTTTAAAACTAACATATCAATTAAAGTATTACTCTCCAACCAATTTCAAACTTAAACAATAGTTAATAGAAAGAGTTTAAGCAAATGTCTTAATAAAGCTAAATTCCTCTCCTAACCGTCACTCATCGCCCAAACTGAGGGTATCTGAAAAAAAATTATCAACAAAGGGGGATGAACTTAAAGCATAATAAGGAACATTAATACAGTTTTATGGATTAAATAGTTTTAATCATACTTACAAATAAGAGATATAGGGTACAATCATTTTCATAAAAATGTTTGAGTTCAAATATGCTAATACATTCTAAATTGTTCAACCAAACATTTTCATATATATCAAATCATTTCACATCAAATCCAAATAAAATACATTTAAAATATTTTTACTCTGGTTATTAAATAACAAATGGTGTCCAGTTAAGTGGAACTTTACAAATGGATGACTAGCCTCAAATTTGTTCATTTTAAGGTGGACGAAACCAAAACTACTAGTATTAGTAATCTCTTACCAAGCCCCTAAAGGTTGAGGTCTAAATCAATTACATTTCCTACTATAAAATGTAAAGGTCAACTATTATATTCCATTGATAAGAGCGAAAAGTCAATTATTATATCATGTTGACATGGGTCAAACAAATCAAAATCAAATTCTTTGTTTTATTTATTCAAACTTACGAAAGCATAATATTTTCATATGTTCTGTTATAAACAAAAGAAAAGTTCTAATATATTTTTCATACAAAAATATATTTGATCCATGTATAAAAGCAAAAATAACATTTACACATTTCAAATCAGATATATAAAAAAATTATTTTATTTTACAAAGTCTGTATTAATTTCCTTTACCCCAAAGGAAATCCTTAAAAACCTTGGAGAAAAATAATTCTAAAGAATTTACTCTTCACCTAATATAATATAAGAGAAATAACTATTACAATTTATCTAAAATTATAGGTTTGACAATCCTAAAAATTTTAAGTATTCAAATTAATATTTTTAATTATGAAAGATAATTTAATTAATATATTCCTTATCTAAGTAAAATTAATAAATTTCTAATTCATATAAAACCCTTTTTTTATTTGTTTTGGACACAACATAATTTAATTAAGCTACGATTTATTTCACTAATTAAATTTTATTCTATGTATTAACTTAACATCCATCATTAATATAATTATAATGTCATAAACTTAACTAACTTTGTAATTCATCTCATTTTATTTATATATTTTATTCTCTCGTTTTCATATTTTCCCCCACACACACACACACACACACACACACACACACACACACACACACACACACACACACACACACACACACACACACATATATATATATATATATTATTTATTTTTCCAACACTCTTAATTCTTTCCCACACGCGCATTCCCTTTTATTTTTTATTTTTTCCTTTTCTTTTGTTCATATTGGTCACTATGTTTTTTTAACACTTCCAAAATCACATAAACCCTATTTTATTTTTTAAATTCCGTTGCTTAGATCCATTCATCTAAAAAATTTGAATTTCTCAATTTTCATCAATAAAATAACCTATATTCATAATTTCCAATATTTTGATTTAAAAATTTCAAATAAACTAATCCTAACCTAGATCGAAATCTTCCAAAGATTTTTTTTTTCAAAGATTCAAAACTAATTAACAAATTTAAAATAATAGTTTAAGGGTTAAAATCTTACCTAGAAAATTTGGACTTCAAACCCTAGACCTCTAAACCTTCAACCTTACATTCTCAAATTATCCGATTTTTAGTTAATAGAGTTATATAAATAAAGAAGATAAGAAAGAAAGGAAAATCTAATTTATACCTAAGACTATTAATTACAAAAATAACATTTCTACCCTTATTAAAAGTATTTAACTACTTTCTTTTTACTACTTTACCCCAAAATGAATTTGGGTGTTATAGAGATACTCTTCATTTCTTTCCTTGTGTACTTCATCATATACTTTTATATAAAGTTTCATAAAAATAATAGAAATCATCTCTTCCATTACCAAATGCATCAAACCTTCTAAAATTAAAAATATTTGTTTAGAACAAATTAAAGAAAAAATTGTTGGATGTGTATTTGAAGTTTAAAAATTGTTTTTTGTTGTTAAGACAAAAAACTATTTCAATAGCAGTGGCCAAAAGGCTTATTTTGGGAATTCTTTTGTGGGCAAAAATGAAAGGAGTTAGGGTGTGTTTGGGCTTTGCATTTGGAGATGGGTATCTTGTCTTGTTTAAGAAATTAAGAGTGAGGGGGATGCTTTGGTTTAAGGGTACATAGTATGATAGCAACTAAGAAATATCATGAGAAAAATTAGTTGGATGGATAAAGATGTTTTTGAAGTTGTAAATGTATTCCTTTTTTGTAATATAAATGATGTTGGGTAAAATTGATTAAGAATGTTTGATAAAATGGTCTAAACTTTTTTTTCAAACTATTAACTATTTAATTTTATTTATCTACTATTATTAATATCATAATACATTATTAGATATAAATAAGACAGAAAAGATTTGATGGTTGTGATACAAAGTTGATAAAAAATTAAGAGCATATTTGATTGTAATTTTAAAAAGTGAAGCACAACAATTCTAATATGCGAAAGATAAGTATTTTTAAGTGTTAAAAAAATTAAAAACGTTTCTTAAAATCATTATCAAACAGACTCTAAGAGATTTAGATAACAAGAATACAAAATTATTTTAGATTAAAAAATATTTCATTAATTTATTATTTTAAGATATTTTGAATTTTAATTAATGAAAATATATTTAATATGTTTAATAATTAAAATTAAATCATCAACTAGGCTTATGAAAGTTTTCTTTTAGTTGCGTAAGGGACTTGCATAGTTTTAAAATAGTCTTGAATTAGAGTTGAAACCACGGTGGAATGCCTTCCCATGCCAGCCTTATTGGATGTGATAACAATTAAAAAAAAAAAAAAAAGCTTCGAGTGATTCACCCTTGAAGTATTTTCTACTCTCAAGTAAGAAAAGTTATGGGATGAGAATTTAAAATGTCTTCAAATCATTGTTTTTTTATTGTGTCAACAACCACAGTCATGATTGAAGGTTAAGCTTTCTGAATAAAATCATACTTATTGACAATGATTTTGGCTTTATGTTTATGAATTGTATATTTAACTTTGAAGTTAAATCAACAGTCAAAAGACTGATTTAAAAAGGAAAAAAATATAAAATAGAAAGAAAGACAGAAAAGTATGATATTGATGTTGGGAAAATATTAATTTAACAAATATTTTAGAAGAGTATCTATATATAACAATGTTTTTAAAATCAAATTGGTCATTGAATAAAAAAAAAAATTATTGATTTACAATTCATTAGTTGGATCAACAAAAAAATTATTATTTTACAATTCAGTAGTTGGATCAACAGTTGAATTGATAACATCATAAATATATTATTATATATTATTAAAATTAAAAATAATTATAAAAAAATTAAATATATATAATAAATTAAAAAATCAATAACATTTAGAAAGAAAATTTAATTATTTAATATTATTTTTTTAGCAAAAAATATATTTCCATTTTTTATTACCATATGAAGTAATAAGTTGGATGCAGCCGAGTGGTGTTTTAATTTATTTAATGATTTTGAAGTCTAGAGTTCAAATCTCTTAGGTGGGATTTTGAGATAAAAACATTAAAAGTTTAAATGGAAATTATTTAATTGAGCGCCTTTTTAATGATACAAAGGGAAAAGGGGAGGAGGGAGGTGGGCCTGTTTGAATTGGATAAAGCGGGCTGGGGGTGTCATTAAACATTTCGTCAAGAATTGGTCACAACCTGTGCCTGAACTAGACCGAAAAGCTCAACCAATTTGGTCTGATTTGGTCCGATTTTTAAAACATTGATATATATTTATCTTGATTTGAACTCAACATGCTTTTTATGAGTTTAGGTTGAGTATATATGAGTTTGGATCAAATTCATGTTAATTTGCACAATTTATTTAATAAATAAGTAGTTTTGGATTAAAAATGTGTTTGATAGTGATTTTAAAAAATGTTTCTAATATTTTTTATACTTAAATGTTAAATTTTTTTAAGTATTAAAAATATTGGAAGAGTTTTTTAAAATCATTACCAAACGGGCTCTAACTTGCATAATATGAATTTAACCTAAATTAATCCATTTAATAATATCACTTATTAACCTAATTATATCTTTAAATTATTTTATTTATATATCAACTCATTTTAAATTTACTTTTAAATAAATAGACATATATAAAGTCTAACTCAACTTGATTATTAAATAGGAAGATTTGATTATTAAATAGATTATATAATGTATTATCATTTAATAATTAGATAGTATTTAGATTAATATTTGTTATATGATTATTATTTGTGTCAGGTTTAGGTTAATCTATGTAATAGAATACCTAGATTTTGACACAACACGAACATGACCGACCAATATGAATCGATACCCCTAGTCATTTCCATGCTTGGATTAGTTATTAAAGGTACTCCAAGCCAAGCCCCTTGCACCTATTGCCACTTTTAGGCATTGCCTGTGTTACTCCTTGAATTTCCAATGCATTGTTGGTAATGGTAAATTTATAGTTTTCTCCTGGCATTTGAGAATGTTTAGGCTTGTTTGGAATTTATTCTTAATTTTTTTAAATAGTATTTTATTATTTGAAATAAAAATAGTTTTTAATAGAAAAAAATATGTTTGATAAATTTTGATCTTAAAATGATTTTATTGAGAATTTATTTTATTATAGATTGATTTATGAAAACAGATTCGAAGTGAGTCTAAGAGTTTTTAATAGTGTTCTAAGAAATAATTAAAAACACAATGAATAAATTGGAAATTTTTTTGAGCAAGTGTCTTAAATTCTTAATTGGAATATAGTTCTTTATCTAAAAGAAATCTTAAATTTATTAAATAAAAAAATTTAAGTAATAATATCTTTATAAATATTCTAGGTCATGTGTGGAAACAATTAGAAACGAGAAATGAGTTTGTGAAGATCATATGTGATAGATAGAAATATGAGAAAGAGCAAAACATCTCATAGAACCCATTCATGAGGGTGTAGATGTAAGGAAGAGTGAGAGACACCAAGTAGAGTAAAAAAGCTCGTACTTTAGGATGAAGATATAAAAAGCGAGGAAAAGTGAGATGTTTCGGACCTATAATAATTGTATTTCTTTCTATCCTCCATGATATTCTCTATTGTAAAATAGAATGTTCTCTCTTCTGTCCGGGTAGACATGGTTTATGGAACCATGTCAAAACCTGTGTACCTTTGTATGTGGTTTACTTTATTTGTGTATTATTCCGTTAATATGCTTACATCTTAACTTTGGCATTTCAAGCATTGTGCCCGCCTTAAGAAGGAAGAATAGACTGGAAGAACAATCTTTATATTTGAGTTATTAATCAGGATATTGTAAAGGAAAATAAGGAAAATATGCTTACATCTCTATTGTAAAACAGTTTTAAACCAATCAAGCCCTCGGAGACTGGTTTTCTTACACACCATATGCACAATACTAATTCAGATTCAGATGGTTAATTACCAGAAAAAACTAGTTCCACCAGTGCTCATATGATCTTCAGTTTCAAATGAAAGTGAATAAATTAATCATAAAAACATTGTGAAAACCACAGGGGAGACGAAGAAAATTTTTCAAGGATAGGCCCGGAACTTAGTAGGCAAGGTGATTGCGCGAGTAATAGTAGCGGGCTTGATTTTCTTGTCTTCGTCAAGAGCGATGATCCCAATATGTGAGGGCTCCTCAAGTAACATCTTGGAAACCAAGTGCCCAGCAATGGACCATGTCTGCAGTCTCCTAGACTGTTTGCCCACGTAGCAGCCCTCCTTTCCATCATAGTATTCTTGCCAATCGTCCTTGGACATCCGCTGCATGCTCAGCTAGCTCTATTGCCTTTCTTTCTATCTCCGGCCATCCGGTTTTGATGCAGGCTGCAGTAAGCAACCACAATAGACCTGCTAGAAGCATTTGAAATTGTTAGAAATGGTGAAGGATTACCTTAATTCTGGGAAATTATAAGCATGAAATTAAAGAAGGTACTTAAAACTCACCTGGCCATGATCCCCCATTTTGAGAGCTCCATCTTGTATTTTTGGGGTCACTGCCAGTTTCTATCGACCAGCCATGAATGTCCAAAGCTGGATAAGAGAGCTTGAGAGGCATTTTACCTACAAGCTCTTCCCACCTATCTTCAATGAGATCCAGTATAGCCATGGACTGATTGTAAGTTGCAAGGGAAGATAGAATCGCAACACAGTTGCCTAAAACAAACCACCTGAAGTCCATTCTGGTCGGACTAACATTGGCCACGGAGTATCCTCCTTTCATTGGCATGAAGTCGAAAACCCAGTCTGGAATGGAGTTAGGCATGACATTGAACTTGTTAACAGCAGTATGAGAATACTCCTCAGTCTTGTACCGGTATATGTTGTTCAGTTGCTGAAAATCAAGCCAGAAGTAACTGCGCATATGGTAGGTCAATGCCTGCAATCGTTTTTCAATCCTCTTACTGAACTCCTTCCCATCATCTTCTCGAAGAAGGTGAACTGCACACCTCAGTGCCATGAAAAACAGTGCTTGGATCTCCATTGGGTAACCGGAAACTCCCTATGTACAGCAATGACAACCCATTAGGTAAATTGAATTGTTCGAACTCGAAGCATGATCACCTGAATAGTTGATGATGGAAGGTAACCACAGCAATGAATTACTTGTTCTCTAGTTGCATGTTTCTCTGTTAAATTTTCTTCTAGGGGCCACATAGATTTCGCTTTTGAACCAGTTGCATTAGAAATTAACCACTCAGACGGCTTCATGCAGATGAAATCACAATCATGAAAGCAGACCAAATTAAGCTGCCCAAATTAAAGGACACTGTAAGCCAAAATGCTAAAAGGAAAAGTAGGATTGATCATACTCGATTTGTAATCTTTCAGGAGAGTTAAAATGGGAAAAAACCTTAAATCATTTTCAGTGTGTACTCACCATTCTGCGGTCAGTCACGCAACAACCATCAGCACAGAGAAGCGTTGGGAATGTACCAAACCCTTCGACCAGACACACAGACAATATCAGCTTCATTCCATTATGGCATTCCAGTCTATGAGATAAAGAATAGTCCCCAGTTGCCCTTGTGTAAGCGTGTTGGAGGATAAAGAAATTTGAAGCTGGCTGACAGTCCTTGTTCAAGTGTGAAGCGATCAATGCCTTTCACTGACAACTGAAGATCGAGAGTCCTCAGTAGAAAGTTTTTCACTATTTCTGGCTTCCCCTCTGTTAACCAAACTTTTATAAACTTTATGCAGAAATAATTATTTTTTAAAAACAATTTTAGATACATAAAACAAAATAAATGGAAGTACTAAAATAATGATCATATTCTTACCTTGATCCATAATACCAATAACACTTTTGAACTAAGATTGAGACACTTTGTGAATTGGATTGTCAAGGTTTTCAACTCACTACTCTCATATAGTGGATGGGTCACTTGTGTGGTGTATTTTTTTGAAAATAAAACAACAAAAAGACATGAGAATGAGAGTGTGGCTTGGGACCTCAACTTATAAAAAATTGTACATCTCTTAGTCTTCCCATTAAAGACTATATGGAAGTTATACTCATTATTTACACCCACTATGTACAAATTAATGGGTAATGGTGGGTTATGAACTTGAATGCATCTCTATAATTGCATAGGTTATACTTTTCCATTTTCCTCCATTACTCATAAACATAATGTACCAAATAAATTTCATAATGATGGGGTTACAAAAGTTGTAACACTACATTTATATAAATTAAATTTTCTAACTCCTCATTTTTAATTTGAGTCTTCCATACATAAGACTCTTGGATGCCCAATCAATTGATTCACCTACCTATCAATTGGTATCCTTAAATAATATTTATACAAATGTAATTATATATGGCCACACATTATAGGAAAAAAACTAACATTCTCCCACTTGGCCTACATAATTATATTTGTAATAGATTAAAAAATAATATGACCATAACAATTTCTCAAAAATAGGCATCCCTTATGTTAAGATTATGTTTCATGGAACCACTAACACCAAATCATTGAAATGATTGGATCACACAACGATCCAATATTCTTCAAGGATTATAGTACTAGCACCTCCATTAACATGAATCAATGAGTTTTATGACATTAGCAACATTAAGGCAATAATGGTAATTCATTCACATAATGGTCCCATCAACTTTTAAACATCTAGATTGTGCACAAAATGGATGTATAAAAGTAACATAATAATCATCAATATATCATAATCAAGAACTTTATTCTCATTATAATGTGATCACATACATTACACTCTCAATCAATCTAAAATTTACAAACTTGCCACCAAGCTCATCCATGCAACATAATCCATAAAAAGCTTAGGTGGAAAACCTTTTGTCAATGGATCTGCCAACATGAGTGTATTTTTAATATGTTCAATAGAGACAACTCCATTTTGAATTTTCTCCCTTAAAACCAAATACTTAATATCAATGTGCTTTGATCCTTCTGTAGTCTTATTATTTTTAGAGAATCGGACAGCAATGCTATTATCACAATATATTCTCAATGGTCTCATTATCGAATCAATAACATGAAACCTTGAGACAAAGTTTCTCAACCATATTGCATGACATGTGGTTTCATAACATGCTACATATTCTGCCTCCATTGTAGAAGAAGCTATCAATGATTGCTTATGGCTCTTCATGAAATAGGTCCATTTGATAACATAAAATATAGCTAGATGTAAACTTTTTGGTATCCTTACAATTGGCATAATCAGAATCAAAATAACCAATAATCTCTAGATTATTTGTTCTTCTGTATGTAAGCATGTAATCCTTAGTCCCTTGCAAATGACGCAATACTTTTTTAACTGCTTTCCAATGATCAATACCTGAATTACTTTGGTATCGACCAAGCATGCCTACCATATAAGCTATGTCTGGTCGAATGCAAACTTGAGCATACATGATACTCCCTACTGCAGAAGCATAAGGAATTTTGTCCATTTGTTTCTTTTCAAGATCATTTTTGGGACATTGAAGTTCACAAAATAAGTCCCCTTTCACAACAGGAGCAACACTGCTAGAACAATTTTGCATGTTAAATCTTTTAAGAACTTTTTCAATATAGTTCTTTTGGGATAATCTTAATAATCCACGTGACCTATCTCGATGAATTTCAATTCCTATCACATAGGATGCTTCACCAAGATCTTTCATATCAAAATTCTTGGATAAAAATTGTTTGGTCTCAAAAATCATTCCCATATTGTTGCTAGCAAGCAACATATCATCAACATACATTACAATGATACAAATTTTGCTCCCACTAATCTTAAGGTATATACATTGATCTACTAGATTCTCTTTGAAACCAAAAGTGATGAGAATTTCATGGAATTTAAAATACCATTGTCTAGAAGCCTGCTTTAGACCATATATGAACATTTTAAGTTTACATACCATATGTGCCTTGCCTTTATCTTGAAACCCTCAGGTTGATCCATATAAACCTCTTGATGCAAGTCACCATTCAAAAAGGCAGTTTTAATGTCCATTTGATGTAACTCTAAGTCAAAATGAGCTACTAAAACCATGACTATTCTTAAGGAATCTTTCTTGGAAACAGGAGAAAATGTTTCCTTATAGTCGATTCCTTCTTTTTGAGTGTATCCTTTTGCAACTAACCTAGCCTTGTATTTTTCGACATTGCCCTTAGAATCATGTTTGGTTTTAAAAATCCATTTGCAACCAATAGTTTTAATTCCTTTGAGCAATTCTACAAGATCCCAAACTTCATTATCTTTCATTGATTTCAACTCTTCTTCCATAACATAAAGCCATAGAGTTGAATTTTCACCATTGATGGCTTGATCATAAGAAGTAGGATCACTTTCCAAGCCAACATCATAATCATACTCATTAAGATAAACTTCATAGTCATTTGATACAACAAGTTTTTTCTCTCTTTCTGATCTACATAAAGATACTTCTATAGTTGGGACATTCTCATTTTCATTACGAGAAACCTCTTGAGTCACACCATATTCCATCATTGGTATTGATACTTCATTAGAGGTTAACTTTTTAATCTCAGTTCTCCCACTAAAATATTCATTTTCTAAAAACACAGTATGTCTAGTTTCAACAATTTTAGGGCCCTAACCATGACAATAAAATCTAAAACCTTTTGATTTTTCAGGATAGCCAATGAAACTATAACTTATGGTTTTAGAATCCAATTTCTTTATTTGTGGGTTAAAAATTTTAGCTTCAGTCAGACATCCCCATACATATAAATAATTCAAAGTCGGTTTCCTATCCACCCATAACTCATAAGGAGTTTTGGGTACAACCTTACTAGGAACACGATTGAGAATGTGAACAACAGTTTTCAATGCTTCACCCCACAAAAATTAAGGCAAGGTTAAGTTATTCATTATACTTCTCACCATGTCAATTAGAGTACGATTTCGTCACTCTGCTACACCATTTTGCTCTGGTGTTCCAAGCATTGTGTAGTTTGCAATGATACCATGCTCTCTTAAAAATAAGGCAAAAGCACTAAGATGTTGACCTGATTCGGTGAACCTGCCATAATATTCACCATTTATCAGATCTTACACTTTTAATTTACTGATTGAGTTGATTTTCAACCTTGGCTTTATAAATCTTAAAAACATCTAACGCTTCAGATTTTTCACGAATAAGATACACATAAGAATACCTTGAAAAGTCATCAATAAAACTAATAAAGTAATTATGTCTATTGATAGTGGGAATTGAATAAAGTCCCCAAATGTCAGAATGAATACATTCTAACAATTTAGTAGCCCTTGAGACACCATTTTTCTTAACGTTAGTGTATTTTCCCTTCATGCATTCAACACAACTAGTAAAATCAGAAAAATCAAGTGAAGTCAAAATTTCATCTTTAATAAGACGTTCCATTCTTTCTCTTGAAATGTGACCCAATCGCTTATGCCACAATATGGATGAATTTTCATTCACTCGATTTCGTTTTTTTAGAGAATTCATGCACATGATAGGATAAAAGAGACTGTGAATATTTGCAATCTAAATTCAATGAATAAAGATAACCATGTAAACTACCAGAGCCAACCAAACAAGAATTATAGAACAAGGAAACTCCATTATTTCCAAACTTTAATTCATAACCATAAGAATCAAGTCTTGGAACTAAAATTAGGTTTCTAGTAAAAACAAGAACATAAATTGTATCTACTAAATCCATAATGAAACCAATATCCAAAATTAAATGAAGATTGCCAATAGCCTCAATTTCCACTTCTGTTCCATTTCCCAAAGTAATGGTTCGCTCTCCTTTACTTAGTCTTTTGCTTGTAAGGTATCCCTGCAATAAATTCGTTATGTGAATGCTTGCATTGGTGTCAATCCACCAAGAGTTTGGTGGTATATCAACTAAATAAGATTCATAAGACACTAAGCATTGAGTTTTACCTTTCTTTTCCAACCAAGCCTTAAAGCCTGAACAATCTCTTCTTTTGTGACCTTTCTTGTGGAAAAAATGACATTGTATCTTATTTTCGTCATTTTGCCCATTGTGAGATACATCATTACCTTGCTTCTTTTTCTTACCTTTACTTTTCTTGAAGGATTTTTTATTTGGACCAATAGTGAGGTGAGCCATATCTGGCTTTTTCACTATAAGTCTCTTTTCTTTTTTAACACACATGGCAATTGGTTCACTCATTTTCCACTTATCCCTATGAGTATTATAATTAATTTTGAAAGGACCAAATTGTGAAGGAAGGGAAGTCATTATGAAGTGAACAAGAAAACCTTCAGAAATTGCCATGTCCATTTCTTTCAATTGAGAAGCCATGTCACTCATCTTCATGATGTGCTCACTTACACCACTATGACCATCATATTTCATTGTTATCATTTTGATCATAAGAGTACTTGTCAAGGCCTTGGAAGTTCCTAAGAATTGTTCTTCAACTAATTTAATATAGCTCATTGCATTATCTGAATCCGGGATTGCTCCATGAATTGCAGGAGTGATTGAACCTTTCACAATCATTAGACTCATGCGATTAGAGGACCCCCACTTTTCATATAAAGCCTTTTGTTCATTAGTGCTTTCAGGAGTTGGCTTTATGGGTGTAGGCTCTCTTAAGGCATAGTCCAAATCCATGCAACCAAGAACAATTCCAATTTGTTCCTTCCATTTTTTAAAATTTGCCCCACTTAATTGTTCAATACTAGACAAATAGTCTGTAATAGCAGTAAGATTCATTGCTGCAAAATAAAATTTAATTCAAAAGGAAAATTATTTTATGTCATGACAATATTTAACACCACACTTTACAATAATCTAACTACAACAAAAATTAAGTTAGATATCACATTAATCATAAACATAAGAGATCATATCATAGTTCTTTTGTTGGACTAAACTACAATCATATAATTCAAAAGTGCATTATTATAATCCCTCCGTTCGGTTGAATTATAATAATTCATAAATCATATAGATATGACATAATTATTAAAATAAAAGCATTGAAGTTTAATATCGTCGGGTAAAAACTTCATCAACCTTTAATTATTAAACTCTTGTCATATAATCAAACATGGTGATGATCCTCCGTTGTGTTGATCAACACTTGTTTCATAAGTTGAACAACACACACACACACACACACACACACACACACACATATATATATATATATATGTATATGATCATCTTCAAACAAACAAGTAAATAAGCATACATACTAGAAAAGTTATTTCTTGAGATTTTCATAATCACACATTTAAATTACTAATCATATTTTTGCAACTTTCATAAAATCATGCAATAGATATGATTGAAATCATGAAACATTGAAAATGTGTGTTACTACATTCATACACATCACATCATATATATTTTAGTTGTCCATAAGATCAAACAATAATCAAAAAATGAAAAAATATGTTTTATTATCCAAAATTGGTTGGCTCTAATACCAATTGTTAACCAAACTTTTATAAAATTTATACAGAAATAATTATTTTTTAAAAACAATTTTGGATACATAAAACAAAATAAATGGAAATACTAAAATAATGATCATATTCTTACCTTGATCCATGATACCAATAAAACTTTTGAACGGAGATTGAGACACCTTGTGAATTGGATTGTCAAAGTTTTCAATTCACTACTCTCATATAGTGGATGGGTCACTTGTGTGGTGTATTTTGTTGAAAATAAAACAACAAAAAGACATGAGAATGAGAGTGTGGCTTGGGACCTCGACTTATAAAAAATTGTACATCTCCTAGTCTTCCCATCAAAGACTATATGGAAGTTATACTCATTATTTACACCCATTATGTACAAATTAATGGGTAATGGTGGGTTATGAACTTGAATGCATCTCTATAATTGCATAGGTTATACTTTTCCATTTTCCTCCATTACTCATAGACATAATGTACCAAATAAATTTCATAATGATGGAGTTACAAAAGTTGTAACACTACATTCATATAAATTAAATTTTCTAACTCTTCATTTTTAATTTGAGTCTTCCATACATAAGACTCTTGGATGCCTAATCAATTGATTCACCTACCTATCAATTGATATCCTTAAATAATATTTACACAAATGTAATTATATATGGCGACACATTATAGGAAAAAAATTAACACCTTCGTCAAGTATGCTAAAGCACTAGGAACAAAATCTATGACGAAAACCCGAAGATTGATGAATGCCAGATAATCAATAGTTAATACGCATCTAGGTAAAAATATGCACTAAAACATTACAAACCCAAAGATTCATGCTCGTAGACATGTATGTGAGTAAAATCCCCAGAGGAAATGAATTTGAAGTTTCATGTTTTCTGCTTTTAGTTGGTTTGAAACTAAAGAACTTAATTCCTCTCCCATAGGCCAAGAATTTGTACAGGACATGGTTGAGCTACTTAATCTTAATTTGTTTGATCTTGTGAACATTAGTAGAAGTATTAGGTTTTAATCATTGGACACTTTCTCTATCCCCAAACAGAACATTTTAGTTAGTTAAAAAAGAAAAGGAATCCATATATATAATACCTAATCATAGTTGAGTGCCATGGTTCAAAGTTGTAGTATCGATCACTGACTTGGAGGGTCCCGAGGCGTATCGGTCTCAGTGTATCGACATGGTATCGTACAATACGTAAAATAAGCTGATTAGAAAATTATAAAAATATTATGTAAATCATCAGAAAAATATATACAATTAATTAAGTTCAAAAAAATTAATAAAATAAAATTGTCTCACATTTAACATTATTTAATAGTTATAAAAGTATCCGCTCAAAGTTATTTATGATAATGCTAATAAAAGAAAATTATTTTATTTCAAATATAATAACATTTTTACTGAAAAACATACAATAAAATAATCAATTCCATGTTGAATGACGAGGGTGTTCAAAATCATTATCATCAGTCCTACGACGAGTATACAAATTGGGATGGTAATTCCCATAGTGAGGATATGGTTAAAAGAGTTGTTCATAACTCGAATATGTTAGTTGATATGATTGACTTGATGATCCATAATTAGGAAAATATGGTTTCGAATGCTGTTTGAGACCAACACCATATTGATAGTATTTAAAACCTCGATAGGCAATGCTACTGCTATTAGAAGATTAATCATATCCATAGGAATCACTAGCTCATGTTCCAGTATTTGAATATCCCTCTGGATGCATCATTGGAAATCGATCAAAATCATTTCTACTAAAAGTATTGGAAGAGCTATCACGGTCTCTAAAGTTGTGATATGATCTATCATCTACTCCTCTTAAATATGACCTTGATCCTATACCCAAATTTTGTAAGTGTTCGTCAATACGGTGATAATTTGATCTATGATAATCATGACCACTAGAATACTCATCATCACTGGGAAATGTAGTTAGTATTTCCAAATGCTTTTGTTGTTC
Source organism: Vitis vinifera (assembly GCF_030704535.1). Lineage (NCBI taxonomy): Eukaryota > Viridiplantae > Streptophyta > Magnoliopsida > Vitales > Vitaceae > Vitis > Vitis vinifera. The sequence continues at coordinate 16,945,802 of NC_081810.1, read as the reverse complement.
CCATATCCCTGGTCAATATCCATATATCTATCTTGTGTGGCATAGTAATTTTCATCTCCTTGTGCCCATGACATGCCAGGATCTATTTGACTAACATAACCGCCACTAGCACTACCATTTCCTCTAGTACCCTCACCAGTGCCACCACCTTGCCTACTATCCCCATTGCCACCATCATCACTACTAGAACTTGAAGAATCAATATCTCTTTCTTGTGTAGCATTGCTTGTACGCCTACTAACTCTACGATTTGTGGCACCATCATCTTCATGAACTATTTCTCTATCTTTTTTCATTAGAGGGAAGACCTTTATCCAACCAATCCAAATTATCAGATGATAAAATAAGTTCCTCTCCTTCTCGTATCCACTCATATAATATATCATCATCATTAAAGATGTGATTCAAATCAATTGGATTGTATAAATCTTCATTGTTTCGCTCTTGCATCAAATTCTTTACTCGAAGTCGCATATTGTAGTACACATAAACTAACTTATGCAACTTTTTCATTGCCAAACGGTTGCATAGCTTTATGTGAATCAATGACCATGTGCTCCAATTTCTTTCACAACCTGATGAAGAACAAGTTTGGCTTAAAATTTTAATAGTAATATTTTGTAGATGTGGACCTTCATCGTCATAGTTGTTCCACCATTCAGCTATAATAAAGAAAATACATACTTATTAATCATTATGATATATTTAACAACAAATGATGATAATTTCTTATTTGTAATAGATGTAAATGTATTGAGTACCTGGAAGAAATTGATTTATTGCTTTATTTGTAAGTGCACTTCCAAATTCTTTTTGGCCGTCAATAAATAATTTCACCTACATCATTAACATTTTTTTTTGTTAATGCACATTACATATACAAAATGTATTATATAAAGGTCACAAATTATTATTATACCTCGTTAATAGCTTTTGCTTGGCTATCCAAATTTGGCTCTAATCTCTTAATAACCTCATTTAATCCAATTTTAATTTTTAGATGGTTGGAGAAATACTTTGAACATTGGAACATTGGATTTTAAAAAATATGCAGTCATAAGTTAAATAATGATCAGTTTATAATAATTTGTACTTGAAAAAATTTTAAAAAAAATATAAAGAATTTTTTAATTACCTACAGCATGCAAATGTCTGTGCAATTGACCTTCTCACTTTCTATCAATGGCTTCCCAATACTTTTCCCATTACTTGACCGAAGCCCTAATAGCCAATTTAGCTCTATCCATTGCTTCATAAATGATTGATAGTGTGACATTTTTATCTTGATTAACCAATTTCAATACTTTGATGAGAGGTTCCATGATGGTTTGAACTTCCCTTACCTTTTTCTAAAATCGATAAATTAAGATAAGGTTGGAAAGCTTATCTGTTTGACTTTTTCTGCTCCTATCTTTATTAAATTCACGCCACTCATTTGTTGTGCATATTCTCTTTAGATCAACCTCACAACGTATAAGACTCTTAAGTGAAATGAATTCAGTGGCAAAATGGGTTATTCCTGGCCTTTACAGATCTCTATCTCTATCATTGGTGAACACTTTCATCAAATTCACTACTTTCAAGCTATTATAAATAAATTATGTGATCATCTTTGTTTGATCTAATATCTCCTTAATTTGCTTCATGCTTGCAATATCTTCAAGCATTAAATCAATATAATGGGCTACATAAGGAGACTAAAACAAATGCTTCCGCTTTTCCATCAACAACATATCGACTACTTTAAAACTTGTCTCATTATCAATGACTACTTGAACAACATTTTCTTTCCCAACCTCCTCTACAATTTTATCCATAAGGGAAAATATGTAGTTTGTTGTCTTAGGTGTGTTGGTAGTGTCAACTGAAGAATGGTATACCATAGTTCTATCACAATAAATCATGAAATTGATGATAGACTTTCTAGTCCTAGAACTTCAACCATCACAAATGATTGTGTACCCATATATAGGTCATTTAGCCTTCAATGTTGTTATATATACCTCAAGCTCTTGCACCTCCTCCTCCAAATATGTGTTTCCAATTTGGTATCCCATGGGACCTTTGATCCTTGGACCTACTTCTGCTATGGCATCAATCATTGATTGATAGTAAGGCTTACTATCAACTACATTAAAGGGTATTGCATTAAAGAGAAAGAATTTAGAAATAACTTTACCCACTTTCTTCACACCTTCAATAGAAAACAAGTTTTTTATTGATTTCTGCTTTGATTGAAACATGTAGAGACCAATTCCTTTTAGAGGTATGCTAGTCCTTCTCTTACACTAAAATTACGTGTCGATCTGCACTTAATCCTAGCATTAGAAGGTTGTAAAGAACTAGCACCCTTTTGATGCTCTTGTCTACCTTCTTAAAAATTCAACAACTTTCTTTCATTGCTTGTTTCATTTATCTTCTTTCAAAACCAGCCATAGCAACTTCCTCAATTTCATCATCAGAATCACCCTCATCAATTTCATAAAAATTTTCTTTATTTAAGGAACTCAAAAGTCGTTCATTTTTTTTCCTCTTACTTTGCTTTTTCTTTTGAAGAATCAGACATATGTTGTGGAACACTATGTGACACTTCTATCGGTACACGTGAACATCCTTCCACTTGTTCGGATATATGTGCGATGTGTTGCTTAAATCTTGTTATACCGTCATGTATAACTTTCTCACAATATTTACACTTTATGGTTCTTCTACTACCAGTATCAGATTCTGCATGCTCCCAACCAATACCATATTTTGAAACCATTTTGAAATTTTAACCTAACCATGTATAAAAGGAAAACAACTTACTTTTCAAATTATATATATATATATATAAACACATTTATATAAGAATTATAATATTCAATTTTCCACTCACTTATATGTTTCATATTGTTACCATATAAAAATAAATTATATTAAAAAAAAATAATAAACACGATCTCACCTAAGTTCACCATATTTGATTTTCCACTTATTTATATATTTTTTAATTAAAATAAATAATAGTTAAATAAATGAATATTTTTACAAAAAAAAAAATTCTTTTAAAGAAGTTTGTTTTGATAAGTATTGATTTCCTATTGTAATTTAATTGTAGAATATTATAAAATAAAAAAATTACATGAAATAATGAAGTAAAATTAATTCAAATATAAATGTAATTTTCTCTATACCATGTAAATGCATACCCTTCAATCCGTATTATTAAATCATTACTTTTACCATTATGATTTTTGAAAAAACAAAATGTTTTAAATAATTATTAATTTTCTAATGTAATTTAATTTTGCAATATTATAAGATAAAAACATAAATTAAAAATACAATATCTATATAATATAAAGTTTACCATATAAATGTATGTTATTAAGAAATATAATTTCTATACCATACAAAAATAATTTAGTGAACCAATTTAATATTATAAGATAAAAAAATTACATAATTTAATAAATTAAAAATATAATCTCTATATAAAATAAAAACATTACATATAAATATATTTAATATCATCGTAATATTATCATTATGAATTCTCCAATTTCATATAAACATTACTTTCCAAGTCTCCAATTTCATAACATTACGTCTAAACATTACTTTACACTACATACATAAATTTTTTAATTTTAATAATTTAAATACACGTAAATCAATTTAATATTATAAAATAAAAAAATTACATAATTTAATAAATTAAAAATATAATCTCAACATAATATAAAAATATTACATATAAATATATTTAATATTATTATTATCAATACCCCAATTTCATATAAATATTACTTTCCAATTCCACAATTTCATAACATTATATATAAACATTACTTTCCAATTTAATTGTCCACCATACTCCCCAATTTTACCAATTTAAATGCATGTAAATAAATAAATCAAATTCAAATAAACCAAATTCAAACTTTACCAATTTAACTTCAATTTCCTTCCCTAATTTAACTGTCCACCATACTCCCCAATTTTACCAATTTAAATACATGTAATTTTATCAATTTAAATACATGTAAATAATAAATCAAATTAAGGTAAATCAAATTTTAACTTTACCAATTTATCTTCAATTTCCTTCCTCAATTTAACCGTTTACTATACTTCCCAATTTTACTAATTTAGATACATGTGAATATACCAATTTAAATACATTTAAATAAGGTAAATCAAATTTTACCTTTACCAATATATCTTCAATTTTATTTTTGTTGGCTTGTCTTCCCCAAGGACCCTAACACACCACGACTTGTTGGCTATCTTCCCCAACACACCACATTCTGCAAACTGTCAGGCCTTCCCCAACACACCCACACTGCCACACACAATCACACGTTTGTAGCAACCATGACACCACACAACCACAATCGGAGGAAGGAGGGTTACCTTGTCGGCGTCCCACCACCATTACGGCACTGGCGGCGCACCAAAGATGTACACTCCGACAATGATAGATTTAAGGTCAAGTAGGTAAATCTTCAATTGTGTCTCATCCTTTATTGATTTTTCTCTTTTTAAGGGCTTTTGAAAGGGTTACGGGTTTGTTTCAAACTTGTTCTTTTCTTCTTCTCATTTGATGTTGTGGTTGAAAGATTGGGTTTGTGAATCACAGATTCACGGGTGTTTTCTTTTGTAGATGAATCTTTTATTTCTCTTAAAATCTTTGATTCTTGTTATGATAGGAAAGGAAAAAGAATCTCTTGATTGAGTTTTTTTTTTTTTTTTTTTTAATTGAGTCGACTGAGTTAACTCGGAATATCAATCAAGTCATCTGAGTCCAACCAATTCAATGCCAAGTCTGGGTATAAATCTATATCTAGTACTAAACTCGTCGCAATCAATGTCAAAGCGGATACGACTCGGTCGAGTCGTACTAGACTCGACTAATTTTTTTAACCCTGTTGAGTGCACCTAATGCATTATCAAGTACATCAATGGTACCAATTTCTTGTCCCTTGTAATAAACAACCGATCGTTTCAAATGTTCCCAAGCTTCAATAAACATCAAATTTTGATCAAAAGATGTAGGTCTTGTATGAGGAGTCTTCGCAACATCAAGAGTTCGAGTACACTTATCATCGTTTGTTTCAGATGAATCAAAATTTTCATTTGTAATCACATTTTGATCTTCTGCCATTTCTATAATGGTATGGTCTAGTATCCTCATAGCCGCTTCTCTTCCTCACACCTCTCACCTATTGATGAAATACACAACTCATCAATGTAAGTCATAGCAAATCTTCGACGTCGGAATCGTTAAAAAGGTTGTCAAAAGAAGTAGATAACACCAAACTGTTGATAACAAAGAAATTAAACCCAAAACATGAACAAAACACAAAAAATTAAGAAAAAGAAAGCAAGAAAAGAAAAAAAAATTATGTTTATGTAATTAATGAAACATAGGTTTTGATACAACTTGCCAAAAAACAAAAACTCAAAATTTTTTGTGATGACATTGAAATGTAAAATAAAATTACATAAAATATTATAATTTGAATAAAGAATTCAATGTTCTAGGAAATCACTCTTTCAAAATGGCCTACAACTGATGAGATATTTCACAAGCTTACCTTAATAGGTAAAAAACATTTTTGTTTAAAAAAAAAAAAAACATGCATTTCTTGTTCTTCTTGTGCAAATAGAAAATCAATGGGCTCACATGAGAATGGAGAGCAATCTTCTTCTTCTTGTGCAAATTGGAGATTAGTGGGTTCACATGAGAATGGGGAGAAGTAGTCATGTGCATAGAAAAATAGGTCAGATATTCAAAATATAGTGCTAATTTTAAGGAAATGGAAATGGAAATGGAAATTTTAAGCACCTCTAAAATTCAAAATCTAGTGCTAATTTCTAGGAGCCCATTAAGGTGACAACTAGTTTTTTTTATATGCTTAGGAAAGGTAAATTATTTTCATTTAATTATCCCATTGTTTTTTTATTTAAAATTGCCTTCATGGAAATGGAAATGGAATTGGAAATTTTAAACACCTCTAAAATTCAAAATTTGTTAATTCCATGATGAAAAATTGGAGGTAATTTCTGAAATTTTATTAGAGGCTAATTAATTATATTTTAGTATAATTAGACTTTTATATATGTTAATATTTTTAACATTGACTTGTTTTTTTCTTTTATTTTTTAATTTTTCAAATCATACATAATAATTGAATTTCTATGTTGGATTTTAATTGCTATTCAGTAATATTGGCTAAAAGTTAGGAACAACAAAGGAAGCATTGCATAAGAATGCTTTACAAAGGTTAGGAATGCTCTTAAGTTCTTGTGCCTTGGCTAAATGAGACCATTCTCTATTAATAGGCACTTATGAAACTCTCTGGGACCCTCAAATGTTCCTTATATCTTTAAAACTCTCTAGAATTACCATTACAAGTGCTATATACAAAAAATATCTGGAACTTTGTAGAAATCTTCACACTATCCCCTTATCTTCATCTTTAAACAAGTGTTGATGTCTCCAAGTGCTTCCAAAAGCTTCATGCTCTTGTTTAAAAACTTCATCTTAAGTTAAGGAATCTAATCAGTTTCAAAATTGTTATGCTTAAATAATGATATTGACATGTTTTTTTCTTCAAAAATCAGCTTAATGAAAGGAAAATTTTCATTCTTGAATTAAGAGCATGATTAGATGATATATTTTTAGGTAATTAATTTACTTTGCCAGGATTTACACATGCATGTTGATATAGTTTGATTGAAGTCATAGGATTCTTTGAATAATATATTTGTAGCTGCAATTTCTATTTGAAACTCATTTCACACGATGTGCACTATATTTGCTTATGGTAATTTGCTTGAGAATTTGATTCCTTAACTTAAGAGACACTTAGAAGTGAAAATTAAGAATTCATGTGAAAAAAAAAAAAGTACTATGACTTGTTCAAGGCTTGACACTTATGCTTAAGGGCTCATGGCATTTTTATCTCTAAACCCAAGTGCCCATAACTGATGAGACCCTAAACTTCTCATCTTAATAGGATTAATTAAACCTATTTTGGCAAGTAAGGTTTCAAAATCTACCGCTAGCAAAGATTTGATGTTGGATCCCTTATTTTTTGAACTAATGTGTTTTGGAGCTTAATTTAGGTGTTTTTAAGTGTTATTGGTAGAAGTACAAACCATTGAGCAAGACTGTAGAATCATCAAAAAGCAAATTTTCATAAAGGATAAATATTGGACACCTCTTAAGTGCTTAATTCTAATATTGTGCATCACTAATGTGTGCAATTCTCAAATTGCTCATCTTATAAATGCACAAATCTTAGTTTCACCAACCAACCCTTAAAAGAAATGGACCAAAATAGTGCACTAAAAGGCAGAAAGATACACAAACTCATATTGTACACCTCCAAAATTAGAAGTGCGGTTTCAACAAGTATATATGCAATTCTAAGACTGCCTGTGCACACTCTTAAAAGCACACCCTACGTTCACAACTCAGAAAGCGTGCCTAAAATGGAGCTTATTGGTTATCACTTTTGACCCTATAGTCACATCTAAACAAAAAAGAAACAACCATAGTGATTGCTCCTACCATACCCATCATTCTTTGACTTCGATTTCCAACTAAACTCCGCCTACCTACTTTTGGTGGAAACACAAGCAAGTGCAAAAGAAGAAAAGGGAAGGGGGACTTATAAAAGTTGATGGAAAAATCTCGAATCTCTCCATTTCCCAAGTCTAGATCAAGTTAGGAACATGCAAAACTATCATAGTTTTTTCTAAATCCCATACACACCAAAAAAAAGTTGTTTTTTTTTTAACTTTAAATAGATTTAGAAAGTGCTAACAAAAGACATACCTTAGATTCATATGTCCCTAAATTGAATCCATGTAGTGAAGATGAAAAACGAAATCATAAAAGTGACATAAACCGAGAGTCTTCTACCTAATGACTCAAACCTTGATTTTAACACACTTTTGGTAGAAATGGAAATGAGAGTGGAGGTTATGGATTTCTCTTTCTTTGGAGGTGGAAGACGATTCTTTAGAAAAAAAAAAAAACCTATGAAAACCCTAACCCCTAAGAAGATATTTACAGGGTTCCCCACTAGACTTAAGTAACTTGAACCCACAAAGGGTTTGGGTCATTTAATCTAGCCTAAAAAGGGTTTTAATTGATTAATTAACCTAGCAAGACCTATTAATTAATCAATTAGCCCAATCCATAGACCTTGATCACTTATCCTTGTGTAACCTTGCATAATTACCAAAACACCCCTATGCACAAAAGTGAACCTAGAGCCAAGTTGACCTCATAACCCATGCCAACAAGGTATATGAGCTTAAAGTGGGGACCATTGGGACCTATAGAAGTACTAACTCCCTCAGAATCCAATCATGAAGTTGATTCAACATTCCATTACAAATAATTAATTGAACTCTAGTATCCTATGTAAATAACAAAACATTATGTGCTTGGGTTTGTGACCTACTATCCATTATGCTTAGTCTTCCCATGAATTGGTGTCTATAGTCTAATAAGGTGAAAGTTATAAGTCTTTCTAAACTATCTCTACAATCCTTGAGTTACAAATCTTTCTATTGTGTGTTCAATTGACAAATCTTAGCTCTTCAAGAGTTGATGTTAAGTTCCACTTGAGCAACTACTATGGTCATAGTTTTCATGAACATGTACACCTCATTAGGATCACCTAATGGGACATATTGTCTCAATCCAATAAAATAATATGGTACCTCCATTGATAATATATATTGTTATTGGCTTCTATCAATAGTGACCCAATGCATAGAAAATATGTGATCAACTTGCAATCTTACCCGTTGGTCAAAGCCACTACTAACTTCAACACAAGCTTAACATTTTCTCAAGGTTGAGAAACAACACAATGAACGATGAGATAATGACTACTTAATAACCTTAAGTCATGACTCACCATTGGTCCTATCTAATGTGTAACCATACACACTAGTACACTCACCATAGAAAACTCATCTTGATAGCCAAGACCAAACATCCCTCCAATTAGGAGGTGGTTCACTATAATGCCTAATAGGATGCCTAGACCCATAAACTAATTGTGAACAAGTCATTTATTTGCAAGGAACCATGACTTGGATCTTTTATACAACTCCTAATGCACCCAAGTCATGTACAATGCAAAAGATATAGGCCAGAGCGATTATAAGATCTGGAACTTTATTAAGCGAATAAAATTTAAGAGTTTATTACATCATGTCATACTTTTAAGAGCTCTATCCTAAAAAAAGACAGAATACTAGTTCGAGAGGGATTTTGGGGGAAATGGGTGATAGTGTATGTGTGTGATTCTTGGAAAGAAGATGAGTGCTTTATATGAAACCTTTGTAATTATTTTTGTTTTCTATCAATGGAAAAAATCTTATAGCTTCTCTTCTATTTTGAAAGCAATTCAATTCTTTTAAAAACTCCATTTACCTTCATGTTTTTGTTATATATAGTATTAGTTTGAGAATGATTTTAGGAGGGAGAAGGGGTGATAGTGGACATGTGTGATTCTTGGAAAGAAGAGGAGTGCTTTATGTGAAACCTTTGTAATTATTTTTGTTTTCTTTCAATGGAAGAAAATCTAGTAGTTCTACTTCTTTTTTTAATGCAATTCAATTATTTTAAAAACTCCTTCTACTTTCATATTTTCATTATATGTAATGTTATATTTCCTGCACAAGTCTTTTGATTACTTCATAATGCTTAGCTAAAGGTGTTGTGGGTGGAGAATTTGGGCTACTTCCTCTAGCTTTATGCAATCCTTGGGTTATTAATATTAGTATGGATAGGAAGATAGAGTTAACAGTTGTAGCAAATGCATGTTGCAATGACTGTGAGGGCTATAAGTCAAGCATTCTTAGGAACATGCTTGAACTTTAATTAAAATGACCTATGTCTTCCTTAAAACATAACACTCTGGAAATGGTTGAAGTAGGTTCTTGCTGAAGTAAATGCCCACTTTAATAGTTGTAAGAATAAAAAAATCAAGCAACTCTGGGATTAAGTTTGAGCAAAGAATGTTATGGCTTAGATTAACCTATTTCAAAACCTTATTGTCCCAGTGGATTAAAAAACTCAAAAAGAATGATCTACATCGATGGGAAGGGATTAACTTGGCAGGGAAAAAATTAATTTTCACCTCAACTCACAACACCTTTTCTACCATAATTCTCTAAATTAACCATATTGACCCTACCTTATTTGAATATCCCTTAGGATCACGAAATTGACACATTTTTTAAAAAAGTACTAAGTTCCCTATGGGATTGACCCTAGTATCTACTAGGCTATAATTGAAATCCGATCATTGGACTTAGGGATTTGACACATTTTTTATGTATAACCAAGACTCGACCAATAACCAATTAATTAGGAGTCATTGACATAGTACTTGTTACATGAGCTGAGAATAAGTTAACACTCTAGAAAAAATAAAAGTCAAGAAATTGGACCTTGTTCTATAGAGCTTGATGTGACACCTTGAATGTAGTGGCCTTCTATGGTCCACAATACCTTGTACCTTAGGAAAATTCCTAGGAGGTGTCATTTGATCCCTTTTGAGCCACAAAGAATGAGATTTCTTTAGCTTAAACAAGTAGTAAAAAAATAGGGAAAAAAATAAGAGAAGAAAAAGTGATCTTCTAATCTTCTAAGTTTGCTAAAGAGTGGTCTATCCTAGGTTGAGGAAAAGAGATTCTTGAAATAGTTACTAGAAAAAATGTTGCAATTTATCACTTGAGTTTCTTGTAGAAATTATTTTTAAAAACTGATTTAAGAATGAAGATGAATATTAAACATGAAGCATGCTAGTGTATATATTTGTGAAGTCAAAAGATTGCTTGTAGTTGATCTTGAGTTATTCTTAAAAGGATTTTCCATCTTTAATTGATAAGTATGGGATACAATTTTGCTAATGAGTTTTTCTTGGATAATGATTACTACCCAAAAAGTGTTATTTTACACCTTTAAGTCATTATGTTTTAAGCACTTTTGTGTAGTAATTCTTCATCTTTATTCCAATTGGCATGTTAAGGACCTAGCAATGACTCCTAATCATATTTGTGGCTAGTTTTAGTGTTTTTGACATCTTTTTAGATCATTAAGACAAGCCATCCAAAGGAGAAAAGCAAAGAAAACCAAAGAGAAGCAAGGAGGAAAACAGAGGACAGCAGCTGCAGTCTTCTTTGGCACTTTTGGAGCACTTCCCGAATTCCATTTTTTGCATGCTATATACCATTTCAAATCTCAGGAAGTCAAGAATCCAACGCTTCAAACCGTGTATGATTTGGAACTGAAACGAGGAAGATATGGCCTTCGGAAGACAACTGCTCCAGGTGTGCGAATGGTGTGCGAAATTCGCACACCCCCTTAGCTGTGCGAATGGTGTGCGAATGGTGTGCGAAACTCGCACACCCCCCTCAGGTGTGCGAAAATTCGCACACCCCATGCGTGGTGCGAATTTTCCTCTGTTTTTGCCTACTCCACTTCAGATATTTTCTTTTGTATTTTTTGATGTAATTTCCTTTCTTCTCCTTGTAACAAGCCAATCACAAGCTTTGCTTTTGTAAAAACTATATAAGGGGTGGAAATCACCTCTTGGATGTATGACACGTGTTATGTTTTACACTTAGAAAAATATACAGAGCTCTCTCGTTTTCCCTTTTCTCTTTACTATTTTCTTTTTCTTGGAAGCCAAACAACCTCTGAGGATGTTTTCTCAGAGGATGAGAGGCTAAACTTTTGGTTTCTTGGAGTGATGGAAGCTAGGTAAAAAGTCCAGATGCAAGGTGCAAAACGCTCGTGCCTTAAATACAGGTAGTTGAAGTTCATAAATGGCTTTTAAATCCAAAGTTTTGCTTTAAATCCCTTAGAATCACTTTGAATGGCCAATACATGGTAAGCTTCAGGTCTCTGTGGATGCTTATTGCTAGATCCATATCAGTCCATTAGTTATCATGTACGAGCCATTGGAAAGTGGTTCAAGGTGAAGACCCATAGTGTCTAAAGCCATTAATGGACCTTGACTACCATTTCTATTGATTTTTATGGATTAAATATTCATTGTTAAACCTATACCAGTTCGGGAAATAACTATAGGTTAAATCCCCAATGCGAGGAGAAAAATCCGGAATTTTCCACTTTGCATTCTAAACTTGATCCTAGCAATCCTGAGCTCCGGGAGACTTTCTTTCTTCCATTTTTAATTAGTTTATGTTAATTTAGTTTCAAACACTTTCAAAACAAATTTTATTTTCTTTTAAACTCTAAGTTTTTTATAAAGGAAATCATTAAATTCAATTCCTAATCATGAATATATCACTGGTAGAATGAAAACTCATCCCAGAGTTCGACCCTAGAGCCACTATACTATAGTAGCTTTGCTACACTAGTATGAGGTCATAGGTTTTATAAATGTTTTTTATTAAATGACCCGACTGGATTTACATACGCGAATCAGATAACATGTTTTAAGTTTTTCATTCTCTATTTTACTAGGGACTAGCAAAACCTAAGTTGGAGGAAGTTTAATTCATGTGATTAATAGTTAATAAAACATGTCATTTATGTGTAAAAGATAGTACAAATTAATTTTCTTTGCTTATATTTTTGTTAAAGTTTTCTTTTGGTTACTAATGTAAATTTTGGGTGTTTTATGTAGCAAAATAAGGTCTGAAAACACATTATAGAAGATCGAACAAGTGAAGGAAAGATCAAGAAGAGAGAATGAAGTATCAAATGAAGATTTTGGTGAGAATAAAGGTTGTATTGAAATGGAAGATAAAGTGTTAAATGAATTTCAATACAAGAAGGGTTATATCAAGTCATCATAGCATTTATGGAATTATAGCAGAAAAATTTCATACCAAGAGGCTACTAGTACCTAAATAATTCAATACATCAGTTTTGTTATCTAAATAATATGATACTAGAAATCTCTCCTACTGTTGAACCTATTGTTGAGTTGTATCAAAATTTATAGTGTTATATCAAAATTCACAAGGTGTTGAAATAGATCTTGACACTAAACTTCCAGATTTGATATATTACTATAAAGACTTTTATTCTAGCTTTGGTTTTATAATTTTTACTACATGGTTATTTTAGTTAGGTTTTACCATAGATGTTTAGTTAGATTGACGGTGTGGCATTGTTAGAGCTTACCACATGGACATGTTCATAGTGTAAATAAGTGATTACTAGATGTAAGAGACATCCTTTTTGGATCTCTTATATCCTTTTGGATCATTTGATTACTTTGAATTTGAATTTTAGTTTTCCCTTTATTTTTCTTGTCATTTTCTATCACTTTCTCGACAACTAAACAAGAAGGATGAAACCTAAATTCTCCATGATTGAGAGCTAAATATCTATATATTTGGAGAAGATTTTTTGTAAAGTGAAGATCAAGTGATGAGTGCATTCTCTGCAATAAATATCAGTTCATATCTTTTAAATTGAATTCTTTTTATGTTTGTATTAGCAACTCTGGATTACTTTTTTCTTTAGCCTTAGATCTTATAGAGTTTATTCAAACTATTATAGGTTCTCTAGACCTAACATAGCATAAACATGTGTAATAAAATACATACTATGATGTAAAGATAAAGATAGAAAACTCATACCTATGATCTAGATGTTCTTAGATCGAATCCAAACCAATAAAGATAGTTTATAGGCATTATAATCTCTTAAACCCATTGATCTTTCACCGAATCTCTTTTTTCACGAATCTTGACATAAGAGAATGGTGGGCCTTTTTTTTTCTAGAGGGGTGGCTAGGGTTTGATCTTTAGAATCTCACTAATAATGGCAAGATTCAAAGCATTAAGCCACCTTAATCCTAAAGGTGGTTTGTATAGGCTTCCCTGTGGGCTTAAGTGACCTAAACCCATCTTAGGCTTAGGTCACCTAGTCTAGCTTACTTAGGTCTTAATGAATTAATTAATCCTATTGGAATCCAATTAATTAATTAGCTTAATTCAAAAAGACTATTTAGAATATACAATGCAATCTTGTATTTTTACCAAGAACGCCTTTATGCACACTTATGAATTACAAACCCAAAATCCCTCAAACAAACGTGTCACCATGAGTTAGGAGCTCAAACAAGGACCATTGGGGCCCATAAGAAATAATAGATCCCTAAAAATCTAATTTTGAAGTTGATTCAACGCTCTACTAAAGACTATCAACTACACTCCAATATCTTATAATATTATGAGGCAAAACTTAGGTTTGTGACCTACTATCCACTACATGTTGACTCTTTATGAACTGATGTTTGTAATCTAACAAGATATATGTTATCAACATCTCAATATTACATTTCTATTATTGAGTTACAGATCCTTCTATAATGTGATCAACTAAAGTACTCTAATTCATAAAGAACATATTTCAAATTTCACTCAAGAAATTACTACCGCCATAGTTTTCGTAATTGCATGTCCTTAGGATCACCCAAGGAGATAGGTTGTCCTAATTCTATGAGATATTATGGTGTATATATTAATAATTCCTATTGTTACTAGCCTCCATCAACAATGACCTAACTCATAAGGAATATATGACCACTTTAGGATCTCACTCATAGGTTAAAATCTCTTGTTAACTTCAGCATAGACTTAATATCCACTCAAGGTTAATTTAAAGTCCATGCAATATAGTATCTTGGTGAATCATGACTACCTAATAGCTAATGTCATGATTTAACGTAATTCATGTCCAATGTGTAGCTATACACTAATTTACTCACCATGAGAAAACCATCTCAATAACCAAGACAAATCATCCATCCAATTAGAAGGTAATATACTATAGTCTCTATTGGATTGCCTGAATCCATAAACTGATTGTGAACAATGTATCATCTTTCAAGGAACCCATGGATTGTATATTTTGTATAACTGCTAATGCACCAAAGTAATGTATAATGCAAGTGATAAGGGCATGAATGCTCAGATAATTAATTAATGCAAAAAGAATAGATAAAGAGAACTAAAATCATAAATAATTTACTGATTCATTTTTACAGCACAATTGATTGAACTAGAAAAACACAAACCAATGTGCATAAAAAACATCTATGGCAAAGCAAGTGAGTGTTATTTTTCACTTTATTAAATACTAAGATTCGTCTCCATTGTAGCAGTCGTGTTCATCATCGTGCTTGTTGCATTCCTACATCTATAGGGTAATTTCAAAACTCAGGCTGTACACATCTCTCTTGTAGAGTGCACCCAAGGCGAGATTCACTAGCTGTTGAATCCAAGAGGTAGACCACTGGTTCCCTAATGCATCGAGTTCATCTTCGAGGAGGGTGGATTTATTTTAATGACAATATATTGTCACGCATCAACCTATTATACCGATAAGTTTCTAGTTCCTCTTTCTATTCTTTGCTTGTGTGTTTTAGGCTAGGTTAATTCCTCTGCTTTTTGATAGCCTTAAAACAACAGTTGCCTGATTGACTCACTACTGCAAAGTCATTTAGCAAAGATGTTTGAAACTAAAAAGATAAAGGAAAATAAAGATCAAAATTCTCATTCTAGCATTTTTGTTTTGCAATCCAAGATGTAGCAGCCAAGATATGAAAGCCTAAAAGCTGAACTAAAGGAACCAAAGGTAGCGCAAATCCTAGAGGAAAAGCCTGAATTGAAGCCTCTCCTAACAGGTTTGGAAGAGGGTGAAAAGAAACTAGTATTAATATACCTCATCCTTAACTACTACACAATAAGAGAAGTTGTTAAACCTGTTGAAAAACCATAAGAAAACTATTAGCTAGAAGTTAGTTGACCTTAAGGGGATTAGTCCCTCATTTTGCACCCATGGGATCTACCTAGAAGGAGTCAAGCCAATACAACAACCACTTAGAAGATTGAATCCATTCTTGAAGGAAGTGGTTAGGAAATAAGTCGAAAAGTTGCTAAAGGCTAAGATCATTTATTTCATCTCTAATAGCAAAAGGGTGCCCTATCTGGGAAGTTCCAAAAAACACTAGCTTGACAATGGTTAGGGATGATCAGGGAGAACCCATACCCTTTAGGATCCCTTCTAGTTGGAGAGTCTTTATAGACTGTTGGAAGCTTAACTCCTAAACTAGGAAATACCACTTTTCTTCCTAATCTTGGACCAAATCTTTGAAAAAGTTGCAGGACACTCATATATATGACTAACATTCAGAGTATTTCCAAATAGAAATTGTCCTTGAAGACTGGATAAGACCACGTTCACCTACCCCTTTGGAACATTTGCATGTCAAATGATGCCCTTTAGGTTGTGCAATGCTCCAACAATGTTCCAAAGGTGCATGTTGAGTTTATATATGAATAAAAAGATAACATTACAGAAATAAAAAGCAAAGTTTATCAAAATTCTCATATAAAAAAAATGATCCTCATTTCCTAAAACTTCAAAAGAAAATGAAATTTTGAAAATAAATAAAAATAAAAATAATATTAATACAAAAGAAAAATGCATAAAAATAAAATCTTTTTTATAAAAGCGTATTTAAGAATAAAAGGTAAAAACTTAAAAATTATATCAAATTGAATATTCAATATTTTCATAAAAAGGGAAAAATAATAAAATTATAAATACATGAAAAAAAAAAGGTAAAATAAAGATGAAAAGGAAAATCAAATTAAATATTTTTCATAACAGGGAAAAAAGTAACAAAAATATAATTATATGAAAAAAAAAAGTAAAATAAGGATGAAAAGGAAAAAAGATAATATGTACATATATATTAACATATCTTTGCTAGAGCATAATTTTAAAAAATAAAGAAAACTAAAAAATAATATGAAAATAAAAATGCTAAAATTTTTAAAGAACACAAAAAAAAAATTAATAAAGTTCAAAATATAGTAAGGATAATAATGCTTTAGGGGAAAAACTATAATAAATGCATGATAAAACAATTGAAGACCCTATTCGATAAGTGATACGCATTAACTATTCATTCTTAGGTCCGATAGTAAAGATTAGAGAAAGGTAATCACTCATTATTAAAACTAGCATTCTTAAGATGGAGTCATCAAATTTTTTGTCAAAAAAAGAAAATTATTAAAATAAATCAAAAATAAAAGAAAAGTAGAAATTTCAATTAAATTTTTAAAAAGGAAAATAGAAAAAGAAAGAAAAAAATGGCGGAAAATAATTTGCTTGAATGGCTTTGATGATGGTACATTACTATAAATGAATTAGTAAGGTAAAAGAAAATAAATTAATTGATAAAGATAATGGGTTATGTCTCCAAGGATAAGTTCTCTCATATTTCCTTAATTTAAATTTTAAAACATCAAATTAAATGCCAAGTTGCCAAAAAATATATATATAAAATAAATGAATTTTATATGAAAATAGTAAAAGAGGTTAGTTAAATAATTTTAATAAGAATGGTCATGAGAAAGAAACAATTAGAAAATTAATTAATTAAATCAAAATCATTTACAATTCCTTACAACATCTAAGGAAGCTTTGCAAATGGTGACAAATGTAAACCAGTAACCGTAATGGGCTCCCCAAAATTAGGACCAAGATTCTGAATATGTGTCCTATTCTTCTGCATACGTGAAGGATTCCTCCCCATTCTCTCTCATTTTCATGTGGGCCTGCTGCAGATCTCCCATTTGCACCAAAACAAGAAGAAGAAAAAGGAGAGAAAAAGAAGTGCATTTTTCTTTTTTTCCTTCTTGTTGCCTCATAAGGTAAGCTCGTGAAATCTCATCACTGTTAGGATATTTTGGAAGAGTGATTTCGAATAACATCGAACCCTTAATTCAAATAATATTTTATTGATTTCTATTGCATATTTCAATATCTGAGAGACTGCATGCCTTCATTTTTGGCAAGTTGTATAATTAACATAATCAGAATATTGGATATTGTATCAAAAATCTAAGTTTTATCAATTATATATAGAAATACACTTTGCTTTTGTTGTTTCCCTTTTCCTTTTTTTTCTTGTGTTTTGTTAAAGTTTCGGATTTTTTTTCCAAGATTTTAGACATAATGTCTAGTTTAGAAACTATTCTTAAAAACAGTTATCTAACAAAAATAATTTTTTTGAAAATTTATTTTGAAAATAGATTATTTTAAAAAATAAAAATTTAGAACTTATTTTGTTAATGGTTTTTGAAAAATGTTCTTTGATTACAAAATCTGTTTGAAAACCTAAAATGATTTTAACCTATTTTTATTATTTTTAAATATGTTTTTAATATTTTTAAATATGTTTTAAAAATAATTTTTATATTTAGTATTTTTATTTTTAATTATTTTATAATTATTTCTTAAAATAACCCTTAGAAAAAACAACTAAAAAAATATTATCTAAAAACACCCTATTTTCTATTGTTAAGAACACAAAACGTTACCAAATGTGTTTTCCTTGTTTTTGTTCTAGAAAATAGAAAATTATTCTCAAAAACAGTTTCCAAATAGGTCATTAGTGTTCTGAGATGATTTTTTGTAAAATGGTTTTGAGTAATGATCGAAAATATAGAGAATATTTTGTAATATAATTTTTAAACAAAATTTTATTTCCAAAGATGATTGAGAACCTTTTTAAGAATTTTTCTCAAAACTTATTTTTTAAGAATTATTTTCACAAACATGGCAAACAAACTTTGACTTCTCATAAAGTAATTTTTCATAGGAAAAAAAACATGCCTAAGTGCCTCATTAGTCTAAATTTTCCAAGGATATTTGAAGTGTTGAAGTTGCAGCCTTTTTTCTTTCTTTCTTTCGTTGTTATCAACAATTTGGTCTTATCTACTTCCATGGATCGACATGTCTTTTTCATCATTCCGCCTTTGAAGATTTCTTATGAATTACATTGAAGAGTTGTGTATTTTATCCATAGGTGAGAGGTGTGAAGTAGAGAAGAGGTTGTGAGGCTACTAGACCATACTATATATAGAAATGGCAGAAGATCAAAGTGTAGTTACAAATGAAAATTTTGATTCATCTGAAGCAAACGATGATAAGTGTACCCGGACTCTTGACGCTGCAAAGACTCCTCATCCACGACCTACGTCTTTTGATCAGAATTTGATGTTTATTGAAGCTTGGGAACATTTGAGACGGTCGGTTGTTTATTACAAGGGACAAGCAGTTGGTACCATGGCTGCACTTGATAATGCATCAGGTGCACTCAACTATGATCAGGTATTATATATATGGATTCCTTCTCTTTTTTAACTAGTTAATGTTCTGTTTGGTGACTGAGAAAGTATCCCAAGACTAAAACCTGATATTTCTATTAATGTTCACAAGATCAAACAAATTAAGGTAAGTAGCTCAACCATGTCCTGTCCACATTCTTGGCCTATGGGAGAGGAGTCAAGTTTTTCGGTTTCTAACCAACTAAAAGCAGAAATCATGAAACTTCAAATTCATTTCCTCTGGGGATTTTACTTACATAGATGTATAAGAGCATAAAGTCTTTGGGTTTGTTATGGTTTAGTGCATATTGTTACCTAGATGCATATTAACTATTATTATTGGGCATTCATCGATCTTCAGGTTTTTGTCAGAGATTTTGTCCCCAGTGCTTTAGCACACTTGATGAAGGGAGAGCTAGAAATAGTGAAAAACTTTCTACTGAGGACTCTCCATCTTCAGTTGTCGGTGAAAGGCATTGATCGCTTCGCACTTGGACAAGGACTCATGTCAGCCAGCTTCAAATTTCTGCACAGCTTCAAAGTTCTGCACAATCCTGTGAGGGGCGTTGATACCTTGATTGCAGATTTTGGAGAAACTGCCATTGGAAGAGTTGCTGGGGTTGATTCTGGGTTTTGGTGGATCATCCTCCTACACGCCTATACAAGGGCAACTGGGGACTATTCCTTATCTCATAGACCGGAATGCCAGAATGGAATGAAGCTGATACTGTCTGTGTGTCTGGCTGAAGGGTTTGATACATTCCCAACGCTTCTTTGTGCTGATGGTTGTGGCATGGCTGACCGCAGAATGGTGAGAACACGCTGAAAATGACATAAGGGCTTTTCCCATTTTAACCCTCCTCAATGATTACAAATCAGTATGATCAATCCTACTTTTCCTTTCAGCATTTTGGCTTACAGGGCCCTTTAATTTGGGCAGCTTTGGCCTGCTTTTATGAATGTGATTCGATTAATTTCATGGCATAAAGCTGTCTAGGTGGCTAATTTCTAGTACAACTGGCTCAAAGTGAAATCTATGTGGCCCCTAAAGGAAAATTTAACAGAGAAACATGCAACTAGAAAACAAGTAGTTCATTGTTATTGTTACCTTCCATCATCAACTATTCAGGTGATCATGCTTTGTGCCCTTGTTATTGCTGTTTATAGGGAGTTTATGGCTACCCAATTGAGATTCAAGCACTGTTTTTCATGGCACTGAGGTGTGCAGTTCACCTCCTTCAAGAAGATGATGGGAAGGAGTTCATTATGAGGATTGAAAAACGATTACAGGCATTGACCTACCATATGCGTAGTTACTTCTGGCTTGATTTTCAGCAACTGAACAACATATACCGGTACAAGACAGAGGAGTATTCGCATACTGCTGTCAACAAGTTCAATGTCATTCCTGACTCCATTCCAGACTGGGTTTTCGACTTCATGCCAATGAAAGGAGGATACTTCATTGCTAATGTTAGTCCGGCCAGAATGGACTTCCGGTGGTTTGTTTTAGGCAACTGTGTTGCGATTCTGTCTTCCCTTGCAACTCACAATCAGTCTATGGCCATACTGGATCTCATTGAAGAAAGGTGGGGAGAGCTTGTAGGCAAAATGCCTCTTAAGCTCTCTTATCCAGCTTTGGACATTCATGGCTGGTCCATAGAAACCGGCAGTGACCCCAAAAATACAAGATGGAGCTATCACAATGGGGGATCATGGCCAGGTCAGTATTAATTAGTTCCTTCATGCTTATAATTTCCCAGAAGACAAGAAGAAAAAGGTAATATATCCTTCACCATTTCTAACAATTTCAAATGCTACATTCAGGTCTCTTGTGGTTGGTTACTGCAGCCTGCATCAAAACCGGACGGCCAGAGATAGCGAGAAAGGCGATAGAGCTAGCTGAGCAGCGGCTGTCCAAGGATGATTGGCAAGAATACTATGATGGAAAGGAGGGCTGCTACGTGGGGAAACAGTCTAGGAGACTGCAGACATGTTCCATTGCTGGGTACTTGGTTTCCAAGATGTTACTTGAGGAGCCCTCACATCTTGGGATCATTGCTCTCGAGGAAGACGAGAAAATCAAGCCCACTACTATTACTCGCTCAACCACATTGCCTACTAAGTTCCGGGGCTATCCTTGAAACTTTTTCATCATCATCTTCCCTGTGATTTTCACAATGCATTCATGATTTATTTATTCACTTTCATGTGACACTGCCGATCATATGAGCTCTGGTGGAACTAGTTTTTTCTAGCAATTAACCATCTGAATCTGAATTAGTGATTTGTGCATATGGTGCATAAGGAAACCGGTCTCAAGGGCATTATTAATTATTTCTCTTAACACTAAAAAAACACTTAGATTTACCTTTGTTTTCAAAAATCATTCTATTTATAGAACAAATGCTCAAAAAAAAAAAAAAATCTACTTTCAAAGCAAATGTTAGGAATATAGTTAATAGTCACAATTTGCTGCTAACAGATTATTATTACCATTAATTCTCTGATTTAATTTTCTAATTTTCATACCTTGCTATTGTATATCCTCCATTAGTTGTACTTTCCTTTCTTTTGTTTTATTTTCATAGTTAGCAGAACTGCAAAGTTGTATATATAGTGTGACCTTCAAAAATAATACAAGAGAGTGTTTATTTCTTCTCCTCCACTTTCTAAACTTTATCATGGTATTAGAGCTTTCAAATTGCTTCTGAAACCCTTTTTTTTTTCTCTCTCTCTTCTGAAATAAGTTATTCTGTTTTGACACCCATTTGCAATGAGGGATCAAACTAAGAAAACCTTTAGATCATTCATCTCTCAGATAATCCAGGGGTTGGTTTTTAGTGTCTTCTTTGTTGAATGGAAACAACTATACCATGTGGAGTAGGGTCATGTTGAAGGCTCTTAGTGTGAAAAACAAGTCTGGCTTTGTTAATGGAGCAATCTCAAAGCTGTCACAAATTATAATATACAAATTCTGGGGATTGGAAGTAATGTGATGACATGGTGGCCTCCTGGATTGTGCATGCTATTATCCCAAAACTTGCATGCAATGTCATTTATGTAGAAACACTTAGAGACCTCCGGTTGGATCTTGAGGAAAGGTTTTCTCAAGCCAATGACCTACAAATCTTTGAACTCCAACAAAAGATTATCTCTATATCACAAGGTTATGATTCTATCACAATTTATTATTCTGTCACAGCAAGATTACCTCCTTGCACTTGTGATTCTAGTAAGACCTTAGGAGGATATAGAGATAGAGATCGCACCATGCAACTTTTTATGGGTTTGAACAAAAGCTATACAACTGTGCGTGGTCAAATATTATTGATGAATCCTATTCAGACAATAAGTAAGGTGGTGTTTGTTTTTTGGCTGAATAGAAAAAGCCAAAACATTTGGCTTTTTCTATTTAGCTAAAAGTACCTTGTTGATATTAACCAACATAATTAAAGTGAACTTATTATCAATAAGTTTAGTCTAATTATGTTGGTTGATGTCAATAAATTACTTTTAGCCGATTTTGGCTTTTTCTATTCAGTCAAAAAACAAACATCACCTAAGGTTTTTTCATTACTTCTTCAAGATGAACGACAACGTGGTATGCTTGTTCCATGTCCCACGATGGAGTCTGTTGCACCAACTACCAAGAAGAATGAAATGGAGGTAAAAATTGTCATCAAAATTATTCCAACAATTCTAAAATCATTTATGATTTCTGTGGAAGAATAAGACAAGTCAAGGAGAAGTGTAATAAGTTACATGGCTATCCTCCTAGTCACAAGTTGTACAAGGGTCCAAACCAATTCACACCAAGCCAAGCTTCTGCAAACCAGATTTCAAACACAAAATTTCCCTTTCACTCCAGAACAATGCCAACAGGCTTTAACATTAATTAGTACCGAACCCAAGTCCAATTTTTTAGGTGACAATGCCTCCAAAAATAATCGACAAGTATTGTTCTTAATGTCATCCATTCTATTCGTTCAACCTCTTAGATAATTGATTCTTAGGGCTATTGACCATATGGTTAGCTCTCCCTCATTTTTCTTCCATGTAAGATCTACATGTTATAGAATAGTTAGGCTTCCAAATGGAGAAAATGTTTCAATTACTCATATGGTGATGTTTGGCTGACATCTAATATTATTTTGAAAAATGTCCTTTGCATTCCAAGCTTCCATTTTAATTTGATCTTTTTTGTCAAACTCATCCATGATCAAAATGTCTTATAACTTTTCTTTCTAATTCATGTCATATACAGGATTGATCCTTGAAGAAGATTGGAGTGGGTAGATTACATGATAGCCTCTATCTTCTTTAATTGCCAACAACCAATCTCAGATGTTCTCAAGTTGTGTCTTTCTTGATTCATAATTTATGGCATCAATGTCTTAAACACCTTGGATACAGTCATTTTAAGTTGTTCTCACATTACATTTCAACTTTAAATCCTTTTGTTAAACATGAAAGTAATGAGATTTGTCCTTTAGCCAAACAAACTCGAACTCCTTTTCCTTTAAGTAATAAAAGGTCTATTGAACCTTTTGATTTAATTCATTGTGATATTTGGAGCAAATTTCATACTACTTTTTTATCGGGTGCTCATTATTTTCTCACTATTATGGATGACTTTCATCATTGTACTTAGGTTTTTCTTATGCAATGTAAGAAGGAGACTCGCTTTTTTTTACAATCATTCTATTTTTATGTGGAAACACAATTCCATAAAAAAGGATAAACATATTGTGGTCTAATAATGGATTGAAATTTGACATGAAAGATTTTTATAATTCCAAAGAGATTTTGCATGAGACAAGGTACGTAGACACACCACAACAAAATGAAGTGGTGGAAAGGAAACATGAGCACCTACTTAATGTTGCTCATGCTTTGCGTTTCCAAGCAAATCTCCCTATTAAAGTTTAGGGCGAATGTGTGTTAATTACATCTTACCTTATTAATTGCACTCTAAATCCTTTGTTGTATGGTAAGACACCATATAAATTGTTATTTAATTCAATTCCCTCCTTTTCTCATTTAAAAGTCTTCTATTGCTTATGTTTTGCAATAAATACTAGTGGTTCAAAGACAATTTAATTCTAGAGCATCTCATTGTATCTTCCTTTATTATCCTTATAGTCAAACGGGATACAAACTTTTTTATCTTGAAAACACCCAATTTTTTGTTTCTTAAGATGTTCAATTTAGAGAAAACATTTTCCCATTTCAATAAGAAACAAAGATGCCTCTGAATTAGCCTGTTCTCCCATGTTATATCAATGAGATCAATAATGAAATTGTGTCTCATCCACAAGTTGAAACATCACTTGAGACACAAGATAACCAAGACCTTGATATTCCAACACCAGAACATCCCTCACTACCTATCTAACAATCTAGTCATGAGTCTCATCCTCCTTTTTACCTCAAATACTATCATTGTCAATTGGCCACATGTGATCTGCTAACACCAAATTAAGTCTTCGTTCAATCCTATAAGTATCTCTTATCCACTACAAAATTTCTTATCTAATGAAAAATTCTCTCCAACACATCATTATTTTCTAGCTTCCATATCATCTAGCTAGGAACCAAAGACATTCAAACAAGTAATGCTTGATGTGAATTGGAGAAAGTGCCATGGTAGTGGAAATTAAAGCCTTGGAAGTTAATCAGACTTAGGAGCTTATGCCACTACTATCTAATAAACAAGTCTTTGGCTGAAAATAGGTCTATAAAATAAAGTATCAACCAGATGACATCATTGAGCGCTACAAGGCTCAATTAATTGCAATATGATCGAATCAACAAGAAAGACTCGACTATCTAGAAAGCTTCACACCAGTAGTCACTCATAATAATGTGATGTTTACTAGCCATTGTGGCTGTTAAAAACCAGCACCTCTATCAACCCAACATTAGCAATGCTTTTCTTCATGGAAATTTGAATAAAGAAGTTTGCATGTAGCTTTCACAAGGTTTTCAACATCATGACACTAAAAATGTCATTTGTAAGCTTCAAAAGTCCCTCTACGGTCTCAAGTAAGCTTCTTATCAATAGTTTGTCAAGCTTTTTAATAAGCTATTAGGAGTCAGTTACCAATAATCAAAGGCGGATAATTCCCTATTTACAAAAATGGCCAACAACTCTCTTACTTTTATCCTTATGTATGTCTATGACATTATTATTGCAAGTGATAATCTTGAGGAGATTCAAAATCTAAAGGTGACTCTTCACAATCATTTCAAAGTGCGAGATCTTGATATTCTAAAATATTTCCTTGGTATAGAAATTGTTGGTATAGAAATTGTTCGAACAAAACTTAGAAGATCTAAGCCAATGAAAATATGTCCTTGAGTTACTTAAAGAGTTTGGTTTCCTTGGCACACGTTCTTCAACGAATCCAATGGAGCAAAATCTTTGATTGAGTAAGAACAATGGAGAACCTATTTCATATCCAACATCTTACAGGCACTCGGTTGGTCGTTTGTTTTATCTCACGATAACACAACTAGACATTATCTATTGTATTCAAATTCTTAGCCAATTTCTAAGGCAACCTCATCAACCATACTATCTTACTGTAATATAAGTTTTACATTATTTAAAGAGTTGTCCCGGCTAAGGAATTCTTCTTTCAACATCTAGTTCGTTGCAACTTCATGCCTACTATGATTCAGATTAGGCAAGTTGTCTCAATTCTCGTCGTTCAACCACAAGATATTGTTTTTGCTTGGAAATTCTCCCATTTCATGAAAATCAAAGAAGCGATCAACCACTTCTTGCTCTTCCACTAAAGCAGAGTATAGGGCAATGGCAACAACCTATTGTAAAGTTAATTAATTGGCTATTATACTTATTAAAAGATCTTGGAATTCATCACTTGCAACCAGCTCATCTTTATTGTGTCAACAAAGCCACCTTACATATTGCAGCCAGTCCAACCTTTTATGAACATACCAAACACATTGAAATATGATGTCATTTGGTTCATGAAAGGATCTAACAAGGAGTAATTCGTATTAGTTTTATTCGCTTCAAACAACAATTAGCCGATATTTTTACAAAGCTCTTAAGCCATACCTATTCCATGATTTCCTTATTAAGATAGGTGTTCAAAATCTTCACATGTCATCTTTAATGGCGAATGTTAAGAATACACTTGATTGTCACAATTTGTTGTTAACATATTCTCTTATTACCATTAATTCTCCGCTTTGATTTCCTAATTTTCATGCCTTCTTGTTGTATATTCTTCATTAGTTGTACTTTTCTTTCTTTTATTTTATTTCCCATAGTCAATAAAATAAAATCAAGGAAACTATAACTAAAAGAATATATATTGTAATCTTTAGAAACAATATAAGAGAGATTTTATTTCTTTCTCCTTCACTTTCTAAACTTCATCAGAAAACTTATCAAAAATGTTTTTCCAATTATAAACTATTTTATATTCCAAACAACAAAAAACTATTTTAAAATGTTTTAAGAATAAATTAAACATTCTCAAATACCAGCAAATGCATGCATGAAAGTGAAACTAGGTTCAAGGGTCTGGGAATAAGAATGGTGGGAATGACCCAACGTGGGGAGGGCAACCCTGCCATGTTGACTATTTCTTATCACAAGTATGAATTAGTGGGAGGGTGAATAACTCCCACCATATTTTTTTGAATTCCTTTGACCCAATAAAGCTGGTACATTTTTAGGGTGCACGTCTCCTTTTATATGCCACCAACTCATCTTTGATCTTCATCTTAAGAGTCTAAATTTGCTCTAATCTACAATTTTGCACTTGGGAGGCAGTCTAACCTCATCCTCACAACCAACTCCCCATTAATCTTGCCCTTCAATCAGGGACTTAGTCAGCCCCTCCCAATTCTTCCAAGCCCATTAGCTATGGTATGCAAATTGGTTTTTGCAATTAATGTAAATTTGAGAGGGTGGGTACCCCATAAAACCTACCAATCCCTAATAAATAAATAAAAAAAAAAAAAACCCTACTTTATTATGATCTCCAAACCTAATTGAATAACAATTTATCTTATAAATAAAATGAAAGCAAATTAAGAAAGATGATGAAAGCAACACATGTATCATATGAGGTCACTTCTTGTTTCCTCAATTGAACACATCTAATTAATAATATAAGGAGTGGAATTTTCTCTCTTCAAATCAATTAATTAATTGATTCAACAATACTTTTTAAAAAAAAAAGATATAATATTTTTTTATAAAATGTTAAATAACATAAAATAAAATTAAAAAAATTACTTTTCCCTAATGCTAGTTCAAAAATTATTTTAAGCAATTCATAAAAAAATTTAAGAATAATTTTTAATTTCATCAAATATTAAAAAAAAAATGCCCACTTTGAATATTGAACAAAAAGCCCTTCTAACCTTGCTAGAATTTGACTTAGGGATTCATTTATGACATAAAGTTTTGTTTCAATTTTCTCAATTTAACAGAGAAAAATTATAAAATCTTGATGATGGATCGTCCCTATTTGATGTGGAGAGATTTAAGCCAAGTTCTTAGGGTTTAAGTCACAAGGGTTGAAAGTTGGGGGTCAACAAACCAATAGATGTTCAAATTGACAGCACCCATCTAGGACTTTTCCTCCAACTTTGACCTACAACCAAACGCAACTTAAATGCATGGGAGTTAAAAGACCATCCTCCTACTTGTTTTTTAATATTTCCAAAGGACTATGTCAACCACCTAAATATATAAAAATGAAACTCTCTAGGAGTCACTTGAAAAGGAATGGACCTACCATGATGTCTTTATAAAATAACATCTTTATTATAAAGTATATATACCATATACCACTCCAAATAATTTTTCAAAGAATATATATATATATGAAAAAGAAAAAAAAAAAAAAAACGTGGTCAAATTGAATACAAAAATTGCCTAGAATAAATAAAATTAGAGGAAATAATTTTAAGATTTAGATTTGGTGGAGAATCATTTAATGTTCACACTCTAGTTTGGGTTTTTGACTTCTCTAGGCAATGGCCTTAGGTTTCATTTTAATGGTCTGTTTTTGAGAAAATAAGTGTGGCCCCTGACCCTTATAATTTCAAAGTTGGGATCATCTAGAGTTTTCTTGAGTTGAAAAGTCAAATTTCAATCATTTTAGGGTGTATTTGGTTGCATTTTTGTTTTTAAATTTTTATTTTTTTAATTAAAATTTTAAAACAAAACTTGAAAATTATAAGTACATTTGACCATGTGATTTTAAAATAATTTTTAAAAAAAATAGAAAAGTGTTTTAAAAAATTTCTAATATTGTTTAATTGTTGTGCTTTGAAAACAATTTTTAAAAATAAAGTGAAATATAAAATAATTTTTAGAGAACAAATAGGAGTTGTTTTCATCATATTTAAAAACAAAAAGAAAACATGGTCCGATTTAATCATGTTTCTAAAACTTATTTAAAAGCTGTTTTTAAGTTAAAGAATAAAAAACAATTTTTAAAAACAAATTTTAAGAAACATGGTCAATCATGTCTTTTGTTTTTTATGATTTATTTTTTAATTTGATGGTAAAAACTAAAAATTTAAAATTGTCAAAACTTTTTTTATTTCTAATTTTTAAAATTAGAAATTAAAATTCACATATTTATTCATCTTTACCAAACCAACAATAGTGATGTATAACATATGAATGTTAAAATGTCTATAAATGAAAAATCTATCATATAATTTGTTCTAAAATTAGAAATAATTATACCCTAAATGCATTTTTTTTTAAATGCCTTAAAGAAAAATTTTAATAATTTTATTAGTATATAATTTTATGTAAAATTAAAGATAATAATCTTTTAAGTACATACATTTAAAAAACTAACTTGCAAGCTTTGTATGATTCCTATTAAAATATAGTCTTAAATTAACCTACATATGAAAAATTGCCATGTCCTAGCCTAAGTTTCAATTTTTATGGACAAAAATAACCCTAAGTGAGAAAAGACTGTTTTATCCTTACAAATTCATACCCCTATCTCCCTCTTCTTCCATTTTCAACCTTAGGAAAACCGGAAAAACTTCAAAAAAAAAAAACCCTAGAGTGTTTTTTAATGATTTACAAGCAAATTATCCTCTTCAATGATATTAAAAGTGAAGGGGTATGGTTTTTAATACTTATATTTCTCATTTTCAATGCTTGTTTTAAGACCATTGACAGATGTCTAGAATTTCAGGTCTAGACTTGTAATGTCCCAAAAATATACTTCTAAATGTTAAAGAAATGTCCAAAGATATAATATTGAATTTTATACAATATCCCAAAAATATATTCTAAATACGAAAAAAAAAAAGTCTGATGGTATAGTTTTGAATATTATAAGAGGTATTTAATACTATAATTTTGACCATTTATAATATCGAATATTAAGGCCCCTTTCACCATATTTTTTAAAACTATTTTTTATTCTTTAATTTAAAAATAGTTTTTAAAAACAAGTTTTAGGAAATATGGTTAAACATAACTCATATTTTATATTTTTTGTTTTTAAAAACCATATCTCATATATGTTCTCTGAAAATTATTTTCTATTTTACTTTATTTTTAAAAATTGTTTTAGAAATGTTTTAAAATAATTTTTTATTTTTAAAAATAGAAAACTATTTCAAATAGTCTGTAATCCTCTCACAATTTGAAACATTTCTTATTATATTTTTTATAATTAAAACCTTTTTATTATTCACAATTTCTACTAAAAAGTTATCTACTTATGTCTAACCCAC
Organism: Vitis vinifera; assembly: GCF_030704535.1. Taxonomy (NCBI): domain Eukaryota; kingdom Viridiplantae; phylum Streptophyta; class Magnoliopsida; order Vitales; family Vitaceae; genus Vitis; species Vitis vinifera. Next base: position 16,915,850 of record NC_081810.1, on the reverse strand, counting down.
AAAAATTGACCAAGGTTATTATGTTGCACCCACCAAAATTGACTAAGGTTATTGTTTTTTCTTTTCTTTTCTTTTTTTGGTAACAATTTTGAAAACCATGTGTTTAGTAACCTTGATTTATGTTTTATTTTAAAATTTTGAAGGCAAAAATTAGAAAAACATGGGTGCAAATTTTTTTTTTTTAGAAAATTAAAATATTAAGAAAAATGATTTTTTTTTCATATTTGATTTAATAGAATATAATTAAAATTAGTTAGAAATGTATTATTTTTTAAATTTTTAAATTTTTGCATAAAAATGAAAAATAAGTGTAATGAGTTTGAAATAATAAATAAAAATGATTTATCAATTTTAAATCCTTCTTTTTATTTTCTTTATTTTTTATTTATATTCTATAAATATTGTAAATACAATATTTCACTATAAAAAGGTAAAAACTATCTTAACTCAAACAACCAAACTTATTGGTCATTTAAGCCAAAAATTGGAAACTTCCCTTGGGGGTTTAGAAGCAAAATGATGGTATGTTTAAAGATGTGAGGAAATTAATATTCCTAACTATATGTTTTCTCTTTTTAATTTAAATATTTTGTATAATAATTTAATATTTATTTGTATACACTTTCTATTTCTATTTTTAAAATTAGAAAACAATACTAATTTTATATATAAAAAAATTTAAAAACTCTTTGAAAATTATCTTGAAAAAAAATTAAATAAAAAAAATATTATCTCAAATTTTAAATTTTCTAAAATGATTTTTTTTTAAAAAGACAAATATATATTTTTATAGTAAATATTCTAATTTTAAAAACAAAAACTACATCCAAACATACACTTAATTTAGAGGTTTGTTTTGTTAATATAGATCATATTATTATTATTATTATTATTATTATTATTATTATTATTATTATTATTATTATTATTATTATTATTGTAAATAAAACTTTTGGCAGTTAAATATCACATACTAATTTGAATAAACTTAAAAAAAGGAATTTATTTTAATCAAAATTTTAAAATCTAGGAACGGAAGGAAAGAAAATGAAATCTAAGAATGAGGACAGAGCCATGGTAGCTGACAAGAGTGACACGCTGATGGGACAACTGTACCCACGTTCAGAGAGAGATTGAGATGAAGAAAAAACAACGATTACCCAGAAAAATAATCACTAAGTATACTATAATCTGAAAGTATTGACATGGTAATCAATATTGGAAGCTTTGAAGCTAAGTACGCACCAAATCCTTTTGCATTATTATATGGACGGGTATTAGGGATGAGAGAGAGAGAGAGAGTCAAAATATTGATATATGTGGGGGCCATAACGATTGCACTAGTATTGTTTTTTCAACTTGGAAGATTCACAGGGCTTGACCAGCTGTTGCTTGCCCCTCATGGACATATGGATGGATATTCATATTTTCTTCTCCAAGCGCCCCTTTAACTGGGTTGTCTGTTTTCTACAAGACTTACCCATTTCCAAAGAGACTTGGTGGCTTACACACGGCTTCATCTATGGGGAATTGCTGCAGAAGACCTGCTAAATGTGCCCATGCTTCTTCGACTCACTTTTCTGTCCAGTCTGGTACTTTGATTTCTCATACTTTGTCGTTGGTTTTTTATTTTGGGATTTTTTATTTTGCTTTTGTTGATGAGCTTTCATTTTCCTTTTCTTTTGTTGATTGTCTTGTACTTTGTGGGTTTAGCAGTTTTTGTATCGAGGCTTATGGTTTTTTCCCTCTTTTCCCTTTTAATTTACAATTTGGATGAAGCTGAGACAAATTTTCTTCTGGATTTTTCTTTCTGTTTTCTGAATTTACTTTATACAACTATGAATACTGGGGTTTTACTTTTAGTTTCTTTTGTAAAGTGTCTTATCTTTTGTGGGTTCAGCAGGTCCCATATTGAGGTTTATGGGTTGTCTCTTTTTCCCCTCTTTTTTTCTTCTCCTTATTTATCTGGATTCGGGTGAAACTGTGGTTGTAATCTGTGAAGAGTTGTGGGATTACCAGTTCTCAGATTGAGCTTTATGGGGTTTTTTGATTTTTGGTTATTAGGATTTGGAGGGAGTTGTGGGTCTGGTACTTGTGAGCTTTTAGAGTAACCATGAATAAACCCAAAATTAATCAGCTTTTGTTATATCCAATCCTCTTCCTCTGTGTTTGTCATGGTGAAGGAGAACCTAGATAAAATATTTAGGATTTGCATTTTTTATATCATTATGACATAAATCTTGGCCTGCATATAAGCTTGTAGGGGTAGATTTCAGTGGTTTGTTAAAAAATTGTACTCTGCAATTGGTACATGTCAACAATGAAAACTTAGTTTGAATTCATCCAAAGATGCCTGAAGCTGTGGGTTCTCTGTTCTGGGAATTTTGCAGGGGCTAAAAAATTTGGGTGTTACTATGGTTGAAAGTAATGTAATCAAATATAACCAACATAGTTTAGGTCATATAAGCTCTGTAGGACCAGGCTTAATCTTAGTTTGAACACTGAAAAACGATGTTTTCTGCTGTCTCCTATAAATCTTTTTCTGCTTTTGGCCAAACAATATGTGATTATGGTGCATCAGACTCAGTTACAATGTATCAGCCGCATCTGATACATCAATTAGGAGGTCTTCTTGGGCCATAGGGAAGCCTTATCCCATTTAACAAATTTCATAATCATAGCAGGAATATAATTGTTTGAACACATTCCCATATACAAATATTGCAGCTCTTGCTGGTGCTGTTTTGGATTGGGCAGTTTGAACTCTGAATGAGTTACAAGTTGCAATCCAATTACATTTATTATTTGTATGCAGTTCCTAGATGGTAGATATCTTACTGAAAAAAATAAATTTAGAGTATTTTTCATGCTTATTCCTTCTAGCTATGGTTCTTCAGCAGTATGCACTTCCTAATATTTGTTTGTATCTTTCTTCATAACCTTGGCTTCTTTCTTCCATTGCATAACATGTTGGCAATGAATCTCCTAGTTGTCTTATGCTTTTCCATTTTGCCTCTTCAGATCGTACAAAGCCTCCCAGTAAGGCAAATAAGGATTCAACTTCTTCCAGCCAGCATACACCTTTTGGAACCTTGAACAAAATTTTGGTATCATCCAAAAGTGATATATCTGCCTCCAATAGTGTCAAGGACTTTAGCTTCAATGATCTCAAGAATGCCTCCAAGAACTTCCGCTCAGAAAGCCTTCTTGGTGAGGGAGGATTTGGGTGTGTTTTCAAAGGCTGGCTTGATGAGAACACTTTAGCTCCCACCAAACCTGGGACGGGGATGGTAGTGGCCATCAAGAAACTCAAGACAGAAAGCTTTCAAGGCCACAAGGAATGGCTTGTATGTGTAGTGTGGACTCTTAAGTTCAAGCTGTCTTCTTCCTTTTGGCCTTGCTGGTTATTATCTGAAGCACCCTTTTTTTTTTTTTTTTTTTTTTGACATTTTCAAATTTGGCAGGCGGAAGTAAACTACTTAGGTCAGCTTCACCATGAAAATCTCGTGAAACTCATCGGGTATTGCTCAGAGTCTGAGAATAGACTTCTGGTATATGAGTTTATGTCAAAGGGAAGTTTGGAAAATCATTTATTCAAAAGTAAGTTTGTTTTCTCTCAATGATCTTCATTGTCAAAGGTTATATATATGCCGGTAGTTTCCTTGCTTTGTTGACACTACTGATAGCGTGATTCTCTTTTGTACTGACTATAAAGCAAGGAATTAACAATAGTCTCTGTCTCAAGCTACAATAAAGCAAGGATTAAGAAGTTCCTCTAGTATATTCTCTGTGAAGATAATTCTGCTTATGCAGCAATTGCCTGGTTAGCAACTTCTTTCTATGAGCTAAAACTTCTAGCCCTAGCACTCAAACAAAAACTTCCAAAATTAAAAATAGATATCTGTAGTGGTAGGAATTCCAAAAATACATAAATTTCAAACACTTACTAGACTACTGTATAACAATCCCAGAAGCCAATTCAGAGAGAAATGATTTAGGAACTTTCCAAAAACTTAGAACTTCCTATATATTAACTTCTGCCAAATTCTCCTGTTGTTGATTAAAATGGTGATGCAGTAACCTGAATAATCTGGCCCTGGAGTATCTGACTAGTAAAGATTGGTATAATATGGGCTCTTTACTTGCTCCTCAATCAAGAGTTGTACTTGTTTAAGTTTAATTTAGAATCAAGTTATATACCCAAGTAACACATCTGGACCTTCAGAAAATAGGATGCGGTATCTTTGATCATTAGTGCCCAAAGTTGGGGATACTAAGGCAGGGGACCCTGGTGCAATTAGTGTAATGTCAAATTAGTTCCTAGGACGATGGATCTACACTTATTTCACCTTTATTTGCTTACCTAGATCAAATTATGATGGATATCATTTTTGCAATGGGCTGTAATTATTTTTTTCTTTCTGCAGAAGGTGTTCAACCAATAACTTGGGCTACACGGATGAGTATCGCTATTGATGTTGCACAAGGAATATCCTTCTTACATAGTTTAGATGCTAACGTAATCTACCGTGATTTAAAAGCTTCCAACATTCTGCTTGATTCGGTATGCCAGGGAAATTAAAGTAATGATATATGTTGTATCATTACAAAATGTACCACTGATCAAACTTTGTATGAAAATTCTTCCTAGGATTTTAAAGCAAAGCTTTCAGATTTTGGCTTAGCAAGGGATGGTCCTACTGGAGATAACACTCATGTTTCAACCAGAGTTGTGGGAACTCGGGGTTATGCTGCCCCTGAATATGTTGCAACAGGTTAGCCCTCTATTTGTATCTCTTAAAATGTTGAAATAATGAACAGGAATACTTGAGTCACCCTTTTTTCATACATATTTGGTCTCTACCTGGGAGTTGTTCTCCTCTTGATGAATTGGTTCAAACCGAAAACAGGTCATTTAACCCCAAAGAGTGATGTATATAGCTTTGGGGTAGTCTTGTTAGAGCTGCTATCAGGTAGAAGAGCAATGGATGATGAGAAGGCTGGGGGTGTTGAAGAAACTCTAGTAGACTGGGCAAAACCTTTTCTTAGTGACAACAGGCGAGTTCTGAGAATCATGGATACTCGGTTGGGTGGTCAGTACTCGAAGAAAGGAGCTCAAGCTGCAGCATCACTTGCATTGCAGTGCCTCCACACAGACCCCAAAAACCGGCCACTTATGACAGATGTTCTAGCCGCACTGGAGCGACTTCCCACATCAAAGGACATTCCTAGGACCCCATCGCCTAGGGTAGAATATCACATTATGAAGCATTCATCAAATCCCGGTCACACTCACAAGGCAACAGCCGGAGCCACAAACTTGGTATGATGGGTGTATTTTGGTTTCCTCATTGGTAGATGCATTCAAATAGTTGTAATTGGTACTTAGACACAGAAAAATGTACAAGAGATACTGCACATATTTGGATATGACTGTAAGGTTGTTGTCACCTTTGTAGCAGTTTTGTTCTTTGTGAAAATTTTGTTGTACTGAGAATCCAGACAGGATTTTCTTAGTAAAATATGAACTCAGATTCTTACATCATTTTATTTTTTTGAATGTTTTGTGAAGCCTTGCTCCATTTCTGAAAATTGAAGCATAAAGAAATCATGTGGAAATGCGTTTAGAAGTTGAGTTCCTCTTTTTTTTTCTTTTTTATTTATTTGGGTTTTCTTTGTTAAGAGCCCATGAGTGATTCTAGTAAAAGAATTTTTATTCTAGTCTTGATTCTTATTTTTGATAATATATTTTTTAAATATATTGCCAAACAAAAAAAATCATTTTTGAATGGAACATTTATATCATGTTAGAGGGTGTTTATTTTTTTAGCTTTTTGTTAAAAACAATTTGCTTTTAAATTTAATTTATTTGTTTTTCTATTTTTTCATGACTCATTATGAGTTTTTGGTTGAATAGAAAAAGTCAAATAATTGGTTTTTTTTAAATGGAAAAAGTAATGTGTTAGTTTTTTATTTTATTTTTTACTTTTTAATGTTTAATAAAAATAAAATATTATAAAAATAAACTATTTAATACTTAATACTATTAAACACTATTTAGTTTTAAATTCTATTCAAAATTAATTAAATAAATAAACACTACCTTAGTTTAAAAATAATTTTAAGTGATTTTGAATTTTTAGAAGTGAGATTTGAAATTTTGTTAAATACATAAGTTTTGCAAAGGAAATATTTGCAAAACTTTATAGGGTTTTATGGGTTATTATTTAAAATAAGGGTTAATTTTATTAACATTCTTGGACAATTTGGCTAAATGTATCTAACCTCGTTTGAAAATGTCATATATGAGTGAAAAATGAGGTAGTAAAACTAAGAAATGAAAAAAATAAAAGAGATATATGATTAAATTTCAAACTTAAGTGGACTAAATATATTTAGTTGAAAACTACCGTAAAATAATTCTAAGTATATGTTTTTGACTTTTGTGAATTAACGAGTGAATTTTCTTTCATGGTAGTCGAGTTGAACTTCAAATTTATTAACATTATTTTTAAGGAAAAGTTATTATTTAAGTTATGTTTGGTTCTGAAAAATATTAAGGAAAGAAAAAAGTATTTAAAAAAATAATTTTCTCATGTTTAATTATATTATAGAAAATAAAAAAATATAATTAAAATTAGGTAAAATTTTATATTTTTTCAAATTATTTAATCTTTACATCAGTCAAATAAGTGAAATAAATTTGAAATAATATATAAATATATATTTTTTTTTATTTTTCTTTACTTTTTATTTTTATTTTAATTTTTTTTTGCATATTCCCTCAAATATGGAGAATCAAACATATCCTTGGTGTTCATTTTTGAGAAAAATACATGTTTGGTGGTGTAATTTTTTTGCAATTCGGGTGAAAAGTACAAAATGAAAAAGTAACATGTTCTCATTTTGCTGAATGCACCTTGTTTTTTTTTTGTTTACAAACTCATCCATCTTGTTAAACGCATTCATCTTTTTGAAAAATATATTTGTTTTATCTTTTATAAAAAAAAGTTTATAGATTATCAAAATTTTAGATAAATATTAGAATTATATTCCTCATGAAAAATAAATAAATAAATTTGAAAGTTTTTAGTAATGAATCATAAGATTTTAAAATTTTACAAAAAAAAATTACCTAAATGATTATTAAACTATAAGGAATAAATGCAAAATAAATGGATGATAATTGTTTCAATAAATAATGTGATAATAAGAAAAAATAAATTATATACTTTTTAAAAGATGATAATATTTTACTAAGCATTATAAAAGATGGATATTAATATTTTAATGAATCTATAAATTGTATTTAGTTTTTAAAAATAAATAATAAGATTTTAATAAATGATAACTATTAAAAAATATTTTATTTAAAATTGTTAGTGCAATATTTCTCTTAATTGAGTTTTAATAATAACAAAATAAGGTTAAGGTTACTAATTGTTCAACCGGGTTAATTGTTTTAAGTTTTCAACAAAAGTTAAAGGAAAATGAGGTCAAATAAGTAAAAGATCTTGGTTAATGTATTTGGTGTTTTAGAAGCCTTTTTGGGTGTTTCAGACCTTAATCCAATAAAAATTACTATATTTACAATGCAATCGATTGAGGCAAGAAGGAACCTATTGAGTTGTTGAATTTGATTGGTTGAGGCACACTTTGTGCGCCTTGGAGGTTCATAAGGATATTTTTGTTGGTTGAGATAAGAGCCTTGACCGGTCTTGTTCAATAGGTTGAGCTTTAGATTCTCAACAATTACCTCATGGGGCATTAAATGTCTAACAACTAGTTAATCGATTGAACTAATTGGTCAAATTGGTTGCTCGACATGTTAAGCCCAAGTAATGGATTTTGGGTTTTCTGAACTGCTCATCTATATATTGTTGTGTTTAAGAGTTTTTATATATAAGAAACCTTGATTATTTGATTACTTGCCTACCCAAATCTCTCATTCAAAACCCTTTTAGTGTATTCAATTCTTGACTTGCTAATCTCTAGTGCATTTTCAAGTCAATCCTAGTTTTCCTTTAAACTAAACTGCAGTTTTCAGAGTAAAATTTGAAATTTTGTTAAATTGATTATTTTTATAAAATATTTGTAAAGTTACTTGGAAATTGGCTCTTAAATCTTTGAGTTCCTCCAAAGATTTCAACTTTAGTGGTTTTTGTGAGTTATAATGTAAAATAATTCTAAGTACAAGTATTTTACTTCTATGAATGGATGAGTGAATTTTATTTCATGGTAACTATTGGGATACAACCCTTTAAAGCATGATATGATATAATAATAATTAGATTTCATTAATATTTATATTATGATTCTAATTCTCTTTTCATTATGCCATTTATGCATTATCTATGTTGAACATTCAAGTCTGTATCACTTATATTGTACATGACTAGGATGCATTAGGAGTTGTACAAAATATCCAAATCATAGTTCTTTGCAAGTTGATGACTTATTCACAATTAGTTCATGGACTTACGTCCATTTAAGGTTGTTGCTCACTACCTCCTATTTGAAGGGATGGCTTATATTGTTCATCGGGATGAAATTACCATGATGAGTGCATTAATATGTATGGTTATATATTGGACAAAACCTATGGTGAGCCATGACATTAGCTATTGGGTATTCATGACTTCTCTAAACTCCTATGCTACATGGGCTCTCAATCTTGAGAGAATATTGAGCTAGTGATGAGGTTTTCAATGACTTGCACCTATGGATGCTTGTTTTAGGACAAGTGGCAACATATATTTTCAAGATAGGCACCATGATATCTTATAGGTTTGAGATAGAGTGTCTTTGGGTGATCCTAAGGACTTGTGATTATGAAATTTGTGATCACAATAATTCTTGAAGTGGAATTTAATATATGCCTTAGAGAAATAAAATATATAAGTTGATCATATAATAAGATGATTTGAGACTTAAGGATGATATATGTAATATTGAGAGATTGATAGCATTTATTTTGTTAGATTACAAACACCAATTTATGAGGAGCTTACATTCAGTTGTCAGTAGGTTAAGGACCTAAGTTTCTATCTCGATTTAATATCATAAGATATTGGAGTGCATTTGACTCTCTATAATAGGATTTTGAGTCAACTTCAAAATTGGATCGAGAGAGTCGGTACTTTCCTATGGACATTAATGGTCCCTACTCGAGCTCATATTCCTTGGTGACACATTATTTAAGGGATAGTTGAGTCCTTTATTCATATGTGTACATAATGGTGTTTTGGAAAATATGCAAGGTTATATAAGAGCTTATGAATGGTTTTTCTAAATTGTGCGAATGAATTAATTAGGGCCTAATAACTAATAATTAATTAGGGCCAAAGTGGGCTTAAGTCACTTAGGCCCACAGAGAAGCTTATATAAACTCCCTTATATATTCCTTGTAGATGAAGTTAGCCCCCCAAAAGAAAGAAAAGGACCTATTAAAAAGATTTTTTTTTTTGTTTCCTAAAAAATATTCTCTTTCATTTTCTTAAAAAAAAAATAAAATTATTTCCTCTTTTAAAAAATTCTAATTTTTTTTTCTTAAAAAATCTTATTCATATGCTCAAAATTCTTATTTTCTTCTTTAAAAAATAATATGATTTTTCTCTTAAAATTTTTTATTTTCCTTTCCAATTCTATCCATTTTCTCCAAAATATAAAACAAAACCAAAAAATAAAATAATAATAAAAATACTAATAAAATTGTATAGGCTAAGGGTAAGAGGGCTTAAAATTTCTAATCCAATGGGTTTAAAATTTATGAATAAAAAAATAAGCTTGAAACCTTAGGTAAAAAAGACACTAGGATAAATTTTAGGGTTTACAACACTTACAAAGGCAACACAACCATTTGAGCCTCAAGGACCCCAATAGAACCATCAAAATCAACCTAATGTTGATTACATAGAAAAATAGGTGTAGCTACCAACTTCAAGTTAACACATCAAAAATAATAATTGCCCTAATATTATTAGGTCTTCAGCATGGGCATGCGGTAGTTCCAAATAGGATGACTTTAGAGCAATTATAGTTTTCTAGTTTTAGCTTGCAAATTTTCATTTTTTTTTATTTCAACATTCTTAGGTAGTATTTAAAACTCTAAGGGATGAGAGGAGTAGAGGTTTTCTCATTCCTCAGTTCTACTCACTAATAGTTTAGTTGTGCATAATTTAAAAGAATCTAACCTCAATTAGTGGTTGTAATGACCACAAAGAGTAATAATGAGGAGAAAAATGTATGTTATAGTGGTTATAAGGGTTGCAAGTCAAGCAACCATGGGAACATATATAGGTTTAATTTTGATGGTTTTGTAAATTAAGCATAGGCCTGCTAATATGAAAATGAACCCATGTAGATTATATGATTACAAGGATCTAAAAAAAAAGCAATTAGATTAAGACAAATCCCTATTGAGGTATCTCTAACTCATGTCAAGCTAGAGCCTTCTTAGTATAAACCTTTGGCTTGATCCTAAAGCCGCAAACACAAGTTTAAAGCCATACTGATGAGTTAAACTAGAGAGTAGGAATCCTAGTAAATTTTTTACTTTTGGAGTTTGTTTTCCTTTAATTTTTTATCTTTTAAATTCCCCTTCTCTTCTTTTTATCAAAATCATTTTTTAGAGTGTCCAACTAGCACTCATTCCCTAAAAGCTTGTATCCTCTATCATCGTCTGTTTAAAGTTCCCTATGGAGACAACCTAACTGTTACACAATTGTTAGTTTTTTATTTATTATTATTATTCAAGAATTGAAGGTTTCAACTATAGATTTGGTTTAATTTATTTTCATAAAACTTAATTGTAAAACATTTTCAAAACTCATTAAACCAAAAATGCATGAACCATTGGGTAACTTAATCTTGCTCATTTAAAAAACCTTAATAGACTTGAAGGAAAAAAAAAGGGAGTTTCATTGAAAGTTTTTCTTTAACCTAGTCTCACACACTACACACTATGCCACCAATGTTAGGGTAATTGTGTTCCTTAGCAAAATGAATGGTGGGAACCTGTGAAAGAGGACAAGTTCATTATAGATAAAATATTATGATAAGATTTGCTTTCACCAATATCCCATAGGAGGATGTAGTGAAAAGCAATTGGAGGAATTCATTTATACCACCTAAAGCTTGGTAGTAAGTCCTTAGGGGTGCTTTATCACCTAGTGCCTTAGACTAGCTATTAATAGGTTTTAACTTTTTCAAAAAAAAAAAAAAAGAAAGTTGTGAAAAACACAATATAAAAGATAGTTTGCCATTAGGCTAATCTTAGGAACTCGATACTCCTAAGACTAGGAGGTGCTAGTTTGAAAAATCATAAGACAAGGAAAACAAAAACCTTAATGGAAACTATGAAACTCAAGGGATCTTTAGTCTACAAAAACCCAGCCACACCTAGGTGAGAGGAGTTAATAAGTTAGACAAAAGGAATAAGGACTGAGCAGGGCAATGCTACTCATTGTGACTTGAGTTTGGGCTACTCAATCTTACAAATTTCTTTTAATGTTTTTGTTTTCTTTTGTTTGAGTTCTCTTAGTTTTTGCTTTGTTGGTAAGGAACTAGCAACAATCTATAGGGGGATTGTGATAAGAACCCAAACTCAACACTTTGATGGCTTTAGAGAGCCTACTTTAATGTGTTTGAGGAACTCAAAATTAACCCAATACTTTATCTTGTTGTTACTACCTTAGAAAATTATTTTTAACACATTTTGTGAGTATTCTACAAGCTTTAAGGCATTTTTGGTACAACAAAACATTCTTAAGAGCTCTCAAAGACAAAAGTACCTAAGTTGGAAGCGAACACAAATCGTGCACCTTTTAAGTGCATAAAACTCAAACTATGTACTCCTCCTTGAGCACAGAGCCACTTAGCGCACTTCTCATGTCTTTCTTGAAGACCTAGTGAACCAAAGCTCTTCTCTAAGTCTTCAATTGAATTACCAAAACTAAACCTATGATAATTACAAAGAAAAAGAGGTGCAACCACCAACTCCAAGTTGACACATGAAGAATGATGACCGCTTTGACACATAATCATATCCTCAGCATAGGCAATAGGTAAATCCAAATGAAATGGCTTGGGAGTAGTTAGAACAAAGGAGGACATTTTGCATATAAAAAGGGGATTGTGAATATACAAGTAAAAGGAGATGATAGAAATAGTTAGATAGTTTTCTTTCTTTAGGAGTAAGAATAACTTAGTTTTAGTTTTTAAACTCTTATCTAATTTTTTTAACCTTCCCTTAATCTTCAATTTAATGAATTTCCAAAATTTTCAATTAACCATACTTTTTTTTTTCAATTTTAGCTTGCAAATTTACATTTCTAGTTCTTTTCTTAATTTTCAACATGCTTAGATAATCTTTAATACTCCAAGGGTGAGAGGATTTAAGGTCCCCCATATCTCAATTCAACTGTCCATTAGTTTATTTGTGTCTAGTTTAAAAGAATTTAATTTTTATTAGTGATTGCAATGACCTCAAGAAGCTACCATTGGGAGCAAACTGTATGTTGTATTGGTTGTAAGGCTACAAGTCAAGCAACCTTATGAGCATACCTAAGTATTATTTTAATGATTCTTTGAACTAAGCATAGGTTTGATCTAAATTATCTAATTGCAAGGATCCTAAAAAGAGCAATTAGAGTGAGATGATCCTTATTGAGACTGTTCTTGTTCAATTCAAGCAAGAATCTTTTGGTATAAATCTTTGGCCCGATCCTAAAGTTGTAAGCACAAGTTTAGATCCTTGTTAATGACTTGTACCTAAGAGTAGTGATCTTAGAATCTCTACTATGGTTTGCTTTTCTTTAATTTTCTATCCTTTAAATTCTTTCTCTTCTATTTATAAAACCACTTTTTTGAGCTTCTAACCGAATCAACACTCATATCTTAAAACCTGGTACTTTTGTTGTTGCCAATCTAAAGTTCCTTGATGAGACGATCTAACTGATACATAATTGTTAGTTCTTTTTATTTTTGGTTCAAGAATTAAAAGTTTCAATGACAGATTTGGTTTAATTTCTCTTTATAAGACTTAACTATTAAATATATTTTAGAATTTGGTAAAAGAAATGAACTAGAGAATGTCGAACTAGACACATTAGAGGTGTTTAGAACTATAGCACCGACTACTTTTAAAGGTGTTAGAAATTGTATTGTGGGGCACTTGAAAGAACATTCAACCCTAAAAAACGTTAGATACTCTTGGTTGGAATCCTTCATTAAGCTCTAAAAAACAAAAATATGCAAAAAAATAAAAAAAATGGTAAAAATCATACCTTTTTAACTTTTAGTGTTATTGGAGACAATTATTTACTTCTCTATTCCTTACAATTTTCTTCTGATGTTTTCTTAGGGTTACAAAGAGTAGAAATGGAGGAAGAAAAGGAACCATGTGATGTATATTTGGTTACAAAGGCGTTTGGATCTTTTCATTAGAGATTTTTTGGTAAAATAATTTATGTTTCATATAGAGGTGTAGAGAGATTTTCATTAGAGGTTTTTTCGTAAAAGAATTTATGATTTTAGATTGAGGTGTAGAGAGATCAAGGAAGAAATTAATAGATATTTTTTTATAAATGGTTATTTGATGAAAAGAGATATTGAAAATGCAAATTTTGAAAACAAACGTTTATCTTTTAAAAAATATGAAATATAATATCTTCTGAACAAAAATATCCTTTAAGAAATTTTAAATTTTTATCTTATATCAAACACTCTTTGGATTAGGAATTAGGGATTAGGGTAAAAATGTCAAAATGAAATTATAGGTGCAGTTTTTAATATATATGAATATTTTTTAATAATTTTTTTTATAAAAAATATCAATATTATTTCATCCTTTTAATAAAATATTTCTTCTATATTCTCATTTTTCCCCATGGAATTTTATATAAAAAAAATAAAAAAAAATTCCAAATGAGCAACACCCATCTCCTCGCCAAAAATCTCTAAAACAACAAATGAAATAATTGATTAAAAAAGATGAAATACTCTTATATTTCTGAATTGATCTCATTTTATATTTTGATTTGAAGAATAATTAATTTTTGATATAAATTTTATTGATTATTTTAAGTATTTACAATATGTAAAAAAAAGAGATTATTTTTATAAGAAAATAATAAAAGTATTTTTATAAAAAAAGAAAAAAAAAAAAGTTAGGTTTCCAAAATTGAATTTCGAGGGACCTTTTTAATCTAATAACCCAAAACAAATCCCCGCTTTTTAAGTCTCATGCTCCACTCCGGTTACTATTCATGTCCCTTTTCCTTTTATCAATTCTGCTGTGACTGCGCTTTCATTTTCCAACCAACCTTCCTTCACTTTCTCTCTTAGCTCTAAACCCTTCTCCATCCTTCTCCCACACAATTCCCCCTGGTAAATTACCCTCTTTTCCCCCTCTTCTTCCATAAACCCTAGTTTTATTTAGGTGATTTTCTCTCTTTCCAAACAGAAAGCGAGGATATTGTTGGCTTTTTTGGTTTGAGTTTGATCTGATCGTTTAGGGTTTTGTGATTCTTTTTGATTTTTTTATTCGGAATTTTGTTGAATTTTGTTTTCTTGGTGAAATGATATGTGGTTTTTGTGGTGTTGGTTGTGTAGCAAGGAAGGGTCAGGGAGGAACAATGGCTATAGCAGCCCCTGGGCAGCTTAATATTAGCGAGTCTCCATCTTGGGGGTCCAGAAGTGTGGATTGTTTTGAGAAATTGGAACAGATTGGTGAAGGCACATATGGGTGAGTTCCCATTCGTCAATTTCAATAGTTTCACCATCTATTTCATTTTGAACTGTCTTCGGTTGGATTTAATTTTGGTTTTTGGTTTTTGGATTTTGTTATAAGATTATGAATTGCGATTGGGAGTTGTGTCTCCGTAGAATGTGATATGTATAATTTCATGTAAAAGTTTGTGGTTTCTAGTTAAATGTGATGGTTATGTAGTGGAATCATGGTTTAGAACTATTTTGATATTTGAGTAGCTAACTTCAATTGAAGCAGAAAGCCTCTACACCAAGGGCCAATGAATTGGGAAATCCCTATTTCAATCATTTGGGGTGAGTAACAGAATGTTAAGTCATTCTCTCCTTCTCCAATGGGCATTTTTCAAACACCACCAACTTATTTCATTATGTCGAGATATAATTGTTGAATCCATATTGTCTGTTAGAACTCTAAAGGGTGGGATTGGGTCAATTTGGGATTCAAATTGCAAGTATAAGGACTATGTAGACACACGACACTAGTAAATCTGCTTGTTCAGTGCATGTGGTAAGTTCTTGTGGGAAAAAATGGAACCATAAATAGATACTTAGTGTTTTAAAAAAAAATAAAAAAATGTTTATTGCTCCATTGTCTGAGTAATAAACAATAAATTTAGTATTGATCTTTTTAAAACTAAATATGTGCAAGAGCTAGTATATCAAGGAAATGGAAATTTTAAATCAAATAAACTCACATGAGAACTACTAACTCTTTTCATTGGAGTTGGTCCCATTATAAGTTGAATGCCTTTATTTCTGTCTTTATTTGTTGTTCCCCTTTTGGAAACTAAAAGTTCAAATTGAGATGGTGGCTCCTACACTGGATCCAATTCAATATCATCCCTAAATTGTATTGAGGAGAAATAAAATTTCCTCAAATGAAAAAGGCTACCTTGGTATACGTATGATTTCATATCTTATAGCTCTTTTTATTAATATATATCTTCTCATTGCTTACTTATAAAAAAAGAAATAAATAAAAAATTCCTGAATTGTATCAGGGATAGCTGATGGTGAACGAATCACATAGTGAAGTTTAATTGAAAAAAATGATGTTTCTCAAAAATCGTCAAACAAAATGAATATTCGTCTACAGTTCTTAGATACAAAATTAAAAGGAAATTTCCGATTTGTTATTAACTCATCCAGCATAATTTTCATAGTTTCTCTATAATTTTTACTAGCCTTAACCTTTTGACACTCAAAATTCTAAGGGGTTGAATTTGGCTCACAATGCATGAAACCTATATTAATGGACACTTAAAAGTATCCTGTTTTGGAATTCTTTGCATAGGGGACATGTGGTTGGAGATACCTATTGATTGGCTATGTACCCAATAGAGGCATTGCATGGCAGTGGGTTCTCATTCTAATCGAACGCTATGCCCTTGGCTTGTTGGGGTGGTGGACCTTCTGTAAAGGAAAAGGGTGTAACACTTGAGAGTATTTCATGTTTAGATAATCTGAAGGATCATAATTCTGGAGGTCTCCCTCTTTGGACAGAAAAACTATTCGTTTGGTGGGTAGCTATCTTAGAGTGAACTTTGCAGGTGATTCCTGCAATGGAGGGTGGAGCATTATTGGTCCTCTCCACCACATATGCCTTCTTTCAGGGATTGCTTGAAAGGTTTATTCTGGTTCAGACTGCTTCAAAAGGCATCTGATTTGCCTGTGAGTTCAGACTGGAGGTTTGAGGGTTCCTTGCAGATGATTCCAGGTGATGACCGTTTGGTTGTGTTTGTGGACAATGTACACAGTCTGCACATGGAAGTGACATGCAGGGTTTGTATCAAGGAGCTATTTGGATTGCTCTCTTTTGGTGGAGTTTCAAGCTATCCTAGTGAGGGGAGTCCCAGGAATTGGACTCTGAATCTGAGATGGCTTTATTTTGTAATTAGGAGAGTTTTTCTCTATGAGAAACTGAGGATTGGGTAGGAGGGGTCTGGACTTTATCCCTGTAGATATATGTTCAGCTGAAGGGGTGGTGGAGCATTTGTTTAGGCATCAGGCAGGGTTGGAGCTATTAGGGGTGGTTCAAGTATGAAGGAAGAATTCTAGCTCTTGCACCTAAAGTGGTTAAGGCTTTTTCTATTCTGGAGCTTATTGCTTGGAGGTAGAGCAATGAGCAAAAGGTGAATTAACTCAAGTGAAGCAAGAGGATGTCTCAGATTAGGTTCTTAGCAAGGCAAGTTTTTTGATAGATTTTTTTATTTAATGTTTTGAAGGTGTTAAGGAAGAAGGATTGAGTCTTTTGAAGCCCCATAAAAAAAACTGACGGGGTTTGCAAGAAAGGAGTAACTTGAAGAAGGGAAACATTAGATAATGTTGAAATACATAAGCAGAAAGAAATTTTAAACCACTTCATTGACAACTTTCTAATAAAAAATGAGAGAGCATTTCATTTTAAAGATGAACAAATAAAGAGACAGGCTATCCTTGAACAAGGCTCAAAGGAAGGTGCACAACACAGATAAAGGAGAAAGAAACACTACCAGCAGCTACAAACCCCTCAAGAACCCTTATAATGCTCCAAGCAGACTGCTCATTTCATGGCTAAGAAGTCTGTTTCCTCCCTTTCATATTTAGTCACTAAACTGATGACCGAGATCCACCTCAAACTTTTTAATGAGGTTCACTATCTCCCTTGGGAAATGGACATACAGGGCTTCCTGCCTGTGATTGCCCATTGTTGTCTATCCATTCTGTAATTGGGGAAGAATGACCCTCTATGAGCACTGTTACAAAAGTCTGGAGTGATAGTCTTTCTGGGGCCTTCAAGGTGTGGTAAAACCTCAGTCTTAACTTCATTCTCCTCTCAACTGACTTAGAATAAGCAGAACCTGAGCAACTCATTCTTAGAGATGTAGTTTGCTCCCCATTTCCCAGTTGCACAACCGTTTCCATCAAGGCTGCCTATCCTCCTATTAAAGCATGCCTCCTTTGCGATCCCTTTCAAAATTAGCTCCACCTGGCTATACTTATGCAAAAAAAGTTCTGACATTTCTCTCCTTCCAACTGACCTTGATCAAGGCAGAAAGCATGTGAAAAGTGCTTGAAGGGCCACAAGAAATATGAAAAGAATTTTATTAATAGTTATTAGAAGTTAAAGAATTTTACTATTAGAGCTGATAGTGACCAGAACTCTTGCTGCTAAACAATAAGTGAAACAAATGTAAAAAGGATTTCCCTTGTCCTTTTTTAGATTCCTGCTGGTTTCCGCTGTATACGTTTTGTGTACTTTGGCATTTTATTTGTACTATTTCTTTTTACCTATCAAAAAAAAAAAAAAAAGGTGTAAAAAGGAGAGGAGGAAAGTATATGGAACATGATTTGATGCTGTGGGGATGGATATTACTCTCAGTGATTGAGTTGAAGTCACATACTGGATAGAATGATGGAAGACTGAGTTGGGAGAAGGCTTGATTGAGTTGATTTAAGTAACTTGAAAATTTTATTTTATGTTTCCCTGAGTCTCTCTCCCCCCCTCCTTCAGAAAAAAAAAAAAAGAAACGAAAAAAAGAAAAGAAAAGTAGTGTAAAAGGAGAGGAGGAAAGTATATGGAACATGATTTGATGCTGTGTGGAAGGATATTACTGTCAGTGATTGAGTTGGAAGTCACAGACGGGATTGAATGGTGAAAGACCAAGTTGGGAGAAGGCTTGATTGAGTTGATTTAAGTAACTTGAAAATTTTATTTTATGTTTCACTGAGTCTCTCTCTCTCTCCCCCCCAGTTTGTAATTTATTTATCTGCATTATTTTTCTTAGTGAACATTGCTTTCCATTAGGCAAATGTTTAGAACAATTAAAGATATGGCCATGGGGGTTACCTTCTAAACATGTTTATTTGGGTTCAAAAGAACTCTGGTTTCTTGAATTTGTTCCCTTTAAGTTTGTGATGTTATCCGCAGGAACTTGATTGTTTCATCTGTGTATATGCAGTCAAGTGTACATGGCTAGAGAAATCAAAACAGGGGAAATTGTTGCTTTGAAGAAAATACGAATGGACAATGAAAGAGAGGGGGTATAATTTTTAAACACTTAGATATAAATGACTATAAATTTTGTTGGCATGTTTTTATATTATAGAGATTCAAACTTCTCTTCTGAAATGTATTTTGATTTTTCATCAGTTCCCTATAACCGCCATTCGTGAAATTAAAATTCTAAAGAAGTTGCATCATGAAAATGTGATCAAGTTGAAAGAGATTGTAACTTCTCCAGGTATGTTTTGAATCTTCAGAGTCACTTCTATCTCTATGTTTTTCCAGTGATTCTTTGTTCTGTAAACTGCTCTTCTGTCTATCTAGTTTAGTTAGATATTAAAGTTTTGGGATTGTTCACCAGGTCCTGAGAAGGATGACCAAGGGAGGCCAGGCAAGTACTTTATTGTCATGTGCTATGTTAGCCAATCATGATGTTAGTGCATTGCATGCTTTCCTATGTTGGTTCACTTATCACGTGAGGATATTTTCATGAACTTAAAAAGTTACATAAATATTGCCGCATAAGCTGGTCCTTACTAGAGTACCAAGAATTTCTGATATCAACTTCATTACTTGGGGTTGCAGATGGTAATAAGTACAAAGGAGGCATCTACATGGTTTTTGAATACATGGACCATGATTTGACTGGTCTTGCTGATCGTCCTGGGATGAGATTTTCAGTCCCTCAGATAAAGGTATCACAAATAACCTGAAAAATTTCTTTCAGATAATTAATGATGATGCTTGATCTCTCTCTCTCCCTTCCTCCTCCCCCTCTTCCTCATCCTGCTGCTTCCAGTGTTATATGAGGCAGCTTTTGACGGGGCTTCACTACTGTCATGTAAATCAAGTTCTTCATCGGGATATCAAAGGTTATAACTAAGACAAGTTTTTTGTTATTTGATTTTCTTTTTTATTAATGAGGCTAAGCTAAGCTGTTCTATATTTGTACAGGCTCTAATCTTCTAATAGACAATGAGGGAAATTTGAAGCTTGCAGATTTTGGCCTTGCCCGGTCATTTTCAAATGATCACAATGGGAATCTTACAAATCGTGTTATTACCTTATGGTACAGGTAAGCAGTTAAACTCCCATGGGTAGAGAACTCAGATTTCAGTAGCAGCCTCTTTCTATTCCTTAAGGAGCATTAACTGTTTAACCAATCCCAATTTGAACAGACCGCCAGAGTTGCTGCTTGGGACCACAAGGTATGGTCCAGCTGTTGATATGTGGTCAGTTGGCTGTATCTTTGCAGAACTTCTGCATGGAAAACCTATCTTTCCTGGAAAAGATGAGGTAGGTTGCTCCCTATTGATGTCATTTCTTTTGGTTGGAATAGTTGGTGAGATTCTTTTAATCAAGTGTACTTGAACAAATAATTTAAGGACTGATGGTCATGAACTAGACTATTCACTTTTCTGGATATGCAAACTGTTCTGTTATTAAATTCTGTTGGATGTCACACCATAGAATTAGGTTTCTTCTGGGAAGCTTGAACTCCATGTTCACCCTCTATGACTAAAGGGTATCGAATAATCATTGCCCACTAATATACATGTCCAGATATTGGCCATTTCATGTGGATTTGGAGGAAAAAACAAAAGAAAAATGCATTCTCCTCCAGAGTGCCTGTCTGGATCCTGACAAACACCACAAAGACTACCCAATAGTTTTAGTTCTAAACCCTTCATCTTCTCTCAAGGAAACAATTCTGTTTGTGGCCATTCTAAGACATGTTTCTCAGTTCCTTGTGAGAAAGATGAGTTTCTTTAGACTTTAATACAATTGCTTTTACTGATCAAAGAAAAAATGAGTTTCTTTAGACTGGCCTTGTCTGGCTTTGGGTCTTCTGCAAATTCTCAGTTAGAATTTCTTCTAGAATAGTCTTGTTAGCTATTATTATTGTTGTTGTTTTCTGATTTTGTTCCTTTTATGATCATGAAATTGTAATAAAATCATAAGAAATCATGTTTCAAGTAGGAAAAAGTCAGTCCCAAGGTTATAATTCAAAGTATGGTTCACCTCCTAACAGCTTGTTCAAAAGGACAAAATTGATGGGCTGGAACAATTTTAGTCAATGATTATTGTGAGTAGTATGTACAAAATCAATGCTATTTTTCTCTTAACAGTATTCATCAAATCCTCCTGGACACCATCTCTCACTAACCAATTGCATGTCCCAGAAAAGGAAAAAGAAACCTATTAAAAGGCCATCAGCTAGCTTTTCTATAAAGGTTCTAGGTAGGAAGATCCTTTGTTCGCTTTCTCTTCACCCTCGGGGTGGATATCGTAAGTAGATTGATCCTCAGAGAGGAAGGATCAGCTTTGGTAGGTGTTTTTTTATTTTTATTTTTATTTTTATTTTTTGAGGTTGTGGAAATCATTTAAAGGTGTTTCATCTTCAATCCATTGATATCAATTCTCTTTGGCTTCTGAATAAAAAAATTGACAAAGGGTGTGGTGGCAGTGATCTTATTAGCTGTCATGTGTATGCTTAAGTTTTCAGTTTTTTTTTTTGTATGAGGTGGGGTTGGGTTGGTTTTAGTTCATGTTAGAGCCTTTCTTGAACAGAGTGGTCATGGAGACTCCCTAATGGACAAACTTCTCTTTGTTACTCTGTCATTAAGAGTACATATGGTTTGCATTGTAATGATTGGGATGCTAACCCTGGGGTGAAGACTACTCGTCAAAGCCTTTTGATGATACTGCCAAAGAGTTCAAGCCTTTCCGCCTTGTAGATTCATTGTCGGCAAAGGATCTAAGATCAGATTCTGGGAAGACTCTTGCTTAGGAAGTTTTCCCCTTGTTTAGGAAGTTTTCCCCTTGTTATTCCTCTCCTCATCTTTATGCTCTTTTTAGAAGGAATAACTCCCCAATTTCCTGGTTATACTCCTGCAGCTCCTACCTCTTAGCATTTTGGTTCCCATAAGAATCTCATTGAGTAGTTGATTGCAGATTTGTCATCACTCTTTATGTCCCTTGGAATGTAACTCTATCCTTTGCCCTTGAATAGAGAAATTGGTTGATTGGGGCATTTTTCACTTTAAAATCCTTCTATAGTTCTATCTTTTGCTTTCAAGAAGAATACATGGCCTATTCTCTATCAACCTAACTAATTCAGAGATCCAATGCCTCCCCTAATATCAAAGTATTTGCTTGGCTAGTGACTCATAAGATCTTTTGCAGCATCTATTTGCTAAGGGGGTGTTCAACGGGTGGTTGGCAGAGATATGCTAATTGTAGCCTTTTAGGGATTCAGCAGGGGCTTAGGAGCAAACTTCTTTGGCACCATGCTCCAGTTGGCCAGTCTCTGGATGATCTGGACTAAGAAAAACTTCAGCATGAGCAAGGAGAGGCAGAGCTTGCTTTTCAACAAAGT
This sequence comes from Vitis vinifera, assembly GCF_030704535.1. Taxonomy (NCBI): domain Eukaryota; kingdom Viridiplantae; phylum Streptophyta; class Magnoliopsida; order Vitales; family Vitaceae; genus Vitis; species Vitis vinifera. Next base: position 16,893,717 of record NC_081810.1, on the reverse strand, counting down.
TTCTTTGAAAGATTTTGGAATTTATTTAAATAATATATTTCTTGTAGCCGGGGTCTCTTGCTTTTTTCCCTTCAAAAATTATATGGAACTCTTGTGTACAGCCCAAATTGAGCTTTTTTGCGTGGGAGGCTTCTTGGGGGAGAGTTCTAACTTTGGATCACTTGCAAAAGAGAGGTTGGGTTATGGCAAATAGATGTTTTCTTTGCCATAAGAGTGAGGAGACAATTGATCACCTTCTTATCCATTGTGAAAAAACGAGGGAAGTATGGATGGTGTTCCTTTCCTTTTTTGGTGTTTCGTGGGTTTTCCCCCGTTCGGTCAAGGAAACCCTTTTAGGGTGGAGGGGGTCTTTTGTGGGAAAGAAAAGGAAGGTGGCGTGGCAATTGGGACCGTTATGCTTGTTTTGGGTCATTTGGAAGGCTAGAAATTCAATTGCATTTGAGAATTGTGAGCTGTCCATTCAAAGGCTGAAAGCATCTTTTGTGTATTTTTTGTGGTCGGAATCCAAATTGTGGATAAAAGATGGTCCTTCGACCTTAATAGATTTTATAGATTGGGTGTGTATGCGTTAAGGGAGAGGTTTTTTTGTTTTGCCTTGTCCTTTGATGTTTGGGCCCTTTTGTAGGGGGGTAAGTCCCTTTATACTGTAATTTGGTGGGTCGCCTCTTTAGCGTCTCTTTGCAATGCAATCTTATACTTATTGATAAATATATATATATATATATATATATATATATATATATATATATATATATATTTCTTGCTTTGTCTTTTTAATTTTTATTTAATTTAAAATTCAATATGCTCATATTTTCATTGGGGAGTAATAAGGAAACTCTTATTTTGGTAAAAATGCTTTAGCAATGTGTTATACTAGGAATCTATTTGTCTTTAACCCCTTTAGTGCCCATTTGGTATGCAGGAATAATAATGAAAATTTATTTATTTATTTTTCTGTCATAAAAATCATTTTCAAATGGTGATTAACACATGTTTTTCCTATGTCTAAATGCATTTGAAAGATCTGAACATACTTCTTTTTCAAGTTTCATTTGAATCTTTGATCTTTAGTTCATTTAAGGAGAATCTAATCATCCTTTGGAATTTATAAGCAATCCTTTTAAAGATTAAGTTTTACTCGAGTTCCAAGAAGCGAAAAGTTTGGAACTACCTTTCTTTGAGGAAGAAGTCCGATTTTCTTTGATGGAAATGAACAGAGATAAAGCCCCAGGCCTGGATGGCTTCATAGTGGCATTTTGGCAATCATGTTGGGACTTTGTGAAGGAGGAGGTCATGGAAATGTTTTAAGGAATTTTATGAACAAAGTTCCTTTATCAAAAACCTAAATACCACTTTTTTGGTGCTAATCCCAAAGAAAGGAGGGACTGAGGATCATAGGGATTTTAGACCTATAAGCTTGTTAGGGGGATTGTATAAATTGTTGGCTGCAAACGAGGTGATTGATTCCTGACAAAAAAGAAAAGAGAAAGGGCTAATCTGTAAACTGGATATTGAAAAAGCTTATGAGAACATCAATTGACATTTTTTAATGAAGGTTATGCAAAAGATGAGTTTTGGGTCAAAGTGGATGGGATGGATGTGGAGATGCATATCAACAGCTAAGTTTTCTGTCTTGGTAAATGGGGTGCCGACAGGGTTTTTTTTGAGCTCCAAGGGACTGCAACAAGGAGACCCTTTATCTTCTTACCTCTTTGTTATGAGAATGGAAGTGATGAGTGTTCTCATAAGGAGGACTGTTGATGGGGGAGAATACGAGGAAAAGAAAGGACCGAAATGAATATATCTCATTTGTTATTTGCTGACGATATAGTTGTTTTCTGTGAGGCAAAGAAAGAACATTTAACTTATTTGAGCTAGACATTGTTTTGGTTTGAAGCTGCGTCAGGCTTAAGAATCAACATGGCTAAAAGTGAAATCCTTCCAGTTGGTGGGGTGGAAGAGTTTGAGGAACTGGCAGTGGAGTTAAGGTGTAGGGTGGGGTCTTTGCCCTCAACTTACTTGGGACTGCCTTTAGGGGCTCCACATAAATCACTTTCTGTGTGGGATGGGGTGGAAGAGAGAGTGCGTAGGAGACTAGCACTTTGGAAAAGACAATATATTTCCAACGTTGGAAGAATCACTCTCATAAAGAGCACAATGGCTAGTATGTCCATCTACCAGATATCTCTATTTCGAATGCCCAAGGTAGTAGCAAGAAGACTAGAAAAATTACAAAGAGATTTTCTATGGGGAGGGAGAAACTTGGAGAGGAAAGCCCACTTAGTTAAATGGGAGGTGGTGTGTACGGATAAGGAGAAGGGTGGTCCATCTACCAGATGTCTCTATTTCGAATGCCCAAGGTAGTAGCAAGAAGACTAGAAAAATTACAAAGAGATTTTCTATGGGGAGGAAGAAACTTGGAGAGGAAAGCCCACTTAGTTAAATGGGAGGTGGTGTGTACGGATAAGGAGAAGGGTGGGCTAGGCATAAGGAAGCTAGCACTTTTGAATAAGGCCTTGCTTGGCAAATGGATATGGAAATTTGCCTTTGAAAAGGAAAACCTTTGGAAGAAGGTGATTTTGGTGAAGTATGGGCAAGAGGCCCTTGGTTGGAGTGGGGGTTTGGAAGGAGATTTTGAAGGAAACAAATTGGTGTTGGGAAAATATAGAGTTCACAGTTGGTAATGGTACTAAAATTAGATTTTGGACTAATAATTGGTGTGACCTTGTAGTGTTGTCCCAAAGTTTTCCCCAATTATATGCTTTGGCTGTCCATAGGAATGCAACAGTGGATGAAGTTTGGGATCTGAATTTTGGACAGGGAGGATGGAATCTAAGATTCATTAGAGCATTTAATGATTGGGAGCTGGATTTGGTAGGAGACTTGTTAACTGTTTTGAGGGACTACAGGCTAACTTTGGAGAAGGATTCAGTTACTTGGAAGGGTGGGAGAAATGGAAAGTTTGGTGTTAAGGAAGCGTATAGATTGCTGATTACACCTAATGACATTTCTTTCCTGAAGAATTGCATTTGGGTGGCTAGAGTCCCAACCAAAGTTGTTTTTTTTTGCTTGGGAGGCTACGTGGGGGAAGGTTCTTACCCTAGATAGACTCCAAAAAAGAAGGTGACGGCTCCCAAATCGTTGCTATTTGTGTGGTTGTGAAGAAGAAACTGTAAATCATATACTTTTACACTGTAAAGTGGTCAGAGTTCTTTGGGAGATTGTCTTTGTCTTGTTTGGCATTCAGTGGGTTTTTCCATAAACAGTAAAAGAGGTGTTAATTAGATGGAGGGGCTCTTTTGTGGGCAAAAAAGGGAAAAAGATTTGGAAATCTATTATGTTGTGTATTTTTTGGACGGTTTGGAAGGAAAGGAATAGATTAGCTTTTAGGGGGGGTTTTTTAGTAGTACAGAAACTCAAAAATTATTTTGTAACTTGTGGAGTTGGGCTACATTGTATATTGGAGATGAGTCCTCTTCACTTATAGGTTTTTTGGAGTGGTTGGCATCCACTTAAGGGTTGGTGAGGTTTTTTGTTTCAAATTTTGCTCTTAGAGGTATAGGCTTCCTTGTATACATCTTGTATGCTTTGTGGCTGTTTACCTTTTGATAATATACTTCATGTTATTTATAAAAAAAAAAATTAAGTTTTACTTGAGTCAGTTGAGAATGGTTTCTTCAGGTTCTCCAATAAACGGAGAAGTTCTGTGATCTCAAGCTAAGCATGCATCAATTTCTTTCCATTTCTCATCCATTATTGTGTTTGGATCACTACCTAGGAGTGAAGATAAAAATAAAATATTTCATTCCCGTGGAAATCTAAGGCCACTCATATCAGTATTTTTTTTTTTTTTTTGATAGATGAAGATGTATTAATAATAAAAGAGGGTATACATAATGTATGCAAAGCAACCAAAAGACCTAGAAAAGAAGCACGAAGACACAAAAACCAGCAAACGTGCCCTACAAAGAGCTTAACCAATCCACAAATTCTAACATCGACAAAGAATTGTCCCCGATATACAATTTAACCCAAACCTAAAAAAGGTTGAAAAAAGAATTTTTAATTTTTTGGTCTAAGCTTTCACAATTATCGAAGAGTCTCCTACTTTGCTCCCTCCATATGGTCTTTAACACCCATAACGGAACAACCTTCCAAGACTTTTTTCTTTTTTTCCCAACAAAAAAACTGCTCTAGCTTAAGAGAAATCCCCTAATTGAAGAGTACATCACTATTGTACATTGAACAAAGCAAAAACCAACTGCCATAAATTGTGTGCTTTCTTGCAATGGAGGAGAATATGATCACCCGTTTTTTCATCCTCTTTACACATGTAGCATCTATTAGGGATCCTCTAACCCCTCCTTTTGAGCTGATCAAGAGTTAAAATCCTAGCCCATGTAGCTTCCCAAGCAAAGAAGCTAACTCTCATTGGGACCCAAGAATTCCAAACTATATCATGAGTGAAAGGCTTCGCTTGTTTACTAGCCAAAGAGGAGTAGAAAGACTTACTTGAGAAGTTATCATTCTTTAACCCTAACCACACCATAGTATCCTCAAAGCTCGACCTAATGGAGTGGTCATACAATCTTCCAAAAAATGCATCAACCTCCTTTAGCTCCTAGTCATGCAACTGTTTAACAAACCTAGGGCTTCAACTATCATCATCCCAAACGTCAACCACCCAAGCATCTTTTGAAGAGGCTATAGAATAAAGAGCCAGAAATGATTCTCTCAAAGGTGTGTCACCACACTTGTCTATCTAGAACTTCACCATGTTGTCGGATTCAACCCTAAACCCTATTCTGTCCTTGAGCGCCTCCTATCCACCTCCAATTGTCTTCCACACAACCACACTATACTCCTCTATCATATCTTTAGTACACCATCCCCCTTCTTCCTATGCGTACTTTCCTACAATTGCTTGTTTCCAAAGGGGGTTTCTTTCACTCACAAATATTTAGGAGCATTTCCCTAACAGACCCTTATTAAGGATGGATAAGTTTCTAGCCCCTAGCTTCCACTATCCCCCCATTCCATATATCTATCCACCCCTAAGCTCCTCACCAGAAAGTGACAACTACTGCACCTTTGTTTCTTGAAGACAAACAAGGTCGACTAAGTGTGAGTGAATTAGAGACTTGATGAGTTTGCGCTTTCACCTCTCATTGATCCCTTTAGCATTCCAAGATAGGATGCGTAACTCTTCATTGACAAACTTTTGCTAATTTCCAAAACCTTTTTTGTCCTCGCCTGCCACTAGTTGAGTTACTTATAATTAACATGACATTCCAACTTCTGTAATTTCCTTTCAAACTTTGAACCAACAGGAAAACCCTTTTTCTGCCCCTGCCTTGTAACCTTCCATTTCTTTGTAAGTTCTAATCTCCTCAAATGTTGCAAGATCTCCTCTTCAAAACCATCAATTGGAAGCCCCACAAATTTGCTAAAAGAAGCTAGCTTACTAAAACTATCCCTAGTCTTAGCAAGGTTCCTCACCAAATTCCTGCAACACCCTCCTTTACCAAAGGAAAACCCTCTTTCTCCTCCCTTGAACTATCTCCAAAATGATTAGCCTGAAGGTCCACCAATGAGCTATCCTTTAGAATCATTCTAAACGGACCACCCCTTGCAACATCATCCATTGGCAAAGGCCTGTCCCTTTCCTCAGCATACCCCCACCAGATCAACCCCTCGTTTCATCGATCAACAATAACCATCCCCATTGATGGAGAAGAGAAGAAGAAGGAGAAGATGGAGCCTCGCAACCCAAGAGAGAAGAAAAGGGGTTCTTTGTACTTTGAAAACAAAACGATTCTGCCATCAATGCTTTGTCCACTGGAGTGAGGGAGAACCCGCTACACTTCATCGGCGGGGACACTACACTCTCGGAGAGCTCTCCTGCTAGCACCAACCCCCACTTAGGGCACAGGTCTCCCTTAGAAGGGGAAAGAGGGTCTCGATGGGCTTTAAAGCCTTCAAAACTCACTAAGCCCAAAGAGGACTCCTCGTGGGCCAAAGGAGGACCATGAGCCTTTTTGCCACCCACGGCCTAGATGCCCTTTAAAAGGCTTGAAGCTTCTTCTTTGGTAGACTCCACTTTGAGGCCTTAACTGCCTAAGAGGACTAACACAGTCCACCTTGCCAACTTCTAAAGCAACACTTGCTATAGGATGTGCGCTGTCCTCTTCCCCCTTGTACCTTTCTGTCTCTTGCACGTCCAACTGTAGCTTTTCCACAGACAAAGTTAAGGAGGCCTTACTTTCAACAGCTTTCACCCCACCAAAGCGCCATACCTCAACCACTTTTTTCCATTGTCGAGAACCCACAAATCCCACTTTCCCTAGCATGCATGAAGTTCCCATCATCCTCTCCCTTTCTTTTAGCCTTTCAGTACTAGGAATCACTTGATCCACCTAAGGTGGGAGTTCCTACCACAATTGAACTGCAAAACAGGATGCCTTACGACTACCTGTAGATTCCTTGACACCTTTCTCTCGTTTGTCTTGGCCAAAACTTTTGTCCATTGTAGATTCTTCCACCTCGCAATCTCCTCATCCACCCCCAAGAAGCCCCCATAAGCATCACCCACCTGTTTCAAGAAAACTGTCCCAAAGGAACAACAATAGTCCCACTAGCCTTACCCAAGCACTTTTTGCCTGAACATCCTTTTTGAAACAACCAACCTTTGGGTCCCATCTATCAAGCAACAAAGTTTTCGTTTATAAACCCGCTCACCTTCTTGCAGAACCCTATTTGCCTCCCTTGTGTGTTCAAAATCAAATAGAATTAGTGAACCTGCCAACAAGGACAGAGAGGGATTCCCTTTTAATCTCTAGAGCTTCCTAGCCCACTCCTTCAAAAGTGTTAATGATGGGGTCTCATCCGTGGATTCTCACCAACTCCCCACCAAGCACCAACTAAGGTGATGCAACTTGTTGAAGGCATTAACATCCTCAATTTGTAACCACACCAAGTCAACCTTACTCCCTTGAGGCACTCCCACCTCCTTAATTAGAGAAGCATCTTTCGTAGTCCCCATAGAGTGTTTCATCTGAACAAGGAGAGCCATAGATTGTTCTAGCTGAGACTTCGCCTTGCAACTTCTCAACTTTTGAGCTAGAACTAACCACCCTCCCAGCAATCCCTTACCTTCAGGGAAGATCAAGACAAACCTTTTTGCTTCCACTGAAAATCTGGACACAAAAGAAACCTTCCTGCCTCATTACTACGTAGTTGAAGCTTATAGCTTCTACTTCCCTCTAGCTAAGAATTGCTGAAGACATTCAATTTCGTTTTTTGACAGCAAGCTTCTACTCCTAGTAACAAAGCTAAACATCTTTCTCCAAATTAAATCCACATCAAAAACTTCTTCCCCTCTCAATTATAACCCCTGAAATCTTTCCTTTGAAGAAATCACCAAAATCTTAAAGGATTTTGATTCAATCCCAAACCAAACTCTGCCTCTAGACATCACAACTCTTCTTCATCTCTTAGGAGTTACTCATCATTAGTTTAGTCAACTAATCTAAATATGCAGAAAATATACATAAAATCAAGAATAAATCAAATAAACTCCATGAAATTAGGAATAATTATTGGATTCCAACACTCCCCTTCAAGCTGGTTCAAAGATATCTTCCATCCCAAGTTTGCTAACCATAGAGTTGAATGTAGGATTCTGAACTCCCTTTGCGAAGATGACAACTAGTTGTAGTTTGGATGCAACAAACGAAGTGAAAATCAGTCTACTAGCAATCTTTTCTTTAATGAAATGTCTATCAATCTTAACATGTTTAGTTCTATCATGTTGTACTGGGTTGTGAGCAATGCTGATTGTAGCCTTGTTATCACAATACAATCTCATAGGATTCATAAGATTAACTTGTAGTTCCCTCAATAAACCTTTTAGCCACATGCCAAGGGCCATGGCTTGAAACTTTGCTTCAGCACTAGACCAAGCAACTACATGTTGCTTTTTACTTCTCCAAGTAACCAAGTTACCGCCCACAAAAATACAGTACCGTGAAGTAGATCTCCTATCAATAATAGAACCTGCCCAATCTACATCTGTGTAAGCCTCAACTCTAAAGTAATTGTTCTTTGAGAACAATAAACCTTTTCTTGGAGTTGGGTTTAGGTACCTCAAGATTGCATCCACATGACATTCTAAGGGAGAGTGCATAAACTGACTTACCATGCTAACAATATATGCTATATCTGGTCTTGTGTGGGATAAATAAATCAATCTCCCAACAAGTGTTTGATATCTCCCTTTGTCAATTGGTATTCCTTTAGTGATGGCGCCTAATTGATGATTTTGATCAATAGGTGTATCCACAGGTTTGCATCCTAGATTTCATTTAGCAAATCAAGGATATACTTCCTTTGAGTAATATAAATTCCCCTTTTTGATCTTGCCACTTTATCGCCAAGAAAATATCTTATATTTCCAAGATCTTTGATTTCAAATTCATTTGCCAACTTTCCCTTAAGGTTCTGCATCTCTTCTACATCATTTCCAATGACAATTATGTCATCTACGTAAACAATAAGTGTAGTAATCTTCTTTTCAGGTGATTACTTGATGAAAAGAGTATGATCTCCTTAACTTTGGTGATAGCCAAATTTGAGCAGAGACTTAGCAAATCTCTCAAACCATGCTCAAGGGGATTGCTTCAAACCATACAATGATTTCTTCAATCTATAAACCTTTCCATTGCTGAATTTTCCTTCAAAACCAGGAGGCAAATCCATAAATATTTCTTCTTCCAAGTTCCCATGCAAAAAAACAATTTTTTTTTACATCAAATTGTCGAGTGGCTAATCAACATTTGCTGCTAAGGATAAAAGAACTCTAATGGAATTCATCTTTGCCACAAGTTCAAAAGTTTCTTGGTAGTCAATTTCATAGGTTTGTGTGTATCCTTTTGCTACTAACTTAGTTTTATACCTTTCGATTGAACCATCATCTTTGTATTTTATAGTGAATACCCACTTGCATCCCACTTATTTTTTTCCTTTGGGAAAATCAACAATATTCCATGTTTCACTTTTATACAAGGCTTTCATCTCCTCATTTATAGCCTCTTTCCACCTAGGATCACTTAGAGAGCCTTTTGTACATTTTTAGGAACTGAATCCAAGGACAAATGAGTGATAAAGGCCTATATTGGTGGCAAAGTCTATGATAGGACAGAAAGTTTGACAAAGGATGTTTAGTACAACTTTTAACACCTTTGCGAATAGCTATAGGAATATCAAGATTGGTGTCAAAACCATGATTAAGAAGAGAGGGATTAGAAGGATTAGATGTACCTAATTCTAGAGTTGATGAGTGGTCGTGTGTAAGAGAGATTGGGTCTTGCTCTTACATTGGTAGCCTTGGCCTCCTAGAGTAAACCATCAAGTTTGAATCAACATTTTCTGCTACTGTTGGTTTTATGATGTCGGTTTCTTTTCCTGCTGCTGGTTGTATGTTGTTTACCTCTTCTACATCACTATGTTCAGTAGCATGACTTCAATGGGTAAATGAAGCATCCAAGACTGATCTTCTTGCAATATTTTCTCCCCTCGAAGATTAGATTTCTGGTAATAGGGTTGGTTTTCAAAAAAACTTACATCCATGGAAACAAATTTCCTTTGTGTAGGTGGATTATAGCACTTATACCCTTTTTATGTGGGGGAATAGCCCTAAAAAATACACTTAGTGGCTTTAGGATCAAGTTTGGATCTATTTTTGTTTGGGATATGGACAAATATAATACAACCAAAGACTTCGGGTGGAAGGGAACCAAGGCAATTTATGTGAGGTAGGTGTTGTTTTAGGATGTTTATTGGAGTCTTGGAGTTTAGGCTTTTTGTGGGCATCCTATTGATAAGGTAGGTAGCTATGAGCATCACATCTCCCCAAAAAAACTCAGGAACATTTCTAGCAAACATTAGGGCTCTAGCTACCTCCAACAAATGTCTATTTTTCCTTTTGGCTACCCCATTTTGTTAAGGAGTACCTACACAAGAGGTTTGAGGAATAATCCCATTCTCCAAGAAATAATTTCCAAGGATTTGGTTTAAATCATGGTTTTAAAAACCGGACTGGACCGGCCGGTCCGACCGGTTTGACCGTTGGCCGGTCACCAATCCGGTCCGGTTCGGCCATTTGAGCCAGGAGCCTTAAAACCGGCGTTGGATCGCCGAAACCGTAGTTAGACCGATGAATCGGATGACCCAGCCGGTTTCGGGTGAACCGAACAGTTCTCCTCCCCCATCCAACGCTTCATCAGCCCGCTTCAGCGCCGCCGCCACCACCATACAACCATCCTTCTTCTCAACCCCTTGAAATGCCCCGACCCAGATTTTTTCCTGTTTTTGGTGCCAAAACCCTTCCTTCTTCCTCGCCCTTCCCCACCCAGATTTTTTCCCTTTCCATTTCCGGTGCCCCGCAACCCTTCCTTCTTCCCAGTCGCGACGTCCCCACCTAGGTTTTTTCCATTTTCCGGTGCCCCCCAAAACCCTTCCTTCTTCCTCGCCCTTCGGTGCCAAAACCCTTCTTTCTACCTCTCTCTTCCCTACCCATCCTTCTACCTCTCCCTTCCCTACCCAGATTTTTTCCCTTTCCTTTCCGGTGCTCCCACCCAGATTTTTGACATTTTCCGGTGCCTCAAAACCCTTCCTTTTTGGCTGCCCAAATTTTTGACATTTTTTATTTTCCTTTTTGACATTTTCCTACCTTTTTGGTCGTCCATTCCAATTTTTTATTTTTTATTTTTTTTACTCCATCAACATTATTATTTATTTTATTTTATATTTATTATTTTTTTACTTCATGATTTTTAAAACTTGTGATTTTAATTTAAATGAATGAAAATAATTAATATTATAATTTTAAATAAATTTATGATTATAAAATAAGTTTTTGATTTAAAATTTCAAAATTTAAATTTAAATTCTGATTTTAATTCAAATTTCTAATTTGAAACTAATTTTATAATTTTTTAAATAAAAATTTAATTTTTAAATAATATATAAATTATTATTATTTTATTTTTGAAAATTTAATAATATATAAATTATATATTTATGACGTCATCGGTTCGATCGCGGTTCGACCGCCGGTCCGACCAATGAACCGTGAACCGGTAACTTTTCAGGTTCAATGGCCGGTTCAGTTCTGAAAACATTGGTTTAAATACTCCCTTCCATTATCTGACCTCACAATTTGCAATTTTGCATTAAACTGGGTTCGGATCATTTGATGGAACTGTTTAAGGGTGAGGCTAGTATTTGTTTTTTCTTTTAGGAGATAGATCCATGTGGTTCGAGTACAATCATCAATAAAACTTATGAACCATTTTGCTCCTAAATGACAAGGAACTTGTGAAGGACCCTAAACATCAGTGTGGATGAGAGAAAAGGGAATTTCACTTCTTTTATTACCCAAAGGATAAGAAATACGGTGATTTTTTGAGAACTCACAAACTTTGCATTGGAATTTAGAAGGATCCAAGTTGATACACAATTTAGGGTACAAGGTTTTCAAAAAGACAAAACTTGGATGCCCTAATCTTTCATGTATTAACCAGAGTTCTCTTTCTTTTTCTATATTTCCTTTTATTTGATGAACTTGAATCTTTCCTTGCTCCTCTGTAACCAAGTAATAGAGACCCTCTCTCTCTTTAGCACTACCAATCACCTTCCCCGTAGTTAGGTCCTGAAACACACAATGAGTGGGAAGGAAAGTTACAAAACAATTTTGAAATTTTCTTAATTTACTGATGGACAATAAGTTATAGGACGTATTTGGGACATGCAAAACAGATGAAAGAGTGATATTGGGATATTGGGAGTGACTAAAACATTGCCTTTACCACTAATAGGAGTCAAAGATCCATTAGCAACCTGTACTTTTTGGTTACTAGAACATGGAATGTAGGATAGAAAAACATTAGACTCTTTAGTTATGTGATTAGTTGCCCCTGAATCAATAATCCAAGTTTTAGAATGAAGAATAGTAGAAGTACCAAGGGCTGTTTTAAAAGTACCTGATTGTGCAAAAGCGCAAGAAGTGGAGGAAGAGGAAATTGTGCAAAGCCGCAAGAAGTGGAGGAAGAGGAAACCTCAGATTTTCCCACAACAGGAGATCTAGTTGTTCTTTTGTGAAAGGGACTCTTTGAGGTTGATGTTGAACTTGGTGTCTTTGTCGTTTCTAAATTGTGTGTTACCGTGGCTGTCCTTAGCCCTTGATTGTGGCTTTCCATCCAATTTCCAGCCCATCTCTCTAGTGTATCTTTGCTTATTGTAATGGTGGCAATTGAAGGTTGTGAATATGATAGGCAAGGCTTGGCAGTGAAGGCCAAGAAGAAGAAAAAACTACCAGAAACCTTTTTTCAGTTCTGATACCAAGTTGGAAAATAAAATCTTCTTCTTATTTCTTTGAAAAATTAGTACAAATATATATACAACTTTCAAACTTGTACAATAAATGGAAATAGAATAAGACAACTGGCCTATTCCTAAAAATCCTCTAAATTACAACTTCCTTAATTTATATAGTCAACTAATCTAAATATGCAGAAAATATACACAAAATCAAGAATAAATCAAATAAACTCCATGAAATCAGAAATAAGTATTGGATTCCAACAACTTAATGAGTCACTAATTTTAGGAAATAAATCAGGAAGTAAATCAAGTCAACTGTACAGAAAAAGAAACAAGTTCCAATCAAATCCCAGCCTACTTAGGCTTTATAATCCGACAATTATTGTACCAATTTTCCAACACTCCCCTTCAACCTAGTGAGTAAATGTTCTTTATTCTTTGCTTGTTTGTGATAAATTGAAATGATTGAGCAACAAGTCCATTGGTCAGTACATTGGCCAACTGTCTTTCTAAGGATATATTTTGTGGGGGTGGAATGCATACCAACCCTATCCAACTTTCTCCTTGATGAAATGATAATCAAATTTAATGCGCTTGGTTCGGTCATTTTGAAATGGATTGTGGGCTATATTGATATTTGACTTGTTATCACAGTAGAGTGTCTTAGAACATTTCCAACTTATTTTAAGCTCACTAAGAAGAATTTTTATCCAGAGAAGCTCACATAGTCTATGTCCCATGGCTTGAAATTCTACTTCAACACTGGACCTAGCAAAATGAATATGTACTCACTATGTTGCACATTATCTGGGACTCATGTTGTAGACCTAAGAAGGGAAAGAATCATTTTCCAATAGATTCCTGCCAGACAGTGATCATAATCAAGCACATCTTTATCATGAATGCATCTTCAAATTCCCCAAATCTATAAATAATGCCACATTCTTTAGTGGACACATAAAATAAGCTAGAGGAATTGAAGATCATTTGCAAGTATAGTATGAGTTTTGTGATCTTTATAGAATTGTGCTTCCTTTCTGTTTCTTCTTTTCTTCCTATGGGTTTTATGATTCTTGTGCTTGTTGATCAGTGTAACATTTTTAATTTATATTTCATGTCTGTCAAAATATGGAAATCTGAGTATTTATAAAGTAGATGTTGGCTTAAGGCTTCCTGACAAGAAACTAATTCTCTTGTATGTGTATATGTTTGTGTATTTTTAGTCTCCACATTGTTTTTGAGGTTTTATGCTGCAATAAATTCTCTTTTTCTATTTTGACTTTTATACTACATATATAATTTTTTTTTTTTTTTTAATTCTTGTGTATGTGTTTTTCACATAACTGGAAAACTGTATGAGGGGTCTTTTATGCTATTGACTATAATATTGAGTTTGGCTATTGAAATAACTAGTGCTTCAATGTGGCAAACTGCAGTTGAGAGAAAACCTTAACTGTGCAGGTTTTCATTATGGTTCTTGTAATAATAATGATAATGATAGTAATAATAGTGTGCATTTTTGCTAAACCAAAATCATGGAAAAATAATAATGGAAAAACCTGTAAATTAGTATGCATTTTTGCTAAAGCACAAATTTTTTATCATTTTATTGAACCTGTAAATTAGTGTGCATTCTTATTTGCTAAACCACAGATTAAACTTACAAGTTTTTTATCATTTTATTGATTCGCCATCATGCTAAAACCTGCAATTAATGTATACATTTATTTGCTATGCCAGAGATATAATTAAAACCTCTAAAAATCATGGAAAAAGCTGTAAATTAGTGTGCATTCTTATTTGCTAAACCACAGATTAAACTTTCAAGTTTTTTTATCATTTTATAGATTCACCATCATGGTAAAACCTGCAAATTAATGTATACATTTATTTGCTAAGCTAGAGATATAATTAAAACCTGTAAATTAGGGTGCATACTTATTTGCTAAACTGCAGATTAAACTTACAAGTTTTTCATCATTTTATTGACTTGCCATCATGGTAAAACCTGCAAATTAATGTATACATTTATTGTGTATACATTAATTTGCTTGGTAGAGACATAAAACAATAATTTTGTCAACAATCTACTGATTTTCCTGTAGATATATGGTTCATAGAAAATTGCACCTATATTTTAGTATGAATAAATAGATGTAAGAGATAGAATTCACTATTACTTTTCTTTAGTTCCTGTTCCTTTGATCCTTATTGCAATATGCTTCTCATACGACACTAAGGATAATGTTATTTCTCCTTGTATTGATTGTAGCCTGAACAATTAAATAAGATCTTTGAGCTTTGTGGAGCTCCAGATGAAGTCAACTGGCCTGGGGTTTCCAAGATTCCTTGGTATAGCAATTTCAAGCCAACAAGGCCAATGAAGAGACGTCTTAGGGAGGTTTTTAGACAGTAAGTAAATCAACGTATGGTGCTCATATATATTGTAACACCCTTGATGAGTTGTAATATAATTTAGCACAAGGTCACAGCTAAATTTTAGTCCCTTCAATCTGTATGCTTACTCTCCCCATCTTCTTTTTATTTATTTTTGGGCATAATAGCTTTGATCGGCATGCTTTGGAGTTATTGGAGAGGATGCTGACTCTTGATCCATCTCAGGTATCACATTAAAGGCTACGTGTCTCTTCATTTTTCTACTTTTCGATTTGATTAGCCCACATGAAGTTTTTGCTTCTTTGCCCACATGAAGTTTTTGCTTCTTTGCCTACTAGCATTTTTGGCTTCCAAATTTCTTCCTGGATTCTGTATTCTAATTGTCATTTTAGTATCTGTCAATGAGAATGATTCAACAGGAGTATTATTTGTTTAAAGGAGTTGATTTTAGCATATATACACACTTATATTTCTCTTTCTCCCTCTCTAATATCCTATGTCCCTTTTTTTAAAATTACAAAATGTAGAGAATATCTGCCAAGGATGCACTTGATGCTGAGTATTTCTGGACTGACCCTTTGCCTTGTGATCCCAAGAGGTTTGATTTCCATGGTTGCCACAATTTTCTTTTCCTGTTTGTTTTTCTAAACTATTCAGTTTAAATAATTACTGATTCTTAATATTCTTCCATTTTAATTATATCATTAACTACAGCTACTTTTCCTTGGATCAGTTTACCAAAATATGAATCTTCCCATGAGTTCCAGACAAAGAAGAAGCGCCAGCAACAACGTCAACATGATGAGACAGCGAAACGTCAGAAGCTTCAGCATCCACAACAGCATGCCCGTCTTCCACCCATTCAGCAGTCCGGGCAAGTACATGCACAGATGCGGGCAGGACCTAACCAGCCCATGCATGGTGGTTCTCAACCCCCAGTGGCTGCAGGGCCCAGCCACCATTATGGGAAGCCCCGTGGACCCTCTGGAGGGCCAAGCAGGTACCCTCAGAGTGGAAACCCCAGCGGAGGATACAATCACCCAAACCGTGGAGGTCAAGGTGGTGGTGGTGGTTACGGCAATGGACCATTTCCACCTCAAGGGAGGGGTCCACCATATGCCTCAAGCGGAATGCCTGGTGCAGGTCCTCGAGGAGGTGGCAGTGGTTATGGAGTTGGTGCTCCAAATTATCCTCAAGGTGGTCCATACAGTGGTTCAGGTGCTGGTCGCGGCTCAAACATGATGGGTGGGAACCGCAATCAAAATTATGGTTGGCAACAATAATGCATTGATGATGATGAGCAGTCTGTTTTCTAGAATCTACTGAAATGAATTATAGAAGAAAAAGAGAATCGACTTGGTGCCTAGTACCTTTTTTTTTTTTAAATCTCTATTGGCCACAAGGGACTAGAAAAACATATGTACAATACATTATTTTTTTAGGTGGTTGCTCTACCATTTGAAAAACAGGGGAGCTGCAAAATCTGAGGTTATACATTTCAGTATGTTGTATTTTTTATGTAAGCTATGTCTAAGAGGAATGACATGGACCTGTCTGCTTAAGTAATAGTTGTGTTCTCTAAGACAAGTTTGTGCTTGTTGGTTCAATTATCTTGGAAACTTGTTATGGTTTCAGTTTTATTTACGGTTGGATCATCTTATGAAGTACTTTGTGCATTGGTCTGTATCTTGTGAATTTACTCGTTTACTGATAGAAATTATTAGGTTATAATACAAGGTGCCCTGACTTTGCCACATTGGTTCGGAATGGCTAATATTTGGTTTATGCTGTGACCTAGAAATCTTTTTTCTGTGCAGGTGGCTGTTCAGGGATGAGCAAGTTCATCAGTCACTAGCTCTTTTATGAGGTGGAAAGCCAAGGCTTCAGAAAGGCATTGAGAAAGCTCTCTAGATATTGTTTTTGATATGGATCAACACACCCAGGTGGAAACTAAAAATATAATACTTAAGATTCTTATCTTCAGCTTCTAGGTGAAGTTTGTGGCTTTTACTTGATGGTTATAAACTATGAAATCAGGATGTTTATGTAAACATCAGAATCGACTTTCATTTTGATTCCATCAATTTCTGTCTAAAGGCGTGGGTCTCAACTTTAATCGAATAGCAAATGAATCATAAATTTCCATTTCTGTTTGTGTTGTTTTGTCTCTCTTTTTAATTTGTTTATTGATGTCATTGTATGTGTGCCACTTGGTATTGGTTTCATGCAAACAGATGCAATTTTACTCATCATTTTATAGTGTAAAATCATTGGGCTGTCCATGGCATTTTTACTACTCTTCACAACTCTTCAGGTGTTGATCAACGGATAGCCCAGTGGAGATGATCACTAGCTTGCTTTCATTCTCTTCAAGAATGCGTACTTCAACCCCTTTGGCAAGGGTTTTTCTTTCCTTTTTTTTTTTTCCAGGTTTCTTGTTAATATTCTCAACATTTTCAACAACCCAAATTAATATACTTTCGAACATAGCTCAACAAAATTCCATTTTAGGAGCTAATTTCCATGTTGGTAGAGTCGTTAGGGGACTTCAAGTCAAGGAATGCAAACTGGCCTACTACATAATAAAGTAGTAAACATTGTATGATGCAGCAACAAAGGCCACTTGAGAGCTTGAATCGTAAGGCATGAAGGTGTTGAAGGCGTTGTTCTTGGTATAGCAATTTAGCTCAAAGTTCATCAAATGACTCATCAATACCCCCCAACTCAGCATATTGTCATAGGATGCTTCAAATGAGCCTCCCTAGGGCTTTATATAGAGCCTAGGAAGTTTTTGGAGACTTTTACATTTAGCCATTAGTGGGAAGAGTGTGGAAGGTTCTAGAGATGCCTAGAGTCCACACATCTCTACACTATGGTGGAAGATATGAGAGGAGTCCAAGGCTTTCTAGAGAATTCTAGAGATCTCTTATATATTCTTGTACAAGCGTACATAAAATTGTGTAGGAAGTTCTAGATTATTCTTGAGTTGTAAGGAACCCTCCAAGGTTCCAGAGAGTTCCATTGGTGCCTATAAATAGGTAAGTGTCTCATTTGGTCAAGGCACTAAGCAAGTGAGTTCCAAAGCACTTGTAAAGCTTCCTTTGAGCAATAAAACTTCCATTCTTTAAGTGTTGCCTACTATGCCCTCTAAAGCTTCTGAGTCAGGTGCATCTTAGCCTAACAAACTAAGCACCGAGAGTAAGACTGACTTAGCAAGATCAAGTGTCTTTACTTGTTTAAGTGCCGCATGAGCTTAGGAAAAGACTAAGGTAGTGTTTGTTTTTTTACTTAATTCTAAATAGAACCAATGCTTAATAGTGTTAAATATTAAGTTGTTTGTTTTTTTTTTTAGTATTTTATTTCTATTAAGTATTAAAAAGTAAAGAAAAACCAATATGTTATTTTTCTATTTAGAAAAAGCTACATATTTTGACTTTTTCTATTTAGTAAAAAGTTTATAATAAGTTATGAAAAAGTAGAAAAATAAATAACCTAAATTTTGAAAACAAATTGCTTTCAGCAAAAACCAAAAAAACAAACACCACCTAAGTTTGTGACAGTTGGTATCAGAGCGCGACTACGAAGCGGGCATAGTAAAGGAAACATGTCGGGCTCCAATGTGGAGGAGACTAATGAGCAAACCCATGGGAGAGAGAACGAGCCTACTAACACGGGACAGTAGTAAGGGCAAGAAGGATAAATCTCTTGATGCCATAGCCAACATGGAGGCAAGGCTAGCCAAGGTGAAGCTAGCCATGGTAGACACTTGAGAATGAGTGGACTTGATTGAGCAAGGTATGGAGAAGGGCTTAGAGGATCTAAGGAAGTAGATCCAAGACCTTTGTGAGGGGATGCTAAGCTCATAAGTTCAGCTGGTGTCACACGAGGAGTTCATGTCCTTTCAATACAAAGTGATGAACATGTTTGCTAGTATGGAGTCAAGGGTGGAGGCCTTGGCTGCATGCATGGAGGCTCGAGACCAGGAGGTTTGACAAGAGCTAGCCATCTACAAGACTGTCGTATCAGCACAAGTCATGGTCACTTATGGGCTCCAAGGGTGGAGGTGCCCAAGCCACACACATTTAGTGACAAGAGGGATGTTAAGGAGCTGGACAACTTCTTGTGGCACATGGAGCGCTACTTTGAGGCTATCACACTGACAGATGAAGCCACTAAGGTACGCATTGCGACCCTTTACCTCACCGATAATGCCATTCTATGGTGGCGTCAGGGGTTTGCCGATATAGAAAAAAATATGTGCATCATAGACACATGAGATACCTTTAAGCGAGAAATAAAAAAACAATTCTACCTTAAGGATGTGACTTACATAGCAAGGAAAAACATGAAACGTCTCAAGCACACGGGCTCGATCTGTGAGTATGTCAAAGAGTTCTCTACACTTGTGCTTGAGATACCCAACATGTTCAAGAAGGAGCAACTGTTCAACTTCATGGATAACTTGCAAAGCCGAGTCGAGCAAGAGTTGAGGAGACATGGTGTCCAAGACCTAGCCACGACCATGGCGGTAGCGGAGTTCTTAGTGGAATACAAAAAAGGAGACTCCTCTAAGGCCAAGCCACAGTCCAAGGGTAATCAAGCCAAATGTGGGTAAGACAAGGGATCAAGGGGGTACACTCTTAAGGAAAGATCAAGCAAGACCTCTAGTGGAAAGGATGGTAAGGGCAAGGACAAACAGAAGGAGTTCACGCCCAGGACCAATTTCTTCCTATGTGATGGGTCACATTGGGTGCGGGACTGCCCCAAGAGAAAAGCCTTTAATGCCATGATCGAGGAAAAGGAGAAGGAGGGCGATGCTTATGTGGGATCATTACAACTCCTAAACGCCCTTAAGGCCAAGTCGGTGCCTAAGACGCCTCAAAGAAAAGGACTAATGTATGTAGAGGCCTTTGTAAATGGGAGGGCCACCAAGGCCTTAGTGGAGACTAGTGCCACTCATAACTTTGTCTCAGATGATGAGACAAAGAGGTTAAAACTCTAAGCATCCAATGAGGAAGGTTGGCTCAAGGTAGTTAATTCAGTTGCCAAACCATCACACGGAGTAGCACGCGAGGTGGCTATGCACATTGGCTCATGGGAAGGAAGGGTCAACTTCATAGTGGCGCCTATGGATGACTTCAAGA
The DNA here is from genome assembly GCF_030704535.1 of Vitis vinifera. Lineage (NCBI taxonomy): Eukaryota > Viridiplantae > Streptophyta > Magnoliopsida > Vitales > Vitaceae > Vitis > Vitis vinifera. Next base: position 16,873,795 of record NC_081810.1, on the reverse strand, counting down.
TGGTATTGAGGATGGATTTCCTGTGAAAGGTCAAGGTCGTGCCACTACCCTTCCTACGCTCAATGGCTATCCTGGAGGAAGAGAAGCCATGCATGGTCCCTACGCTCATCGAAGGTTTGCCTAAGACCCCTATGATATCAGTTATGCAAGTAAAGAAGGGGTTAAAGAGGAAAAATATGACCTACCTCGCCACCCTTAAGGAAGTAAAGGATGATAGGACGAGGGAACCCATGCTTAAGGAAATCAAGGGAGTCCTTGATGAGTTCAAGGACGTGATGCCGCTCGAGTTTCCCAAGAGACTTCTTCCTAGAAAAGAGGAGGATCATAAGATTGATTTGGATTTGGGAACTAAACCCCTTGCTATGGGGCCATACAGGATGGCATCGCTTGAACTGGAGGAGCTAAGAAGACAAATTAAGGAGTTTGTAGACGCAGAGTTCATCCAACCATCTAAGGCTTCCTATGGCGCATTGGTCTTATTTAAAAAAAAAAAACATGATGGGTCCCTATAGATGTGCATCGACTATCGAGCACTTAACAAGGTGACGGTAAAGAACAAGTACCCTATTCCATTTATCGTCGACTTATTCGATCAACTTGGTAGGACGAGATATTTCACGAAGTTAGACTCGAGGCCACGCTACTACCAAGTAAGGATTGCGGATGGCGACGAGCCGAAGACTACATGTGTGACCAGGTATGGCTCATACTTGTTCTTATTGATGCCCTTTGGCCTCACCAATGTCCTACCGACGTTCTACACACTCATGAATAAGATCTTCCACCCATATTTAGACAAGTTCGTGATGGTGTACTTGGATGACATAGTAATTTATAATAACACCCTGAAGAAACACGAAAAAATGCTCATTTGCAAAGGAAGAAGTGAGCTTCTCAAGGCATCGCATCAAAGATGATAAGCTGATGATGGATGACAACAAAGTGAAGGCCATCTAGGAATGGGATCCACCTATTAAGGTACCTTAGCTATGGTCTTTCCTTGGCTTAGGTAACTATTACTGGTGTTTCATCAAGAGTTACTCTACAAGGGCAACTCCATTCACTGATCTTCTCAAGAAGAACAAGGCACGGAAGTGTGACAAAAAGTGCTAACAAGCCTTTGAAGATCTAAAGAAGGTTGTGATTGAGGAGTCGGTATTGGCACTACCCGACCACACCAACGTTTTTAAGATACAGACAGATGCCTCAGACTTTGCTATTGGGGGAATTCTAATGCAAGATAGGCATCTGATCATCTTCGAGAGTCGCAAGCTAAATGACATAGAGAGACACTACATGGTACAAGAAAAGGAGATGATCGCCATCGTCCATTGCTTGCGCACCTGGAAACACTACCTTTAAGGGTCTTATTTCATAGTAAGGACCGATAATGTTGCCACTAGTTACTTCCAAACACAAAAGAAGTTAAGTCCTAAACAAGCTAGGTGGCAAGACTTCCTGGCCGAGTTCAACTAAACGCTGGAGTATAAGCCAAGAAGTGCTAATCATGTGGTCGATGCCCTAAGCCGTAAGATAGAGCTAGCATCCATGATGAGCCAACCCCAAGGGGACATAATGGGTCTTCTAAGGGAAGGACTGCAGCATGATCTAGTAGCTAAGAGCCTCATCGTCTTGGCCTATGAAGCAAAAACTAAGTGGTTTTAGGTAGAGGACAACCTATTTTACACTAAAAGAAGACGACTTTACATGCCTAAGTGGGGTAACATAAGACATAACTTGATTAAAGAATGCCATGACACCAAGTGGGTTGGGCACCCTGGGCAACGACGCACGAGGACACTACTTGAGTCAGCTTACCACTGGTCTCATATACGGGATGAAGTTGAGGCCTATGTGAGGACTTGTCTTGTGTGCCAACAAGACAAGGTAGAACAACAACATCCTAGAGGCCTATTGGAGCCACTATCTATAGCGGAGCGTCCATGGGAGAACGTCACTATGGACTTCATCATCGAGCTGCCTAAGTCGAAGGGCTATAGCTCGATCATAGTGGTAGTGGAAAAGTTCTTTGAGTATGTGACCTTCATAGCAGCCCCTACTGATTATACTATAGAGGAAATAACAAGGCTATTCTTGAAACACGTGGTCAAATATTAGAGATTTTGTAAGTACCTTATTAGTGATCGCAATCCGCGTTTCACTTGGATTTTTTGGATGGAGCTCTTCAAGCTTATGGAATCGGAGCTTCACTTTTCCATAAACTTTCACCCATAGACAGATGGACAAACAGAGAGGGCGAACACCTTACTAAGTTATATTTAAGGCACTTCATGAGTGCCAACCAAAAATATTGGGCTAAGTTGTTAGATGTAGCCCAGTTCTCATATAACTTGCAAAGAAGTGAGGCAACCAACAAAAGTCTATTCAAGCTAGCCATAGGACAGCAACTATTGACTCCTCACACACTAGCAATGGGCTATACGAGGAGAAGTCTAGCAGCTTTCAAGTTCGTTAAGGGGTGACATGAGTAAGCTGACATAACACACTTATACTTGGGCAAGATTGCTGGGAAAATGAAGAAATGGGCTGACAATAAGCGACATCACACAAAGTACAAGGTCATAGACATGGTGCTTGTCAAGCTCATTCCTTAACAATTCAAGTTGTTAAGGTCGTTGCATAATGGCCTTGTGATGAGGTATGAAAGACCCTTCCCCATACTTGGGAAAGTCGGTAAGGTGTCCTATAGAATTGAGTTACCATCAAGGTTAAAGATTCATCTTATCTTCCACGTAAGTTACTTAAAACCATATCACAGAGACAGGGATGATCCAAATCGAAAGATGTCTAAGAGGGCACCTATAATGATTATGACCTTCTATAACAAGGAAGTAGAACACATAATTGCAGATCGAGTCATCAGGAGATGGGGCATGCCTCCTATTAAGGAGTACTTAGTGAAATGGAAGGGACTACTAGAGAGCGAGGCTAGTTGGGTTCAACAGATGCACTATGGCAATTCTAGGAGCAAATTGAGCGGTTTCGAGCGAAATGCGTGACAAGGACGTCTACGGCTTAGGTGGGGGAGAGTGTCATAGGAAACTTCAAATGAGCCTTCCTAGGGGTTTATATAGAGTCCAGGAATCTTCTGGAGACTCCTACACTTAGCCATTAGTGGGAAAAGTGTGGAAGGTTCTAGAGATGCTTAAAGATGTCCATACATCTCTACACCATCGTGGAAGGCATGAGAGGAGACCAAAGCTTTCTAGAGAATTCTAAAAATCTCTTGTATATTCTTGTACATAGGCTTGTATATAGAATTGTGTAGTAAGTTCTAGATTATTCTTGAGTTGTAAGGGTTCTAAAGAGTTCTATTGGTGCCTATAAATAGGTTAGGGCCTCATTTGGCCAAAACACCAAGCAAGTGAGTTTCAAAGCACTTGTAAAGTTTCATTTGAGCAATAAAGCTTCCATTCTTTAAGTGTTGCCTACTACGCCCTCTAAAGCTTCTAAGTCGGGTGCATTTTAGCCTAACAAGCTAAGTATCAGGAGTAAGGATAACTTAGCAAGATCAAGTGTCTTGACTTGTCAAGTGCTGCATGAGCTTAGGAAAAAACTAAGTCCATGACAATATGCTTACTTCACCAATTTTACTCTCTAGTAGAGAAATCGCTTGCTTCTTGTATAAGAGTATCAATCAAGCAAACTTTTATTTTTATTTTTTCTTTATAGTTGTATGATTCCATATAGGCAATTTTAGTGCATCAACAGTAGCTAGAAATTGTGTTCCCAAGATGATAGATACAAAATTAGTCTCCCCCCTAGCTCAGTATCCAACCCTAAAAAATCATCAGGATAATAAAATTTATCAACTTACACCAAGACATCTTCAACCAAACCTTAAGATATTTTGATTGAAAGATCTGTAAGACAAAGTGATATCAGTCTTTTTCAGCTCCCTCAAATCAAGTTTTTTTATGTAGAGTATGGTGACAAATTGAAATTAGCTCCCAGGTTTAATAGTGCTTTCTCCATAAGTACATCTCTAATAGTAATAGTGATTGTAGATATCTTGGATCTTTATATTCCATAGGAGTCTGACATTCAGTTATTACATTGACCAATTTTGTCCAGAAGACCTTTTTATCAATGCTAATCTTCCTCTTCATTGTAAGAAGATCCTTAGTAAATTTGGCATAGATTGGTACTTGTTTGACAACATCCAACAAAGGTATGCTAACTTTCACTTGCTTCAGCACCTTAAAAATTTCTTGGTATTATCTTATTATCAACGTTTTTCTTCAAAACATGAGCAAACAGGGTGAGAACTCTTTGGTCATTCCTTTTAGATCTCTCTAATTTTTCTTAGTCTTCATTTTCATCCATATCATTTTCTTTAGCAGGTAAATCAGTTATGTCTTTTTCCTTCTCAGCATCAACCTTATTTTTTTTTTCAACTTCCTTTAAAATCCTTCCACTCATTGGTGTCAAAGCTTCTTTCACTTCATGTTGATTGTGAGAAGAACTTCCACCTCCATTCACTTTGTAAATAACCTTTGGATTCTGATGAGATTAAGCTGGAAATTTTCCTTTCTCTCAATTAGTTTGCATGTTAGTTTATTCAAGGTTATTTGAATGTTGGTGGTGGATTGTGATGTTTGAGAGTTGAATTTACGTTTTCTTCATTCCATTTCTTTTACTCAATAGCTGATTTTCTAAACTCCTTGCTCTTTAATGAATGGACTCATTTTGTTTCTTGGCTCATTCCTTGATTTTCATATCCTCTCTAAAAATTGATCGGGTTACTCCATGAAAAATTAGGATGACTTCTCTAGCTTGGATTATAGGTATTTGAGAATGGTGGATTATCATTCATTCCTACTGACATCTCAATTGTTATAGCTTGTTCACCGATAATCTCCTTCACCATAGGTATACTTAGACATTCATTGGTTGAGTGTTCTCTAGATTCACATATGGTACAAATTTGGACAACCTCTACCACTTCATTTATTGATTTTTCTTTAGTCTCCAACTATTTCAACTTTCTAGCTAAGATTTTGATTCTTGGTTACACTTCAATGTCTTCATTAATCATGTAAAGACCTCATTGTCTAGTCTCTTCCACTTGATTTTGATTTTTCTTTTGCTCTCCTCTTTGCATTGGATCGTCCCATCTTTTTGATACATTTGCCACATGTACTAAAAATCGTATGGTTTTCTTAGGGTTATTTCTCATGAAATCCCTTCCCCCACATGGTATTTAAGAAAGCATTCTCTTATAGAAATAATACACCAACATCCAACTATTAAATCCGTGGAGACGACAAGTGCTGAGTGCATTTTTAAATCTATCCCATTTCTCCATCCTTGGCCATAAAATTTGATATTCTTCTCTTAAAAGTGCTGGTTCTATGAGCTGAAAAGAACTTATGTAGAAAAGCAATCTGAAGTTCAACTTATATTCCGATGCTTATTGGTCTAAGTGAGTTGTGTAGGGAATACTTGGATTGCTCCATTCCTATCCTTGGACCGTTAGGATGCATGCATAACTATCCTAAAGGCTCTTTAGATCTAACAAGCGTAAGCATATAGGATATTAAAAACATAGATCTCCTCTACGAGGAGACACTCTTGTACTATAACTTTCAGGAATGATAACTAAATCCATAATATTCTATGTTGTTGTGGGATAGTCACTTGACGCTTTACAATTGACATCACTCTTAGACTTATTACTTATCATATAGTTCTTTTTCCAAAAATCTAACATTTATACTAACAAATACATTCTTATCGACTTGACCATAAATGTAATAACTCTTTGTTTCTTTTGGATATCCAATAAACTGACAAACCTCTGACCTTGATTCCAACTTATCTATCTTTGGTTTCAACACGTGTTGGACACTCCCATATGCGAACATGGTGTAAATTAGGTTTACAACTTGTCCACATTTTCATAGGAGTCAAATGTACTAATTTAGAAGGAATTAGGTTAAGAAAGTATCTTGCAATTTCCAAGGCATAACCCTAAGAAAATGTAGGGAGTGTTAAGAAAGTCATCATCAATTTCAACATGTCCATTAGAGTTTGATTTCTTTTTTTTTACCACTCTATTTTGCTATGAAGTTTGAGAAACAGTTATGTGGACCCGCATTTTTCACGTGCATTCCCACTCAATCGGTGAGACTTGCTTTTATTTGGTGAAAAATTAGTTTTGAAAAAGTTGGAGTCACCACTTATTTTACTTTATTTTAAAGGGAAAATAAAACAAGAAATAAAACCCTAAAAAAAATTACTCCATAGTTTTTGGAAAAACGTGTCTTTGAAAAACCCGAGTCTAAGTCCGGGGATCAGGTTACTTATTGGGAAGGTACCTCTAGGAGGTAGCACCCTTCTAAACCCTGTAAAGGTCTTTACTGACTAAGTTGAGGAAAATATGGCGTTTAATTAGTCGATTAGAGGGTACCTCTTTTTTTAGGCAAGGTGATTTGGTTTGCTTGCTAGATAGGAACTTGTTTGTATGATACTTACCTGCTTCGCATGACTGCTTGTTGCATGACAACCCTTTCGCTTGCATGTTTGTAAGATTGCTTGTCTTTGTTCACTATCTCACTTTAGATCTTAGGTTTTTTGGATGCACCCACATCCTTCATTGTGCACTTTAGATTATCCTTGAGTGTTGAGAGATGTGAGAGCCTTCACCATTAGGAAACCCCCTAGGGAAAGCGAGGAAGTGCATGTGTGGAGGTGATGACCACATTGCATGGAAACACCCCGTCTCTTTGGAGACGTGCAGAGGGTTGCGTATCGTCGGAGGGTACAATTGCTTCTGCTATGGATCCTTTAACCCACCCATTTCATCCTATAGAACCACCTTAACCTTCTAGGTTAGCCTAGACCCAATTAAGATTTCATTCCTACACATGGGTGCATCTGTGGACCTTCAGAGCTGCCTTAGTAATAATTGGGTTCAGTTATCCTCTTCATGGTCTCCTTTTGGTGTGCTCAAAGATTGGTACATGTTTGAGTTTCAATTGGGCCACTTTTTCTGCATTGTGATTAGTGTGTTTCCACCGTTTCTGAGTTTCCTTCATGTCATTTATCTTTTCGTGCCTTTGTACTTTATAGGAGTGCTATTCGCTTCATTTTAGATTCTACTTCTTAGATCAAAGTTGGAGATAAATTGATCAAGGTTTCAAAGCGGTCAGGTATGGATCTTCAGCATGTTACAGTTGATCGAATTACAGTCACCATGACTCTATTCAAGAGACATTAGTAGGTTTGAGCCAGAGGATTGATGGACAGTGAGATAGATAACATCTAGTTCAGGATATCGTATGATTCATTACCGTCCACTCCTACCACCCAGTTAGCCAGTGACATTGTTGAGGGTGACTTTGTACATATGATGAGTTTAGTGGATTATGAGTCAAAGTTTATCATATGAGAGTTCTTATAGAGGATGTTAGTTTTTTCTCTAAGATGGGAGATTTGATTGACATGGTTTTCTTCATGATGAGCCTGAGATGGATGTATTGGATGATAGTTGGATGGTTAGCGCAAATTAGCCAGAGATAGTTCACTCTCTTGATATGCTTGAGATCTTCATTGTTGAGAGTTTAGAAGAGATTCAATTTATTTATGTTGGGGCATTCTGATTATGTTGATGATATGTTTAAGGGCGATATGAGCCCAGTTATGGTCATAGAGATTCATTTATTCTAAGAGACCCTAGAGACTTACTTGGAGTACACCACATGTCATTAGAGAGTTGACCCCAGAAATGAAATATGATTGACATATCTGGATAGAGATCAGTTCTCAAGACCCTACCAATGTGGATCAACTGAAGAAGTATTAAATTTGAGACCATGGTCGCAGGATGGGTGGCCATCATTTTGGTTAGCCTTACACTTTATCACTTCTATCTATATATTAGATCATTGCTAGCCCATTGAGCTTCACGTGGTATGTTAAAGATTTTTTTTTTCTTTCTTATGGCTTTGATTACCATTTCTACACTTGGGTTGGGGCCCTTTGATATATATGCATGCTTTGTTAGGAAAGTCTCATGAGCTTCAGACTTATAAGCTTATTTTCTCATTATTGTTACCATCTCCTTATCACCCCGTTTGTTCTATTTTACTATCATCACATTTTAATCCCATCCTCACTTTTATAATTATTTGTTTCATTTTATCTCTCATTTTCTCTGGGTTGATGATTCTTCACATCTTGGTGCAAAAAGGGCAGTCATATCACTCTATTCATCCCATCATTTGGCATTGATTCGAAGATTTTAGTTTGAGAGGTTGTCTCATGGGATGGGGTTCATGTATTCATCAATGGTTTAAGAGAGTTTGGTCATTCCTTATATCTTTCCTATTGGAGTTCGATTTATTGATGATTAGAGCATGCAAAAAAGAAAAAGAAAAAAAGCTAAATGATATGTTCGTGTATGGTATCTTGCTCCATTGGGCACTCATGTCACCTTTTGAGGTCTATTAATTGGATGTATTTGTCATTGTGGGTTTTTATGAGATTTTTATATGAGTTTCCACTCCTTGAGCCACTCTTGTTATGCATTAAGAGTGTCAAGGGTTTGTGTGAGAGTTCTATGAGATCCTATACTTCTTGGATCATGGTTGATATGTATTAGGTATGAGAGATGAGTGACATTTTACTAGGGTCTCTGAATCATTGTCTTATCCACTATTCCATCATTGGTGATATGACTTTCCTTTATTGTACTGGTATGGGTTGATCATCATTCATTTCACTTTCTCATTGCCTTATTTTGTATCCCATCACCTTTTTCTAGATCTTCGTTCCACCTTTTATCCATTTCCTACATATTGATACACATTTCTGATTCGATACCTTCTGTACATCATTCATATATTTCATTGATGGTTTGACCACTCATCATTTCTCTTGTTTCGCCATCGACATTTTCTTTGGTTACCTTTAGGTCCATGGCTCATGAGATTTTTTTTATGCATTACATCTTGTACACGAGGGTATGGGTTTTAATCATTGGGCATTTGAGTCCAGTTTCCCTTCATTTCTTTTACCTTATCATCCTGGCCTACGTTACATCCTGTGTCTTAAGACCACCTTGAGGCCATGAGATCAGATGCTATCTTTGATAGACTCTACTTAGGCTGGTGTTTGGGATTTGGTTGACATATGGATGTTGTCTTGTTTCTTCTTCTAAGAGATGCTTATTTGATGCTTGGAGGTGATTTAGTGATGGATGTAGACAATTGCTTCATCTTATGGATGATATTTGATGTTGTATGGCTTCCCATTCTACTATGTATCAGCTATCATACCAGGGCATATTCCTCTTTCATTTGGTTGGGATGAGTCCCTAGTGGACCACTTTCTTTGAGTCTGGGCATTTTCATCGATTAGAGATCCCTAGTGGAGTATGTTGAGATGATATCAATTCTAGTGGGCCATTATTGAGCTCAATGACAGTTTTCATGATTCTAGGTTCCGTTTGTGGAGTATTTCTGAGATAGACTAGTGGATTATTACTGAGTTGGAGATTATTTTAAGTGCAGTGTATAGATCTTGTATGTTAGGGCATATTTCCCCATTTTAAGGTTACTAGATTCCTATCAGATTTAGTTAGGGATTCATCAAAGATGTGCTTCTACTCTCGAGATTATCACATTCCTCATCATTTTGGTTATTCATTTGAGATTAGATTTATAGTGTCTCCCTTGAGGCATTGGTTGATACTTCATTCTAATTTCTTAACGGATTATTGTTGAGTAGGAGATAGTTAATTGATGATGTTGGATTCATCCTTTTGATTGTGCATCAGATATCCACACTGGGGCATATTTCCCATTTTCTCTGAGGTTCCTAGTTGTTGTTGGACGGTATAGCTATCCTTATTTATGGTTATAGAGATGTTTGATTGATTTTGACAGATTCTTTATTGTACATCGGATATCCATACTGGGGCATATTCCCCCCTCCATGATGAGATAATGTTAGGGCAGTGGTATATAGATGGATGATCATTGTTGGTTGATTATCTCATGACTTCACATCAGATATCATACTGGAGCATATCCCCCTTTTCTTGGTGAGATTTTGTTTGTGTAATGGTATGATGATGGATGATTAGTGTTGGTTATTTACCTCATGACTTTGACATCATATCTCATATTGGGGCATGTTTTCCCACTTTCTTTGAGTATCTTTGAGATTGAGATAGTGGCCAGCTTGGTTTTAGATTGAGTACTAGTTTGGAACTTCCAATGATTGACTGTATCAAGACCTCCCTACATGGATTTGTTGAGATAGAGATGAATCACATCAGGTTTCACCCAAGGAGCATGGGTGGATCCTTTAGCCAAATGTTCATGAGATAGATTGCTTTCGCCATTATTGTCTTGTAGATTGGATTATCCAAATGAGCAGTATCTTGTGCACTTTGAGATTTGATTTTAGATGAGCCATGATATACACACTTTGAGATTTACCTTTTGAGATTCATCAACAGAGCAACTTTTCAAACACAGAGAGTTCTTTCAGTCTAGATTTTTTGGAGGTTTGTCGTGATGCATTGATTTCTGATCCATTGATTCCAGTAGATGATTGATTTACTGGTTGTTTTAGCAATGCGAGCACCCTAGATATTGGGTCATATTTCCTTTCTTGAGTTTAGTAGTCCGACTCTTGGCATTTTGAGTATACGACTTTGAACCCATTTACTTTCTATCCACTTTCGAGTTAGTCTTCTTTATCTATTCTTTTTAGGCCCTAAGCCTCGTAGCCTTGAGCTATCCATTCATTCTAGACCCTGAGTCTTATAGCCTCGAGCTATCCTTTCTTTCTAGACCCTGAGTCTTATAGCCTTGAGCTATCCTTCTTTTCTTAGGCCTTGAGCCTGGTAGCCTTGAGCTATCATTTCCTTAAGACCCGAAGTCTTTCCAGCCCCGAGCTGAGCCTTCATTATTTGGTCACCCATTAGTGGTTTGACTTGGAGTTTGCGTATCGCATTCTCCTACTAGCCGATCAGTCATAGAGCCTGAAGCTCATAACCTTGAGCTATTCATTGTAACCTTGAGTTACTCATTGCATCATGGCCTAAAGTCATTCATGCCATCCATAGCCTTGAGTTATTCATCGTAACCCTGAGTTACTTATTGCATCATGACCCAGAGTCATTCATAGCATCTCAAGCCCTGAGCTATTCATCGTAGCCTTGAGTTACCCATTGTATCATGACCCGGAGTCATTCATAGCACCCCGAGCCTTAAGCTCGCGACCCAGAGTCGTTTGCATCCTTCACATCCCTGAGATGTTTCGTTTTCATCATTATAGCCACTTGTGAGTGGCCTTGACCCAACACCATGAGCCGGAAAGCATCTTGATCGGCTTAGCATTTAGAGCTCTGAATTCACTACCCAGAGTCGTTCTTATTTATGACCAGCGATTGAGCACTACATCCTTGTGCTACACACCTAAGACCTAGTTCTACATCTTTTCAGTCGTTGTTCCATAAAAAACTTACCTTTTCAAACTATTTTCCATGTTATGGATGTTCATGAATGCAATGAAACTTTGATATTTATTTTTGGGTCACCAAAGATGAATAAAAATCCGATTTTTACAAAGAGAAAAATCTTATGCTCCCCCAAAATGTAGCTTATAATATGTCTATAAAAAAACTTGATTTTTACATTAAAACATAAAAAACCAATGCTCCTAAATGTGAAGCCAATCTATGCAAAGAAATAGTTTTTCATATGCATTCAACAAGTATAAATAATAATGATTTCGCATGCATTCATCCCTTTAGGCCATGGAATGAATAAACATGCCCTACAAAAACAAGTTAACAAACCCTAGAATGGATATAAAAAGCAAGAACCTAACCTAGGGTTCTTATACTAGTTGTTGAGAAATCTTGAATTGATTCATTCATTCATAAGCCCTAGATCATCAGGGTTCATGAAGATCTATCTTTAGCTCTCTAAATCTATTGCAACATAAAACTTGATATTCAAAAAACAATATTAATACTACAGGAAACATAGATCTAGAGAAAAATGTCACATACCTATGATCCAAATGTTTCTAGATCAATTCCAATCAGTGTAAGATACTCCAAAGTCATAGTAAATCTCATAAATGCGGTAGTTTTCTACTTGATGACTCCTCCTTGAGTTTAGGCATTGAGATGGTCAAGATCTCAAGGTTGGAGGCTGGGGTTTTCTCTTTATGGACTGAAAAGAGAGGCAACAAGATTGAAGCTTTAACCCTTAAGAGGGGTATTTATAGGTTTCTTATTGGACTTTAGTGATTTGAGCCCACCATGAACTCAAGTCACTTTATCTAGCCTAGAAAGGTTGTTAATTGATTAATCTAATAGGACTTCAATTAATCAATTAGCCTAGTCCAAAGATGTCGTTTACTTACCTTTGTGCAAACTTGTGTAATTACTAAAATGCCCTTATACACATAAGTAACTAAAAACCCATTCCACCCTCATAAACTAAACCTTCAAAGAATATGAGCTCAAGTAAGGATCATTGAAACTCATAAGATGTACTTGTTTTTTTATAATCCAATTTTAAAGTTGACTCAACACCCCACTATAGAAAGTCAATTGTACTTAAATTTTCTCACTATAAAAATGAATTTCAAATCAAGTGATATTTTGTATTAAATTTATTAATGAGTTTAATAATTTTTAAAAATAATTTGGAAGTCAAAAAATAGATCTAATTATTAAAAAATAACAATAATAGATCAAAATTGATGTATTATGAGTTATAACTTTATTGTTTCTCCTATACACACAAATATATATTTTGAATTTAAGTAAATAAATTATAACTTAAGTAAAACATAATTAATAATTTAGATTCTTTAATGAATTTAAAAAATTTTAAGAATAATTTTGAATTCAAAAAAATTGATCTAATTAATTTTAAATTAAATCAAAACATTTTAAAGTGTTATGTATATGAAATAAAAAAACTTAACTCGTTTACATATTAAAAAAATTAAAATTTATTAATTATTTATTTTAAATAAAATATTGTTAAAAATTATTATTTTTAATTATCATTATTCATTTTGAATAGAAAATTTTTCAATGAAGATGTTAATGTCCTTATGTTTCTAACATATGATTTTATTATCATATTATTATTCATGTTTTACTAAAAATTATTTTTTAATTCATTTGTAATTTTAAAACTATTTTCATTTTTAATAAAGACTAGATTAAAGTTAATTTATATTATGTAAATTGAATTTGCAAGGTTTTTACAAAATCAAAACAAAAAATTATTTCTAAAAACAACTTGTGCAAATGAATTTTTTGTTTTTTATTTTTGGAAAACAACTTGCCAAATATCTTTATTTTTATAAAACACTAAAAAACTATTTTTTTTTCTTTAACTTGAAAACAATTTTTAAAACCAAGTATAAGAAAACATGGTTGAAATGGGTCGTTAGTTTTTATTTGGATTTTATTTTTAATTCAATTTTATTATTATTTAATGATTTATATTAAAATGTAATAAGGTGATAAGATAATTTCATTGGAGACATGAGATTTTGAATGTATTGGCGCAAAACTAATACTAAACACTTGACTCTTCAATTACTCTCCTGACGAGTCATTACAAGGCGTTTTGGACTTATTAGCAAGTCAAAAATTCAAATGGCCTTGTGATGATATGTTCATTGCTCTCAGCCCTCAACTAAATCCTGATTAAATTACCATATTACCCTCTAATCCTGATGTAACCCATTATCAGAAGATGGTGCACTGTTAGAAATCCTAGGCCTGACCGTATCCAATTCAGGCTCCCTGGCTCTGCCGGGCCGTGGATCAAAATGTCATGGAGGAAGGTAGTGATGGAATTCGTTTCTGACCCTTTTGCCCCTTTTGCAGTCCGGTGAATCCCAGACGTGAAAAGAGAGGGGAAAATAAGGGGAAGGAAAGAACAAAAAAAAAAAATAGAGATTGATTCAGATCAGATCCTCAGCCAGGTAATTTCATTTTGTGGGGGGCATAAGAGAATTTTCCCATCGTTTCTGAGGAGTTTTCTGGGGGCAATAGATTCTGGATTTCTATTTCTTTGTCTTCTCATGAGAATCTCCGTCTTTGTTTTTTGCACAATGCCCTCATATTTTGCTGGTTCTTGTGGATGAACTTTGTAAGTCCACTGTCTATTTCTTTTATGTTTCTTGATTTTGATCTGTGCATTTGACTATTGTTTGAGTGTGTATGTATCTGGAATGATGTCATCTTCCTCTGTTTGGGATGGTTTGAATTGAAAAATACGATCTTTCTGGGTTTGAAGGTTATGGGTTTGTTGAATATCTGTGTAGTTTTCTTAATTACAATGTTGACGGTTGGAAATGAATGATCTTTCGGGTTTTAAGGAAATGGCTTTGCTGCATTTCTGTGTGTACTTTTCTTAATTACAATCTCAAGAGTTGGGGGAAAAATTTTATATGGGTTTGTTGCATTTGTCTGCATGTCTTGTTAATTACAGTGTGGAGTGTGGTTTATTAGCTTTAGGCTGGTTTGGGCGTGTTTGTTTGTGATTAAGAATAAAGGAAGTATACATAGGGTTTTTAGTTATGGTGTCATGATTTGAGATGATTTTTACTCTGATAAGTTTGGTGGTGAAGTCTTGGTGAATGGAGATTCAGACAATGGGTTCTCAAGTGGGTGGTCAATTGGTAAGGCAAAGCTCATGGTATAGCCTCACCCTAGATGAAGTTGAGAATCAATTGGGAGACTTAGGCAAACCATTGGGCAGCATGAATGTTGACGAGCTTCTTAAAAATGTGTGGATGGCCGAAGCAAATCAATGTGTTAGTGCGGACATTGATAATGCTTCTTCAAAGATTTCTCTGCAACGACAGGCTAGCCTAACGATAGCTCAGGCATTGAGTGAGAAGACTGTGGAAGAGGTGTGGAGTGATATCCAACAAGGAGAGAAGAAGAAATGTGGTGATGACATCAAAGGTCAGGTGAGAGAGCCTACTCTTGGTGAAATGAAGTTGGAGGACTTCTTGGTCAAAGCGGCAGTTTTTGTGAAAGGGTTGGATATAGTCGGTGTGGTGACCCCACCGAATTTTCCACAGCAAATGGGCTTGTCACCTTCCCCTTCTGTTGGCACATTATCAGACACATCAATTCCAGGGCATGAAAGGGATGCTTCGATGGAAAAGACTGTTGAAAGGCGGCTAAAGAGAAAGATTAAGAACCGAGAATCTGCTGCACGGTCACGAGCCAGAAAACAGGTTGGCTCTTAAAGGCGCTTCCTCCTTTTTCTTTTCTGAAACTTGCAGCTGTTATTATTTTTAAGTTCTTATGTTAATCCGTGACCTTAACAGATTCATGTGTGGTGATGCACAGGCTTATCATAATGAGCTAGTTAGTAAGGTTTCACGATTAGAGGAAGAGAATGTAAGGCTCAAGAAAGAGAAGGTAAGGATCTTTTATTTATCTTGTGTTCTGCATTTGGTTCTTTCACATAGACTTTGATTTAATGTGTTTTGCTTTGTCTTTACTATCATTTATTTATTGTTTTTTATAAAAATTTTATTCATAAAGAAACTTTTGGTTGGTTAAGTAATTGATGCATTTGTATTTTATACCCACATTGATTAATTTAGGCCGTGATGAATAATTGTATGACTTTTAGTTTTATAGCTTCTTTGTATTGATATTAACAAATTCACCTTGGCTGCACCCCAAATTACATGAGCTAATCAGTCTGATAGCTTTTCCTGACAGGTGAGGTCATGAACCCTTCATATTGGCTATTGAAAAGATACAACAGTTATGAACTCTGTATTACTATCTATTCATGAAGTATTATATGTTGATTACACTTTGTTGACTTGTGTTTTTTATCATTCGCATGGAACTAGCTTAAATGTTAGGAGCAACTTTTGGGAAACAGAGATGGCAGAGGATATGGGAAACAGAAACTGGAAAATATTGGCAATGGAAACTGGAAGCATGATTGAATTAGATATCAGGGGTTGATGCTAAAGAACAGTTTGAAAATTCTTGGGTCATTTCATAAGATTCCTATAAAGGAATGTTGAATGTATGCTATCATTTCATTTTAATATACTTTGTTCTTATAAACAATGTTGGGCATACACAAATCGGTAGGAAATCATAAAAATAACATTCAAGGAAATCGTAAAAATAGCATCAATGATTTAAAGACTTATATATATATTTTGAAAATTTAGAAACATATTCTTCAGAAATTAAGAAGAATTTATTGTAGGAAAATCTTTCAGCTAATGAGTCTCCTCATAAAGTGTTTGAAAGGTTTTCAAATTTTCCTTTTAATTTTTAGAAAAAGTTTTTTTATTATATTCAGAAGTGGGTTTCTCTCCTAAGAAGTGTCTGTTAGTGTGTACTTGAAAAGAGAGAAGTTGAAGGACCTTTGAAGGCCATGGGTGTCTTGTTTTTGTTGTTGAAAGATGGATTTTTTTTTTCTTCTTTTTTATGTTTGGTTGATGGAATTCCTTAGGCGTAGAGAAATTGGCCCTTTTTAGATTTTATAGACATTATTGATACGGTTAAAACCAGTTTTTTTAATTATTGTATTTTCATTTCTTTGTTTTGGCTGGATTTTGTTGCTCCTTATATACTCCCTCCATCCTTGGTTTGCACCCTCTTTCCTTTTTAGATGCTCCTTTTTATTAATATTCTGACTCTTATTTGCCTTTAAAGATGCTTCTTCTAAGCATGTGTATGAGGATGTTTATTGACAAAACATGTCTATTTATATAAAGTTGATATGATATGTGAGCACTGGCATGCAACTACTTAGCTGTGCTATTGGCTGTTACTATTTATTTTGAAACTGAATATGATGTTTTGAATGTTTTTGATAGTAACTACGTAGAATATGTTTTTTAAACTGTGAGAGAATTTTATGTTCAGTTGTGCTTGTTTTAGTGCTCTGCAAAATTTGAAATAAAATAAGAGTATGAATGATGGACATTTGTTGTAATGTAGATTGTTTTTTGAGAGTTTCTTCTTCATGCATAATCTATGGCCTGTTGTTTGAATTATTATACTAGATGTATAATGCATTTTTTAATTATACATTTCATTTGATGTATAGATTACCAAAGGAATCTTCCAACACTCTAAGCTTATTATTTTGATATGGTTTTTATTCTTTGGAAATTATAGTCATATCATGTAACCAGAATTTTTTTGGTGCATTTGGAAGGAAAGAAACTGGAGTATTTTTGAGGGGCGGAGCTGTGGTGGTTAGTTTTTAAAGACTAGCTTCTTTGTTTTTGAATTTGGGATTCTGTAGTTGAGGGTTTGCTTATATGTTATTTATTTTATTGATACCGCAGGATTGTAATAGGGCTTTGGTTCTCTATTTTTTTATGCTTGGGATTTGGGATTTGGGATGACTTTCATATGCTTCCTATGTCACTGGGATTTCCCCCCTTTAGGTGCTCTTTTGCATGTAACTTCATGAATTAGATTAGTTTTTCCGGTGGATTTATTTGCTTACCAAAAATGCAATTTCTAGGTACCTATGTTGCTTTTGTGCAGGGATCAATGGGCATATAGGTCGTGTTAGGCTAGGTTTGTTATTGCCTATGCTCAACCCTTGTTTGAATGATAACTAAAACCCGATAACTATAATTAGGCTCACTTAGGGTTTGTGAAAAAATAGTTTCATGTGTATATGATGAACTTATTTGACAAGGATGACTATGCTACTTTTCAGAGCTGAATTAGTGGCCATGTTAATGAAAACTAATAACAAAACCACCCAGACACTGAAAAAAAGAAGCAAAAGTTGGAGATCATGAGCTGCAAAATTGGTATGAAACGGCTAGGGTGGAATTGATTGGGATTTTCTTGTAGAAAACCCTGAAAGACTTCAATTTCCATCCATATGGCTAAATTTTATACTGTTTTAGTCTCAATTTTGTGGTTGACTGTTCTTTAAAATAGAGAAAATCTGGATCCCTTAGCCTTGTAAGCAGTTTGAGACAAGGGAACCTATTGGTTTTCTTCTTTTGTTGGCTGTATCCTACATCAGTCTTTCTGGAGTTCAAAATAAGAAATGGCTGCATGTCAGGGTTTTGTGGACAGGAATCTTCATCTCTTCCAACTTTATTTATTTATTTGTTTTATGCAGATGATTGCTAGTCTTTGCCCAGGTTTCCACTAATTGAGCCATAGCTGTCATGTGCATGGATCATGAACTATTTTAGGTTGGGGAATTAATTTCTGATTTAGTTAAATATGACTACGAAAAAACTGAGGACAGAGGGAGAGAGGGAGGGGGAGGAAAGTAGGATAGGCATTCCTCTCCCCTGCAAGTAAGGTAGAAATAGGGCAGTAAGAGAGAATTCCTTTTAATTATCCCTCATCTTTGGGATCTAACCTTGTTTTGCCCCCAACAAACTCATATAGAAACCTTGAAAACAAGTAGAAACCATGTATATCTCTTTTTTACAAGAGAATTATCTTCCCTATGATAAGGAAAAAGGTACCTTTAGTCTGAGCTTCTCAGTGGCTCATGAAGTATGACTGTCTGCTTGTTGTCAATGCTAGGACAAGGATCTGATTATTTCACTCCTCTAGGAGGAAGATGCTATCTGTGGTGTATCTCTTATGAGTATGGGGATATATGTAGGGGAGGGTTGCTTATATGTTCTTGATTCTATTGATAAGGCAAGATTGTCATAAAGACTGTTGTTTTTCTCTCTTTTTTATGCTTTTGGGTTGACCTGTGGGCTGTCACTAGAGGTTTGCTCACATTAGGTGCTTATATATATATTGGATTAGTTTTTCTGGTGGGTTTATATGCTTAGGGAAAAACTAAGTTCCAGGCATCTATTTTCATGTATGGATCAACTCTTGTTTGAATGATGCTAAAATAGGAACCTCAACATTAGAAGCAGTTTGAGGCAGGCAGCTAATTGCTCCTACCTCTTTCTTCTTTGTATAGGCTGCTTCTCACATCAGTCATTCTAAAGTTCATGGTAAGAAATGGCAACATGTCAGGGATTCATGGACCTGAATTCCCATCTCATACTCTTGTTCTATGTAGATGACTTAGCTGTCATGTTGTATGAATCTGGTAATGTTTTAGAATGAAGAGTTAATTTCTGCTTTAGTTGAACTCGTCTATGAAAAAGCTTAGGAGAGAGAGTTTTTAACCTCAACTTTTACCTTTTCCTTTGGTTCAGGGCCAGGGTTTCCTGTCTTTACGATGGCTTATCTTCTTGAAGTGCTCTTGAAGGATGTCTTTTCAGCACAATTCTGATTTTAATGTGTGAGCTTCAGTTGGAAGCTACCTTCTTAGCTTTAGTAGCACTGCTTCCCTTTGACCTCTTGCGTGTTTCTTTTCTGCCAACATTTTCTTTATTGAAGACTAGAAATCATATTATTATCCTGGTTTTTCTTCCTTTTTTTATTTATATCAAGATTGCATTGAACTATGTTGCATGGGTTTGGGTATGAGTTTTAGATGCGGGTATATGCTTGGGTATTTGATCCTTGACAGCTCAAATTTGAAGATATGGGGACTCGGCTAAGAAGGATTCAAACAATGGGCATAGGATATGGCATGATAAAAGAAAAATCAACTAAAAATAAATTGGAATCGAAGATGTCTTTTTAAAAGCTCCCATCTTTTCCTTCCTTCTAATCTATTTTTTTTTCCTAATATCCCTAAATATTCTAGCAAAAATTCACTTTTTAGTTAATTCTTCTTTTCTAATATAATTATTACTAAGAAAGCTGAAAGAATAAAAAGATATTAATGAAAATAAACAGCCACAACCAAAGTAAAATAAGAGTGCTTGACAAAGATCCCATACGCTCATGTCATGTCATGCTGGCATGAGTACATTGGGTAAAATTGAAGGATCAGGGTATCACAAGCATCGAGTAAGTTTAATGGGTTTACTAGTACTATTGTTGTTGAGATTGCATAGAATTTATCATCTGGTGCAAGACTTTTTCCTGCTATGGAATTACTAGCTACGGTGGATACGTTGTGTATTAGACAAAGAAATGGAAGACCTCTCCCGTAATGTTATGTTATCTGTTTGTCTTTATTTATTTCATTTTTTAGAAATTGCTTTTTACTCTTATTCTTCAAGATTTCTGTCACCGCCACCGATCTTCTACATTCTTTTTCCTTTTTTAATAATTTCTTGTAGAGACTGAGTTTTGGTTTCTCTACAATTCTGTTTAGGAAGTGGAGAAAATGTTTCCATGTGAATCATCGACAGAACCAAAGTACCAGCTTCGGAGGACAAGTTCAGTTACTTTCTAAAATATGTATCTCCTCAGACCAAAGTTTTGGTAGCTTCCCCAACTGTTCAGGCTATCCTCGCGGGGGGGTTCATGGGGCTGCTGCTTTCGACATTTTTCATGCAGTAACTGATTATTGCTGCTGCTGCTGCTGCTATTATGGTCCCAAACTGCAAAACCCCACCACCAAAATTGGGGGTGGGGGGGCAAGTAGTTAGGGCGTTATGTACATTGGTGAGTGATAGTAAAACCTGTGTAGGAATGGAAATGCAATGTTGCTATATGTCTAGGCTTTTTCCATTTTTCAGGAAAGAAAAGTTAAGGTCATTGTGTTAGCTAGTTTGCATATATTTCTAGTTATTCCCTGAAATTTTGGACAAGTGAAGCAAAAGTTGTGTAGTGAAGGCAACTCATGAATGTGCGTTGCTTGCGCCATCTTCCCTCTATTCTTTTGAAAATTCTTTTTGGGTTTTTGTCTTTGTTTATATGAGCTGCTTGCTTCTTTTTTTTTTTTTCTCCTTTTTTGTGGTTGTTTCTAACTATTTTTCTCTATTTTACTACTTATTATACCTAGGATGCAACTTGGATGGGTTGGCCTGACTCAACCCGAACCCAACTCGATGTTTGGTCGAAATTAGGCAAACATTTTCATTACTTGGGTTAAGCTTGGGTTATGTTTTCTTAACTTGAACTCAATTTGGGTTGGGCTTGAACCAAGGTTAACCGAACTTGATTTAATATTTTATAATATTTATTATCTTGTATGATAATATGCATTTTCTTTTTAGATTTTCTTTTTAAATTTAAATAAAAAGTATCCAAGCATAATTATATCATATACTTTTCTTTTTTTTTAAGATATATAAGTTTATTTTTATTTTTATTATAATTATCTTGAATTTTTGTGTTATTTATTATTTAAAATTTGGTATAAATATATAGATTTTTTTTTTTTTGTAAAAACTATCATGGATGAATTTTGTAAATTCACTTTATATAATATAAATTAATTTCAATTCAAGTCTTATTAAAAATAAAAATAGTTTTTTTAATTATAAATAAATTAAAAAATAAATAGTTTTTAATAAAACAAGAATAATAACATTATAATAAAATCATAGGTATATATATATATATATATATATATTGTTTTAATATATGTTAGAAACATAAAGATAATAATATATTCATAAATTTTTTTGGTTAAAAATGAATAATAATAATTTTTAGCTTAAAATAAATAATTAATAAAGTTTAACTTTTTAAACATGTAAATGAGTCATAATTTTCATTTCATGTACACATTTTATAATATTTTGATTTAATTTGTAATTAATTAGATCGATTTTTATAATACAAAATTATTTTTAAAAACAATTTATTCAAATAAGTTTTTTGTTTTTCATTTTTTTTTAAAATACACTTATTTTTAATATATATATATATATATATATATATATATATATATATATATATATATATATATATATATATATATATATATATATAATTTATGTGCAAAAAAAATAATAATAATTGTGAACCAATTTTTATATATAAATTTCTAGTTTTAATAAGTTTATTATTTGAGTTTCAAATTATTTTTAAAAATTACTAAATTTAGTACTGAATTCGACACATTAAGTTTTATTTAATTTAGAGTTTATTTGTATGGTTAAAAAAATTTGGAAAACAATGATTCCATGTAGAAGAGAAACAATAGTCATTTTAAACATTTTTTTTTTCTTATTTTTATAGATTTCTAGTTTTAATTAGATCTTTATTTGAGTTTTAAGTTATTAACTCAATGAATCCAGCACATTAATTCTTTTTTAATTTGGAGTTTATTTTCCTAATGAAAAAAATGGGAAGCCGAAGATTTTAAGGTAAAAGAGAAATAATAAAGTCGTTCTAAACCATTTTTTATTCATAAATTTATGATATTAATTGGTTCAATATTTGAATTTTAAATTATTTTTAACTAAATTTGTTAATGAATCCAATGCATTAAGTTTTGTTTAATTTGAAACTCAGTTGCCTAATAAAAAATAAAATAAAATTAGAAAACAAGGATTCTATGTAGAAGAGAAATAACAAAATTGTTTTAGACCAATTTTTATCCATAAATCTATGATATTAATTAGTTCATTATTTGATTTTTTTTTAAATTACATTTAAAAATTATTAAACCCATTAATGAATCCAAAGCATCAAGTCTTTTTTAATTTAGAGTTCATTTGCTAAGTGAAAAAAAATTGGAAAACAAGTATTCTATGTAAAAGAGACAATAAGGTCATTTTAGACCAATTTTTGTTCATAAATTTTTTGTATCAATTGATTCACCATTTTATTTTAGTTATTTTTAAAAATCATTAGGCTTGTTAATGAATTAAAACAATTAAATCTTATATACATACATACATACATACATATATATATATATATATATATATATATATATATGACTTTTAATCTAACCCAAACAGTTAAAATAAATTTTGATTTATTTGTTGAGTTCTATGACTTTTTATACTAATTAAATAGTTTTTAAGTTTTAAATTATTTTTGAAAATTAATAAATTTTATGTATAAGGTACAATTTGATTGAAATTTATTTGCTTAATGAAAAATTTTAGAGAAGTTATTTAAAAAAAAAAAAAAAGTATGTGTAATTTAAAAAAAGATCATATTTTAAAATTTTTGGTATTGGTATTAGATCGTGGAAAGAGAAAGGGAATAATGCCATCTTTAATTTTATTTATTTTCCTTTTTTATGATTTTTTTTTTTTAATTTCTATATTTTCCTTTTGTTTTTAAAAATGGGTGAAAACAACCTTTATTTGTCCTCTAAAAATAATTCTCTATTTTCCTTTGTTTTTAAAAATTGTTTCGAAACAACAATAGTTAAACAAATTTTGGAATTTTTAAAAATAGAAAATTGTTTTTAAATCACATGACCAAATAGGCTCTCATATTTGATGAATGCATTTCATCTATTACAATTTTTATATCAATGAAGGTGAACTTTTGAAAGCGTTGGAGGGGGATTGAAGCGATAACATGGGTTGTTGGAAGGAAAATGAAAATTTGATATTGCACTCACTTATATTTGATGAATGCATTTCATCTATTGGAATCTATACTTAGTGAAGGTGAATTTTTGAAAGAATTGGAAGGTGGTTGAAGTGATAATGTGGGTTGTTGGAAGGAAGAGCGAAAATGTCACAATTTATCAATTAACTAATCCTGTATTGGTCGGCCTCGACAAATCGTTTATCAACTAGCCTCATCACCAAAATTCTAAAAATTGCACAAATATTTTAGATATATTGACAGTCAAAACACGATAATCACCATGGATATCTCAAGTAAGAGATATTCATCGGCCATGTTAGCAATAATTTTCATTTTTCTCTCAAAATTTGATATGCGGGTAATAGGTCGGATGAGAGAAATGAACCCTGAGTTCAAAATGATTTGTGAGAGTACTTGGGACACTGACACATTAAATATAATGAAAGAACGAATAATGTCATGATTCATCGATCGACAAATCACGTATCGACTAACCCTATTGCTAAAATTCCGATATTGCACCAATATTTTGGATTTGCATCGATATTTTGGATGTATTGGTGGGTTGATACATGATAACCACCATAGATATCTCACATGAGATATATTTATCGGTTGTGTTAACAATATTTTTCAATTTTCCCTCAAAATTTGATATGAGAGTAATGGTAATGGGTTGGATGTGAGAAATGGACCTTGAGCCCAAAATCTTATATTGGTGGCTAATGCACGATAACCACCATGGATATCTTGGGTGAGAGATATTTTTCGACTATGTCAACAATATTTTTCAATTTTCCCTCAAAATTGGATTGCTTTCTTGCCTTCCATGGGTTACAAGATTGATAAAAAAAAAATCTTTTACAATAAAAAATTATGTACTCCATTGAAGGAGTTCACAACCAATGAATAAAAGTAGGATTTTTACGATACAATAAAAAATCCTATGCTCCTAAACACGGAACTTATAGTCCATCCCAAAAAACAAACAACTAATAATAATTATAACCATGATATTAAAAGTAAATATCCATGCATTCATCCTTAGTGCCCTGAGATGAAAAACAAGTCTTGCAAAACAAAATTAACACATCTTAAAGTAGATCTAACAAGCAAAAACCTATCTTAAGGCTCTAATACCAATTGTTGGGAATCCTAGATCTCTCCGTTCCCAAACCCTAAATCAAATAGGTACATGCAAATCTATCCCAGATCTCTAGAAACTATTCTTTGGAAACTATTCTAGTGGAAACAATGGCAATAAAAACCATTTAAAATAATAAACTAGAGAATATAGTGATCATAGTTGGATTTGGATGTTTCCAAATCGGTTTCCTACGATGAAGATGAAACCTGAAGAGCCTGAAGGTTTTGCATACCCAAGATCTTGCACCCAATAACTCCTACAATGATCTTGGCACTCTAAAGTGTGGGCTTTGAAGGATGAATGACTTGGCTTTCTCTATACTCTTTAAAGGTGGAAGACGACTATCAAAAGCCTTGGAAACCTTAACCCCTAAGAGGGTATTTATAAGGTTTCCATACTAGGATTAAGTAACTTGAGCTCACCAAGGCTTGGGTCACTTAATTTAGCCCATTAGCCAAATCTAGAGACTTTATTCATTATCCCTTATGTAACCTTGCGTAATTGTCAAAATGTTTTTATGCACAAGAGTGAACCTAAAGTCAATCTAACCCTCACAAATTGCATCCTAATGGTATATGAGATCAAAGTGGGGACCATTAAGGCCTATAGAAGTATTATCTCATCTAGAATCCAATTTTGAAGTTGATTTAAGATTCCACTAAAGAAAATCAACTACACTCTAGCACCACATGTAAATAACAATGAGACAAAGCTTGAGTCCATAACCTACTATCCATTACATGCAAACTCTCTATGTGTAGACCCTCTATTTTGTCCTATTAGTACATATTATTCTATATATTTTCCTTCACTTCTTATTACCTTATAGTCATCTCATGGTGGCTCATCGCCACTCATTTGGTTTACTATTTTTGAGTCATCTTTATAGATTCATTGTTGAGGGATTTTTATGGATCCCAAATGTAACCTTAGTGGCATTTTGTTTAGCTTACTTAATTGCATTTTAGATTTAACTCACTTAGTTGCATTTTAGTTTGGTTCACTTAGTTACATTTTAGGTTTAATTCACTCAACTGTATTTTAGTTTAACTCACTTAGTCGCATTTTAGGTTTAACTCACTTAGTTGCATTCTCAATCTAAATCACTTATTTGTATTCTTAGTCTAGCTCACTTATTTGCATTCTAAGTTTAGTTCACTTAATCTACCTTACTTAGTTGCATTTTAGGTTGAACTCATTTAGTTGCATTTTAGGTTTAGTTCCCTTAGTCTAACTCAATTCAATTTTAGGAAATTTCTTAGTTGCGCTTTAGTTTAGTCACACTTTAAGATAGTTCATCTAGATGTATTTTAGTTCATTCCATTTAGGCTAGGTGCACTTTAAAATAGTCCATCCTAATCATGTAAATATTGTTCTTTTAAGTCTGGTGAACCTTCATGATTTTAAAACGCGCTTATATATATATATATAAGTTTTTTAAATCGCAATCATTTTTATATAGACATAACTTCCTTCTTATGTCCCACAAAATTATCGAAGTGAGATATCATAATCATCTTTAATGCAAACACAATTGTGCGGCCAAATAAAGAGATATGCCTTATGGAGTTAAACAAAGTATCACATGAAGTCAGCATCAACTCTGATAGCATATAAATATTGTCTATTTTGAGACCAATGGGTCCTCATAGTTTTGAAACACATCTCCATAATTAAGAACAATTTAATGGAAAGTGATTGAGATATTCGATATTGGACAGAGAAAAAAGTTTCTAAGATTATATATGTATAAGTCTATCTTAATCATGGAGATATGTTTTAAAATCATGAAAACTTTTTAAATTTAAAATGGATGATATTTATACAATTGGAAACAAATTATTACATGCACTGAAGAAGGTAACAACACATCACCAACTATGGTGTACTTGGGAGTATAGTGGGGATGTGATAGAGATTGGTGCATATTCTTATGTATAGACATAGGTTAGTAATGTGTATGAGAATTTTTTGACCTTTTTCCCAAAATGAAAGAGTGACAGGATGATCTGATAGCTATGAATGTGTAAAAGAAGTTTAGATAGTGAGTTTGAGGTCTTGGGGATCAAGGATGAAAATATCACTTTTATAGATACATCGGTAGTTAAATTTTATGATTATATCAGTGAAAATTTTGATAAAAAAATCAATAAGACCAAAAGCGATGATAACTCATAAAAATATTAAGAAAACTTTCAATAAATGATAAAATAAGATATAATATACATATTCAATTTAGTTTTTATAATATATATATATATATATATATATACATTGAAAGTAGTTTGCTATCTTGAAGACCAATTTCCAAGGATATGATTTAATGAGGATGATCCCATTCCTTTAAGCACGTAATGGGTGGGCTTGGTACTGGGTCAATATATTGACTATTCCCTCAAGCCATCGGAAAGCTGAAAGCAAAAAATTGTGGATTTGACGAGGAACATTCCCATCCCCATCCCCATCCCCTTAATTTCATCACAAGCATGTTGTGGACTGAGATGGGCTTGTACTGGGTCAATATGCTGCCTTATGCCTCGACCCATTGGAGTTTTATAGAAAAGTTCAACCCCAAGCCAGATGTTCTTTACATGGAGCTAGCCCACTGCACGGGAGGTGTGTGGTGAAGAAAAAGAATGTGTGGTGATGGTGGTCTTTTATGGAGCGAGCTAGCTAGCCCACTGCCAACAGAGGGCCGTGGTGGTGTTCAGTGTTCTTTTCATGGAGCCCATTGCATGGCGTTGGTGGGAGGCGAAGAAAAATGAAAAAGAAAGAAGTCCTTCGTCTCCTGCCCAAAAGAAGCTGCTCTGTTGTTGCGTGTCCCTCGAGTCTCACCCTCTGTAATGAGCGCCGCTCCGCGTAAGTCTCCTAGTAAGTGACGTGCACGTGAAAGATCGGGAAAAAGTTTTAAGAAATAAAAAAATAAAATAAAAATTAATATGTGAATTTATTCAGACTTATATGAAAATCAAGTAAAGATTCAAAATTAAATAATTGAATTAATCATAAAACTAAATTAAAAAATAATAATTGAGATTACATACAAATAAGATTACATTTTTCAGTACCCAATTTTATGATAAAAAATTAATTTTTAATCAATTTTTTATATTAAATAAATAAATACCACATTGATCCTTGATCATAACATTTACCAATTTTAATTTAAACATATTATTTATTTATTTTATGCTAAATTTGTAAAAAAAAAATTGTGTTAATTATTTATATATAGTTTAAATACTCTTTTTCTTTTTATATAAGAGTTTTTTTAATTAAAAAAATAAAAATAAAAATGAATTAATCTTAGCAAGAAATTTGTGGATTAAAAAACATATTATTTAAAAAAAAATCTCAGACTGATAGCAGACAAAACCTATTGAAAGAGTTGAAAAGAAAATTTTGAAAAAATAGAGAATGACAAAAAAAAAAAAGGAAAATTTTTCAAATTTTAAGGAGAACAAAATTTATAATGAATGAGAAATTTGAAAAGTTTTCAAACTTTTAAAGATAAATTTTTATGATATTAATTATATTAATTGTGTGGTTTTAAAAAAAATGAAATTCATAAGTTTAAGACAATTTTGAAATGAAAAAAGTGAAGAGTAAATAAAAAAATAAATTAATGATTGGTTTTCATACACTTTTTTTTAAAATAAAATAAAATAAAATAATTTATATTAAATTTAAAATTCTTATGAAAAAATTATTGATTTATATTATGTTCATTAAAATTTATTTTTAAAAACTATTGTTCTAGGACTGTTTTAAGATACAAACACTTCCCAAACATATCCAAAATTATTAGTCAAAACCTATTTAGATAAAGCAAAAATCTCCCAAAATCCAAGTAGGTCGCATAAATCCATTTACACGTCTTTTATAGCCAGCCAGGCGACCTAATCATTTATCCAAAGGACCAAGCCAGCATTGCAGAGAAGATTAAGCCAACTCAACCATGCTTTCTTCATTTCTCTTTCTTTCCCTAGCTAATACTGCTACCAAAGACCATGTCTTGGCTCATCTCAACTTCGTCTTGCTGCTTTTCTGCGTATCCATCTTAGTCATCTTCACCAAATTCAAATCCAACACCAGCACCAGCAGCAAGGGAATGCACCTTCCTCCAGGCCCAGCTCCATGGCCACTACTCCGAAATCTTCCTGACTTACTCAAGAACAAGCCAGTTTTCCGGTGGATACATGGATTCATGAAAGAAATGAACACCGAAATTGCATGTATTCAGTTGGGCAACGTTCATGTTATACCGGTGATTTCTCCAGAGATTAGCAGAGAATTTTTGAAGAAACATGACGCAATATTTGCGTCCAGGCCTGTTACAATGGCGTCTGAGTATTCAAGCGGTGGCTTCTTGACAATAGCAGTGGTGCCAAAGGGAACGCAGTGGAAGAAGATGAGAAGGGTTGTTGCTTCTGATGTCATTAACGAAACAACATTTAAGTGGCTGCATGACAAGAGAGTGGAAGAAGCCGACAATCTTGTTCGATTCATTTATAACCAGTGTAAAACCTTCACTAGCCCATCAATTATAAATGTAAGAAACACAGTCCGTCAATACAGTGGAAACGTCATTAGGAAGATGATCCTCAACACAAGATACTTTGGCGAAGGAAAGAAAGATGGAGGACCTGGAATCGAAGAGGAACAACATGTTGAATCCCTCTTCACTGTACTTGCTCACCTCTATGCATTCTCTTTGTCTGATTACTTCCCATGGATGAGAGTGCTGGACTTAGATGGGCATGAGAAGACTGTAAGGCAGGCTATGAATACCATTGACAAGTACCATGATCCCATCGTGGAGAATAGAGCAAAACAATGGAGGAATGGGGGGAAGAAGGAGGCTGAGGACCTTCTAGACATTTTCCTTTCAATCAAGGATGCACACGGTGAACCACTGCTGTCTGTGGCAGAGATCAAAGCCCAATGCACAGTAAGATAATTTAATTTATTTCCATTCACATGTTGGGCCATGTTGCATTAATTTTCTATCAATTAATTGAATAAAATATAACGTATGGCAGGAGTTGATGCTTGCTGCAGTGGATAATCCATCAAACGCAATAGAGTGGGCAATGGCAGAGATGATCAATCAACCAGAGGTGTTGCGAAAGGCAGTGGAAGAAATAAATAGAGTGGTTGGAAAAGAGAGACTGGTTCAAGAATCGGACTTTGAGCAGCTCAACTATGTCAAGGCCTGTGCAAGGGAAGCATTTCGGCTGCACCCTATTGCACCCTTCCATCTCCCCCATGTCTCCACTTGTGATGCAGTTGTTGCTGGCTACTTTATTCCCAAAGGCAGTCATGTCCTCCTCAGCCGTCTGGGCCTGGGCCGGAACGGTAGAATCTGGGAAGAACCACTAAGGTTCAAACCGGAGAGGCATCTGAGTGAAGGTACAGGGAAAATGGTGGAGTTGACGGAGCCAGACCTTCGATTCATTTCCTTCGGCACTGGAAGACGTGGGTGCCCTGGAAAAGCAACGGGGTCTGCCATGACTGTGATGCTGCTAGCACGGCTTCTCCAAGGATTTACTTGGAGTGCACCACCGGAACAAAAGGAGATTGACCTCTCAGAATCAAGAAATGACCTCTCTCTGGAAAAACCACTGCATGCCGTTGCAAAACCTCGTTTGCATGCATCCCTCTACTCAGCTGCTTACCAATAAAATAAAACGCTAAATCTCAGGGAAAACTATTCCCAATTGCTTTTGAAGCAAATAAATAACAATAATTTGGACGTAATTTTTTAAATAAGTACACCAAGTATTCTACTTGGTGACCCTCCTTAAAAATAAATAACAAATACATTAGAAATCTTATTAGCACTATTTTTTTTTCTTTGTAATCCCATTTTTAAATTCAATTTCCACTTAAGTGGTAGATGCAATTTCCATGTTCATTTCTTCCATGAGGCCATGTAGCCACCGGAATATTGTGGGTTTGCTCTTCAGCATTTGGGGTTAGATTATACATGGACCAACAACGGCCAAGAAGCAGGCCGGGTCGACATAGCCTAAAGGAGCAGGCTGTGCTGGTCCTAAGGAGACAGTCCATCATGTCATCGTGTCGACCTATTGTGCAAATCCACCCATCGTGCTGACCCTCTTGGCCCTTTCAAATATCATTTTTAATTTTTTCTTTTTCTTTTTTATTACATATCAAATGTCTAAAATACCCTTCTCAACAATTATATAACAGCTAGTTTGAGGGATAAAAAAGCAAGTCAATAATTATTTTTACTTTTTTTCATGTCAAATATTTATATTACTTCTCACAACAACTATATCCTGAGTAATTTAAATATTAAAAAATTATACGTATATTATCATTTATTTTATATCATTTAATATGATAAATTAAATGAATTATAATTTTAATATTAAATATATTTTAAAATTAGACATATTATAATCAAATATCATAATATTATTATGAAATAATATTTGATGTAATTTAATAACAAATCTATACTTATAAAACTCATTTTTTTTATCAACGTATAGGATATTATTATCAAATATGATTATATATATATATGTGTGTGTGTGTGTATAATTTAACAAAACAACTTTAAAATGTCTATTATAATTTTAATTACATTTTTATAAGGTTTTTCTTATATTTATGTGAATTTTGATTAATTTTAGGCCTACCAATATTTTTTTCCAAAATATCTGCCAATATATTTTCAATATATTAGTAAAATCGAAGTACCAATATATCCATAATTAACAATATTTTCATTCTTAGTGGTAAAGTTGTCTTGGCTTAAATATGCTATTTTTAGATCGAGTGACCATGGGATGAGATGGAATGAGAGACTTGGTTGGTTTGGATATAATAGTAGACACAGGAGAAAACATGGTGATTGGTGATGGAATTAGTTGAACTGGAGGTCAAGAAGAAATGAGAGTTAATGGTATATGTGGCTTGATAGAAAGTATGTCAGTTTGATGGAGAATTTGAGCTCAAGAGCGTACCTTTGGCCAAGGCCAGATTTGACGATGCACTTGATGAAGAAGCAAAGGAAGTGCATGGCGTAGAGTTAGATTTGGCGACGACAAGATTGGTTGCAATTGAAGATGACATGGCGACACACTCTAGAGAAAAAAAAAGTGTAGTGATAAGTAGTTGTGTTGCAACTACGGGAAATGAGAACTAAGTAGAAGAATTATAAGAAATGTAAGCACTTTGATTCAAGGAATATCCAAGAAAGAAACAAAGGTAAGATTTAGTATCAAGTTTGTGAGATGCATATGGTTTTAACCAAGGAAAACATAAACGACCAAAAAGCTTGAGTTTATTTTAGTTTGGCTTGGAAGAAAATAGTTTTTCATAAGGAGAAAATAAATCAAGAATGGGAGTAGGAAAATGATTAACTAAATACATGGTTATTTAAAAAACATGGGACCAATATCTATGTAGGAGATTTGCTTTATGTATCAAAGTTAAGACAATATTAACAATATGTTTTTGTTGACTTTCGGATGTGCCATTATGTTGGGGTGTATGAGGAGGCATTTTCAAATGTTGAATTCCCAAGTTAGCTAAAAATTCTTTAAGAGCAATGTATTCACTCCCACCATCAGAGTGTATGGAAACAATTTTAGTTTTGAAATAATTTTCAACTAAAATTTTAAATTGACAAAAAATAGTAAAGACATAATATTTAGATGTTAGGGGTAAAGCCAAACATATTTAGAAAAATGATCGAGAAAAAACACATAATAAGAAAAATCTCTTCAAATTGATAAATGGTAGTTTTTTTAATTCATACTTTCATTCGTTCATGTACAGAGTATATATAGAGGGTAATCACCATTCTAAGAATGGGAAAAAATGATACAAGGAAAGAATGATATAAGGAAATAACAACTAATATCCTAATATCTCAATATTCCTAATATCTCAATATTCCTAATATCTCAATATTCATAATATCTCAACTTTCCTAATATCTAAACATTCCTAATATCTCAACACTAAATGATATAAGGAAAGAATGATATAAGGAAAACATTCCTAATATCTCAACACTCCCCCTCAAGTTGGTGCATAGATGTCACACATGCCTAATTTGTCTAAAAATTTTGAGAACACTTGACTTGAGACAGCTTTGGTAAGGATATCGACCAATTGATCTTCTGATCGAATCTTAGGCAATTCCACAATCTTATCATCCAACTTTTCCTTAATGAAGAATCTATCCACCTCAACATGCTTTGTACGATCATGTTGTACTGGATTATGAGCAATGTCACATGCGGCTTTATTGTCACAAAACAATCGGATTGGTTGCCTAGATAGGTAACCTAAATCCTGTAAGAGGAATCTTAGCCATAATGCCTCACAAAGTCCTAGAGCCATACCTCTAAATTCCGCTTCTGCACTTGAACGAGCAACGACATTCTGCTTCTTACTTTTCCATGTCACAAGATTACCACCTACAAAGGTAAAGTAACTAGATGTAGATGGCCTATCATCCACTGCACCGGCCCAATCAGCATCAGTATATACTTCTATACTCTGATGATCAACATTTTTAGCGAACAAAATTCCCTTCCCAGGAGTATTCTTCAAATACCTCAAAATACGCATGACTGCATTCATATGTTGCTCTCCAGGATTATGCATGTATTGACTCACTACACTCAATGCATAAGCAATATCTGGTCTTGTATGAGCTAAGTACATTAATCTCCCCACAAGTCTTTGGTATCTTCCCTTATCGGTTGATACTTGATTAGGCTCAACACACAATTTCAGACCTTCTTCTATTGGTGTACTAACAGGTTGACATCCCGACATTCCAGTCTCCTGTAAAAGATCTAAGGCATACTTTCTTTGAGACAGAAAAATTCCTTCATTTGATCGAGAAACTTCAATCCCAAGAAAGTATTTCAGAGGACTTAGATCTTTCATTTCGAATTCTTTAGATAGATAATTTTGCAGAGCTTTTCTTTCTTCAAGATCATTTCCTGTAACTACCATGTCATCCACATATATGATGAGTGTCGTAATCTTACCATGTTGTTTTTTTAGGAATAAAGTGTGATCTGAATTACTTTGACGATAGCCAAAAGCTCTCATTGACTTTGTGAACCTTCCAAACCATGCTCTCGGGGATTGATTACTACTCAAAAAGTGCTTTTTGATAGCTTGTAATTAACTCTTTTAAACACTTTTGAGTAGTAGTTATTGCCTTTTAACCCAATTAACATATTAAGGACCTTTACAATCAATTCTAATCAAATTGTGTTAAGTTTTGGTGTTTTGATAGATTTTTTATCACCAAAGCAATCTGAGATTGAAGAGAGTTATTTGGAATCCATGGCAAAGCAATGGAAAGCTCAGAAACATGAAGAACCAAAGCTTTGAAGTCCTTTGCCATAAGCAAATACGGAATGCAAGGAGGAGAAACAAAGAGAAATCTGCCATGAAGCATTCTTGATGACAGTCATGTCAGCCACTTTTGGAGCACTTCCTGAAGTCCAATTTATGCATTCTATATGTCGTTTCGAAGCTTAGGAAGTCAAAAATCCAATGCTTCAAACAGTGTGCAATTCAGAGTTGAAATGAAGGAGTTACAGCCATTGCAAGCCAATCACTCCAAGCTAAAGGAAGAATTTTGCACAGCGCTGCGAAATCACCCTTTTGTTGCGAAATGATTTCGCAACCTTTTTGTACAGTGCTGTGGATTTCCCCCTGAAGTTTCCCGTCACATTGGAAGTCGAACACCGCAAGCTGAAAGACCACTTCGCAGCGTTGCGAAGTCAGCCGTTTGCTGCGAAAAGATTTCGCAACCCTTTTTGTGCATCTGCGAAATCTCGCAGACCTCGTTTGCACCTGCGAAATGGTCCTTAGTGCTTCCCGATATTTACGACCGACACTTGGAGATATTTTTTATCAGATTTTTGTTGTCTAAATCCCAAAATTCTCCTTGTAAGCCACCAATTATAAGATTCCTTAGCTTTTAAGTTAGGAAAAAGAGAGTAAATATCCATGTAATGATTAGTATTGTAATTTTTCATATAAATAGCTTCTTGAGAGCTTGTTCTCGGGGAGACGACCCTTTTGTAAAAGTTTGAAAGAAAGTAAAATACAGAGCTTTGTTCTGCCTTACCTTCTCACTTTGATTGTATTGTTTTTATTTACTAGTTATGAATTCTCTGAGGAAGTTTCCCCAGAGTATGAGTAACTAAACCTTTAGTTCCTTGGAGTTAAGGTTGTCGGGAAAGGTTCCAAGTGCATAAATATATAGCTTTGTGGTTTCAGTCATGAATGAAGAGTAAGTATTACCCTTTTGTGATTTCTATATGTTTTTAGTTAACTTAAAACGCCTTGGAGTCACCTGGGCCAACACTTGGTAAGGCAAGTGATCTCCGTCCATGGAGATGCACTAGTTTACCCCTTGCGAGCCTCTGGGAGGTGACTTGAAGGTAGGATTTTCTAGAATTGCCAACACTTGGTAAGCTTTTGGACTCCAAGGAGACATCCATTAGTTTTCTCTTGCGAGCTTTTGAAGGGAAGTCCAAGGTTAAAGATCACCTTGAATGGTAAGTGCTAGTGAGAGGCATGAACCATTGCAAGTTGCATCAGTAAGAGGGAATTAGAGCTGAAATCCAATTAAGGGATGCATTTATGCAGCACCGATTAGAGAATTGACTATATGTTAATTCTCTAATGCGAGGAAATAAACCAACTGACCGGAGCTATGTTTTTGCATGAGGAACCTCCCTTGTGAACCTAAATCTCCAAGGAATGTTTTTCTTCATAAGTAATTTCCATTACTTGTTTTGTCGTTAGCTTAAATCTAAATCTTTTTTAACCAATGTTTGTGTTTTATTTCTTAAGCTAACCTTGAAATGAAAAAGCACCAATTCACTTTGAATTGGTATCATTTGTAATTTGGAAACACTTCCCAGTGAACGATCCTAGAACCACTATACTATAGTAGCTTTTTCTTTGCTACCCTAGTATATGGTGTAATAGGTTATAAATTGTGTTGATTACTCCCTCAATCAAATAGCCAGCTGGACATGAATCAGCTAAGACACCAATTGGGCACGAATCAGGGGATTGCTTCAACCCATACAATGACTTCTTCAATTTGCACACCTTCTGACATTGCTTTTCTGACACCATGCATCCTGGTGGAAGATCCATATATACTTCTTCATATAACTCGCCATGCAGAAAGACATTTTTCACATCAAATTGTTGTAATGGCCAATCTAGGTTTGCAGCTAAAGACAATAATACTCGAATTGTGTTGATCTTAGCTACAGGTGCAAATGTCTCTATATAGTCAATTCCATAAGTTTGAGTGTACCCTTTTGCTACCAGTCTTGCTTTAAATCGTTCAATACTACCATCTGCCTTGTACTTCACAGTATAGATCCAACGACACCCAACTGGCTTCTTTCCTGGTGGACATTCTACGAGTTCCCATGTTTCATTCTTCTACAATGATTTCATCTCTTCATTCATGGCTGCTTTCCACCTTGGGTCAGCTAAGGCTTCCTGCACACTGTTAGGAATAGATACAGTAGATAATTGATTTACAAATGACTTATTTGATTCAGACAAACGATGGGTAGACACATAGTTGCTCATGGGATATTTGACTTTAGTAGACAATTCAAGTTCATATGTGGGTTTAGGAATACCTCTATTATGACGATGTGGTAACCGTTTCATGAATGGATCAAGTTCCAAATTAAGAACACCCTCAACAGACGACGATTGGTTTGGTATTTCAGTGAAGACATCTTCGGACCCAAATTGTTGACCACTCATATCCAATTCACCCACTTCCTAGTTCACTAGTTCAGATTGTCCAGATTCATCTTCCTCAGAGATATCATAATCATAATCGAGAGTCTGAATTTCCTTATGGTACTCCCCCTGAAGTTCAGACTCAGGTGAAAAATACATTGAATCTTCATGAAACACCACATCCATTGTAATATACATTTGTCGAGTTGGAGGATGGTAACATCGATATCCCTTTTTGTGCAATGCATATCCAACAAACACACATTACAATGCATGGGAAGTTAACTTGGTGCGTTGGTACTTGTGTAGATGCACAAATGTCACGCAACCAAAAACACGAGGAGGTAGATTTGGGACGGTTGGGGCAACTACGGCATTAGTAAGAGCTTGGAGAGGTGTTTGAAAGTTAATTGAGCTAGAAGGTACCCGATTGATCAAGTATGCGGCAGATGTGATTGCTTCTCCCCAATAAGATATCGGTGTTTTTGCTGCTATCAAGGAAGCACGAACAACCTCTAACAAGTGTCGATTTTTTCGTTCAGCGACTCCATTTTGCTGGGGTGTATTGGAACAAGTAGTCTGATGAATGATGCCATGTCCTTCCAAATCCTTTTGAAGATCAGAACTTTGATATTCTCCACCATTATCACTACGCAGAACCCGAACCTTTGCATTGTACTGAGTTTCAATCATTTTATAAAATTTTTGAAACAACAAGTTCACTTCATCTTTGGTCTTCATCAAGCATAACCATGTCATTCTGGTACAATCATCAATAAAAGTGACAAACCAACGCGAGCCACTCAAAGTTGGGACTTTGGATGGGCCCCAAACATCATAATGTATAATCATAAAAGGAAACGAACTTTTATTCAAAATTAACGGAAACGAAGCATGATGGCTTTTAGCCAATTCACAAATATCACAACGGAAACCAGAAATATCACTCTTTGCAAACAAACTAGGAAACAATTTTTTTAAATAACCAAAGGAAGCATGTCCCAGACGTCGATGCCACAACCAAATTTCAGACTTTTTCTTCTCCCCCTCAGATCCATCTGCCATCAAGGCTTGTTGCAACTTATTTGAATCCTTTGATTGCAAGTCCAAGTAATAGAGTTTTCCCCGTTTAATATCACAACCAATCGTCTGTCTTGTTTGGATGTCCTTAATCACACAAAATTCAGGCCAAAAAATGACAATACAAGATAAGGCTATAGTGATTTGAGAAACTGACAAAAGATTGTAATCTAAAGATGGAACAACTAAAACAGAATCCAAATTCAAAGTATCAGTAAGAGTTAAGGATCCTTCCCCAATGACTGGGGTTGTGTTACCATTGGTTGTGGAAACAATTTTTTGTGAGGAAGGTTTAAGGGGTGAAACCTGTCTAGAATCAAAAGTCATATGATCTGTAGCACCAGAATCAATTATCCATGCACTATTAATAACAGGTGTAAAAGTATTTAAAAACTTACCACCATGATCAGTAGCGGCTACCAATGCAGAGGCTTTCTCAGCAACATTAGCCTCTGTTTTTATTTCGGCAACAGTTGCAGTCGAGGTTTTCTTGGGATCCTTCTTCCGTTGATCACGATTATTATAATTAATAACAAAGTGTTGATAGCCTAAACATGATCTAAAGGTCCATGGTTCAAACCCTCGGTTCCTTATTGTTTTCCTGGTCATACCAAGAGTCGTTGCTTTGAAATTGTGGGATATCCAGACTGGTGGGACCAGTCTTATTGAAGTGAGTGCATTTGAAGGTTGACTTATCAATATTAGGGCTTGTCTTAGGATGGTTGATCGCTGTTGGACTACCATAGCGACAAAATATCCAGGATTTCAGTTTCATGGCTCTGATACGATCTTCAAATTGATAAATGGTAGTTTTTTTCATTCATACTTTCATTCGTTCATGTATAGAGTATATATAAAGGGTAATCACCATTTTAAGAATGGGAAAGAATGATATAAGGAAATAACAACTAATATCTTAATATCTCAACTTTCCTAATATCTCAATATTCCTAATATCTCAATATTCATAATATCTCAACTTTCCTAATATCTAAACATTCCTAATATCTCAACACTAAATGATATAAGGAAAGAATGATATAAGGAAAGCATTCCTAATATCTCAACAAAATCATCAACTAATGAAATGGGAAGGGAACCCAAACATCAATCTACACAATATCAAGTGGTCCACGACTTATTAAACTTGACTTACCAAATAGAAGTCGTTGGCTTTTATTACAATGACAGGATTTTACAGAAAAAAAAATTGGATGAAAAATCATCAAATAAAGAAACTAATCCTAAGTTTGGTAGAAAACGAGTAGTTTTAATAGAAATATGACCTAGTTGACCATGCCATACATCCAAAGGAGTTTTTGTCATCAATCCAATAGTGAGAGCCATAGTTTGACTTTTATTACCATGCACAACGCTCAGCCTTTAATAGAGGTCATGCTTGTTCTGGTTGTGGAGAAGAGGAGCTCCCGTGTACAAGCCTTTTATAAGAAAATAAGAAAGAAAAAATTATATACAAGTATTGTTGGAATGACAAAAGTGAAACATAAATCAAATTTTTCTAAATAGATGGAACACATAGAACATTAGTAAGAGAAAAACGAGAATTAAGAGAAGTAGAACCATGATGAGTAATTGTCAAACCTAAACCATCACCAATGACAACACCATCTAAACCTTCATAGTTTTGAGAGAATAAGAGATTGGATAACTGAGAGGTTAAATGTTGTGATGCCCCAGAATCCATGATCCAATTACTATTGGAGATATTTTAAAAAGAAACGTGATTAGCACTAGGACAGGTAGGTCTAAGATGAGGGAAGAACTTTTAGCACGTTTATCACAAAGTAGGCAAAAAACTAGAGTAAGAGAATAAAAAGACTATAACTTTGATTTTTGCAAATGAGATGATGGATAAGATAAGAAACCAAAATCAAATGAAGGGTAGGTTTTCTTTGGTTGATGAAAGGAATATTAGAAAAAAAAATATTTATGAAAGATTGACTAATGTAGAGGTTTGGTTATAGTTTTGTGTTTCAATGTGGCGAAGAAAACTTTCATGATCAACAAGCTTGTTGTAGAGTTCTTCAAATGGCACAACTGAATTCCTTATGCGAAGAGCAATAATAACTTCTTTATAAGCAGGTCCAAGGCCTCTGATGCTATATAGAAGTAAATCTGCATCAGAAAGTAGTGCTCCAAGTATAGTCAATTCATCTACAATAGTTTTAATTGATAAGAGAAAGTCAACAACATAACCAAAACCAAAAGTAATTGTAATCAATTTATCTTTTAGATGAATAACATAGGAATGATATCATTTTGAGTAAAAACACCCTAGACAGTTCCAAGCTTCAAAACTACAGTTACCAGATGACACAACAGAGATAATTGATTTAGAAACTAAAGCTAAGATAGCATAAAGAAGAAGATGCTTCTATTTAAGCCAAAAGAGATGAGAAAGATTAGCAATAGTTTGGCCATTTGTGACTATGGTTGATGATGGACAAGGATAAGTACTATTGAGATAACCTAATAGATTAAGACTAAAGAAGAGTGCATGAAGTTAGGCTTTCTAGGAGAAGTAATTAAAAGAGGTTAATTAAGCAAGAACATTTGTTATGATAGAGCCCTTAAAAGTATGACATGATGCAATTAACTCTTAAATTTTATTTATTTAATAAAGTTCTAGTTCACTTTTATCTATCCTATTTCCATGCATTATACCTTATAAACACTCTGATCTGCATCTTTTGCATTATACGTGACTTGGGTGCATTAGGAGTTGCATGGAAAATCCAAGTCATGGGTCCCTTATAAATAGATGACTTATTCGCAATCGGTTCATAGGTTTAGGCAACCTCTTAAAGGTTATAGTACACCACTCCAAATTGAAAGGATGACTGGTGTTGGCTATTAGAATGAGTTTCCCATGGTGAGTGCACTAATGTGTATGGTTACACATTAGACAAGACCTACAATGAGTCATGGCTTAAGGCTATCAAATAGTTATAACTTCACCAAGCTACTTCATTGTGTTGTCTCTTAACCTTGAGAGAATATTAAGCTTGTGCTGAAGTTAGCAGTGGCTTTGACCAACAAGTAAGATTGTAAGTTGATCATATATTCCCTGTAGATTGGGTCACTACTGATAGATCCAGTAGCAATAGGCATTCTCAATAGAGACACCATGATATCTCTTAGGATTGAGACAATATGTCCCCTTGGATGATCCTAAGGAGGTGTGTCCATAGAAACTATGGTTATAGTATTTCCTTAAGTGGAACTTGACATAAGTTCTTTGAGAGTTTAGACATGTTACTTAAACACACAATAGAAGGATCTACAACTCAAGGATAGTAGAGGTAGTCGTGAGAGGTTGATAGTTTTCACCTTATTAGACTACGAACATCAGCTCATAGGGAGATTAAACACAATGGATAGCAGGTCATGGACACGACCACTTGGTGTCACATTGTTATTTACATAGAATACTAGAGTTCAGTTCATTTTTTGTAGTGAGATGTTGAATCAACTTCAAAATTGGATTTTGAGGGAGTCAACATTCATATGGGTCCCAATGGTCCCCACTCTAAGCTCATATACCTTGTTAGCTTGGATTATGAGGAATGGATTGGTATAGGTTCACTTTTGTGCATAAGGGTGTTTTGGTAATTACATAAGGTTGCACAAGAATAAGTAAATAAGGTCTCTAGATTGGGCTAATTGATTAATTATCAGGCCTTATAGGGTTAATTAATTAATTAATTAAGACTTGTTTTTGGCTAAATTAAGTGACCTAAGCCCTTAATAGACTTGAGTCACTTAAGCCTAGTAAGGAATCCTATAAATATCTCAGGTTTTCCTAGTTTTTTCTAGAGAGTCTCCTTCTATCTCTAGAGAAAGAAAGAGAGTCATAGCCTTCACCTTCACTTCCATTCTTATTGTCAAGAATAAGGTTTAAGTCATCAGGCAGAAGACTTGGGTTTACAAGACTTCTGTGATATCATTTTTCATTTTCACTACGTGAATTTGATTTGACAACATTTGAATTTGAGGTATGACTTTCATTAGCACTTTTTGAATCCCTTTAAAGTTTAAAAATATTATTTTTCCACTATGCATAGGATTTAGAAAAGCCTAGGATAGTTATACATTTTTCTAACCTAGTCTGAGCTTAGGAAATGAAAAGATTTGGGATTTTCCCATTAGCATTAATGGTGACGAGTTGGGTAGTATTTGGAAGAAGATGAACTACAAGATTTGGCTGTAGTGATGGAGAGGAATTGGGATTACTGTTTGTAGAGTCAGATGCCATGACTAAGAGAGAGAGAAAAAAAAACATGTTAAAAGGACTGTTATGATACCATAAAAGGATTTTTGAATGAATATGATTTTCATAAAATGTTATACAAAGTTTAAATACAGTTGGAGTGTATCTGCATACATGTGACAATAGGAAAAACAAAAAGGTAAAATAAAGCTATTTGCTACAACAAATCTTATCCTATTATAATGAGAATATCTTATGAAAGAAATGTATGGAATCTTTTGGGAGAAGAGTTAGGAAGTCTGATGTTATGATTAAACTAAAAGTCCAAAGTTATTGTTGTAGGTATTAACTAAATTTGAATTTGAATTCACATCTGCATCTCAAGGCAATAGAAGAAAACTAAAAAAATGAAGGAAAAATAGGCAGGAACTCTAGTTGAGTGTCAAAATCATGAGAAAATTCATGGAAAGAAAAAAAATTTGTTTTAAGCTATTACTTATTTCTTAAATTTTTAACTAAATAGAAAAAGTAAAAAATGTTTTGCTTTTTCAAAATATTAAATATAAGCTGTTGGTTTTTCTTTATTTTTTTTAATATTTAATATAAATGAAATATTAAAAAAAACAAACAACTAAATACTAGGCACTATTAATTACTATTTAGGTTTAAATTCTATTTAGAATTAAGTAAAAAAAAATACCAACTTACTCATTTTTCCCCTTCTTTTTCTTAATTAAGCAAAGTAGTTTAATATAAAGAAGTGACAATAAAACAAAAATTAAGTAATTGATGAGTCACAACATTATTTTCATTAACAAATTAAATGTTTACATTTTTTTTTTCAATTTCTTTTCTTCTACACTTTTTCATGTCTTCTTTTCCTAATCAAAATTAGTGGTTACTTGAAATAAGTATGACAATAGTATTGTAAAGGTGGGCATGCCTCGACTTATTTAGAAGAATATGCCCAACTTCCAATTTTATTTTCACACATTTTTTAGTTAATTAAGGTGTTAGGAGTACGAATGAAGGACAACTTTTTCTTGTATTCTAGAATATTAGGGGCATGTTTCTTAACTATTTTCGAAATCAATTTTGAAAAATAGTTTTTGAGAACAGTTTTTTAAAATTATTTTCTATTTTTTGTATAATAAAAGTCCATTTGAAAACATAAAATGTTTTTAACCTATTTTTAATATTTTTAAATATGTTTTAAAAATAATTTTTGTATCTAGTATTTTATTGTTAATCATTTTACATGTTTGTATAATCATTTCTTCAAATGAAAACAATAGAAAAAAAAATAAAAACTGTTATCTAAAAACACCATGTTTTTTGTACTTAAGAATAAAAAACATAAAATAGTTTTTTTTTATTTATTTATTACCAAACGTGTTTTCTATGTATTTTGTTCTCTCAAATAGGCCCTAGAATACTTATTACTATCACATATTCATAAATACTCATAAAAAGCCCACCTAATCATGCTAAAATCAAAACAACAATGAACCTATTTGCAGTAAACATATGGAAATCTAGGACCACACAAATCATTCCAGGCTAGAGTGCTTGAAGAGGAAGAAGTGTCTCCAAGGTATCAAAACACAGTGCAATTTTGATGGTTTTAAGAGTGCATTTGGCAATGATTTTACAAAGCATTTCTATTTTTTTTAACAATTGAATGATAAAAATTTTCAAGTGTTAAAAATGTTGGAAGCATTTCCTAACATCACTGCTAAACGAGCTATAAGATGTCATGGTAATACGAATTGTGTAGATGGTGTTTAATAAATCAATTTTAAATTTTAAATTAAGTTATTAAGTTTATTAAGTATATTCAGTAAAATAATTTAACATTATAATTTAAAATTAAAAATGATTTTTGGTCAATCAATTCAATAACTTAATAACTTAAGTATAATTTAATTTAAAATTATTGTTAGTCATTAAGTATTAAATATTAAATTATACTAAATTCTATCTCAAAACTAATATTATGAATCAAGACTGAAATCTATTTAATATTATCTAAAAAGTTAATTTCTTCATTTACTTAAGCATTTTTCAAGGTCTAAACATCTTCTTTTTAAAAACATTTCAATATAATTAAACATGTTATAGACACCATTGGGGCAAAAAAAAAATTAAATATTAAAACTATTATCTACTTAAGAATTTTTTTTTTAAAATTAAAAAATAAAATAGAAACTTTGCTCCCTCTAATAAATTGAATTTTTAAAAGTTGAAAAGTACTTTTAATTAAATCAATAATACTTACCCTTAACAACTAATAATATATTATGATTTCAATAAAATTTTAAAAACCTAAAATCAATACTTTCATAAAATATGTTTAATATAGTTTTTTAGATTTCATTTTTATCTTTATTTTTTTATGCAACTATGTTTGAATGACAGTGTTAATCCAATCTAAGTATATACCCAAGAATGGAATGAATTGGGTGATAGTTATTTTTTATAAATTTAAATAATTGAAAACGTAAGTGAGAATTATATGTGTAACGATCTGCACCTAATTGTGTAAATGTTGTCCGCCTTGAGTTCAAATGGGCCCTCACGACTTTAAAGTGTGTCTACATAGTTAAGAGAAATTCATACTTATATAGCGTTATGAACTTTCAACTTTATCTGATGTAGGATATCACAAACACCCTCTCATGTAAACACAACATTCTCATTGTGTCT
Organism: Vitis vinifera; assembly: GCF_030704535.1. Classification (NCBI taxonomy): domain Eukaryota; kingdom Viridiplantae; phylum Streptophyta; class Magnoliopsida; order Vitales; family Vitaceae; genus Vitis; species Vitis vinifera. The sequence continues at coordinate 16,829,470 of NC_081810.1, read as the reverse complement.
CATAGGATTACCTAGCTAAACAAACAAACACACCTCACGAGGCCAAACAAATCCCCACACAGGGGTTAGGGATCAGCTTTGATACCACTTGTCCTGCACCCAACTATGTAGACATTATCCGCTCTAGATCCAAAGTGGTCTTCACGGCTTTAAAATACATCTACATGGTTAAGAGGAGTTCATATTTATATAGCACCATGAACTTTCTCCCTTATATAATGTGGGATATCAAAATATGAAATGATATAATAAATATAATGGAAAAGTAATTATACCATCCAAACATATCTCAAATAGTGAAACTATACAACTTTCTCATCAACCTTTTCTTTTTGGCTTTGTTCTTCAAACCTCAAACACCAAAAAAAATGAATATCTTACAAAGAATCCATCTATCTTGTGAGGCTCCTAACAGTATAGAGATAATTGAATTATGATAGTGATCTAGGAAAATGGTAGAAAAATAGCAAAACATAGAGATTTTGTTAAGATTTTTGGAAATATATATCTACATCCATGATTTTTAGAGATATAGATATGGAAATTTCAATGAATATTCAAGTCCATGATGACCTTCAATATGAATTTTCATTTATTACAAGCAGTTTTCAATTATTTCATTCACAATTTGCTAGAAATTTGAGTTATAACTAGCAAACAAAGAAAAAAAAATACAATACTATCAAATAAGCAAGTAGCTTGGTACATTGTTTGGTTATTGAGAAAATTGTGGGAAAAAAAGAGAAGAAAAGAAAAGAAAATTGATGAGATTCTAAGCAAAAAGCAAAGCACTACTCAACTTAGCTTAGCACAATCATTTTGCTTAATTAGGGTAAGTTTTGCATTTGAATCAAAACCCCATAAACATAAAATTCATTATTTCCTTGTCATAAAATTTCCTCATATTTTTTAGGAATCAAATAAATTTCTGGAACAAAATCATGATGAAACATAGAAAAAAAATCTAGAATAACTAAAGAATAACCCAAAAGTAAAAAAAATAAACCCACTTCTATTTGATATAATAAAATTAAAATTATAAAATAAAAAATATTATATACATACGACAATGACTGTATCTGCAGTTAACATATGGAAATCCAAGGCCAAAAAAATCATTCCACGGTAGGGTGCTTGAAGAGGAAAAAGTGTCTCCAAGGCATCAATACATGATGCAATTTTGATGTTTTTAAGACATCCTGCTATTATGAATTGTATAGATGGTTTTTAATATATATATATATATATATATATTTAATAACTTAATTTAAATTATTAAACATGTGAAATATGTTTAATAAAATAACTTAGTATTACAACTTAATATTAAAAATGATTTTCGATAAATCAATTTTATGACTTAATATTACTTAATAACTTAAGTATAATTTAAAATAAAATTATTGTAAGTTATTAAGAATTAAACATTAAATTTTACTAAATGCTATCTAAAATTTATTATTATTATTATGAATCAAGAATTAAATCTATTTAATATACTTTGTAATTATATTTTTTAAATTTCTTCATTTACTCTACATTAAAAATTCAAGGTGGTTGCATGATCAATCAGAAAGACACAAATAAGCATAAAGGGATCCAAGAAAGGGTAATTGAAATTAAGGCATGGAGTAGATTATAGGTTTCACAAAAAAAAAACGTAAAAGTTTTTAAAAAAGTCTCCTCGAGTGCTCAAGCTTTGTCCACAACATTCAAGCGTTGTCTACAACACTCAAGTGGTCCTTAGAGTACTCAAGTGCTCGTGGGAGATATTCGAATCTTCACAATTCTAATATTTCTAACTTTTATTCTTTTTTTAGTTTAGAAATTTGAGATTCAATCCACAAGGTATTTTTATCCTATAAACATCATGCCAAAAATGTTTTTTTTTTTATTTATGAAAATAGTGGAAAAACCATATTAGCCTTCCCCACATCCTAAAACTCTTAAGAAGTCTATCTTCACACTCTTTAGGTTGAGAAGGAGATTTGCATCCCTTCAAGCATTAAAGTAGAATCCACTAAGAGTATGCATGGAGTTACATCACAAATGTGGACTTCAATATAGGTATCAGAGAGTAAAATTGTATATTGTTCTTTCAATAATGGATTTACAATTAGAGGTTTTTTTCCACATGGTTATTACATCTGCATAGTCTCTAAGAGATTGTGTGGGTGGTATTCAACGTAAAAAGCTTTGTATCCTATGTATTGATTCTACTTTTTCAATTCCTTATAGAAAATGAGAAAGTTAAAAATAATTTATTTTGAGATAAAAAGTATTAAAACACCTATTCACCCCCTCTAGGTATTCCTTAATCTAAATCTACCAACTTTCAATTGGTATCAGAGCAAAAAAAAAAGAATTAAAAGAAATCAATTTTTTTTTATCCTGCTAAATTTAAGTTATAAAACTACAAAGTTCTATTAATAACTTGCCTATTTCAATGGCAACAACTATCCATACTAGAAGGTTCATATGGAGTTTTTCTTAAAAATATAAGGAGAATTGATTTGAAACTCAATGGAATTTGGATGGGGATTGCCATTCAAATTGAATGGTACTGGAATATTAACTACAGTGTTCAAGCCCAAATAGGAATGAGACAAACTAGAAATTGAGGGCAGTGAAATGAATGCTAAGATTAGTCTTGATGAATTTTGTAAGATAGTCACTTGTAAGCATGCTATAGAAGCCTGGGATATTCTCTCAATTACTCATGAGGACACTTCAATTATGAAGTGTCCAAATTTCAAATACTCACATCCAAGTTTGAGAGCATTTGGATGTAAAAGGATGAGACTTTCTCTGCATTCTATTCTAAACTAAGTGATGTAGCTAACTCAAGCTTTAACCTTAGGGAAAAGATACCTAAATCTAAAGTAATAAGGAAAATATTGATCCTTTAGGCTCTTCACCTTGAGAGAAGGAGGATAATATCAAGTTCTTTAGACTCTCTCCCTCCCCTGAGAGAAGAAATACTATGTTGGATAAGAAAAGTTCAAAGGCAACAAAATTAAGAGCAATTTCCATTTAACACAATCATTTTAATTCAGGTAATAGATAAAGGTTTTGGAAAATCTCATGATAGAGAATTTATGATAAAAATTATTACCAAAATATTTTTGAAGTTTTAGTAATTTAATGGGAATAAAATATTTTGAAAGTGTTTTTCCAAAATAAAGTGTTCAATTACTTTTTGGAAATAAACATTTTTAGAAGTTTTTCATAGATAATATTTTATCCATTAAGGAATTACTAAAGATTGTGATTTTGGTAATTTTAATAGAATAAATTATTATGAAAATTAGATTTTATAAGGATATTTATTAAATTGGAAGACTGTATGAATAAGGAGAGTAATTATTATGAGGAATTTTGAATATGAGAGTTAAAGTTCCTCATCTTGATTTGAGTTTATCACCACCCCTACAATGGGTAGGGCCCTATGAATCAAGAAACATGAACTCTCTTAATGGAAAAGGTTAAACAAGTCTGTAATAAAAGCAACACCCCCCATGGTCAGGTTCCTTACTTAGTGATATTAATAGTTCAAGGATAATGGTTATACGCTTAACATTAATAGTTCAAAACATTGTTTCAACTCTCGAAATTTTTTTCAACAATAGTCATACTTAGATCCATCATAGTACTTCTATCCATTGCAGTGCATCTCAACTATGAGATATGGCAATTGGATATTAAGATAGTGTTCTTGAACAATCATCTTGATGTTAGCATCTATATGATGTAATCAAACATTTTCATAACAAATGACCTTATGTGTTCAAAAAGACACAAGGAGGCATGGTGAAGCTCTAAGATCTTGCAAGTAGATGACAATCTACTCATTAAGAATGATATAAGGACATTGTCATCAGTCAAGATTTGGTTGTCCACTTAGTTCTAGATGAAAATCTAGAAAATGCATAATATATTATTAAGATTAATGTCCTTTAGGATTGCAAGAATAAGAAAATCATGTTATATCACCTACATTAACAAACATTTGGTCAAGTGGATAACACAAGACTCTAAGAAGGGTTTTCTATCCATAAGTTTAAAGTTGTCTTTCTCAATATTAATGTCCTTAAACATCTTATGAGATAAATCACATTAAGGTGATATCCTATGCCTCTGCAATGGGTAACCTTATGTATGTGATGCTATGTACTAGACCAAATATTTGTTTTGTTGTAATGATAGTGAGCAAATATTAGTCCAATCCAAGACTAGAGTTTTAGGCAGATGTCAAGCATATACTAAAGTGTCTTAGGAGAACTAAGGAATATATACTTGTGTGCCTTTGCAATATGTTGGCACTTCTTGGATACAAGATATTAGATTTTCAGTTTGATGATGACTTTCAGAGGTTTATTTCTAGGTATGTGTATACTTTAAGTGGTATTTTTTACTGTTTCTAAAGTAAAAAAGAAAGTCGTTTGGCTTAGGATGTTTCATGAAGTCTTTTGGCTTAGGATGTTCCTTATGAGACTAAGGGTAGTTCCCTTGGTTATATCGTCAAAGATTTATTTGATAACAGTGAGGCAATGGTATAATTTAAAGAACAAAGGTACCAATAAAAGAGATAGTACATGGAGAGGAAGTCTATTGTTTTATGAGATAGTTCAAAGAGGTGATCTGGCTATAGAGCAAATTATTTCTACTATGCCTAATCTATTTTTAAGGCTAATAAGAGTTTGTTGGGATATAACACTTAAAAACAAGATACGATGTAACAAAGTTAGACTTGAACTTCCACTTGTTATCCGTTTTTGTATTGATATTGATTTAATCATTCAAACCTATATCACTTATATCGAACATGACTTAAGTGCATTAGGTGTTGGATAGAAGATACAAATTATGAGTTCCTTATAAAATGATAAGCTGATCATAGTCGATTCATAGATTTAGGCAAACCAATAAATACTCTAATGCACTTCCTTCTAATTAAAGGGATCACTTGTCTTAGCTATCAAGATGAGGTTCTCATAATAAGTGCACTAAAGTGTATAACCACACATTAGATTGGACCATAGTAAATCATGATGTAAGGTTATTGGGTTGTTATGATTCAGTAAGCTATTATGTTGCATGAACTCTTAATCTTGAGAAGATATTAAGTTTATATTAAAATCAATAGAAGGTTTTGACCTATAGGTGAGACCTTAAAGTGGTCATATATTCTCTATGAATTAGGTCACAGTTGATAAAAGTTGATGGTAATAAGTATTCTTAATAGAGACATCATGATATCTTATGGGATTGAGACAATGTGTCCCTTAGGCGATCCAATGACATGTGATCATGGAATCTGTAGCTGTAGTAATTTCTTGAGTAGAATTTGATATGTTCTTTATGAACTAAAGTATGTTAGTTGATCACATAATAAGGCAATTTGTAACTCAAGAGTTAGAGAGGTAATCTTGATAGGTTAATAGCATTACCTTATTAGATTATAGACATTAGTTCGTAGGAAGTCTGCATACAATAAATAATAGGTCATGGACCTAAGCTCTATCTCGTTGTAATTTCACGGGATACTATAGTGCAATTAATTATCTTTTGTGGAGTGTTAAGTTAACTTCATAATTGGATTCTAAGGGAGCTAGTGTTTTAATATGGGTCCTAATGGTCCCCACTCAAGCTTTTAGTTCATGGCAATATATTTTATTTGAGGAATTTGATTTGTAGTTCATAAGTGTGCATAAGGCATTTAGGTAAAAAAACACAAGGTTGCACTGGATCGTATGAATAGTCTTTCTAGATTGATGGGTTAAGCTAATTAATTAATTGGAATCCATTAAGACCAATTAATTAATTAATACCCAAGTCAACTAAATTAAGTGACTTGTGCCTAATTTGCACTCAAATCACTTAAGCCCACAAGGAACCCTATATAAACCCCCTTGGGTGTTTAAGGTTTAGACTTTTTGCATTCTCACATCATCTTCCCAAGAGTGATTAAGAGAAACCCTAGCCCCCCTCAAGAGAAGAAGAAAAACCCACTCTTCTCTTGTGTCAAGATCTATGAAATGAGAAATCGAGTGGAAGATTGTTGGATAGACTATATTTATAATAACTACAGCAGTTTTTACATATTCATGGAATGAGGTTTAATTTAAGAACATTCAGATCATAGAAATGATTTTCTATCTCTAGATCTAGTCTCTATTATGGTTTTTATGGTCATTTTATTCAACTATGTTAGATTTACAGAGCTTAGGGATAGATAGCATGCACCCTACAAGATCCAAGGATAGAAAATAGAGTAATCTAAGGTTCCCAACATCTAACATACCATATGAGGGCCAAATTTTTTATTTTTAATCGTTTTCATTATCTCTAATATCTAAGTTGCATGGACCCCAAAACCCTGATGGATATTAGATCAATCCCATGATTGACAATACCTTATAAAGGTTACAATTGAATGAAAAACTCCTAGTTTAACAATTAGCTCAATTGAATGAGATAAAACTATGATTGAGATACACTAAGATGAAATGTTAAGTTAGAAACAAAATACACTAAAAAAAAAAACTTTTCTTTTAAACCCAAATAAAATTCAGAAATAATTTAGAACTCACTCTTATAAAACATGAAGTTTAGAGCTTTAAAATAAGAACTAAAAGTTCAAATTGGTTGTTAGGCACAATTTAGGGTCAATTGATTGACCTATTGGCCAAACTGGCTACTAGTTGTTGGGCTTCTAATACATTGGTAGGTGACTATTAAGTCCCAAAAGCTCATCTGATGGAGCAATCAATCAACTAGTCAAGGTTTCGACCTCAACTTAGTACATGTTTTTACCAATTTGTTTTATGAAAAAAATTTTGAACTGGTTGACAACTTGGGCCAATTAATTGACCACGTTGGTCAACCATTGGTTAAACATAAAAATTATTAAAAAATAAAATGAAAAAGAGAGAAAGGAAGAGAAAAAAATTGATGTGTAAGTAATCTTTAACAACTCTAATCATTTTAAAATGAAAACTTGAGATTAAAAAACTCTTTTTAATAATGAAATGCATGTCAAAACATGAGTTTTTTTTATCTTTGGAATAATTAATTTCATTTTTTTTATAAAAGTCAATAAATAAAAATGCACAAATGAAATCTATATTTTTACATCTTTAGCACAAAATCCTCACCTTGGTAAACTCCTTAATATTTTGAAAACCTTTTTAACCATGAATAATACTAATAAAAGGTTATTTTTATTTAAAAAGAGTTCACATCTAATTTATAAAAGAATAAAATTGATTTAGGTACTTCAATGATTTATTTAGATTATTGAAAAGTATTAGTGAGATTTTTATTATTATTTTCATTTTTTTTGAAAAATTACTTTAAATGTCGTAATAAATTTGAGTTATTTGGTTAAAAGGGTCATTAAAAACCTAATTTTGGTAATCTAATTCTTCATCTTTTTTTGGCCTCATTTTGACTAAAATACTTTAATTGTTTTTTGTAAAAATAACCATTTATTTTAAAACATATTGTAAATACTTGAAATAATTAAAAGTATTTATGTCAAAAGTACTTTACTTTTCAAACAAAAATATAGGAAAAGATAAATTCACAAATATGGGAAGTATTTTATCCCTTTTAACCAATTATTTCTAAATTTTTATTATAAAGTCTAAACCTTTCTTTTGTCTATCAATTTTGGGGTATTTAACTACATACATTCAAGTGACGATCAGAGAATAGCTCCATGACAAGGGCAATGATGACTAACATGACTCAGACTAAACGCGGCAGTATTGGAGCCGTAGCGAGTTCCTTAACTGTGACAGGACGACAAATGTTAGGCATTGGTTGGCCGAACCAAGCAGAATCAGCCAGCAATGAGTTGACTGCTGGTGTGGGGTTGTATAAATCCCACCACACATGAGTTGAAGCATCGTGGCAGGCTAGCCCCGGATCCACACACCCCGCCATCCCTCCATATGGACCAAGTCCACAGCATGCCATCTTCACTTCTTCGAACCCTGAGTGTTGTCGAGAGGATTAGGCGATAAAAAAAATAAAGAATTGAAATATCTTCAAACGTGAATGCAACAAATGCAGAAGATCAGGGTTCATACCATAGCGTGTGGGGTTTTCTATGATCTTCATAATTCCTTGGTACACATCACAGAAGACTATCTGGGCCTCCGACAACTCTGAATTGAGTTCAACAACCCGCTCCTCCAGCATTGTATTGTATTCCAAGACCCGCAAATTGACCTCCCTAACACATTCCCTTGTTGCATCGCCAACACCAATATCAGTAGTGTTATGCCGCTCCCACAATATACGTGGGGCACACCCCAGAGGCAGTATCCCCATACATACGATCTTCCTCACGTTGGCAGCGTAGAGATTCCTCATAACGCGGACCATCTCGTTCACTAGAACATGAGCAAAGGCGTGGCCGTCGTACTTGAACCTTATGCCTGAGGAGTTGCGGAGGAAGAGATTGGTGTAGTCATCTTTGCCAAAGGAGAGGTAGAAGACTGAGGATTTGATGAAGTGGTGGGCATTTTCGGGGCTAAGCTGCAGCTCCAACAGCTGAAAGGTCTCGAAGACTTGGCGGAGCTGCTGGTTTAGAGACTGGAGAGGGTGGTCGCCGGTGGGAACGTTCATGATAGTTGCTTGTGCGGACCCAAAGTTGAGGCCATTCAATAGTCCTTGCAGTGTTCCATTCTGAGTCAAGAATGGAGGAGTATATGGGAAGCCCATCTTCTCAGCTGAATTATCAATCATATATGTAAAGGTTAAATTAATTACAAGAATTAATCTTGATTGATTAATGGGGCATATGATGTTGTCATTATTGATAGAAGAAACGATTGTGTAATTCTTGAAAAACAATAAGTAATATCGCAGATCAAAGATTGAATTTGATGAAATGGAAGAATCGATCTCAGCTCCAAGAAATTAAGAAACGGATGGAAAGACGAAAAATTGAAAACAATAATATAAGAATTGAATATCTTAGAAAAGAAAGCAACAGAAAGAAACAGAAAGAGAGGGAAAGAAAGAGAAAGAAGAGTACCAAGAAAATGAGGAAGAAGGGAGGAATCAGAGCCATTACAAGGATGTAAAGAGAGATTGTGGTGGAAAATAGGGTAGAAGAGAGTGTTGTCCCCACAATCAACAGAGGAATCACCCAATAGATACAGTGCAGCGCTTGAAACATTGCTGCTACTACTCATCATTATCAACACCTTCAACGTAAAAACAGTTACCACTATTGCCTTCTTCCTCACCTTCATATCTCTCTCTCTCTCTCTCTCTCTCTCTCTCTCTCTCTCTGTTTCTTATTTTTCGTCCCCCTTGAAAATGCAAAATGGGATTTGTTTTGTGAAAGCAAAAGATTCGTTAAACAACTATTAGAATAAAAATTTACACTCAGAATTAACCACTTTTTTTAAATATAAATATTAAAAACCGCCAAAAGTCATAAATTATTGAAAAATCACCAAAAATGTTTATTTAAAAAAAACAAAAAAAAAAAGAAAAAGAAAATAAAACTGGAATTATCAAGCATGTTTGATATTCAGTTCATATTTGTAAATTATGACTTCTTTTCTTCTTGCCTCTACTGCACGGAGAACATGGTAAATGTTAATACAGGACTATGGAGTGATGATTGACAAAAAAAATTAATAATTGATTTTTTTTTCTCTTTTTATTAAATAAAATCGTTAATTTTAAAATACTTATTATAACACAGTATCATCATTTTCAGGAGTGATGATTGAGAGTTTTAAAGATATAGTGGTGTATCTGGGACTGTCATAAATTTTCCCAACCACAGGTAATTTAAGAAAAGAAAAAATGGGGGACATAGTAACAGGGACTGAAAGAGGCCAAATGATGCAAAAGAATAATTTGGTGAATTGGTGATGAATATGAATGTGTCAAGATATTTCAAACCCTGCATTACAAATTTCTATTAGTATCCATTATTGGGATCTGGGCATTTCGACTACCACAAACATCTCCATGTTATAACAAGCTTTGAACAAAACAATATTGATGCTACAGAGACTATCATACACTTGGTATAACCTGCACAGTTAGCCCGAGGAGTACCACAAGAATCAAGGAGGAAAAAAAAAGAAGAATACAACTCAGATAGTAATTTGCAATATCAGCATCACACATATACACATCAAAGAACCAAACTACCCATGCCAGGGGACGCATCCGCATGCACATAATATCTCTGGCTTTTTGTTACTACCATGTTTCTCAACTTCCCCCTAAAAAACACACACATGCCATATATCTGGGAACCCCTAAAACCAAGCCCATCCAAATCCCAAATGAAAGGCAGCCATCAGAAGTTTAATATTTTACCCAGTTGAAACCTTGAAGCTCTTCAGATCTCAAAAGGTAGTAGGAAAAAGAGAGGATGAAAGGAATTTCAAATTCTCTTATTTGGTTTGTCATGGAAATAAGAAGGAAAACAAATATAATGAAAACACTCTAAGAACTTGTACATTTTTAAGTGTTTCATTCTCTATAAGGAAATCAAATTGGGGAAGGTGAAAGAAATCAAATTTGACGGACTGGAAAAAGTTGACCAATCTTTCAGTATATAACACATGTACAAGCACACCATGCTTAACCCTATCTCTCCTATAGTGTGTGTGTGTGTGTGTGTGTGTGTTGTGGGGTAGCTATAGGGAAAAGAAGATTATATTTTGTGTTGTGAGTGGGTGGGTGTGTCTGTGTGTTGTGGGGTAGGGGAAGAGCACTCACAAATAAAATTTGCAGTATAGAGAAACAAAGACTATGATTTAGGAGGTTTCATATGAAAGCAACTGGCAACCAACACAGCACAACACACCAGTCTAAAATGTAATATCAAGAGGGCATTGTTTTTCAAATCCAAATACTGTTGTAAAAGAAAGAGCTACAACATGTTATCATACCTGCTTAAGCCATAGAATGTGGATTATTGTTACATGTTTACCCAAAGATTAGTAGGGTAATAATGTCTATAAGCAATAATGACTGTGATCAGCTCCTATGCTTTCATCCTGCCACTCATTCCCCGCTTATTGTGCCACACACCACTCCTATCACCATTAATAGGATTCTTACTGGCTGCAACTGAACATTGATCAGTTCGACTACCCTTACTAGTCAGCTCTATTTGAAGCCTACGCCGCCTCATCCTGTTTTCTAGACGTATTCCTCTTAAAGCACGGGCCCTCTGCTCTGCTTCTAAAGCTTGTGAGAAGTTCCAAATTCTAACCACACCTTCCTCACCTCCACAGACAATACGATCTGCACCAATGTCCACTGAGAATAAATTGCAGCCAAACCCATGTAACATCCTCTGAGGGGGCTCCACACTTTTGTGGTCCCTGTGCCTAACCTTGGAAACATTCTTCCCTAAGGAAGGCTTGCAAGTTTGCAAAAGCTTTCTCACATCAATCAGTGACATCCTCCCATCAGCTGAAGCTGAAACAAGCCAGGGAAACTCAAATGCCAGGGAATGAACAGGACCAGAATGAGGAATCCACGTTGAAACCTCCAATACATTCCTTTCCATGCAATCACTCACGACCTCAAACATATGTATTGCCCCATCTTCTCCCCCAGTGAATAGAAAATCCCCTGTGTGGCTCCGTGCCAAAGCATAAGCATTACCCACATGAGCATTAGAGATTATCGTCAGCAGAGTCCCACTATCAGCGTCCCAAACATACACATCTGAGCCAGAAGTGCTAGCAACTGTAGTATCACGAGGAACAAGGCCCCAAACCCAGTCTGTGTGCCTCAAGACCTTTACAACCTTAAACGAAGAACGGTCCCATATGCGCACAGTCATGTCCCATGAGCCACTATAAATTCTCTTAATATCCAAAGCAAGACAAGTCACAGGACCTTCATGTTCCCAAATTCGGAACTCAGTACTCAGGTTTTGAGAACCCACAAGGTCAAACAAGCAAGAGAGCCCCTCTACAGCTCTCCAACAATGAATAAACCCATCACTACCCCCCGCAAGCAACAGTTTCTTATCCGCAGCCACTGCTCTTATTGTGCAACCGAGAGGCCGTGAACACGCAATTGACAACCCTTCTTCCATATCCCACATTCGAACAATGGAATCATACCCAGAAGTGAAAATGAGCTTTGCAGAGGCCAAAAGGAAAACAGCTCGAACCGCCTCAGTGTGACCATACAGAACATCAATGCTAAATCGTCCCCTAAAGGTTTTGCTCCTAAACTCCCTCTCCACAAACAATTCCCTCCATGATTTCTCATCTGAAAACCCCGAAACAACCGGAGCTCCCCACCTCTCACAATAGAAATCTTTCCAAACGGAGTGCTCGGACGCTAGCCTATTGAGAACAGTTGAGACACACGAAACCACACCAAGCTCTTTCGGGTCAAGGCAATTAAGAATTTCCGATATCAACGCGGACGGAAGATCAGTTATCAACCTACGATAATGTCCTGAAGTGTCGTTAACTTTGGGGTTTGAAGTTGAAGGTTTTTGGATTCCGATTTCAATTTCCGATTGGGAATTTCCCGAGTCACGTATTAAAGTATTGTGATCAGAATCGGGACTAAACTGAGTCAATCCAGCCCGTTCTTCAATTGAATTCTTCAACAAACAAACCACTCCACTTTCTCGGTGTGCAGTTTCGGTTTCCAATTGAGATTTGGCATCAAAAATTGAAGTGATATGATTAAAATTGGAATTAAAATCACTCAATCCACCCTGTTGTTCATCAGAATCTATTGAATTTTTCACCAAACAAACCTCTATACTCTCTTGGCATTCAAATGCCATAAAAAAAATTTCTGTTCCCTAACGTAATAAATGAAACCCTAAAAAAATTTTGTGAACCTCAACTTCGGTCAAAAACCCTAGAAGATCTGACTATCGTATTGAGGAATTGAAGGAAAAAGAAAAAGAGCAAAGAATTGAATCAATGAAAATGAAAAAGCTAAGAAATCGGAGGTACCTCTGAAACGCTGGGTTGGAGCTTTGAGAAGATTAGGGCTTTTGATTTCTAAAGAAGAGCAGAAAGAGGTTGCTTAAGGGAGAGACATCTACCGTTCCACGGTCATATCATCGAACGGTACAGAATACGGTGATGCTTGTTGGATTAATCACAACCTTTCATTGCCACAGTATTTTTGATTGATCAATCACAACCGTTCGTTAGAACAGAAGAGGTCAACTTACTTCCTATGGTTTCAACGAGTTAAAAACTAAGGTAGTGTTTGTTTTTTTATTTAATTCTAAATAGAACCATAATATTTAATAGTGTTAAATATTAGGTTATTTGTTTTTGTAATATTTTATTTTTATTAGGTATTAAAAAGTAAAAAAAAACCAATATGTTATTTTTTTTATTTAAAAAAAGTTATATATTTTGATTTTTTCTATCTAGTAAAAAATTTATAATAAGTTATGAAAAAGTAAAAAAATAAACAATTTAAATTCTAAAAATAAATTGCTTTCAGCAAAAAACCAAAAAAACAAACACCACCTAAGATATTTTAAAAATAAAAAAATAAAAATAAGGGTGCAATTTTTAATACCTAAAATTTTTAAATATAAAATATCCAAACCGAACATTTCTTTCAAGTAGATATATTTTTTAATTTTCTCTATTTTTAAATTTTAAGCAAAATAATTTGAGATCAAGTAAAATTTGATATATTGGGAAATCTAGTAATGTTAAAAAATAACTTAAGTATAAAAATATCTCATTAATACAAAAAATTAAGGCTATATTTGGCTCTTAAAAAATTTGAAAAAAAAAATGTAAAAGAAAGAAAATAAAGAAAAAAAAGTGAAAGGAAAGAAAAAATTTAAAAAAAAAAAAGATTCAAAGTCAATAAATTATTTTTATATGATTCTTTAAACTTATTTTACTTATTTTCTTGGATTATATAAAGATTAACTAATTTTAAAATGCATAAATTTTTAACTTTTTTTTTTTTTTTGATATTTTTCATAATGAAACCAAACATTAAAAAAAAATCATTTTTCTCAATATTTTTTTTCTTTCCTTAAAACTTTCTGAACCAAACACAACCTTATGACCCAAAACAAACTTTACCCTCTTAGTCATTAAATGATTTTCTCATACTACAAAAGATATCAAAAAAAAATAAATATAATAAAATTTATTTTAAAAATTATACATTTTCAAATTATTTCATCTTCATATTGAAAAATTAAAATGAGTGAAATAAGTTAAAAGTAACATGGAAAAATAATTTATTAACAATAATCTATTGTATTTTTTTTTTTTTTTACTTTTCTTTCCTTCTATTTTTTTCTATATATTTAAGAGGTGAAAGAATACAGAGTGAAAAATCATTTTCAACCAAGGTAGAGGAATGGGTTAAAAATGAATAAATGAGAGACTTGAGACTTATGAAACATAAAGAGACGGAAAAATAAGGGAAATGTAAGCATGAAATATGATGGTAAATAGAGATGCAAAGGGCAAGCAACCATGAGAAAGAAGGTTTAAAGTAAATGAAATTAAGCTCAAAATGGAATTTAGAACTCAAATCTAACAACAACACATACCTTGAATTTGAATTAAATTCTAGAGTACTTCTCGAGATCTTTTTAAGGAAAGTTACATATTATTTTGAAGATCGACAAGTTAGAAATCCAATGTTTTAAATGGTTTGTGAATTGAACTTGAAACGAGGGAGATATGAATAATTGAAGCAAATGGAGTTGGGAAGAAGTAGCAATTTAGCATGACCATGCAAATTTTAGCATGAATGTGTGAAATGCACCAAATAGCTAAATTCTACAAGAGTTGAGAAACCTATGGGAATCAATTTCTCATGACCATGCCAAAAGCACTAAAATTATGTTTAAGTGTTGTCAACCCATTTCCACTTCGCATGATCATGTGAAATATGTGATCTTCATGCAAAATTAAAAATTACAAGTATCACATTTCTCTTAGACCATATATATTTGCTTTTTTTTAGGGTTTATAAAAGAAAGAATGTAAGGAGAGAAATTGATTTTTTTTTCTTATTGAATTTTGTAATAAATGTTAAGTTTTTTTTCTTTTCCATTCTTTTCTATTTTATCTTCTTGGAAACCGAGTATGGATTTTAAGGAGAAATTCTCCGCCATGTTTTGCTAATCTTATGAGTTTCAAAGATGCTAACATGTATGTGAAGAATTCAAAGGAAGAACAAGAATAGTAATGCATTGATTTGACATTTGAATAGGTAGAAATTAATCTTTCATGTTAATTTACCCTAAACAAGGTACAAAATATGTTTACCAAGGTACTAGTGATTCTTGGAACTAACTTGTTAATTTAGTTTAATCCTACTATTAGCGAATCTAAGGGTTGAATCTATAAGATGGATAAGGTCTTTTAAATGAATAGAATTAAAAATCAAAATTAACTATCATATTTAATTGGTTTAAAAAATCTGTGTTTGAAAAATAAAAATCTAAGTTTTTGATGCAATATTGGTCTTAGGATTCAATTTTTTATTGGATTAACTTTGATCCTAAACCTTACATTTTACAATGCTCTCTCTCTCTTTCTAAGGATTTAACACCAAATTTAAAATTCTTTTGGATATTTCCCTTTTTTTATTATTGTTTTATTTATTTTATTAAATATTTTGGGAAATCTTTATCCATATTTTATTCTTATTTATTTAAATTGGTGTTTCAATAGTTTTACCAAATGATTAACCATTTTAATCTAAAAACAATTGAGCACATGAGTGATATTCCCAAAGGATGATAACTTGAAATACTACAAAGTCGTGGTAACTTTATTTTGGTTTTTATTAATCAAGGTTATCACGTATTTAGGTTTTAGTATTGCAGTTACAACAAAGATTTGAGGTCACACACCCACATGCCTTAGAAAGGAAGTAGTGAACAAAGAGGTCATTTAGAGACGCATGACCATGGATTAGGGTAGAAGGTCCATAAATGTGCTTTAGGGAAGGAGGTGGAAAGGTAGAAACTCTTCAATGAGCATAATGACAAGACATCTTTATATAACTAGAAAAACTATAATTAAAGAAATATTTAAAATTGAATAGAAAAAAATGGACTAAGAAATCCATAAAAACAATCCTATGAGGTTAATTCTAAGAATAATTTATGCAAAAAGTTGTAAGAAGTGAAGTATTAATGAAAAGATCATTTGAAAATTGGGAGGGAGTGTGAAAGTGTGATAATTGAGCTAATACGCAAAAATTTAAAGAGTTGGTATGTGAACACTAAATGTAGTGCTTAAAGCAATGCGTTGAGCACTTGAGTGCTACTAATGCTAGAAAGGACTTATAAGTACTCAAACGCCCTTTTTATCATTTTGCTTCCTAAGTTGTTTGAGTGCCCTTTCAACTCCCAAACCACTCATGCATTCCTTTAAGCATCTAAAACTTCCTTTTTGACATAAATCCACTCCAAAATTATGGAAAAATCTAAGAAAATATACAGGAAAAGATTTGGTAATATTCACATGTAAATTGCTCAATTTTGTCAATGCATATTCAATAAATTATGATAATTATAAATATTTTGAATAAAACTAGAAATTGAATTTACATCATGTAAAAGCTTCACAAAAAAAAAAAATTAGAGTAGCAAATTAATTAAACATAAAAAACCATAACATTTCAAAATTGAACAGGATGTAACAACCACAACATCATATGAATGTAACTAATATCAAATTAACCAACTTATGTCTAATTAATGTGATCTATATTACTAACCTAAGTCATCCATTAAATCATGTCAAGTTCTTAATCAAATTGTTATTCATTCAATTAGAATCTAGTTAGGTTTGATTCTCGTTTAATATGGCAATTTATTGATCATTCATGCACAAAACATATAAAACTCCTCATAAATTCTTGATTTTAATTAATTTTGTATCTTATTTCAACATGAATCACAATCTAGATTCCTTTAATACTAAAAATTATCTTTTACAGACTAGATAACATTTTCTACACAAAGATATTTCTCATTTTTTTGCAACTAAGGAATTTTACTCTTAGTTTAAGGCTATGAAATTATGATATAACCACGTAGCCTTTTTCACTTTGGAAATTATAATCTATGAATTACATCAAACATAATATCACAAAAAAATTTAGAATAGACCAAATTTTTATGTTTTTCCTAAGTTGAAATTTCACACAAATAATCAAACTTAAGAAGATTATTTACAATTAGTAACAATATCCAATCTTATGGGTTTGATATAACTCATTCCCTTTTTACTTCATTCCTAGACTATGAATAATAATTAAAACGATCATAAGACCAATAAACAAAAGACAACATTTTAATTAGTAACAGAATCTTGAAATTACTCAAAGATTTAGGAAAACAATAATAAACCAAACATCTAATAAAAAATAATCAAGCAATGGATATGGAGGTGGCCTTTAAATCCTAGGAATAAGGATCGAACATTAAGATAAGACCCCATACTATGCAATAAATGTGCTAGTGAAAAGTGGAAGGTCCTAAAGATTTCTTAGAAGACAAAATTCTACAAGAATTTAAAGTAATGACACTTGAATTGACCATATTAAAGTACAATAAGATCATCTTTCTTAACCCAAGTTTACATAACCTTAGGTCGTGTGCCTACTTGACTCTTCCTATTTCTAAATTTAATGTGAGACCTTTTAGCGTTCTTAGTATTTAATATTTGGTTATTAAAGAAATTGGAACAATTTATTAGTCTATTTACATGAAATTGAAATTTATTAAACAATTTGCTATGATACCTACTTTGGTAATGTCCAAACTTATTGCACACAATGTGAAAGAAAGTGGTACTTGAATGGTTTCTTCCATAGAAGGAACACCCTCCCTGGCCTTTACTAAGGTATTTTACCACTAGTTGTTGTCTTTACCTTGCTAATGTAGCTAATGCTAAGCTTATCACATGTTGATTTCCCTTTACTAATTATTTGATTCAAAATTTTGGATTTAAATAATATGTTTAACTAATACCTACCAGGTCTTTTCTCATATTTTTAATTTCAAGTGCTAAAGCTTTAATTTTACTGGTTACTGCATTGTATTCGATCTAAAGAAACTTCATCTTATTGAAAAAAAGTCTTTCTCTAATTTTAAGGTGATCAGTTCATTAAGAAGATTGACATTTTTAACTTTTAAGACATTTAAAGTTTCTTTAATTTAATACCTTTTGACTCATTTGATCACTTTCAACTTTTATATTTAGAGTTTCTTCATACAATGCATCATAGGAAACACATATATCATCAAGATCAAATTAACTCCCATAATTTGATTTAATTTAAGAAGAGGATCATAATATGAATCATCTAAAGATACAACAAAAGCAATCAAGTTATTTCCATTCATAGTAGTCTTTTGACTTATACTCATTGTACTTAGTATCACTCTAAGTCACTTGCATTGTGTTCTTGCAATTATCTAGATCAAAACAATAAATAGACATGTGTCTTATTCTCCTATAATTAAGGCACTTTATTTTCTTGTTTTTAAATGAACTATTTTCTATTTTTTCTTTTCCTCTTTTGCTTAGTTTCATATATTTTTTCCCTTTTAATGTCTAAATTTGCAAGTGATTTTTTGTAAACTTGTATGATTTTTTAAGCTTTTTAGCAAATAAAAGCTTTTAGTGTTGCATTCTTAAGCCTTTTAGATCTAGGTAGGGACATTTCATAAGTTTAAAAAAGATCCTACAAATTCCTCAACTTTTATGAAGTCAATGTCCTCACTTTCCTCTATAGTTACCTTAGGTTTAAATCTCTTAGAAAGAGATCTAAGAATTATTTTTTTGGCTACCTACCTACCTTAGATTCAAGAATATTCTACTCTAGATTGAAACTATAATTGATATTACTCCTCAAGATTGAAACTATAATTGAGAATATCACTCAACTCACCATAAAAACTTAAACTATAATTAAGAATATCACTCAACTTAGCATAAAAATCAAAAAAGGATTTTTCTTCTTGTATTATGATACTTTAAAATTTGTTAGTTGACATTTGAAGTTTGGCCACTTGATAAAAAAAGTACCCTCATGAGTAAAAAACACAATATCATTGATCTCTAAAGCATGTTTAAATATTGTTGTAATGCAAAATTTTATAGGATTAATACCATTAAAGATGTTATGGATAACACTATCATTCACCTTACTATTTTCATTATCGAGTTTATCCTATTCATTTTTAGGCTTGAGTTCTTCAATGCATGTCCTTAAACAAGTTTAACAATATTCCAAACTCATTTAGGTTGCATTTTCAAAAAACAAAAAAATCATATGCCCTTCCCAATTCCCACTAAGGATGGTTGTTTGTATCAAAGTAGGGTAGGTAGTTCCACTTACTACGATTCTATGAACTAAGATTAAGAATAAAAAAACTTTCAAATTTTGGAATTTAATTTGCTTTGATAATTAATTGAAATTTGAATTTTGATTCTTAAAACTACCTAAGGAGGTGAATAGGTAGTCTACTAGAAACTTTATAAGTGTAAAAACTATGGGTTTAATTGATTGCAAAGTCAATTCACTAATTATAAAAGAATAAGCACATGATTTTACCTGAACTAGATGTTATATTCTCTCAAGGGTTTTAGATTGACCAACATTATAGTTGTCTTCATCCTCATAACGTAGCACCCCATGCTCCTTAGTGAACTCATAAATGTCTTGAAGGAATGGGGTTAACCACCATGAACAAATCTTGATACAAAAACGAGGTTTTTTGGGAGTGTTGGGAATGAACAAGGAATAATGGTAGAATCATTCTAGGGCGTTTGTCAAATATTCAACAAAAATATGGAAAAAAAAAAAAAACCCTTGAGTGCTCACAAAAGGCACTAGAGTGCTCATGTGCAATTTTTTTTTTTTTTTTTGTTTAAAGGATTTTTATCATACAAAATACACTTTTAATGTCATTATTCACTTAGACAAGCTTAACCATCTTTATTTAAATGATCTTAAGTCTGATATGATGATGATATCGAGTCTTTGAAGGTTAGGATAAATTCCATGAAACACATTAAGCGTATCCAACTATTGTTCAAAATTATCAATTTAAACTAGTTAATCTAACTTATTAGGACATTTAATGATGATGATATGGCTAACTTCTCATTAAAGAGCATAATTATAATTCAAATATATCAAATGATATCATTTCCATCATCTCACCTAAGATTTGCATAAATCCTTTACTTTGTGTTCCTTTATGCTTACACCTAGATAGAAAATCAACATATTTTATATTTATTTGGTATTTTATATATTTCTAAATTGTAGGTAACTTTATTATTAAAATAATTTGTTATATAAAAATAAAACATTTTGAACAAAAAATATGGATTTAACTTATATTCTCAATTAAAAAAATTTTAAAATTTGAAATAATAATTTTTTTTATACCTTAGGACCTGTTTGGTAATTATTTTCAAAATAATTTTAAAAAATAGTTTTCGAAAATTGTTCTTTAATGTTTTGTAAAATAAAAGTCTGTTTGGGAAATTTAAAATATTTTTATTATATTTTTAGTATTTTTAAATATGTTTTAATTTTTTTTATATCAATTATTTTATTTTTAACCATTCTACATGCTTTATAATTATTTTCTAAAACACATTTAAAAAAACAAGTGAAAATAATAGAAAACAAATAAAAAATATTATTTGAAAAAACCTTATTTTTTATTCATAAAAACAAAAAATATAAAACAATTTTTAGTTACCAAACACTTTTTTATTTTTTTTTTTGTTCTTAAGAACATAAAATTGTTTTTGAAAACAATTGTCAAATAAACCCTTAAATATTTAAATAATTTTTAAAATTATTTTTTTAAAATATATATTTGTAAAGATTCTTTATTTCATATAAAAGTTTAAGTTACCACATTTTCTTTTCTATGTTAAAAATAGAAAACATGAAGTGTAAGGAAACGGATATATAAACTTATTAGAAAATCTAAAATATATGAAAAGGAAAAAAAATATAAAAATGGGAAAAGTATTTATCCAAAAATTAAATATAATTAATTATTTATAGGGACTCATTTTCTTGAGATAAGTTGAAGGGAAATTTTTAATACAAGTATATAGTCGTTGTTTAGGTTTTGGAAGGAGCATCACTTCATTGCGGTGAAACGTGGGTAGCCACCACGACCGCTGCATCCTCCTCGTTGTTCTACGAGTCAGGGAAAACGTTATTTCCTTCTTTTTCCCTCACTTTCTCACAAGCCAAACAACACCGTTGCTTTTAACTCTCTCTTCCCCACTTCCTTTTTCTGTAATCCAATTATCCATGGGGTCGCTCAAGAGAAAATCAACAGAAGACCCCTCCGTCGAGCGCCTCTCTCCACAGAAACAACAGCGAGAAGACAGTGCTTCACTCAATACGTTAGAAGAATCTGTGGCTTGCATACACGATGTTTCGTACCCAGAGGGCTACGAGCCACGTTCTTCCTTTTCGTCTTCGCCCCGGAAAGATTCGAAACCTGCAAAGGAGTTCCCGTTCACTCTCGACCCTTTCCAGTCCGAAGCAATCAAATGCCTCGACGCCGAGGAATCTGTTATGGTATCTTCTCACATTTTGGGCTTAAATTCCAACAATTTTGATGCTATTTTTGATGCATCTGTATGTGGAGTGAAATGATTTCGGAGATTAGTATAAATTTCGGTTGTAAAAGATATGTTTTGTTGGATGCTAACTGGATTTGACATAAATTGCTGAGAAAATTGAGGGTAAATAGAAGTTGGAATTTTATATTTTATGTTGTTTGCTGACCCCTCAGAGGCAGATAGTTGTATTGGGTATAGGTGGGTGGAGTATATGCTTACTTAGGTTTCTTTCTTTATTTCTGGTGAGTTGCTAATAAAATTGAGGGTGAATAGAAGTTGGAATCTTACATTTTGGGGCTCTTTAGATGTTTGAAAACTGAAAAGATTTCCTTTAAGAGTCAAATAGTTGTTTGGGTATAGTTGAGTGGAGTGTTTGCCTGCTGAAGAGATGTGGTAATTTGGTTTCTTTTTAAATTAATTTCTAGTTGGTTGCCAATAAAATTGAGGGTAACTAGAATTTGGAATCTTGTGTTTTATGTTGTTGTGGTTTTTGAAAAAATGAAAATACTCAAATGACCAAAGCCTCTGGTTGTATTACTTAAGAGTTTAGTGGAGTCTTTTCCTTTAATTTTGCTTCTCTTGAATTAGATAATTAAAGGTGGGGATCCCAAAACCTACCTCCTCCCAGAACTACATGGATTTGTGGGGGTTGGGTGGGTTGTGTTGGAGAAGGGAAACTAGTTTGGAGTTCTATAAATGCATAAATGGCTTGGTTTTGGTGCACCTCTGAGCCTGTGCTTATGGGAAACTTTGGAGTTAATATTCCTGCCAGAACAGGAAAAATTGGAGTTAAATTGTGAAACTGTTTGGGCTTGTTATGGAATGTGTATCCATTGATTCACATAAGAAATAGGTGTTTTGAGGGAATTCCTGTCACAAGTCATCACTGCAACCCTACCCTTGAAAACGTGAGCACACTCTCTAATCATCCACCATGAACTTAGTTAGTCTATTAGGGGAAGGGTTACATTTAAGAGGAAGCCTATTTGTACTTACAATGCCCAATTGGTTGGTTCTACCATTTGTGAAAAAAGAAAAGAAAGTACAATTCAGCATGTGTTTTTCTCTAACCATTCTACTTTTTTTTTAAGCTTTTCATAGCTAACTTAAACTTTAGACCCCTTAATGTTGAGTCCTGTTCTTTGAATTCAAAGAAAATTGTGTGTAAACTTATACAACTTGTACTTGAAAAAAAAAAAAAGGAAAAGAAAAAACAGAAATTTGAAAATCTAAACATTAACATGTGAAGAAGGTCAACTTTCTGAAATACCCTTGAGGCCTGGCTCAAGTGGTAAAGGTTTGGGAGGGTTTGTGGGAGGTTCCAAGTCAAAGTCCCAATAGGGATAAAATTTTACCTATCAAAAAAAAAAAAAAAAAAAAACAGGTCGTCTCTCTGACATAGCTGAGAAGTTTGGACGTCCCGAACCTTGCCCTTCACTGGGCATGTACAGAAACTTAATATGTGAGATTAAATCATCAGAAGTATCTTAGTAATTATTGGAAGGAAGAAACTGGTGAACTGTTTAAAGATCTTCATGACAGCTTAACTGCTGTAGAGGCAATTTTTGAATTTGGTAATCAAAACTATTATAATTAATATTTTTTTAGCAAGAATCCTTCTTCTTAGCTACCATGTAGATACTATATTGTATGCTTTCTGTAGGTTTACCTTACCATGAGATGTCAGTTTCTACCATGTAAATCACATACTAATTCTCAAGCCCAGGTTATCGTTCTTTTTATTATTCAGTTATTTGTTTTTGCATGGTTCTTCTTGATGTTGCTCCTGGTGCATGTATAACCTACCTACTTTATTTTATTATGTTTTCTCAATCAGTGCCTCTTATTCTGCAGTCTGCACATGTTCTACATCTCTCATCATTTCCATTTTCTGATAGGTATCAGCTCATACATCAGCGGGAAAGACTGTTGTAGCGTTATATGCTATTGCCATGTCATTGCAAAACAATCAACGAGTAATATACACTTCGCCTATCAAGGCACTCAGCAACCAAAAGTATAGAGAATTTAAAGAAGAATTCTCAGATGTTGGTTTGATGACTGGGGATGTCACTATTGAGCCCAATGCTTCTTGCCTGGTAGGCCCAGTTATCATTTATATATTTATTTTTTTCCTATTTGAGCCTTTGAAATGTTTCTGTATTTTGGGTTGCTAAATTATAGTTCTGTTTCAGGTAATGACCACAGAAATCTGGAGAAGTATGCAATACAAGGGATCAGAAATTATACGGGAGGTGGCTTGGGTAATTTTTGATGAGGTACATTATATGCGTGATAGGGAAAGAGGTGTGGTATGGGAAGAAAGCATTGTCATGGCTCCAAGGAACTCACGATTTGTATTCCTCTCAGCAACTGTGCCTAATGCAAAGGAATTCGCTGATTGGGTTGCAAAGGTGATTTATGCTTTTTAAATGTTTCTTGTTACCATATTATGAATTGTGAAATTAGCTTCGGAGATGATGAAGATGGGAAATATCCTTTCTAGGAACTTTGAAGAAGAGCAGCAAAGAAATAATTTATAATCCAACCTGGATAATCGAGATCTCTTAATAGGCTTTCAATGTAAATAAGTAAATGTAGTGTGCATGAATATTTTGGGATTGAGCAACTTATATTGCTTAGGATTTGCCTTAGGTAAATGATGGGTGTCTTGATTAAGGTTGATACATAGTTTTAAAAGGCACACTTTAAATGCGCCTAGGCTCAAGGCGCAACCACTCCCTAGTTATAGCACCTCGCTTGCCAAGACATGCGCCTTATCGACTTTACTCTTCTTTTTTAAATGCTTTTATTTTTGAAATTTCTATTTGTATATTTAAACTTATATAATTTTGTTATTTTTTTTATTGAATGATTCTTTTAAATGTTTGGAATCTTAAATTTTTTATTGATTGGATTAGATTTTGAATCATATTTTATAAGATTAATATGCACCCCAAGTTGCATTTCACTTTAGTCAGGCACGCGCCTTGTGTTGCGCCTTGCGCCTAAGTTATAGGAGACTTTTGCGCCTTAGGTGCACCTTTTGCCTTTTAGAACTATGGGTTGATAAATCAAAATAAACCTTAAATCATAAATAAATAAAGAGCAAGTGATTCTTTCTTGGACATAATTCAATATTAAAAAATCTATTGACCTTTTGTTCTTACCCTTTTCTTTCTCTAAGATCCCACCTCTTTTAGCAAAAGGATAATTTGATTTAATGTGATTCAAAACTCATACCTCATTCAAATGGTGGTATTCTGAATTTTGGCGTGTTCCAGCCAATCTATTGATTGTTTCGCTTCCTCCCAGTTGTGAAATGCTTGATTACAAATGATAAAAGATGAACATTTCTTTAAGCAATGTTAGTAAAATAGAGGATGGTAAACTCATGAACCAATTCAACTTAACTATTGAGGATTTCTTTGATATTGAAAGATATTTTTCTAAGCATGAAACCCTACACAAGTGAAAATAAGGTGCAAGAATGCAATATGGATTGCAAAATTGAATGGCAGAACTTTCTTGTTTAGGCAAGGCCTCAGGTGCTGAATGATAGGACAATTATCTTCCTCCACTTTTTCTTCTGGCATATTTATGCTGAATCCTTTTAAAACCCTCAGGCATGGCTCTGAGCTTCTCCTCTTCTAGTTCATTGGTGATATATGCATTTGTACCCATCCCACTGGATTAATCTTCAAATACTTCTTGCTTGTAGAGCAATACATTTGCTTCCTCTTCTTCTAGGCATGTCTTCCCCAAAATTGGAGCCCTCTGTTTTTATAGTTTGTAAAAATTGTTGTGATCAGATAATGAAAATTTTATCATGATTAGTTGGTGATCTGTCAGCATTGTATCCAAAATGAGTAGCTTTTGGACTGCAGCCTCTTAAGACATGATTTGATGGGGTTTGATCAGCTACGATTGGCAACCTCTGTCCATTATATTTTCTAGTAATATTCCCTTGAATTCAAAACTGTTTGAATCTTGTACTTAGCACCTACAGATGTAGTGCATATGTCCATTGATGAAAAAATTAGGGATCTATCAACTGATAGGGTGCAATTGATTACAAGATCTAATGATAGATCAGGAGTGAGGAATCAAATAAATCACTCGGCATATGTAGATAATGAGGGAGCCCTTTCTTTTGTAAAAACATATTTGTTCAATACCATATTTCTCCTTTTCTTTCTCTCTTTTCTCATCTCCTTTTGAAATCCACCCGTCAACAAGAGGGATTATTAGTTCTTATGTTTGCCATGCCAAAAATTCTATTGATTGAAAGATGCACTTGAGTTTGGTATATTAGGCATTCTTTTGTGCAGCTATATTTCTAATAAAGTTCTTTCTAAAAACAGCTGTATATAGGAGAGCTTATTTGAAAGAGATTTATCAGTTTTTAATTACTACATCTTTAGAAGGCTTTTAATAGATACCAGCTTCCTAAAACTCTTCTGGACAAAAGCTATAGTATTGTAACTTCTATCGAAAGAGCTTTAACTCCTAATATCTTTAATCTGACATGCTTAAAATGCAACCAAACACTAAATAAAATGAGTTTTATTGCCAAAAAGGTCTTTTAAGCCTTACAAACCATGTGCCAGAGTGGGCTTAGCATCTTTTCAATGCATGGGTTGCACCTGTAAGTTTCAAGATTCTAGGTGCCACCATTTATGATACCTAGACTCTTCAACTTTACCTAATGCACTCATGCCAACACGACATGATATGCGTTTGTGTGTGGGCTCCCTGTTGAATACTCTTATTTTACTTTAGATATTGACTATTTTTATTTTCTTGTTCTTTTTTAAAATAAGGATAAAGGAAAAAAGAGATGTTATTTTATTTATTTTTAATTCTGTTTGTCAAGAATATATTAATTTTTTGCTTCTAACTAAATTCTAATTGTTTTTTTTTTTTTTTTTTCTGTATCATGTCATTTCCAAGTACCATGAAAATTATTTTTCAACCAAGTTCCGATGTCCTAAAATTTGAGATGCAAAGGATTAGACACCTAGACACAAACCTACACCCAACACCTGTACCCTAGCCTATGTAACATAGGCCACCATAAAGCCCATGCTTCCTAGATTTTCCTATAATCTAGACATAAATTAATTATAATTTCTTTTGCATGTTTGCTTAAACATGTGAAATCTTATAGAACACCTGTCAAATATAGTCTCTTATTTCCTCTGCTTTCCTCCTCCTTATTTCCTACTCAACCTTTCTGTATTATAGAGGAGGGATGGACATTAATGAAAACAAGGAACCTTTCTTAGCAAGGAAGTCTGTGTCAGAAGACTTGAGAAAATTGATTACTAGGACCATTATGTGCAACTTCAACCATCAGTGTTTCTAGATGACATTGATGAATTTTTATTCCAATAATTTATATTGTAGTTTGTCTTGTTAAGTAGGGAACCATGCCTGGTTAATATAATGGCATTAATGTTATTTCCCAGAATGCAGGTCCATCAGCAACCGTGTCACATTGTTTATACTGATTATCGGCCAACACCACTTCAGCATTATATTTTTCCTTCTGGAGGCGATGGTCTCTACTTGGTGGTGGATGAAAAGGGAAAATTTCGTGAGGATAGCTTTCAGAAAGCTTTAAATGCACTCGTTCCTGCTGGTGAAGGTGACAAGAAAAGAGAAAATGGGAAGAGGCAGAAAGGACTGGTGGTGGGCAGAGCTGGTGAAGAAAGTGACATTTTCAAGATGGTGAAAATGATTATTCAGCGTCAGTATGATCCCGTGATACTTTTCAGCTTCAGTAAAAGGGATTGCGAATTTCTTGCAATGCAGGTAAATCTCTCTCTCTCTCTCTCTGAGAAGGAAAAAAAAAAAAGAAATGGGGGTCGGGTTAACTACCTAGGTTTCCACCACCTGGAGACAGAGCCCTGATCACATACTCTAATATAATGCTTTTGTTCTGAAACTTTTCAGTCACCATGTTGATACAAAGGCTGTTCCTAGAAAACTATGAAAGCAACATCAACTCCATAGACAACCCACTAATCACATTGCTCAACTCTGGGCTTGGGGATTTTTTTTTATGTATTAGGAAGGTGGTTGCATTCCATTCTCACCAGGTTGAAACTGGTCCCTATTCTGTGCTTAATATCACTATTTCATTAACTAAAGGTGGATTTGAAAATTGTACCCAAGAGGGAAATAAACCAAGTTGGTGACAGCATGTGCTATACCACATTGGAGGAAATTAGATACTCAAAAGGGAAGCGAAAGAATTATAAGTATGTTTGTTAGCAATCTCCAAGCGGGCATGTCACAAAAGAAAAATGAAAATGATATTGGTAGAATTTATGTAAAAGTAGAAAGAGGGTCAACTGGGGACAAACCTAAAAAATGAAAATAAACCTTAAATGGAAATAATTTTTTTCATGGGAAAATGTAAAATGGAAACAAATCTACTATGGTGGCAGTCCTAAATTAGAAGCAGTAGAAGGAAAGGGAAGATTTCTTGGGGGAGCTTGATGCTGTTAGAGGGTTGTGGGGTGACCCTTGGTGCGTGGTAGGTGATTTTAATGTGGTTAGGTTCCCTAAGGAGAGCACTAGGGGAGGCAGACTAACCTACTCAATGAGGAGATTCTCGGAGATTATCGAGGATTTAGAGTTAAGGGACTTTGCCTTTGCAGGGAGGATCTTTCACTTGGTCGGGTGGCCTGAATAATCAATCTCATTCTAGGCTTGATAGGTTTCTGGTCTCGGATGAATGGGAAGGTCACTTTACTGGGGCTGTATAGTGTGTCCTTCCTAAGTCGGTTTCAGATCATTTTCCAATCATGCTAGATGGGGGAGGCGTGAGGAGAGGCCCTTCGCCTTTTAGATTAAAATATATGTGGTTGAAGGAGGAGAGTTTCAAGGATAAGGTGCAGGCTTGGTAGGAAGGTCTTAGTTTTAGTGGGTCTACTAGTTTTGTCTTGGCAACGAAGCTAAAAGCCCTGAAGCCGCTTTTGAGAGACTAGAATAGGAATGATTTCGGCAAAGTTAAAGCCAATAAGGCGTTGGCTTTGAATCAAGTGGACTTTTAGGACATAGTAGAGCTAACTCAACCACTTACTGTTCTTGAGTTGGAAGCTAAGAGAGGAGCAAAAGAGGATTTTAAAAAGTGGGTGCTTCTTGAAGAAATTTCTTGGAGACATAAATCAAGGGAAGTATGGTTGAGGGAGGGGAATAGGAACACTGGTTTCTTCCATAAGATGGCTAATGCTCACAGGAGGAGGAACTAGATGACCCGGGTTTAGATTAGTGGTTCTTGGTTAACAGAGGAGAATGAGATTAGAGTTGGAGTGGTGAATGCGTTTAAGAATTTGTTGTTTGCTACTGGAGGGTGGAGACCCAACATTAGTGATCTGTCCTTTGCAAGGTTGGAGGCTGTGGAGGCGACTAAATTGGAGGAGCCTTTTTTTTTTTTAGCAGGAGGTGTTGGAAGCTCTTAAGGGCTTTTGTGGGGACAAAGCGCTTGGGCCTGATGGCTTTCCTATGGCCTTTTAGCAGTTTTCTTAGGGTTTTGTGAAGGAGGAGGTCATGGGATTTTTTAGGGAGTTTCATGACCATGGTCGCTTTGTAAAAAGTCTAAATGCAACTTTCCTGGTTTTGACCCCCAAAAAAGGGGGAGCAGAAGATTTAATGGACTTCAGGCCAATTAGTTTGGTGGGAGGGTTGTATAAGTGGCTAGCTAAAGTGCTAGCCAATAGGCTAAAGCTGGTGGTGGGTAAGGTGGTCTTTAAGGCTCAAAAGGCCTTTGTGGAGGGAAGACAAATCTTGGATACTGTCCTTGTTGCTAATGAAGTTATAAATTCGATTTTGAAGAGCAATGAGAGGGCAGTGATGTGCAAGTTGGATATAGAAAAGGCGTATGATCATGTGGACTGGTCCTTTTTGCTTTCAGTTATGGGTATGATGGGATTCAGGGAGAAATGGCTTTGGTGAATGCAATGGTGTATCTCCACAACTAGCTTTCTTGTTCTGGTTAATGGGACATCTTCACATTTCTTCCAAAGTTCTAGGGGATTAAGGCAAGGGGATCCCTTCTCACCGTACTTATTCGTGATTGCTATGGAGGATCTTAGTTGTCTTCTGAAGAGAGCCGTAAATAGTGTTTTTTTGGTAGCTTGCAAGGCGAGGGGTAGAGGTGGTGAAGGGGTTCAAGTGTCTCACTTATTATTCACCGATGATACTTTGGTTTTCTATGGGGCTTCTCAGGATCAGATGATGTATTTAAGTTGGATTCTAATGTGGTTTGAGGCCATTTCGGGGTTGAGAATTAATTTGGACAAAAGTGAGTTAATCCTGGTAGGTGGTGTGGAAAATGCGAAGGCTTTGGTTGCTGATCTTGGGTGTAAGGTTGGGAGTCTCTCATCTTCTTATCTGAGATTGCCTTTAGGTGCTCCTCATAGATCCGTGACTGTTTAGGATGGAGTGGAGGAGAGATTTCAGAAGAAATTGGCTAGGTGGAAGAGCCAATACATCTCCAAAGGAGGGAGGATCACCTTGATTCGGAGCACTTTGGCAAGCATGCCCATTTACTTCATGTTTGTGTTTTCTTTGCGCAGAAAAGTCAGATTGAGGATAAAGCAGATTTAGGGGAATTTTTTGTGGGGAGGTGAGGCTCTTGGGCGGAAACCTCATCTTGTACGGTGGGGTTTGGTTTTCCTAGACAAAAGTAAAGGGGGGCAAGGGGTATAGTGTCTCTCTACTCTTAATAAGGCACTTCTGTGCAAATGGAGCTGGAGATTTGCTAATGAGAGAGGGGCTTTTTGGAATCAAGTGATTAGGGGGAAGTTTGGGGAGGAGCAAGGGGGTTGGTGTTCCAAGGAAGTGAGGGGTGGGTATGGTGTGGGATTATGGAAAGCAATTAGGAGGGAGTGACATGTAAGTAGTAGGCTCTCTTTTGAGGTGGGGAATAGACAAAGGGTGAAATTTTGGAAAGATAGTTGGTGTGGGGATTCACCTCTTTGTGTTTCTTTTCCCACTTCATTTGCTTTAGTTCTCGTCAAGGATGCTTGGGTCAAAGATGTGTGGAGTTCCTCTGAGGGAAGGGGGAGTTGGAGCCCGCACTTCTCCAGACCTTTCAATGATTGGGAGATGGTGAGGTACACAGGTTTTTTCTGGGCCTTAATGGGAAGAGAGTTCAGCAAGATGTGGAAGATAGGGTGCTTTGGAGAGAGACTAAATGTGGGAAGTTTTCCGTTAAGTCTCTCTACAAAGCATTAGATTCAGGCCCTTCAGCCTTTTTCCCTTCGACTGTCATTTGGAAAGCTTGTGTGCAGCCCAAAGTGAGTTTCTTTGGGTGGGAAGCTTCATGGGAAAAAGCTTTTTCTTTGGACCAACTTTAGAAGAGAGGTTCGTCTTTAGCGAATAGATGCTACCTTTGTCAATTGAATGAAGAATCTATAGACCACATTCTTCTCCATTGCGCTAAGGCAAGGACTCTTTGGGCGATGTTTTTCTCTCTTTTTGGGGTGCAGAGGGTGCTGCCAACCACTGTCAAGGAGACGCTTTTGGGCTAGGACGGGTCTTTTGTGGGAAAAAAGAAAAAGAAAGTTTGGAGAGCAGACCCTTTGTGTATTTTTTGGACGGTTTGGAAGGTAAGAAACAAAATCTCATTTGAGGAAGAAGTGTTGTCAATCCAAAAACCTTTTTTTTTTTTTTTTTTTTTTAAAAAAAAAAAACTTAAAGAGTTCCTTTGTTTATTTCCTTTGGGTAGAGACAAAGTTGTTCAGAAAATATGGTCCTTCGACTTTAGTTGATTTTATTGATTGGGTGGGATCCCGTTGAGGGTGGGGTTCCTTCTGCACCTCCGTTCCTTGCAACTGTGTTCCAGCTGGGGAGCCCCGGGGTCTTTTCTTCTTCTTTGTATACTTTCAGCTGCTGCTTTGGTGGTTTTTTAATACAATTTTCTCTCTTATCAAAAAATTAGAAGCAGTAGAAACATGGAAACTATCAGAACATTGAATCAGAAATATGAAACATGATAGCCTCCTGCAAGGAAGAAATTATCAAATCTGGGACTTCATTTTCTATGTTGGCATGTCAGTGGGTTTTTTTAATTTCCTTTTTCTTTTTCTTTTTGGTTGAGAATACTATTATTACCAATAAATCCAGTGTTTGGGCCTGGGGATTTAAAACCAGCTTTTTTGTTTTTTGGCTAAAAATAGTTTAAAACAATGTTGAATTTATTTTAAGCAGTGTGTTAAAATATGGACAAAAGTTGGTCAAACGGGTAGAAAAGGGGTCCAATGCTTAGGAGGCTTTTAGCAATGCCTCTTTTGTGTCTTAGAGGCTGAAGGGAGCTAATATTTACAGGGAATATAGGTTTTTGGACCCCTAGAGCCTCATGTACCAGTTAGGAGTGCAAAAGGCAAGAAAATTAGTCTTCCAAAGTTCTTTACATTCTGGGCTGAGGTTTGGTCCTTCCCATGTAATGGTATAATCTTCTTGACCATATGGCCCTTCTCTGGATGACAGTTTGGTCATCAGAGACTTTGGGGTGTTTTTACCCCAGATGCAAATTCTAGTTCGGACTTCGGTCACTTGTATCTTAGTTAACTTAAATCCAAATTGGGTCAAATTTATGCTCATTTTCAAGCTCTAGAAGTCATCTATTTAATGGATGAAACAGATTATTGAAATTTATTTTAGATTTCCAAAAAGCTCAACCAAATCTGGTAACCTAAATAATCATTTAGGGCTGGAATTGATTGCTCTCAGAATTGATTTTGTCTTAAGCCTCTTTATGCATAACAAAGTCTCAGATTGCTTCAACCCATTTGGAAAACTTATATCACAGGAGAAACTAGGGGTTAAATCTTAAGTTTGGTTTCTTGCAGTGGGGTTCCTAAAGGCTACTGTTAATCAAAGCCTGGTTAAAGTTGTGCATCTATTTTGGGGTTGGTGTTTGTGTTTGGGGAGGGAGAAGAATGTTAAACCATACAATTCTGATTTTCCATTCAAGATGTGCTAGCCTTGCAACCCTGGATACCCCATATCTGCTAGATACTGCATGTATGTAATCCATGTCAAATATGGCCCAATCACTCATGTGCTCTGTAGCATTTATATATACTCCTAATCCTTTCTTCTTCTGCTTCTTCTTTTTATGTGAAAATGTTAAGACTGAGGCTTGTTCTTTTTTTTTTTTTTTGTTTCTATAGATGGCAAGAATGGATTTAAATGATGACAATGAGAAAGTGAACATAGAAACTATATTCTGGAGTGCTATGGACATGCTTTCAGATGATGATAAAAAGTTACCTCAGGCAAGAATTGTTCTCTTCTTATTGTTGCACTCATTTTCTATTCTAGTTTGTAAATACCTCTCTCTCTCCCTTATTTTCTATTCTATTTTGTAAATATCTTTTCCCCTGAAGATATGTATCCCTGTATCTTAATATATCTTGCACTCTCTTTTTTGGTCTATCATTTTTTTTTAGAAACTATTGTCAATAGTTTGGTCATAATTTGTTATTTAAATTTCTACTGTAAAAGATTAATAATTTCTTTATATATATATATTATTTATGGTGCTTTAGCTTATTAGAAAAATTATTTATGGTGCTTCCATACTTTGAAAATTTCCAGGTTTCAAATATGCTACCCCTCTTAAAACGTGGAATAGGCGTGCACCATTCTGGGTTGCTTCCCATACTGAAGGAAGTGATTGAGATACTATTTCAAGAAGGTCTCATTAAGGTTGGGTGCTAAAACTTGTGAATCCGTCTGTTATCATGGATTTTGGTTTCATCAGTGTAACAACTGATTGTAGCCTTTTATTTTTACTTTTCTTTTTATTTTTCATTCTTGTCATTTTACTTGGCAATGCTAATCAGTAATGATATTCCTGAAACACACAACTCTTATCAAATTTACATTGTATAAAGCCCAAATGTTGGTTTCTCAGTTTGTGATCCTGTATAATAACTAGAGCTTCTTGCCTCCCCAAACCCTGCTTCTGTTTATTTTTCTTCTTGAATTTTCCCTGTGCATCTATACCAATTTTCTGAACGATCTCTCCTGTCTCATTATGTTCTCTTACTAAAAGGGACTTGCCTTCGTTTTCCCTCTCTTTGTCATGAAAAAAATTAGAATATTCTAGTCACCGTTTGTCCAATGGTGAATCCTTGCTAATTAATTAAATTTTTTAGGTGTGCTTTAAATATTGAAATGTTTTCCTTTAGTGTTTGTTTGCCACAGAGACTTTCAGCATTGGTTTGAACATGCCAGCAAAGACTGTAGTGTTTACAAATGTTCGTAAATTTGATGGGGATAAATTTAGATGGATATCCAGTGGGGAGTTTATACAGATGAGTGGTCGTGCTGGTCGTCGAGGCATTGATGAACGGGGAATATGCATCCTTATGGTGGATGAGAAGCTAGAACCTTCTACTGCTAAAATGATGCTCAAAGGAAGTGCTGATTGCTTGAACAGGTACTGGTTTCAGTTGCCCCTTCGGTATTGCTTTTGATGCAGAATAAATTCTTATTTGGGGCCACCTTTTTTGCATACTTATTGCTGGAATTTAAGGGGCATAATGATCGGTTCAACTGATTTGTGTGGTTAAATATGTTGTTTTTGTTTTATATTACTAGTGCTCTTTTGGGAACCTTTCCTAATATTTAGTTTGGTTAGTGAGTCTCCCTGGGCTTTTGACTATTAGTTTTGTAATTATAAAGTATTTGTTGTAGTATCTGCAGATTATCTTAAAATCCAAAAGTAGTGGAAGGAAACTTCTTTGATCTCCATAAATATAATCAAAGACCCTAGGAAGGAACTTTGTTGAGAAAAAATAACTCTCTTACTAGGACATCTTCTCAACCTTATTTCGGAAAAACCAGGAGCCTGAACCAGCTCCTACAGGGTCCATTCAGTTTAGTACTAGACCTAAGGGAATAGGCTCAGTTTTCTTGCTTGCATGGCTTCCAAAGATGCTTTTACCCCAAAACACTCACACCTGGTTCCCCATTAGATGCTGCTGCTTTTAAACATTTAAGGATATAAGTTAAGAGTTTTTAACTAAATGAATGTTGCATCTAGAAGTTCCTCATCCTTCTTTTGTACTTCTTATTTCTATCAATATATTTCTTTGTTGTTTCCTATAAAAAAAAAATGTTGCATCTAGAAGTTCAGATGGCTAATGCATAATATGATCATAGGATATTGTTTAGAAGGCCTTTAATCCTTGTCGCAACAGTACCCAAAGTTGTAGAGACGTGAAGATCAAGTTTTCATCGTCCTTCAATATGAGAGATTTTTGGACTTGGATTAAGAATCTCCTGATCATGAAATTCATTGTGAACAAGCTTATTAAGAATCCAAATCTGAATCTTGTGGCACTAGATTATAAAATATGGTCTAGAACTTTTTGTTATCCAGGGCTAATCCTCCAAGCTACCAACAAAAGAACTATACAATTTGATCCCTCGATCAGCCAAGAATTGCTATTGTTTTGCTTTCTGTGGTGTTTTGTGGTGACACTTTTTCCCTTTTGTTCCAGTGCCTTCCATTTAAGTTACAACATGCTTCTGAATCAAATGCGATCTGAGGATGGTGATCCTGAAAAGTTGCTTCGCAATTCATTCTATCAATTTCAAGCAGACCGTGCCATTCCTGATCTTGAGGTTGGTTGACAGTAACTTTGTCCATAAATTGTTCCCCCTGACCCCCTCCTTCCAAATTATGTATTTGTTGACATTGCACACACAGAAACAAGCAAAGAACCTTGAAGAAGAGAGGGATTCAATTATAATTGAGGAAGAAGATAGTTTGGAGAATTATTACAACCTGATACAGCAGTATAAGAGTTTGAAGAAGGATGTCCGTGATATTGTGTTTTCTCCAAGATACTGCTTGCCCTTCTTGCAACCTGGAAGGCTTGTGTGCATCCAATGCACAAAGACTGAGGAAAATTCTCCATCTTTCTGTATCAAGGACCAGACCACATGGGCAGTGATTATCAATTTTGAAAGGGTGAAAGGTACTGAAGGTAAGAGCTTAAATTGATCTTAAATTTAACAGCTAGTTGTCCTTTCTAATTTAAGTTTACAAAACTATTTGTTCTTGATCTGTGATTCAGATGATGTAAGTAGAAAACCAGAGGATGCAGACTACATGGTGGATGTTCTAACCAGATGTACAGTTAGTAGGGATGGAGTTTTAAAAAAGACAATTAAGATTGTTTCATTGAAGGAGCCTGGAGAACCTGTTGTTGTTACTGTTCCTATTTCTCAGGCAAAGTCCATCATACTATTCTAATATTCATAAATCTCTGTTCTTTTCTTTTAACCAGCAGTTGCAACATGATTATTTTGGGCTTTTTAAATTCTGTAAATTATCTCATCAAGCATTCAGTATTTTTATAGACTGAACATGGATACAAATCATTATTGCGTGTTTTATTTTGTTTTAAGCATCCCGAGTTCCCAAACACTATCGATTTGTAAACGATGATATGATAGAGATTTTATTGTTAAATTTGCATTAAATATCTAATTTCTTTTCTCAAATTAGATTTATCTGCTCTTTAAATTTTTTCTTTCTTCCAGTTGTCTTGTGATTTAAGTGGTTGAAACATTGGAGTAAAAACATTTGCCTAGAAAATTTTTACCTACCATTTTATGTTATATCATTGATTAGTCATGCCACACATGAAACTGATTTGTTCTTTTCATTTGTGAGCAGATTGATGGTTTAAGTAGTGTCCGTCTGATCATATCAAAGGATCTTTTGCCATTGGAAGCTCGAGAAAACACCCTGAAAAAGGTGTCGGAAGTTCTTTCTAGATTTGCTAAAGAAGGGATGCCCCTCCTAGATCCTGAGGAAGACATGAAGGTATGTTACATTAAATTACTTATCTACATCTTGATTTGTTCATATTTGAAATTTTCACTTTTCATGAAATATTCTTCAGGTTCAAAGTAGCCAGTACAGAAAGGCTGTCCGTAGGATAGAAGCTTTAGAGAGCTTGTTTGACAAGCATGAAGTTGCAAAATCTCCACTTATTGAGCAGAAGCTTAAAGTTTTGCATATGAAGAAAGAATTGACAGCCAAGATCAAGTCAATTAAGAGAACAATGCGCTCTTCCACTGCATTGGCTTTCAAAGATGAACTCAAGGCAAGGAAACGGGTTCTTCGGAAGCTAGGGTAATGAAATTTCTATGTTTCATTTCAACCTTAGAACTAGGAAAAGATGTTTTTTTCTTTTTTTGGTTGTGGATGTTCCTTTCCTGGCAGCTGCTTAATTAGTCTGGGCTACCCTGCTTTGACAGCCACATCAGGTCTGGGAGCTGCAAGCCTCCTAAGTTTTTCCTGTTTCAAATCTCAATTTACTCCTACTCTTACCTTGTTTTTTTTATCATCATTCAAAATAAAATAATTGCCTCTTTCCAAAAAACCTTCCCTTGTTAGACTAATGCAAGATGGAGTTTGAAGCCTGAAGCTAAAGGTTGCATTCCAAAAATAGGTTTGAGATATTGTACATTTAAGAGGGAAGTTTAAAATGAGTAAGAAGGAACTTTAGAAAGAGTAATGGAAAGGTTGGTGGTTGGGCATTTATCACTCCATCTCTTGTAGAATGAGG
The DNA here is from genome assembly GCF_030704535.1 of Vitis vinifera. Lineage (NCBI taxonomy): Eukaryota > Viridiplantae > Streptophyta > Magnoliopsida > Vitales > Vitaceae > Vitis > Vitis vinifera. The sequence goes on along the minus strand of NC_081810.1, from coordinate 16,792,206 downwards.
AGGAGGTTCTTTTATGTGGTTAGAGCTAATCACACCTTGGTCAGTCCCTGGACATAGGGGCCATGAAAGTTGCTCCTCAAGTTATCTAAGTCTAGGGCAGAGACCTTGAGGGATATTTCGGGGGTGGGCTAGGGTATATGTATTGGGTGGATGTTAGAGCGTTCATATTTAAACTTGGCACACCTGAGTGGTAGAGCCAAGGTGCTTATCATTGAGTTGGAAACTTGCCAAGATAGGAATATAGATTGGACAGCACTGCCTTTAGTGGCAGAGCCTGAAATTTATTGAGACACTCTTTTCTTTCTTCCTTTGTTTTCCTTTTTGCTGATAAATTTGTTTCTTATTAAACTCTCTTAATTTAGCTGAAAAATTGTTTGTTGTTAAATGATTAGAAGAAATCATGATGTCAACATGCCTGGATCTTATTTTACTTCAGGTATGTCACAAGTGACAACGTTGTGGAGTTGAAGGGGAAGGTTGCTTGTGAAATCAGTAGTGCGGATGAGTTGACTCTCACGGAGCTTATGTTCAATGGGGTTTTCAAAGACATAAAGGTGGAGGATATGGTTTCTCTTCTGTCTTGTTTTGTGTGGCGGGAGAAGCTTCAAGATGCTCAAAAGCCAAAGGATGAACTTGAGTTGCTATTTACACAGTTACAAGATACAGCTAGGAGGGTTGCCAAAGTTCAGCTGGAGAGCAAGGTATTAGTGGAACTTTCCATTGACTTCATTCATTTTTTTATTTTATTTTTATTTTCTCTGAAAGTTGCAGTCACCACATTGAATAGGTTTACAAAGTCATATCACAATCAATGTCTGGAACTTGGTAACTCTGCACGCATTTAAATATCTGGATTTGAGTTATTCAATACTGATTCTCTTTCGAGTTTAAGAACTGTGGTCTTAACCAGGTTCAGTTAGAGCTTCCCTTTGGTGCATGTTTGGGAAATTACTAATTTCAGCCAGGCTGGTTGAGAGCTATTTAGTTCATGTCAAAGATATGTTTAACACAAACTGTTTCAAGTTTGTTAGCTCTTTGTCTAGAATTGGGATTGAATACTATTTCTGGTAACATGGTGCTTAATTTTCATCTTATATAGTTAGAAACATCCCCATTTTTCAATTGACGAAAAATCCTCATTTTGTAATCCTGAAACCATTCTCTTATTTCCTTTTATCATAATTACCCTGCCCAGTATCTGGACTAGTCAACTGCCACCATGTGTTACAGAACTACCATTCTTTCATCACTTTCTCTCAACGGCCATTGGATATCAGCACTGTGGTCATTCTACTGTATGACTGGTTTTAGAACCATTATTTTTATTTGTATATGAAAAGCAAATTTACTTCCCCATCATCATCACCACTACATGGCAACCCCTTTAGTGCCTCCATATCAGCATCTTCAATCTTCCCTAATATTTTAACCACTAGTTGGCTGTTCCATAATCATATTGAAATCCAAATTCCACAACCACCTTAGCCAGCACCACCATGGCTGTCAGCCTCCAAATGCCATTGACCATCTCCACCATTCTCATAGCGATCAGATGTCGCATATAAAAATATCACAAAATACTTTACCTATTTCAGGGTGTGGTTGGGGCTGTTGGGGAGATGATGATCTGGAATACTTGCATGTATGAGAGAGGGAGCTGTTTACATGTTTTTATAAAATGGAGAGGATGGATGGAGTGCTTCATTAGGTTATGTTCTTTATGAGCTGTCGCATCAGAATTTTGCATTGGAAGGCAAAATAACTAGCTGGTGAGTTGCAAGACCAAGAAAATCTATGCAATTCTTGAACTATTTTGGAAATGTGGCAAAGTGGACAAAAACTAAATTGTTGAACGAAGCATTGCCCATTGACCTCAGGAGCCAAAGTTTAAAAGATAATGACAAATAACATCTGCAGGGCTCAGGTGGCAAGTGGTTGGGGTGGAAAGGGGGAGGCTCCATGTAAAATTTAATGGATGCTGTCAGCCAAAAAAGATGTTTGAAGGAAATGCTGTTTCAATATCAGATGGCCAATACCCTTCCTGCCACTGCATCAGCCTCTGATTGCTCACCAAATTGCTTGTGCTCTGTCTGGGAAGCTGATGGTGCTGTTGCAATATGGTGTTGTTGGCTATTTGAATCTATTTCTTCATTGGCAGGGCTCTGCAGAGCTCCGTTAGTAATGCATATTATCGTAAAACAGAGTGGAATGGTGCTTAACTGAAATGAGCATGACAGAAATCTACATGTTGATCATTGCAACTTAAATTCTTAAGAATGAAAGATTTATCTGAAGAGAATTTACCATGATACAATTATAAGTATTTTTATTATCATAGATGGCATTGATGTTTACTAGCATGAGCTGCTGATTGCATGACATATGGTCTTTGCTCACTGGCTGATGGGTCTTCTTGTATGCTTGGTTTACATCTGATTTGATGACCTTGGGGTCCTTTTGAAATCAAAACTGAAAGGGATCTGGTGAAAAGCCTATGTAAAGTTTTGATGTGGGGCAAAAGTTTCTTTTTCCTGTTGTTTAAGTGATTCTGGCTACATTTCTGGACTGGTCTTGCAAATAAAGGCTTATCATCTTTTACTCTCCAACTGACTATCTTTTTCATCCTTTTTATTATTATTTTTGTATACCTCAGGTCCAAATTGATGTGGAGAGCTTTGTGAATTCTTTCCGGCCTGATATCATGGAGGCTGTGCATGCTTGGGCCAAAGGGTCCAAATTCTATCAGATTATGGAAATCACACAAGTGTTTGAAGGAAGCTTGATCAGGGCTATTAGGAGACTGGAGGAAGTTCTACAGCAACTCATACAAGCAGCCAAATCCATTGGAGAAACTGAGCTTGAAGCAAAATTTGAAGAGGCTGTTTCCAAGATTAAGAGGGACATAGTCTTTGCAGCATCTCTGTACTTGTAGTTCTGCCGAGAAGATTCTATTTCACTTTTTTACCTTGTTGAAGGATTCAACAAAGCGAGAATCTCTCTTTTTAAAGCAACGGTAAAACAATCTGCAAGCAGATGCATATGGGAAAGTTGCATTTGTGATGAGAGAAACAAGGAGGAGACCCGTTTGGGGTTGGCAACCCGCAAAGTTTTGGCTCTTGTTGACATATGCTCCTTGGTGTCGTCTTCTATATTATTTACTCAGTTGGGAAGAAGAAAAAGGTACAAAGGTTACTCATTTGAGAGTAGTACGTGTGCTGGGCAGATGGAGGTGATCATCTTAAACATTCACACAAGAGACCACAGCAGCATAATCTAGGAAAGGAATTGCGTTTGAGAATTTATGTTTCAACATCAGCTTGTACACCCTCTATTTTTGGCAGTCATCGGTTAGAGGCTAGTACTGTGTGGTATGTTATATTTTCACTAATTAAGCACTTCATTTCCCAACCTCTAAATTTTTGCTACTTGTGTCATTGGTAACAGAAGTTGAGCTTGGACGTGTCACATTATTAATTAATTTACACATGAGTCTAATTTAGATGTGCCCAGGAGCATTAGTATTGGGTGTTTTTCTTTTATTTTTCACCATGTTCCTCCTTGATTGTGCATGATTTTCCTCCTTTATCGTTTTGGATTGTTGGCTATCTTCCTTCATTGAAGGGTTTATTAGTTCTCAGCAGAAGGATGTGTTTGTATCGTATGCCAATAAATAGATACATTCACTATAACCTGTGAATGGGTTATGGCCTCCAAAATGCTGGGCATGCCTCTAAAATGAGGCCTATACAAAAAGGCAAGTAGGCAACACAGAAGCGTCCACCAGTGCACTCACGACATCCAACGTGCTTCTGAATATTAAATGAAATACCCAACATCTATAGTCGCTAACTTTATAATATAATAAAATAAAATGCATCGCTCCAACCAATGCAAGCTGACAAGATTCTGCAGACACACTGAATAAGTTCACAAGAGCCAGTCACTCTCACGGTCTCACCTGCCTCCTTCCCATCTTCTTCTTCACCTAAATTCATCAATGGCAGCTGCTACTCCTCTTTACCTGCAAAACAAACCCCACCACCATCATCATCATCATCTATCTTCTCTCTTTTCTTCTTCGCTTCCTTTCTCCATCAAAACAAATCCTTTCTCCACCTCTAAACCCTCCTCTCTCATCATTTCTTCTATATCTAATCCACCTCTCTCTGGCCGTAAGCTCCGAGCCGCCGTCATCGGAGGCGGCCCCGCAGGATCCTCTGCGGCCGAGACTCTCGCTGCCGGCGGCATCGAGACCTTCCTCTTTGAACGCAGCCCCGCCTCCTCCAAGCCCTGCGGCGGCGCCATCCCCCTCTGCATGCTCGAAGAGTTCTCCATTCCGCCGGAGCTCGTAGACCGGAGAGTCACCCGCATGAAGATCATCTCCCCCTCCAACCTCACCGTCGACTTCGGCAAAACCCTCAAGCCCAACGAGTACATCGCCATGCTTCGCCGCGAGGTCCTCGACTCATTCCTCCGCCGCCGAGCCGAGTCCGCCGGCGCCACCGCAATCACCGCCCTCGTCACCTCCCTCGACCTCCCCTCCTCCCCGGCATCACCGTACGTCATCCACTACAACGCCGGCGGATCCCGCCACTCCCTGGCCGTCGACGTGGTGATCGGAGCCGACGGGGCCAACAGCCGTGTCGCGAAATCCATCAAGGCCGGCGACTACAGCTGTGCTATCGCCTTCCAAGAACGAATCAAACTCCCGGAGGAGAAAATGGAGTATTACCAAGACCTAGCGGAGATGTACGTAGGAAACGACGTGTCGCCGGATTTCTACGCCTGGGTATTCCCGAAATGCGACCATGTGGCAGTGGGCACGGGCACGGTGTGCTCAAAGCAGAATATTAAGTTGTACCAAAGAGGAATCCGAGAAAGGGTTGAACCCAAGATCAGCGGAGGAAAAGTGATCAAAGTAGAGGCCCATCCCATACCAGAGCACCCACGCCCTGTCCGTATCCGAGGCCGCGTGGCCTTAGTGGGGGACGCCGCAGGGTACGTGACAAAGTGCTCGGGCGAGGGCATATATTTTGCTGCAAAGTCGGGAAAAATGTGCGCAGAGGCCATATTAAAAGCCTCCGAAGGAGGGTTGAGGATGATAAGCGAGGAGGATTTAAGGAGGGAGTATCTGAAGGAGTGGGATGGGAAGTACTTGGTGACATACAGGTTGCTGGATTTGTTGCATAGGGTGTTCTACGGGAGCAATGCGGCGAGGGAGGCGTTGGTGGAGCTGTGTGGGAACGAATATGTGCAGAGGATGACGTTTGAGAGCTATTTGTACAAGAGGTTGGCTGAGGGGGATGGGTGGGAGGATGCTAAGATGGTTTTCAATACATTTGGGAGTTTGATAAGGTGTAAGATTGTGGGGAGAGACGTACAGGCTTTGAGGGTGTGAGTTGTGAGGACTTTGCTTGTATTGGGGAGATGTGGTCTAATATATGAGATAATTTGAAGTAGCTTTGTGTTGGAAGGCTTGGGAGTTTGATTGTTAGTTTGTTAGTTTGTTAGTTTGGGGAGATGTAGGCTGCCACCAAAGTTGTATTATTTTCTTTATGTATCAATTATCATCACTAGTTCTGCAATGCAATGCAGGAACAACTTCAGAAGCAGCGAGCATATCATGAAGCTTCATTGCCATCTCTAGATTTAACCTGTTCAATTGGATGTTGGCCGATAGGGTTGCAAAATAACCGGGGTTTTGGGGCTAAATAGCCCTTTCGTAGAAAAAAAAAAAAGGTTTAACCTCAGCAAAACTTATATTCAAACTAACTATTTTATTGGCACATAAGAGTCATGTTATAATTTTTTTTTTTTTTCAAAATTTAAATTGAAGCCTCGATTGACAATTGAGACTTCGTTTTTTAATTGAAACTTTGCTAATTGAGGCTTCATTTTTTAACTGAAGTTATAATTGACAATTGATGCTTTATTTTTGAATTGAAACTTCAATTATCAATTGAAATTTCATTTTTTTTAACTAAAATCGTAATTGTTAATCGAAGTTGCCGCTTTAATTAAAAAATGATGCCTAAATTGGTAATTATGGTTTCAGTTTTTTTTTTTTTTTTTTTTTACTTTAAAATTTAATTAAAAGTATTAAATTACAAATTACTGTTGAAATTAAAAATATATACTTTAATAGTAAAAAATTTGTACATTTAAATTTAAGGATCTAAGATTACTTTAATAAAGATAATAACAAATGAATATTTTATTTATCAATAAATTAATAATTTTAAAATAATAAAGTTATATGACATATAAATAAAATATAAATTATATAATTTAAGATATTTAATTTGTTGTAATTTTAAGATATTAATTTATTTGTATTTTGACAAATTTATCATTATCGAAATAATAGTATACTCTTAAGTTTCCACATATAGATTTTTTATTATTTTAAAGCATATATTTATAATTTCACACAAAAAAATGCTATTATTTGTACACACAACATATATGCCTTTAAGATACATTTCAAAATTAGTTAATGAAATTAATTAGAAAAAGTCTACTATAAAATGTAATTTTTAGTAGTTTCATCAAAGTCACAAAAAATACCTACTAAACATTTATATAGTGGGAAAAAAAAAGTATATAATCTCACATGCCTTCACAAGGAGAGAACCAATGTATAATTGGTACTCTCTTCCTTTTTGGTCGCCCCTTTCTAATTATAGTATGTACTGCACACAACACATGAAGAATATCTGTCTATGATAGAGCTGGAAATAGAGGTGGAGGTGGCAATCTAGGTCAACATAAGTCACGTCGACTCCTTGGAATGGCTAGGGGTAAATCTTAGTAGATGTGATAGTCTCTATAGGTATAGGAACAAATATAGACGACTCTAGTCATAGTAGAGTAGATGGTGTAGATATTTGTGTTGAGGGTACAACTGATGTCCTAAACTTAAGTCATAGTTGAGTAGCTAAGGAAGAATCTAGGTGCAATGAAAGGGGATCGACATATGGGGTGGCGAGCACTGAAGGTGGATTTGAAGAGGTAAGAGGTTGTATTGAAAGTGGGTCTGAAGATGTAGAGGTTGTACTGATGGTGGGTTTAATAAGGTAAAGGGTTATACTGATAGTGGGTCTAAAAAGATAGGAGGTTGTACTAATGGTTGGTTTGAAGAGATAGGGAGTTGTACTAATGCTAGGTTTGAAGAGATAGGTGACTGTGCTGATCGTGGGAATAAAGAGGTAGAGGGTTATAATGATGCTAACACTAACAAGGTGATAGGCTAACGATTGATATATCTACATCCCCCTCGAGATGCTGATCGACCTCAAACAGGTGGCAATCGAGCAACTGTCAACTGAGTTGGTGGCCTACCTTTTCCATGTTGTACATATGGGATACGATAATCCTCCCAAATAATGCACATAACATCAATGCCTATGTGAATAATATCAACAATACCAAAGCGACAAACATCACTATTTGAGTCCTCCAATGCATGACCTTTCTAAGATATGATATCAATCATATTCTCAATTCGTCACATAAAATGATATGTAATTATTTGTTGAAATAAATACTATACACAATATGTACATAATATTAAAGTGATACAAACCAATAAGTGGGTAGATAAGACAATAGCTTGGAATTGCATAGGTCCAACATCATCCATAGGTATAATAAAACAACGTGATACAATGATACCATGTCATGTACAGAGCATGGTAGTCCATATGAGGCACTATAAGCTCCGCAGTGACAATGTGGTCCCCCTTAGCATCCCATAATTCCACATAGCGCTCATAATGCAATCTCTAATCATTTCGGGCTCAACCGCGTCGATCTATGGAGTGAAGATCAATATCTATGGATGATGTCAATGGAATACCATGCATGATTCCAAATTGTAGCAACACACACTCAGGACGATACCACTCAACAATATAAAAAAAATATAAGTGGCAACATCGTTCGCCAAGTATCCTGATCAACTAAACAAATGTTTGGAAGTAATGCTAGTATATCGTCCGAGTAAGGCTACCATAATACTTGATACATTCAAATCTTAGTATGTATATAATATTAATAATCTTTTTTAAACAAAATTAGTATTTAGCTCAAACCTAATTAGATTGTTGTCTATCAAACTCATCTCTATATGTGACTAACACACGGTGAGGAGTGTCTGTATGAGATAAGGGAACCCTCCACCTACTTCCTAGTGCATCTGTCGGGAGTCCCTCATTTATAGGTAGTGTACATGGGGAAGTGATCTATTAGGATGACCCGCTTATAATCACTCCTATGACCATAACTAAAAATTAAATAAAATTATGTTGAAATGCACATAATTATGAAAAAATTACATAATTTTAATAAGACTTATAATTATACCTGCAACAATTGTAATGGTCTTGTAATAGTTTCAACACTATCTAAGCTAGCTCGACATAAATCTTTACAAAGATGTATTAGTGTTGCACTCCCCCAACCATATTATGTAGTCTCATCAAAATCTCTTAACATAGGTAAAATTACTAACTGAAGGTAGGTTTCCTTCTTATCTGGAAATAATGAACTACCCATTAATAATAAAATATATGCTCTGGCATAGAGCTGTAACATGACCCCGTCTAAAACCTTTGGTGGTAAGTGGGATAAATGGGTAGTAATAAAACGAACTTTAAGGAATGCTCTATGAATATCAATCTCTATCACCCAATAACTCCTCACAAAGTGCATGCCAATCAATATCTGTAGTAGCAGTGACAGGATGACCATGCACATGTAATCTGAATAAGATGGCTACATCTTGTAATGTGATAGTCATCTCACCAACTAGCATATGGAATGTGTGTCTTTGGGCGCCACCTCTCCACTAGTGTAGTAATCAAAGGCCAATCAATCTGAACATGGCCCACTTGATGAAAAGCATAAAATCCTAACTATATAATGTATGACCGAACATGATCATCCAAAACCCACGCTTGAGGGAACCTGTGTCAACAAGTCAAAACATTTGGATCAACATAAATGGTGGATGATCGATGTCGATGTTGAAGACTAAACACAATTGTATCTTCAAGGTTAGGATGAATAGGAAATGATTGGATGTCCATGTCTACATATAGATTAATATATGAATTATTTGATGAAAAATATAAAAGTTTCAATATCATCTCCCTTAAACAACGAGGATTCTATTTTTTTTTTCAAGTAACTTGATTGATATAAGCAAATATGAATGAATTAACAACAAACAACAATTTCTAACAAACAAACACCAATAAGATGTTTAATAAGATGTCAATTATATATAATTTAAAACGATTAAGGTCAATACTAGTAAAGAAGAAAATAACAGTGCAATAAGATGTTCATGAAGTACATCAACTCCTATCATTTGTTTCTCTATTAGGATAAGAATGTCGATTGGGACCCAATTGCTTGCAAAGTCCACATGTTTATGGAATTTTAGTTTCCCTTGCATCCATATCATTATGCAAAGGATTTGATTTTGGTCAACTAGAAGTTATATGCTTCATTGGCTCAAAAGGTAGAATTATTGGTCCATCATATTGACATCACTCCAACTCATCAAATATGGATAAAACAAGGGAGTCCATGTTGACATGTAGGTTTGTGTGGTGTAATAATTCTATACAAATTATGGAAAATTAACTAACCGACAATGACAAGAAGTAAGAATGTATGAACATGGGAATCTTAACAAAAGTGTTTTGCTACATGTGCAAGACCTCGTTCGAAAGTTAACATGATATGTGTAAGGTTTCCTATTACTACTTCCAACAGAGCATCTAGTTTTAATGTGAAAACATCCATCCACATGATCATATAAAACAACCTTATGTGAACTTGCCGTAACAACTTTAGCATTTATCTTGATGTCAATATATGGAGTGAATTCTTCACCTGAAGTGAGTCGACTTATACCATGCTCTCACCTCACCGTGAAGTAATTATTAACCTAATGGGAAGTAAACTAGACTAAAGTTGTTATTGGTAAGTTATGATCACCCTCAAGGACACCATTAAAAACTTCAGACATGTTAGTTGTCATAATCCCATATCTTTGTCTACCATCATGTGAGAGTGCCCATTTTTCAAGAGGAATATGCTCCAACCAATTTCTAGCCTTGATATTTATTCGACCAAGTAATAAATTTTTTAACTTAACTCTCCATAGTAGTCTTACACATGAGATCCTTTAAAGTCTCATCTTTGAGCCTTATGTTGAAGTTACTTGCTAAATGACACATGCAAAATCTATGATAAGCATTTGGCTCAGTCCATCTTGAATAAGTCTCATTCACAACACTATAATGCTAGGATGATGATCAGAGATCAGATATGAGTCTTTCCTTTATGTCACTCCAACTCTGATACATGACAAAAACCAACTCCAACTACCCGTATTCTCTCATTTTGTAATGGCAAAGGCAAGAGGAAACAATTGGTTATTACCATCACATTCCATAGCAATCATCAAAGTCTCTTTATATTTTCTATACAAATATATTCCATCAATACTAAGAACTGGTCGATAGTAAGTAAACCCTTTAATAGATGAAGAGAATGCCCAAAAAACACGTTGAAAAAATTCTTCATTCGGGTTGTTTCTAGGAACCATTTTGGAATACACAATACATTAAGGATTTGACTACACCAAAGCAAAAAAGAAGTGAGGTAACTCTGCATAAGACTTGTACCAATCACTAAATAATCAAGTCATTGTTTTCATTTTTGCCTTCATTGTTTTCTTTTATAAGAAATTTGGTAACCAAATTGTTTTGCAACAACTTGAATTGCAACAATTGTAATGGTCATTTGTGTCTTCAACAATGTTTTAATATACTCAGATACAAAGCTAGAATCCATTTGTGAGTGATCCTAATTAATGCATGGATTGACACATGTATGAGGACCTTTGTACTTTGTGATTCTAATTATACTTGTGTCTTTCACTACCATTGCCCTTAGTCGTCATTGGCCTTCCAGTGTTTTTTTACATTTAAGAACTAACATCCTTGCATTTGAACTATAAACATTAAATTCTTTGTATGACTTTATGGGATGCATCTTCACAACATGTTGCAAATTTGTTTTTGAGGGAAATATTTGACCAATTGATAACTTCCCAACAACATTTTATAAAATTGGATTTTTCCACGGAGTCCAATCACTTACAACATAATTAATTGCCCCATCCATATTTAAAAATTGTGGTGTAGGTGGCATATGGCATGAAACGAGTGCAAATTTTACCTCTAGGTTGTCATGGAGATATTAACTCGGGTGCCATGTGGGAAGGCAATTGGTGATTTGCTTTCAACCTCAAACTCAACCTCAGGATCATTGGACCTATCACCAACTTCAAGGTTCACGTATCTTGTACTTTCACATTCCACAACTTGTTAGACCATCACTAAATCAATAGTTTCTCTTTGACCACAATTTTCATCATCATTAAGTAAATGAATCTCATATGTATCAATTACATCATCTCTATCATCTTCCTCATCTCTCTCACTTTCCTCATCAACATCAATATCACCTACCAACAACCATGTGAAATGACCCATTTCATTATTCAAATGATAGTGATTAGGAGAAATGCTCTATGAATAATTCAACTAAGGACATTCAATACTTCAATGGCACTGCTAGCATACATGCTATTGTTCAATCATTTCTAACCACTAATGATTGAAATTTGTTCATTCCAGTTGAATATCGACATTTCAAGACTAATTGATAATGTCAATCAACACCAATGATATCATATATTATGTTCAACAACTCCACAAATGCCGTATGAATGGACACATATATAGGCTCAATCTTTACATTATTTCCAATGTATCTCAAATCTTTTATGTTTTCAAAATTGTTCCATTACAATAACACAACATTTCTACTATGATATCAATCATAATCGTCTTCACATACATAAAAAAAAAAAAACTATTTGTAGACCCCTATTTGGGTGCTATTTCATGCAGCTCATTCTGGCCACATGTCACTCCCGGATTAGTCAATATGGGATCACTATAGTGGAATTGATGGACTAATCAGGGGAAGACACCTGTAAAGGGAAAGAATCTTCTAGAAGGGAAAAAGGTATTCTGTTACGGGGAGCAGGCCAGCGGGAGGATTTTTGGGGGGGCTCTCAGAGCAGGCCGTTAGAGATTTTTTTAGAACAGAGAGTGAAGCGAAGAAAAGGAGAGGGAAACGAGAGAGAGAGGGGGGTTTTTCTGTTGCAGAGAGAAAGGAGAGCATTGTGGAGAGGCAGTGAGCACTGAGAGGGAAAAACAGAAGAGTTTTCGGAAGAGAGGGGGGAAGCTCTCTGGGGGTTTCTTGAAGCCAAGACAAAGTACGAGGATCTCCAAGTAGGTTTATCATGGTTTTTCCAGTCTTTTTCTTATTATCATAATTTATTCATTGTTCTTCCTGCTATTCCTGGGTATTGTTTGATGGCTTGAGTGTAAATACCCCATTGTTTGATTTCTGTTTATTTTAGGGGATGAATGTGGATTTATTGTTATAGCTTTTTGTCTCTCTTTCCTCTTGGGTTTTGCTAGAAGATGACCTCACTGTGTTTCAATTCCACTGTGAAAATGCTTGAGAATGGTGATTTGTTCACATTGACATGGATTTTCCCACCTAGTTAGCAGGCTCACCGTCGACCCATGAAGTGAAGCTTTAACTGAAAATATTTTAGCCTGTTCTCTTTGTGCTCTGTTTCTCTTTTCCATCTTCCCCTGTTTCGGATACCTGTTCACGGAGTGCATCATTATTCTTATTTCCGTCCATGGGAGCAAAGAGTTACAGAGGATACATATTTAGTGGTGAATAGGTCACATGTTGCTGTATGAGAACTGTCGTCAGGAGAGCATGTTCAGTGAGAGAGGAAGCTGAGGTTACAGGGAGGAAAAAATTTGAGAGGCTTAGGAGGAAGAAGCTGCCGAGGAGAGTGACTTTATTACTGGAGAGTGAGATTTCTTTTTGGGGGGTATTCTGGAGTTTTGAGGAGCAAGCCGCAGAGGTGAGACTGTGCCGGCTTGTGTATTTTTCTTTGGTAAGGACGGATCCCACTCGAGGCTAAGTGTGAGCATAGTTTGGTAGGGTGAGCAGGCTTTCAGAGAGTTTCTGGGCTGGTTACAGGAAGTAAATAGAGAAAGAGAAAAAGGAAGAGTAATGTATTGCATGGCAGGCATGAAACTATTTAAATAATTGATTGATTAAAAGTCAAAGATATGAGTTCTTTTATATGTTTTTTTTATTCTTAATCATGGCATGGTTCCAGCGGGCTTCAAGATGGCTTTTTATTATTCTTTTCTCTTTTCTCCCACGTGTCATCTTCTTAATTCCACTTTACATGTTAAAATTTTCATTTTCTTTAAAAGTCTTGTTATCAAATAATTCTTTTAAAATCCCAACGTTTCAAATTCATTCATTTATTTGATCTATTTTATTCATTTATTTTTTATTTGTCTATTTATTTATTTATTTAAAAATCTCAATCATTAAAATTCAATTTTTCCAAAAATCCGACTTCCAAATCAAATTTTTAATCTCAAAAATTCCAATATTTACGTTCACTCGTTTAAATATTATTTCGTTATTATTATCATTATTTCATTTATTTATTTGTTTATTTCCTTTAAAAATTCCAATCATTAAAGTTTAACTTTCAAAATTCCAATTTCTTTCAAATTTAATTTCTAAATATCCGAATTCCAAACAAACTCTAAAACTCCAAATTTCTAGTGATTTTCGAGATTCCAATTTTTCAATTAAATTTCAAAAATCCAGTTTTCACTCGAACAGTTTTAATTCCGCTTTAGTTTTCAAATAATCTTTTTTTTCTCTTAATTTTATATAAGCGTGAATGTCATTTTCATAATTTCAGAATAATGGAATTTGTGAGATTAATTCATGCTAAAATAAATGGGCTTTGGTGGGGGCCCTACATATGAGACTTCATGATTCATTGACTGATTGATTAATTGATTTAATTGTCATGCATGTTTGACTTATTCTGTTCTTTGACATGCGTACAAGTATATGTACATATTCATTGTTCACTGATCCTGCTTCATGATAGCGCATTTGTCACTGGAGGTCCAGGTACGCACTCATTCTCATTTTGATTATTCTCTATGCATGCTCTTATTTTCATATGTGTAAGTTTGATTTGAGTATCTGCTGATTTCCTCATTCATTGCCACATCAGCTTCATTTTATTAGTAGAGACCCGACTTTAGGGACTTAGAGGGGTGCTACGGTTTTTACCGTACCTTCCCGATAAGTAACCTGACCCCCGAACCCGATCCGGTTTTTCACAGACCGCCTTTTCCAAAATAAGGAGTCACACTTAGGGTTTTTCTTTCTTATTTTGTTTACCCTTTAAAAAATAAAACAAAAATAAGTGGCGACTCCAAGTCAATTTTCTAAACAATAAATAAAAACCAATTTTTGAAATAAAAATCGAGCTCGCCATTCGAGTGGGAAACGCATTGAGTTGAAATGCGGGGTCCACACTATTACATTAAAAATAATATTCATTCAAGTAAAAAATTATACTTTGGAGTCAATGATTCATAAACAATAAGAATAAACCAAATAAATATTGAAATGGAACAAAACTTCATGTCTAAATAACAAGTTCAACTCAAATGAAAGCAATTTAAGTATGGACATTCTTATAAAATTTCTAGGAAATTAATGTCATTAACCAACACAATCAACAATAAGATCAACAAAAACTAATAACAAGTTTTTATTCTTCCACACGTTTAGGAAAGTTGGTAAAAAGGAAAACCATACATCAAAATAACCATACAACAGTGAACATTTAGGATTATCAATTATTTGTGTGTCAAAGCATATTTTTATGGTGACATTGAACCTAAATCAAAGTGTGAATAACATTGCTTTCAACTAAGGAAAACTAAGTTCATTAGCATCAACTCCATCAATTTCATCAAATTTAATAAGTTTAAAGAATTTTAAAATTTTAATTAAAAGCAACAAATTAAAAAAGAACAAAACTTAATTAATTTAATTTTAATAAAATACTTAGTTTTATAAAATAAACAACCATTACACTTAAATGTCATTTTACCTACTGAATAGCCATTTAATAATTAAAATGAAATCTTTTTAAAGCTCCATGAAATTTTTGTTAAAATTCACCTGGTGATTTTGAATATAACTTATTATTTCCACTATATTTCATACCCATGTAAAATGACCTTAGTTATTTGAATTTCTTCAGATTGACAAGAAACCTTTTCTAAGTTATTAAATAGTTAAAATCATCCAATTAAAGGAAAATCAGTACAAACTCAAATTTAGTTATGACATGGTTTGTTATCAAATTGACCCAAGGTAGAGGGTTTCATTATTAAATTATACTAATAAAGAGAGAATTAGAGACTTAAGCACTCACCCACACTAATAGTCTTATAATATATTTTTCTTCTTCACACCCAATACTTTCTATCTACATGTCTATACTAAGTAAGGAAGTTGTTGGACCACTTAATTGAAGCAATGACTTTAAATAATTGAGTTTCTTAGATTATGAAAAAAGGAAAAGAAAATTATTTAGCCAAGTGAGTCCAAGACCAAATTGTCCAAAAAGAATTGGACACGGACAATGTGTTGGTTGCTTTGGATGATCCAGTGTGTTATGTACCAACAAACATGTGATCCAAAATCCTCTAAAAATATTAAAATTAAACACTTTTTTTTACCATTTTCCTTAAACACAAACATGAAAACTTACACGTCTTTACCATTTGCCATAAATACCAATATGCAAACTTACAATAAATAATAAAGCATTAAAAAGAATACTAATTTAAGCAAAGAGAAATAGAATGAGAGAGATAGTAACCTAGCATATTGTGGATCCAATAAAAAAAAAAACCTAAAAATTCACAAAGACGATGATGATAACAGTAATAGGTCAAAATTATTTCTATTTTCTTCATGTCTAACCTGCAGGTTGTAGTCCACACCCCATCTAGAGGCGCAAACCTAACCATGGAATTCTAAATCTAAAAAGAAAGAAAAGGAAACCAAAAAATGTGTTCGGTCATCATTTTAAGGAAAAACCTAAGTGTTTGGTTACAAACTATACATAATAAAGCAAGCCAAAATGAAGATCGAAACCAACCTAAAGCTTGATACTCCACAGTTCCAATATCTCTCTTGAAGTGGGCCAATGGTGGGGTTAGGGTTTAAAGAAAAAAAGTAGAGAGAGTGAGAACAAGATGGGGAAAGTGATGGGAAAGTAAACTAAAAAAAAAAAACTCAATGCCAACGTGGAAAGAAGAGGGTCATTTTTAACATTAGTTTCACAGGGACACCAAACTTAACTTTATATATGGAGAGAAGACCATTTTGGCCCAAAACTCCTAAATTTGTCTATCAATATGTCTAATTCATGTCAAATCTAACTCAACATCAAGTTGAGAATTACTAACTCATGTCAAGCTCATAGACAACTTGATTCCCATGGATTATCAGGGGTTATTAAATAAAATAAATTTTTTTTAAACATATGTCATATAAATCATATTATAGAGTTAATGCCTCAAAGTCTTAAAACATATTCATCTAAAAAATCAAAATTCTAAATTCTAAACTACTTTTAATAGTTAAACAAAAATGATAAATCTATTAGTCTATGATAATTAAAAAAAAGATAAACCTTAGTTTAAGATATTTAAAAAAAGAGAAATATTTGAGTTTATTCCTTAATATTTTTATATTTTTCATATTTTAAATAAAATAATAAAAAAAATATAGTTAAAAAGTGATAAATAAATAAGAATTTGTGGGTTTGGATTTCAGTGAGTTGCTTGGATTTTCAACTCATGCTAATATAGATCGTAACCCATTTAAACTTTACCCACACCAACCTAAACGTAGGTTAAGCCAATCTTGGATGGGTTAGACTCACTCAAGTTGTAGCCTTATAGATTCACCAATCTAAACGTAAGTTAAGCAAATCTTGGATGGGTTAGACTTACCCAAGTTGTAGTTTAATAGATTTGTAATTGTTAGACCAATGTTTGGTCAATCTCATGTTTTGATGATTAAAAAACAATGTTTGGATCTAATGGTTATATTTAAGCATGATAGGCAAGAAGATTTCCTTAGAACCATTAAGAAGAAAATACATAGAGCAAAAGAGAAATTCTCGAAGAATGAAAAACAGGTTTATCAAGTTTATCATTAGGACAATTTATGTAAGATGATGGGTCCACTAAGTTAGATTTACATATTTTTGTTAAACACATAAACATTCATTCATAAGTTTTTAGTTGGTTTTATACTTTTATAATTTAGATAAAAAAATCTTTTTGAGGATGGAAAGACCTACCCAACCTAGGAGACTACCTTGGATCTCTAAGCTTTTCATGAAAATATTTTAAGGTTTCTTTAAAACATTATCAACTTAACTAAAGTGCCTTAGACTTGAAATATTTCCAAAATATTGATTAATACTTTGTTAGATATTGGTCTATATTTATATGAGTTAGTTAAAAAAAAGTTGTAACCTCAAAACATCCATGAACTTTAAAAAATATTAGGTTAGAATGTCATCCAATTATTATGCAAATGACCAGGTGGTCATCTAGTTGTCATGTGGATAACTAGATAGTCATTTAGCTATCATGTGGGCATCCAGATGGTCATCCATTTGCTTTGTTTTGGTAATTTTAACTACTAGAAGGCAAGTAGACAACCATATGATCGTCCGTATTGACGTCAACATATACTTTTTAGCCTATAGTGTCTCTTTGCACCTCATTAAATACTCCAACAACTAGTATGTAGACGACCATGAGAATGTCCGATTTTAAGAGACTTATTTCTAATGGCTAGTTTGACTTTTTAACTCCTATGAAAATACTTTCCATATACTTCATTGATAAAACAAAGAAGAGTTCAAAACTATTATTCAATCATTTTTTGAGCCTTAGGAAAATATTTTGAGTGCATTGGGTTTAAACTTGCATTCATTCTTAGTGCACTTATCAATCATAGTTTTCTTTATATTCTTGAGTAAAAAATTTGTAAACTAGGAATTTGCATTGAAAAATTCATTTCTTGTAAAGCTAGTGAGGTGAGCTCAAGTGTAGGGTATCACTTGAGAGAAAAATCTAAGTGTTAGGTATCACTTAGGATTTGCTAAGTGTGGGATATCACTTGGGGAGTTCAAAAGTGAAAGTACCCATTGGAATTGGTTAATACAAGTGTAAAGCTTAAAGGCCTAGTTTGGAGGCCTTGGTATAGTGGAACCTCAAACTTGGAATTGAAGTTAGAGGAAAGTGGATGTAAGTCGAGTTGCATCAAGAATATGATCACTACATTGCCCTAATCCATGCAGTGAAAATGAAAATTGAAGTCATCAAAGGTCTTGAATACCCAAGACCTTCCGCCCGATAACTCTTCTTTTAATTTGGCACACAAGTGATGGGGAGGAAGGGAGAGTGGAGGCTATGACTCTTTCCCTTTCTCTAAATGGTGGAAGATGACTCACTTTTAAGAAGTGATGGAAACCCTAACCCCTAAGGGGTATTTATAGGATTTCTTAACTGGGCTTAAGTGATTCAAGCCTACTAAGGGTTTGGGTCACTTAATTTAACCCATAAATGAGTCTTAATTGATTAATTAACCTAATATGGTCATCTAATTAATCAATTATCTCAATCTAGAGACTTTATTCACTAACTTATATACAATCTTGCATAATTACCAAAATTCACTTATGCACAAAAGTGAATATAAAGTCAATCCATCTCTCATAGAACATGTCATCAAGGTATACAAGCTCAAATGAGGACCATTGGGACCCATAAGATAGTATTGTTTTCTTCATAATCTAATTTTGAAGTTGATTCAACATCTCACTATGAAGAATCAATTACACTCTAGTACCTTATATAAATAACAACGAGATACTATGTGTTTGGGTTTGTGACCTATTATACATTACATTTAGTCTCCACATGAACTAGTATCTGTAGTCTAATAAGGTGAAAGCTATTAATATTTCAATGCTACCTCTACTACCCTTGAGTTACAACTCCTCTTATTATGTGTTCAATTGACATAACTCAATTTTCCAAGAGCCTATGTCAAGTTCACTTAAGGAACTATTATGACGATAGTTTATATGAACACGTCTTCTTAGGATCATCCAAAGGGACACTCTATCTCAATTCCATGAGATATCATGAGTTTCTATTGAGAATACCTATTGCTATTGGTTTTCATTAATAGTGACCCAATCCATAGAAAATATATGATCATGTTACGACCTCACTTGTAGGTCAAAGTCATTCCTAACTTTAACACAGACTCAATATTCTCTCAAGGTTGAGAGACAAAAAGGAAGCAATTTGGTGAAGTCGTGACTACTTGATAATCTAATGTCATGACTCAGTATGCATCCTATCCAATAAGTAATCATACAGATTAGTGTATTCACCATGGGAAACTCATCTTAATGGCTAAGACCAATCATCCATTTAATTAGGATGGACTATACTGTAGCCTTTAATGGGTTGCCTAAGCCTACAAACCAATTGAGAATAAGTCATATTCTTGCAAGGAATCTGTAATTTAGATCTTTCATGCAACTTTTAATGCACCTAAGTCACATGTAATGCAAAAGATGTAGATCAGAAAGCTTACAAGGCATAATGCATAAAATTAGGATAGATAAAAGTAAATTGAAAATTTATTAATAAGAATAATATCCAAAAGTTTATTACATTATGTCATGCTTTTAAGGATTTTATCCTAACAATCTCCGATTAGTCCTCAAAGCATCATGCCTCCAAAGCATACTAGGTACATATCTGACACCTATGTTCTCACTATGACCATCAAAGACTTTTCATGTTAATGCCTTGGTGAAGGAAATATAGTCTAGCTTAGGAAAATGGGATTTACCACCAAATACATTGCCCTAGATACTTTTATGAAGAAATTGTTTATGAGTGATGCATGGATACAAAAGAAATTAAGTTATACGAGAATGTGTAAAAATGTGAAACCTAGGATGTTTGTAACACTTATTAAGACCAAGTAGCAACCATGGTGGCAATTTATAAGCCACTATATATGTTTATTTGAGTTGTTGACTCAAAAGTTATTCCTATGACACCTTTGTGTACAAGTTAGTTTGCATGATGAAAGAGAACCTCAATCATTTAAGGGGTAAATCTTGGGTTCTAGATATAATTAATGAATGTTGGGATAAATGACTACTATTGTTACATTATTAATTTTATTTTGATCTTTTATGAGTTTTGAATAATATTAATTATCTCCTAAAAGTCCCAACTATATTTAACTTTTATGGCATACTTCCTCATTCTAAGGTTTTAGCACAAATGTGGGGTTAGTATTAATCTTGAACTAATTTAAGTTGTACATGACGTGTGTTCTCCAAATTAGAACCTATTATCAAAGTCTTCAATCAATATGGAAATGAGTTAACTTTGATGGTGTTAGATTGCAAATTCATTCACATTAAAATTCCATTTCATGTTTTATTTTCAAGTTTAGTAAATGGTTGATATTGTTATCTAGAATACATAGTGTTGGCACCTTAGATCTAAGCAACAGAAACAATACCAATTTTTTTAAAAATTGATCTTTTAGGGTTAAAATACTAACCTTTAGGTTTGGATGTTCCCAAACCTCAAAATCTAAGTGTTGAAGACAACCTTGAAGTTGTTGGAAGTCTTGTAAACCCACGATCTTCCCTTCGATGACTCAACCTTGTTCTTGGAACACTTCAGGTGGAGAGAAAATGAGGGTGGAGGCTATGATTCTCTTTCTCTACTGATAGTGGAAGACAAAAGTTATGAAAACCCTAACCTCTAGGGGGTATTTATAAGGTTCCTAATTGGACTTAAATGACTTAAGCCCACATGGGCTTGGGTCATTTAATCTAACCTAAAATGAGTCCTAATTGATTAATTAATCCAATAGAGCCTTCTAATTAATCAATTTGCCCAATCCAGAGACCTTATTCACTTACCTCTGTGCAATCTTACATAATTACCAAAACTCCCTTATGCACAAAAGTGAACCTAAAGCTAATTCAATCCTTATAATCCATGCTAACAAGGTATATGAGCTAAGAGTAGGAACCATTGGGACCCATAGGAGTTCTGGTTCTCTCAGAATCCAATTCTGAAGTTGATTCAACATCCTACTACAAAGAATCAACTAAACTCCAATATACTATGTAAATAACAACGAGACACTACGCGCTCGGGTTCATGACTTGCTATCCCTTATGTTCAGTCTCCCCATGAACTGGTATCCATAGTCTAACAACGTGAAAGCTATTAGGCTTTCAAGATTATCTTTATTATCCTTGAGTTACAGATCCTTCTATTGTGTATTCAATTGACATGTCTTAACTCTTAAAGAGCCTATGTCAAGTTCCACTTAAGGAACTATTATGACCATAGTTTCCATGAACACACCTCCTTAGTATCACTCAAGAGGACACACTGTCTCAATCCCATGAGATATCATGGTGCCTCTATTAAGAATACCTATTGCTATCGACTTTCATCAGTAGTAACCTAATCCATAGGGAATATATGATCAGCTTACGATCTCACCCGTAGGTTAAAGTCACTACTAACTTTAGCACAAACTCAATATTCTCTCAAGGTTGAGGACAACACAATGAAACAGCTTGGTGAGGTCATGACTACTTAATAGCCTTCAGTCATGACTCATCGTATGTCCTATCCAATTTTATAATACACCAATGCACTCACCATGGGAAATCCATCCTGATAGTCAAGACCAATTATCCCTCTAATTAGGAGGTGGTGCACTACAACCTCTAATGGTATGCCTAGACCCATGAACCAGTTGTGAATAAGTCATCTATTTGCAAGGAACTTATGATTTAGATCTTCTGTGCAACTCCTAATGCACCTAAGTCACGTACAATGCAAAAGATGCAGACAAGAATGCTCATAAAGTATAATATATGGAATAAAGACAGATAAAAGTGAAAGTGGAACATCATTAAATTAATAACAAATTCCTAATTTATTACATCATGTTATGTTTTTAAAGGCTCTATTCTAAATGTGGGGTTAGTATTAATCTTGAACTAATTTAAGGTGTACATGATGTGTGTTCTCCAAATTAGAACCTATTATCAAAGCCCTCAATCAATATGGAAATGAGTTAACTTTGATGGTGTTAGATTGCAAATACGTTCACATTAAAATTCCATTTCACGTTTTATTTTCAAGTTTAGTAAATGGTTGATATTGTTCTTTGGAATACATGATTCATACTCTTTGAGATGATAAGAAAGGATTTTCTTATTGAGCTGCAATCAATTTAATGACAGAAATGATTCCTAGTAATTTTTTGCAAATAGTAAAATTATAATGCTAATGTCACAATGGTTTGATTATCATCCATGTTCTAATGTATGTGTTCATGTCAATTCTTTGTTTGCAACTGAATGATTACTCAAATATGGAAACAAAACTCCTAGATTGAGGAAGTTAACAATCAAGGTTCCATCACAAACTATATTATCTTTAACATGTGATAAAAATTAGAGCACATTAACTCTGATCCACATTAAACAACAAAATTGTCTTACCTACGACAAACTTCAACAATTAGTTTTTTGTTATTACAACATGAAACTAAAGTTGTGAGATATGAAAGCTAAAAATGATAAAGTTGTGGAAAAACATTTTTTGATATGTTAGATATTTCGATCAAGGAAAGAAAAGAAGAGGATAATTAGTTGTTCTAATGGATCAAACCCATAGACTTAAATGACAAGAATGAAAATATTGATCCACAAATTATGACACATGTTGGTGATTTAGGAGTTGATGTTGAAAAGATGTTTGAAGAAGTTGATAGCAAATATCTCAACAAAGACACAACAAATTTATTTGAGTGGATAATGTAACCACTAACATGACTTCCTTGTGTTAATATTGACTCCATGAGTGTTGGATGTAGCAGTGGTATTGATCTACTAGTTTCGATTATGATGCCTCCAGAGAAAAGAAGGATGATGATGGAAATGATGATAATGTTGAAATTGACAAAAGGGATGTTGGATAATGTAACCAACATCAATATCCATTAAATCTACTCACTAGTGAAACCAATTACACACATTGCATGCAAGTTGAAGACCACAACTTTAAAAGAGTTTATTTAGGCGTTAGAGCTATCAGAAAACCATGTAAGGGTAAAGACAATAAAGGATAACAACATTTCACAAGGACTATCAAATAGGGTTATCATTTGCCATCCTTATGTAATGAGTTATGTTCAACATCTTTCAAATTTTAGGATAGATTCAAATTCAACTTATAATCACTATGGTTTATTTAATTATCTTCCTATAAAAATATCATGTACTATTCCTTATGAAATGCAAGAAGGATTCCATATGAATACATGAATGAACTCAGAGTTTCTCACCTATGGAGAAGCAATAGGCAGAGTCATGCGACTTATGCATGACATGCTCATAATTACAATTAATATTATACAAACTAGATGTCATAATGAGGATATATATATAAGAGTTTCCTTCATCCTCAAGTGTTGCAAAACCACATTGGTCTTTATTTTGGTGTTAAAAGGAAACCGTTAATTTGTAAAATGTGTTGACATTTAAGGAAATCAAATATTTACTATTGATTAGTATTGGGTCTGCATTTTGAAAATTCATATTCCTATTTGTGTATATTATATTATTATCAAATATCACCAATTATATATAGTTTTCTTTATTAAAATAATTTTAATGTGTATTATTATTTGTTTTATTATTTTTTTTAGTTTTTCCCAATATCCTTATAAGTCTTAATGAATTTTCGTCCCATTATATATATAGATATATTCTAATTTTTCATTAGATATTTCCAAAATTTTCTTAATATTCAACTATCAATGTTTTTACCTATTTTTGATATTTTAATCCTTATTATTATTATTATTATTATTATTATTTTTATTCCCAACAATAAAAGGATACTTCATTCTTACCCGTTCAAGCAATGTGTAATTTGCTTAATTCATTAAAAATAGTTTGGCAAGAAAATAATAATTTTACTAAGTATAACATTTCATTCACCGTATAATATGAAATAAAATAAGAGAAATATAATATATCTTATTTCATGTTTGCACGAAGATATGATATGATAAAAGTGATGAGATATATCATTTATTATTTTTTTTAATATTCATTTACATGAGATATGTTAATTCTAATTCCCATGAATTAAAATTTTAATTTTTTTTTATCAAAATTTTATTTTTATATTAATTATTTTACCAAATAAAACATTATGATTAAAAAAATTAAATTTTTAGTTAAATAATACTAATATTTGTATTAATTAATATATATGCACTATTTTCATATATTGAATAGATGATATATATAAAAAAATTTATTTATTACTTTAAAAATATTATTACATATAAGATAAATTTATATTTTTAATTAAAAATAATGAAATACAATATAATTTTTATTTTAAATAAAGATCAAATATTAAAGAATAACATATATTTTATTTAACTTTTTTTTAATTAATTTTATAAGTTAAATGTAAGTACAACATAAATATTTCATAACTGAAGATACCATATTTATTAGATATAATATTCAAAGTTATTATATATCATTCAGAATAATATTTTAAAATATGTATTTTGTTATTTTGTATGAGATATTTATCAATTATATCTTGTACCAACCAAACATGGTCAAAGCAATGGGAGTCTTTTATTTTATTATTATTATTATTATTATTATTTCCTCCATCCTGTCCAGCAGCAACAGCGAACAGCTGCAATCCAAAACCAGTTGCAGAGATCCCAAGGAGGAAGGGAAACCCACACTAACGGCTTCTGAGTTCTGACTGAGAGCCATCCAAGTGTGGAAAATGGTATGAATTAAGGGGAGGAGGTGTCCATCTGAAATCGGCATACTTAATAGATGCACAAGGGTATGGATTTGTCGACGCTCCAATCTAGGGCATCCTCTGCCTACATTCCACCCCACCGTACGCAGCTCCATCCCCGCTTGTATTCAATCCCAACCCCCAAACCCTCATCATCCTTATCACAGCACTCCCGCGACAAGTGGCTCATCATCGCTGCCTTCGTCCTTACCATCCCTTTCCTATTCTACCTCTTCTCCCTCGCCCAAGGCCTCCACCGCTCCTCTAAATTCACCAATCCTAACCCCGGCCCTATCCTCTTTGGTCTCGTCCTCCACGCCTCCCCCTCCGCCTGCCGAATCCGCGTCTTCCACTCCCTCAATGACGCTCCCATTCCCTTCATTGCTTCCAATTTCAACTCCAATTCTCTCAAGCTCCGCCCCGGTCTCCCCGATGATCCTGGGGCTGCTGGGCCCTCTATTTTGGGGTTGATTGAGTTTGCACAGCGGAGGGTGCCGAGATCCACGTGGAGCAGCACCAAGGTGCAGCTGGAGTTGGAGGGTCTGGGCGCGGAGTTGACAGAGGCCGCCTTGGAGTCGTGCCGCAGAGTCTTGAGGTCGTCCGGGTTTTTGTTCAGGGACGAGTGGGCGCGCGTCATGAAAGGTGTTTTCTGATTTTTCTGTATTTATGTTGTTTGTTTGAGCTAGGTATACTGAATGCTTATGAAATTATATACTTATCAAAAATAAAAAAATAAAAAAATAAAAAAATATTGCTTATGAAATTATAGCTGTGGTGGAATTAGGTTGAATCAGAATTGGATTTCTTCATTGCTTTGCGGTTCGTTGGAGTGATTTAATAAAGGATGATTATGATGCCCTGTTTGGATTTAATATCTGCTGCTGTTACATTGATAATCTGAAGTTATTTCATTGTTTGGTATGTTTTTTTGAACTATGAGGTGAAGGTAAAGGGAATCATTTAGTTCAGATGGTTGCTAAATTTCCTGAGAAAGAGAAGAAAAGGAAAATTTGAACTGCGTCAATTCTTTGCAATTCTTTTTCTCGCTTGTGGAAATGTGAATATCAACCCAATTAAGTCCTTTACCATCATCTGGCTCAATTATATCAACTTTCTCAATGCAAGCTTCAAAATCTATTCTTTTGGTTATTTTTCTGGTTAGACAATATGTTATAATGGATGTTGATCCTGCCTCAAAATTTTCTTTTACATTTAATAATAAGATCAGTACTTGGTCTGTTTGGGAAGAGTGAGTTTTTTAAGTGTCTTAGTTTAAGAAATCAGATATAAAGTTAGTTTGAAGTTTGGACTATATCTTCTGAGTCTATCTTTAAGACCTGTATTGTTGACTGATTGAAGAAGGTGCTTGTTGATGCCATGCACTTCATTTCTTAATCTCAATGAGACTATTGATTTTTTTAGATAGGTAATTTTTTGTCCACAATGGGATTTGAACCTGGAACCTCCCACAAACCTTGCCCATCCCTTTACAACTTGAGCCAGGGCCTCAAGGGCAATCTCAACAAGACTGTTGATGGTTGTTAACTATCAACCACGTATTCCTAAATCCTAATTGACTATAGTTTTGGTAGTTACTATAGTTAGTTTCAGATATTTGTAACCAAAGTAAAGTTCATCTTAGAAAGGAAGATAAGAATCAAGTGAATGCATCTTTTTATTAGTTAATTTCCTGAATATGAAGTTTACTCCCTGAGTAAGACTTGCGAGACATTAAATTTTGAAATTTTAGGGAATTTCATGGAATTTTTTAATATTACAGGTTCAAGGAGAAAACATCTGTTGTTAATTCTTGGAGTCCTCTACTGGATAACAACTATTTGCTATGAAGTAGAAATAGCTTTGGGTTTGGGTTCTCTGGCTTTGCTGTCTGTAACATAGTCAAGATTTCCTCTCCCCATGAGAGATAATCTTGCTGATTAATTCCCCACCAAGTAATTAATCTCATTTAGTATTCCATATATCAACAGTGCATGTAAAAGATGTAAAATAGTGAATTGAGGCAAAATAGTGAATTGAGAACAACGATTTTTTATTTAGTAATGCACATATAAATTATATGTAAAAGATAAACTCCATTTAGTTTTTTTTTTTTAATTTGCATTTTTTTTATTGTTAAAAAAGAGCACTAGTCTTATAAATGGGTAGTCTCAGTCTCAGTCTCCATCTAGTCTCTTTCTTTTAAGATTTCCTCTCCCCATGAGAGATAATCTTGCTGATTAATTCCACACCAAGTAATTAATCTCATTTAGTATTCCATATATCAATAGTGTATGTGAAAGATGTAAAATAGTGAATTGAGGCAAAATAGTGAATTGAGAACAACAATTTTTTATTTAGTAATGCGCATATAAATTATATGTAAAAGATAAACTCCATCTAGTCTTTTTTTTAATTTGCATTTTTTTTAGTGTTAAAAAAGAGCACTAGTCTTATAAATGGGTAGTCTCAGTCTCAGTCTCCATCTAGTCTCTTTCTTTTAAGATTTCCTCTCCCCGTGAGAGATAATCTTGCTGATTAATTCCACACCAAGTAATTAATCTCCTTTTGTATTCCATATATCAACAGTGCATGTAAAAGATGTAAAATAGTGAATTGATGCAAAATAGTGAAATGAGA
The DNA here is from genome assembly GCF_030704535.1 of Vitis vinifera. Lineage (NCBI taxonomy): Eukaryota > Viridiplantae > Streptophyta > Magnoliopsida > Vitales > Vitaceae > Vitis > Vitis vinifera. The sequence continues at coordinate 16,764,553 of NC_081810.1, read as the reverse complement.
ACAATGACTTTTTATTTAGTAATGCGCATATAAATTATATGTAAAAGATAAACTCCATCTAGTTTTTTTAAATTTGCATTTTTTTTATTGTTAAAAAAGAGCACTAGTCTTATAAATGGGTAGTCTCAGTCTCTTTCTTTTAATGTTAATTTAAACTATATGCTTAATTAACACTATTGTATTATAAATTATTGGTTTAACCAATCTAGGCTTTAAAAGAAAAGGAAGATACAATGGAAGATACAATGTCTCTAATAGGAGCATGAATCCTCCTCATTATGTAAGCAAGTTGCGAAGAGCAGTGTTAATGAGGTGGTGATTGAATATCCATTCTGTGAGAAGTTTTATAATACCTAAGCCAGAACCATGTTTAACTTGCATATATAGCTATACATCTCAATCATCAATAACCGTCTTGGTTTTGAAAAAGACCTATAATAATCTCCCATTGTTAATCTTTGATAAGAAAACTAAACCTCATCTCCATAGAGAATATCTTGGCCTACCCAATGCCCTTCCATTAAATTCAACTTGTAGATATCATAGGGAGGATGAGACCTAGGTGAATAATTTCCTTTGTCTTTGGTTACCAAGCAAATAGCTTTTCAATCCAAAGAGATGAAACTTAGTGTTCAAGAACTCCTTTGTGGTTAACACCATAGCTGCATGACCAAAAATTTTTATCCCATAATTCTTCTATGAAATGATCCTATCTTAATTGACACTGAACAAATGCGAGAAAACAAATTTTGTTCCATGATTCTTCCATGGGGATGGTCCCATCTAAAAATCCTTACAATTTACTTTGATAATGTTGCCCAAATCATAGCAAGAATCAGAAGCCTTTGCAAGACTCTACTACATTTTTTGGTAAAGCACTTTGAAGTAGGGATCAGCATGTTTAGGAAATGCTCAAGGACCACCTGACATATTCTTGCCAAAGAGAAAAGTCTTTGTGTTTCTTCACAAGCAAAAAAGAAATGAAGAAATAAGTGGTTAACTCAATCCCACTAGCTTTCTGTAAGGTTCATCTATTAGGGCTAATGGAACTTGAAGCAAATAGCCTTCTTGTTGCTGCTAGGCATCCAAGACTTTGACTTTTTGAGGAGCCTTAGTGGATAGAAAATTGCCATGGTGAGTGACTTAACAAGATGAGGCTACTTGTGTCTATACCCTCATTGATTCTCCTCAAAGAGGAGGAAAAAATAAATAACTTTTTCTTCCTTTTTTTGGGTTCAGTTTTTTTTTTTTTTGTAACAAAAAGGATGATTCCTTGAAAGTTCCTCACTAAATCTTTCCAAACCTTGTTTGATTTGAATAAACGAATGAGAAGCAAGGAAGCTCCTATTGGGCTTTGGAAAGGTCAAAAGTGAGAAAAGTTGGACAAAAGCAATAAAGCTACATATGCAGCTTGTGTGCATATTATTTGAAGTTGTTGTATGGACAATACTGTAACACCTTCTTGGAACTTAATAAACGCACATGTTTTCTTCTTCACAAAATGGTGTTGTGTCATATTATTTCTTCTTTACTTGCAAGATGTTAATAGTCAAAATAAAAGTAGGTTCATCATGTGAGGTCAAAGGGCCTTTGCTTTCTGTTGCAGTTTAGAACACGCCATTGATAGAGGCCCATCTGGAACATGATATGATCTTAATGCAGGTCAAGAAGAAGGAGTTTATTCTTGGGTTGCTGTAAATTATGCTCTTGGAAGCTTGGGAAGTGAGCCTCAGGAAACCACTGGGATAGTTGAACTCGGTGGGGCTTCTATGCAGGTTCTTTTCATTCACTAGACATCTTTTCCCATAATGCATGTGTATATGTGCTTGTGTAGTTTTCATCCTTTGTTTTTGTTAGATTTTTCCATTAACAAAAATGGGGTTCATTGACATGATTGAATCAAAATCCTTGGAGATTTTGAAGGAGATGGCTAAAGGCAAGCAAGTTGACATGATTGTGGAGAGGGGGCAAGGTCTCTCCTCTTGGATCAGATTTGGCGGGAGAGACCTTGCTATGTTCTTGGTGGGGGTTGAACTTTGTTGTGACAGTAAAAACAGAAAGCCTTTAAGGATGGAGTGGAAAGAAGGTGAATGAGTTAATAAGCTAGAACTTTGTAGCAACAATGTGCACAGTTTTTTGTATTGTTTAGTTTGATCTGCAGAGGGGAAAATATTCTCCTTAATCTTTCCAGAAGCAAGGGTTTTCCAAAGGGATGGAGGTAGTAAATTGAGGAGTATTGATGTTGTTCCATTGCCCATACTTGGGAAGGGGCCTTTAGTGGGCTGATTATCAATGGAGGGAGCGTGTAGAAGAATCCCATCACAAAGGTGTCTCTTATGCAGAAGTGGCAACTAGAGGCAAGGGGGTAGTGGGCGAGGCAATTTCTTGCCTACAATAGAGATTTTCCTGGAGTAGGGGTGTGTTGTCCAAGTAGTGACGAGTCCAGCCTTTTCTGCCTGTAGCAAAGATTTGACGGAAGGTCGGCCAATTTTATTATTTTTTTTTTGGGGGGGGGGGGGGGGGGGGGGGGTGGGGGGATGGCCTTTGAGCTTCCTTTTATGGCTTTTGATGGGTCGGAGGACCTAGCAGCCTTTAGCTCTCTGCTTCATGTGGGCTGGGATGTGGGATGCCTAGGTTCAGATTGCCTTGGGCCTTTCCAGTCATTTGTTGCCCTAGCCCAGCCCCCTTTGGCCTTTGCTCATCAGGCCCTTCCTAGTTGGCTGGAGGTGAGCCCTTCATTGCTTCAAGCTGGGCCTTTGCCATAGGGGACTTCTGTAGGCTAGCAGATTATAGTGTGGACTAACCCAAAGGCATCTTTGAGAGGCCTTTTTGCTATCTGATGAAGGAAGCATGGGTGACCAGAACCTTCTCCTAGACCTTTACATCTTGATGATGACTAAGAGCCCAGAGGAGAGAGTGTCATCTACAGATGCTGCCCTCTTGTTTGCAGTGGACCGTTTTATAACTAAGTCGTCTTTTGATCTTTTGTTGCGGTGTGGGACTTCTCTTTCTCTTTCTAAAGACGGCCCATTGTCTATGATGACCAATAGCTTGGTTTCTTGGAGGGAGCAGGAAGAGGCGTTTTTAGTAAAAGGCATGGCAGTGGTTAGGGTCCTCTATTAATAATTTCTAGTGAGGGTTTGGTTATGGACTTCCTGGAGAATCATTCCAGAGATGTCAAGAGAGAGGACCTAGAATTGGGTAGCGAGGAGGTGACTTTAGAAATGGTAATCTCAATCAGAATACAATGGGAGATGGTAGTCTCTCGGATATGTCTTTTGGAAAACTTGTCTCCTTTATCAACTTTTTAGGATTGCTAGTGGACAATTATGGAAAGGAAAGTTGACAAATTGGAAGCCGGAAAAGGTCGTAGAGTGGTGGTCTTAAGTAAAAAGAGGAGGCATTCCTTTGCCTCTCGTTTTGATAGGGAGCTATGGAAGTTAGAGTGTGATCGGTTAATTACAATATCAAGCGGAAAAGAGAGAAGGGGCTAGAAGTGTGGTTGGAAAATGGTTTTTGAGTGTTCATGAAGTTTTAGAATTTTGGATTGCCGACTAGGTTAAGGGGTTGAGATTTTGGCTCTCCTTAGAAATATGAGGGCTAGAGAAGAGGTGAGGGGGTTGGGAGGGTGGGAAGAGGAGGAAAATTACATCCTCCTCAAAATTTGAAAGATATTAAAGAAGCTAGAACGGTTTGGGAATTATAAGAGGGTAGAAGGGAATTGATCAAGAAGTGGCAAGAGAGAATGGGAAATTGTTGTCGTGGGTACATGAAGTTTTAATTTATCTCTTAGAATGTTAGAGGGGCTAACATTAGCAACAAGAGGTAGATTATTAAGGCTTTTATCAAATTATGAAACCAGACTTTGTGTGGCTGCAAGAAGGTCATCTGTGGGCATTTTGTTTTTCTAGGTCTTTAAGACATTGGTTTTGTACCAGGCGGTGGTTTGTTGTTGCTCTTTTCCTTTTACTTGCTTTTTGGCTCTATTTTTATCTCCATGTGTACTTTGTTACATCTTTTCCTAGTGTCTTTAATTTAATTACTTATTTTTCCTATCAAAAAAAAAAAAAAAAAAAATTCTGTGTGGAACTAGCTCTCACTTGATCCCCCCCCCCCCCCCCCCCCCCCCCAAAATTGCTGACGTGTTTGTGTGAACTTTACATGTTCTGCCCATAATACATATACTACTCATTCTGTGCCTGCTAAAAGAGGAGAGTACACAAACTTTGTTTTCTTTTTTGTGGAGAGAGAGTTGATTTCTCCTTTTCCTAGTGCTTTAGAAATCCCTTCTAACATTTTATATTTGTACTACACTATATTTCCTAAGTGTTTAATTAGGGGTATAATGCTTATTGAAGCTAAATCAAACTCCAGATTTTACATGGTCCAAATGCGAGTTTAACCTTGGAATCCATGTTTTGTAGGTGTGAAAAAGTGCCCCAGGTTCTATGAAGTTCTAGAACTTGGATTCCAATTATCAAAACAAGAAAGCAAAATGAGATACAAGATAAGAAAAGGAACTAGAAGAGAGTCTCAAAAAATTTTGAGATTTGAGGTGGTAAGAATGCCATTGAAGAGGCTGTATTTTGGAGACTCAAAAGAGGAAAAAAGGGAATATTCTTTCAGACGTTGCCAAAATTGATATCATTGAGCAAGAAGGGAATATGAATCCTGAACTCTCAACCTTAAGAGCCATAAGGAAAAGGGAACTAGAGAAGTTACTGTTAAAAGAAAAGGTTCGTTGGAGGCAAAAATCAAAGGTTAAATGGATAAAAGAAGGAGATTGTAATTTTAAGTTCTTTAAGTTCTTCAATGGGGTGTTTATTTATCAAAAAAAAAATTCTTCAATGGGGTGGCTAATGGTATATGAAACAAGAAGTTTATAAAATCGTTGGTGTCTGAAGAGAGCGTAAATTTAATCACCATTGAAAATATTTTGGAAGAGATAGTGCATTTTTTGGTAAGCTATACTCCAAACCCTTAGGCGGTTTTTGAAGGATTAGATTGGGCTCCCATATCTAGAGAGAGTGTTGCATGGCTAGATCGTCCATTTTTTGAAGAGGAGGTATGCCTTACTATTTTCCAATCGAACAAGGAAAAGGCCCCTAACTCTGATGGTTTTACCATTGTAGTGTATCAAGAGTGTTGGGATGTGATTAAAGAGGACCTAATGAGGATGTTCTTAGAGTTCCATAATAATGGGATAATAAATCAAAGTACCTATGCCACATTCATCATTCCTGTGCCAAAAAAAGTCAAACCAACAAAATCTCATATTTTAGACCTATTAGCTTGGTTACAAGACTGTATAAGATTATAGCTAAGGTTTTATTGGGGCACTTACATAGAGTTCTCCATGAATCCATCTGTATTTCTTAGGGAGCCTTTGTTGAGGGGAGACAAATTCTAGATGCTATTTTGATTGCCAATAAAGTGGTGGATGAGGAAAAGAATTCGTGGGAGAAAGGAGAAGATTTCAAAATAGTTTTTGAAAAGGGCTATGGGCTACGGGCTACGACCATGTGGATTGGGGTTTTTTTTTGGATCATGTATTAGAGAGGAAAGAGTTTAGCACAAAATAGAGATCTTGAATGAGGGGTTGCTTATCTTCAACAAGTTTTGTAGGCTTAGTAAATGGAAATGCCAAAGGTTTGGTTAAGGCAACTAGAGGTTTAAAACAATGTGACCCTCTTTCTTCTTTCCTTTTCACCATTGTCATGGATGCTCTAAGTAGAATGATGATTAGAGCGGAGGAGAATGGCTTATTAGAGGGTTTCATGGTGGGTAGGGATAGGATATGATATCCAAGTTGACCTCTATGCTTGATTGTAAAGCTTCAAAATGACTTTTATCCTATTTGGGCCTTCCTTTAGGAGGGAATTCGAAGGCAAGCGGATTTTGGGATGCATTGGTTAATAGAATCTCGAGGAGTTTGGATAGGTACAAAAAGGCTTTGTTGTCATTAAGGGGTGAATAACCCTATCCAATCATGTTTGTCTCACATCCCTAATATTTCATGTCTCTCTTCAAGATCCTAACATTAGTAGCCTTAAAGATAGAGAAATTGCAAAGGGAATTTTTCTATGGTTAGGGGCTGGGGGGAGGGTAAAAAAGATCATCTTTGAGAAATCATGCTCTTTTAGGGAAGTGGTTATGGAGGTTCCCTAAGGAAAGTTATGGCCTCTGACATCAAGTTATCTCGAGCATTTATGAGACACATCCTAGTGGCTAGAACATCAACATTCTGATTAGATGGTCACATAGATGTCCTTGGAAGGCTATTGCACAAGCTTTCTAGGACTTCTCCTTATACACTTGCCTTGTGGTGGGTAAAGGGGAGAGAATTTGTTGGGAAGACGTGTAGTGTGATCAACCTTTGTATTCACAATTTTCAGGTCTGTATAGAGTTATCATGGTGAAAAATCTCACCATTTCAACCTTCCTTGGTAACTCCTCTCCATTTTCTTGGAACCTTAACTTCGCCATAGTCCTAGTGATATAAAAACTGAAAACCTTGAAAGACTTATGTCCTCACTTACTTTTGTGTACTTACCTCCTTTTTCCGGAGATTCAAAAATTTGGTCTTTATCCTCTTTACGTTCATTCTCAGTAATTTTTTTTTCTTAGCCTTGTCCAATTTATCAAATCCTTTCCCAGTCTTTCCTGTCAATTTTTTTTTTTTATAGAAATCAAAAGCCCCTCCTAAGCTCAAGGCCTTTGCTTGGTTAGTGGCGCATAAAAAGGTAAATGACAATGACATGTTACAATTGGGGAGACCTTACAAGTCTTTTAGTCCTCATTGGTGCATATTATGCATGGGAAGTGGAGAATTGAACCATCTCTTTCTACATTGCTTGTTAACATTGGGGCTTTGGCATAAGCTTCTCAGACTAGTCAAGATGGTTTGGGTTCCGTCTAGGAGTAATTGTGATATGATGACCATTTCCTATAGAGGTTTGGGAAGCTCCATCAGAGGCAAGACCCTTTGGGAGATGTTCCACTCAATGTTATTGTACTGTCGATATGCCAATATTAATATATATTGGTGGTAGAAAAAAGAAAAGGACAATAGCTTATCGTCTAGACATCCATCTGCATGTTACTTACCTGCTTTGAAGTCCTCATTTTGGTACTTGGTTTGCTTTAACAACTAATCATTCGATTTAATGTTTTGAAATATACTACCAAATAATGATTTTATTCATTTTATTATTTTGTATTCTATTGTCTGCCCAGCTGCTGTAAAATTTTTTGTTTATTTGAAATGAGGAATGACCTCTAGGAGGAATTAGTTCCACTATACTTACAATTCAGAGTTATTATCCAGTGTGATTCTTTAGCTTTTTCTGAATGAAGTATATTACTTGGATGACGATTCATGAGTTTTGAACCAGATAAGTAATATTTGCAGATTGCATTTGCTTCAAGAGAAACGACACCAATGCAATTTTTGCGAGTTATCAAGTTAGCTGGAGTAACATACAATCTACATACTCGAAGCTTAACTCAATTTGGTCAGGTGTTTCCTTTGTAAATTCAAATGTGAACTTATTTACTTATATTTTATCTTACTTGACTCTTTATGTTTTTACTTCATCCCAATTGACTTAAAATTTTCATCTGGTCTTATTTATATAGACAGATATCAAGGGAAATATTGAGATAAGTTTGGAAAATTATGCAAATTAAAATTTCAAAATTTGGGAGTTTAAATGGAACTTTCGGAAGCATTATTGATAAAGGAATTAGTGCCCGATCCTGATTTGAAATATTGAAAACAAGCAAACACACAAGTGCATACACACAAAACATGTGTAGGTGCAAAAAGTGCACATTTAATCTCAGAAAGGTAAAGAACTCATATCAAGTTGGACGTTGGGTTGGCATTGTGGTCTGTTCCTCCGTAATTACTGAAGAGTCTGGGGTCCTCTGAAAATTTTCGTATGTTTGTATCATGTGGATCCAATATGATTCCCTTTTTCATGAGACTTCTAGTGTTTATGTTTGTTGGAAGTCAGATCTTTTATGCAGTAGCAGCATGGTGCACTTATTGAGTTTCCTCCATGCTGCCATTCCCAAGTGTTGGAAAACAAGAATATGTTATACAAGATTGCTGATATAGCATAATATATATTTAAACAAGAAAATGTCAAAATATCATGTCAATTTTTTTATATCTTGATTTCTCATCTGATATCATGTCAAAATGGAGCCATGATATTGATGCCCATTGCTAGTCAGGATATCCAATGACATTTTGATATTTTCAATGATATATTGGACAATGGCTGTATAATTAATATCTGATATTGTTGCTATATCTATAATTGAAATTTGTTTCATTCTATTGCTTTTGTAAAACTGACATGGAGCTTTATCCATCAGTGAGAACACAAGCATAGATAAACTCTTTGTGTGCTTTCAAGTGTACAGGTCAGGAAAGTTATCCTAGGTTTTACCAATAATTAGTTATGTTCAAAGTGTTGCTGTCTTGACATGGATTATAACTTGATCTAAAATTCATGTATGACAGCTTGTTTGCTGGATTCTTTCTTTCATGTATGGGTGCTTCCTAGAGCTGTTAGTCACTTCTTTTAGCATCTAATGTAGTGCTTTTTCATGAAGAGCTGTATTTTTCTTTTTTGATAGGAAACAACAAAGAAATATATTGATAGAATTAAGAAGTACAAAATATGGATGAGGAATCCTCCCACAAAAGAAAACTAAACAACAAGAATACAAAAACAATAAGCTAAATGGTAATAACAAAAAACAAACTCTCTTTGCTAGACCACCCCATTGGAGCTACACACTGCTAGCCAATCTAGACCACCCCAATGAAGAGCTGTATTGAGAAGAGATTTTTGTAAAGAGGTTTGATGGTGTCTGGTTACTACATTTTTTGGAAGGGCTGTGGGTAAGGTAAGGCACGAATGAATATTTTGTACTTTCAGAAATCTTTTGTGGGCAAGTGTGTCTAACTGAAAGGATTCACTCAAATTTCAGGTGCCCCTTGTGCATCCTCTACTTGCAAAGCAACCTTGGAACTGCTCACCAAATAGGACTTTGTTATTGAAACCAATGTACAGAAGTACTAGGATTGTATCCAAAACATAGTTGAAGAACTTTGGTTGCCAGGAAGCACTTCCAGACCTCTAAAACACTGACACATGGGGCCTAAATGTTCAGATATGGATAGCCACCCGGTCTCTACCCTCACATTTCTGTAAGAGAAAAAAGTATGTATAATGGAACCCTAATTTGGAGTTTTATTTGGATGGGGCAGCTCACAATCTCTGATTAACATAATATTTGCTTGTCATGGAAAGTACATGTTGTCTGGCAGTGCGCTTGGCAAAGCATGGGTGCTACATGAAGTTATGAGTAAAGATACGCTTTTCACCAACTTTGATTTGCCCTGGATGAGATATAGAGGGGATCAGAGGGAGGTGAGACCTTCTGGGTTTATTAAGAGAGATAAGTGTCCCTAATACTGGAAGGAGAGATGGAGAGAGGGCTGGGCCTGAAGAAGTGATCTCTTTTCAAAAAGATCAAGAGTTCTACATCTCTGTTCTGTTTTAGATTTCATAAGGTCGTAACAATTTTGAGGATCCTGGGATACTTCATGTGATTCCTAGGATATATGCTTCTGAAATTAGTGAGAATAATCCAGGAAGAAAGTTGGGAAGGTAAAACATACAAAAAACAAAAAAAAAAAAAAGATAAAAATTTCAACAATAACTAAGAACATTGATTAAATTAGAATTTAATTGTTTCATTTTTGCTAGGTGTCTTTTATTGCATTCTGTTTGTTTGCTTATCAAATAAAAAATAATTAATTGTTGCAAACTCTTGAATCTTCTGGTAGGTTTTGCTTACTCCTGATGAAGTTGCTGATAGTTTGCTGGGTATTGATTTAATTATGGATCACACCTTGTTTTAGGAATTAAATACTTAAGAGCATAAAACATATATACACATCTGTGTGGGGTGTGTGTGTGTGTGTGTATCTATAGAATGGAAATTTTATTTGAACATCATGTAGCTTGTAGTAGATCAAATAAATTTTAGGGTATATGATGATTAGTATATCAAAGTCCAACAATTAAACCAGCTAAAAGATATACATTTGATTGAATATGGATTAGAAGCTGGATCAATGCTTCTGTATGTTGATTAGGTGGATGATGATGCAGGAGTAAAAGTGGCTGTGCAAGAGTAGGTGCAAGTTGAAGGGTGGTGTGTGCCAGTGGTTGATTTACAGGAAGTGGGGGATAGAAATTGGTGGTGGTGGTGGCGATGATGTAGTGGTTGTAGTAGGCGATGGTAGCTGAGGTGGTGGTGATGGTTATTGAGTGGTGGCTATGTTAGGTGGTTTTATAGTGGCAACAGTTCCAGTAGTGGGGCTGTTGATTAGGTTATTAGAAGTTATAATTGGATAGTTAAAAGCCTGTTTGGGGTATCTTTTAACCTATTCCAAAGTGGTTTCTTTTGTTGTGCAATTAAATTTTATGTTCGATTACTGTATTTTAAAAACACGGTGAAATTTTATATTGGAGAATTGTATTTTAAAAAATAATTTTATAACCTATCAAAGAAAAAGTATTTTAAAAAATAATTTTATTAAAATGAGGATAATTTTGACATGTTAAAATTTTAAGTAAATAAAACTCTGCTTTTTGGGTTGTGTTTGGAGAAAAGCATGAGTGTCTTTGCTTTTCCAAAACATGAATAAATGACATTAGGAAGTGTTGAGTCCATGTATTAGAGTTCTACGCGAATACTCTTAAAAGTTGCATTAGACCTTCATACACTACTTTTAGCCATGAAGAAGTTCATCCAAACAGAGCTTAGGTATCGTTTATCAGTTAAGAGAATATTATCATGATTCATGCCCATCTGGTCTTTTGAGAATGTAGAAAGTAGCCATTAGATCAGGGGTGAACTTTTTGATTCTTCATCAGTCACCTCAACTTCTCAGTCCATATGTTTTGTATACATACATAATTTCTTATGATCAAACAATGCATTCTATCTTTTGCACTGCTACTTCTATACTTTATAAATGGCATTGAGCCTTGCATTACTTCATTAATTTCAAACCAAATTGGATGTCCTTAACCTAAAAATTTTGATCATTGTTCCTCTACAGAATGCAGTTTGGGAGTCACTTGTTGAGCTGAAAAATTCTAGAGGTTTGACATCTTATAAGTTTTCAGTAGATTTTTTTCTTTGTATGATACCATGGGATAAAAATTGGTTACTTCATTTTCGTATAATAGAGGTTCATGCCTAGTTTCTAGACGTGCAGTTCATGACTTCTGTAATCATAATGTTTCCATTCATGCGTTATTTCTTGGTTTTGCATCATTACTTTCTTCATTTTCTTTGGTTTGATGTAAGACACATTTTATATGACGGTGTTTATCATCTATAGTTCTACAAGGCATAAGTTCTACGACACATGAACACAGATTTATATCTCCAACTACAACCAGGACTTGGGTGCCCTAGCATTGGGTTAGGTTGAAATTAGTCCAAGTTCAAACTAAGTTCCAAGGGAAGCAAAGCCCCAGTTGCTTGACCCAGGCATAATCTTTTGAACTTGGATGGGTTGATCTACACGTCAAGTTGGATCAGGATTACTCTCATTTAATAATAGTCATTACACTGCTCTTAACTAGTCTTAGATCTCTGCAATCATAGACTTGATTTATGAGTTAAAAGTAACATTGAACCTGTTCCACTCTTTAATATTACATAATGCTAGAAAAGGTATGGTAGAGAGGGGAAATCTTGGGCGCGCAAAGTAGGGTTGATGTTGCTCATATCATTTTATTTCTGGAGAAGAGAGATGGTGTTGGCAATTTCTACTTTTGGTCTTTTAACTCACTGCAAAGAATATATGACATCTTGGATAAGGTCTAAATCAAATTGAATTGGGTTTTATATTCTTACTAAACTTATTGCATACTATACCACTACTACAGTACCACCTAATCAAGAGGTGCAGGACTGTGTAGGGCTTTCTTGGTTGGTGTAGAGAGTCTATCACCATTTCTTATCTTGTCTTGCTATTTTGGGGCTATGTTCATTTGGGTTGCACAGTTGGATCATTCTTTGCAACTCATCTAGGATTGATCTACAGTGCAGCTTATGAATCTATTACATTGGCAGACAAGGCTTTTCAAATAATCTTTAAGAAAGATCTAGTTCCTATGTATATCACCCTTATATTTTAATTTTGAGAAGAATTTAAAGTTGTACCAATATTTATACAAAGCAGTAAAAGCATTTCGCTAAGGTCATAACCAGATGATTCTGAGGCAACAAAAATATCCTTCTCTTCTTTTTTCAAATTAATATATGTTGATCATAGCACAGAGGGGTTAATACATTTAAGATCATGACCACTTGTATACAATTTCCAATTATTTATCTACTAATACATTAAATGAAAGTTTCAGAATATTATAAAAACAAATAAGACATTAAATGCTTAACTTTGTTTTCATACTCATAAGAGTCTAATCATGCTCATTAATCATCTGTATATTTCCATCTTGCAAGTAATGGCTTCCTAAAGACCCAGTATCTTATGAGCTTACTGAAAAAAATCATATGAACTAGACCATTTAATTTACTGTTATATATATGTATATAAGGCCATCACCACTTAAGTAGAGCCTGATGCACATGGGTGGTTTGGCTTGGTGAGCTGACATGGCATGGAGTTGATAGTTTGATATGTTGATTCATAAACAACAATGATATGTAGGATGAGCATTGGTAATAAATGAAGCCTTATTTGGTGTCATCTTGTTAACTGTTATGTATTGCATGCATATAAGTCTCATTTTTAGTCGCTTTGTTGGCAATGCGTATTCTTATGTTTCCTTTTAGATTTGATAAGTGTAAACAAAGTGTGCTGATTATTCTAAAGAACATTTGAATAATTGTGCAGCTTCAAGTTCTAAAGAGGGGATTGTAAACAATCCTTGCATTACCAGAGGGTATGATTTGATGCCAGATGCAAGTGGCACAAAACTTCTTACATCCCATCCTGCTGGGAACTTTTCCTCTTGCAGATTGGAAACATTGGCATTGTTAAAGAGAAGAAAAGGTAGCATCATCTTCTGCTTCTTCTGTATTGATCCAGCCTACGGTTTGTCTTGGGTTTAGGCACTTCTTTTTAAGAACTTTTTATGAGTATAATTGGATCTCAAACATAATTCAGCAAACATTCAGAAATAGTTCAACAGCAGCATGCTAAAAAATGTTAATAAGAGAGAAAATTTAAGACTTGAAATTCTAAATGTTTATAACAGTTCATTAGAAATAAAACTGAAATTCAAGAACAATTGGAAACAAACATAAAAGAAACAATTATTGGTCAAATACTCTTGCAAAGAATTTCTGCCTTCCTTGAGCTTGGTCACTGTTTGTGTTGCAGTTTTTATTTTTTTTCCTACTCTTTCATGAAGAGTTTGGTAGGAATTTCTGCTTCTTGTTCACCGGGAAGCTCAGGTTTGGCTTGTGGGTTTGGTTGAGAAGATGATGGGTGCCTGAGACTTTTGGCCAGGCCCAACCTAGATTGATTTTGATATCTTTTCCCACCTAAGCCCAACTTGATCTACTGGATAAGAATTCATCAGAGACTACATCACCAAATGGTCTTGGTGTAGTGTTTTTGGTATATTTTAATTTTAATACTTTTTAATGTCCTTGAATTAATGGTTATTTAGAAGATTCGATCCACCTCTACACTTCTTTTATCATAACTTTCAATAAATTTCTATATATTCAGCTTATTCTTATACATTCTTTTTCATCGATATAGTTTAGATAATATTTAGATATTAAGTAATATTGAACTGTAGCAATAACCTACTAGATAAATTTACTGCATTATACTAAATAGTACAAAAAATTTGGCTTTCTTATTTTACATGAAAAGAAATATTTTGTGAAAGTTTAGTAAGTTGATTCATGCTTTTAGTCCAAACCCAGATAATTAGTTGGAGGAAGGTTTTCTCAAAATAAATAAATCAGGAAAGGTTGCATATTAGAAGAATAAGAAGGGAAGAATTGCTTGAAGTTGCAATGTTGCATCTAAATTTGAAGCAATATGATTGATGTTAAATTGAAATTTGAAGAACCTAAAACCTTCACTGGAATAAAAGAATTGCCAATGCAGAACTCAGTCATATATCTGTTCATGTTGCAAAAAAATAAAAATGGAAAGAGCTTTTTAAAACTAAGAAGGTAATATCTTGCAATAGAACAGAATACAAAATGTTTCACATTTTGACATCCAACTCAGGATGCTTGTTAATGTATACTGATGATATTGAGGACTTGGCTGGTATCTTGTTAAATATCCTGATATTGATGGATGTTTTGACATGTTATAAATCTCAATCTTCTTTTAGAGGAAACAGAAGTATTGTCAATAAAAAGTGAAAAAATGAATACCTATAAAAAAAAAAAAAGGGAACAGTGAAAAAATGAAAACCTCTTTTTTTCTTTTTATGATTTTTTTTTGTTTTAATTAGGTGTGAGGCGGTCAAACAGTTGGCTAGCACCTATCGAGAGAAAAAACCAAAAATTAATATCCCTAGGTATTGGATATAGGAAGATGTTGATAGATATTGACAAAACTTACTTGATGCATGTGATCATGCCACTTTAGTAAAGATAAATTAAAATGAATTAAAAATTATGTGTGTTTATGAACACACATACACACTAAATATATGCATTAGGCATTTGACTGCCAAAGTTCTTTGGGTGCAAAACTGCTTTCTGGTTGTTTCTCTCAAACTAGTCTTCACTAAATTGATGCATTAAGCATTTGATAGCCAACCAAAGTCTTTGGATGCAAAACTGATTTCTGGTTTTTTCTTTAAAACTAATCTTCTTATGGGCTTCTTTTCTCTCTCTCCTCACATCACTCACAGACACATATTATTATGTTTATGTGCACACATTTAACTATTTTTCTTGTTTTTTGTTTTTATCTCCCAATCTGCGTATTCTTCTTTGTGTAATCACTGTGCCTAGAAACTCTGTTTAACTAGTGACATTGGTTATCGAGTTTGCAAAAAGTCTGATCTGGTAATGATTGCTTCATCCTTCTTGCAGATAAATGCTTACATCCTCCTTGTAAAATCATGTCATCTTTATTTGTTGAGTCACAAGGCAAGCCTGTTCCTCCAGAAAACTTCTTTTATACTTCTGAGGTTTGTAAACAATGACATCAGTTGGAGTTTAATATTTAATAATTCAGTTTAAATGAATTTATGCTTATTATGCACTGGCTTTATATACATCTTCACAACTGGAAGAATCTCTTGTTTTGGGTTTACCTTGTGCTAGTATGTAATAGATGTGGTGTGAAATTATGTGTTATAATCTTGTCAGGCTTTGTCCATGTTTAAAAAATTTTAGAATGGGAGATTTGTCGATATAGTGACAATTGATGAATTATGTATTCATTAGTGAAATTATGCTGAGTAAAATTGTTAATTTAGAAAGGAAATAGGGATAGATAGTTGATCCTTGAAGATTGGATATGGTAAGTCACATAGGTGATTTTTGTATGGTGATAATTTGTGCACACATGCAAATATATTTATATTCATATAAATTTGATTTGTATGTACATGCAAATAACTGTGTCAAGAAACAGTTGATTATTTGATGTAAAATCTAATAAAACTGACATTAGAGACAGTGCAGGTAAGGCTTCTTTGCAAGCCTAGTTGTAAAATATGTTTACCTTGCATTTCAGTCATGAATGTTGAATAGTTCAAAAGTACTCATGGTTCAATATAACTTAGCTCACCATTTTTTTTTCTTTAGAAAAAGCACTTGAAGGTGAGTTCATAAAACCCATTAAATTTCAGCCTCAATGGGCATTTAAAAATTGAAAATACATAGCGTGATAGTTGATTCTGTGTCACAAAGTTGAAGTTACCTTAAATAAGTGGGTCATATTTACGTGAATTTAATTTGCTTCAAATAATTCAATGTAATTCCATCCATAAAACTACTTCAACTTCATAGAGATTCCATAATTCTTGGACTGTTTCTTTCGTCTCTTCTTAATTATCGACTCTGTTGTTTTTGTTTTTAACCTTCCACAGTTTTTTGGGTTGGTTCCCAAGGCTTCTTTGTCTGAATTGGAAGTGGCTGGACAGCATTACTGTGAAGATGATTGGGATACACTGAAGAGGCAACATTCTGAAGTTGATGATTTGGATTTGTTGAGACATTGTTTCTCTTCAGCTTATACTGTGGCATTGTTGCACGATGCTCTTGGAATCCCCATGAATGATACAAGGTACTGTTTCTCACTTTACAACTAAGGGCTTGCTTAGCAGGACTGTAGCTGCCAGTAAAGTGATTTCCTAAAAAGATGTGGAAAATGGTGCTTTCTATAATTTTCAAATTCTGAAATCTCTTCCTGCAAAACTCTTCTGCAAAAGCATTTCATTCTTAACTTTTCTGAGAAGCGCTTTTAGGCCTCATTCCTGTAAAGCTCTTTAACTGTCCAAAAGTGTGGTGAGTTATGGTCAAAATGGTGCATAAACGGGCCCTACTATAGGAACAGCCTTTTTTCCCTGTTCTCCATGACTTTGGATCCACATATTTGTTTGAATGACTATTGAATTTTGACTAATCTCCAATTAAGTTTCTCTTTATTAATTGAACTTGGGATTGGATGTTTGGACAGGGTTTTGTGATCTGGATAATCATTATGTTATTGAACTGTTGAGCTTTCGATTAGAGTATCCATTGGTTCCTTTTGTTCTAAACTGTAGTTCTTCCTGTTTTCTTCTCACTGTTTTTACAAAGTGGTTCATCCAGGAGACCTGCATTTGCATTATAGTTTGACAGATGAACATTTCCCTGTAGCAAAACACACTTGCATGATTAGCTTCTTTTATTATGAACCTGTTTAGGAGTTGTGGAATCCAGTCTTTACTGAGGAAAACTGATTTTTGCAGGATTGGATTTGGAAATCACACAGGAGGCATTCCCCTTGACTGGATGTTGGGAGCTTTCATCCTCCAGACAATGCTGGAGCCCCTGGAGCTGGAAACAGATAGCCTGGTCCAGATTGTTGGGAATGAGTCAGTCACATACTTCTCATTGTTTGCCTTTCTTTTAATAGCTGTGCTTGCTGCATTCTTTGTACTAAAATGGCGAAAACCACAATTAAAGACAATATACGACCTAGAGAAGGGACGCTATATTGTTACCCATGTACCCAGGTAATTTTTTTTCCATCATCACTGGCCTTTTTTCTTTTTTCTGTTGCTTTCCTTTTGTGTTTTTGTTTTTAAATCTTTGTTTCTCTTCTCATTTATAAACCTGTAAAATTGTCTATATATTTCAAAATTAATGCTGCAGTATCCTATTAGTGATTAGCAGCCTTAGGTTCCCATGCCCAACATATATATAAGAATGAACAGAAGAGGCATTCCAATTCATTTGTTATATATAGCCTTACAATATGAGTATGAGAATCATCAACTATTTGACTGACTCATTCAATGGCTGAAATTAATTAAGTCAAGTTAATCTCTTTTTTTTGGGTTGTAATTGCTGATTTGGTGAGTTTTGAAAGCAGTGCTGTCATAAGCTCATTTGAAAATTGTAGCTTTTTAATTTTTATAATGTTTGGATGAATAGTTGAAAGTTATGGACAATAGAATCTAGGCTGTTAGAACCTTGAAAGTTTTAAGGTTAATGTTTGGTTTGTTGGGTGCTATATGATATAAGTATGACAGGATATTAGAAGGTATATATATTGTGGGGTATTATTTTCAAGGAGATGTTGATATTGTAGGAGACTGTATTCCAAAGATAATGATATATTATTATATTATATTTAATAAGATATATAATAATATTATGTAATGTTTAGTTTATCAAAGGAATCAAATTTAAATGAAAATTTATTTAATTTTTATTATTTTTTAAATAAAAATTATATTGTGCTCGTGTGTAAACTACTTTGTAGATATTGAATATTTCATTAAGTAAATAGATTTCAAATCAAATTATACTTGATACATAAAATTTAATAATTTAAAAAAAATTATTTGAAATTCAAAAACTGATTTAATTAGTATTAAAAAGTCATGAAACTCGATAACATTATAAAATCATTTTTTTAAAAATGATTTAAAACTTAAATAGTGATCCAATTAATATAAAAAATTTATGAACAAAAATTGATTTAGAACAAATTATATTGTTTATTTTTTACATAAAATCATTATTTTTTTTATTTTTTTTCTAAGCAAATGAAGTCCAAATTAAACAAGACTCAACGAATTGAACTCATTACTAACCTAATAATTTTTAGAAATAACTTAAAATTCAAATAATCATCCAATTAATATTAGAAATTTATGAAGAAAAATTGGTATAAAACAATTTTATTGTTTTTTTTCATATGGAAACATTATTTTTCAATTTTTTTTCACTAGATAAATAAATTCAAAACCAAACAAGACTTGATACATTGGATCCATTAATGAGTTTAGTAATTTCTAAAAATAACTTAAAGCTCAAATAATGGTTCAATTAAAACTAGAAATTTATAAATAAAAATTGGTGCAGAACAAATCCATTGTCTCTTTATCACATAGAAGCATTATTTTTTTAATTTTTTTACTAGGCAAATAAACTCAAAACTAAACAAAATTGAACATATTGGATTCGTTGAGTCTAGTAATTTTTAAAAAATAATTTAAAACTCAAATAGTGATGTAATTAATATAAAAATTTTATGAATAAAAATTAGTTTAAAACGACTTTGTTATTTCTTTCCTATATAAAATCATTATTTTCTAAGTTTTCTAGGCAAAAGAACTCTAAATCAAAACAAAACTTAATGTGTTGGATTCATTAACGAGTCTAGTGGTTTTTAAAAATAATTTTAAAACTCAACTGATAAATCCATTAATACCCGAAATTTATGGATAAAATTTTGTTTATAATGATTTTTTTTTTTTTTGCACATAATTACATTTTTATAAATTTTGTCACTAGAAAAATGAAATTCAAATAAACAGTTTATATTGAATTTATTAGTGGGTTTAATATTTTTTTAAAAATAATTTGGAACTTAAAAAATATATCTAATTATTAAAAGAAATAATAGATCAAAATTAATATATTATGAATAATGATTTTCCTATTTCTCTCTTATATATATATATTTTGAATTTTCTCTCTAGATAAATAGGTTATAAATTAAGTAAAACATAATTAATAATTTAAATTCTTTGATGAATATTTTAATTTTTAAGAATAATTTAGAATTAAAAAAAAATCCAATTAATTGTGGATAAAATCAAAACATTTTAAAATATTATGTTGAATGCATGTAATGAAAAGTTTTGCTCATTTACGTATTAAATAAAACTTTATTTATTATTTACTTTAAATAAAATATTATTAACAATTATTATTATTCATTTTTAACAAAAAAAAAATGTTAATATCTTTATGTTTCTAACATATACTAAACTAGTTTATATATATATAATTTATGATTTTATTATATTATTACTATTAATATTTTACTAAAACCTATTTATTTTTTTAATTTATTTGTCATTATAAAACTATTTTTACTTTTAAAAATATTGAATTAAATTTAATTAATAATATATAAATTAAATTTGCAATGTTTTTACAAAATCAAAATAAAAAATTATTTCTAAAAATAACTTATCAAATAATCTTATTTTTATAAAATACTAATCTTATTTTTATAAAATACTAAGAAAATATTTTTTGTTCTTTTTAACTTAAAAAACAGTTTTTTAAAAAACCAACATCAGAAACCATGGTTACACAAACGCTAAATTATCTCATTATTTATTATATTACACTATTAACGAAATATGAAATATTAAAAATTAAATATAAGACATTATACATTTATTTTATTTTATAATTCTATCTTACCATATGCGTTGTGAACAAAACATTTGGGATTATTTATGATTGTAGTTTAAAAATGCAATTTTCGAAGTACAATAATCGAGAAAATGTTGAAAATACTGCTATAGCAAATTAATTATTTAATTTTTAAAATTTCAATTTGAAAAAGAGCATAAATCTTAACTTTTATTTTTCAAAACTAATAAAAATTTGTTGAATTAGTAGAAATTGAGGTGACTGTAATCATGTTTTGGAGTTCTAATTTAAATTTTTTTATTAGAATTAAGGATAGTTTATTGTAGTTTTAGTAAACAAGAAGAGGTTAAATTTATAAATTTTATAATTTTAGTTTCCTTATTTCATCTGTGAGTTGGGAATTTATTGAAATTTAATTTTGTTAAGAATTGAATGAGTTATGAGGCAAATGTAGTAGTTGTATGAGAAAATTTTGGTTTCCATTTCAGAACTTCATGGATCTATTTTAAATTATTTTTTATTCAAATTAAGTGATTTTTATGTTGTTAATTTCTTTTTTGAGTCGCAATTGATAAAAAAAAAAAAAATTATATCTAATTTTTCTAGAGCAATAAGAGCAAAAATGGACAAAATATAAAACCTATTTTAATGTTATTTAATTTTTCTTAACAAAAAAAAAATTAATTAGTCAATTCATTTCCAATCTAAATTGTGCAAAATTGAGGTAATTTGGTTTGTTTAAATTTTATAGTGGGCATTCTTGTGCATAAGTCACACAAGGTTGCGCTAGATCATATAATTAATTGTTCTTGGGGTTTTTTTTTTTTTAGGTTATTTAATTAATTGAAGTCCATCTTATGGGTCCAATGGGCTAGATTTAAGTAATTTCATTCCATGTAGTACGACATAGTCACTAAAACTCATCACTTACCTATATATATATATTTTTATGAATAAAAAGCAATATATTAAAAGAAATAAGGCACATTAAGGACACATCCCAAAGCATACAAGAGATAAAAAAGAAAGAACCCCTTACAGGGCTAATCCAGTCTACAAAATCTACAACGGAATTACCTATATAAAACCTATTAGGCTATCTTTGGTTTACCTATATAAAACCTAATAGGCTATCTTTGGTTGGTAGAATAGGATATCTACATCTTAGGATTTTATATTTAATTGGATATGAAATATATATCATATGATATGATTTCAAGATATTATTTTATTAGATATTATATCTAATGAACATGATATTTTAAGGTAATATATTCAATGATAGTCCTTTATGTTTGTGCAATAAGAATTTTTTTTTGTTGGTATAATGACATAAGAGTGGGTGGGCATTGGGGTAATTGGTGTTAGGCATAATGTTTTGGTAATGGGTAGATTTGTAGTTATAAAGATAGACTTGAAGTTGGCGACAGAGTTCTGTGGCATTAGGAACTGGGGTCCATGGAATCCCTCTTCAAGAAGAACAAGCATAACATGAAGGGAAGCTGGTGCCAATTTATAACAAACATGGAATGAAATTGCTATGAAACAACTTGATCTTGCTCCCATTCTCATGTCTTAACAGCCCTTGGCAGGCCGCTTTCAACCCTTTTACAAAGATAAGATAATGCGGACTTCACTTCGCTTCTTCAAGTAGTAGTACCTGATTGATGGTTCATCCCCTTGATAAAGAGACATATAAGTATATTTAAAATGAAAATAAAAATAAATAAACCTCACACACAATATAGTGCCCAGTGTCCCAGCCATCCATGGGCGGATGCTACAATTCACCACAGGAGATAATAGGCAAAATCTGTTTCCCATGCAGTGCCACAAAAATACAGTGGTACTATGATTCATATGAAACCAACAGTAATGCCACAGCCTTTCTACTTCTACAGAAACCAAAGTGTCTTGAGAACAAATGGTGAAGTATGATTCATATGAAAGTTGATTTCAAATGGCATGGCAATGACCTTGTCACCGAACAACGACAAGAATGTTTTTAGCAGCGTGTAACTGGTAGTTTCAGCACAGTAATTTATAAAAATAAATAGGAGCAACATGGTCATCCTAGGGATAAATGAGGCATTGTAAGGAATGACAAACTCCGCAAGGAACCTCAGAACTTGAACTGCATTTGGGAAGTGTATCCAAGAGCCTCAAGGTGACCTGCCATGGCCTTGTTCATGGGCGGTGGCCCGCACCTCAATATCTACAACAATATGGGTGGTTACTTTCAGTTTGGTTTCCACTGTCGAATAAATTGAGAGGGAGACTGACAAGTAATTTGACATTTACCTGAATATTGGTTGCTGGAGGTGGGCAGTGGGTTTGAATCATTTCCTTTGACACGAACCCAACACCACCATTCCATCCTTCAGGTGGCTGAGCATGGATAAAAACACATTCCAGTCACAACAACATTTTATTAAAGTATGGAAAAGGAATATCCAGAGCCCATTAGAATTTCTATTTAGGTTATTTTCAGGGAACAACCAGAATCTATCATGCAGCTGAGTAAATAAGAAGCCATCATTTAATGTTGGAAATGTGGCGTTATCAACCATTTAGACCAGGTCAGGACACAAAATCATTTCAACTTTTTACAAGTTTTAATGATTCTTATTTTTCCATGGGGACTTTGAACTGAGGTTACTCACTGCATATACAGAAAAATCTTAGGGATTTTAATGCCTTCCATGGATATCATTTCTAGTGATGAAACCACTGTAGTTTTATAGAACCAGACTCTGGACCCTTTTCTTACAATAATTCTAGTTCAAGGATGGATTTGTTCATACATTTGCATGTTCTTCAAATGCAATGCCTTTAGTTCACATGATATGCAATTTCTCCCTTAAATCTCAAAAAATTTCCCTTAAAATAGATATAAGACTTTGAACACTAACACTCTGGGTATGATTATGTAAGAAAAGATATTTATTTTCACTTCCCTACATAAATTCTGTCATAAGGGTGATCATATTCTTCCCATGCAAAGATTCCCACGTTCACCGGTACCCATGGATTCCAAACAATCAGACTATATATGCATCATGTTTAATACTTTCTCTTCCACTGCTGGTCCTAAGCCAAGGATAACTAAGGAGAGTTGTGGTAGGTACATGGCCAACATAAAACAAAGTCAACCCCTATGAACATGAAAAGTTGTGGCTCTCACTAGAGGTGGATGGCACAAAAGGATTCATCCAACCAACCTGAAAAGTTGGGATGAGGGCTTTTGAGTGAGTTTGAATTGAGTACTATGTATTTTGAAGAGAACTATGAAGAAACACTAGGATTGTGCAGCTTACCTCAATTCCTCTTAGGTTGTGTTTGGTTCTCAGGAAGTATTAAGGGAAAAAAAAATGATAAGAAAAATATTTTTCTCATGTTTGGTTGTATTATGAAAAATATCAAGGAAAATAAAATATAATTAAAATTAGTTAGAAACTTGTATATTTTTTAATTATTTAATCTTTATATCGCATAGTTAAAATAAGTGAAATGAGTTTGAAATAGCATATAAAAATAAT
The DNA here is from genome assembly GCF_030704535.1 of Vitis vinifera. NCBI lineage: Eukaryota > Viridiplantae > Streptophyta > Magnoliopsida > Vitales > Vitaceae > Vitis > Vitis vinifera. The sequence goes on along the minus strand of NC_081810.1, from coordinate 16,741,070 downwards.
TTATTGATTTTAAATCCAATTTTTATTTTGCTTCACTTTTCATTTCCTTCTACTTTTCCTCTATATGTTCTTTCCTTTCCACTTTGCCTTAAATTTTTCGAGAACCAAACATAGCCTTATACTTCCAACATAAGAAAAGTTTTAAAACCACCAACTATGACTGTCAAAAAACATTTCAGAAAAGGTTTCAATATAAATGTTTTAACCAAACATGCTTTTCTTACCAATTATTACAAGTCTTCAAGCCAGTTGGATAATATTCTAATTCAAATATATGAACAAGAATAATTTGATGGTATAAGCACAGAGTCTTTCATCACAACCTTTAGCATGACGAGACATGCACAGGACATGCTATGAAATGCATGAAGTGATGGAGGTAGTTGAATAAAATGTATTGCATTTTCATAATTCACTAAGCAATCCCAATAATCAGTTGAAAACAATCTGATAAAAAAATATTTCTAAATATTTTCATCTATTTAAGAATAAATTTCGATGGAGATGAAATCACTTCCATTAACTCCTTTTTAGAGAAGTTATCACAACAGATGGAAGTTTCAGGGATAAAAAAGGTATGCATTAGCCATTAGGTTATGTAAAGCTTGTAGAAGATAAACTAATATATATATGTGCAGCAGCAAAAAATTAGTAGTACCTGATTCAGAACATAATAGACAGTGAAGCGGTTTGGAAAGTTAGCAGCAAAATTATCCAGCTCTTCCTGCACACAATGAATAAAATTAATCAACTTGCCTTAGTCAGCAGTCCTAATTCTGTATTCAATTTATCCCAGTCGTTTCCCTAGTATTTAGAATTTCCAGATGTCAAACGTGTCTTTAGTCATCCTTCTGAACTCCTATAATTAAGTTCTAGAAACTCCTCATTTCAAGAATTTAACAATGGCTTTTTCAGAAGATTTCAAGTCATGACTTGGGCATGTACAAATATAAAATCATTAAATGAGGAACAGGAGTTAATGGACTTATACACATGCATATAAACCTGTATGAGTACCCTGAGAGGCTGGGGCAAAAGTATATTTGGATGACCTGGGTTCAATTCCCAGGAGTGTCACAAACACAAATGTTTAATGGATTTCAAGTTGATTTGTTCTTCCCCTTCCCCCCCCCCCCCCCCCTCTCTCCCATAAAAATTCACCTCTCTTGTTTTCTTATCCCTAAATACCCAAATAGAAACCCAAGTTCCATCAAGCCCATCTCCTTCATTAGTGGTTACAACAACAGAACAGAAAAAAATAAATAAGTAAATAAATAAAATAAAATAAAAAATCCTAGAAACCAATCAGCCATATCCAAAGTAGCCACAAAAAAAAAATAATAATAAAAATAATCACTGAACACACTACAAACCAATTAGCCATATCCAAAGTAAGAGAAGTATCCACCATGACAACATGGGTGTACACAGGTACTTTATGAGAAATTGAAGAGTCTAGGCATTCTGCGTATAGATAAACTAACTAGAGTACTTAGAAAAATAATAGTAATCAACACTTCTCATCCTCAGAGATTCATCGCCATATTCAGTTATAGATTCTGTTCAAAGAACTAATCAGTTGCCCTTTTGGAATTCTCTCCATGGCCCAGCAAAAAATTAATAAACCTGATTCTGCAACAATATTAACCTACCCCAAAAAAAAAAAAAAGATTCTGCAACAATATTTATGTAGTTTGCACAAAGTAACATATCCATTTCTTGTTTTATGTTCTCAAAAACTTCTTTTCTTTCTTATTTTATTCATTTATCTAACTTTCGGGATTTTTATCTTTTGGCCTTATTTCCATTGTCTTTAAAACTTGCATGCATGACATGCACTTATCCAGGGTTTATTTATTTGTTTGTTTGTTTTTTTACCTTTAATAAAAATAGAACATTTTTTAAAATGCGTAAACAACTAAGTTCTAAATTGTAGCTATGCAAGTGTAAAATAAAAGGTGTAAAATGAACAACACAGACTGGCTGAATTGGAAAACCAATAGGGTATGTAAATAGGCCAACTTGGTTTAAATAGAATATAATGAAGAATACAGTTCCCTTGAACTTAACTACCATATTAATTTAAAATTATCAATCCAGCCGACGTCAGACTTTTATGCTATTCAGTGCAAGCTAGCCCTAACAAAAGTACGATTGATCTTTAGCCAATGATGACAAATCAATGCAGCTACTAGGTTCCCAAGTAACATCCATATTCAACTACAAAATATAATGAATCTCAGAAATCTATAAATTAGATTTAACATGTTAATTTTTCTATTTCCCACCCACTAGAGAAAGTGAGTAGAAAAAATTATTATCATGGTTTACATGCTACTTCAGTATATTTACTCAACAAAGCATTATTCCAACCATTTGGGAATGTCTGCAAGCCTTTTCATCATTCTTTCTACTCTATTTGATTCCATATTTTGTGCCTAAATAGAAGACCAACATGTCTTCTGGACTAGCTTAAACTATTCACTTTGGGTTCTATCAAAATAAAAAATTAAAAAATTAAAAAAAAAAAGGTCATTACATTTCAAAAGGAAAAAAAAAAAATAAGGAAAGAGTTTTCCTTGCACCTTTGTAGCAACTTCAAGTTCAATCATATCACTACTTTCTCATTGATCCAGTTTTCACTTGCTATTCATATTTAAGCCATCTTCATCAGGTTTCTCCCATCTTGTACCCCTGTGGGTGCTACCTCTACATGCTTTCAAGTGAACTCATGTCTCATTTATATGATTTCTAATTATCTTATCTTTTCACTTGCACAGATCAACATTGTTGATTCAATTATGCTCAACTTGAGAACAGTTGTTTCCTGAACACTCAACATTCCTCGTTGTCGCATATTTGTCTTATACATATTCACTTCAATTTGATAAGTAGAAGCATAAACCAATAGGAGTCTAATGCTATGGACAACATCCTATTATGCAAAAGTGTCCCTTGATTACAAGGGAACAAAATTCATTGTTTCTTGCCCATCACTCTCAACCACTCCATTGTTTAGACTACTAATTTCACTACAGTTGAAACTCAAACAACCCCTCAAACTCTGAAAGAACTCCTCATATTTTGATTCAGAATTTACCTAGCTCTAGCTGCAATAATCAAAACTATAAATATAACATGAGAAATAAGCCTACATGTGTTCAAGTAGTTCATCCATTATTAATCCAGACAAAGACAGGGCCTATTGCTAAATCCAAATGCAAGCCAGGCCAATTGACATTCTGTGTTTCCCAAGAACAAGTATGACAATCCAAGACTCCATTATTTTCAAAAACCAGCTGCTATCTCTCCAAAGCACTGTCATATGTTTCTTTCTCAAACAATAATGTAGCATAGAAATCTTGTTATTGTTCCTGGACCCTTTTATTAAGTCACCTCTTGGCATGATACCAAGCTGGTTCTCCAGCATTTCTTGTTCATGTTATAATCCTCCCCCTTCACAGTGCCAAAAGTTCAACATCTTGATAATCAATCAAGACATAATATCTTCTCAATTCATATATATGCAACAAAGTGCTTTTTGCCCATCATCTAACATTTTATTAGTCTTTAAAAATTTATTGAACAATTTTAGTCAACCAAGAGTCATGCCCTTTCCCATCTTCATTTTTCTTGTGTCCTCATTTTTAGAAAAGCCCTATGCACCTAATTTCTACAACTATTTGCAAGATTCTTCTAAATTAAGCACCCTCCATGACTTTGATAAATAATTTCTGAAAGAAGCTTTTCTCACTTTCTTTTATTTCTTCATCATTTGCCAACACCCATATTCACTTTTATGACCTATTATAATCAAACTTTTCACATTTCCTGTCCTTATGGTTACTCACTTTCAATAGGACTTGATCCTCATTCTTTGCATGCATACCGGTCCAGTGTTTATTGACAAAAATATGGAAGTCGTGCTATGTTGCAGATTTAGGGAAAGGGAAACAAAAAAAGAAAAACAAAAAAAAAAAAAACAGAAGGCATATGAATTCAAATCCATAAAATAATTGGCTTGGTTTCATCAATAGCTCAGAACTAAATCTGATCTTTCCAGAAGTGACATATGATATTTTTTCCCCCTCTAAACTTTAAGTTGTTTCGCTTTCATTTTCTTTGCATAACCAAACAAGAGAAATGAATTAGTTTCATTTCAATTCCATCAAATGCAAACAGAATAGAGGAACAGCCAATTCCTTTTCCATCCCTTTCTATTAATTGCTTCCATTCCCTCTCAAAGTTCGCCTCTACACACATTGTAAGAACACTTCAACAGAGAGGCAGAATAGGAAAGAAGCCAAACTTGACATCATCTAGAATTCACCCTTTCCTAGGTAGTAGTTGTCTTAGTGAGCACTTTTGCCTTATTTAGAAACACAAAAAGTGATGCATGGCCATGGTCTCATAATTTGAAAACCCAACCAACTCTAAATGTGATACTATCCTAAACTTCCTGAGATATAAAACAACCAGCATCTTGTGATAAACCACTTCAAGAGTTTCTTCCATGCCATCTTCCTTATCTTCATTTTATTAGTGGAAACAACCATGGAGGTAGCCAATGCCCCTTGACATGTGTCACCACCTCCCAATATCATGTGGAAGATTCTGAACTTCAATCATGGACACAATTCCCACATGAGTCACAAATTTATCCCTCAATGAGTGTAATAGTTACAAGGATAAAATTGCATTTTAAGGAACAACACAATTTCCATATCATGGCAAGGTGCCAATTCAAGAAGAAAAAAGAAATGAGCCTCTATTGCAAGGCTATTTAAAATGGGAAAACATGAATGCATAGGGAACCCAAACATCTCTCCACACTTTACGCTTTCAGCAGTACCTTTTGGGTTGCATTTGCACTGCTATTTTGATCAATGACTTGTGCTCCTGATCTGTAGTAACTCTTGAAAAAGCCAATTTAACCACTACCAAATTCAAGTACTAGGAAAGGCAGCACCAAATTAAGAGAAACTAATTTCTGAGCCATAAAAAAGGGGACAATGATGTGTGCAGAGACATTTGCTTTTTGAACTATTATGCACTTATCCATTCCTTTTGTAAGGACTTTGTATAGAGATTTTTGTACTTGTTGGGAGGAGTTCTCATCCTTCTTTGTGCTTCCTATTTCAACGTAATAAAATGGTTGTTTTTTATCAAAAAGAAAAGAAAAGGGGAAAAAAAATTGGAATCATGGCACACGTTAAAGAGTGGAGGATTTTTTTTTTTTTTTTTGATAGATAAACAACCAAATATAATAGAAAAGGCTAAAAAGCCACACGTATACAGGGGGTATACTGAACAGCCCTACACAAGGCTAGAAAAAACAAAAAAAGAGGGGAAAAAAAACCCCACCCACCCTCAAGTGGTCGCAAGCCACTCCAAAAAACCTAAAAGATAGTAGGTTTCCTCACCATTGTACACCCTAGCCCAACTCCACAAGTTACATACAAAAGAATTTTTGAATTTCTGAATATCTAAAGACCCTCCCCTGAAAGCTAACCTATTCCTTTCCTTCCAAGCCGTCCAAAATATGCACACCGGAATGGAATTCCATATCTTTTTTCTTTTTAAAGAGTGGAGGATTTTAGTGTACTAGAATAGCTAGATTAGGTTGACTATTTTATTCCAACAAACTTGATTCAATGCAACTACTTTTACGGGGTTTATTGGCTTCAAGAGCAAGATTGAAGACTCAAAGTGAAGTAGATGAAGGTATGTATGTAGTTTTGAATTTGATTAAGTAATGACAAAGTTACTAATTGAATTTAAAAGAAGTCTTAAGAAATTTAAGTTTAAAATTTTGTTTCCTCATCAATTGCTACCTTCCACCTTTATTCAACTTCGTATTTTATTCTAACTAAAGAAAAATATTATTTTGTCATTACCATCCCATCATTACTAAACTCCAAAAAATCTTTCAAGTCCAATTCTTGAAGTTACATTGGGAGAAAGGTGAGGAATTGTGTTGATTTGCATGTCTCAATACAATTTTGAGATGATCCACTAAGGAGCTTGAGGTGCTATGTCGATGATTGAAAAAGTGTAGGTGCTGGTTAGAGCAATTTTCTTAAGGAAAGTTTGTGCTTAGGTTATGTAAAGTTGTATACTTGCTTTTCATATTTAGTGAATTTACTTTTTGATTGACTTGATTGACTGTACAACATCCCATTTGAGATTGCCAGATGTCATAGTGTCCAGAAAATTTCCAATGATATGATTACAAATCTTTTCCTCTTCATAAAATTTAAATCAATGTATCAATACTTTTGTGTTAAATTTGATAAATGCAGAATGTTGATTTTCCAATGGCAAGCCATTTATACCAAATATATTACAATGCTAATACTAAGTCATGTTTCACTTTTAAGTTAGTTTAGCTAAAAGCCTGGGTTATGTCCCCCAATAGGTTTTATTAGTACACTTACAACAGTATTAGTATACCTCCAAATTTTATTTATTTCATATAAATTTTTCTTTTCATAGGCCAGAAATTTTTTTACCATTAATGTTATTATCATAAATTTGATGATAATAACATTTAGTGGTAAAAAAAAATCTGGCACATGCTTTGGCTTTGCAAGCATGCAACACTGATTAATATCTATGTAAAATTGAGATTTGAACAGAAGCACATATTTCGATATGCAATTTTTAATTCTCACTACCTAGGAGTATAGAATTAAAAATATCCTCATAATTAGGAGAGAAAGATTGATTCCTCTTGTAGTTTTTCTCTCCCATCAATACTTATCAAGAGTTCTTCTCCCATCAATACTTATTGACAGTTCTGCAAACATTTTGTAGTATTGTCTGAAGAGGGCAAACTTCATCAAAAGCAATCCTCTGTTCATGGAAAAGAATGATGGCAAAAGTATTCTGCAGACCATGTTGAGGTCCACCTAATAGTGGATTGAACTAGATTATAGTTGCACAGCTGGCAGTATTGATGAATGGGCCTGGATTCCATTAAGCAACTAATATGCATTTTGCTGGTGTATTGGGTGGTATTATAGAAGCATTTCCCATATTGCTTTCTTTTAGAAGTTCTATTGGTATTTTTTCGTATTCAAGGGAGGTAGGGAAAGTACATTTACTGTCTGGAAATTGTTCCACAAATGTTCATATATGTAATCATTGTCTTATTAAAGCACAGTAAACTCTGCAATCTTGCATTTCTAAATAGCCCATCATTTTTTAATTTGAATGGGGAACATGATATAGAATGCCTTGAATCTTAGGAGGATGTAGTCCTCAATAATAGATAAAAAAGAAATGAGAGAGAGAGAGAGAGAGATAGAGAGAGAGAGAGAGAGAGCTTTACCTTTAAAAGAATGTCCTCATATGTGACATTGGCATAAATAAGATGCACCTTGGTATTGTCACTTGGGTTTTCTAATATGGCTCTAGTGACCTAAAAGGAGCAAGTAAAAGCAAAAGCAATTATCAAACCCAAAATGATGCCGAAGATATGTGAAATATAAAGGAGCTATATGGAAAAGGCTCCAGCTCCTTCCACTTGTAAAATGCAGACCTGGAACATTGGAGTGATGCCAGTGCCTCCAGCAAGCATCCCAAAAGCTATAACTTGGCCAGGCTGATACTTGAAGCGCCCCTAGGACAATCATCACAAAACATCAACTAATTAATTAATATGAGGTCTTCAGTTAAACATTGGTGAACTTATGGCCTGGAAGACATTTGATTAGTTGTAGAAGTTTTTCTGTAAATAATTCAAACAATTAATAACCATATTATGAAAAATTAAGTACAAACATCATGTGTTGATTTCCTCATTTTCTTGAAGCATCAAAAGTTTTCAATGAATAAAAAACCACTACAGTTCTAATTTCTTTCAGGTTAGAGGAGAAAAAAAAAATCCATCATGAAAATACACCACTTACTGTGGATGAGGTATATTGAGATTGAGCACGTAGTAAGGTACTTTCAAAAGCAGGATTCATTTCTTTCAAAGCAGAAGACAAGAACAAACAAATAATGATTTCAAAATGCAAAATTATTTCTTTTTTACCAGATACATTGCAGACAAGGAAGAGTTCTTATGTAATATTTGCATTGGGTGCTATATATGCTATGCTCTCGCTTCATTGATTTATTTTATCTTATTTCCAGAACTCTCAATCAGATTTCTTTGCAGTGTTCTTTTCAACTTTGCTTCACATGAGAAAAATAAGGGAAGAAAGTAAAGAAAATGCTAATGAATCAATGAATTTAGCATATGGAACAGAAGTCTAATCCATCACAATCATGTCGCATAGATTTCATATTGCTAGAGCACTAACTCTTTCTGGTACTTGGAAAGTATCGTTGTGGAAATTTTGTCACATATGAAGCAGCATTCATTATTTTAACTGCTAGTGCTTATGGCAACATATTAAGAAACATGTGCTGGAGCACAATAGACAATAATAACCAATGAATCTGGTGATGATCATAATTGAAGCAACACTGGTAGTCTACAATGCTGGCTGTCAAGTGGCATTGCAGGGTTCTGGGCAATCTTTTGTAGGGTGAGAGTCAGAAAAATCACTTTTGAAAAATAATGTAAAAGATTCCCATAGATGTTGACTAAGCTAGGGGAGATAATCCTAGCTCCAATCTTAGTGCTTCTTACTTGATCAAGTCACCACTACTATACCCATTGACTAATTTGAATCTATAAATTATTTACAATCAACAATGGTATTAGAAGTTAGAAATTGACTCAGGATTTGAAGAATCAAATTTCTGAACACAATGAGTGGAGCTCACCCAGTAAACCATGTCATACATAAGCACGAGTTTAAGATGCACCATTTTGATTTTGGAAACCAGAATGAGGCAAAAAGAAATGGGTGAAGAAAATAACACGTATCAAAAAGGAAGAGTTTTTACCTTAGGTCCCTTCACAGCCAGGTAATCACCTTCACACATCTCCCGAAAATGATGGGACATCCTTCCTTGTGGATACATCTACCCTTAAGAGAAATTAAAATCAAAAAAGGGGGAAAAAGAGAAATAAATGATGACAGTGTATCAAAACATTGGAATATTTGAGTGTTTAAGAACCTTTATAACGAGTTCAAAGTATCCAAGATCTGAATCTAAAGTGGTTGGAGTATATGGTTTAACAACATCTTCACCAAGACTATCCTTTCCCCTGTTGGGAAAAACTATAAAAGGTTATCACATGATAGAATCTAATGGCACTCAATAATGTCATACATGTATCACATACGAAGAAACAAAACACATAGCATTGTATATGAATGGAATACAAGACCAAAACAACCAACCTACTTGCAACTCATATGTTGTCCAATTGGAAGTCCCAACACTGAAGTTGGTGTTGGAAGAGCAAATATAAATTTAGCCACATTATGGCTGAGCTGGGTGCGTTTTATAAGTTTGAACTCCTTGAAGTTTTCAGGATCCAAGCAACCTATTAAGGCACATCCTGGCATTAGAAAATACGCAGATGGAACAAAAGGCATAATCCTGCACTTTTAATCCATAAAGCCTCAGAGTTGGGATGCAAAGAAGTTTCAAAAATGAAGTGAAAATGGAGAATGAGGAAAGAGAAAACAAAAAAACAAGACATCCCAGATAAAGAAAAGTGAGAACTACAGATTTTTCGAACAACATGAGATTGTTATAGAATGGAAAATGAATTTTTCTGGAAAAGATTTATTCAGATTTTAACATTAAAACTTGAAAAAAAAAATGAATAAACCAAGAATCCAATTCCAAGGACCCCTCATTCCAAAGTAACCCATGAGATAACTACGCCCAAGTCCCTTTCCACATAGATTACAAATTTATTGAGTAACCCATAAGATAACCACACGCAAGTCCCTTTCTAGTTTGTACCTGGAGATTACTAATTTATTAACCCATTAGATAAACTGTTTTTAGAATCCTTCCAGTTGATATTTTGAAAAGTTTCATTATCTTAATGACAATAATTTGTCAACAATAATGAAAATAATTTGCTTCGTCTTTTTTTTTTTTTTGCATATTAAATTATAAATTTCTAACCGATTTCCAATTAGTATTAGGAGAATTTATTTCGTGAAACTTTGGGTTTAAACCCATACCATGCTTTGTGTTCTTTGTTTAGCTGTAACTGTCTTTCATCTACGAGATATTTCATCCTACACTATCGGATGTAGATATCAGAAGTCACCTATGCTTTAAAGTCCTTTCACCTGAAACCCCTTATTGTAAAGAAAATTTTAGTGCCAACATATTAAGTTGTTTGGCAAGCCTTGGCTGGCCAATCACATAGATGCAACTAGTCTAAAATTCTTCATTTGCTCCCCACTTTCAAATAGAAGTGTAGCATAAAACTCATTTTCTTTTGAATCAAAAAAGGCAGAAGCAGCAAACCCAATATCCTGTAGGTTGTTGGTCAACATTTTGGAAAATAGTTCACAAAAACAATTTTTGAGAATAATTTTAAGACCAGTTTATAATTGTTTTCAAAAACAAAATTTTGTTTGGAAACTCAAATATGAAAAATAGTTTCTCAACTTATTCTTCATGAAGATATTGTCCACTTATGAACAATGCAAAAGTATTCTCTATATTTTCATTGTTCAAGAATACTCTAGTAGACACCAACAAACACCCCCTAATTTGTTCTAAAAAATAACTTATTTTCATAACAAATTTTCAAAAAACTGTTTTCAGACAAAAGTTGTTTAGCTAGATCGGTATTCAGCATATAATGTTCATTGTTCATTTTTATTCCTCTTTCTAGGCCTCTTGCACCACAACATTTAAGACACTCCTCTCAATGTTGTTTAGCTAGATAAGTAGTCAGCATATAAATCAAAAGGGTTTAGATAGAAGGAGAAGAACATTGATTAAGGTTTCTATTAAAAGGAGTTGTGTTCATCCTCATTGAGAGATAAGATGCTCTATATTGTACATCTTCATGTGGTACTCTACTGATGTATAGGTGTCCTTAGTATATAGGAGGAGTTCAATTATAGTTTTTTTTTTTTTAATCATTTTTGGTAAATTTGGGGAGGATTCCTCATCCTTCTCATGTACTTCTTTACCCATATTTAATTCATATTTTGTTTCTTATTAAAAAAGAAAGAAAGAAAGAAAGAAATTGTACCGGGATCTGAACACTACAATACCATCTCCCATTTGTTAACTAACTAGGATAGAAAGTATAGAAGGGGGTTTTCACCAACAGTTCCACCATGTATTTCCGTTGCTCATGGTGAAGCCATCTTAACAATAGAATTGGAGGTTCTATTTTCCCAAGTTAAATGTACCAGTTCATATCCAAGAATGAGTTTAACACCAACCCAACCATTGCATTATCTTTGCCTCCATATCCATTCATGACCATAAATTTAGTATTCTCAATACTATAGACATCTCATACATAAAGTCTAATTCAATATTAGAGATTTAACGATTCAAATCTTTGGTGTTATTGAATCACAAGTATACTAACCCAACGTAGGAGTTATGTACCAAATTATTCAGTCCCAAAAGATAATAAATAAATAAAAATAAAGGCACTATTTGACTAGTGTCTGACACTACTTTCCTTGCGTTTGAAAAGGAAAAGCAAGAACAACTATGCTTTCAAAACTGCTACCACTACCACCAATAACACCACTCACTGCATCAAGCCATTACTACCACATCTTCCTCCACTGCCATTGCCATCGGCACCTCCTTTCAAAAATCAAGTATGCTTTTTCATCTTTTCAGCCCAAGAAAAACCAAAAATTATTTTCTTAGAAAAATAAAATAAATTCAATAGCAGTATCAGAACAAACAAATAAGTCAGAAAGCAAGCCCAGATGTACAAATATTTCCAAGTAATTCATGAAAAAACAAAGAAGATTGCGTTAAATTTTCCATCAATTTTGGGAAAGAAAAAAAAAATCGCAATGAATGTCTCTGCTTTTGGTAGACGATATTGAAAAACTCATCCTCATCATCATATCATTCAGCAAATCAATGCTGAAAAATTCTCCAAAGCACTATTATCAGATTTAGAAATACCAAAAACAGGCCAAAAATTTAAAAATAAATAAATAAATAAAAAGGAAAAGAAAAGATAGAAGGAGGAAACCTTTAGGTTTTTTGATGAAATAGAAATAATAGGCGGTTCCGGCGCCAATGGCTGCAAGAGCAACGGCTATGCTCAATACCTCCACTCTGTGTGAGTGCAGAAGTTCCATTTTCAAAAGCTCTCCGATATTCGCCTTCGATTTTAGTCTTCACCACCAACAAATGCAAGGAAATGGAGAACAGAGGGTTGGTTTCAGCATAGATTGTTTTTCATTTCTCTCTCGTTGACGTTTTGGGCTGCAGCCAACACGCCCTTATTAGTTAGGGGAATTTTCGCAACCACGAGTAAAATTTTGTCTTTTAGAAACTTTGCTTTTTACTTTTGAAATTCAATGGATTTTGGGGAAAATAAATGTCTTTCCATACATTGTAATAGTAATATTGAGACCCTTTCAAAAATACCCTCCCACACTTTGACGGCTCTACTAGTTAGATTACCCACTTGAAAAAGTTACGTAAACAAAGTCCAAGTTAGCAACCCACTAAAGTTGATGACATGGATCATGTACATGTCACCATCCCACATGGATTGATTTTTTAAAAAATATTTACCCTCAAATGTCTTCTTCTTTCTTCAACCAAATCTTAACACCAAAAACTCATGTTCTTTATTCTTCGTTCATAGGCATAATCCATCAGAAGGCGAAACAATCCATAAAAAGTCCTATAGCTTCTCAATTTGCCATAATCCATCAGCCCAAACGAACCTCCAAACTTGATTCCTTATTTTGTGTTTCCTCCATCACCATAAGGAAGACGACATCATCATTTTCCCACCAAACATCAATCTGAAAACAAAAGTCCAAGTGTGAACCCCCTAACAAAGGCTAGGTAGACAAAGAACTCCTTTCCTTCTTCTCATTTCAGCACCGACAAAGTCATTTCTCCCCTTGCTATACTTCCTCTTTTGTTTTTACATTGAAGAAGGAGAAAGAAAGCGATTGAGAAAAAAAGAGAACAAAACATATAAATATTGTAATTGCATTTAACTTTTAAAGCAAGGGTTTTTCCATGTGATATATGTATTTTATTAAATTTTGTAATAACTATTTATTTTGATTTGTCATTTTGATTCTTTGAGATTTGAATACTGTCATAGTTATGTGATTTATGCAATTTTGTGATTTAAACTTGATTACATTGCATATTTCTACATGTTGAATGTTCATTAATATTATATCTAATTTTATATTTTAATTTATTTAGGGTTTATTTGAAATGAAATATGGTTTAAAATTTGATAAATGATGGGAAAATGAGATAGTCGTAAGTTATATTGATTTTGTTTTATTTTTTGAATTGTTGTGTTTGTGTTGTATATGGTTGTTAGGAAGAATATGAAAAAGAGAAGAAAAATATGACTATTGCATGAGAAGGGAATACAACTTTTAGAAATATTTGAACAATTTATTTTGTTTAATGTTGTTTATATGGGATTCTAAAATGAGTAGGTTGAGTGATTTTTTATAGTTGTTAATTGGTGAATTTAATGCATGAGAAAAGAATTCATGTTTAGTCATGAGTATAAATTTAAAAAATGATTGGGAGTAAAGTTTGAATAATTTTCTTCATAAAAGTTTTGAATTCGTAATGAATGAGGGTTGAATTGAAGAAGAAAATAAAACAAATGTAGTAAAATAGACATGAATTTATGTGGGAATTAGGGAAAATAGTAGTGGAGCCTTAGGTGCAAATCTAATGCTCATAGCCACAAATATGAAATTTGTTTTGTTTATATGTGTGTAGTGGTCATAGTAGGGGTCTACCCTTGGATGAAGGGGCTAACCGTAATTCAGGTAATAACATTTGGATGAAATAATTGTTTTCGTAAGAGGATGTAGTAAGTGAATTAGAGGCTGACCCATTTGTTTGGAGGTAGGCCCTTAGTTGAAAACATTGTTGTGGTCTAATCTAGGCAGTAGACAAAATAAAGGAAGACCCGTTGTTTCAGGGGCAGGCCCGAAGAAAGTGACATTTGCACAATTTGGCTTGAAGAGTTTAAAAAACAATGGTTGGCCCATGAATTGAGAGGTTCACTCTGCAACTTATATAACATAACAAATTACTACCAAATAAAATAGAATAATTGCATTTCTTAATCTTAAGTATACACTATGCATGTCCATATTTACAACATTAATTGAAGACCATGAAATGTAAATGAAGCTCGCTTGTAAAGTTCCAAAGATAAATGATATATTAATATATGATGGTCATAGGTGTGATAATCAATTTTGTTATAAGTAAGTTGGTCTAAACAGTGTTATTAAGAAATTAGTTCATTCTTTCAATTTGACTAAAGGTTCGTGTTTCTAAACAGAGGCTGTACATGATCGAGTACCATTTAAATGGATCCAAGTAATACAATTTATTGTTATCTCCACATTGGAGGAGAGCTAGTAAGAGGTGAACATGGCAGTGTGGAATATATGGGTGGGAGACAAGAGGGTCTAAGTTTAGAACAATCAATGACATATAATGATTTTGTTTCAAGGATTTGTGGGAAAATGAACATCAATATAGTGGGACCAACATTTTCGTACACTCTCCCGTTTGATCTATATGCACTTCAACCATTGAAAAATGATGAAGACTTGACAAACATGTTTCAATTTAGTGACCGATTTGCACGTGTATATATATGTTTAACATCAACAGTTGAAGACGAAGAAACAATTGAGAATGGAGGACAATGGTAAGCTATATCAAAAGAATATCTAATCTTAAATGATTCCGTGTATTTATTTATTTATTAATATTTATGTTTATTCATTAGATGTTATAATGCAGATTGAACAAAACAATCATAGGGTCTAACTCACCGGTCCCATATTCAATAAAGGATGTTGATATTAGAATGCAATCACGAGGATTTCATCAAAAATGTGTTGAATCACATGTTGGTCCACTAGAGTCAAGCCATTTTGAGAGTGCAATATTGGGTAGTGGGCATACCTTCTCAACTGAAAATGAATTTTGGGATGCAACATATCTCATGTCAGTAGGAGGTCATTTTAGATATAAGTTTAAAATGAATTGTCTTAAGCATATGATTGTAATATGTGTTGTTGAAGGATGCAATTGGAAAGTAACTACTCATGCTGTTGGGATAACAAAAATAGTTCAGGTGCAGACATTTAGAAATGAACATAACCACTATTTAGAAGATGTGTCAGTTTCCAAACCAACAGTTTGTTGTAATCAAGCCACAACTATTATTGACGATGTTATTCATTCAAATCCAGACTACTTGCCCCGTCAAATATGTAAAGACTTTCATTGACAATACAAAATGCAATTGAATTATTGTCAAGCATGGAACTTGAAAGAGAAGGCTAAAGAACAAATTCACAGTGTGCCCCAATGTTCATATAAGTTATTACCTTGCTTGTGTACAAGGCTTATTGAAACAAATCCAAAGATGATTGTTGAATATAGATGTTCGGATGATGGTCATTTTATACAATTGTTTGTTGTCCTTTCAGTGTCAATACATGGGTTTAAAATGGGATGTCGGCCTATTATATCAATAGATTCATCCCATATGAGTGGGTCATACAAGGGTGCTTTATTTTCAATTTCTTTTTATGATGTTGATTATGCCATGTTTCCACTTGCTTATGGCATATTTAGCTTTGAGAATTATCTTTGGTTCTTAGAGAAATTGAAGATGATCATAGGTGAAAGAGAGGTTATAATAATATCTAATAGGCACCGAGGGATTATTTGTTGTGTTTCAAAGGTATTTGGTAGTGAAAACCATGCACATTGCTATCGTCACATTAAAGAAAACTTCAGTAGCTTTCTAACAAAGTTGAACACTAAATGGAGGAAAGGAAAGGAAAATGCTTTGCAAATGCTTGATTCTATCGCCTATGCTAGGTTAGATAGTGATTATGAGGTTGCAATGAATACTTTAAGGACATTTAATCATGAATTGGCAAAGTGGGTTGAAGAAAATAACCCTCAACATTGGGCAATCTCTAAATTTAAGAAGATCCGTTGGGATAAGATGATAAGTAATCTGGCCGAGTTTTCTTCATTGAGCATATGGATAAGTTAGGATCTCTTTTATTCGAGCACAAAAATGGACTTGTAAAATAGAATGGGTGTATTGGTCCTAAAACAGATGAAAAAATTACATTGAACATTGCAAAAGGTGAAAATTATATCACTTATTTACACTTGGGTAGTTCGATGAAAGTATCCAATGGAAAAACATTCTTAGAAGTGGACTTAATGGAGCAAACTTACACATGTAAAGCATGACAAACGTCTAGAATCTCATGTGATCACGCTTGTGCAGCTATACGACGAATGGGGTTTGATGTATTTGATTATGTTGATGACTGGTATAAGTACAATTTGCAAGAGAAGATATACTCTAGAAGCATGCGTACTTTGGTAACGCATGACATGCCAATGATTGATGAAGATGAAACTATTCATGATGCCTTGTGTCATACTTATCCCTTTTTTAATCCTCCAACCACAAAGTGGCCTCTTAGAAGACCTAGAAAACGTCGAATCAAGTCTCAATTCATGTAAAAAAAAAACCATTCATTATTCTTGTTGTAATGAGCCTAAGCATAATCGTGTGACATGTAACAACCCATTGTTGTAACTATTTGATTAAACTTCATAATGTAACATTGACTTTATATTAGTGTGTAATAGTTTGGTAATCTTTATTGTTGTTTTCTTGATTATAAGTAATGACTAATTTATTGGATTTGTAGTGTTTGATGTACATATATTGTGATCGTATGTTGTTCTTCAATATTATGAGATATATTACATGATAATGTAATTGCAATAGCAAAATATGTACCTTGGTGATGATTGTTCAAAGATGCCATTGAAGTCACATAGATTCACATGGCGTCCTTGGCAAAAAAAAAAACATATTGTTAACCGGTGGGCATAATCGTGACCGACCTTTACATGTAGGGGCTACCACTTTTTGGCTGATGTCCTTTAATCATATTATTTAGTTTTGTGTGAAGTCTGCAATAGCCAAAATAAGGGTCGGTCTGTTAGGTCATAAGCATTCTGTAGACCCTCAATTTTGTCCCTTTAGCACATGTCTTTAAATTTTGTTTTCAGTGTTCCATAGTAGTTCCTTGGTGGCCCATTACTACTCGTACAATTTACCTTTTTCTGAGTCACCTCGGAGACTTCGGTTGAGAGATTTATCCGACCCCTTATTGTGACCCTTGGCAGCCCTAACTTAGACTTAGGCTTTTTTTTTTTAGGATAGCTTTTAGATACACTTGGCCCATTAGGCACTACCCTAGGCCCACTTAGTCTCATCTTAGGCCTGTTTAGGCACACTTGGCCCATTCGGACGTTTTTAGCGTGACTTGTATGACTTGTGTGGTTACATGGCTTGTGGGGCCCATTTTTGTATTTATTTGTTTAGTTTTAGTTTTATGATTATCATTCACTTTTATTAGTTATCTTCCTCTTTATATTATTATTTTCCTTAACTTATTTATTTATTTATTATTTATTTTTATTTATTTATTTATTTATTTTTACCGTTTCCTAATTTATTTACTTACTTATCTATTCGTTCAATTATTTAATTTCAAAAATTTCATGTTTTGCAAGGAAACTTACCATTGGAGTTTAAGGAAGGTGGGACTCTCCTCGGAAGGTTTTGGAGGGGAATTCAAAATGGGGAAGATTGCTTTCGAATTGGAAGATTTGAAAAAGGAAAAGGAGAAAAGAAGAGAGGAAATAAGAGAATTTGCCTTTTTAGAGAGATTTAGGTTTTAGGGGGTAATATATATATGTGAGAAAAGGAAAAGAAAAAAAAGGAGAGACGTATTGGAGGCATCGGAGGAAACCATTTAAGAGGAGAAGAAGAAAGAAGCACAGAAAACCAGTGGAGATTTTCTGAGGATAGAAACCAGTGCAGATTTTTTTTTTTTTCGTTAGAATGAAGCATTCCCAGGTATGTCTACTGTAGATTCCTTCTTCATTCCCATTATCCTTTTGTTATGTACTAATCTTTGCCAGATTTTGAGTCTTGCTTGGATGCTAGGGGGCAGAATGACAGAGGTCACATGCTTGTCTACATTGATACTTGCTTCTATAGATGTTATTGATTTATCCCTTAGGAGTTCTCTAATTTTGATTTAGTGCTGCTAGGTTCCATTTATTATTATTTCCTGTGCATTACATGAGAACTGTGGTTGTATTCGTTTGTTGGAATCTGCTCGTACTTATCCCATCATTCCAAACCCATTGAACCTAACATGAAATGGGTTTTCATTTAATGGATCACTTATTTGTTCATCCCTTTTTTTTATCAAACTCTATTTTGGCGGGGTTGTTTTTCCATAGTTGAGCATGCTTCAAATTGCTCTGTTTTGCTTCCCGGGTGTGTCTTCCTATATTTATGAATGAATAAGGTATAGATTTGTGGGCTTATGAGCTGTAAAGGTGATTTCAGTGGGGTTGAGATTCTGGGTCCACAAGAAAAAATAAAATAGCAGAAGAGAAAAATCTGTAAGAGAGTTGGGAAGTCCAGAGTAGTGCAAATCCTCTTGGGCGTCTTTGGTTCAGAAATATCAGAAAAGTTAGAAGGATGAGAAAAACAAGAAAGATTGTTTGCCTTTGAACTTTTGATTGCTTAAAGATGTTTGACAATGACCACTGTAAACAACCTGCTACTTTAATGGTTGTGATATTTGAATGTCAGTATGAAGATGTGATTGGGGTGAAAGTGCTGAAATCAGAGCTCAGGAGAAGATCATTGACTGTTGAGTCTGATATGGAATACAATTGAAATGCCAACATTGAGATATTTGGAAGAAGGGGTCTTGCTCCAGGAGTTAGACTTGGTGGGGTGCTTGGTGACTCACTTACCAGAGTTGTAGGAATGCAAGCAGATGCACTTTTGTTTGCAGAGGCCAGAAAACAGGGTTTTGATTCTTTGGAAAGAGAAGATGACATTTTTACTATAGAAGAGAAAGGATCTGATGCTACTGGTGACCATGATAGGATTGTGGTGAATGATGACAATATCCTACAGTGGGCACTTGTTCTGGAACCTGTTAGGGAGCTACCTACGAATGGGGAAATCAAAATTAGAAAGTGTATTTATGAGGCTCTGGAGAAAGATTCATCAGAATGGGCAAAGAAAATATTGGCGCATTCAATCGGTAAGGAGAATGGATACTCAGACCAATGTTCTCCACATGTACCTACAAGATGGCTCGATTATTCAGGACATTGTTTTTGGTTAGTTTCAGGCTTAAATGCATGACTATTGCGTGAAGACTATGATTCTAGTTTCTACGCATGAAAAGAAGTTGATTGGAAGGAATTCAGTTATTTATATCATTGTTAGGCCATGAGTTCAGAATTATAGAAAATTCATAGTTTGCATTGAAATACAATTAGTGGAACAAATCCCTGAAACTGGGCAGAATCTTTAACTTCTTCTAAGCAAACTTTGCAGATGGAGCCCACCTCAGTATAGAGGCATTCAGATGTTCTTAATTGTTTACTGACATGTGCCACTTCCAGACTATGGTTATTCACGTGGATGGTTTAATAGCTAAAATTCGTAAATACAAGAAAACTTGGTGCATATAAGGTGTTTAGGCAGCATGGAGGCTTAGCAGTTGGGAATTGATGGATGAGTACCTTGATGGGACTGACAAGGAAGGTTTACTTTGCAGCAGCTCTGAGAATAATGCTTCTTTTGACATGGATGTTGTGAAAATTCCTCAGGCCATGATAAAGAAAGACCAATTCTCAGTTGCTGAGAAAATTGCTCTGTCCAAACGAGCTCTGATTACCCTTCCAGTTGTTGCTGAAATCAATTGATTTGGCTGATCTGAGATTTACAAAAATGATGGAAAATTAGGGAAATCGGCTCAGATTTACACAGCCACCCCTTTGGGCAAGAGAGTGGCTTTACAAAGATTGGTTCTTGGTGCAAGTGGTCTTGGTGCCCAAGTTGGTGATTGCTGGCTTCGATATGTAAAGCTCTATCGCTCAGCTGGTTATTATGAGACAGCTAACCAAGCAATTCTGGAAGCTCAGGCTTCAGGTCCACCTAAAGCTCACATGGAGAAAGCTTTGGTGGGTTGTTAAAAACCTAAGCGAAGGTTCCGTTTCACTGCTAATCTCAGCAAGTGATTCGAAGCTCAAGCTATTCAACTTTCCAATGAGGGGAAGTTTAGAGTAGCAGTTCTAGTTTCACAGGCCGCACTTCAGTTTATTCAAGGTTTGTCTAGACTATTGGAATTCCTTAGTTTTGGAGCTGTTTGAGGCACACCATAATTTAGATAATCTTGCGATGGCTGCAAATACGACGGGACTGCAGATACCATTGATCCCTGGTACGGTTGATGGCCTTGGTTCACAACTTCTGCAGCGGCGGCGGCTTTATTCTGGTCTTATGTCACAGTTGAGATTGCTTATGATCTGTTGAATGGCTAAGCATGAAATTCTGATTGTTGAAAATAAAAATGGGAATATTGTTCGTGAAACCATGAAAGACAATGACGTCCTTGTTCAGTATAAGATTATGAGACAAATTCTGATCTATTTGTCGCACCTTGATCATGAGGATACTGAAAAGCAGATGCTGAAGAAATTAAGCAAGCAGCTGAAAGATGAGGATTGGACATGGAATAACTTAAATACATTATGCTGAGCAATAGTATCCATATCCGGTTCTATGATGGAAGAACAGGAAAACAGATTTCTGGTGATGGTCATCCATGATTTACTGAATTTATGAGAAATCACAAAAGGAAAAAATAATAAGGACATCCCCAATTACAACAGCAGAAAATATGAGGGTTTATCAACACCAGCTATTGTTTTAAAGTCTGAGCTTATGTATGCTCCCATGTTGGGGAATGGGTCCGAGTTACAGGCTTCTCTGGATACATGCTCTGCTTCAGTTCATGAATTTCGGATTCCTCCTAAAGCTTTCCTTGGACTGCATTCATATTGCCCCGTTCATTTTGATTCTTTCCACGCCGTGCTTGTCGATATAGGCTTACATATTCCTCTGTTGAGAGCTGGTATTCATGCGCCTTCATCGAAAGTACCCAGCAATTTTCATGCTGTTGAAGACGTTGCTGGAGAGAATCTTGACGGATCAATTCAAGTCTTTAAAGCATTATTTGCTGCCTGTGACAGACTTCTTGAAGAGCTCCAGAAACTTAGCAAAACGATTAATCAGACAATTGATTCAACTGATTTCATTTCCAAATTGAATGATACAAAGATGGTTATGTTCCATATCATTTTGCTAGAATCAAATTGTGCCAGGGAGCTTCATGGAACTACTCAAAGAAGGGCGAAGTGTTTCTGGAGATACTGAACGAGTGTTTGGATCAGATAACGAGTGCTTTATGGGACAGCCCATAATTCATGAAATTGTTCTTAATAGCTCAGTCTCAAAACATTCCTCTCATTGAATTTCTAACTCTTCTAATAACTGTCAATGGTGAGGATTATAGGTCCATTCATAGAGACAAAATTCTCAAGACCATTAGAAGATCAGATTGCTAATGGAGCTGTACCCAATTTTTCAGAATAAAGAACTCGGTTAGAAGTTCATGACACTTGTCAAGGATTGAAGTTCTATTCAAACTATTGTCATGACTTAATTTTTCCTAATTTTCTGAAATAATGCCTATTGCTCTACATAATATCTCGGTTTACGAAAAGCTTTACTCAACATCATCTAACATTAGTACTCCATGAAACCGATCAACAATTCTACAAGTCTCCAAGGCTTCCTTGTTATCAATACTAATGGTTTCCCTGGGATTAAAAATTCATGAACAAGGACTTTCTGGATCATTTAAATTTTCCTAGTCATATTCCTAAAGATTCTAATGAAATGGAAAAGGAGATTTTTCCCAGATCAGCTGGTATCTATATCCGAAATAAGACTGCTCGATCAAGTCAGAACGTGCTTGAACTTCTTTGTAAAGCGGATCAACTAAGGGATCAAAGTGCAGCATGCTCAGTTCAGATCTCAGAGAGGAAGCCATTATCTGAAATATCAGAATCAGAAATTTTTATGGTTCTATAGGTCACCTTCAGCGAAATCAGTCCTCTGCTTCTTAAATCAGTTAATTCGCTCAACTCACATACCTTTCCTGAGATAGAAGATAAGGGTCGTGCACGGTTGACATCCGTTCCTCCTGTTCGGTCTTTACCTCATTCTTATGAAGCGTCTCAAAGAGAGTCGGGGTATAATGAATTCTTGGGGAAAAGAGCATCCGAGACTGTATGCAAGGCATTTGATGAAGTATATGGAATAGAACTCGCATGGGGTCAAGTGGAAATTAAGGATTTATTACAGTCCCTTCAACAGCTAGAAAGATTATATTCAGAAGTTCATTTACTGATGTCACTGAAACACGATAACATCATCAAGTTTTATAACACTTGGGTTGATGATATGAATAGGACTATTAACTTGATTACAGAGTTATTCACTTCCAGGAGTTTGAGACAATATCGGAAGAAGTATCAGCATATTGACCTCAAAGTTACCAATCCGTTTCGAGTCCCACGGATGCCCAAGCTGTCTTTGAAACTCTGACAAGAAGGAGTAGCTATTCAGACCATCTCCAACAGTACACCCAGTGCTGATAGTTTCTGGTGGATAACAGGGGTCATTACAAGGAAATAGGAAGGTGCCGCCGCTATTCTTCTAAGGGAATTGAACTGAATGGCACAGCAGCATGCTATTATTGCTCAAGAACATCAGAATAACATGAACTCTTATCATTTCATCATGGAACAGCCTCCACGCTCTCTGCAGGACTCTGGGGAACATCACCTTCTGACGCCTATAGATCACCCCCTGTATCAATTCCATACAATGTGGACTTAGGACATCCTAAAATTCTACCAGCTGCTGAAGAAAGTTGTGTTAACAGACGACGAGTACTCCTGCTATGCTCTTGCAATGGGAAGAAATGGATATTGATGATAATTTGAAGGACAAAATTCGGATATCCCAAAATTCCCTGCAGCTTTAAACCAATAAATGCAGAATTGTCAAACCAGAATATCAATAACCAAGCTGATTCTGGAAAGCATTGGCGTCCTCTCCAACACTAAGGCAGGCTATAAAATTTTGAAAAGCTTCTCGAAGTTGATATAATAGAGCAATGAAAGATGGATGAGTTAATGGCTCTACTTGATCCAAAGCTCCAGATGACACAGAGGAGCCTAAACCAACCCAATTGGAAGTCTTCTTCTCAAGATGGCAATCATCCTTCATACAGTTCGTCTAAAGAGGAAGCTGCTTCCAGGTTTCAGATCGAATCTTATCCAGTTTAGGGAGGATGTCGACATCAATTATTAAGCGAGATATGCGATGAAAGAGGTAACAGAGGGGATGGTGATCTTTGTCATGATAAGGGTTTTGAAGGTCACGATTCATGCCCCAAATGCTCAGAAAGTTAAATTTGCAGAATCAGGGAGAGCAGAAAATGTCTGAGCAAATCTAAATAGCAAAGAAGAAACCTTCAGGAGAAACAAGAGGATAGAGGAGCTTGGTGTATTCTTGGCAGCCACTTTCAAAAGTCCAGAAATGCAGGATCCATCAAAAAGTCTCTAGCTTACTGCCCATTTGCCTTCACACACGCGACTAAGTTGCTAAATCTTTTTTTTTTACTAAGGATTAATTTCTTATTATGGACAATTTGATACGCCTGAAGAACGAGGAGTCATCCGAGGAACTAGACATCTGAAAATCAATTAAAACACGAGTACTCAGTCGAAGAAAAAATATCTGTGAGCAAGTTGACAGTAAAAACAGAACTCAGATGTTAATATAAGAGAAATTGCTCATACATATTCCCAGATCAGAAGTTGAAATTGCCTTTCCGTCAGTATTTCCTCCCTTCTACCATGGTGAAACACCCCTAGAACGATAACGGTGGTCCTGCTTTCTCCAATGTAGTAAATCTAAATGACTTCTCATCACCCTCTGAACCTGAATTAGAAGACATCAGTTGGAGTTCGCCAATCTGGTTTGGGTTGTGATGGCAGTAGTATGAGAATAGAAACTTTAGGAAGAGATGGCAATGAAATTCGTTTCTCCACAGTTGTTTTGAGTGAATTGAGTTTGCTGACAGTGACAACTAATGCCAGTATGCAGAATTCTATTTCAGCAACCTATAAAAGCATCCTTAGGCAACCCTAGCAATCCAGTCAAAAACAGTCCCAAATTTTACTCCATCATGGCTACCTTGCTACATACAACTTCTTTTCCTCTATTTGCTTCTTTGATTGGGAACTTACTGTTTTAAATTGAATTTTTGAACCATTGTTCAACTAAACACGCCCGACTTTGAAAAATTCATCTTAGATCCTTTCTAGGTATAAAATCCAGATTCTAGCACACTCTTGCTGCCATTTTCCTTCCGGCACGCGTTTTCACTATTTTATTTGATTTTTAATTATTTTCTTGATTTTCTCGACTTTCTCAAGCATGAACAAACTTCATGATTCCAAACAATGGAATTCATAGAATCAATTCATGCAAAATTAATTAGGGCTTTGGTGGGGGCCCGACATTCATGACACTCTCTTCAATATTGTTTGCTTGATATATTGATTTTCGATTCTTCTTAATGACATACATGAATTTTTGTTTTATATTTATTGTTGAGATACCCTTGTTCCCATAGATGTGTGGATGCTTGCTAATCAGGTACGCCTTTTCTACCCTATAACCCCAAAATTCTATGAATGTATATGTTCTCATGAGACACAACCATGTTTGATGCCATAATTGATTGCCTTGATGCTTGTTTGATCGTCTTTGATGAAAATACATACTATGTGTCATATCTCCAAACTAATCTCTTATGTTTCATGATAGCGCTTGAGAAGCCGTTCAGGTACGCATTTCGACTCTATTTTGTGGTTTGTTTTCTTGTTAGGCATGCAATATGTGAAATCACCTAGCCTACTTAGGTACCTATAATTAACCGATTAATGGCCACACTTCCCTTAACTTAGTCAGTAGAGACCTCTTTAGGGCTTAGAGGGGTGCTACCTCCTAGAGGTACCTTCCCAATAAGTAACCTGATCCCCGGACCTAGACTCGGGTTTCTCAAAGACATGCTTTTTCCAAAACTATGGAGTCACTTTTTAGGGTTTTTCTTTCTTGTTTTATTTTCCCTTTAAAATAAAAAATAAAATAGGTGGCGACTCCAACTTTTTTTCCAAAAATCAATTTTTCACAAAAATAAAAAAAAAAGCGAGTCTCGCCGAATCGAGTGGGGACGCACATGAAAAATGCGGGTCCACACATTCCTATCGTTTTTCTTATTTAAAATTAGCTTCATGTTATGTGAGGAGTTGGTAAAAGGGAGGTTGACCCATTGACACCATGGGAAGACATTCGAACGTTTACACTGTACCCTTAAAATCAATGGAATTTTTTTTACACAATAACATTAGTTCGGTATGTTATGTACAAAAGTCAATCTAGGGACGCTACCTTCTATTTCAAAGGCATGTCATTGTGTGAATGACATTATATTACTATGCTATATGCAGAAGGAAAAGTAGAGGTGCATCATTTGTTGCATAGGCATAAGCATGGGTATGATAACATTATTTTGGTATGCTATATGTAGTATGCAAATTAGGGGCACACCCTTGATTTTAGACGCATGCCTATTGGTGAAACCATTATATTGGTAGCCTATGTGCACTAGTCAACCTAAGGGCACAACTTTCATGGAAGACGCATGAATGTGGGTGAAAAACTTAATTTTGCTAAGCCATGTGCAGTAGGAAAAAGATAGGCATGACTCTTTGTCGGAGGCATGCCTTTAAGATGACTAGATTTGAGGTGTGGGTTGGGTAGTAAGACAAATAGAGGCTTGCTGATAGCTTGAAAGGTTGGCCCTTGACGTTCATATGAAATAAGCGACCACCAAATGAATAAATGAACAAAAGTTATGCATTATCAGATGTTTGGTAGATACTGTATGTTCTAATGTTTAGCACATTAATGTCATGCCATCTAGTGTTAATGAAGTTGAGATGTATTGTTCATAATCTAAATGAGGCATTAATCATAATGACAATAGGTGTGAATGTGACAATTGTTACAATTAATTAATTTTGGCAAGGTTAGTTACAAACATTTTTGTAAGCAATTAAATACCTAATAAGGTCCAAATAAGGTATTAAAATAATTTATGCTTATTTTATAAATGATGTAAGTCTTTTTGTAAGTGATATACATATTATTTCATATATTAACGAACACACACACACACACACACATATATATAGATATAGATGTATTAAAATAAGAGAGCATGAGGTCTCTAATTGATGTTAAAAAAATGTACAATACTTTATTAAAGTTAATAAGAAATGAATTGATCTTAAAGATATACGGAACACTGTGGATGATGTTACTAGGGTTTGAAACTCCATTACATGGTGGTGAAGGACTTCCCTTCAGTTCCTATGGGCTCTCGATAGCATGAGGCTTTGAAATACCAAATTTTATAAAAGATGTATCAAAAGTTGTAAATGATGTAGCAAAATTTGTCAAGGATGTACCAAGGGTTTAAAAGTCCGTTCAAGAGTAGAAAATAACCTTTCATCAATTAACACCGATCCCTAAATGAAATAATGGACCATAGGTGATAAGATGGGTGTCTTAGTGGCAATAGGATTAGATGTACCAAATTTTATGAAGGTGTACAAAATTTTGTGAAGGATATACCAATGATTCCAATGTGCGTTCAAATATGGGAATAAACCCCTAAGCACTTCTTTATGGGTTTTGAAATGAAATTATGGACCCTAGGCAATAAGATGGTCCCAAAAGCAATAGGATGGGATGTACCAACTTTTGTGAAGGATGTACCAAATTTTGTGAATGATGTACCTAGGGTTTCAAAGTGTGTTCGAATGTGGAAATTGACCCCCAATCACTTCCTTAAGGGTTCCTAAATAAAATCATAGGCCATCCATGTTCACATAGGGCTCCCAGAAGTAATAGGATCAAATGTACCAAATTTTGTGAAACATATACTATATTATGTGAAAGATGTATCAAGGGTTCCAAAGTGCGTTCCAAGGTGAGGATTGACCCCCAATCACTTCATTATGGGTTCCCAAATGAAATTATGGGCCCTACGTGATAAGATGGGGGTCCTTGAAGCAATAGGATGAGATGTATGAAATTTGACAAAGGATGTACGAAATTTTGTAAATGATGAACTAAGAGTTCCAAATTGTGTTCCGAGGTGGGGATCGACCACGAATCACTTCCTTATGGGTTGCCAAATGAAATTATGGACCATCCATGTTCAGATGAGGGTCCTGGAAGCAATAGGATCAGATGTACCAAATTTTTTAAAGGATGTACCAAGGGTTCCAAAGTGTGTTTTGAGGTGGGGATTCGCCGATCACTTCCTTATGGGTTCCCAAATGAAATTTTTGACCATAACTGATAAGATGGGGGTCCTGAAATCAATAGGAAGAAATGTACCGAATTTTGTGAAGGATGTACCAAGGGTTCCAAAGTGTGTTTTGAGGTGGGGATCAGCCATGAATCACTTTCTTATGGGTTTCCAAATGAAATTATGGCCCCAAGGTGATAGGATGAGGTTTCCAGAAGCAATAGGATGAGATGTACCAAATTTTATAAAGGATATACCAAATTTTGTGAAAGATTTACCAAATTTTGTAAAGAATGTACCAAGGGTTCCAAAGTGTGTTCCGAGGTAGGGATCAACCATGAATCACTTCCTTATGGGTTGCCAAATGAAATGATGGACCATCCATGTTCAGATGAGGGTCTCAGAAGCAATAGGATTAGATGTACCAAATTTTATAAAGGATGTACCAAGGGTTCCAAAGTGTGTTTCGAGGTAGGTATCCACCATCGATCACTTCCTTATGGGTTCCTAAATGAAATTTTTTACCATAGCTAATAAGATGGGGGTCCCGAAATCAATAGGAAGGGATGTACCAAATTTTCTAAAGGATGTACAAAATTTTGTTTAGGATGTACCAAATTTTGTAAAAAATGTATCCAGGGTTCCAAAGTGTGTTTTGAGGTGGGGATCGACCATGAATCACTTCCTTATGGGTTGCCAAATGAAATTATGGCCCCAAGGTAATAGGATGATGGTCCTGAAAGCAATATGATGAAATATACCAAACTTTATAAAGGATGTACCAAATTTTGTAAATGATGTACCAAGGGTTCCAAAATGTGTTCCGAGGTGGGGATCGACCATGAATCACTTACTTATGGGTTGCCAAATGAAATTATGGACCATCCATGTTCAAATGAGGGTCCTAGAAGCAATAGGATCAGATATACCAAATTTTATAAAAGATGTACCAAGGGTTCCAAAGTGTGTATCAAGGTGGGGATCCACCACAGATCACTTCCTTGTAGGTTTCCAAATGAAATTTTTTACCATAGTTAATAAGATGGGGGTCCCGAAATCAGTAGGAATGAATGTACCAAAATTTGTGAAGGATGTACCAAGGGTTCCAAAGTGTGTTCTGAGATAGGGATCGACCATGAATCACTTCCTTATGGATTGCCAAATGAAATTATGGACCATCCATGTTCAGATGGCGGTCCCAGAAGTAATAGGATTGAATGTACCAAATTTTATAAAGGATGTACCAAGGGTTCCAAAGTGTGTTTCGAGGTGGGGATCGACCACCAATCACTTCCTTATGGGTTCCCAAATGAAATTTTTGGCCGTAGCTGATAAGATGGGGGTCCCAAAATCAATAGAAAGAGATGTACCAAATTTTATAAAGGATGTACCAAATTTTGTGAACGATGTACCAAATTTTGTGAATGATGTATCAAGGGTTCCAAAGTACGTTTCGAGGTGGGGATCTGCCATGAATCACTTTCTTCTAGGTTTCCAAATGAAATTATGGCCCCCAAGTGATAAGATGGGGGTCTCGTAAGCAATAGGATGGGATGTGTCAAATTTTATAAAGGATGTACCAAATTTTGTAAAGAATGTACCAAATTTTTTGAAGGATGTACCAAGGGTTCCAAAGTGCATTTGGAGGTGGGAATCGACCCCTAATCACTTCCTTATGGGTTCCTAAATGAAATTATGGACCATCCATGTTCAGATGAGGATCTTAGAAGCAATAAGAGGGGATGTAACAAATTTTATAAAGGATGTACCAAATTTTGTTAAGGATGTATCAAATTTTTTGAAGGATGTACCAAGGGTTCCAAAGTGCGTTTAGAGGTGGGAATTGACCCATAATAACTTTCTTATGGGTTCCTAAATGAAATTATGGACCATCCATGTTCAGATTGGGGTCCCGGAAGCAATAGGATGGGATGTACCAAATTTTATAAAGGATGTACCAAGGGTTCCAAAGTGTGTTTCAAGGTGGGAATCGACCACCAATCACTTTCTTATGGATTCCTAGATGAAATTTTTTAGCGTAGCTGATAAGATGGGGGTCTCGACATCAATTGGAAGGGATGTGCCAAATTTTATGAAGGATGTACCAAATTTTGTGAAGGATGTACCAAGAGTTCCAAAGTGCTTTCCAAGGTGGAGATGGACCCCCGATCACTTCCTTATGGGGTTCCTTAATGAACCACATTGGACCATAGGTGATAAGATGGGGGTCCCACTAGCATTAGGATTTGGTGTACCACATTTTATAAAGGATGAATTAGTAACATAGACATGCATAGAAGCTATTTAAAAATATACCTTGATTAAAATGATAAGTATGATCGCCACAATGGAAATTTGTAGGAAATTTGACAAGACGTTTTGATTGCTTGGGAAGTAACAATTTGTTTTTCCATAACTACTGTTAAAATCTACCTACTTTACATTGCCAAAACTCATTGTAACAAAATTTTATGACACAATTGTTTCCATATATTACTTGGGCTCATCGTCTGACATATGAAAATTAGAGCTATATTCTATCATCATATGGTGATAGTTGACTTTTATGTCAATAGAATTCTATTGTTATCATCTACGTTTGTTATGGCAGTAGTGAAAATGTAATCTTGTCTTTCGAATTAGCATACGATTGTTCTCTTCTCTTATTTACAAAATAGTTGTCGCATATTCCACTATGTTACGACGAGCCATTGTTTGTGAATGCCTCCGCACTCTTGGGCAATTTAGCGCATGAAGATCCTCTACCAATGCATTCGACTTATCAACATGATCAGATCATTCATGTTCTAACTTTCCATAATATGCTCTTTGATCCTTATACCATAGACCTCTATAACTATATGGTTCCCCTAACACCTAATGACGATTGTATCGCTTGTGAGCATGTAGCCTCTTTGTAATGGGATCACTCATTTTCCCTATATGGGAGACACTTTGTTTACAACGTTGTGTTTGAAACACAACCAACATGGCTAAAATGAAGCATTAATTCATTAGAGAATGAGTTCTATTACCCAATGACGCCACATGATCCTTATAGTGATGTTATTGTGCATACGATGCAATGGGAGTGGACGTTCAGAGTAAACCAAGCTGAAGTATTGAGAGAAGATCTTCGCTTCTTAAGGAGTCTTATTCCTAAACGCCATGTCATGGCGTTCCTACTTAACACTAACTCCAACCAACGTAAAACAATTAACATGATTAGATAGGAAAACAATAGAATGGCAATTCGTTGTGATAGGTACTATATGTTATAGAATTTCCGCTAGATAGTAGAAAAAACTGGAAAGGTGCTTGATTCATCTATTGTTAACAACATTACGTCTATGCGAGAGCACTATTCTGATGTAGAGATGTCGGATGAGGAATCACCAATGTATATGCACCTTCAATGGTCGTATTCTTGTATGCATGATAATGTTAACAATCCACTATTGTACAATTATCTTTTCGTAATGGTAGCATATGAATTGTTATCATATTGAGGACTACATTATCATAATTGAAGTTGTAATATTATGTGAGGTTACGTTTAAAAATTGTGGTAATATT
Source organism: Vitis vinifera (assembly GCF_030704535.1). Taxonomy (NCBI): domain Eukaryota; kingdom Viridiplantae; phylum Streptophyta; class Magnoliopsida; order Vitales; family Vitaceae; genus Vitis; species Vitis vinifera. The sequence continues at coordinate 16,709,940 of NC_081810.1, read as the reverse complement.
ATGCTAGGAATGATAGTCATAATATATTCATTTGATAGAACATAACATGTATATAGTTCAACATTAATGATGGTTGCAACATATTCCTCCTACAACAATACATCAGGTATATGTACATAGGATTCCATATATTGTGGGAATTTGGAGAAGAACATATTCCCTACCTACACTATGTAGAAGGTTAGATGTACCAAATAGTTGTGCATGGAAACCTTTTTGGAAGGAATATATTCCTCATATGTGTATGATGACATCCCATTGTCTCATCAGTAGGAATGAGAAGATTATGGACGTATATATGGATGTGAAGGGATTGAGAGGAAGATACAGCCTCTAATGACATTGTCATGGGTAAATTAGACTAGATGTATAATCCATTATATGCATGACAAAGGTGTATAAAATGGGTGGGCCAACAAATAGTTCATTCCATATGTGAAACATTTACAAAGCACCACACATTTAGAGGCAAAATTTGGAGCTTTGCTTTAGTGAATCTACATAAAAAAAAAAGTTTGGTTTGTAGGGTAGGTGGTGGTTGAATGTGTTTAAAATTTTGTTCAAACATTTGTTTTATGTACAAATTATAACATTTGATTTGTAGGTCTTGCAATCATGTCAATCCACTTTGTTCATGCCAATACCCTGATTTCAAATGAATTGTTTTTATTTTGCAGTTATTAAGGATGGCCAATGAAGTATATTATGTAGTTTTCACCGGTCAAAAATGAGGTATTTACAATTCGTGGCCAAAATGTCAAGAACAAATTGTTGGGTACAAAGAAAATGTGTATAAGTCGTGCAAAATGTTTGGAGAGGCTAGACGGGCGTGGGTGTTCTATGAACCACGTTGGAACCGTACGGAAAACACATCTATGCCAACCTGGGAAAATAAGTGAATCTCCCAACTCTTATGGAACATAAAGGAGAAAATGGAATGCATTGGGCAAAACATCAACATTTCATAACTCCTTTCATCATGGGTTGTCTTTTCACTATTGTTTTTATGTGGATAATATCAATTTTTTTTAAAATGAATTTAGTTCCTTCATGTCATATAGATGTATTGCTAAAAAAAACCTATATGACAAATAAGGTTTAGTATGTGGAATCATCTTTATCAAAATTATAAAAATTGAAGTTAAAATTAGGGTGAATAATCATGTATACATGATTGGGATAAATACTGATAATATAAATCAATGGATGACAAAGTATTAAGTAATGACAATGTTTTTTTAGGCATAGGCTTAAAGGAAAACTAGGGCCACACCCTTCATGTCATAACCATCCCTAGTGGTATGATAACATTGGAATCTTATGTTATATGCAATACATAAACTAATGTCCCACCCTTCAATTCACAGGTATGCCTATGTGTCAAAGTAGTGTATTCGTATGTCATGTGCAGTAGGAAACTAAAGGCGCACATTTCCTATAAGATGCATGCAAGTGGGTGAAAATCTAATTGTCATTATTCTATGTGAAGTAGCAAAAAGATAGGCATGCCCATTATGCAGGTGGCATGCCTTCATAGTGAGTACATATGACGTGTGGGTTGGTCATTATGGTTAGAAGAGGTGGGCCCAAAGCATGAAGAGTTGGACTTAGACATTCACATTGTAATAAAATGCATGGACAGTTGCTTCATATGTGTTGAAGCCTAAAATATAGAGCCACAACCTACTAAGATGGAAAAAAAAAGCAAAATTTTATCCACACATTCAAAATAATTTAAACTAACATATAACCAATGTCACAATTACACATAAATATTGCATAGAGTGTTGATAATTGTTACAAAAGATTATAAAGTTTAGTGATGATTAGTGAAAGTATGCATGTAGATAAGCATTGGAAAACATTAAAGTAAAATAAGCTTAAAAGTTGTTTGAGAACGAGAACTTTAAAAGTTATTACAGAATCCATGAAATTGTCTTGCGCACACATAAGCATTCGATTGTAAGACCACCAGAAACTAAGGTTACTAATCTTCATCAGCTGGTGCAACTTTGTCTTCTTCATCACAACCATCATCATCACCATCTTCCTCGTCATTTGTGTGTGATGGCGTAGGAGGCATAGCATTAGGGTGCAATGCTTTCCATGCTGCAATGGAATGGTCGTATTGTTCATGCATAAGCTTTAATTGTTTGTTCATTGATTTGCATGGTGCGTAAATGTCCCCAAGCTGGGAACTTTTACTCGACCTATGTGAAGAACAAATTTTCATTTGTTTCTCCATCGACTGTTTCATGCGCATAGGTTGTATGCACAACATTGACTCATAAGGCAGTGACTTGAAATCCAACCTTGCATTTTGTAAAAGCAAGCAAACAGTTGAACCATATGGTAACGCACGTGTGCTCAAATTACTACATCGTGCCTTAATCATGTTATGACAAATAATTACAGGCAAATTAATTTTACGGCAACGTGCCATGTGGAACAAAATGCACAAAACATATAGTGTAAGCCCATTAAGATGACCTTTCTTATTCAAGATGGTATGGAACAATATCAGATTGAGAATCCTATATTTTGGCAAAAAGGAATTGCGTTCAACACTTGTACCTAACTAAAAAGAATAGTCGCATAATTCCTTTGTTATTGTATTTGCCATTGCCTTGATATCAATCTTTGGAATACAAAAGTTAATCGATTTCTTGGGTGTTTCCAAAGAGAAAGTGCATGCAATAAGGGATGGAGATACTCGTACAATAATTCCTTTGAATGAAGAGTCAAATGAATATTTCTTCTCGTCAGCATTTCTGATATTATTGTAGATTGCTCGCACAAGAGTTGGATAACATTCTTACATTAGTTGTAGAAATGATCTCAACTTGTAAAAGTCGAGTAACTGAACGACACCATGTTCTTGAAAACCAACAATCAGTATGACATGCTCTCTGACAATTGGACATTTTACTATGAGCTTATCATATTCGTTTTTATCTGGTGGGTGGCGAGGCAGGAAAGGGTCGTGTGGGACTTCTTTAGGTGCAGTTGATGTTGAGCCATGTCTAACCTTCTTTTTAGGAGACATGATGTTTGGTGATTCTAATGACACTACATATCGAAGGCGAATTAAAAATTCAATGATGCAAGGTAGTGATGAAAAGTATAGAATCATTGCATCCAACTCAACCAAAAATAGCTTAAAAAGAAATTCATGTAACTCCTGAAAGAGTGACTAAAACATCCAAGATAAAATATGTGTAGCATTGGAATGAAGTTAAAAAGATAATGCAATGAAGTATAAAAGACAAACCTTATTAGTGCTGCAATGATAGTAACTATTAATGAGTATGGTTGTGAAATTCTGAGAGTGAATGGGTGGGTTAACTACAATCGAGGAAATGGGTGGGTGGAAGCTAATGGTTATGATGTGCAACGTGTATAGGCGGTGGAATAAGAGGTGTAAATGGAAATGAATGAGAGTGGATGGGGATGTGATGTAAACCAAATTGAGTAAATGGTTGAAGTTGGAATAGAGGCCAGCTTGTCAAGAGATGTAACTAGTACATACATTTAATGTTCCATAATGAGTGCAGAGTTACAAGTCACTCAAGTTGGATGGGATGACACTACATGAATGAAGTCTTCTACCATCCTACCATTTGGGACTATGATTATGTGCAGTGAATGTAAAGTTATTATATGGTAGGTGTATAATAAATATTGGTAATAGGTTACTTGTAGTTATTAATGGTCAACTATGGTACAATCAAATCAAATGCTACAACAATTTTCCAATCTTCTTTCTCTTGGACATAAAATGGCCAAATTCAGGATGAGTTGTTATACACAAGGTTTAAAATATCGCTAAATACAAATATATCGGTACTTGAATTTTACAAATATATTAGAAATATTGGAGAAATATCGATGGATATTTTGAAAAAAAAAAATCGATGTGGCGAAAATTATTCAAAATTCATGAGAATGCTTGAAAAAACTCAAAAAAAAAAAAAAAGTAAGAATATATATATATATATATTAATATTAAAGTTACTTTGTAAGTGTAATTGATATAAGTACGATTAAAGATAATATTTGTCAATTTTTTTTATTATAAAAAATTAGCATAAATTCCTTTAATATATTCATATTTATTTATTTTAAAATTTAAAAAATACTTTTATGAAAATATATTTTATTACATTTTAAATAAAAATAAAATTGATTTATATAAAATATTTTATTTGAGATTTGATTTCTAAAAATTTATTACAAATATATGGTGACAAATTTTCTATTAACATTAATTTATTTAAATAATTAAAATTATTGATAGTTGATCTTATCAAATTAATTTTAATTTATAAAATATTAGGACTTCATTAATTTTTTATATTGTAGCAATTTTGGAGTAAAATTATATTTTTAATATTTTAAAATAAAAACATTTAAAATTTAATAAAATTAAACGGATAAATAAAAAAATTAAGAATAAAGCAATAGTAATTTTTTAAAATAGCATTAATGAGATAAATATAAAAAGTAGTTAAAAAATAATAATATAAAATAAAATGATAATATAGATTTAAAATTAAAAAAATATAAAAAATAAAATTATAAATATTTTTTGAAAGTAGTTATTTTTAAATAGATTAGGAAAAAAAGTTGATTTCTGATAATCATAGTGATAGGAAACAACATCGCGAGGTGATGGATGAAACAGGAGTGGAAAAAGAGACTAAAATCATAATATGGAGTAAAGAAAAATTCATTTCCCTGGAATTTTTAGTAATCAATGTTGCTTGCAGGTTTATACAAGAGTTGAACTAGTTAAGAAAAATGAAAACATTTAAAAAGGTGAGTTGGAAGTGAGTCAGATGGGTTCAACATCCAACACTGGTTTGACTCTATATGAAAAATGATTATTAATTTTAAAAAATTGTAGATAATGTAAAAGGACATGCCACTATACATGGACATTTCCATCTAGAACCCACATGGATTGTAGAAATGGGAATCCCAGTACTGATCTCCTTCTAAAGAGTTTCCTGTGAACACAATACGCTATTCATTTCTCAAATCTCAATTTATACTGACACAAAAGCATGCCACCTAAAAGCCATTTCCAAAAGTTAACATTGTTAAATGCAATGAAAGAGGTAAAAAAATGATCGCATTTACAAACCCATAAAATGAAATCACTAGAAAATAATAATGACACCCATCCATAATAATTCAAAAACGCAGTTGAGAGAAAGTACGTACTGAGAAATTCACGTTCAAAAGATTCTTTTTCAGGGATTGGGCTCATAGGTAGAGAGAAACAGAGAGACATAGTGAGAAATGTGATTGGAAGGAAAGAGGAGGTATGATGCAATAAAAAGACTAGGAAAAAGGGAAAGTAGGAAGATGGCAACAACTACTACGAAAAAGGAAACTGATGAGTATGCAAACAAGTTGGAAAATACATTCAATGCTGTTTGCCACTTTATTAATTTATTTGATTGGCATAATTTAAATTTAGAGATAGAATTGATTTCCAAAAGATATCCTTAGCCAATTCGTTTCTTCCATAAATTCATCTAATATAAATGTTTTTTCCCAAAGTAACTGCTTTTATGTTCAAAAGCTAATTAAAATTTGATCCTAGAATCATAATTATTTAACACATTAAAAAAAAGGCCAAAGTTCATGAAGTATTCTCAGGCACTTAAAAATTATGAAATCTGATCAGATTTCAAGTGCATACAACAGATATGGGAGGAAAAAAAACAAGATCAGTAATAAGGAAAACAAAAAAGATACAGTTGGATGTACATGTTATGACAGATGTTGGAACAAACATTATTAAATCATGGTAGAACCCTTCAAAAGGCCTCACTAGACCATCCATGCCAAGAATAAATTCCATTCTAGGCCTAATCCTACTAAAAGGCCCCACAATGGTGAACTGTAGGCCATGCTTTGCCCCCTCAGCTGTAAAAAATGAAACAAAACTTCAGTTGAAGCCTGTATGATACACATGCATGGTAAGAATCATCCACATTAATGGAAAAGTCTAGTCACCATAAATCAACCTCTTAATCAATTGCTTGCCACAGGCATAAGACCACCTTTGCTTCTCAATTGGACAAAAAATGCAGGGAGAGACATCTTATTTAAGGACATATTCAATGGGATCCTAATATCATTTGATAATATAAAAATTTAATTCATTCAAACAATAAGACTAGAATAAAACAAATAACAAATAAAATATGATAGCTTCAAAAACAATTTCTATTTCTTATTCTGCAAATAAAAATAATAAAGCAATAGAATGTCCACTATGATTAAGACCAAAGAAAAAACCCTTTGTAGTGGAGGTAAATACCTGTATCAATTACTCTAAATCTATTAACCAAAGAAGAGAAATATTTAAATGCAAACTAATCGGAAAGAAAAACACTTGATGGAGAGCCTTATGATTTTCCATACCTAATTATCAAATGGCATTAACTATTTTCACTAGGGTGATTGTGAAAATCCCATAAGCACCTTCTTATTGTAATGGACCATAGATGTCCAAGTCTGAACCACTTATTGAAGAGCCTCAATCACAATTGGAGTCGTTGCAAGTGCTACATCTATTTACTGTTGAAGTTGAGATGACTAAGATAACTGCCTTGCAGAGTGCCTATAGGTGTTATCCATTGGTATACCAATACAAAAGATTGAGAGGGTTTTAAATTTTGCCAATTTAGCTTTTCATATAAATATTGTATGGAAGCTTTAGTTACAAAGAATGAGTACAACACAACTACTCCTAATAAACACTAATTTATGGAAGCATAAAGAAATTGTCAATAATATAACCTGAAAAAATAAATGTCATTTACTATAGTTTTATATATATAGGGAGGGGATATCAACTAACTTGGTAATAAAATGAACCATGCATGCACTGGAAGCAAAGGTATTAATAACTTATCCCTTCTAGTGTTCCATAAAGAAGGCATGACATAACCTTAAAATCTATTATTCACTACCTATGGCTAGGTAAGAGTTTAAATTAGAATGTATAGTTAAAGAATTGAATGACATATAACAAAATAAATGAATTGTGAAGGTTACCCAGTAGTATTATGCATCGTTGGTCAACCAAATTTTAGCTACAACCATTTCACCAAATTCATTTTCGCTATTAAGAACCATTGAAATTGCAAATTTCAATCTTTCAAGGCTCATGCGTTCCTACACATTAATCTTATGTTAGGTCTTACATACCGGTAACGTTTAACATGCAGATTTGAAAATAAAAGCATAACGTCATATTTAACAACTTACATAATTAATGGCTCTATTAAGACCACTTTCATCCTATTGTTGCATATAAATAATAACATACATCCCATTATGACATCTGCAATAACGAGCATGATTTTTGACATAGGACCCAATTAGGATTGAAAATAATATATGAATAAAAAAAAATTTATCTCACAATTTTGGATCTCCTACTATATTTGTATACTATGGATGTAAATTCTTTATATTGACATCATTCCGTTTGAAGGGATTTTTTAATAAATGCAACATAAATCCAACAACTTTGGAAGCTTCATTAACAAAGTGAATATGTTGCATGCTATGATATGATGAAAGCAGATTCACCCTTTTAGCCTCCAAATTGATGACCATGATCACCCATTCATTAAATTGGAATAAGGGGATATAAAACTACAAAACATACAATCATCATAACAACAATGAAGGCTTAAATATTTGAAGTATAAATTTGAAATTACAAATAGTTTTCATCAATCTATGTAATCGATACAATAGCCAGACATTACCTTGTTGCAATGTTCAAGATCAATACAATAGCCACCTAATATTTTCTTTAGTGTTGATTTTGACCTTGACTTGCTCATTGAACCACATATTTCATAAAAAAAAAGTATTTGAGATCATAGTAATATGACTAAAACTATACATGTATCTTATATTATGGACAAGATTTGGTGTACTCGGGAAAAAAACCTCACCCCAAAGTATGGAGAAATGTTAAATGATCGATGGAAAAATGAGGTTATTTTTTCTTATTTATCATAAACCTTACCAGAATATCAATGAATCTCTCCCCTACTAAGCATTGAAGTTGTTCTCGTGTCACGCCATAGCCATCGTATGCACAAAGCACCTCACTATTAATTACATGAAACACAAGACATGAGTAATATATATTTTTTTTAAACAAATCCATAATCATAGTATTGTACGAACAATACTTGCTAAACTTGTGATTTGTGACTAACCTAGGATTTTTTGACTCATCAAACACATAGTCGGCAACATGTGTCTCTTCCTTAGTTAACCTTTTGTATTTTGATACACATAATTGTACAAAAGGTGACTTGCACACAACTGCTCGTTGCCTATGACGACGTGCTTTAATTTTTACTCTTCGTGGTCTTATTTCTTATGAGGCTTGTGGCGCTACATCTGCATTGTTATCCATGCATGATTGAACTAACACCAACATATTGTGTGGCCTGGGGTGAAGGTGATCCTTGTTTGCAAAGAACACACCCTCTTCTACGTGGGGTCTTTCCAACACCCTTTCATTTGTACATCCAAGGCTATCTTCAAAAGATGGCCTTTGACCACCAGAATGAACAAGTGAGTGTTGTGCATTATTTGCATCAAATGGTGCATCACTTTCATTCACATGTTCATGCGAACTCGATGGTTGGCCTTCATCTGTGCGATAGTGTGAAGAGGTAAAACGAGTCTTTAACACATTCATGTCATGATTGTATGATGCAATAAGGCTATTAACATGACTTTGTGCATCGGTGATCTGACGTCACGTTGCCTCCATGTGAGCAAAAATAACCTAAGTCAAACATAATGAAGGGACATTAAATTATATATGTTTGAACTAAGACTTAATATAAGCTACTATTCATAGTCATTGGGTATGAAGGATTACATCAAAGTCTTCAGTCTCATATGGTCAACTAGGTCATCAAATGCAAGAGCTTCATTTCTTTTAATTTGATTTTGTTCTGCTGATGTGCTAACTAACTATCATTGCAAAACATATAAATTGTCATCCCAATAATCCAATTACAATGTTCATCAACTACCTTAATATAACCAACAACCAGTTATACCTCAACTTTGCCAAATCCTCCAAGCATTTCCAACTCCAACTTTATGTGTTGTTTTACCAAAAAAATGTTTCATGCAGCAACCAGAGGCGTGGTAAGTTCCACATACATGGTTGGAAAATTAGATATTGAAAAAGTAGAATATATATTGCATTATATAAGACATAATTAGTGGTAACATCATGGCCAATATAGTGCACTATCATTATTAAATATCAAATACTTGAACATATACTTATAAATAAGACACATAGTTACCTGTAGAAACATCAAACACCCTTTAATCCAAACACTTTCCTTCCTCCTATGTTCATGTATAGCTTGAATAAAAAAAATTCTAATACAAATTCTCCCCAATTTGTTCCTAAGTAACTACTCTCAGGGTGTATACCATAATGCGTGACTACCTTCCAAACGAGATATGGGTGCTAATAAGGTTGCACATGTGAAAATCAAGAAGACCCACTTAAATTCCTCAATATCATCAATGTCAACCATTAGTGCCTCTATATCCTTCAAACTCGACATTGGACTAGCTTTAACAGTTCCCTTGTCAAAGATTAACTTTCTTCCATTATGTGGAATGCCCATCGTGATCCCAACATCATGACATGTCAAAGGGACTTTCTTACCCCCAAATAACTCGAGTTGAGAATAAGCAATGTTTGTGTTTCTTATCAATAAAAAACATAGATCTAAATTCACTTCCTTGCAACCTAATTGCAATAGCCTGCCGAAACCAAGTTATTACATCTTTCTTCACTTCTAAGAGCAAATGTATTCCAGAAAGGAATCTACAGCCAGAACAACGACACCGTCTGTTCATATTATCACTGCATTAAACAACCATAATTCATTAATAAATGAATCAAATATTAAAGACATGTGAATGTGAATATAGTGTTCCTATATACATTCATCATAATTATTACATAAATATAACATATATTAACAAATAAATGGGAAACATTTTGTTACATCATGTAAATGAAAATAATTGAGATAGGTTTCCCCAAATCTCTCAATAATATGGTTATAAAAAAGGGTCAACCTGTTATATATAGGGCCACCCACTATGATACCCACTGCCCAAAAAAAATCGCACAATGTGCATTTCAATAGGATGAAATGACTATATAAAATTTTAATTTCTTTTAAAATTAATAATTTATGTAAGATTTAATTATTGTTACTAAACTTGTTGCCATGGTATGAATTATGTGTGTATCACCAAAATGAGATAATGTTTTAAACTATATTTAATACTTGAATTCTTAATTAATATATACATATAGTCCATTACTTTTAGGTTGCTAATCAATAAATGAGAACTCTATCCACCAACTTGAAAGACACATTATTGTGTCCTTAATGTGACTCAAATCTATATTTATTGGTTGTTATATTAATATTTAGATAAATATTTAATCATTTCATATTAAAATCAATTAGTATTCACTAAGAATAAGTTGAATCTCTTATGATATTTAAAATCACATTTTATAGTTCTGTTTCAAGAATATGACTCTTATTTGTAATACTAATATTTGGATCGAGTTTGAATCATTTCATCTTAAAATCAATTGATGTTCAGTACATGTAAATCAAACATTTTATGATATTTAAGATCATGTCTTATAGGTCTATTATAAGAATTAATCATCTTTAACTCAAACTTAAAAAAAGTCATCCATATAACTCCAAATTCCAAGAAGTTTTTTTGAGGAGAGGTGAAGAAATATACTAGCTAGTTTCCTATAGTGGGAATCCCAAATCTGACTAAATATGATAAAGGCATCTAAGAGAAGGACTAAACTTCACACTAAGATATAACTTATTCCACTATCTTTTATTAGGTCCCATTTCATCACCGATTTTATGGATTGCTTCATTAATTTAAGAAAAAGAATCCCTAATATGTCTGATTTTCTATAATCCCATACCAATGATGGGACTTTATCAATCCAACACACTCCTAATTTTCTAAGTTTGTCACTATTGGAAATAAAGACATGTTCTCAAAATGACCCCTTAGTTCATGATTGTGACTCCAAAATGATACAAAATATATTACAAATAAGCCAAACACACCATAATGTGGGTAACCAATTTTGAAGCAATGGATCACAAGTTTGTCATCTTTTGGTGATCATATCAGCTTACCATCCAAGAATTCATCACTAATTTAAAAAGTAATTGATGTGTGAATCCCATCATTGTCTAATTTCTCCTCAAACCCCTTCATGCATATTTATGCTATAAGGACAATCCCATAATATGGAAAATGATGCCATTTTCCATGAGTAATGAACAACCTTTTTAAATTGTTCCACAATATTTTAATAAAGTGCCTAACACATGATCAGACTTTGTTTCATATGGGCCTACCTCATTTTCTCACACCTAAGATCAACAAATTATTGAAAAATAAATGAATTTTCTTTAAAAAACAAACAAACAAACAAACAAACAAACCCAAGTCATAGCTTTTATTTTCTTTTCTTTAAAAAATATTTTATTTTCTTTAAAAAATATTTTATTTTCTTTAAAAAATTACAAAAGTATGTATAAGGTAACTAGACAAAGGAAATAGGCATGTCATAACATTTGAAGTTGAATAATTGATGACAATAAGATGGATTCATGCACTCACTTTAATTAATAGCAAAAGAACAAATTAAAGGGCATGTCATAAATGTATTGTGTTGTACAATCATATAGGAGCTGATGATTGAGTTCAAACAAAGCTAATAAAGAAGTTTAAGTATATGATTAATGGCTCATAAGTGGAAAAAAAAACATCTTGTTTGGCCACATTAGCTTCTTGTCTGATAAAGAAAAAGACAAATTAATGGCCATTTACATCATATATCACATATATATGCCTTGAAATGATACACTGGATTTATTTCTAGATTAATGAGAGTTGACATGTTAGAAGATAATGGCCTCTCCTTATGATGTGGTCAAAGTATATCTTGTGTTTTTATATGACTCCTCATTAATGTTCTTTTCTGTTATGCTGCTACATAAAATTAGGCCTCCATCTATGTTCTAATTTTATACAAAATTCTGATTCTATCCCATAATGCCATGAAGATTCTAGCCCATGGGGGAGGTACCTTCCATCTCGTTAGCAATTCGGATTTCCACAAGTTATTAAATAAAATAATATTTTACAGTCTATAAAATATAAGTCACATCATCAAATAAAAGATTAAAAATTATATATTTCAAAGTCATAAAATGAATAATTAGTTACTAATTATTCATAAAATTAATTTTTTTACTATAAAAAATAATTTAGCAATTATCGAAAAATAATAAACTTAATACTTGAAAATTAGTTACTAATTTAACATAGCTAATTATTTATAAAATTATTTTTTTTTGTAAAAAATAATTTAGAAATTATAGAAAAACAATAAACTTAATACTTGAAAATTAGTTACTAATTTAACATAGCTAATTATTTATAAAATTATTTTTTTTTGTAAAAAATAATTTAGAAATTATAGAAAAACAATAAACTTAATACTTGAAAATTAGTTACTAATTTAACATAGCCAATTATTTATAAAATTATTTTTTTTTGTAAAAAATAATTTAGAAATTATAGAAAAACAATAAACTTAATACTTGAAAATTAGTTACTAATTTAACATAGCTAATTATTCATAAAATTAATTTTTTTACCTTAAAAAATAATTTAGCAATTATAGAAAAACAAAAAACTTAATACTTGAAAATTAGTTACTAATTTAACATAGCTAATTATTCATAAAATTATTTTTTTTACTCTAAAAAATAATTTAGCAATTATAGAAAAATAATAAACTTAATACTTGAATATAATTAAAAACTAAAAAGTATAAATTTTGTCTTATCATTTTCATTTTTTCATAATTAAAGCTCTTCTCCAGCATAATGTAACTTCAAATGAAACAAACTGAGTTTTTCTGAACCTCAAAATCCATCATGTTGATTATGAATGATATATTTAGTTTTTCAATTCATTCAAAACAAAGACCCACTACCTCCAGGGAAGTCCCTCTAGTTTAGAAACTTTCTCCCAAAGCCTTTCCCAATCTGACTTTTGCCAGACCATGGTGCTGATAAAAACTTATGGGTTTTCTCTAGCTTATTCATTAGGATGAGTTGATCTTAAGGGAGGGGATCATAGTCTTTCAACTCATCTGGAATGTCACGAAGCAAGAACAACTTCATGCCCCTGTTCCGGTCTGGATGTAGCCCCGTCATCAGTAGCTAAAACCAATGTGGGTCATTCCCCATAAGGCCCTGGAAGCTGCATCTTATCTAATGGACTTATCGTTTGAAAGATTTCATTTTAGTAGGAGGCAATATAGACTAAAACCATGAGCACTTCATTAGTATAGCATAGCTCCAATCTTAAAATAAACGCATTTACTTGATCAGTGTGACATGTTTTTTTCTTAAGAACCAATTCATCTTCTCTCTAGGTTTGGATCATAATTGTGAGATTTTAACTGAAGAACAAATTAAGGAATGGAGTTCTATAGTGTCAAATTTACCCATTTTAATTTCACAAAAATAAACCTGCAAACTTGGATAAATAAACTGAAACTATTACCTAGATGTTGGTGTGTACAAGCAATGCAAGCTACTATAAAAACATCATGAAGAATATATTGTTTCCTTTCCATGACAATTACAGAAACGAGGGAGGCTAGATTCGATCTCAACAAGCAATGATAAGAACCCAAATGAAATAATAAATCCATTACATTCGTACATGGGAAAGCTTATCTCCAACAACGTTTTACTTGCTTCAAGTGTCTAGTGTCCTATTCCAAAACCAACGAAACCAGTGACCCACCTAAAGTGTCCTCCTCTGCTCTCTCTCTCTCTCTCATTTTTTTTTTCTCCTCCCACCTCGGGCCACCTCTCTCTATTTTCACCGTTAGCTCCCTTGGCGAATTGTGGCTATGAATGAAAAGGAAAGAATATGGGTTTCTGGAGTTAGGGTTTGGTTCAAGAGAGAAGAAGGGATCTAGGAGTAAATCTCACTATCCATTTTGTTATGTTTTGGCAATTTTTTTTTTTGAAAAATCAATCCATGTGATGTGTCTAGTTGGATGGTGACATGTACATGAGCCATGTCATCGACTTAAGTGGACAATTGATTTGGACCTTGCTTATGTGGCTTTTCTAAGCGACTGATCCAACTAAGAGAGTTGTTAAAGTATAAGATGACATTTTTGGTAGGGCCTCAACATCACTATTACAGTGTATGAAAGGCCATTTATTTTCCCCAAAATCCACTGAATTTGAAAAGTAAAAAGCAAAGTTTCTAAAAGGCAAAATTTTGCCCCTTGGTGTATGGTTACATAAATTTCCCTGTTAGTTATTGCCTTATTAGTACTCCATGTTCTATTTAACAAAGTATATGGCAGTGATTCTAGAAAGTGTTTTTGCTCTTTCTAATACTTGAAATTTTTTATTTTTCAGGTATTAAAAATGCTAAAAATACTTTTCAAAATCACTATCAAATGTACTCTAAATGGGATGAAATCATCCCAATTTGTAACAAGAAGGGGTGTTGGGTAAAACTTTTTACTATTTATTTAATTATTTAAAATGATTTTAAGTTAAATTATACGTAAATTGTTAATTTAAAACTTATTACTTAATTCTTACTAAAAATATTAATATTATTTGATAAAATTAACTTAAAATATATTTTAAATCATCAAATTGACATATTCATTTTCATAAATCATAATTAGGGCAAAAAATGTTGAGTAACGGTAAATGTTGTGGAATAACAAACAAGATTATGGAGGTAATTATGACAAATGGTGGTAAAAAAATAAAATGAAGATATAAATTTAAGAATAAGTTAATTATTTTTATTTATTATTTAGAGTTGTTTTTAACTTTAAGTCATGTCATTAAGTTATTTTACCAAACATACTTAATTTACTTAATAACTTAAATTAAGTTATTAAATTAGTTTAAGTCATTAAGTTGGTTTACCAAACATCCACTAACTCTTCACTTTTTTTTCACCAAAAAAACCAATACCCATTTTGGATAAGAATGTATTCATGTTTTTCTTAGAAAAATGATATTTTCTTTTAAAACATACATAGAAATAATTAAACTGTTGAATGATATTTATATTAAAAATGGATACTCTTCAAATTCAAAAATATGAAAGATTAATTTTACAAATTTGGAATCTTTTCATTCCTTTCAATCAATTAATCCTTTAATAAATAAAGGATTAATATCCATGATTGCAATGCCACTTTTCCTAAAATCCTAATTGTAATTTAAAAAAAAAACATGTTTATTAGATAGAAATTATCAATCTCTCAAGATTATCTCTACCATCCTCGAGTTTCAGATATATCTATTTTATTGACCTATTCTAGTCTATAAAGGACATATATCAAATCTCACTTAAAGAATAACTATGTCACTATAGATTTCATGATCATAAGTCCTTAGAATTACCTAAAAGAACACGTTATCTCAATCTTATAAAACATCATGGTTATCTTTATTGAGAATATCAATTGTTACCTACCTTAAGTAAATGTAACTAAACCTGTAGACAATATATAACCACCTTAGAATCTCACTCATAGGTCAAAACAACTGAAAACTTCAACATTAATTTAATATTTTTTTCAAGGTTGAGAGTTCATGCAATATAATAGTTTAGTAAAATCATGACTACTTAATAACCAATATCATGATTCACTGTAAGTCTTATTCAACATGTAGTTATGTACACTAGTGTACTTACCATGGAAAACTCATCCTAATGATCAAAACAAATTATCCATCCAATTAAGAGGTAGTACACTACAACCCTATATGGATTATCTATTCATAAACTATTTGTGAATAACTCATCAACTTATAAGGAATCCATGACTTAGATTTTATGTGCAATTCCTAATGAACTCAAGTCATGTACAATACAAGTTATGCAAGTTTGAATGTTCAAATAAATATTAATACAATTAAGGATAAAATGGTAGAAACTAAAAACCCAATTATTTCATAATGTTGTACTTTTGAAGGCTCTATCCCAACAATATCAATGTATATCTAGATAAAAGATCTTATTAACATCCCTCTATGAGTTATGGAAGATGCAAAAAGATCTCAAACGGAATTTGGATCCTATTGAGCTAACAAATGATCTCATCATCCTCCTATCTCACCTATGCTCACATTGCCTCTTCTACAAGTGGTCTACACTGTGTGAGTTACAAGGCTACTCAACCACTACAAGTCACAAACTACACATCTTTGATATCATTGAGTTATTAGGTAACTAGAATTGGATCCCTCAAATCTACTAGGTTTGGCATCAAAATATACAATAATCCATCTACAATCTAAATAGTGTAAATACTTTGAGCAATGTATCCAAAGTCACATCAACTTCCAAGGAAATGGTGTCAAGGACTGAACATTCCTACAACGTCATGTGAATTGCCTCATCAACATCAATTAGATTGATATAGTTTAGGCTAGTAGGAGGAGCAATCTTAACATTAGATGAATGCACTAAAAAAGAGTTGGTGGCAACATTTGGGGTCAACAATTTGATCATACCACCACATGGGTTCAATACATGTCAATTTTATTTTGGTGAGCCTCTAACTCTAACCATTAAACCAAAACCCTCAAACCAATCCCATTATTCTAGATTGTGACATGTTTGAAATGGTGTCAGAGATCATCTAGGTCCAAGTATTCTATCGTCTCCTTTTTATAATAAGAGTGAAAACAATCATTGTTCTTAAGCACATAGGGTCACCTTCATCAAGAAATAGAGTAAGAAAAAACCTCGTAGCGTCCACCATTGTTGAGTATACATGTTCCATAGGCATCTAGGTAGATTGTGGATGTCCATGCCCAAATAGCATATCACTATGACATATAGGGGATGTGACACCAAATGTCTTTTTAATAGAGTGTTGTCTTAAACATTTGAAACTATTGGAGAGCATAATATATATTATAAATCCAAATCTTAATATTTTAAGTTTTTAGTTGAATATAATATTAGAGTTTCATTTAGTAGGTGGCCATATATTTGAACTTGTACTATGTTTGCTTATAGAGTCACATATTCATGGTGTGTTGAAACATTAAGAATAAAACATGTTGACAAAAGAGAGAAATGAAGGTTAAACTTATAGAAAAATTGGTTTTGAGTTATGTACAAATATCAACAATAAAACATATGAACAAGGGAAAAATAAAATAAAAAAACAATTGAACCATTTTAAAAAATTGGTCTGAGTAACGTAGGAACATCAAATAAGAGAAAATTGAAAAGTGAGAAAAAAAAAAAAGTCTAGGCCCATTTCAAAAGTTTTTGCTTTGGAAAGGAGATTGGCTAGTGTTTTTTCTTCTTCTTCTACTTTTTTAAAGAAAAAATAGCACAAATTTTCAAACCTTGTCTAATGGGATATTTAATGGAATTAGGTGAATAGGATAATCTATTTGCAAATATGCATTTTACCATGTCTTATTTTGGGAAAGTAATGAATTATAATGTGTTATGATGACATGTCTTAAAACTCATAGTGATATAGGTATGTTTACTTTCTATGACAACAAACTTGACATTAAATAAATGATCATTCTCATTTGTGTCCTAAAATCTTCATTACTTTGTCTCCTTATGTTGAGGTTTGGTTGGTTGATGAAACTATGGTAGCAACTTGGGTCAGATTAATGCAACCCACTTCTAATCCAACATGATTTTTGATCGGTGCTAATTGTTAAATAATAGAAAACTCATGCTAAAACTTGAGACCCGTCTCTAGAATAATTTGTGGGATGATGATAAAAAAAGGAAAGCTACTAACATGGGTCTTAGAAGTATATCTGCCCATGACATCTGGAATAAATCGATGCATATCAATATCCTTCTCAATGAGGATGAAATGAAAAAGCATACTCTCAACCTCCTAATTTAAGGGCAATGAAAGGTAGGATAGAAAATATTACACTCAAAATTAAGTACCCAAAAGCTATATTGGCAAAGCATATCAATCAAAGGAATATAAACAAGAAAATGGTGAACCATGCCGCTATAGCCCCACATTCAGAAGGTCTAAACATCAAGAACCATGGGTAAAGTAATGTCTCACTAGAGAAAGAGACCAATGACTTGGAAGATGAGATGTGAGATAACAATGAAGGATAAACCATACATGGAAATGTTGAACTAAATACTCCAAATGTAGACATGATGTTGACATAGAACATCTGAGTATAGTGAGGGTACATAGCTTGTCAAATGGAAGCTAAAGGCTTTAAATGATGCTCTTAAAAATATTCGAAGAATAGAAGTATCCACATTCAAAATTTCCAGGACAAAAGTATCTTGAATGTGGATAAGTCTATCTAGAGCCTAATTTAAATGTGTCTTTCAAAAAATCTCTAATAAAAAGTGGTCTTATGTTGTAATCCATGAAAATAATAAATTGTAACACATGTATTTTCATGTTTACAAAGAATCATAACACCTAAAAAGGTCTCTTAAAGAATCTAAATCCATAATTCTACAACTTTATAGAGAATATAACATATATATAAGAATTGTAAAATCAATTCCACAATCAAAGATACTACTCATTACTTGAGTCCTTTAATTAATTGAACATCAATGTTCCATTATTTAACATGATACCATTCAACCATATTTCTGTTCAACATGGCTTACATTTAGGAAGTCAATTTATATGACTTTTGTTCTCCATACATAAGGAATTTTCAACGGTGCATCTTTGTAGGGCAAATTGGATATAGAACAAAAATTATGTTTCATCTAAAATTATCTATTTGTCCTGAGGATATTTCTATATTAGAAGTGATGACTTTCATGCTTGACTTAAGGATAGGGATTTAAGATTTGATGAAGGCATTCACTTCACAAAATCTTAATAAAAGATTCTTTTTCAGTCATCTAAATAGAATCAAACATGTTCTTTGA
Organism: Vitis vinifera; assembly: GCF_030704535.1. Taxonomy (NCBI): domain Eukaryota; kingdom Viridiplantae; phylum Streptophyta; class Magnoliopsida; order Vitales; family Vitaceae; genus Vitis; species Vitis vinifera. The sequence continues at coordinate 16,690,812 of NC_081810.1, read as the reverse complement.
TTTCCTAACCCCTAGATTGATTTTGAAAAACAATTTAGTTTAATTTTGATCAAGAAAACAAGTATAAGTAGGTCCCCCTAGATCAAGAACTTCTTAACACAAAATCACAATAAGAAATATTCAAAATAACCTTTAGTAAACAATTTCTTGCTATAGATCAATTAAAATACGTCAAATAATTAAAAATAGAACAAGTAAACCATATAAAAGCATTTCAAATCTTAACAATGAACCATAAAATTTTAAGAAAATACTATTTAAACTCTAGAATATGTAATCCTAACCTAAACACTTCCTAAGACTTTTAAACCTAAGGGCATCTAAAAGTTTAGCGAAGATTGACTTTTAGTAGGGGGGCATATTCAAGAGTAGTACCCTTTTCTTCGACAAGATCTCTAGTGAAGTGGGGATGCATCTATATACGTTTAGTGTGAGAATAAAGGACTAGATTTTTGGAAATACTAATGACATTGATAATCCATGAACTAATAATTCTCCCCCTAAATAGGAGATCCTAGACTAAAAAACATAAATACCTAATCTATGAAGAAAATATCACTCCTCTCAAAATTTAAGATCTAAACTTAATAAAGAAAAAAAAACACACTAAAATCAAAGTCCTAGTTGAAAAAAATAATTAAATAAAAACCTAGGATTCCTAAATTGACATGGAACTAAAGATAAAGAATAAAACACTAACAGTAAACCTTGGCCATGGAACAAAATTGACTATTTAGAAATAGAAGCATCTTCAAGGAGATGAAATCCTAAGATAATATAAAGAAATGAACTTGGAACTCACTAAGCTTATTCCTTAATCATCCTGACCATACCATTAGTTTTCTATTTCTTATATAGGATTTTAGTCATCGTGATTGCACCCTTAGTTGTATCTTTTTCCCTTGGCCTTCTGTCTTTTTTCTTCCGTTTTCTATCTATTTGCTTTGGTTTTCTATCTCTCACCTAGGATTTCTATTATTATGATAACAACCATGGATTTCTATTTCCTTCCCATAGATTTGTTTTTTCTTTGATTCATCATTTGTGTCTTATAGTGTCATCATTATTTTCCTCAAGATCTTTTCCACATGCTTCAGACCCTCCAACCACTAGTTGGAGAGAATGCTCTAGAGTTTGAGTGCCTATTGTACTAGGATAAAATTGATAGTCTTTTTAGTTTTTCTATGCAATCCCACTACATTTTTTTTAATACATATACATTTTCACTTGTAACCTCTACCAAAGAGTTCGAGACATATTTGTAGACCCCAAAATGTTATCCTTAATACCACGATACATGTATACTAGTATACTATTATTCATATCTTCTTATTTCTTAATTTTGTGGGATATTGATCATACTTTCCAAGGGCACGCACCCCATTTTAGTGTGTGAATATTGACTTTAAGATCTCAGATTGGAGCCAAGGAGTTGAAAAGAATGGATGTCAAAGAGGAGGAGAAAACAAACACTTTGAGGTTGGTATCTGTTTTGGCAAGGAATTTTGATACTGAAACACATACCATGACTGGTGGCCTTGGAAAGTGACAATGAAACACATATCAGTCTGCAACTTCCATATATTGTTTCTTCATGGCAGAAAAATTTCAGAAAAAGTTGCAAAACCAACAAACAAGAACGAGAAAGAATTGTATGCTACGTTTTTAATTCTTTTATTTTTTTTTCAGTTATGTAGTCAACATTTATAGCCAAAAAACCTTAGAAACATAACATAGAATCCCCTCTCCAAAATCAAGAAAAGAATGACTACAAATTTCAGTATTGGAAAATCGCGTCTACTCAAGATAGACTCTGATTCCTTGGAGACATATTCTGCAATTTTAGCCTTCAGTTGGACTGTCAGCCTCTGGTTTAACTGGAGAGTCTTCTGATTCCTTTGTAACTTCTGCATTCTCAAGTTTTGAAACGCGGAATATTGCCAGATGAATATCCCCTGGCAACCAAACAAACCTCACTTCAGTCAATAAAGATGGACGTCTAGAAATTCATAGAGAGTGAATTATAGTTGAGTTTTGGAGGTTTATTACAAATCCTGTTCAAAACACCTATTTGATCAGCAAAATTGATAATGAACACAAAAATAAAACAAGTTTTTGGTCACATAGTAAGCTTTTGGTCAATGCTACTTGTTGGTACAATAACATAGACATTCAAGCAAACCCATGCAGAGAGAGATATGGATGGGGTTTTAACATGGTTCAACTAATATTACTTACATCCCCGCATGAGAGAGAATCATTTCTTAGTCCTATTATCTTCACCCTGAACCATAAGCCATGCTTCACGGGATGCCCTATACCCTTCCTTGCATCTTTACTTATCCCTTGTAATTTTTACCAATCAATCTCAATCTTATAACTTTTTCCCCTCGTGACTTTAAAGATTTGTAGAGATACAAGGAAATGTAGTTTTACAAGAAAGGAGGCTCTTCACACCATTGACAAAATATTCACTTTATTTAGGGTAATGACAGGCCATGCTGAAAATAACTGAATTTTTAACTTTCTTTCCACCATGTGGCCTGATATTCAGTATGTCAATTGAGCACTACAGATGCCACAACAAACCATGTGCTTGTGAAGGACTGTGTTAGATGCCATGTATTTAAATATTTGACTTCCTGTCATTAAAAAGAAGCTAGCGAATCCATTAAAGAGGAGGGATCGTTCCTAAACGTAAAAGAGTGTGTTAAAACACTGACCATGTACAAAGAGATTGGGTAAGGAAATTGCGTACAAGTGATGTTCACTTTAATATGGATTGAACTGTGACAAGAAAAGGTTCACATTCTTATGCAACTTCCTCAAGCCACTTAGTGATATGAGAAGCTTGACTAGGGCCAAAGCTGGGACGTTTGGTTCCTAAGACATGGTTGTACTCAGCCAAGTAGCATTTAGAGCTTATATTCAATTCATCACAAGCTAAACCCTGATGCCACCACTCAAGAAAAAGTGTTATCCTGTTTGAGGTTTAGGGATATTTGATAATTGCACTCTAAACAGGCTTGTTGGGGGTTATGTTGGTTATGGGTTCAAAGTGTGTTAAGGTGCACAGGCAAAATTACTGAAAGTCATTTGGTATGGAGATGCCTTGTTCATGGAGGCATCCATTCTGATTTATGACAAATAAAAGGATTGGATGAAGGATTATGTGGAGGTGGTGGGGAATGAAGATGCAATATCGAAGTGCTGTTTTTATCAGGAACATTCAATATTGGGAGTTTTGCCAAACCTGTGTGTAATGAAAACAAATAGGGATGCATTTGATGCGATCGTTTATTCAATCTTCCCAAGCCTTTGGTTAACTTTTCTGAGGCTGAAATGTTCTCTCTGACTTGTGATGTTTGCCTCATAGGTTCAAGTTTATCACTAAAGTGGAAGTTGATGTTTCTGGCTCTTTCATACTACTGATATGCCAAGAAAATAGAACTAAAAACGCATTCATTACAGAGCGGAGTTTAGACTCAGATTCAGGTCTTTCAATCTTATTCACCTCAAATGACAAAAAATTAAGGGCATAAATAGGAAGAAGAAGAGTCATGTTACCAAATGTAATACAACTTCCTGGTGATACAGGGGCAGCAACACCCGGGCTGAGCTTCTTGTCATCAATAAATGTTCCATTTGTGCTGTCCAAGTCTGTTACTAAAAGGCCCCCCTCTTTCTTCTGAATGCGGGCATGCAAACCGGATACTGTTGAGTTTGAAGGAAAGACAAGAACACGAGGGACATGTAAATAAAATGGTTCCAAATTAATTCAAAGCATTGGTAAGATACTTTAATACCCCATTAAAATTCAACAAGAGTCTACTATTTTACTCATTGAGGACATGGAAGCAATTTAAGCTATGGAAACAATTTTGAAGCTGGATGCTATAGATTACCTGTTGCAACTGGAATTACCAAGTCGGCTTTATCTGGAAGACGCCCAACAGTCACCACACTCTAGACAAGATTCCAAAAATAATGGAGTGAACATGGTGCAAACTTCAGTTATTTCAAACCACCACAACCCCTTGATTTGGACAACTTACAGAAGCTATTTCGTATGCACCTGGCCTTGCAACTTTAAATCCTATGTGCCTAGTGTCTCCGTCACCTGCCATACATCATACATTGACTCTAAAAGATTAACATCTTCATGATCGAATTGACAGTAGAATTTCATCTCATGGCCACCATTAGTGACAAAAAAGTAGGATAAAAAACACAGATTTTGCAGCTTAGATTCGACCCAATAAAGATTTCTTCCTAACTTTTTCATTCCATTTTTTCCTTGACTTGCCTCACTTTACCAATCAAACAGAAAGGAATATGAATTTCAGATTCAGGAATTTGGGTCTGACGAGAGATGCAATTTGAGTTTCTCAATTTACTGCAAAAAATGATCTGATTTTGGTAGAAATAATGGGCCAGAAAGTTCATTTTTGCAACGCCCAGGTTCTGAATTTGAACATTTTTTTCAGTGTCCAATTCAAGAAAAAATAAGATAAAATAACAAGGAAATTAAGGATTCAAACAGAAAGCTACCTATAGGTTTCCCATATGAAATAAACATGTTAAAAAAGAAAAAAAAAATGTAAGTGCATCAGAGCAAATATGACTGACCTATAGGTTCAAGAAGCCATCTTTCTGCATTATTCTCTGTTGAGGCAAATACAGGAGAAACCTTCCTCCGCTGCCTAGCTTTGATTCTAAGACCATATAGCTGTGTGGAGAGGCTCTTACAGTAAATAAAACTAAGAGAATGAGAGGGGAGAAGAGAAGTTTTAGAATTAATAAAGAAAGGAGACAGAGATGCTGAGCAGCATAGAGGCTTTGGAAGAGAGTAGTGGGCAGTCACTTGCATTTTTTTTTCGGGTGCTAGAGATCTATGCCAGTGTGTGATGGTGAAGAGAGATGTATGAAGGGGTTCTCATTTTTTGGGCACATGTTGGTGGAAGTATGTGGCTGCCATTTAATGCTGTGACAAGGATTTGGATAACAAAGCTTGGCTGCTTCTGCTTTGTTTTTATTGGGGTGGAAAAGGATTGGATTTTTTCACACTAAATTACATTATATTTAATAAATTAATAAATCTATTTTTTTTTCTACATTTTAGGACAGGCTATAAGAACTTAAGAAGTAAATCAAGTGGGCAACAAATTATCATAAAATTATAAAAAAAAAAGAAAAAAAATTATCATCTTATTCCATTAAAATAATTGTCTGGTCCAACTTTGTTGTACTGCTTGTCTGAATCCTGCTCTTGAACATAAGCACAAGAGGAACTTAGCAACAAGAGAAGATCAAATCTATCTTGGTGTTTGTTTTCCGAAAGTACATTCGAGGAAAAAAGGCTGCAGACTTGACCTCATTTCCTCATCACCCCACTCCAATCGCCTCCACCACTCCAGTTCTCCTCTTATTTTCTTTATGATATTTACACTTTGGCGATTCAGGGGCAGCCTTTTGAGATGATCACAGTCATTCACTGTAAGTTCCTCTATGCTCGGCCATGACTCCTCTTCTTTGCTTAAAGCCTTCAATGTGGGAAGTTTACGCAAGTATATTCTCTGTAGGTTTGGAACAACAGGTCCTTGAACTGAGTTCAGCTGCCCTGAATCGTATACAAAGAGATCACCCAGATCAACACAGTCACTTAATCTGATATCTTCCAGGTTTTCTAAGGTTATATCAACCACACCATCAAATGATAGAAGATACTTTAATCTGGGACAAGACAGCACCTCCATTACTCTTAGCTTTGATAGTCTTAGTCCCAGATGAGAAACTAAGTCCGAGACGTTCTCTAGATGTGTGAGATGACGAAGATAAAGCTCCTCCAGACTTGGGAGTAGGTTATTTTGGGCAACAGAACCGTTCTCTGGCCTTAAGCAGCAGTCAGAATTGGTAATAGTAAGCTTTGTCAAACAAGCAAAGGAAACATTATTTAAGGCTAAGTTTTCAAGCATCTGCTTCTGTCCACTGCAGAAACCCAAAAGTAAGGAGCTTGAATTCGTCAACAACCACCCAATACATTGTTCTGAGAGATCAACATCACAGATGATCACATGTGTTTTCTTGAACTCTCGTTCTTGGAATATGAAATGAGTAGTTGAGCCCACAAGGATTTTGAAGCTTTTCAATCTGCTTATCCACGTGTCATACTCGAAGGTTGGGGGTGAAATGCCTTTCAAGTTAATGTATAAGTATGTTAATTGCCTGAGACTTCCTAGCTCATCAAAAGATGCTTCTCCCTCTTCTACATTTCCCATCACTCCCCATTTGTATTCGGTATCTGTCATGTTGAGAACCTCTAAAGCAGGCAGCCTAGATACTACTCCAGCTCGAAATGTTTTCAACTGCTTAGTGCGTGACAGGTTCAGCTCCCTCAAGTTGCTCAATTGCTCCATCCCTTGAGGCAATTCCTTGATAGCAGTGGAATCACAGTCGAGCAACTGCAGTTGACTAAGCCCCCCTAGTGGAGGCAATTCTTCAAGACAAGTGCAATCCTTTAAGAGGAGAGCGCGTAGCTCACTAAGATGGAGAAGGGAAGAAGGCAATCTCTGGATCTGAGTTCCACACAGATTCAAAACTCTCAGTTGTTGAAATCCAACCAGGAATCCCTCAGGAATCATCACAAGGGTCTGATTACCTTGTAGAAATAAAGTTGATGCCTCTAGGCACTCTATCCCACCAGCTGGTAGCTCTGTTATCACATTATTCATGAATGAAACTCTCTTGAGAGAATTTGACAATTCAACCATGGGAATCTCAGTCAATCTAATCCCTGATCGAACTAGGAATTTACATCCATCGCTCAGAGAGGAAGAAATCCATATGGCAACATCGCGGACTACATCATGCATTTTCACAGTGCCAGTAGAGTCACCAGGTTCCAACAAGCAACAGTTCTTTAGATTTTCAATCAAAGCAAGTGCCCTATTCTGTGCATCCCTATAGTTTTGCTGTGAATCTAAGAGACCTTCGGCCAGCCAGCATTGTACTAGTTCACTTATTTCAATGGAGAAATCCTCAGGAAATAAAGAACAATACAGGAAGCATGACTTGATATTCTTACCTTGTAATAAATCATAGCTCCACTTTAAGGGCTTATAGACCTCATCCTCTATCCCTTGGATATTACAGGGCAGTGATTGTTGCAGCTCATTCAAGGCATCCTCCCAAAGCTCCACCATTGTCTTTCCCCTCATAGACGTCCCCATGACGATTATCGCCAAGGGCAATCCTCCACATTCTTTAGCAACTGCCTCTGCTAATGGTTTAATATGTTGTAAGGAGGCTACATCCCCCACGTTTTGACAAAACAAATTCCAAGCTTCACTGTCATTTAGAACATCCACTCTGACATCCACATCAGTCCTCATCACCCTACAAACATCCAAAGATCGAGTCGTTAATACGATCTTGCAACCCACATGATCTTCAGGCTGGGGCACACCCAAGGAGTCTAAATGAATTCCCTTCCACACGTCATCAAAAATGAGGAGAAACTTATTTTCCTTCTTCAGTCTGTGAAACAATTTAATAGCCATCCTCTCAGTGGTTTCATCCATATCCACAGCCATATTCAATCTCTGAGCAATTTGTACTTGGATTCTTTTCAAGTCCATTTCCTTGGATACTGTAATCCATATCACAATGCCAAAAGATTGTGTTGAAGAAGCATCCCGGAGCTTGTTGTTCAGGTTCTTTACCAGAGTAGTTTTGCCTACTCCGCCCATGCCCCAAACACCGATTCTCCCAACTCCATCATCATTCAGAAGACTCATGATTTTAGCTAAATTTTGTGTTGCTGTTGCTTGACACTCAATTGATGGCCCTGGAATATGCTCCACTCTTCTGGCTAGACGATGAGCAGCCACCATGCTGATGCTGGTGCCCACTTTGCGAAGTCTTTGCACCTTCTTCAGCCTTTGTACCAGTTCTTTGTTATGCAGGCTGCAATTTAAGAAACCTCTGCCGGATCTCTCGTTGCTGGCTGCTATACCTTCTTGCATAGAATTCACTTCACACTCCAGTTCTTCAACCTCCTTGAGCCACTCACTTACTTGGGGGGTCCAAGCTGACTCATTCTCCACTTTGCTTCTCAGATCTATTAAAAGCTTCATCTCTTCTTCCAGATCATTGAAACCTGCTTGAAATCTGAGAGAATTACTAGCTTTAGAACATATGCAACCACATAGATGTTTGCCAGCGTCTGCTACCACTGAACCCAACAGTGAAGCCACTAATTCCATTCAAGAAATTTGGTAAGACAGGAGAAAGAATACTCTCAGAGGGCAACAATATGCAGAAACACTGCCAGTATATTATCATCGATTTCTTTTTTCTGGTTCTGGGGATTAGTCTACCAGTCAAGTCAATCATGTGAAGACTAGGTATGTCGTCATTCCGAAATTATCTACCAAATAGTAAGGAAAATGTTAGGGTACTACATCGGTATTTATTAATCGAGCTTTCAATTTCAACCGTTGAATGCATAATGATAAAATTTAAGTCAATAAATAGAAGTATAAATAAATAAAATTAAAATATAAATAAATAAGATTAAATACAAACAAATGAGACGAAAAGGTTTAAATATAAAATAATGGGTCCTAAAATATATATGTGGCACAATGTGTGGTCCACTCTTTGATTAATAATCTATTCAACAATGTAAGGGGATCTAAATAATAAATTAGTGCCGCATAATGCACCCAAGTCAAAAGTGACCATGTAAGTATAGAAGACAAGAGGTTGGAAAATTTCCTACAAAGGAGCACAAATTCTATAAAATTTATGTAATTATTATACTTACTAGAAGCATATTTTTATTATTGTGGCCTTTTTTCATATTTCCATATAGAAAGCGTGTCTTTCTTATATATAAGGATAATACACGTTGGATTTCCCGAGTGATCACGGAGTTTTTGCAAGCTTTTCGGCTAAACTTCAAAAAGGAAAATGCGACTTGTCAATTTGACCTTATCGGGGGTCAGGTGGTGACTCAGTGAGGTACCTCTTAGTTGAAGGTATTAGACAAGTTCTTCCCTTCTCTTGATGTGGCATTGAAGTGAGACGTTCTCTCTTAAGGGTATCTTATTTTGGTATCACTACATAAATTCCCATAAAAGCCCATATTTAAATGATTTTTTTTTTTTTTATTCTCCCTTAGAACTGAAAATAACCTTATGCTAAAATCAATCTATTTTATAAATTTTTTAATTTAGTTGCAGGTATCCTCAAGCAAACATACAGGAGAAACAAATGACCTCATATTCATTTCTTTTCTCTTTTGCTGCCCATAGGTTGTTGTCTTCATCCTTGATTCTTTTTACTAAATACACTAGCTGCATTGCATGTCAAAGTAGCTTCACAAATTTATAATTGTGTTATAGCCTTTACTAGTGTTTTTTTTTTTAAATACATACAACTTTAAAAAAAATACTTAAAAAACTATTTTTACGTCTACGATAATTTATGTCATAGATATGACATCTAAGACATATTTCAACATAACTTATTAAAATTGTCCTAAAGACATTATTTGAGTATAAATATTATAGTTATATCTAGATTATATGATTTCTTTGTATTATATTAATTCATGTCTTGAAAATATCACATTCTTTACAAATATACATATTAGTTTTATTTTCAACTTAATTTTTAAATTTTTTGGATTTAATTTTATATTTAATCCAAAAATACCTAATTTCATATATTATAAAAGTTGTATCTTGAAGATATCATTTCAGCATAAATATCATAGTTGTATCTTCAAGACAGTACAATTTCTTTGTATTATGTTGAAGTTGTGTCTTAAAAGATATTACTTCCTTATGAATATATGTAATTGTCATTATTTTTTGTTTAGTAATTTTTAAAATTTTATTACCTTCTTGTTTTTTCTTTTGAAAATTTTTTGTTTCAATTTTATATGTAATCTAAAAATATCTTATTTTTATAAAATTATAAAATCATTGTTCCACATTGTGAAACTAAGGTTTGGTTAATCTTGATTTTGATGATAACAAAACAAGGTTTAGAACTAATAATCATATTTTAAGTGTGATTAGGCAAGACGATTTCCAAAGTGGCAATCACAAAGACAAATCAAGCCAAAGAGAAATCATGAAGAAGAAGACCACCTCAAAGAGAAGAGTTTTTCAAGACCAAAGCTTCATAAGATCTCTTTGTAAGGTTGTTGGTGCACTAGGACTTTCATGCATTTCATTCTTTATTTATGCACCAAAATCATCCAAGAGTAATATTGTTTTAAATATCTTAAGAATTGGATGATTTCATGTTTTCAACTAAAACCTTGTGTTAAATTATTTTCAAACTTGTGTTAAAAGGTTTTATGTTGAAAAAGATTGGGTGTTGAGCCAAAAAATGGCTCAACCGGTCGACCGGTTGTGCTCGTCCGGTTGAGGGAGGCCAAAAAGTTTCTCTCTCTCCCAGTGGCCTTCTCTTCTTGGTCAAGGTTAAACCTCAACCGGTTGAGGTCCGGTCAAGGTCCGGTTGAGGCCCAACGGTCACTTTTCAGGCATTAAATGCTAACAGCTAGTCGACCCCTAGCTCGACCGGTCGAACCCCCAACGGCTAGTTTGACTTTTTTCTTCTATAAAAAGGCTCAAATCTTCATTGTTTCATAAGCTTAACCTTCCCAAATCATTCTTGATTATATTTGAGCCTTGGAAGAGTGTTTTTGAGTGCACCATTGTTTCATAACTTGCATATCTTTAGTGCACCATTCAATCCTAGTTTTTCTTGTATCTTTGAACCTAAAGTTCTATTACTAGGATTTTTGTGAGATCATTATTTGTATATCTTTGTGAGGAATTTTCTCAAGTGAGGGGTATCACTTGAGAGGTTGTTCAAGAGAGGGATATCTCTTGAAGAAGTGTAAAGGGTGCTTGGAGCCAAAAGTCCAAGAGGGTGAATTGGAACCATAATCCAATTGTAAAGAGATTGGAAGCTTGGTTGAAGCTTCAAGATAGTGGAACCCTCACTCGATTAGGAGGTTGAGGAGAGTGGACGTAGGCAAAGAAGTGTCGAACCACTATAAACTCTCGTGTTTGCACTCTCTCTTCCCTAACTCTTTTAAATTATATGCAATTTTCTTTATTTTGTTTATTATATACTTGCATATAATTGTCTCTTATTTTTGCATAGTTTAAATTTGTGAAAAAGAGACCATCACCCTATTTACCCCCCCCCCTCTAGGGTGATTACCATAGTTTGGATTAGCCTCAAATTCCTAACACACACGTATAAAACATATAGTTATATTTGGGAAAAAGTTACAAAGAGGTTGACCTTTTTTCGTTTATTTTTTTATTTTTTTGGATAGTTTATTGATTAACACTCAAAACTACTCTTTTCATATGCCTAAATGATGCAATTTTCTAAGTGTTTTGAGTGCAAATTATGTTCTTTAAGCCTAGTATCGGCTATGTCCTAACTTGTTGACTAATATGCCTAGAATGTAGCAAAAAGAAGGTAAAAAAAATGCAAATAATTGAAGTCTCCAAGCAATCTAACAACTCAACAAGAGGTGGCACACTTTATAAAGACCTTGAGGTGTGTCATCTTGTTGTGAACCTTGGATTATTCCATTATTTGACCTTAGCTCTCATATGATGCATGCATACTATCCCTAGACTCTATATCTAACATAGTGGAAACATATGATAATAAAAATCATAATAAGACATTGATTTAGAGATAGAAAACTCATACTTGTGATTTGGACATTCCTAAATCAAATCCAATCCAATGAAAATAGTTCATAATGTGTCATAGATCTTGTAGACCCATGCTTTTCCGCCTGATCTCTCATTTCATAGATCTTTACACAAGAGCGGGGTTTTTCTTTCTCTAGAAGGCTAGCTAGGATTTACTCTTTGGAGTTTGGAAGACAACAACCAAAGTTGAAGCCTTAAACACCTAAGGGGGTTTATATAAGGTTTCTTGTGGGCTTAAGTGATCATTTGAGTCCAACTTGGGTTGGGGTCATCTAATCCAGCCTACTTGGATTCTAATTAATTAATTAACCCTATTGGATTAAAATTAATTAATTCGTCCAACTTAAAAAGACCATTCATAAGATTTAGCACAACCTCACATTTTTACTAAGGTTTCAATTAATCAGTCCAACTTAGAAAGACCATTCATAAGATCTAGTGCAACCTTGTATTTTTATCAAAACGCCCGTATGCACACTTATGAATTATCAAAAAGTGTTTTTATTAGAAAGAATGATTCATTTATTTGTTTTGAGTCATTGGTTAACAATTTCTTTTATACTATTCTTGTTCCTTTTTTACCTATTGTTGAAAGTCATCATATCTCATTAAAGTGAAAATATCTATCACTTATCAAACATACTTATGGCATCTACTTCTAAGTCATATTAATCTAAATAGGATCCAAAGATTAGCTAAGTCTGAAACATTGCACTCTTTAGTTTCATAATACCTTCCTATTTGTGAATCTTATATAGAAGGTAAAATGACCAAGAGGCCATGTACGACTTGATTGGAGCCGAAATATAGGCTCCAACAACTCATATATGATATGATTTATGCAATATAAAAAAACTCAAATCATCCAACTTAACTCAAATTGATGCTAAGACCCTAGTAATGGATCTAACTTCTATTTTTAACCTAATCCCAAATTTAAGAGATGAAAAAAATGATAAGTACAAAAATCATTGTCAACCAAGGAAGAAGCATATATAATTGAGATACTCGAGAGTTATGAACCATGAAGAGTCTAAGAATGGTTTAAATGGGTGAGTCATGGGCATGAAATACTAACAAAGAATGTTAGGAAGTGAGATAGAGGGCATGCAACCACCATGAAGGAGATTTGAAGCAAATGCAATCAAGTTCATATGGAAATTTGGAACTTAAAATCTTGCCACAATATATACTCTGATTTTAAGTTGACATTTGAAGTACTTTCTAATATCATTTTTAGGTATACTATATATTATTTCAAATCTTGGGAATTCAAGAGTCCAACACTTCAAACGATGTGTAAATTGGTGTTGAAACGAAGAAATTATGGTCATTTCAAGACAACTACGTAGAGTTGAAAAACCATTTTGAAATAATTTCGAAATTCAACTTAGGAATTTGAAATCCATTTTGAAATGGCCCCAATTTCAAAATCGCACACTATCACATTGATGTTTCACCTCCTCTACTTTGGGAATTGCATCTTGGGCACCTCATCTGTCTTAAGTGGACCTGACATGACTAGAAATCATCATTTTACTATTTTTTTTTAGTCATTTTAGGTAATTATTTGTAATATGTAGCCAATGAGAGTGTGTAACATGTTAGGTCATTAATGATACTGTATAGCTCTCTTAGTTCTAGGGTTTAGGGATCTTTTGGAAGAATTTGACATTGGAGGTGGAAGAAGATAAGAACTTTAGTTTGTTTCTTTTCTTCTTTATTGAGTATATTGTTTTTAGTTCTTTTTTATTCAAATTATGGAATTATAGATTGTAATTATGACATCACCCTCATGAGAGGCTAAAAACAACCTTTGGGGCTTGAAACATGAAAACATAAAGGTTAGGCAACTTACAGGAACAATGGGTAAATCATTATAACAATAAGATTAATTATTGATAGAGTTACAATTTATCAATTTTATTTTTACCTTATGATCGTGAGTTAGTTTAGGGAATGATACAATAGATTATTACCCAATACTAGTGATTCTTGGTAACTTTTGATCATTAGTTATTTTAATATTCCCTATCATTATTTGTCTCATAACAAAGTTATAGGGAGTAGGATGAGCTAAAAAAAACAAATCTTATACCGGTAATTCATCTTATTTATTTGATGGTTTTAAGAGTTTGTTTTAAAAAATAAAATTAGGTTTTGGATGGAATTTTGAGTTTTAGAGCTCGGGTTGATTGTGAGCGGCCAAGGATCCTAAAATCCTGAGATCATATTACTTAAAAGACCCTTGTTCTCTTTAATTTCTATACCCTAAGTTAGATTGTGGAAAACTCTAGACTTGAATCAATCGAATTTAAAGTTAATATTCGTTTTGTTATTAATTTAATTTTCTAGTTTCATCTCGGTTGGTAGTGGGTTAGCTCGCTCCATAAAAAACCATCATCACCACACATTCTTTTTCTTCACCACACATCTCCCCTGTAGTGGGCTCCATGTACAAAACACCTGGGTTACAATTGAAAACGTGTCAAATATCATTGATTCGATTTTTACAGTTAGTGTTTCTTTTCTCTTTTTTGGATAAGGCAGCATATTGACCTAGTACAAGCCCAACTCAGCCCACAACATGCTTATGATGTAATTAAGGAATGGGATGGGCATGCTCCTCATCAAATCCACAATTTTTTGCTTTCAGATTTTTGAATAAGGCAATATATTGACCCAATACCTAGCCCACCCATCATGCTTATGAAGAAATGAATGGGATCATCCTTATTAAATCCTTGGAACTTAGTCTTCTATATAGCAAACTACTTTCAATATGCAATTATATATATAATATTTAAACTAAATATATTTTTATTTTACTATTAATACATTTTCAAATTCCATATATTATTACAAAATATTACAACATATATTATACATATATATATTTTTTATAAAAAAATAAATTGAATATGTATATTATTTCCTATTTTATCATTTATTGAAAAATATCTCAATATTTTTATAAGTTATCATTAATTTTAATTTCTTTTGTTAAAATTTTCACCAATATTTTCATAAAATTTAACTATCGATATATATCCATAAAAATCAATTTTTTTTCATCCTTGGTCCCCAAGACCTTAAACTCATACACTCACCATCTAAACTTCTTTTACACATTCATAGCTACCAGTTCATCCCATCACTATTCCATTTTTGGAAAAAGGTCAAAAAATTCTCATATATACGAACTTATTTCTATACATAAGAATATGCAACAATCTCTTTCACATCCCCACTATACCTCCAAGTACACCATAGTTGGTGATGTGTTTCTTCAGTACATGTAACAATATATTTCCAATTGTGTAGATATTATCTATTTTAGATTTAAAAGGTTTTTATGATATGATTAAGATAGACTTACACATATATATTCTTAAACACTTTTTTCTCCATCCAATGTTGAATATCTCAATCACTTTCCATTAAGTTGCTCTTAATCATGAAGATGTGTTTTAAAACTATGAGGACCCATTGGTCTCATAATAGACAATATTTATATGCTATCAAAGTTGAACCTTGTTAGGAGAAAGCCCTTAAAGCATGACATGATGTAATAAATTTAGAATTCATTATTTATTTAATGACGTTTTAGTTTCACTTTTATATATACTTATTCCATATAGTATACTTTATGAGCATTCTTGTCTACATCTTTTACATTGTACGTGACTTAGATGCATTAGGAGTTACACAAAAGATCTAAGTCATGGATTTCTTGTAAATAAATTATTTGTGCACAGTCAGTTCATGGGTCTAGGCAACCCATTAGAGACTGTAGTGTACCACCTCCTAATTAAAGGGATGGTTGGTCTTGGCTATTGGGATGGGTTTCCCATGGTGAGTGTACTAGTGTGTATGGTTGCACATTGGACATAACCTATGGTAAGTTATGACTTAAGACTATCAAGTAGTCATGACTCCATCAAGCTACTTCATTGTGTTGTCTCTCAACCTTGAGAGAATATTAAGTTTGTGTTGAAGTTAGCAGTGGCTTTGAGCTACGGATGAGATCGTAAATTAATCATATATTCCCTATGAATTGGGTCACTATTGATGGAAGTCGGTAGCAATAGATATTCCCAATAAAGGCACCATGATATCTCTTGGGATTGAGATAATGTGTCCCCTTGGGTGATCCTAAGGAGGTGTGTTCATGGAAACTATGGCTATAGTAGTTCCTTAAGTGGAACTTGACATAGGCTCTTTGAAAACTAAGATATGTCAATTGAACATACAATAGGAGGATATGTAATTCAAGCATAATAAAGGTAGTCTTGAAAGACTGATAGCTTTCAACTTGTTAGACTATGGACACCAATTCATGGGAAGATAAAACACAAGGGATAGCAGGTCACAGACCCAAGCATTTGGTGTCCCGTTGTTATTTATACAGGATACTAGAGTTCAGTTGATTCTCTATAGTGGAATGTTGAATCAACTTTAGAATTAGATTTTGAGGGAGACGGTATTCCTATGGGTCCCAATGGTCTTTGCTCTAAGCTCATATACCTTGTTGGCATGGGTTATGAGGCTCGAATTGACTCTAAGTTCACTTTTGCGCATAAAGGAGTTTTGGTAATTACGCAATATTGCACAGGGGTGAGTGAACAAGGTCTCTAGATTGGGCTAATTGATTAATTAGTAGGTCATATTAGGTTAAATAATAAATTAAGACTCGTTTTGGGTTAGATTAAGTGACTCAAGCCCTTAGGGGTTAGGGTTCCTATATTTTTTTTCTAAAAAACCGTCTTCCATCTCCAGAGAGAGAGAGTGAAAGAAAGAGAAAGAGTCATAGCCTCCACTCTCTCTTCTATTCCCATCGGAAGTGTGTCAAGATCAAGGTTCAAGTCATCAGGCGGAAGACTTTGGGTTTACAAGACTTCTACGATTTCATTCTTCATCTTTACCACATGGATTTAATTTGGGAACATTTGAATCTGAGTTATGGTTTTCGTTAGCACTTTCTAAATCCTTTTAAAGTATGATTTTTTTTTTCTTGCTATGCATAGGGTTTAAAAAAAGCCTAAGATAGTTATGTATATTTCTAACCTGATCCAAACTTGGGAGACAGAGAGGTGCTTGTTTTTCCCTTCAATCCTTACTTCATGTGAGACTTTATTTAACTCCACAAGAGAAGAGATGTCTCTTTATTTGACCACATAATTGTGTTTGCATTAAAGATGATTACGATATCCCACTTCGATAATTTTGTGGGACATAATTAGAAAGTTATGTCTATATAAGATGATTGTGATATCCACATCAGATATTAGAAAAAACTTTTAACTATATATATATATATATATATATATATATATATATATAAGCACGTTTTCAAATCATGAAGGTTTGCTATACTTAAAAGAACAATATTTACATAATTAGGATGAACTATTTTAAAGTGTAACTAAACTAAAGCGCAACTAAGAAATTTCCTAAAGTTGAATCAAATGAGTTAGACTAAGTGAATTAAACCTAAAATGAAAATAAGTGAACCAAACTAAAATACAACTAAGTGAGCTAAATAAAAATGCAACTAAGTGAGCTAAACCTAGAATGCAACTAAGTGAGCTAAACCTAAAATGCAACTAAGTAAGCTAAACTAAAGTGCCATTAATGTAGACCCTCAATTTTGTCCTTTTAGCACATGACTTTAAGTTCGTTTTCAGTGCTTCAAAATAGTTCCTTGGTGGCCCATTACTACTCGTACAACTTACCTTTTTCTGAGTCACCTCGGGGACTTTGGTTAGGGGATTATCTTACCCCTTATTGTGACCCTTGGCAGCCCTAACTTAGACTTAGGCTTTTCTTGCTTTTTTTGGGATAGCTTTTAGATACACTTGACCCATTAGGCACCACCCTAGGCCCACTTAGATTCACCTAGGCTCATTCAGGCACATCTAGGCCCATTTAGGTTCACTAGATCCACTTAGGTATCTTAGCCCTCCCATGTCACCGTTGCGGTAATTCCTACATGACTTACATAATTTGCATGATTTGCATTTTTTTAACACTTGTATGTACTTGATTTCCTATTCATTTATTTATCTACTTATTTTATTAACATTTAGTTAGTTATTTGTTTTATTTATTTATTTTCTAGAATATTGCATGAGATTGATGTCATTAATTGCGTAAACTGATGTCTTAATTTGTCTGTGTGTAGCTATGATAGATATATTGTTTTTGATTGCATATATTTTTTATTAGTTTTAATTCTCAATTTCATGACCTCTACTGCTTTTAATTCTTATTTTATTTTGGCATGAGATTTGAATGCACACATTGGAGAAGATCTTTGACGTATACGACTGCATATAGAAAGTGGGCACATCACGGCTGAGGCACATCCGGGAGCATATGGAAAGAAGATTAAAGAGAATCTGATTACTTACCAAATGAGAGAGGGGCTGCATCCTTGGAAAATCTCCAAGTAAGATGCACATATGTAGACTTCCCATATCCACCCGTATAACAAAAAAAGGAAGTAAAATATTCTAGAAGAGTGGGTTGCCATATAAAAAAAAAAGTGGGGAGAAAAAAAGGCATGGGAGGATTTCGGAAGGAAGGAGGAAGAAGGAGTGACCGGGCAAAAGAGGATTTTTATCTGGGGAGTTGTCTTTAGAGGTGAGAGGAAAGCCGGAAGCCCAGCGATTGCAGCCAAGACTGCCCAAAATTTAAAATCCATTGGGTTTGGAGGAGAGGCACAGAGAAGAGGGGACTTTCAGCATGCACTGAGAACGGAGTGGAATCAGAAAAGAGAAGCAATCTTTGCTTCTTCAGAAAAGTTCTAAGCCCAAGAATTGACATGCATTTGACTCTAAAGATCAAAGCTTTAACAAGAGAAGATTCAATTGTTCATTGATTCAGAAACAGAGGGTTAGGGTTTTGATTGTTTTGTGGTTCTGCAGATTGGGTGAAATTGTCCATTTAAAAAGAAAAAGAATCTTGGGCTTTTGAGGCTGGTGTAAAAATGATGTCAAGATCGTATACCAATCTTTTAGATTTAGCTACTGGGAATTTTCCGGCAATAGGTCGAGAACGGAAGCGGCTTCCGAGGGTAATGACGGTTCCGGGCAATGTGTATGAACTTGATGATGATCAGGCTAATAGTGTGTCGTCTGATAACCCCTCTTCAGTTGCTCAAGATCGGTTGATTATAGTGGCAAACCAGTTGCCTGTGAAAGCTAACCGAAGAGCAGATGATAGAGGCTGGGTTTTTAGTTGGAATGAAGACTCATTGCTTCTGCAACTTAAGGAGGGTTTGCCAGAAGACATGGAAGTTCTGTATGTTGGGTCATTGAGGGTTGATGTTGACTTGGAGGAACAAGAGGAAGTATCCCAGATTCTGTTGGAGACATTCAAATGTGTCCCTACTTTTCTGCCTCATGATGTTTTAGAGAAATTCTATCATGGATTCTGCAAGAAGTTGTTATGGCCGCTTTTCCATTACATGTTGCCATTTTCAGCTGATCATGGAGGTCGGTTTGATCGGTCTATGTGGGAAGCATATGTGTCGGCAAATAAGTTATTCTCACAAAAGGTTATTGAGGTGATAAACCCAGATGATGATTATGTTTGGATTCATGATTACCATTTGATGGTATTGCCAACTTTCTTGAGGAGGCACTTTAACTAGTTAAGAATGGGGTTTTTTTTCTTCATAGTCCATTTCCATCTTCAGAGATCTACAGGACTCTTCTTGTCAGAGAAGAAATTCTTAAGGCTTTGCTTAACTCAGACCTTATTGGTTTCCACACATTTGATTATGCTCGGCATTTCCTTTCTTGTTGCAGTCGGATGTTGGGTTTGGAGTATCAGTCAAAGAGGGGCTATATAGGGTTGGAATATTATGGAAGGACTGTGGGGATCAAGATTATGCCTGTTGGGATTCATATGGGCCGGATTGCTTCAGTGATGAAGCTTGCAGATAAGGAGAAGAAGGTAGGAGAGCTCAAGCAGCAGTTTGAAGGGAAAACGGTGTTGCTTGGTGTTGATGATATGGACATTTTTAAAGGTATTAATTTGAAGCTATTGGCAATGGAACAGTTGCTTCAGCAACACTCAAAGTGGCAAGGAAAGGCCGTGTTGGTTCAGATTGCAAACCCTGCAAAAGGTAAAGGAGCAGATTTAGAGGAAATACAAGCTGAAATAAGGGAAAGCTGCAGAAGAATCAATGAAGAATTTGGGGAGCCCGGGTATGAACCAATAGTTTTGTTGACAGACCAGTTTCAATCAATGAGAGAATTGCCTATTACAGTATTGCTGAGTATGTTGTTGTCACGACTGTCAGGGATGGGTTGGATTGCAGTTCAGAAATTAGAGATCAAAGAAAATGATAGAAGCTGGCTGATGTCTTCCCTTCACCAAATATTTAGCAGAAGATATTTCCTAAGAAGAAGTGCACTAAAATTATTTATGATTGACCGGTCAAACTTCTTCTTTGATTTTAGAGGCACTTGTCAAAGAGATGGGGATGTATTTGCCCACTACAGATAATTTAATCCATGCAAGAGATGGACTGGCAGATTGGAGAGCTTTGTGAGGTACACTCATTGGTTGCCTGGCATTAATGAAGGAGAAAAGAGCTGCTTGGAAGACTGTACAGTCGCTGTTTATCCTTGAATCTGGAGAGCAGAAATGCCATCATAATCTGTAGGTAGAAAAGATGAAATCAGAGATGCTCAACCTATAATTCCAACTTCAGAGTATGAGCACCAATTCAAACCGTGGTAAAACTTCTCCCAGGAATGAAAATCTAGAAGAGGCAGAATCTGGACAAGTGGATGGAAATTCTGAGAGGGGTGATCTGGGAAGAGTAATGAAGAGAAAGCTGACATGGATTTAGAGGCACTAGGGGAAGATGTCTTGAGATCTGGAAATTTTGACTTCACTAGTGATCATGTGCTCAATACAGAATTTGTGACACAACTAAAGGATGACATGCAGGCTGCAGATTTAAGAAACAACGGCACCAGAACTCTAATAGCAGTAATATTCACAATAACCTTACACCTGTAAATGGCTTACCTCCCAATGATACTTCTGAGATGGAGATATTGGTGGCTGACTCATCTATGGACGGGAAACTCATCAATGATCAATCCAAAACTCAATTGCCTCAGCAAGATTCTTCATTCATCCGGAAAACCCAAGCCAACCTTTACCATAATGTTGAGGATGCGATTGAAGAGTGGAGAGAAGGAGCCGGAGTTGTCTTCTGATCTGCAGGAAGATAACACAGAGTCTCTGGATAATGTGGACGATGAGAATGCAGATGAATATGGATATTTTTCTGAGTTTGAGAAAGGAACTGCCTAGGCATTAGGACCTGCAACATTTGACCAGATTGACAAGAACATCACTCAAAATGAACCTGATGTTGAAGGAGTTATGGCACAAAAAGAACACCTCACTAAGGAGAATGATAAACAAAATTCTGAAACAGAGAAAAGAATAAAGGAGCAGATACAAGTTTCAAATTCAGAGGTTTCACTTAAAGGCTCATCCCCATAAACCCTTTCTCCCCCCTCAGTTTTCATGTTGGTTGCAGTTTCAAAGAGTATTGCTACTTTCTTTTACATATTCAGCAATTAGGTGTAAGATCATGATTCGAACAGCAGTTTCAAATGATGATGAAGACAAGAAAGCTCTACAGAAATCCCACAAAACAGTACATGGTGCTCTCTATGTTATTTGGAGAAGAGAAAGGGGACCGAGGTTCTTTAAGGAATTGCAAGCTTAGATCCTGAAAGTCGTACTAAGCTCAGCATTGCTTTTGATGATCAAGGAGAAAATTGTAGCAGGCACTTGAGTACTAATACTTGCAGCCGCCCCAAATTAAGCAAGAGCTGGAATTGTCATTTCCTGTCAGTTCCCACTGTTGCCCATGATTAAATGAAGCCCTCAAGCTCTCTTCCAGCAATATCTTTGACATCAAATGCCCACCAGAATCTCCATTCAATAACTGCTTCAATTTGAGCTCATGGATCCAAGGAAAACATGGATAGGGAAAGTTGGTTGCGCCAAGAAGCCCTAGAAAGTGCCAAGAGAGAGAGATGGCAGAATGTATTTGGGGATTCAACACCAGCAAGATAGTCTCAAATCTCATTCCTAGGCTCCAGTCCATTATGGCTACCTTGCTACACACACTTTCCCCTTTTCTTGCTTCTTTGCTTGGGAATTTACTGTTTTAAATTGAATTTTTGAACCATTGTTCAACTAAACATTCCCGGCTTTGAAAAATTCATCTTAGGTCCTTTCTAGGTATAAAATCCATATTCTAACACACTCTTGCTGCCATTTTCCTTCCGGCATGCATTTTCACTATTTTATTTGATTTTCAATCGATTTTCTTGATTTTTCTCGATTTTCTTAAGCATGAACAAACTCCATAATTCCAAGTCATGGAATTCATGGAATCAACTCATGCGAAATTAATTAGGGCTTTGGTGGGGGCCCGACATTCATGATACCTTCTTCAATATTGTTTGCTTGATATGTTGATTTTTTGTTCTTCTTGATGATATACATGAATTCGTTTCGTATTTATTGTTGAGATGCTTTTGATTCCCATAGAGGAGTACTAGCTTGCTATCCAGGTACGCTCTCTTCTCATCTATTTTTTTTAGAACTCTATAGACTTGTATGTCATTGATGACCCTATCCATATTTGACGTGATTCTTGGATGTCTTGATATATGCCTGATTTGCTTGAATAAAACAAATGTTGTATGATGTACCTCTATATTAACTCTGATGTTTTGTGATAGCGCTTGAGAGGCAGTCCGGGTACGCATCCTAACCTTCCTTTATTATGATTTGATCTTGTTTGGCATGCTATTTTTTGGAACCACCTAGCCTGCTTAGGTATCCATAATTAATCGATTAATTGCCACATTCCCCTTAACTTAGTTAGTAGAGACCTTTATAGGGCTTAGAGGGGTGCTACCTTTTAAAGGTACCTTCCCAATAGGTAACCTGATCCCCGGACTTAGACTCGGGTTTTTCAAAGATATGCTTTTTCCAAAAATTATGGAGTCACATTTTAGGGTTTTTCTTTCTTGTTTTATTTTCCCTTTAAAATAAAAATAAAATAAGTGGCGGCTCCAACTTTTTTCCAAAAATTAATTTTTCACAAATAAAAAGCGAGTCTCGCCGATTGAGTGGGGGCGCACGTGAAAAATGCGGGTCCACAATTAAGGTTACATTTGGGATCCATAAAAATCCCTCGACAATGAATCTCTAAAAATGACTAAAAAGTAGTAAAATAAATGAGTGGCAATGAACCACCATGGGACAATTATAAGGCAATGAGAAGTAAAGGAAAATATATATAAGAATATGTGCTTCTAGGAAAAAATGAAGGGTCTACACATAAGAGGTTGCATGTTGTGGATAATAGCTCATGGACTTAAGCTTTGTCTTGTTGTTATTTACATATAGCATTGGAATGTAGTTGATTCTCTTTAGTGGAATCTTGAATCAACTTCAAAATTGGATTTTGAATGAGCCAATACTCTTATGGGTCCCAACGGTGCCCGCTTTGATCTCATATATCATTATGGTACGGTTTGTGAGGGTTGAATTGCCTTTAGGTTCACTCTTGTACATAAAGGCATTTTAGTAATTACATAAGGTTGCATAAGGGATAATAAATAAGGTCTCTGGATTTGGCTAATTGATTAATTAAATGGTCATATGTGGTTAATTAATCAATTAGAACCTATTTTGGGCTAAATTAAGTGACCTAAGCCTTGGTAGGCTCAAGTTATTTAAGCTCAATATGGGAACCCTATAAATACTTTCTTAGGAGTTAGAGTTTCCAAGGCTTTTGATAGTCGTCTTCTACCTCTAGAGAACTAAAAGAAAGCCAAGTCGTTCTTATTTCCAAAGCTCATACTTTGGAGTGTCAAGATCATGGTAGGAGTCAACGAGCGGAAGATTTTGGGTGTACGAGACCTCCAAACTCTTGAAGGGAGATATAGTTTTTGAAATACTAACTATATAAAAGATTAGAGTCTATTCCTAAAACTCATAGGGTTTACATAGATTCTCTTATGGGTTTAAGTGATTTTAGTTTAACTTTGGCTTCGATCACTTAATTTAGCTCACTATGTTCGAATTAATTAATTAGCTCTAATAAATTTCAATTGAGTAATTAGGCCAATCTAGATAAATAGAAATAATTAATCATAAAATCCTATATAACATTGCATTTTTACCAAAACACTCTTATGCACATAAATGATAAATTCTTCATAAAGCCTTTAAATAAATAATTATAAGTTCTTTTGCAATCTAGACCCTTATACACATATGATTAATCTTCAATTTCCTTGAAAACTTTATGCCAACAATGAACTTGAGTAGAGACTATTGAGCTCATAAGAAAATATTAGCTTCCTTAAAATCCAATTTAATTAATTCATCCAATCCATGACCTATGATCTACTATATCTAGACTCCTTATGAACTAGTGTTCATAATCTAATGAAGTAGATATTATTTAGATTTCCTATGAATAAATTAAATATAATCATATATAGTGTAATCATTAGTAAAGGTGATGAAACACTCATACCCTCCACATGCTTGGACATGAAAAGGTCCACACATATCAATATGTACTAACTCCAAACATTTTTTGGCTCTAACTATTTTAGTAGTGACCGTTATTCTCTATTATCCAAAATACTAAGTCTTTTTACGTGGTAACTTTGGTCATAGTTGTCTTCAGGCGGCGCGATGCCACCCTCCGATGCCTCGCCTGAAGGCATGCGATGCCCCGTCACGAAGGCGTTGTTTAAGTGCGCAAGGCGCGATACGGTCCACAAGTGTGCCTCGATCCCCTACCTTTTTTTTTTTTTTTTCTTCTTCTTCTTATTCTTCTTCTCTTCTTTTCCGACGTCAGGTTGCAGAGGGCAGAGAGAAACCCTAATTTTATTTTATTTTACCAAAATGATGTGGTTTTAGGTCTCTTTAAAAATGGTCAAAATGACGTCATTTTGGACCTTTTTATTTTAAAAAGTATAGGCCAAAACGACGTCGTTTTCGACATTTTTATTTACAAAAAGAACAGGTCAAAACAACGTCGTTTTGGCCTTGTTTTCCCTTCCCAATCCCATTTTCTGGTTGTTTTCAACCCGACAATCCTCCCTAATTTTGCCCTAACCTCAGACGTGCAGTGGAGGAGTGAAGAAGACGAAAAAGATGAGGAAAAATAAGAAAAAAATAGAAAAAAAATAGACATACCTTTTCGGGACCTTGATATTTTTTTTTTCACTTTTCTGCATTTTTTTTTTCATTCTTGTCTCATAACTCTCATTGGCATTTAAAAAATAAATAAATAAATAAATATTGTATTTTGACATGAAAATTTTACTAAATAAAAATAAACAAACAAAAAGCACTCTCATGTGCATATTTTTTTGTTAATGTGATGTATATAATTTTTTTTCAATTTTTTTTCTTAAATTAATTATTATTATTTTATTGAATTATAGATAATTTGTTTGCAAGATGGATAATGAGAGTGAAACTCAAGTGGACTCTAGTGCAAGTGGAAGAAGAGATTCCGGATGGAAGTATACTCGTTTGGTTAATAAAAAAAATTTGAACACCATCATATGCATTTTTTGTGATAAAGTAACCAAATGAGGCATATAGACACAAACAACATCTTGTTGGTGGATATAGAAATGCTAAAAAGTGTAGAAAATATCCGGAACATGTTAGAAAAGAAATGGAAGAGTGTATGAGTTCCAAGAAAAGTCAAAATGAGCAAATGAATATGGGGAGCGAAGATGTTAATGAAGATTTGTTTGGTTTGGAAGATGAAGATTTTGGTAAGGAGATTAATAATAGAATGAATGTCACCAACATTTCTAGTGAAGGTAGTAACCGAGGAGAAAGTGGTAGTAGGATGTTTTTTTCAAAAAAACCAAGACAAAAAGGTCTTATAGATCATTTTTTTCACTCCTAATGCAAAAATGGTTGTTCAAAATCGAAGAAATGAGAAGATAAATCAAACTGCCATCAATGATGCCTACAAAAAGGAATCAAGAGAAAAAGCTTGTATGTTTATCACAAGGTGGATGTATGAGGCTGCTATTCCATTTAATGCAGTCACATATCCGAGTTTCCAATCAATGATTGAGGCTATTGACCAATATGGTGTGGGTATGAAGGGACCAACTCTTCATGAGGTAAGAGTTACTAACATTAGGAAAGAATTGACTCTCACAAAAAGATTTGATGAAAGATCATATGGTGGAATGAAAAAAAAAAAATTGGATGTTCAATTATGTCGGATGGATGGGCCAATAGGAAATAGAGAACTTTTTGGTTAATTGTTTAAAGGGAACCATATTCATGTAATCTATTGATACTTCTTCAATGATTAAGACAACAAAAAAAATGTTTGAGTTACTTGACAAATGGGTAGAGCAAGTTGGTGGGGAGAATGTTATTCAAGTTATAATAGATAATCACTCAAGTTATGTGATGCCAAGTAATAAATACAATTTCTTGAATTTTTATTTACTTTTAAAATTTGAATTATTTATCTTGAGAACTTATGTAAATTTATTATCTACAATGTCATATAAGAAGGTTGTTAGAATTAAAGCGTCTGCATTTGTATTGGACACCATGTGTTGCACATTGCCTTGACTTGATGTTGGAAGATATTGGAAAACTACCAAACATCAAGAGGACATTGGAGAGGGTTATATCACTAAATGGGTATATTTATAATCGCTCAGGGCTACTCAACATAATGAGGTGGTTTATTGGACAAAGGAAATTGCTTAGGTCTGCTAAGACTCTGTTTGCAACTGCTTTCATCATATTATCATGATTGCATGAACAAAAAAACAACTTGAAGAAGATGTTTACAAGTTCAGATTGGTCAAATAGTAAATGGGCAAAAGAGCAGAAGGGGAAAACTATAGCCAACATAGTTCTAATGCCTTCATTTTGGAATACTATTGTGTTTTCCTTAAAGGTTTCGAGTCCCCTAGTTCGTGTGCTTTGTTTGGTTGATGGTGAAAAAAAAACTCCTATGGGATACATCTATGAGGCCATGAATAGAGTTAAGGACACAATTGTGAGAAGTTTTAATGGAAATGAAGAGAAGTACAAAGAAATCTTCAAAATCATTGATAAGAAGTGGGAGATTCAGCTTCATCGGCCTTTGCATGCAGTAGGGTGCTTTTTTAACCCGGAATTCTTCTATGGTAAACCAAAAATAGAGCATGATGCAGATATTATGAGTGATTTGTATAAATGCATCTTAAGGCTGACAAAAGACCCTACTAAGCAAGAAAAAGTTGTGGCCAAAGTGAGTTTATACACAAATGCCCAATGACTATTCAGGAATTAGTTAGTTGTTAGGACAAGGAAGACTAGAGCACCAGGTTAGTTATTTAGTTTTGTTTATTTAAATGATTAGATTGTATTTTTGCTAAAATAGGTGAATTGTTTCACTAAATTGTTAATATCTATACTACAGTTGAATGGTGGGCTGCATATGGAGCTTCAACTCCAAATTTGCAAAG
The DNA here is from genome assembly GCF_030704535.1 of Vitis vinifera. Lineage (NCBI taxonomy): Eukaryota > Viridiplantae > Streptophyta > Magnoliopsida > Vitales > Vitaceae > Vitis > Vitis vinifera. The sequence goes on along the minus strand of NC_081810.1, from coordinate 16,663,475 downwards.
GTTTGTAATGAAAGTCCTCAACTTAACGTGTAGTGCATCGGGTTGTGAATGGAATTGGAGCATCTTTGAAAATGTAAGTGACCAAAATAATTACAATTAATAGTCTAATAGAGTCTTAAATGTAACTTAAAAGTTAAAACTTTAAAATATATTTATGAGCTTATAAATTTTTGCAGATTCATAAAAAGAGGATAAATAGGTTAAATCATCAACACTTGAATGATTTGGTATACATTAAATATAATCGAGCCTTAAAGAGAAGATACAATGAATATAACACCATTGACCCAATTTTCTTGAAAGATATAGATGCTAGCAATGAGTAGTTGATAGGAAAAATGGAAGGTAAGGATTTTCATGGAGGTGCACAGGATGATTTTGTATTTGATGATGATAATTTGACATGGGGTGATGTTGCTAGAGCTATTGGAGCTGAGGAGGCTAGGTTTGATACTAGAGCTAGAGCTAGAGCAAGCTTAAGCATAATACCACCAATGATGGGGATAGTTTCAAGCTCTAAAACTTTGCCTTCTCATTAACTAATGGATGAAGGAATATGGAAAAATGGTTGATTTAATAGATGAAGAAAATGGGGAAGACTACAAATGTGATGATGGAAATGATGATGATGATGATTTTGTTGATTTAGAGGAGTGGTGATTGCTTGTTGTAGACAAATTTGTTATTTAAGTGTTTTTTAATGATGTTTTTGAATTGTGGGCAAATTTCATGTTTTGGTTTGGAAACTTTGGATTTGGATGTGTATTAAGTTATTAGCAATATGGATTTAGGTTTGTTTTTATACTTGGAGTTCTTTATTTTTTATGTTTTTTGTTTATTAAATTGAAGTTTTGGATGATATTTGATGATTTATGTGTTTAGGACAAATAAATGATTGTTAAATTTGATTATATTATACAAATATATATATATATATATATATATGTAAATTAGGGTGCGCCTCAGGCTCTAGGGGTGCGCCTTAGGCTCTAGGACTATTTTGCGCCTTGGTGTGCCTTGAGCCTTTTAAAACTATGACTCTAGTCAAGAAACTAAATAAATAATCACTACGACTTTTGTAGTACTTTGGGCATCATCTTTAGGGACTAGCTAATGGAATTTGTCAATACTAAGGTAAATGAATCAATTTTATTTAAATTGCAAGTGAAAAGCAATCTAGGAATTAACTTTTATGAGCTTTCTCTTTCTCTTTCTCTTTCTCTCTCTCACTCTCTCTCTCTCTCTCTCTCTCTCTCTCTCTCTCTCTCTCTCTCTCTCTCTCTCTCTCTCTCTCTCTCTCTCTCATGTAGTCACGCTACACAAGTGTCACAAATCAAAGAAAAAGTAATTGGTTGGAAGATTATGAGGCTTTGAGATCTTAACTACAAGAGGGTTTAGGTTTGTGAACATTTAAATCCCAAGTATGGTTTCTAACACACCTTATAGAGGCAAAGTTTTCATTTTTATTTCTTCCATTATGCCTATGATACAAGCACGTCAAAGCCTAAACGTATATAAGATCTCCTTAGGAAGTTTTAGGTAAATATTCTCTAGATTAGGATTACATATATATTCTAGAGTTTAGGACCTTATTCTTGGGATGGAACTATCTTATAGGTTCCAAATTTTAGTTTTATGATTTTGAGATATTAAATATCTCTTTGATTACTATTTTCTTAAATTTTTCTAGTTAATTATTGTAATTTGCAATGCTTTAAATGGTTTACTTGTTCTATTTTTTTATTATTTGACTTATTTTAATTAATCTATAGAAAGAAATTGTTTACTAAAGGTTACTTTGAATATTTCTTATTGTGATCTTATGTTAAGAAGTTTGTGATCTAGGGGGACCTACTTATTCTTGTTTTCTTAATTGAAATTAAACTAAATTGTTTCTCAAAATTAGTATAGGGATTAGAAAAATCATAGAACATGTTTGATTCTATTTAGATGAGCTAAAAGGAATGTTTTATTAAAATATTTTGAAGTGAATACCTTAGTAAAATCTTAAATTCCTATCATTAAGTCATGCATGAAAGTCATCACTTGTAATATTAGAAATATCCTCAGGGTAAATATGCAATTTTAGATGAAAGATAATTTTCATTCTATATTCAATATGCCTCATAGAGATGTACTATTGAAAATAATTTACGTATGAAGAAGCAAAGTCATATAAATTGACTTCCTTGATGTAAGCCATGTTGAATATAAATATGGTTGAATAGTATCAAATTAAATGTTTTCAATGGAGAGCATTGAAGTCAAATTAAATGTTTTCAATGGAGAGCATTGAAGTTTGACGAATTGAAGGACTCAAGTAAGGAGTAATATCTCCAATTCTGGAATTGATCTTTACAATTTTTATGTGTTATATTCTTTGTAAACTTGTAGAATTGTTGATTTCTAGAAATTAAAATTCTTGAGAGATTTTTTCCATGTGTTCCTATTCTCTATAAACTTGAAGAATGCATATGTTACAATTCATTATTTTCATTCCTTACAATACAAGGCCACTTTCTATGAAAGATTTTTTGAAAGACGTGTTTAGGTCAAGCTCCAAATAGTCTTATCCACATTTAGAGATACTTCCATCCCTTGAATTTTTTGAAATTGTCATTGAGAGACCTTAGCTTGCATCCGATAGGCAATATACCCTAATATACTCAGATGTTATATGTTAGCATCCATATCTACATTCCAAGTATTTAGTTTAGCATTTCCATGTATGGTTTATCCTTCAATGTTACCTCTCATCTCATCTTTCAGGTCATCGACCTCTTTCTCTAGCGAGGCATTGCTCTACCAATGGTTCTCAATGTTTATATCTTTTGAGTGTGGAATTGTGGGGTCAAGGTTCATCTATTTCTTGTTTATATTCATTTAATTGATATGCTTAGGAGGTACTTTTAAGTGTAATAAGTTCCATCCTACCTCTCATTGCACCCAAATTAGGAGGTTAACATCCCGTTTTATTTATTTTACCCTCACTATAAAAGATATCAATATAGGCCAATTTATTCCCAATGTCACGGGCATATATGCTTCTGAGATCATGTTAGTGGTTTTCTCTTTTTTATCATCATCCCACACATTATTCCAGGGAAGGGTCTCACTTTTGGCATAAGTTTTCTATTATTCAACGATTAGCACCAATTAAAGATCATGTTGAATTAGAAGCGCATTGCACTAGTCCAACCCAAGTTGCAACCTTAGTTCCATCAACCACCCAAATCTCGACATAAGAAGGAGATGAAGCCATGAAGATCTTAGGAAACAAACAAGGATGATCATTTATTTCATGCCAAGTTTGTTGTCCTACAAAGTAAACATGCCCATATCATCAATGAGTTTTAAGACATGTCATCAAAGCACATTATCATTTATTAATTGTCTAAAATAAGACATAATAAAATGCACATTTGCAAGTACATTATCCTATGCACCTAATTCCATTAAAATACCCATCACAAGATTTGAAAATTCGAGCCATTTTTCCCTCCTTTTTATTTATTTATTAAAAAAAAAACATTAGCCAATCTCCCTTCCAAAGAAGAGAGGATGCATTAATGAAATTTTTGTATTTGGTGTTTGGGCAAAGACAAGGTAGTAAAGGCTGAAGTCTCCTTGTCCCATTGAACATTTATTGGGATGGGGATGTGGACCACATTAGGCCCCATCCCCACTTGCTCCACCTTCTACCTTCTTATAGTTATAGCTGGTCAACACTCTACCCATCTCTCTATATGCTGGCCCCCTTGCTCTCCACCACATAAGAGCTTTCCCTTTCTTTTTTTTTTTTAGTATAAATAACTTATCTCATAATTATGTTTTTTTTTAAAAAAAAAGTATTAAAAATAAAAATAGTATTAATACCTTAAAATTTTAATTAAATAATAAATTATTTCTTATATGTTACTTTTAGAATATATTTTGTAGTGTTTTCATTTTTTATTTTTTAAAAAATATTTCATCTTTTATTGAATGCTAAAAAGAACTATACTTAATATTTTAATAGAAATAAAATAATAATAAATTTTTTTATATTTAATACTATTAAGTTATATTTAGAATTAAGTTTCATTTATATTTAAGTAAAAAAAGATAAACGTAACAGATTAAGTTTAGTTATGGAATAATATCTTAACATAACAATAAAGAAAAAAAATTATTTTTCTTGCAATATGATGTATAATTTTATTTAAGACTAAAATATACTAATAAAAAAATGGTATTTTACTTGAAAAATGAGACATAACCATGTGAAAAATAAAAAGGTTTGAATAATGTAAGTATGAATGAGGAAAACTTTATGGAGAAGATGGGTGGGTGATTAAGAATCCAGATCCAATTATTGAATGAACAGTTGGAGTGAAAGTGGAGACAAGGGAGCAGTTGAAAACTTGACATCAAAGTCTTTAAAGGAGGTAGTGATAAATAAAAAGGCAAAAGGGTGGAGCCTTTTAGGGGAGGTCTAGAGTATTTATTTAAGTCTTAATAAAAGTAGGGTTAAGTTTGGGTAGGTGGGTCCCTTTGAGGGTGCAGTCATTTTCAAGATGAATCATGGTAGCAGGAAAGTGACCTATGCAACCACACATCCACTATAAATATACTAAAGCTTACCACATCTCCCCCACCATATTAAATATTGGCCATTGATTATGTCTTATAGTATGGTCTTGCCTATTACTATTTTGATTAAAAAAAAAAAAAAAGATAGATTTGTTTAAAATTATTTTTTCAAAACATCAAGGTCATATCAAATCTTTTCCAAAATAACATAACTATTCCCAATAGTCACTAAGTGCTCACCTTTCAACTTCTACCACCGACAAATATTAGGAATGCCTTATTTCTATTTTGAAATGTTTTTAATAAAAAAAAATTTTAAATATTTTAGAATCATTTATAAGTGATTTTTAAAATTTTTAAAAATAACTTTTAAATTTTATCAAATATCCCTTTTTTTTAAAAAAAAATGCTTTTTAAAATAAATATGACTTTTAAAAATACTGTCAAATTAACTCGTAAAAGATCAATATAAATGGCTGTTAATATCTTTAACTTAAATCTTAAAGCAACTTATTATCTAGTAAGGTCATCCTCCCCTTCCCCACTCAAATTTCCAAAAAAATTCAAAAATATAAATTTGATTATGAATTTTTGAAAAATAAAAAATAATTACCTTTAAAATTCTTTTTTTTTTTTTTTGTAGTAAAAATAAATTTACGAATTTTAAAGAAAACAAAAAACAAAATATTTGCTATATGAAGTTAAATAAAAATAAAAAATAAAAAATATTTTATAAAATCTACTTGATATTCTTACTTTTTTTTTCCTCTTATTCTATTTTTTGTCATTTTTTTTTCATGCTAACATGATCTTAATTTATTGTCTGATTTTTAACTTTATAACAATTCTTGGGGGAGAAAATAAAAATCTTAATTTGATGACAGTGAATATTCTACTTTTATTGCTAAGGTGACTTTAAATAGTGTGACAGAAAGTCAAATTCTATCCCAGTGTAATTATTCTTGCAATAAATTCTCCCATGATGATTGCCCAATTTGAAAATAATATTTTTTTAGAATTAAAACTTAAATGTTAAGCTAAAATTATAATTTAAAATAAAATAAATATTAAATAAATGGAAAATATTTTTATTAGAATTAGTATTAAAATTTTAATTTTTTTATTTATTTAGAAATTGGACTATATGTAGAATTTTTTATTAAAAAAGTTCAACATTTTGGAGTTGTAGTACAAAAATATTATTATAAAATGTAAAATCATATTTTTGAAATAAAAAATAATAATTTTCTCATGACCAACCCATCCCCATTCCTCAACTCTTTGTCTGAAATTCAAAATAAAACAAACACATGCCTTACTCCTAAATCTTCTTAATATTCAAAAACCCATACTCTCCCCCACTTTCTAAAGACCCTCCACTTCCTCTATATTATTATTTTTATTTTTATTTTTTAAAAAAAATATATTCTCATTTGTTTTCTTCTTTCGTTTATGTAAATTAATTTTAGTATTTAATTGTTAACTTTTTAGAGTTGCTAATGGGTTGTATGATAATTGTTTTTTAGAACAATTTTTTGTTCTCTAAAACAAAAAAACATAAGAAACATGTTTGATAATTAAAAACTGCTTTCTATTTTGAGTTTATAAAAATTTAAAATAAAGTGTTTTTAGAAAACATCTTTTAATTGTTTTATATTATTTTTACTTGTTTTTTAAAAATTGTTTTAAGAAATAATTATAAAAATATGTACAATAATTAAAAATAAAACACTACATATACAAATTATTTTTAAAACATATTTAAAATATTAAAAACATTTTAAGCTTTTAAACAAACTTTTATTCTACAAAAATTACCAAACAAGTCCTAGGACTCTACTTGGTAATTGTTTTCGAAAATAATTTTAAAAAATAGTTTTTAAAAATTATTTTTTAATATATTAAATTAAAATTTATTTGTAAACTTGAAATATTTTTAACCAATTTGTAACAAACAATTAAGAGATGATCTCTAAAAATATTCCATTTTTCGGTTATAAAAAACAAGATTAAATTAAAACTATTTGCTAGTTATCGTACATGTGTTACTGTTTTTTGTTCCAATTGTTTCACATGCCTTAAATATTTTCAAATCGACCATTAAATTAAATCAATTATTAAATTACAAGTCATTGATTCCTCCGTTGATTTAAATATATATATATATATATTTAATATTTTGACACCGAATGATCATTAAATTGAAAAAAATTCTATGCTACATTGATTCAAATATTGATTTGACTATGATCGCTAAATATTAAATATTTCTAACTTAAAATCATATAAAAATACTTTACAAAATTTTCCATATATATACCAACTTTAATGCAAATTTGAATTCTCAAGATAAAAAGGTTTTCAAAAATAGAATATATTACTTAATTGCAATTTTATTTTAAATATTTTTAGAAGAGTTGTATTAAATTGTTATTTTTTAAAGTTGCTTTATCTTTCTATCTAAGTTGGTTTGAAATGATTTATATTTTTAGCTTTAATAAAAAATTAAAACCAAAGTTAAAATATTATTTTCAAAATATAATACTAATATTATAAAATTTATATTTATTGTATTAAATTATTTTCAAGTAATGTATTTATAAGATATAATTATCATTTTCTCTCTCTCTCTCTCTCTCTCTTTTTTTTTTTAATTTTGAACACCAATGGAAAATGATATTTTTTTTTTTAACTCATTTCACATGATGCCTTAAAAATTGAAAACAATATATTTAGGGTAAAAAAATTCTTAATTTTCTTGACTTGTAAACTAATACTACAAAAAATCCCAAAAAAAATAATTATTTAATGAAATTTTGTTCTATAAAATGATTTGATTTTTATACCATTTGCTCCATAAAAATTCCATAGAATGGTGGGGTGGGGAGAGAGAAGAGAAGGTAGAGGAGGGAAGAATCCCACCCACTACTCCCACGCCTAAAGGCATTGGGATTCGTTTGAAGAAAATTTAACGCAAGTCAAAACACCAGCTCACCAATTTGGTGTTTCTAACAATCAACACAAGAGGCCTCCCTCTGGGTTTGTGGGTAATAACTGCACCTACCAGTACAACTATCTGTTCTGTTCTCTAGTCCACGCTCCTTTTAGTCTCAGTCTCAGTCTCATCTTTGGATTCCACCTTCTCTCCTGTCTTTTAATTTTGAGCCTCCTTCCTACATTGCATAGTACATTCACAAATTTCAGATTGTGCGCTTATGGTTTCAAGCATTAGTGTTTAGCTTGGTCTTTCTGTTTGTTATTTGTGGGGCTTTGATGGAGAGGAGGAAGCCCCTCTTTTGTGGTGACTCCCAGTGTTGAAGATGTAGGATTTTATGCAAAATCCCACCTTTTTTCGTTGTTTTTTTATTTCAGCAGTCACGGGTCTTCTTTCTATTTCTTGTTCATCTGTTCTTTTTGGGTACATTTTGGTTTTGACTTGATTTGCTTACAGTTTGGTTTCCAGTTTTACAAAAATGGGTTTGCTTTAGCAATGCTTGAGCTCTGGTTTTCTCTTAGTGGTTTCTGTTAGTTGCAACTGCATTCTTTATTTCCATTCCTTTTCATTTACCCCATTGCTTCTAGTTTTTGTCTTTTTTTTTGGTAAGTCCAAAATTTTTTTGTTCTGCATTATTGTCTGGTCGTTTTCTGCTCTTTTTCTGTTTCAATGCACATGGGTTGATTATGTTTTCTTCTGAATTGTGTAAATTCTGTGTTTTGGGCCTAGAATTTGTAGAAAAGGAGTAAGAGTGGAGGTTTGTTGTAGTAGGAATGCATTCCACGTGTTTGATATTCTTGTTGTTGGTAGAATTGGCAGTAGGACAATCAGATTTTGGGGCACTCATAGAGCTCAAGAAAGGGATTCAGAAAGACCCTTCTGGAGTTCTTGATTCATGGGATTCTAAATCCTTAGCATCTGATGGGTGTCCAGAAAACTGGTTTGGGATCATCTGTAGCGAAGGCCATGTCATATCCATCACCCTAAACGACTTGGGTATAGTTGGAGACTTTCATTTCACTGCCATTACTGGCCTTAAAATGCTTCAGAACTTATCAGTTTCCAACAATCTTTTCACTGGGACTATCGAGGACGTAGGTTCCATTGAGTCATTGGCATATTTGGATCTCTCACACAATGCTTTTCATGGGCTGATACCCTCAGACTTGACCCACCTGGAGAATTTAGTTCTTCTGAACCTTTCTTCCAACAATTTTGAAGGGAAAGGGCCAACTGGTTTTGGAGATCTTGAGAAGCTGAAGTATATAGATTTCAGGGCAAATGGATTTTCCGGGGACATTATGCGTCTTCTCTCTGAATTGGGTAGCGTGGTGCATGTTGACCTCAGTAGTAATCAGTTTTCCGGATCACTGGACTTGGGACTTGGAAAATCCAGCTTCGTTTCTTCGATTCAGTATTTCAATATTAGCTGCAATTCCTTAGTTGGCCAGCTTTTTGCTCATGATGGAATGCCATATTTTGACAGTTTAGAGGTGTTTGATGCTAGTAATAATCAGTTGGTGGGTGCTATTCCTTCCTTCAATTTTGTAGTCTCTCTTCAGATTCTTCGACTTGGAAGAAACCACTTAACAGGGTCTCTACCAGAAGCTCTTTTCCAGGAGAGCTCAATGATCTTGTCTGAACTAGATCTCGGCCTTAACCAGCTTGAAGGTATTTCATTTTGAAGAATTTTCTCTGCATTTAGTATGCTACTCTTTTTCATAATAGAAGTTGCAAATTTTAAAAAAAAAAAAAAAAAAAAAAAAAACTTTTTGGGAAGTTGTTTGTTCTATGCATATTCTTTTCCATGGGTGAATATCCTGGAAAGGGGCCAGTTGATGGGTCTGTGCTGAAAGTTGCAATGGATTACTTATGGCTTAAAAATGCTTATAGACTAAAAGGAATTCAAAGCAGTTGCTGTTGATTGGGATAGTTCAGGCTTAGTTTTAATGATGGGTTTTCTGGTTTAATGATGCTTGTAGACTAAGGGTAGATGAAATATTGCAATTATTGATATTATGATGACCTAAGAAATTAGGATTTGAAGCAGTAGTGGTGATAAGTCAGGATTGAAATTTATATTGGTGTAATATGTTGCAGATCTGGTACACGGACTTGCTTTCGTACATACATATCTTTAATAATAGAGGTAAAGAGGAAAATAATAAGGGTAGATAATTGTAGTTGCAGTTCTGGTAGAATTTTGGATTGGCATCTCATCATACCAAAGACATTACGATTTTGAAACAAAGGTGCACAATTTGAGTGCATCTCATCATTCCTTCATAAAGGAGTGACTTTATAAAGGTTCACAAAAAGTAGAATTGATGTACAATGAAGCAATGTGGCCAGGGTGAGTGGGGAGGAGTGGATTGTTGGGGATGGTGGTGGGGCTCAGGGGATGGTTGAGGTGGTTGTTGGATTTGTATTCCCTTTTGATATGTGGCTACCACAAATATGTTATATCAACCCCTAAACAGAGATACTCCAGCTCAGGCATTTTTAACTACTGTCTGAGCAAGTCAGAAGATCATGAATGTACTTGATTGAAAATTTAATAAATAGAACTAGTAAAGAAATGAAATTGAAAGACGAAGAGTTATTGGCCTGCTTCATCAGCTGGATAGTATGGGAGCACATCATGGACTAATTACCATTGGGCCCCCCTCATTGCCCTTTCCTGCTTTCATTGTTTCATGCTTGTCTCTTTAACTGCTCACAGCAGTGCTTTTGATGCCCTTATCTGAATCATTGTGACTGAGTGTCCCTTTTTTTCTGGGAATTTTTATTTGTGAAATTGAATCATAATCATTGGACTCGTATTGGGTTTGCTTAAATGAAGTCTGATATGTATATTTTATTTTCTTTTTCTTAGTCTTGGAGTGTATTAATGCTCCTCTGATTGCAAGAGGGAGAAAGAAATGAGAGGAAAATATTGCTAGTTTGAACTTCCATGATAAAAGGGTTCCCTTTGCCCATCAATATTGCTTAAAGTAGCAAGTGTAAAGATTATATTCTATCAAAATATTTCTGTTTGAACATGCAGGTCTTTGCTGTGGCTGGTATTAAATCTATCTGAATATTGATTGTCCTCTCTGATTAGAATTTTTTGACACGATTTGATTAATTTTCAATTGGTCTCAGTCACAACATTGGTGTGCCTTGTATAAGGTGGTACTGGTGTTGGCACTTAATGCAGTTACTGATTTAGTTCAATAGAAAATAATGTTTGCAAGAATCTGAAAGGATCAAATCCTAAATGCATTAGGACCTATGAAATGAATAATGTGTACTTACCAAGATATGATATGATGAGGTTTAGTACATGTGATAACCCCATTTATCACACCAATGCATAAGTTTTTCATATCAAATATTTAATAATGTCCAAAAACTACTCATGCTTAATATAGAAAAGTATGATATTATTTCTTACATAACTGCCTATGATGTAAATACCGCATCAACTCTTTGAAAGTTATTTCTATATTATACATTGTTGTGCAGTTTCTAGTTGATCTTATTCTGGGATGTTGAATTTTGCCTTGTATAATATTTCATATGGTTTTTATTAATTTCAGGCTCTTCAGTCTTACAAGTATTGGTTATGTCATTATTCTCAGATTGTAGCAATGCTGAATCCAATGCTTCCCCATTTTCCTGCTTTTCTTTGTTAGTCTAAAACAATTCATGTTCATGGCAGGTCCTGTCGGAAGTATCACGTCTGCAACTCTAAAGAATCTTAATCTGTCTTCAAACAGGCTGACAGGTCTCTTGCCTGCCAGGGTGGGGCACTGCTCCATCATTGATCTGAGTAATAATATGCTGTCAGGGAACTTGTCCAGAATGCAAAGTTGGGGAAATTATGTGGAAATTATTGATTTAAGCTCAAACAAATTGACAGGAACCTTGCCAAACCAGACTTCTCAGTTCTTGAGGTTGATTTCACTCAAGTTATCCAACAACTCATTAGGGGGATCTCTTCCGCCTGTTTTAGGTACATACCAGGAATTAAAAGTGATTGATCTAAGCCTCAACCAGCTCACTGGGTTCCTCCTCCCAAGCTTCTTCAACTCAACAAGATTGACTGATCTTAACTTGTCTGGCAACAATTTGACTGGATCCATACCTCTGCAAGCAATCCCAGATATTCCTTCAATTGGTTCCACCCAAAATTTGAGCCTAGTTTCTCTTGATCTATCTGGTAACTCATTAAGTGGTCATTTGCCCCAAGAAATTAGTGGTTTCCATGAATTAGTTTATCTTAATCTATCTAACAACCTTTTTGAGGGTAGCATCCCTGATGACCTTCCAGATGGATTGAAAGGATTCAGTGTGTCTTATAATAATCTCTCTGGCATAGTACCTGAAAACTTGAGGAGGTTTCCTGATTCAGCATTCCATCCAGGAAATTCCTTACTGGCTTTCCCTCATTCACCATCATCATCAAATGCTGCTCCTGATCTTGATTTGAGGGGGCAAGGGTCGTCCCACATGAAGCCTGCTGTTAGGGCTGCTCTGATTGCTGGTTTGGTTGGTGGAGTTTCTATGATAGCTCTCTTGTTCGTAATGATATGTTATGGGGCCCACTGGGTAGAATGTAGCAGGGACAGTTTGAAAGGGAATGGCATGAAGAAAGGTACCGAAAAGGAGACTTCATCTGATCTTCATACATCAGCACTTCACAAAATTCTAGATCCATCAATTACTTCATCTAGTTTCCCTCAAGACAATACATCTTCATCGCACTTGGGATATGAACATGAGCATGGTATTATATCATTAGTTACAAAGAAGCCTAGTGATGGCAGCCCTCCTGAACCAATAAGAGAAGATGAAGGAATATCTTCTCCAATATCTCTCCTGTCACCTTCTAATCCATCACCTTCTAAAAGCCCATATCGGCCAGACGAGAATCCTGATGTGCTCAAGGTGTGTTCTCCAGATAAATTAGCTGGGGATCTACATCTATTTGATGGCTCTTTGGTGGTTACTTCAGAAGAACTTTCACATGCTCCGGCAGAAGTTATTGGGAGGAGTTGTCATGGAACATTATACAAAGCTACACTTGACTCTGGTCATGTATTAGCCGTAAAATGGCTGAGGGAGGGGATAGCAAAAGGAAGGAAGGAATTCTCAAGGGAAGCAAAGAAACTTGGGAACATCAAGCACCCAAATCTAGTTTCTCTGCAGGGTTACTACTGGGGTCTAAGGGAGCATGAGAAGCTGATCATATCCAACTTCATCAATGCACCGTGTTTAGCCCTTTATCTTCATCGTAAGTTTCTTTGTACTTTTTTGTGATTGCAGTTAGTTGACCTCCAATCTTTTCAAATTTTCTTCCTTGGAAATATAGGTCTGGTTCTAAGCATATGACCATCATCTTCACTCCTAAAATATGCTAAGCTTATAGTTTATTTATCTTACTTTTCATTTGTATTTTAATACTGTTGGAGCACATTCTTTGGCCTGGGTAGAATAATTTTTGTCACCCTAGAAATAAACAAATTGCTCAGATGATTAAAACATTGTGTAGTCTAGTTGAGGATCAATGAGTATGCATATGTTTGTTAGACAAATTTATAATATTTGTCTGATTTTGCATTCTTGTGATCTATGATAGTGTAACATAGTCAAAAGTTTCACCTTGATTGAATCAATTTGTCACAATTCTTTTTTTTTAGATCCCAAACATTACATTTTAAATGCGATTTATGGTATTATCTTAACCTGTGACGGATGATTTGCATGCTTGTTACTTCTTATGCAGAGATGGAGCCAAGAAAATTCCCACCCCTGTCCCTGGTTGAGAGGCTCAAGATCGCTAGAGATGTAGCCTGTTGTTTGAACTTCCTCCATAACGAGAGAGCCATACCTCATGGCAACCTGAAATCGACAAATATCTTATTAGAAACTCGTAAATTAAATGCACTCCTAACTGATTACAGTCTCCACCGGATAATGACTCCTGCAGGCACTGCTGAGCAGGTTCTAAATGCAGGTGCTCTTGGCTACCGGCCACCTGAGTTTGCCAGCTCAAGTAAACCGTGCCCATCATTGAAAAGCGATGTCTATGCATACGGAGTCATCTTGTTGGAGCTGCTGACCGGAAAAAGTTCTGGGGAGATAGTGTCCGGGAACACAGGAGTGGTGGATTTGACAGAGTGGGTGAGGTGGTTGGCTGCAGAAAACCGTTGGGGTGAGTGCTTTGACAGGCTCATTCCAGGTATGCAGTCTGTGGACCACCCACCAAGATGTCTGCATGAAATGCTGCAAGTTGCTCTAAAATGTATCCTCCCAGCATCTGAGAGACCAGACATGAGGACGGTTTATGAAGATATTTCATCTGTAGTGTTATGAAAGGTCTACAAGCTTGAGGATTAGCTCTAACTGCAGACTTTGACACTAACCCAATTGATTGATTCTTCCTTTTAGGCTTTTGTATTGCCTGTAATTGTTTAGTTGAAGCCTCCCCTTGTTCAGGATGGAAGTAGAATTTTATGAGATGTAAGGGCTAAGAATAAAGGTATTTTGTAGATGTTGGGGAATGGGATAGTTAGATTCTTTCGAAACCTTCATCTGGGATTGTTCACCTGGAATTGTGTATATTTATTCTTTTCCCCCCTTTTTTTAATACTGCTTTATGAGTCGTGTTCTTCGGCCTTGTATGGGATAACTTTTTATTTTTGGCTTTGTTTGGAGGCTAAAGTTAAAGTAAAGTCATAATTTTTTTAGGGATAATATTAATGTTACAAAAGTTTTTATTAAATATAAAAAGATTTTGATCATATTTGTTTTTTGATTGAATAGAAAAAATCAAAATATTTGATTTTTTCAATATCTGATATCAACTAATATAACTAAATTGAATATATTGATAATAAGTTTCTTTTAATTATATTAATTAATATAATAAGAATAGAAAAACTCAAATATTTTGATTTTTTAATTTTTTTCTATTAAATCGAAAAACAAATACCATTTTTGTAGATAAACCAATATAAAAATTTTACCGAAAACAACTTTATTTTTGTTTTCATTTTAAGTTGTTTTAAGCTATAAATTTTGTGAACAAAATTAATCAAACAAGCATGGAAGTTTTTGTTGAGTTCAAAAAAGGATTTTTGGGTTTACCCCATCCCCCACCCCATTAGGGGCCTACTTTTTGTCTCACATTTTGGCTTTGATGAACATCTAGATAGGTATTAAATTTAAATATGCATATAATGTAATTTTAATGGATTAATTATCTTTTACTTAAAGTTATGTTTCTTATAACCTCTTATTTTGGGTGACTATATTATAATATACTAAAGCTTAACATTCACATCAATTTATTATTATTATTTTATAAATTAAATATGGATATTTTTAACCTATGAGAGGACAAATGTTACATCGAGAAGATAAAAATGAGATGATATGTGATGACAATGAAAATGATGTGACAAATGAATCATAAGAGTAATTAATTAATTAATTAAAAAAAACCAAAGTGTTTACTAGATTTTCTATATATAATTATAATTACTATTTCTTTATTTTCTGATAGAGAGCTAAGTATATTTATGAATGAGGATTAAAAAGAGATGAGTACATGATGCAAATAATTATATAGCTAAAATGCCCTATTGATTTTTTTTTCATGAATAGGTTGCAATTACCTAAGTTTTTCTTCATTTAATCAATTCCCAGTTTTTTCCTTATTCAATTAACAAATGCAAAATATTTTATTTAGTGTTTAATATCAAACTTAAAAAATGATATTTAAGACATGAAAAAGAAAGCATACCTTGATCCATAATCCTAACTTCAATATAATTTGGAGTTTTTTAAGTAATTGTTTTAAACTTTACTCTTGATTTTTAGTGTCCCACTCTCTCTTTCATGCCCTCCTTAGTGATAGGTATGGAAAATACTCTAAAAATTTGTGAATAGAGAAAGGTATGGAAAACTCTTCTATATGTAAGCACTTTATGATTCTTCCCATCAATGAATCACTAATTAAATACTTCGAATTTGTTTTAATAATAATATGAACTTAATAAGTATTGTAAATTTTAAAATAATTATAATTTAATGTCACCAAAATTCATACATGGAAATAACCAAAACTTTTAAGAAAAAAAAAAACTTAATACAGTCATTAAGACCATTTCTGGATCCGACACTTCAACATTATGGTGATCTTCTTCTCTAGTTTGTTTCATACCTACCTTAGCAACTCTTCTTGAATTTTGTTGAGGTTGGGCAAGGATTCTACTCTTCTCTTATGGACAATAAATGTTTAGCTCATTCATAGAAGTTTAGATGTTTGTGGTGGCCTTAGAAGAATGAGTATTGAACTTTGTTGGCTCCACATGGATGCTATCTTGCTTATGGATAAAGCTTTAAATTAAAACTCTCAAGGGTTGAAAAGACATTTCCTAGTTGAGAGTGACTTTGTTGTTGGTATTGTGTGGGAAGTGAACTTGAATCACTTAGCTAAATGGAGAAATTCACATCATTTGTTGGTTTCCAAATTGACTTTGGTCTCAACATCTCTTGTTGATATTTGGCTTGATTACTTTATGAGAGGTTTGAGTGATTCCTCCAACCTAAATTGTATTTATGAGATAAGGGTTTGTTTCTTGATTGTTGTTTGAACATCCTTATTTCATTAGTTTATTCGGTCAAAATCATTGGTTTAAAAATTAGATTGAACCGATGACCTTTTTGGTTTGGTCCACCCTTTTGGGTCAGCGACCTATTGAATTGGCCTTGCATTGTCAAAATTGACAATCAGACTAGCAAACTGAGTGAACCGACCGATTTTTGGTGAACCGAACAGTTCATTGCAAGTCTTTGTTTGTTTGTTTGTTTGTTTTCCCCTTGATAGAGATATAGTGAGATGGTAGGAATAGGAGGACTACTAGCTAGTGATCAGCAGTCATGCTCAAGCTGCTACAAATGGCGAGGTGGTTGCTAGTCAGGGTAAGTGCGGGTATGGTGAGAGAAAGATGGAATGAAAGAAAAGAAAATGGAGAAGAGAATAAGAAGAGAAGAAATGGAAAAGAAAAAGAGAAATGAAGAAAAATGGAAGTGGTTGGTGATGGAAAGAGGGGGTTTTAGGGTTTTGTTTTTTAAATGAATTGTGAAGATTAAGTATGAAAATGGAGGGTCAAGATGGGTTCTCTAAAAAATGAGTATGAATAGGCCTAAAAATTGGAATATCTAAAATGGGTATAAATAGGTATAAAAAT